>NC_083318.1:64386142-65842392 GCF_963455315.2 Globicephala melas
TGAGGAAGCTCCCCCATCGGCAAAAAAGGGAAAAAAGACTCAAGTTCTCCCCTTCTTTTTCTTTTTCCAGTTGAAGACCAGCCTTTGGAGGTTTCCAAAGTAAATGGTGCATCTCCCTTGGATGGACTGCATGAAGTAACATTCTGCAAATTGCTGTCAGAGGTCCTAAGAGCACAAATCCATCTGGTTTCCATTGCTCGTTGTTGAATGGCGTTTGCTTCAGCAGCCCACTGAGGGCTCTTTTCCTCGGAATTCTGAATTTGTAACTAGGAATCCGAGCTGGGAAGATGCTGAGTTCCATCAAGTGTGTGTTGGTGGGAGACTCTGCTGTGGGGAAAACCTCTCTGTTAGTGCGCTTCACCTCAGAGACCTTCCCAGAGGCCTACAAGCCCACAGTGTATGAAAATACAGGTGTAGACGTCTTCATGGATGGCATCCAGATCAGCCTGGGTCTCTGGGACACAGCTGGCAATGATGCCTTCAGGAGTATCCGCCCTCTGTCCTACCAGCAGGCAGACGTGGTGCTGATGTGCTACTCCGTGGCCAACCATAACTCCTTCCTGAACCTGAAGAACAAGTGGATTGGTGAAGTCAGGAGCAACCTGCCCTGCACCCCCGTGCTGGTGGTGGCCACCCAGACTGACCAGCGGGAGATGGGGCCCCACAGGGCTTCCTGCGTCAACGCTATAGAAGGAAAGAGACTGGCCCAGGAGGTGAGAGCCAAGGGCTACCTGGAGTGCTCAGCCCTCAGCAACCGGGGGGTACAGCAGGTATTTGAGTGTGCCGTCCGGACTGCCATCAACCAGGCCAGGAGACGCAACAGAAGGAGGTTTTTCTCTGTTAACGAGTGCAAGATCCTCTAAACCCCAAAGACTCCACCCAGCAGTCACTTACCGCAAAGACTAACTGGGACAGGGAGAGCAGGCAAGCCAGCAAGCGTCGATGCTTTTTCTGGGCACGTCCTAAGCAGCCTGAAGCAGCGTGAGCAGCAGCAGGAAACCTTTCGGATACAGTTGTTGACGAGACTTGGCTACTGGATGTTTTTATGAAATACACTCTATCAAAGAACTCTTTGCCCATTACAGTTAGAAGATCCCTTGGGAAACTGTAATGAATATTTCACCTTCGATTTTAAAACCAAAGCGGTCTCCATAATTTTGGATAATGAAGTGAGTTTTCCAAAGAATTCCATATTTAAAGACACATTGTATTTAAATAATAACAAAATAAATAGCACTGGTATATAATTAGTTTTCACACTTGGGAAGTCTTTTCCTACCTACTGACAAACACAAATTGATGTATGAGTGAAATGACCTTATAGGGCCCTGCCATATGTTTGTAGTGTCGGTATTTTCGTCTGAAGTAGTAATTTTGTTGAAATCACTTGCCAGCTAGATTTTATTAGGTAATCAAATTTTAAAATTACTGTAAACTGATCCTTGCAATTAATTGTCCACCCACTTGTTATTCAGAGTTGTATATAAAATATAGTTCAATGACATAAGATACTTTAATACTGCCTAATGATTTTCAACAGCTATTATTATATGTCTCTGTAATTATTTTTTTTAAAAAGCGCATTTCTTATGGATTTGCCTTTCACCCAAAGAACTCCAGTTGTGTACTAAGTATTCTTCTGTCATTCCCCAAAACAGATTGAAGGAAAACCTCTCAGGTAGAGAATCAGACTGCTCGCAGTGATAGCAGCAGAACTTGGAACAGACGCGAGGAAGTCTTACTTTCATTTCAGAGACCACTGCACTTTGCCTGTTTCTTCGGACACTGGGGTTCCTAGCTGGTCGTAGGTCTTGTGAAAGAGCAGGCTCAAAGTCTCTATAATTGTGATTTAGCAAATTTGTTATTTGAGCTCTAAACTGAGCTGGCATGGCAACATAATTCATTAATTTTAGGACCTAATCAGAATAATTGGGGTGGTGTCTACATGTATATGTATGTATTTAAGGGAAAAAAGGGAATTTATAGCTTTTACTAGTTCATGAATATGAAACACCTGAATGGAAAAAAGAATCACAAATTCCCAGCACAGGGAACAGGAAAACTATACAGCAATTGCTTAGATAATAAAAATTTCTCAAGGGAAATACTGAATCAATAGGGACATCCCTCCAACCCCCAACCACCATTCTGTCTAATAGCTTAAAAGCAATGGTATTGACCATCAGTGAAAGCTGAGAACAGAGGACTATGTAAATTAAGAAATCGTGAAGGCTGGAACCCAAGTGTTTCATTTACTCACCTAATCAAAACCTATAACTACTCTGAACCACGTTTATGGAAGTACATCATTGGTTTGGTGTAACATGCCATTACACACCAATGGTAAGGCAGTTGGCATAAATGACTATGATTAGACCTATGCTGACATAACCAAACTAATTTTTCAGTTTCCTTATGTGGTCAATTCTTTATAGCTATAATAGATGTCAAAATCAAATGTGTGCTCATCTCCACACTGCCTTCTCTTTTTCCTCTTCTCCCATCCACATTCAGGAAAAGGGCTGGGACCAGGGTCTGAGTCTCTGCGTCCAAGGTTCCCTCAATCCTCTGGGACTGACATATCTGCCTTCGCCCGGACAGCTCCAGCTCTCCAGTCCCACAGCTCATCCTCAGCTCTGTGTCACCTGTGTCCCTTGACTTGAGAGCTACTATATCCAGCTGTCTATGTTGGGCATCCAGAGGGTTGGAGGGCTTCAAAGCTGGCCAGGCAGGGGAGGCGATAGGAGCGCATCTCCTTGTGATATCCCTGTTGACCCGCCTCCTCTTCTCCAACAATTGCAAATGGTCTTAAATAACTTCTGCAGATTTTCCTTCAGGGCCTGTCTAAGGTAGGCGGTATTTAACATGATAGCAGGAATAAACTTATAATGACTAACATTGGTTGTCCCAAAGTTTTTCCTTCTTTCTTGTTGAAGGGAGATTGGCAGGGGCTGGGATATGAAAATGGGAAGGGCCCAGATAACTGATTCTAAGTGAGGGAAGAGGTGGTGATTCCACGGTGGAAGCGGTGGAGGAAGAGAAGGTCACAGAGGGTGTGGTCAAATGACTTTGCCTTCATCTGGGCCACAGATGAGCCCTCTGCTTGCTGGCTGGAGCCAAGCTTAAAGGCTGTCTCTGGGAACCCTCACACCTGAGAACAGGAATCCACGTGTAAACCCTCCCCAGCAATGGGACCTGGCAGAAACAGTGGCCCGCTGGCATCTGTCTCCCCTACTAGATGATCATTCTTGAAGGCTGGGCCACCTCCTGTTCATCTCGGTGTTCCCAGGGCCCAGCTCAGGGAAAGAAGCATAGCGAAACAAAGTTGTGTTGAACTGAATTGGAGAGAAGGACGAGAATTGGGCTGATGTGCCGCGAAGTGCTTATGGGAATGAAGCAGACCTCCACCAGCCCTGGGGGGTGGGGGACAGGGGTGGGGAAGAAGCAAAAATGGGTCATTGTGTTAGAATCCATGCAGTGTATGTTCTACATGGCTGTTTATCTATATTTCCTGCCTCGACTCAGGCTATGTTTCTTCCCCTTCAAAACTTTCAGTGCCTTTTTGTAGACTATTGTACGCTGATTTCCAACCATGCCAAATAGCAACATTAAATATGCTCTTGTTTACGTGAAAGGGTTGGTTTGAGTGGGTAGCTCATCCTATTCTGCTTTACTTTGTACTGACTAATGGGGCGGCCGAAGCGAGTGTGATGAATTGAGGCTGAGCGACAAGAAAGCAGAAGGCATCCCAACGGTGACAGTTTGCGGAGGGCTCCAGATGTGCTGACCCCTGTGCTAAGCACCTGAGCGTGTGTTATCTCACCCTGTGAGGTGAGCACCACCTTACACGGGGAAACTGAGGCCTGGCGCAGCAGGTGAGTGGCAGCATCAGGAGTCTCGAGTGGGTCTGTCAGACTCCAAAGCTGTGCTCAAGACCACTGTGCCCCACTTCCGCCCAGAGCAGCCCAGCTGTATGGTTTTGCCACATCTCATCTCATGTAACCTTGCAGGCCCCAACCCTACTAGTCCCTGTATTTTAAAACTTATTTTTAATAAAATATTCCCAGTCTGATCTTTATCTTCCCCTTTTATTTTTGTTTCTGGCAATAAGAAAGGGACCCACCTAAGTCACAGAGCACCAACATTTGCAAAGGTGTCTGCTTTAAACCTTGGCTTTTAAGTATAATTTTATAGGTTGACTGCACGTGAATTGGCAGAAATGAAATACATCATGATTTGATGCTTTAAAAACCTTGGAAAAAATTCTCTTTTTCTTACTTCACTTTTCCACGCCTCAGGTTTCAGGTATCTCCTTTGAATGAGGGAGTGACAGGGGAGAGGAAAGCCCGGTTCTTTCCTTTTAAGGATTTGGTACCGAGGAAGGGCACTTTACCCATCATGAGATGGGATGAAAGGGTTCCAGTGTGGCATATCTATAGGGTTACGATACGATGGAGGGGACAGGGCATCTGCAAGTGTTCATCCCCAGTGCCGAGAAGACTATCTTATGGGTTGAGTCAGATCAGAGCAACTCAAGGGTAGGGTCCTATTTTCCCTCAGGCTGTATCTCTTCTGATAAAGCAAAGAAACATTAATCACTAGCCAAGATCCTGAGCAGTTTTTCACCAGAAAAGATAAAACAAGCCACAGAAATTACTTGTAACGTAAAGTTCCTAAAGAGTACTTGATTCAACCTAAAGTTCATGTTTTGGTCAATTCTAAAATATATCCTGACATGGGACATAATCCTTAATGGTAGATAGACAGCAATAATGGGGGAGTAAGAGGCAGACATATTTGGGAGTCACAAAGTCTGGGTCATGTGTCTTTCAGCCTCAATTTCCTTAACTTAAAACAGTAAGTCCTGGATTCCTCTAAGAATTCGTGCAATAGTATTCATACAATAATAGCTTTGTATCTGTGAACTATTGTTCAAATGGATGTGTCGTTACGGTTTTGGTGGACCTCTATGCAGATACATAGGCTGAACGTTCTAGATCAGATCAGAATATTCTAGAACTTATTGATAGTGGGCCACACAATGGGAAACTTACACAGAAGCAGGTGCCATTTGTAGCAGTGCTAGATAGAGCAAGATGAGTAAAATTACACGTAATGATAGTGGAAACAAACTACATTTGTTTCCTACTGGCTCCAGCTTTGTGCTAGGCACTTTACATACACCATGTCATTGAATCCTCAGAACATGCTCATAAGGTAGATATTGTTCTCTTTCTGTTGATAAGCAACTGAGGCCCAGACTGATATATGGAGATATTGCCCTTGTACAGTTACTTTTCAAAACATCCCAGTTGTACTATGTAATTTTGGTTTAATTAAACTTGACCAGCTAAAAATTATACGGTGAATTATATTTAATGTTCATTACACTCGCTAACTTAGCTAAGATGGTGAGAATGATCCCTGTTACACGCTAATGATTAGGGCTCGGCAGCCTTCCTTCATGCACTTCCTTTTGTCACTTTTCCTATGAAAAAGTCTCAGGTGGTTCCTATCCCACTGCCATGGTGGTCTCTGCTGGCTGTTCCCACTCCCCGTTTCCATTTTCCACTCTTGGCTGCCCTCCCCTGTGGCTGGGAGGCTAACCCTGTGGGCTGCATCACCCAGGAACTCTTCCTGGCTGGCTTCTACTTGGATGCAGCTGGTGGGAGACTCTGGCTGGAAGTCAGAGGGTAGGAGGAGAGAATAGTTGGGTGTTTTTTCCTACTTCTTTCCTGCTTGGGTGATGCTTATCTGTCCATAGCTGTGAATCCCTCCCACCTGCTGAGTAGCTTCTCCTCCACATCACGAGCTTTCATGGCGCCCCAGGATGGTATTTCCTCTGTCTGCCTCTCCGTCCTGTAGGAAGTAATGGCTTCCTGCTGGTGCTAGTCTTGGGATGCAGCAACATCCCTCCTGTGTTAACCCAGACCTCTACAAGTAGTGCCTTCATTCAGATCTCTTCATCTGAACCATCTGGAATAAATTTGGTTTCCTATGGAATTTTGACTGATATACTCACCAAATATTAAAAGTCATCTATATGTTCTGGTAGTAAGTGAGTACACATAACTCTTCTGAAGGATATGGGTTTGGCAGCCTGGCTAACTCTCCTGTCCTGAGCCTCAAAAGCCAGGAAATATCACTCTCTACTTCTATTTGCTTGGAAGAGAAAGGAGTGTGCTGATTAATTCTAATCTGAAAATGCAAAAGAATAGTTCTGGAAGGGCAAAGTTCAAGAATTGTGGGGTTTCTAATGACATATTTATATTAAGAAGCTTTTATCCATAATATATAAAGAACTAGTATGAATCATCAAGAAAAACAGCCCAATTTTAAAAATGCACATTTCTCAGAAAAAGAAATATGCACAACCAATAAACAATAGAAAAGGTGCTCAATCTCACCAGTAGCAGGGAAATGCAAACAAAATCCACAATGAGATATCATTTTCCTACTAC
This sequence comes from Globicephala melas, assembly GCF_963455315.2. Taxonomy (NCBI): domain Eukaryota; kingdom Metazoa; phylum Chordata; class Mammalia; order Artiodactyla; family Delphinidae; genus Globicephala; species Globicephala melas. The sequence goes on from NC_083318.1 coordinate 64,392,604, forward strand.
CATATTGGCGGAGAATTAAAAAGTATGACTATGAGGCACTGGCAAGGGTATGAAACAATAGGAAACCTTATATGCTTCTTGTGGGCGTATAAGTTGATATAACATTTTGGCATTACTTAGTAGTATTGAATATCCTATACCCTTGACCTAGACATTTCATGCCCTAGAGATATACTTACATAGACTTCCCAGGAGACCTGTATGTAAACGTTCTTAGTAGCATTGTAGATAATAGCAAAAACTACAAACAACACAATGTAATCAAGAGAGAATGGCTAAATAAATTTTGGTATATTCTCACATAGAATACTATGCAACAATGAAAATGAATGAACTGTAGCTGTATGTATCAATATAAATTAATGTAGACAATATTGAGAAAAAAGCAAGTAGTCAAATAATATATGTATTATGATTGCATTTAAGTGAAGTTCAAATGCAAGCAAAGCTTAACAATACAATACTTAGGGTCAAAAACATTTTAAAGCATGGGAATGATTAACACAGCATTTAATTAAGTGGTTACCTCTCCTAGGGAGATAAGGGAATACAACTGAGCAGGGTCACCCAGGGATGTCACAGGTATTGTTCTATTTCTTAAGTTTGGGAAGTGGGTACAAGAATGATCATTTAATTTTTTCTGTTATTTATTCTTCAAAAATATTCTTATGTGTTTTATACACTCTTTTGTGTGCCTGATATAATTCATAATTTTACAAGGTTTTTAAGGACTTCCCTGGTGGTCCGCGGTTAGGACTCCGTGCTCTCACTGTCAAGAACCCAGGTTCGATCCCTGGTCAGGGAGCTAAGATCCCACATGCCGCACGGTGTGGCAAAAAAAAAAAAAAAAAAACTTTTTTTTTAAAGTTCAGGTTGTACAGTCAAATTTCCAGAATTTCAGCTCTGCCCCTCAGTAGATTTGCAGCCTTGTTCAAGTTAACTAGCCTCTCTGTACATCAATTTCCTCATCTGTAAAATGGAGAAAATAACATCACAGGGTGGTGAGGATTAAAGAAAAGAATGAATACAGGTAAAGTCTGCACTATGTCTGGCACATAGCAAGTTTTCAATAAATGGCATCTCTATCATTCAATTGTCATCCTCCCTCAGAGCTGGGAGGATCCTGATCTTCAGTGGATGAAGACATTAAGATCTGGGGACAGTTAAATGACCTTCCCAAAGCTCTATGAGCTGGTGGCAGACTCAGCCCACCTCACTCTCCCTACCACATTTTGGGTGTTCTTTCTCTAAGCTTCATGAGAGCAGAGAGGTTTGGTTTTACTTGTTCACTTTTTATAAGCTCACTTTTCAATCCAGGTTTCCTGTACTCTATAATTTGCAGTATTTTTTCTTAGCACAAAGCAGGTGCCTTTCAGTGCCTTACAGAAGGGATCAACAGAGAATCCTTTATCTTATTTATTCATTCAGCATTTACTAGGCTCCTTTTGTTCTTTCAGGGGGTGATACTAGGCTTCTTGCATTCTCTCAGGGGGTGATTCAAAGAAAGTAGAGGACGTCACTAAAAGAGACATTGATCCGAGCATCTCTCCATCGCTGGATTTACAATATTGTTTCATAATTATGTGTTCATGTTTCCATTCCCCCATTGGACCGTGACCTTCTTAGCAACAAGACTGCAAATAGCCAAAGCTACTGCTTCTGTGGAGTTTAGGATCTAGTTAGGTAGGGATAACTGTGTATGGGCAGATAATAATTATGTAAACAAATCTGATAAATATGGATGGGTGATCAGTACTATAAGGAAATAAATTAGGAAAAGGGAGGGAGGACACTTGGTAGTTTATCCTCTTAATTGAGGAGAAGCCTGGCTGATGTAGACAGACTGCATCATTTAAAAATAAACCACCCCGGGCTTCCCTGGTGGCTCAGTGGTTGGGAGTCCACCTGCCAATGCAGGGGACACGGGTTCGTGCCCCGGTCTGGGAAGTTCCCACATGCCGCGGAGCACCTGGGCCCGTGAGCCATGGCCGCTGAGCCTGCGCGTCCGGAGCCTGTGCTCCGCAACAGGAGAGGCCACAACAGTGAGAAGCCCACGTACAGCAAAAAAATAAATAAATAAAAATAAACCACCCCTCTGAAAAAGAAAGCAGGCTTAACTTTTTCTCTGCTGGCCTCAAAAAAGGGACACACAGCTTTTCACAACAATCAGTGTTCAATACCCATTTCCCTCCAGAAGTGACTGACTTGGGGGATTCCAACCCACCTGACTGTTGGGTTAGGGCTGTTCCAAAGGATGGATTAGAAGAGACTGGCACAGAAAAGTGACATGATTTACAGAAGTTGGGGTTTACACAGGCAAGTGGTTTCCAACAGATTCTGAAAACAAGGAAGGAAATGACTAGAACTCAGGGTCTAGATAGGACTCAAAGTGGAGCCAAAAGCTTGCCTGCTGGGACTTGTGGAGCAATTCCAAGAATATGTGTGTGGACGTGGTAGCACAGGCGTGAGAAACAGCAAGGTTACAGCATGCTAGAGCCCATCTACTGATGCAGTTGCAGTGCTTGCTCTTTATGGCTGTGTTGTTTAAATAGAACATAGTAAGTTGCCCTAATCTGTCTTTGCTCTGTGGAAGTTTCACCCTGATGGAAACAGGAGGGGTGCAATTTACGAGTGAGTCACTGGAATTAACCAAAGAGCAGTTGTTGGGTGGTAAAGCTGTCATCTCAGGGAACTAAAGATTTACTGAGGATTTTGATTGACAATGTTTTTTATTAAGTTTTCGGAAAGCCCCCAATAAATCACTGCATGTATGTACTTCTCAAATACATCTCTCTTTCCCTTTTTTCTCCTCCTTTTCATCATTTCCCTCTGCAGCTAGGTACCCCTGTCACCTGTCTTTGGTTGCTCCAGCATCTGAAATGGTGCCGTGCCCATAGTAGATGCTGACCTCTATTGCTTTTTTATTTTATTTTTATTTTATTTTTTTTGTGGTACACGGGCCTCTCACTGCTGTGGCCTCTCCCGTTGCAGAGCACAGGCTCCAGATGCACAGGCTCAGCGGCCATGGCTCACGGACCCAGCCACTCCATGGCACGTGGGATCTTCCCGGACCGGGGCACGAACCCGTGTCCCCTGCATCGGCAGGTGGACTCTCAACCACTGCGCCACCAGGGAAGCCCTGACCTCTGTTTCTTGAGTAAATCAATCCTTATTATCACCATCACACACATCCATTCATACAGCACTTTAGAAGTGTCCAAAGTGCTTTTCCATGCCTTCTGGTACTAATTGCCAGTATTTGCTTAGCACTCTCTAAACAGTCAAGTACTTTGTGTATGTTGTCACCCATGACGTCACAACAATGCTGTGGGTTATTATTATTTGGCCCATTTTACAGGCAAGGAAGCTAAGGCTCTGGAAGGTTAAATGACTCATCTATGCGCACTTAACTGACACTTGGCAGACTCAGGATCGTGCTTAGACCTCTTGGCTCCAAGCTCCCCTTTTTCCATGCCACTAAGCAAGCTTTCATCTGAGGCTCAAGACGACCCTGTGAAGAAGAAATGAGAGAGATGAGGCCCAGGAAGGTGATGTGACATGTCCAGGCCATGCACACAGTTACTGACCAGAAGAGAGGTCTCTGTTTCTAAGCCCTGGCCGTCAATATTATCATTGTTATTATCATAACGTGTTTTTAAAAAATTGGAAATTGCTATGTGGTTGTCTCTGATCAACAAATGGAAAAGTCTGAAAGAGGGAAATTATCTGTTAATCTAGGTCTAAACCATATTTGCATTAATTCTCTGGATACTGCCTGCAAACTCACACTAATTTTTTTCTCTCCTTCTGTTAGTGTGTATACTTCCATTGAGAGTATAATATATAAATCAACATGGCTGGAACATTTTCTTCCGTTTCTCTATTATTTTTGTTAAATTATTATACTATATAGTATCAATGTTTATATAATATATTATATTGTATTATATATTATTACTATTATTATATTATTATGTGCTATTATTAGACCCACATTTTTGGAGCTGGAAGAAAACTCAGGGAGGATTTAACACAAGCTCATCACTTTGCAGATGAGGAAACTGACTCTCCAAGTTGCCCAAGGACACACAGCTGGCTGCAGGCAAAGCTGGGACCTTGAGAGCTAGGTCTCAGCTCCCAGGAGCTCTTCTATCTTCCCTCTGGCCTCAAACCTCCCAGCCTCTATCTACCTAGTTTCAGGTTTCAACGATGGAAGTTTAAAGGTTTACCCTTTGCTTAAAACGTCAGAGGCACTGGCAGGTGATTAAAAAAAGAAAAGAAAATGTCGGAGGGAAAGGCCAACACATGAAACCAGCAACGGTAGAAGTGCAGGAAGACACAGGACACAGCAGCCAGCCAGCAGCGCTGCCTTGTGTGTTATTAACAAGCCAGCAGCCAGAGCTATGAGCCCTGAACAACTCAGAGCTGGGCCTTCATGGGCTCAGGGGGAATCTGAGAGAGGCTCTCCCTTCTTCCACCCAAATACTCAGAAGGGAAATTGGCAAGCCAGCCTGGTTGTGACAGGTTAAAACAGTCATAGAGGAAAGAGATTCTTTACATAGATATGTATTTCTATATCTGTCCCCCCAGATTATACAAATATTGCATGCTTTTTTTTTTTTTTTTTTTTTTTGCGGTACGTGGGCCTCTCACTGCTGTGGCCCCTCCCGCTGCGGAGCACAGGCTCCAGACGTGCAGGCCCAGTGACCATGGCTCACGGGCCCAGCCGCTCCGCGGCACGTGGGATCTTCTCGGACAGGGACACGAACCCGCGTCCCCTGCATTGGCAGGCGGACTCTCAACCACTGCGCCACCAGGGAAGCCCTGCTTATTGTTTAAAAAATTAGAAAAAAACAGCAAAGCAAAAGACAATAATTAAAATCACTGTTACATCATTTCTTGTATTTACCCCTACAGAATTTTTCTTATACACTTATGCATGTATTTTTGAAAAAATAGGATCATATAGTAAAATCTGATTTCCAATCTACTTTTTAAAATTTACTATATTGTGAACAGCTTTCTATGTTGGCATGTTAATGAATACACATACTCCTATGCTGTTGTATGTAAAGGCAGCATGGTAACTATTCCAGATTTTTCCAAGGAACCTGTAACCATATGTTTGTTAATTGCATCTATGGGCATGTATTGAACTGTGTATGGGAAATTTGTGTGTGTGTGTGTGTGTGTGTGTGTGTGTGGCCTTGCTTAAAGCTGTAGTAAAAACCACAGATATATCTGGCACTATGTGCTTTATGTATGTTAATTTATTTTCTTGTAAGCACTCAAGACGAAGTTAATATTATCATCCCCATTTTACAGATGAGGAAACTTACCCAAAGTCAGTCACCTAGCATGTGTCAGAGTCAAGATTCAGTCCAGGCAATCTGGCCCAAGCCTGTGCTCCTGACACCACACTTCCAAGAATGGTTCCACCTATTTGGTTCCATACTCCAGCTCCTCGGTTACAAAACTGGAGGGCCTGTAGGAACATCCAGTCCTAGAAAGAAAAGTCTTAGTATGACAGATGTGAAGTCCAGAGAGTTCTTGACTTTACTATCAAGTCACCTGTAAGTTCATCACAGAGTTTGAAGATCATCCATCCAGCTGCTCTTTCTCTGGTCTTCTCCGACCATCTTCCCCCCACAGACCGCCCCCCCCAAAACCCATCTTCTTCTACCTTCTCAGCCCTTCCCGCAGCCTTGGGCTCCATGTAGAAGGTCCCAGTGGAGGCTTAAGCCCTTCAGAGTGAAACAGCTATAAAACAAACACACCTTTCTTTGGTTACTATTGACAACTGTCAGACAGAACTATTTGGTGTTAGGCTCTCACAGTCACTTTCTTTCGTTTTATCAGACTCCCTCCCAGGAAGGGCTGGGAGGGGGCCTTGGGGAGGAAGGAAAGAGGGGTGAGAGGGGAAGAAAACCCCCATCCTGCCACAACACAAAGCCTCGGATTTTGCTCTGCTTTGATGCTAACGTCTCTGATTCTCCCTGGTTCGTTCTGAAGTTGGGGGGTGGGGGAGGGAGGAGGGCATGAGGGCAGCTGAGCCTCCAAGCAATGGCATGGCTCTAAGAAGCTGTTTGACGAGGACCCTTGAATGGACGCCTCTATTTCCCTCCCCTCCAAAGAATGACAGTCACCTTGGGTAAGTCTGTTGTTAGAGTTGAATGGCTGGAGGTTTGTGTAGGATGGACTCGGGGTCTCTTCTCTTCCAGGAGGTTTTCAGAATGGAACTTTTCATGTGAGAAAGTCATCTGGCCTTTCCAGTGGGTCTGTGATCTTCTGATTAAACCACTGTGGTAAAAGACCTTTTCTTTTTCTTTATTTCCAACCATTGCAGACAAATACTGCTTAAAAGTACAATAAATTCCAAGAAGAAGAAGAAGGAGGAGGAGGACAGAGAAGGAAAGACAAAGATTTAATAGGAAAAAAATGAAGTAAAAAAAAGACATACGGGACTTCCCTGGTGGCGCAGTGGTTAAGAATCCGCCTGCCAATGCAGGGGACACAGGTTCAAGCCCTGGTCCGGGAAGATCCCACATGCCACAGGGCAACTAAGCCCGTGCGCCACAACTACTGAGCCTGTGCTCTAGAACCCGCGAGCCACAACTACGGAGCCCACGTGCTGCAACTACTGAAACCCGCACACCTAGAGCCCGCTCTCCGCAATGAGAGAAGCCACCGCAATGAAAAGCCCGTGCACCGCAACAAAGAGTAGCCCCCGCTCACCGCAACTAGAGAAAGCCCGAGCAGCAATGAAGACCCAACACTGCCAAAAAAAAAAAAAAAGACTTAAAATGTAAGTCCCATTTTTATTATTAGATTCAATAGACATTATCCAGTTGCTAAAAAACTTTCTAATCTAAACTCCTGATTTCTGTGCTTATCTTGCTGTGGTCTAGTAACAGTCTCAAGACCTGTCTGCCTGGTGTTTGGATCACACTGCGAGCAGCTATGATCTAGTTCACTCATTTCTTTGCCGGAAAAGTTCATTCATTCACTCATTTATTCTCTGAATAAACATTTGTTAAGCACCTGTTACAGGCAGGGCATATAGGTTAATCCTGACTTTCTCAGGATTACAGTGACACCATGATTATGTGTTATTTTTACATAATTAAATTGCAATCGTCATGGTATATATCAATATAATATGATGTTCACTGTAATAGCTTTGGAAAGATAAATTGTCCCAGACCTGGTCTGGGACAGACCCTTTCTGTGTGTGATATAATTCAAAACCTCTTTCTGGGAAGAAAATCAATGCTCCTGATAAAACACCTATGCAATTTTCTGATCGATTGCAATGGTATTGAGACTTGTTCCAGGAAACCAGTCACCCTCGCACTTCCTTCCCCCCACCCCCAGCTGACCGTCAGACACAGTCTAGTTGACCTTTAACCAGACAGTCTTTTCTTTCCTTTTCTAGTCTGATTATCTGGCCATCCCTATCAAGTGTGAATCTTTGAAATGGACTCCTAGAGGCTTCTTCCCTTGGAGAAAGCCTGCAAGAGTTTGACACATGATCATATCTAAGGAAGGAGGTGACAATTCTCATGGGTTGGTGGAGTTGGCAGGAACCCATGACCTTGAGCAAGATTTATAATATTTCTGAGTCTCAGTTTTTTCATCTATGAAATGGAAAGACTAATACCTCAGGTTGTGAGAATTAGGTGAGGCATTGGATGGAAAGGGCTTGGTAGGTAAGGAGTGCACCATAAGTGTTCACCATTTGTTATGATGATGACTGTGGATTCCTGATCTCCTTGGAGTCAAAAGCCCTGTGGTACCAGGTTCCTCCTCTGCTCCAAATCAAGCTCTGGACCTTAGCTTGCTCTATGCGATGCCTAGAGGGAACAGACCCACCAAGGGGCTCAGGAAAGGAACTGTCTAGAGCAGCAGAAGCCCAGTTCCTCAGGGGGAGGAGGGGACAGCCTGAAGTGGGTAAGTCAGCCAGGCTTGCATATGGGGTAACACTCACATTTCCCACACTTTGAAAGTTCCCTCTAAGGTAGAGGGGAGGGGATTAAGCTCGAGTCACCTTGGGGCCAATTCTGGCTGAAAGACTTACAGCAGGTGTGTGATCTGGAAGCCAGCCAAGCAGACTCACCCCACATCTGTGGGAGAAGGCAGTGGTCTCCTGTGGTTTCAGTCCTGTGGCTGTTACTCAGGCACTGTTTATGGGCTGCCCTTTTTCACAGCTTTTCTCTTAGCTTGAGGCTGGGGTTGAGGGGAGGAGGGAGGCTGCTGAATTCTGCTGGTTCTCTTTCGTCCGTTCTGCTCTTGATAGAAGAAGCACATGTGTCATGTAGTGAATAATTTTCCTCTTTTAACCTCAATCTGCTTTTTCTGAGAGAATGACGTCTGTGTAAGAGGCTCTGGAAGAGGCAGGAGGGGGAGACAGAGGAGGAGTCAAGGGAGGGAGAGGAAGGGAGATGGGAGTCTGGCCAATGTCCCCAGACCACTTTATATTGTGGAGACTTACAAACTGACCATTCTCTGCCACGGCCCCCAGGGGTAAAGGGAAGAGGAGGACGCAGGAGAAGAGAAAGAGTGTTTGCGGGTGGTACAGCGATGCCAGCTGGCAGGGCACCTTTGTGAGGATTAGAAATGCTGCCTTCTCTGGGTGCACCTGACCCCGCACCAGCCAGCAGAGATTGGCAAGCCCAGCACAGGCTGGCTTTCAGTCTCCACTGTCCCCTCTGCCTAGAGTTTTGTTCAGTGAACAGCCTGCACAACTGTGACCAGCAGCCCTGACTGGGGGAAGACAGTTCCCAAATGCAGTGGCAGATGAGGGCTCACAAGAAACTGAGATAAGAAGCAAAGAGGTAACACCTGCTCTTGGTTATGACTACCATGTCTGGTGGGTATAAAGCTACAGTCCATTTCCGGAAAGAAAGCCTTACTACTGGGAAGTCCCTCTACTCATCGAGTATAGCTCTTTACTTTCTCCACGAAGCATCAGTCAAACCCTATGTAATCTAGTTCTCCCCCTCCTTTTCCACCAAACTTGGACTCTGTCCCTGTTTCCCTGCCGTATTGCTTCTTTTGGGCTCCCTAGGAAGGGGCTTCCTGGACTTCAGAGTGAAATCTCTACCCCCAACATTTCTGCTACTAATACTCACTACCACGTACAGGAAAACTCTGGTGCCTTATTCTGCTGAATCTTTTTTTATTTTTTAATTTTTTTCCTCTTATCAAATGACACCTCTTTTAGAAAGAAGGAGATGAAAAAGCTAAGAGGGTAAAGGAACATGAGAGTGGAGAAAATCCTGCCTAGTCACACATAGTTTTTTGCTTTAATTTATTTTCTTCCCCCGTGGAGAGAATGTTTAAAGCTTTCATCAGATTGTCAAAGGAGTCCATGAGCCTAAAATTTCAAGAGCCGCTGCTATAAAATGACTCACAGAATCTAAACAAAAGGGGCATAGAAAGTTCAGGGAGGGTTTATTAAATTTATTTTATCCCACTGTCTGATTTTCAGCAGCTTATCTAATTTCTTTCAGACCACGGGCATGAACACTGCTGCTTATTCTCCTGCCTGTCCTGGATGGCCCCCAGAATCACATTATTCTAATTGCCAGCTAGCAGGCCTCCCATTCTTCAGCCCCTCAGGCTCCACATGTCACCAGAGTTATAATCCTAAAGCGTATCTTTCATCATATCTTCACCAAACTCCAAGCAGCTCATTGGTGTTAAACTCCTCCACCGTCTGGCCCACTCAACCTCCCTGACCTTATCGTGCTCTGTTCTTTAGCCAGCCCTCCATGCCAGCCGGATTGGTCAATGTACTGCTCACGACATGGACATTGTGACCATCGACCTCCAAGTCATTACCCTTAATCTAGGTCTTTGTCACCCCTTTCCCCTCAGTTTTCCAGAACCTTCCATCATTTAAGGCCAGCTCTCTGAAGCGGTATGCCCTGCTTCTGTGTTCCCACAGCACCCCGTTTTCCCCATCACAGACCCCATGACTGTGTGCAGTAACTCTTGCCTGCTCTCTTCATCTCTCCCACTGGTCAGTGAGTTTCTTCCGGATAGGGGTTGTGTTTGGCCAATGTTCCCAATATTGCCTGGAAGTTAGTATGTGCTTGGATACTTAAATATTTATTGGATAACTGAAGTTTTCTCTGACAATTATAGTGCATGCCCCCTCTGGGCCTGTATTTCCCCGAACTTCTATTATATTTATTGTTTCTACCAGGGACCAATAATCAGAATTACTGGAAGAGTTTTATAAAATACAAATTCTCAGAGCTCTATCCCAGCTCTACTGCATCAGGATCTAGAGGGATGGGCACCAGAATATGTATTTCTACAAAGTTCCCTAGATGTTTTTGATAACCTAGTTTGCTTTATATCTCAAACTTTTTTGTCTTGGGGCCACTTTACACTCTTAAAAATCACTGAAAAATCTAAAGAGTTTTTGTTGATGTGTGTTGTAGTTATTAATGTTAACCAAACTAAAATTACAATGGATAAATGACAAAATATTTATATATTAATTCGTTCAAAGTAACAATAATAGATCCATTAAATGTTAACATAAATGACACATTCTTTTTTGTTTGTGTGTTTATTGAATTTTATTTTATTTTTTGTACAGCAGGTTCTTATTAGTTATCTATTTTATACATATTAGTGTATACATGTCTATCCCTACCTCCCAATTCATCCCACCACCACCACCCCACCACTTTCCCCCCTTGGTGTCCATACGTTTGTTCTCTACATCTGTGAATGACACATTCTTAAATAAAAAATGTTTTCCTAAACAACAGTTTTAATGAGAAGAGTACCATTGTTTTATATTTTTGCAAATTGCTTTAATGTCTAACTTAATAGATGATAGTTAGATTGCATATCTGTCTTTGCATTCAGTCTGGTGCAATTTGCCATGTGTGGTTTTGGATGCAATATATGAAGAAAATTCAGCTTCACATGAACAAAAAGAAGTATTTTCATAGACTTTTCAGATCATTGTGGATATTTTCCTTTGAAAGGACTCCAAAAATTGATGTTATAATTTCTTAAAAGTTAGTTGCAATGTGGAATCCGGAACCATATCAATGAACTCTGAACTCTTGTAGAGAATGAGCGAAACAGACAAGTAAGTCCTTAGTATTATTATGAACATAGTTTTGACTATTTTTTGAGGTTCCTACAGTGATCTATTGTTCATTATTTTTACAACTTTTTCATGAAGATAATTCTCAGATTGTTTAATTCATTCAACAATTATTGTTGAGTGCTGTGTGCCAGGTGGTGTTCTGGGCATTGAAGTTCTAAATGTAACTGATCCCACAACAAAATTATATTGATGAGAGAGGCCCCAGTTTCAGAGTTGCTGCTAGTCCATTTGGTACCTTTGTGTAAAGTAGAAAAAGTCACTTCATCTGAAGTCTCATGGGCACACACTTCTGCAAGCAGTGCCCCCTCCTTCAGGCGGACATAAACTTGCACTGGACACAGGGCTTGGTGAGAGGACTGTGGGTATAATTGTAGCCACCACTCACTTGTTGGCGGAGTACTTTTTTGCAGTGAACAACTTAGGCAACTGCTCGTGGTAGCCTTACGTGTTTTACATTTCTCTTGTTCCCTAAGCTGGTTGGCCTTAGAGCCAGAATTTGAACCCAAGTGGTGAGGCTCCAGAAGGTTCCAGTAAGTCTGTGACCTTAACCACTAGACTATGCAATTCCTGATGCATAGCGGACTGACACCAAGTGGCAGGGGTATGGGTAGTAGTTGTAATATTACATCCTCTTAGGCTTAACAGATTTCTATTAAGAGATTTATATGACTTGAGAAATGTGGTACTTCCTAAAGACAATAAAATAGAGGGACATGTCCACAGTTCTCTTCAGCACAAACATATGTTCAACAACTACAAAGAATGCTGGTCCACTTTGGGGTTAACTACCAAAACTTTGTCACTGAGGCATGCATGAACCTCTCAGCCAAGTGACATTATTATCTGGGCACTTACACTGTCTTCAACTGTGTCAAATGCTACTGAGGTTCAAGTGGAAGAGAAGTGAGAATTGGCCATTGGATTTATTAACACAGTAGTGACCTTGTCAAGAGCAGTTTCATCCAAAAGTTGTTGGCAAAAGATTGATTGGTGTATGTTCTGTAGAGAATTTTTCAACTGGGTCTAACTGAAACGTTAAAGAATGGGCCTTCGTCATCTGTATTTCTACAGATCTCTGTATTTTGTAGAGTTATATTTCATTCCTTTGCTACGGCGTGAATCTGTGCAAAGGTTGGAGATGCAGTTCTGCAGACATCTTGGATGCAGGTGCCTTCAAATTTGTGGTGGAGTCAGGGACCCACTGTCTGCGGCAGAGTGATGAGACTGCCTAGAATGTGGTTACCTGAGAATAGCTGAGGTCTGGGGGAGTTTCTCACCACCTAATCAAAGCTCACACCTGCAGCCCTTCCTGCACCTGCGTGTGGAGCACTATGAAAACAGGCAACCCAACAAGTACGGACAGCTTGACGATGACTGAGGGCCCAAGGATGTGGTTGATGGGGGGTGGGGAAGGGAGGGAGACAGAGACGGGGAGAGGACAAGTGAATTTTTCAATGCTTCCGAGAATCATCTGAACAGAGATTAAAGCTCTGAGGAAGGGGCCAGGAGGGAGTTAAACGAGGCCTGGCAAAATCAAGCTTGGACTGGAGCTCTGTGTGGCCATGACCCTCGGCTCTCCCAGCTGCAGTGTCTTCAATTATGAAAGGAGGTGACTGGTCTCTATAACCTTGAAAGTCCCTTTTGGTGCTCTGAGCTGGTATCACATGACTGCAAGTTCCATGGTTTGAGAGCAATTTAAAAAGAAAACACAACTTTCTTTGTTTGTTTTTCTTCCCAAGTAGAGAAGAATGTTTGGGAAATGAAGTTTGTTTTGGAACCTATACTACATACCAAGAATAATAACATGAAATATCCTTTCATTAATCTTCTAATATGTCTATTCCAGACTCTTTGGATATTTAACATGCTTTCCTATGATGTTTTATAAATTTACATCAAGGTTAAAAGCCAGGTTTTAGCATCAGATGGATCTGAGTTTAAGTTCTTTTATGGCCCTTTGGTAGCTGTGTGACCAAAGGCAAATTGTGTAGCTTCTCCAAATTTCTGTTTTCTCAAATATAAAACTGGGGATAATACAAATACATTTCTCATGGGTTTTTGTGTACCTCCCTTCCTCCACTGTTCAAATAAACCACAAATTACCCAAACCTTCTTTGGAAGAATGTTGGAGTGGCTTCTACTCAGCAGTAGTATCCAGGAGGAGGGAGATCTTTTCCACATGCAACCAGAGGGGGACATGCCGAAAGCTGAGTGTGACTGTGACGCCCTGTGTGCGAATGTTCCATCAGACAACATGGAACCCAGAGAAATGGGATTACGCTGCTTACCTGGTGGGCTGAACACAACATGCTGTCACTGGTGAGGGTGAAACCTTTATTTCCCCTGATATAGTCTGATCAACAGCTAGAAGTATTGGAATTTTGTTTTGTTCTGTTTCATTTTTAAAAACAAGGAGGAATGAATGTGGGTTTGGGAGTGGGAGTGAGGGAAAGAGTCCTAGTGTAAACATTCAGATTGCAGGTTTTAAGAGAATAAAAAATTTTGCTTATGTAATAGCTTGTTCTTATGTTTACCAATAAAACGTATCAATGCTCAATTAAATTTATTGATAAATACCAATAAAAATATATTGTTATTCTCTCTGAGTAATGGCCTACGAATACTTACACTTTTTATGATAGCATAGCATAATGATCTGCATTTTCCAAACTTTAAAATTATAGTATACTTGTTGATAATTTTATTAAAATCTTACAAACTTGGAATGACAACTATTCATATTATTCAATATTCTCTTCCAATCATTTTCAATGTGTAGTTGTATTTTTGTAGAATTGCAATTAATATGTATATACTCTTTTGTATATATGTTTTTTTCATTTAACATTATTTTCTGAACAAATTTTCATGTTTTTCCACAGTAATATTTATTTTATGGCTAAATATTCCATTGCATAAGTAGATGCCGTAAATATCTAAGTGTTTTTGCATTTGTTATTTTTCTGGGCTATCTTCAGGTGTTTGTACCTAGATCAGAAGGTATAAATATTTTATAATTCTTATCAAAGTTATTTAATACTCAACATATTGACATTGTTTTGGTCCCTATTCTTAGGATATTTCTAAAATAATAATCTGCTTTAAAATTAGCTTTGATTGTAAATCATTTACTAGAACAATGTAAAGATTAGAAATAATTCTTACAGGGGGTATGGACTAAAGTAACTTTATTGAACATCTATTAGGAACAGTTTGCATCTGTCTCGGCACTATGCATGGATTTAGTTAATAAGTGGGAAATCTGGGATTTAAACCCTGTCAGTCTAGTTCCAGAATTTATGCACCAAACCACTATCTGTTTTGTTAAAGCTAACTCAATTCTTAAAGAATCCTCCAAGGCAAGTGTATTTAACCCCATTTTACAGAAAAAACAGAAGCTGAGAGGGTTTAAATCAAGAGCTTAAACTGAGGTACATATAGGGAGTGGATGTAAGATGACATTTCCCCCTCCACTCTCTCGTTTTGCTTAGAGTATATACCTCTCTCAATCTCTGTTGATAGTCATGGTTATAAGAACTTTTGTTTTGGTTTACCGTTAACTCAGTGATGAGAAAAACAACAGCCCAAGAATGACAATGAAATGTTACTAGTGAGAGTCGAGGCCTCTCAATTAGGACAACACAAACAATTTAAAACGACCATTCTTGTTAAAGTTCATAGATAAAGAAAGCATGGCTGCAGGGAAGGTTTAAGACATGACTCTGTCAATCCTGCAAGTGAAATAACTTGTCTTTGTTCTATATGATGTCTCACTTTCCCATAGGCTAGACCAAGCTTGTTCACATGGGATCTTGGCAGGTTTCCAAGAAACAGAGAGTAGACCTGTCCAAGACCTCTTAGGTCCAGGCTCAGGACTAGCACACTGTCATTTTTGTCATATTCTATTGGCCAAGGCAAGTCACAAGGCTGATCCAGGAAAAAGGTGGGGACATAGACTCCAACCCTTTATGGGAAGAACTGTAAAGTGACATTGCAAAGTGTGTGGACAAAGGGAGGGGTGAAGAATTGAGGCCATTTTTGCAATCAATCGACCACATCCAGTCTTCCAAGTTTTCAGCAGAAGTTAGAAATCTAGATCTTTATATGAAATTTCCTGAGTTTTAAGTATTGCCTGCTAATTTACAACTTTTAAGACAGTGGTGGCCCAATGCTCTGTGGGCCAAACATACGTCTGAGTTAGATGTGGTCTGTCAGCCATTTGCAACTTCTGGGTACATAGTCTGCTTGTGTTTCCACAGTAATGCCGAGAAGGAGGTTTGAACTGAGGGCTGTCTGGACTCCAGGTCCATATTCATTCATCAAACATTTGCATGCCTCCAAGTACAAGGCACTGACCAACAAAGATAAATAAAGCACAATCCCTTCCCTGAAGGGGCTTCTGGTCAAAAGTGGGAGACAACCTGTAAACATACATTTAATTCATGTGATTAAATGCTACAGATTGATTACTATAACTCTGGGTCTCTCTCTCTCTCCCCCCTTTCATACATGCCACACCTTGAAGGTGGAGTGATTGATCTCATTAGTAAATTTGGGGAAAACACCTGGGTATGTTCAGCTCAGTCCCCTGTGTACTCTCAGACCAGGGCCTGGCCAAGGAGAGTGCGTGTTCTCTGATCCTTCCTGCTGAAAGTCCTCCCAGAACAGGTCCCTCCGTGCTGGCCTCTCTCCACCCCCTGCCCCTGGTGAGCACTGCTGAGAATGGGTGGAAAATCCACCTGATTCTGGGGCTCAGGAAGCAAGCTCATATAACTCTCACATAGGCTTTGTCTTCCTACCCAGCTTAATCAGCCACAAAGGTGACATCTTGGCTTCTGGCTTTCTCTTCTATTTTATTTTTTAACTTGTTCAGAACCCGGATAGGGAAAAGACATGTTATTTATTGAGTGACAGCCTCAGAGACCTCAATGGTACTGTGATTATGATTAGAGTATATATATATATATTCATATAATATATTATATACAGTGTTTACATAACATTACATAATATTTACATAATATTACAATAATGTTTACATAATATACATGTGTATTCACACACACACACACACACATACACACTATAGGTTTCTATACACATGTACATGGGTACAAACACGGCACTGTGAGGGCCCTGACTGCTCAGCCCCTTCACCGTGCTGCCTCTCAGAGCTCAACCTTGAGTTTGAGTGTACCGAAGTGGAGATGTAAGTCTCATATTCAAACAAAGGAAACAGGAATGTTCTTAACCCAAGTAAAAGCTGGTATCAAAAACGTGGAGCAGGGCTTCCTATCAGTACAAAATCACCCATTACAGTTTGACATACACTTTTCCTTTTAGGAGTCTCTCTAGGTAGCATCGGCTTTGATCCCACGCCAGCTTTCGTCCCCATGTTGTTACCAAGGGTTTATGTTTCCCAGGAGAAAATGGGTTTGATTTCAAAGGACTCTATAGGTTGCCTTATGGGTCTCAGAATTTCATGAGTTTATTCACCAAGGGGGTTCTGAGCACCCAGTACGTGGTGGACTCTGTGCTGGGTGCTGGGGAAACAACAGAACAGGGAGCCACATCCCTGCCCTCAGGGAGCTGCCACCTCCAAGGAGAACCTGAAGCCAAGAGATGGAAGTGAGCCCCCCGAAGCATGCTAGGGCCCAGGGCCAAGGAAGGCTTTAAGTCCTGGGGTACTCAGTGACAGGCTGAGAACGAATGGCCCTCTCATTTCTTCCGACAAGTTTCTTCTTTCATACTGTTTGCCTTTTCCCTGGTAACGCTCATTGTCTGTTGCGTTGTGAAGACAGTTTGAGGGTACCATCCCACCCTTCACGTATGTTCCATCTGTCACACGTGAGTGCAGACTCTCAGGTTGTGCAGGCTGGGGAAGCCCATCTTCCTCACGAGCCTCAGTCAGAAGCTCCCCCGCTCACTTTCTTTGACTCTCTTTGCTTTTCCTCCTCCCGACGTGCTGCAGCCAAGATGAGGAGGAATTAGTCCCGTGGAAGGAATTTTATTTCTCTCTAGCAGTTTGTCAAGATGAGCTTGAGAAGGAAGCCACATCAGAAAGGAGGCTGCTGCCACCATTAGGGTATTTGCAGCACCGATGAGTCAGAGCCCTCGTTTCCATGAGGCTCCTGCAGAAGCACAGGGACAGTTAATACTTTCCATTCACAAAGGTATCTCTGACCATTTACAGTATACGTGTAAGAATCCCCATGATGCAACACTACCCATGTCACCTCATGTTGACAAATCAATTCTGGGCCCAAAGTAGACTTTGGTTTAATCAGCACTGTAACGTTCTAGATTCATTCTTTGACCAGGAGACAATATCTGGGCAAGTAAAAGCCATGGAATCAGATGACCTGAGTTAATGAAAACCCTAAATGACTTTAGGGAAGTTATTAAACTTTCTAAATATCAGTTTCTGGTTCTATAAAATAATAATTTTTTATTGGATGAGATAATGATAGTACCCACCTCATAATGTAATTAAATTTAAATGAGGTAATGCACTCAGCAAATGGGAGACTCAGTAAAGAGCTCACCACTGTCATTTCTGGGGCGTCCTCAGTCTTGCTGGTGACGGAGAAATAAAGGAAGTGAGAAGATGTACCACTAGGTCTGAAATAGGCTGTCCACAGTGCGCGGAATGTACTTCCAATGCCCCCAGCACCACTGGAAGTTGGAATGTTTCCCAGTCCAGTAAGGTCTTAGTGAATTGGACAAAGGCCTTGAACAAACCAGGCACAGAGCTGCTGATGTCTTTCCTCATCCTGGAGGCAGCAGGTGGACGAAGCAGGGAGAACCTGTAGTCCAAATACTTTAGGTCAAAGTGCCAACCAGAGGGGGATCCTGAGAGGTATCTCTAGGGGCAGGCTCTGAGGTCAAGTTGGAGACATGGCAAAAGGGAGAGACAAACAAGAGTGAGAGTGACAATAGAGAAGGTTTGACTGAACCCTCACTCTCTGCCCAATTCTCCCTCTTTTTCTCTCCTCCTTGAAAATGAGTAGGAGACGCTACCTGCATTGGGGCTATTTTAGAAAGGTGGACATATCTACTGTGAGAGGATTTTCTCTCGGGAGGGGGATGGACCCAAGGGTGCACAGAAGCGCTCATTGGAGCTTCTGTCTTACAAAAGGACGGAGAGTGCCCAGTGGGCGGAGGGCTGCCCTGCGGGGGGGGGGGGGGGGCGGGGGAGCGGGGTGGAGATGCTTTTAGCCCCTCAGGGTGCTGCGGAGAACACCAGTGCACTTGGAGAGAACCTCTCCTCCTTACATTGAGTTAAGCGGATTTTCACAGTCAGATTCTTTAATAAAAGCCCTGGGAATGTGTTGCCATGGTTATGCCGGTTTTAACAGTTAGGAACTTAGGGCTAAGTGGCTTCCCCCAGGCCCTGCAGCTTTTAGCTGCTGCATTTAGATTTTTAACTTCTCCTCCCGGGAGACACTGTTCTGCAAAGGGGAAAGGATCGCAGACAGGCATGTCCTGGGAGCCACTGGGGAGGCAGGTGACTTTGATTTGAAAGAATTTATGCTTTATCCATAGACAAGAGGTAGAAAAAGGTGTTGATCAAGGGAAAGGGCTTCATCAGAATCCCAGCTTTGTCATATACCATCGATGAGACTTTAAGCAGATGACCTTAAGCATTTCCCCTCGGAGAAATGGGGGCCCTCCCAGTTCATAGGACAACAGTGTGCACTTGCAGGGTTAAATGAGATGATATATGAGCCATGAGAAGCTCCCAGGGGGTGTTGTTCATTAGGTCCTTTCACTCCTGGTATCTCAAGGGCTCCTAGAATAACCCCAGGTTGCTGTATCAATGGCATCCTAATTTTTTAAAATTTATTTATTTATTTATTTTTGGCTGTGCTGGGTCTTCATTGCTGCACGTGGGCTTTCTCTAGTTATGGCACGAGGGCTCAGTAGTTGTGGCTCGCGGGCTCTATAGCGCAGGCTCAGTAGTTGTGGCACACGGGTTTAGTTGCTCTGCAGCATGTGGGGTCTTCCCAGACCAGAGCTCAAACCCATGTCCCCTGCATTGGCAGGCAGATTCTTAACCACCGTGCCACCAGGGAAATCCAATGGCATCCTAATTTTTATGAGGAGGACTGAAGCAGTTGCTCAAGGACCTCCCCCACTGGCCTTTGAGACTTACACGTGCCTGTTCCGACTTCATCTCCCGCCACTGCCAAGTCCAGCCTGCCTCTTACTGTCCCCCTCTTTGTGACCCTCTCCCCTGGCTTTTCATGAGACCAGCTCCTTCTCCTCCTTTGGGTTTCAGCCGAGGTCACCTCCTCAGGAGGCCTTTTCTAATCACCCTAATCAACCACCCTAGTTACTAGTCATTCTCTATATATTTATTTTCTTTAAATGATTCATTATAGTCCGATATGATTTTGTTTATCATCTTTAAACAGCTCATCACCATCTGAAAGTTATTGTGTTTATTATCAATCTCCCCTGACTAGAACATAAGCTCTTAATTTTCTTACTATATTCCTTGAATTGAACCTAAACTTGGGGACCCTCCTCTGCTAGAAGTCTATGCCTAGCATTTGGGTTCTAAGAATTTAGCTAGAACAAAAATTACATCTTTATTTTCATTAATCCCTAACTGAAATTTAGCATTTCCTTTCACTGTGAACGTAGGCAACAAACCACAGTCATATGAACTGTGCTTGAGACTTTGTCACCCACGACTGTTTTACAGATATCTTGAAATGTCATTTACACTGACCTCTTATAGGTTAAAGTATTTTTTAGACCCACCGCTAGATCTTGTTATTTAACGCAATGATAAAGAAACACATATGTTACTGTATCACAATTTTAAAATATTTCACTAACTACTTCAATACACTTGGTTTCTTTTATGATTCCCTGCGTTTGCTCTATGAATGTAAAAATCATCAGCCTGGGACATAATCCAACCTATATAATAGACCTCTTCCTCCATCTTTAAAGCTAGCCATGGCAGGTCAAGTCTCTCTCAAGTCTCACATCTCTCCTACCTCTCCTTCCATCTTATCTCTTTAACTCTTCTGCCGGCCTTCCTCTTCCACTTTTAAGGGCCCATTTGATTACATTGGACTCACCTGCATAATCCAGGATAATCTCCCCATAGGGATAATCTCCCTATATTAAAGTCCTTAATTCTGTTCGGAAAGTTTTTTGGTTTTTGTTTTTGTTTTTGTTTTTGTCATGTAGCATAGCATATTTACAGGTTCCAAGGGTTAGAGCATGGACATCTTTGGGGGGGCCATTATTCCTTTTTTTTTAGGAATAGAAAAGAGTTTTATTTGAGCCAAAGTGAGGATTCTGGCCCAAAAGACAGTCTCTCAGACAACGCTGAGGAACTGCTCTGGAGAAACATGGTTTCCTCTCAGAACAAAGAACATCAAACGAGTCAGGGATACATTCCTTGAAGGTTTCAAAAAAAAGCAGGTCAGCACATACACAGCGAGTCAGTATGGCCTTGGCACATGGGAAGGGAATCTTATCATGGGAGGAGTACCAGCTTTGGCTTTCCAGGAAGGAAGGCATTTAATCTTTATTTTTAATATGGATATTCTCTACTTATGGTCAGTGTGCCCTTTTCTTTAATAATTAAAGCAGATGTACAATATATGTTTTAGGCCACAAATAGGCTATTCTAGTTAGCATAAACTTCAAGTTAACTCATGTATAAGCCAGAATGATTTCCCATACATCAGTATGTGAAAATTTCTTTGGTCATTTCCTTGGGGGGGCCATTATTCTGCCTCCCATATCAATGTTCACTGTAGTTTTTTCAACCCTGTTTGTAATGTGTTGGGGAAAAGGGGAGGCACAATAATATCTACCTTATCTAACCATAGTGCTGAGGTGCAAGTGAAATAAACAGTGATATTTATATAGAATTCATCATCCCCCCGCAAAAAAAAAAGAGGCATTAGCCTGAGAAAGTGGTCCATAGGTTTCACAAGATTTCTAATAGAGATCATGGCACAAAGAAGTTATTTATCTGTGATCTAGAACAGGGCTTGGTATATTGTAGGAGCTTGATAAAGATGTTTTTGAGTGAATGAGTTATTAGTTAGATGAAGGGAGGTAGAGAAGGAAACAGTGTTCTAGCAGAGGAAACAGCATTCAAAGGCTCGGGGACTCTGTTCTCTGTTCTAGAGACAGAAGAACTGTCTGGTGTGGTTTGGGCTTCGAGAGCAGCAGTGGGGAGGGGTTTGAGCTGACACTAACAGGGTAAAGCTGGCTGAACTTCATCCTGGGGCCGTGGGAGGCCAGTAGGAGGTATTAGGCAGGACAGGGATAGTGATATTTGGGTTTAAAAAAATCCCTCGGGCTGCCAAGAGGAGAGAAAAATGAAGAAAGCAAGCATAGATGCCAATTAAGAGGCTACTGTAGCTGGTTTGAAGTGGGCTGGGAGTGGAGGTAGAAGGAAGTGGATGGATTTGAGAGCGATTTCGGAGATGAAATAGACACCACCTGAGGGCTGATTAGAAGTAAGGGGTGAGGGAAAACAGGAAGTACAGCACCACTGTGGCTTTCCTGCCTGAGTTCCTGAGTGATGGTGGGTAGCTTACTGAGAGGGGGACACCGTGGGAAGGAGGAACGAGGTATGGGGACAGGCCCCAGGGCACCTGAAACTGCAGGTTAACACTGTTCTTATTTTGTTCATCCTGGCTTTGCTAAAATGCCTTGGAACTCGAACTAGAGACCCCTATCTTAGTCCTAGTTCTGCCACTAACTTGCTACCTCAGGCACCTTTCTCAACTTCTTTGTTTTCTGGGCTGAACAATGGAGTCACTGATACTTGGTCCTGCCACACCTCACATGCTAGAGTAATGCCCTGCTCCCAACCCTTCCACTTGTTTCTGTCAAATCAGAAACATCTGAGCCTATGACTTTGTCAAATCAGAAACATTTGAGCCTACGACTTTGCCAGAGGAGTCTCAAAGTTAATGATTTTTCTCTAAACCTTGAATAATAATTAGGATCTCATTTAAATATCATGATGAAGTTAATTAATATTATTATTAATAAAAGCCAGTCTGTATTGATCCCTCATCATACCTCACACACTCTGCTGAGTGTTTTACTTACATGATTCCTTTTTATTCTCTATGATAACATTATGAGGTAGGTATTTTTATTATACCCAATTTACAGATAAGGAAACTGAGGCTAGGGTTTTCAATTATTTCCCCAAAGTCACATAGTTGTAGTTGGTAGAGCAGAAATTGGAACTCATTCAGTCTGACTCTAGAATCTTTACTCTTTTTTTTTTTTCTTTTTTGGCTGTGCCGTGTGGCTTTGCAGGATCTTAGTTCCCCGGCCAGGGATTGAACCTGGGCCCCTGGCACTGGAAGTGCAGAGTTCTAACTACTGGACTGCCAGGGAATTCCCTAGAATCTGTACTCTTAATCATTACATATTCCTGCCTTCTTGGATTAATCACTGTTTTGATCCAGGTGTTCGTAGGAGTTATCCTGACCCCAAGGTTCTAGATTGAATTGGATCATGTCTCCATTCCATGCCCTGTGCAAAGTCCAGACCCTCCCTGAGATTCGGGTGGGCTCTCCTTGTTATGGCAATCTGGCTTGGAGCTCCTGCTTCTGTGGAATTCTTTCAGTCTCTGGACCAGACTGCACATGTTCTCTTCCTTGTCTGTGCTCTGTTGCCCAGCTACGGCACCCAGATACTCTCCCTGATTTCTGCCAGGTTACTTATTCATACATTGTAACACATTTTGCGAAGGGTTTATAACACAGAAAAATGCAAAGTAGAAAAAACCGAATAGTAGTTATCTCCATTTTTCAAAAGTCCCATAGTGATTTTGCCATTGTATTAGACAAGATTTCAGCTAAGCTGCTGAAACAATGAGATCCTCCCCTTGGCGCCCTGACTCTCCCACAGAAAAAACACTTGGCTTTATCTCTCTCTCCCAGTCTAGGCTGAGTGGACACTTTGCTTCCCACTGTGGTTGGAAGAAGGAACATCCAACCACAGTTCCTTCTGTCTTGTTACTTTGCCATCCCCTGGGAGTGACTGTGTCCTGATCTGTATAGTCAAAGCCAGGTCAAACCACATCTACAAACAGCCCATTGTAAGGGGAGAAGAGGAGGGAATGGAGACCAAGGATTTCCTCCTGACCAAGTAGTTGGACACATCACTTCCATTCTCGTTTCACTGGCAAGGATGTAGTTATGTGACCACGCTGGCTGCAGTGGAGCCTGGGAAGTGTAGTCTCTGACAGGGCTGTCAGGTGCACAGCTGGAAGTCTTTTACTATGCAAGAAGGGAAGAACAGGGTTTTGAAGATAATTGGAGGTCTCTGCTTCAACCGACCAGCCTCTTGCCCTTTGCTTAAACTTGTTCTTTCTCTTCTTTCTCTCTTTCCACTTTCCTTTAATTTCAGCACTCTCCCTCTGCCTCCCCATTCTGCCCTCATTCTTATTTCAGAACAGTTTAGCCATCTCTCATTTTCCCCCCACCTGTTCTCCCATGTCTTAGGATCTCACTTTCCATCCCAAAGGACCAATAAAGCTATTGTCCTAAACAAAGACATTTTATATTCAAATTGGGAGTTGATGCCAGTTGTTAAGATTTTTTTTTCTTACCTGGTACATGGTAAAAATAAAACAAGGCACCATTTTAAGACATTTCCCTCCAAAATACTGAGTTAAGATCCAAAGAAATCCATTGGCCTGTCATGTAAACATCCCAAATCCTAAGTGACTGAACAAACCCTCAAGAAAAAGAGGCTGCTCACTGCCTTAAAAGGAAAAAATTTCACCCTACCACGGAGCGGAATATCTGGACTTCCAAGAAAAAGTTGCATGAGGGGCAGCTGTTACCCTTGTCACTTGAAAAGTAAAATGATCTTTGTGAGAGAGTTTTACATTCTCCTTCCCCACCTTCCTAGAGACCACCTGCCCTCAGTTCTGCCAAACCACGCAAGCATTTAAAGTTTCTGCTAGGACTGGTATAGATCATGTTTGACTACATTTCACTGGGCAAAGCAAGTTATGTGGACAAACCCCAAATCAATGGAGCAGGAATCTATCCCTCTTTCCACAGGGAGACTACAAATCACAAGGCGAAGGGTGTGGATGGACAGTCTTATTAGAGGGAGGGCGTGGGTACTGGTGCACAATAATCCATTTATCAGGTCACAAGAGGTAGGATTGGGAATGAAGATTGAATTCTGGGCACGGAGACTCCTGAATGTTAGACCATGTAATTGGGGCTTTACGGAAAGGCTACAGAGAATCACTGAAGATTTTAAGCGGGCTGGTGGTGTTATCAGAGCCGTGCCTTAGGAAAGCCAATTAAAAGAATGACCTGCTCCGCCTTCTGAACTCACCATTGTGGAAGGAGGTGCGGTGAAGTTGAATTAATTAGTTGTTACAAATTGGCATTTTATTCCTGCCTCTATCTGGACAATAGAGTAACTGGACAATGGGTTAAGCCTTTGCATTTGTCAGGGTTCTCCTGAGAAACCAATAGTATTTATGATAATAGGAGTAATAGTAGTATACATATATATGGAGAATGGAAAGAGAGATAGATTTTAAGGAACTGGCTCATGCAATGTGGAGACTCGCAGTCCAATATCTGGAGCATAGACTGGCAGGCTGGAGACCAAGGGAAGAGGGGCAGACTGCAAAAGAAGACTTCCCCAGGGAAGTCATTCTTTTTCCTTTTCTCTAAGGCCTTCAACTGATTGTATGAGGCCCACCACATTATGGAGGGTAGTCTGCTTTACTCAAGTCCACTGGTTTAATTTTTTTAAAATAAATTTATTTATTTTTGGCTGCATTGGGTCTTCGTTGCTGCATGCGGGCTTTCTCTAGTTGTGGCGAGCAGGGGCTACTTTTTGTTGCGGTGCACGGGCTTCTCTTGTTGCAGAGCATGGGCTCTAGGCGCACAGGCTTCAGTGGTTATGGCACGTGGCCTCAGTAGTTGTGGTGCACGGGCTTAGCTGCTACACAGCATGGGGAATCTTCCTTGACCAGGGATCGAACCTGTGACCCCTGAGTTGGTAGGCGGATTCTTAACCACTGCGCCACCAGGGAAGTCCCTTAAATGTTAATCTACCCTAAAAATACCTTCATAACAACATCAGACCAGTGTTTGACCAAATATCTGGGTACCACTAGATACTGGCCTGGCCAAGTTGACATGTAAAATTCAGCACCACAGCCACAGACCCTTATCTTAGCCCTTATTTTTAAAATAGGCATAGATTCAGCTGGGCTATTGGGATTGCATGGGTAAATGGCAGATGGAAAGATGTTGGTAGGAATGATGGACTGTGGGATGGCTGTAGGGGCTGACATCCACCATATAGGCAGCCAGGCCTCCCTCTACAAAATCTGCTAGTGGAAAAGCGTCTTCTGAGAAGTAGTGTCAGTGAAGTGCTCCAATGACCTACCCTCTTGCTACGGCCTCTGCCCTAGTTCAAGCCTTTACGACCTTTTCTCTAGGTTCAGGCCCTTCTTTCTCATGCTGCCACTCCCTTTTCCCAAGCACAAATCTGAACTCCTTAGATGAAACCCCCTCAGTGGTGCTCCATTGCATTCCCACAAGGCTGAGTACATTAGGCCATCCAAGACCTGGCCTCTGTGCTATAGGATCTCTAGTCCTAGCCACGCCCCCGACCCTGCCTTTGGAGCCTCAGGCCTTGTGAGGACATGCCCCATCAGCCACCTCTGGGGAGAGGTCTCCCCTACAGCCCCTACTTGTATCTATTTTATCTACTGGGTTCCCACATAAAATTTTTTGTTTGGAGAAAGGAGTCCGTGTGTGTGTGTGTGTAGTGGGGAAGGGGGAGTTTGAAGAGTACTCATTTGACAACACCGAACTGTTCATCGCTTACTGCACACTCCATGCCATTTCATACTTCTGCTTCTCTGCTCCTGCCCCTGGGAATGCCCATTTTTCTAAGCCTGGGACCGACTCTTCCTTTGCTATGGACAGAATGTTTGTGTTCCCCTAAATCCATATACTGAGGCCACAATCCCCAGTGTGATGGTATTTGGAAGTGTGGCCTTTGGGAAGTAATTAGGTTTAGATGAGGTCATGGGAGTGTTGCCCCCGTTGAGGGGATTAGTGCTTTTATAAGAAGAGGAACAGACCAGAGCCCCTTCTCTCTCTCTCCACCACGTGAGGATACCCTGAGAAGGCAGCCTTGGGCAAGCCAGGAAGAGGGGGCTCTCACTGGACACTGAATCTGCTGGCACCTTCATCTTCGACTTCCCAGTTTACAGAACGGTGAGACATAAAATTCTGTTGTTTAAGCCACCCAATCTATGGTATTTTGTTATAGCAGCCTGAGCTAGCTAAGACACTCCTCAAGCCTTAGCTCAAGAAACTCCACTTCCAAGAATCTGATCTAAACCCCAGGGTGGGCTAATGTGTTTTGCCTGTGTTCCCACTGAAACCTGTGCATGTAGCTATGTTTTTTTACTTCATTAAATTGAAAGCTTACTTGTTTATGTGTATATTTCCCCCATTAGGCAGTAAACTTTTGAAAACAGGGATTATTTCTTTATTCCCTTGACACCTGGTATAGTTGGAGCTCAAAACAGTGTGTGTGTGTGTGTGTGTGTGTGTGTGTGTGTGTGTCTGTGTGTGTGTGTGTGTCTGTGTGTGTGTGACATGAATGAAACCAGTCTTCTGGAAAAGGTCCCCACCCTCCCATGTCTACCTTAAGCCCCACCACCTCTGAGAAGCCCACCATGATTGCTACAGTCCTCAGTGATCTGTATCTAACCATGTAATGAGACTCTATGACATCATGAATCTGTACCACATGGCTGAATATGAATTCATCCTCCCTCTCCATTTTCCTAGACATAAAAATGCCACTAATAAGATCAATTTAAGAAAATCAGAGCACTGAAAAAATAAATTCAAAACATTAAAAGAGTTATCCATAATCCTATAATCTTTGCAGTAAACACCTCCATTTAAGATTTTTAAAGAGTTTCTATTGAAATAATGTCTTTTAAAAAATAAATGGAAGAAATACAGGTTCATTATAGAATGTTTTGAAAACATAGAAGAGTATAAAGAAGAAAATAAAGAGCATCCATTATCCCATCACCCAGAGACAACCACAGTAACTCTTTGGTGCAATTTCTTCCAGTCTCTTTTCTAAGTGTGTATGTATATGTCTGGATTATTATAATAACTAATATTCATTGAACATGGTCTACTCCAAGGCTCTAAGTAGTATAAGCTCATTTACTTTTCAACAATCCAGTGAGGAAAATATTTATTATCTCTATTTTAGAGACAAAAATCCTGAGACACAGAGAGATTAAGTAATTTGTTCAAGACACACAATAGGTAAGATAGTGGATCCCTATGTGTGTGTGTGTGTGTGTGTGTGTGTGTGTGCATTTGTGTGTGTGTATATATATGTATTCATGTTTATATATATACCCATTTTGGGGGGAAGCTGCTAAGGGTTGCAGGTTTTACATTCACAAGAGTTGATGAAAAAGTTACCTCCTAGAAAACGCTCGGCAATTGGCTGATGGTTTGCAGACAACCTCTGCATTATTATTTCACAGCCTGACATGCTGGTGCTACCTAAGGATCAAGGCTCTGCTTGTCTGTTGGCTCCAGTCCTGCTTCAGAGAGGACTTCAAGCGTCAATTCAGGCTAAAGCTTCTCCATTTTTGATGACTTAGGCAGCTAAAGAACACTTCTCAGGTTTATTCCAAGGAAAGCCTAAATAGTTGCTCTTCCCTCAGGAGAACTCATATAAAGTGACATGTATCCAGTTCTTATTACAGTTGTATTTTTAAAAATTGATAAAAATGATTACTGTGGATCATAAAAATATTTGATAAATACCTAACAAAAATTAATTATTATGTATCATGAGAATAAGTGCTAAACTAATAGTTTCTAAGAAATAAAAAGTAAAGCTCATGGTAACTAACAGTGACCCACAGGCAAAGCTTTCTGAAA
This sequence comes from Globicephala melas, assembly GCF_963455315.2. Classification (NCBI taxonomy): domain Eukaryota; kingdom Metazoa; phylum Chordata; class Mammalia; order Artiodactyla; family Delphinidae; genus Globicephala; species Globicephala melas. The sequence continues at coordinate 64,420,720 of NC_083318.1, forward strand.
TATATTGTAGCGTTCCAATTATTTACTGCAGTATAATGCAGGAATCATTTGTTGTTAACTGGTCGCAGGAGGTGGTTTTCACTTGGAGTCTCTCATGAGGTTGCAGTCAGATGGTGACTTAGACTGGAAGCATCTCAAAGGCTGTCTGTTCTCTAGGACTTTGACTGGAGGTGAGAACTGGAACATCTATATATTGGCATCTCCATTGCCATTTGGGCTTCCTCATACCAGGGCAGCTGGTTTGAAGAGTAAAAACCCGAGAGAGAACCAGTCTAAAACATCTTTTATAACCCAGCCTCAGAAGTCACACAGTGTCCTTAAATCCAGCCCATATTCAAGGGTAAGGGAATTAGATTCTACCTCTTGATGCAAGGAGTGTCAAAGAATTCACAGACATGTTTTAAAACCATCATACGTAGAAACTCTTCAAACTTTATGGTTCTCATAGAGAATGGTCATTCCTCTGTTCACTCTTAGAGTGGGCTCATTCTCTGAAACGTCCTGGGGCACATGGAAAGCTTCAGCACACTTCGAGGTCCCCTTCAGCACACTTGTTCTCAGAGGTCCCTGTATTAGGTGCATTACCTTTTAGGACAAACAGCTCTGCAATGCCATCTATCTCCTGGATTTTGTCACTGCCTTTAAAAACACTTGATGGTTCTGAAAGTGCTTTGTGGGGCCCGCCATGTTTCTCTGCATGCAGCTCCAAGGGGGAAAGGCTGTATGAGGAGGCTGGATGCATTTTCCTCTGTCTTGTGGGCTTTCCCTCCCCAGATCAGCTGCATGGGGTGACTGAGGTAAAACGGAAGGCTCTACTTAAGTCAACAACAGGTAGTAACCATGAGGAAGACAGCCATCGCAGAAGCAAAGAGGAAGTGGATCAGTCTTTTGGGCCATGATTATGTTGTTAACAATACTCAATTTATTGAGCTCTTCTTGTATGCTGGGCTCCGTGCAAAGCGTGTTGCCTGCATTACGTCATTTAACAACTCTTCTTACAAGTGTTAAGTGATAGGCACTATTTTTATCTTCACTTTACAGAAAACATTTGTTGCAGTGGTTGAGTGACTCGCCCAAAGCTGCACAGCTACTAGCAGATAGAGCCTGTATTTGAACTCAGGTATGTCTGACTCAAAAGGCAGAATAGTGGTTATTAGTGTGACCCCTGGGGTCAGAACCCTAATGCTTGGGCTTGAAACCTCACTTTGGGTGATCTCTGACAATTATCCTCTTTGTATTTTAATTTTCTCATTGGCAGAGAGGGGATGATACATAAACCCCACTGAGGTTTTAACATTAAATGGGATGAGGTATTTAAGGTGTTTAGCACTCAACAAATGTTAACTATTCCCCCTTCTCCTCTACTACTTACGTCTGCTAGGATGGTGATTTAATCAAAAGGATAATATACTAAAGATCCAGAGGTCTAAGGAAGTACAAAATGAGGAACCAGCCATAGACCCATGGTCAGACCTCACCTCAGTTGTGAAATTTCGGTTGTGACTCTATGTTCCCATCACAAAGACTGAGACTTTGTGATGCTAAATGGAGGCATCCCAAGTTTCTCCACTATGGCATCCCAAGCCATTCTCTATTTCCGGGTCCAACTAAGTTTGCAAACCACTTGCCAAACCAAACACAAACATACATAATGGAAATTGATTCAGGAACTCAGAGTCAGAAAGGAGGGCTGGTGACAAGCCCTCTCCACCTCCTTGCTGGGTTTCAAGCACTTTCCAATCCCTAGTGGCCAGATTCTGGTCTCTTCTTTTTGGGGTTAAGCTCTAGAGAGGGCTATGATTTCCTAAAATGTGTTGGAAAGCTGGGAGATCTGTTGCAGCAGGATTTCTTCCGCTGTCTCTATGAGTAACGTGGAGGCTCTGGCTGGAAAGGGCCCAGTGCGGAGCCTGGCGGGTGGTGTGGCCCTCTCTCTCCCATCAGTGTGGCTCAGCTTCCGATCAGCGCTGCCTTCCCAACCTGAAGAGGCTGGGAAGTTTTTACACAGGCTCCAAGCTGTTGATGTGTGTGGTGCAGCCCCCTCCCAGGCAGGTTGATTTGTGAATGTGCTGAACTCCAGTGTACTAGGCGGCCTAACCACAGAGAGAAGTGTTTTGTTTCTCCACCGGATACACCTGCCCAAAACGCAGCGCTCCCTCATGCTGCAGGCTCCGGTTTGTTTGAAAGATTGCACCCTCCAGATAAACCAGAGGGTACAATTGTGTGCACTGAGAACCTGTGGAGGCTGAAAAGGAATGAAATTGATTTTCTTTCCTTGGAGGGCAAGGGACAATTGTACAAAATTATTTTTCTATCCAAATGAGCATTCTTCACTTTCTTGTTAGTCCTTATTTCTCAAAGCGTACCACCAAGAGGATTTTAGGGATACGCGGACACAGCATTAAAGAGTATTGGGTCACAGACTGAGAAACTTAGTCCCTTTTTAATTTTTTTTCAATCGTTCTGGTTTTGTCAGGAAAACAATTTTCGTTTGAAGCTTATATTTTTCTCTCTTCTTTTTTAACATCTAACACTAGTTAATCTCCCTTTAAAAACACACATACACCAAATGAGTATAGACCTCAGATTTGGAGTCTTTAGTTAGATGTTATATCTTCTTAAATGCTATAATATTGCCTAGACAAAATTTGATAATTTTTTGTTGTGATTATTTTTAGGATTATCTTTAATTTATGGTAAGGGATAGCAGTTTACCATTTATTTTAGGCATATTATGTTTCTTTTTAAAATAAATGTATTCGAGTTTTAAAAATCAGTTTGTTTATTTATTTATTTATTTTGCGGTACACGGGCCTCTCACTGCTGTGGCCTCTCCCGTTGCGGAGCACAGGCTCCGGATGCGCAGGCTCAGCGGCCATGGCTCACGGGCCCAGCCGCTCCGCGGCATTTGGGATCTTCCCGGACCGGGGCACGAATCCGTGTCCCCGGTATCGGCAAGTGGACTCTCAACCACTGCGCCCGCCACCAGGGAAGCCCCAAATCAGTTAATTTAAAGAAAAATATTAAGTAAATAATTGTACAGGTGCTATTCATAAATAGTATAAGTCATGGGGTTAGTATGTGGTGATATTTGGGTGTGGTAGAAATTGGGAAGGGAGTACACAAATATCTGACATATGAGCAACTAGGCTTTGGAGTCGGACAAACTTGGGCTTGAATCACTGTCTACCACCTACTAGCTGCATGACCTTGAGCAGCTGTTTAATCTAGTTCCACTAGATCTGTAATCTAGATCTGTAAAATCATGAGAATGTCAGTTCATTATTCACTTTAGGTTTTGTGAAGACAATGCATGAAAGGCTGTAATGCATGGTCCTGGAACATACTCAAGAAAGTTAGCCATTATATTTTATTATGATGATTATTGCCAGGAAACTGTGCTTATGTAAGCACAGTGCCTGGTACATAGCACACAGTAAAGTGTAACTGCTCCTGTAATTGCTGTTTTTATCATTAGCATCATGTGTTAGTTTGTGAGTTTGTGTCTGCTCTGAAGCAGGTGTCCACATGGGATTAGATGTGCAAGGGATTTATGAGGGGGAAGGTCTGTGCGGGATAAAGGAGGAGGGAGCAGGAGAAAGTGGAGACAGAAGTTCTGACATCTGTGAAAGGAAGGTGGCTTGGGCTGAAGGTGTCTCAGACTTCGGTGCAGTTACAAGAAAGCTTTGGCCAGGTGGATGAGGAGTTCTGGAGTCAAAGTCGACCCCTGGAGAAGTCCCCCTTCTGTGCTCAGTCACTGGCTGGGAGCAGCTCATGGAAGTATGGTCTTGATGTGAACATGGTGGCGAATCCAGAGGGCAGCATCTGGGTCACTTATGCCCCCCATAGCAGGAGATCTGAGCAGCACATTTTGTGACTGCCGTGAAGATCGCCTCCATCTTATTCATAAAAAAGGAGCCTGAGTGTTTTCTCCAATTCATTTATCCAGTTAACTAACACCCGGTCATTGCAACCCAGAGAGAGATTAAAATTACTTCACACCCAAAACTGAAATATAATACCTGGCTAACTAATGATTTTCTTGTCTCAATGCTCAACTAACAAGCCAAACACATTACTTACTTTAAAGAGTTTATCTTGTGCACAACTTTATTAACTGTTTTGTCTTTTAGCTCTAATTTTGGATTTCAAAAGTTTTGCATTTCAGGCAGAGAGCGAAGCACAATTGATACTTTCATGCAAATTGAATCTAACAAAGGGCCTCAGATGTCAGTCCACAGATGTGTTTGGCTCACACAGTGTTTAAAAAAAATATTGGGGGTCAACATTTTAAAATTGGGAGACACATTTTTTTTTAAATGTTGATTTTGATTTCTTCTCTTGAAAACCACAGATCTGGAACACTGAGCCTGAATTTCTGCATGACAGAATTATCTAGGGTGAAAGTGGCTGCCACTCAAAGTGGGGCTCTCCTATTTGTTTCAGGACCTACCACCCACATAAAATATGCATATGCCCTTATACCCAGCAGGCTTCGCTGATTTATGGTCCTGTCCGATCCTTTGTGGAGAGAATGCTAACTGTGCCTCAATATTATATTCTCCCCTTCTTCTTTTTTTTTTTTTTTTTTTTTTTGTGGTACGCAGGCCTCTCACTGTTGTGGCCTCTCCTGTTGCGGAGCACAGGCTCCGGACGTGCAGGCTCAGCGGCCATGGCTCACGGGGCTCACGGGCCCAGCCGCTCCGCGGCATGTGGGATCTTCCCAGACCGGGGCACGAACCCGTGTGCCCTGCATCGGCAGGCGGACTCTCAACCACTGTGCCACCAGGGAAGCCCCTCCCCTTCTTCTATAGTGATGTTCCAGCTGTACTCATGACTGCCCATCTAGGACTACATTTCCCAGCCTCCCTTGCAGTTAGGTGTGGTCATATGACTAAGTTCTGGCCAATACTGTGCAAATGAAATGAATGTTTGGAACTCCAGATTGCTTTTAAAGAAAAGCAGGATGCCCTCTCTTGCCCCTTTTCTTTTTCTTACCAGCTGCAAAGTGGACGTGATGGTGGGAGCTGGAGCATCCATCTGATATCACAAGATGGAAGCTACGTATTGAGAATAGCAGAGCAAATAGGAGGAAACTGGGTCTCCAACATCAAGGAGTTAATACCAGCTCTGGAAAACCTATGCTCCGACTGTTACATCAGGAAAATGAACTTCCATTCTTAGGTCTCTTTTTCACAGCAGCCTCCACTCTATCTTAACTAATACAACCCTGTTTGCAATCGAGTCTGTAGCACTTGGCTTAATTGGAATTGAGGTATATAAAGGAAAAGAAAATGTATGATTCTGCAAGTTGTTTTTCCTTGTAAATGGGACCTATGTGGCCAGCATTTAATTGCAAATCAAATTTCACTGACAGCTGAGCTGGGACATAATTTTTTTAATGGTTAAAGCAATATTGGAAAGCCCTGGCCATGTCTCACAGGCTCTGTTTGCAGATGGTACCATTTTCTGTCTGTGGATGATTTGTCCACATGGCTCCTCAGGGGCTACTATATCCACAGCTACAGGTCTCGGGTCCACAGGCTACATTCTCATCTCTTCTTCACCTCCACCTCGTCTTTGAAGGCCTCACTTGAGCAGGCAGCCCTCCCACCTTTTCTAGGCACTGCCCTCTGAGTGAAAGAGAAGTAGAAACTTCTTGGTTGGTACTGTTCTGGCTTCCAGGGGTCCAAGAGAGGCTTCTAGTAAGTGTGAAACCACTGAGGATCCTCACAGTTTTGATCTGAGCAGACCCTGCTGTATTATGTGAGGGTAAAGGGCTGTTTATGAAAATGATGTATGACAAAAAAAGAACTTACTACTCCCCAGAGGCAGGTGCCAAAAATGGCATGTTATTGTGTCCTTTAGAATGATGAATGAAAGTACTGAATGAAATTTGGGTAATAATAATGCCAAACTATTTAGTTTTCCTGTGACGGAGGTCTCCAAACCGGGACTATTTTGGGGAACAGAACAGGAGAAGAAAAATTATTGATTAATGAGCACTTAATGTGCCATAAATGTTATGTACATTTTCTCATTTAATTATCTGAAAAATGCTATGAGGTAGCATAACTCTTTTTTTCTTAAAGCAGAAGTGCTAAGAAAAGTTAACTTGACAAAGATCACACAGTTAGGAAGTAAAAAGCCAGAGTTTTGACTCTCTGGTGACCTATGTTCATTCCACATCATGCAGCCTTATGGATGCTCTAAGGCTGACCTGATCAGAAAGAGGAGACAAGCGAGATCATGGACCAAACTGCTGGGGACGGAAGTATCTGGGTAAGGAGGGTAACCTGTAATGGAGGCAGGAAAACAAGAAAAGAAAGTAGGAGAGGGACACGTTGAAAAGACTATATACCTGCATCAGATCGTCCTAAGGCCTCCATGCTGTACAGAAGATCAGGATGAGTGCAACTCTCTGGGGAGGGATTACCTGGCAGCAAGATGAGAAAAATCTGAAAAATAAATTTTACTACGCTCTTTACATTGAAGGATATTGCTGATTAATTGGTTGGTATGATATGGAGTAGCAAAGGAATTACAACTTAATCGTTAGCCAGACAGAGGAGTTAAAGTTTCTACTTATTGAAAGAACTATCCTTTTCCCACACCTGGCAGATTCTTTTGTTTGGACATATGTATCCTTGTTATTCTTTTATATGGATGCCTCTATGTCCATTCACACTGTTCTGCAAGATCAAAGGGGGAGATAATTCCCAAAGCAATGTTCTGGGACAAGTAATGCCATCAAACGTGAAGCAAAATTGTATCATTTTTCCTTTTTGTTTAATGACCTCTTACCTTCTGCCTCTTCAGAGAAATGGTTCACCTCTATTCACATTTAGTGGTAAAATATTTTCTAACAGCATCAGCAAAACCCCATTCAAAGTCAATGACCAGCTTTTTAGACATAAGACACATGCCAGTTCTGTTTGGCACAAAGTAACTACTAACAGATCTAATGTAGTTCCTTCTCTCTGGGCCACTGACGGGTGTCTGACAGCTCCAAACTCCCTCAATATTAAGTCAATTAGTTAGATGGATAAAATCCTCAGAAATGGAGAGGTTGTCTAAGATGTAGCTGTTTACATTTCAGTGGTGGTGGGGTCCCAGCCTGGGGTCCCATTCAGGCTGTAAGGAGAATGGTGTCCTCTCCCCTGTGTCAATCAGGCTCTTTCTACAGAATGAGTCTCAATTGACCGAATACCATTCTCCAGACAGGAGCAGGGAAGGATATAAATAGAAACATTGAAATGAAAAATGCATTCAATACACCTAACCTACTGAACTTCCTAGCTTAGCCTAGCCTAACTTAAATGTGCTCAGAACACTTCTTTTAGCCTACAGTTGGGCAAAATCACCGAACATAAAGCCTATTTTATAATGAAGTGTTACATAGCTCATGTAATTTATTGAATACTGTACTGAACGTGAAAAACAGAATGGCTGTCTGGATACAAAATGGTTGTAAGTGCATCGGTTGTTTACCCGTGAGATCGAGGGGCTGATGGGAGCTGAGGCTCGCTGCCCATGCCCAGCATCACAAGAGGATAATGCTACCCTGGAAAATATCAAAATTCAGCATTTGAAATTACAGTTTCTACTGGATGCGTATCACTTTTGCAACATCATAAAGTTGAAAAATCATAACTCGAACCATCGTTAAGTCCGGGACTGTATGTAGCTGGGAACCGGAAAATACATTGCCTCACCAAGCTCTCTGACTTAAGTCTCTTGCCTGCCTTGTACTGATAAAAACAGAAATGCAACCCTCAGGTCCATGGACAACAGTTCTCCATCACCGTGACCCTGACCTAGTGGAGAGGAAGTGAAACTAATTTGGGCAAAGACATGTCCCATCTGTCCTGTCCGTTCTTCCTGTGTGGCCCTGGGGTAGAAGCAAAGGGTTTTGCATGTTGGGCTAGAATACTAGGGAAAGAGGAAACAGTGTCTAAAGAGGGACTTTGAGGTCAGGGATAGTTCAAATATAAAAATTTCCTTTTGCTCTTTCACCTCACCTTTTCTTTTCTTTTTTAAAGTGAAGTTTCCAAGTAGAAAAGGCAATATTTGCCAAGTGTTACAGTTTACTTTATGCTGATTCGGTTCTGAAAATGAAGGCCCTCTTTACTCTGGCAGTAATTTAAAATAATAATAATGGTAGTGTATTTTAGCACTAGGTTATAGGTTCCTCATTTAATGCTGTGATAACCCTCTGAAATGGGGACTGTTATCCTCTCTTATGGATGGGGAAATTGAAGCTCAGAGGGGGTAAGTGGTTTGCCCTCAGTCACTAAGCTGGTCAGTGGCAGAGTCTGGGGTTTACTCTTTCTACCACACCTGTCACCATAATTCTCAGGTATGAGCAGCTACTTCGTGTTAAGGTTTCTATTCCCAGCAGTCCTCGGGGCTCAACGTGATAAGCACATGTTACTCTGCTTCCCACAGGTGTGTTGTGAGGCTCCCCAGAAACTTCAGTCCCTCCTCTCTCCTGGTGCAGGCAGAACTACAGACAGCTGAATTTCTTTATCATTACCTTAGATACGATAAAAATTCCCAAAGGGAATTTTCTTCCTGACGTGGAGTTGGCAGCCTTTATTCATAAGGGATGCATTGGAATGTTCTGTCTTGGTGAGGAGACATTCTTAGAAATTGAAGACGAAGAAGAAAAGGGAGGAAGTGGGGGGGAGAGCTGAAGGGAGGATGTTCACGTAGGGCCGGGAGTCTTGGTTCTTCTTCCTCCTTCTCTTTAGCTTTAAGGGTCTCTGCCTTCCTTCTCTGGGAAAAAAGCAAGGACCACTGCCTTTTAAATCAAACAGACCTTGGTTCTGTTAAAAAAGAGACAACAGTCCCCAAATGGAGTCACTTGTGCTAAGCCCACGTCATCAAACCAAAACTTAATACCTAACCTAATTGCAGTTTCAATATCCCCCAGGAATGTCATCTCAATTCCAGTTTGGGATTGTCTGGTCAGCACCAATGAAGTAATCTGCCAAGTAGACACTTTTTCATTCCCCAAAGGAAGATGAGGTAATTGCTCTTTCCTTATCCCTTCCCTGTCCTGCCTGTAAAAGTCTTCCATTTTGTACAGCTCCTTGGAGCTGCTTTTTATTTGCTAGATGGGATGCTGTCTGATTCATGAATTGTTGAATAAAGCTAATCTGATGTTCAAATTTACTCAGTTGAATTTTGTTTCTTAACAGTTCAAATCTCAGCTCTGGTGAAAACTCTTGAGGAAGCTATTTAACCTCAGTTTTCTCATCTATAAAATGGGCTAGGGACTTCCCCCGTGGCTCAGTGGTTAAGGATCTGTCTGCCAATGCAGGGGACGTGGGTTTGAGCCCTGGTCCGGGAAGATCCCACATGCCACGGAGCAACTAAGCCCATGTGCCACAACTACTAAAGCCCACGCGCCTAGAGCCTGTGCTCTGCAACAAGAGAAGCCACCGCAATGAGAAGCCCACGCACCGCAACGAAGAGTAGCCCCCGCTCGCCGCAACTGGAGAAAGCCCGCACACAGCAACAAAGACACAACGCAGCCAAAAATAAATAAATAAATGAACTTAAAAATAAAATAAAATAAAATGGGCTAATATTTGTATCTTCTTTGTTGGGTCATTGGGGAGACTGAATGCAATGTTTCTCTAAGCACAATATGCATAGTTTTTCTGGTGATACATTTTTTAATGTAATAATTAAGCCACGTATAGATAACTATCACACCAAACGTGTCATTTCACAGGTCATATTGCTTAGGGCAAGGCTAAGTTAAAAAAAAAAAGCAATCCAATTTAAGTCTATTTTGATAAAATATTAAACGTGTGATGTGGAGATGGCAGGGAGGGAACCCTGGGCCAGTATGAAAGCTGCTGGGAAGTGACTCCTTCCCCACTCCTCCTGGTTAAGGAGGGCTACTTTGGACAAAGAAAACCTGGGAGACCCAGGTTGAATGGGAAGGCTGGGTTACTCCGGGGCCCTGGAGTTAGCTGCCCTGTGGAGTCCCTGGAATTTCACCTCCCACTGCTGCCCTCTCTTGGTCGTGGGCTGGCTCCAGTGTCCTGAGTACAAGTCAAAGTTGACCCAGGGCGATCTAGCACCCAGCACCCATGCACTGCCCTTTCTGGCCCCTTTCTCACCTCTTCTCACACTGCTTCCGAAACTCCCCCACCCCCATCAGTCCCACCCCACCTTGGCCTACCCACCCCAGTGTCACTGTCTCCCCCAGATAGTCACAACAACTGCCCTTTCCCAGACTCCTTACAAATCAGCAGAGGACCTTCTGATTCTCAGGTGTGAACCACCAATGAGCTTAGCTTTCCCAGGCGACATTTGTTTTAAAAGAGGAACTGGTTTAAACTAAATGAAGTCAAATTGACAAGAAGTGCAGTGGCTGTATTTTGGGGATGGGGATCCTTCTTTGGCTCTCACCTTTCTTTATGAAACATACCCTTCTCTTTAAGTAGGCATCTAGGTCCAGGAAATGAAATCCTTTCATTTCTTTCCAAGAAATTCTACAAGCTTTCAAAATAGTTTTACTGCTGGTGTAAGAGTTACATTATTTTGCTTGAGACTAACAACCCGAAATAACACTGGTTTAAAAAAGATTTTAAAATATTTCTCTCTTATGTAAATAGAGGCAACCCAGGGCTGGTATGGTGGGTCCCTGAACACCAGGTTCCTTCTATTTTGTTTTTTCACCCTCTTCAGTGTGTGGCTTCCACCTTGTGGCCCAAGATGGCTGCTCCAGCTCCAGATCTTGGGTCGTCATTCCAGTCACTGGTCAGGAAGGACGGTCCAGAGAAGGGTACCCTCTAGTCCTTTAAAGCACTCACCACCTTCCTTTACATCTTGCTGGCCAGGACTCGGAAGTGAATTCATCGTAAAGCATACTAGTAAATGTGACATTTTTTCCTGAGCAGCCTATGCCCTGCTAACATTTGGTATTTTATTACTGAAGAATGGGAGACTGGGTTTTGGAGGCAATTAACATCTCTTCCATAAGCCTATTCCTAGGGTTGTGAGAAATGTTCAGACCCAAGTAGGAATGGATCCCAGGACTAAAATTAGGCTCTCACATTTCTCTTCTGCCATTGTGAAAATGCCACTGGTGCAAGGGACAATGCTTTAGACCACAGCCAGGTCACCGAGGGTCTAGTTCCAGCTCTGCTGCTAGCCAATGTCATGGCCTTGAGAGAGAAGTCTAACATTCCAGGGCCTCAGTTTCTCTAAAATAAGGTTACATAATTTGATCTCCAGGGTCCCTTCCTGCTCTAATATTATGATTTCATATAACAGTGTCTTGATGTCTGTAACCAAGCAGTTAAATAGAAAATAACATATGCTTTTTTCTTTTGTCTGTGATCATTAAATGCTGTGGGTAACTAAGGGTAGATTACCAATTGTTGGCCCCCAGGTATCCTTTTTTTTTGGCGGGGGGTGCGGTACGCGGGCCTCTCACTGTTGCGGCCTCTCGCGTTGCGGAGCACAGGCTCCAGACGCGCAGGCTCAGCGGCCATGGCTCACGGACCCAGCCGCTCCGTGGCATGTGGGATCTTCCCAGACCAGGGCACGAACCCCTGTCCCCTGCATCGTCAGGCGGACTCTCAACCACTGCGCCACCAGGGAAGCCGCCCAGGTATCCTTTTAACCTTGTCATCCTTCCACAAGACTCCTTCCTGCAGGAACTAGCTTGAGATGGAGTTGCTGGCCAGGAGACCCACTTTATTTTCCATTGAGTTTTGGAAGCTGGAGGGCTAAAGCCACCGACAAGGAAATTCATGGTTGTAAAGTTTCTGTTTATATCCGGTAGTAGTGGCTGCAATTGCCCATCTCAAACCGCTGGGACAGGAAGCATATGCAGCCAATTGATAAAGAGGGTATCTGCTGTAAGCACGCTAATCTTGAGGAAATGGGGATCTCAAGGCACCTGGATTAGCCACAGACCAGAAAGGGGCCCTTTTAGTGTTCCTTTCAGTTGCTAAGACACACGCTATGTTTGAAAAAACACCTCCTTCGCCACCCAGATGGAGAAAAACATAAGCTGTCATTGCTTAACTGCCTTACAAATAATCAACCACCACTAGCATCTGTGCCTTAATACATGGCCAATCTGCAAACAAAAATGCCACCTTGTCTGCTTCTTGGGGCCAGAAAGTGGACCAGTTCACTGGCTGGTCACCAGGGCTATGAGATATTACTTTTCTAGCTCTGTGTGACATAGTGGATGAGCTATACATGGCGGCAGGAAGAGGACAAAATTGCAGATCCAACCAGGAAATGAGGCACCAGTCTACATGCCTGTTGGACCGTCAGCCCCAGGGAGCCTGCTCCTGATTTGAGAGAAACTCCCCAGAGACTGGCCTGTCTCATGAGGAGGACGGGCACTCCCACATGTAGCATCTGGAATCACATCTTCCTTTTGACTAGGATGAAGACTCAGGGTTAGGAAGACAACTTTGCATCTTTGGTGAGCAGGACTCTAAGAGGGGCCAGCAACACTTCTCTTCCGTTTGGACCTACATATCTGTGTGAAGCGTCTCTTCCTGCAATGACAATCCTTAAAATCAACCACTGAAATAAGCTGAACCCCAGAATAACTGTAATAGAAGATGTTAAGCTAATATTTTTAAATATAATGAAGCATACTCAATCACATTGCTCTTATCAAAAGAGTAAAATGGGGCTTCCCTGGTGGCACAGTGGTTGAGAGTCCGCCTGCCGATGCAGGGGACACGGGTTCGTGCCCCGGTCTGGAATCCCACGTGCTGCGGAGCGGCTGGGCCCGTGGGCCATGGCCGCTGAGCCTGCGCGTCCAGAGCCTGTGCTCCGCAACGGGAGAGGCCACAACAGTGAGAGGTCCGCGTACCTCAAAAGAACAAACAAAAGAAAAACCACAATGAGGGACTTCTCTGGTGGTCCAGTGGGTAAGAATCTGCCTTCCAATGCAGGGCACGCAGGTTCGATCCCTGGTCGGGGAACTAAGATCCCACGTGCTGCGGGGCGACTAAGCCCGCCCCCCACTACTAGAGAAGCCCATGCGCCGCAACAAAGAGCCCGCGCGCTGCAACGAAGCGAAGACCCAGCATAGCCAAAATAAAAACAAACAAACAATAAACAACAACAAAAAACTCACAATGAGATGTCAGTTCACGCCTCTTAGGATGTTATTTCAAAAAGACAATAGGTAACAAATGCTGGAGTGGATGTGGAGAAAAAGGAACGCTTGGGCACTGTTGGTGGGAATATAAACTGGTGCAACCACTATGGAAAACAGCATGGAGATTCCTTAAGAAATTCAAAATAGAACTACTGTATGATTCAGCAATCCCACTCCTGGGTATATATCCAAAGGAAATGAAATCATTATCTCAAAGAGATATCTGAACTCCCATGTTCATTGCAGTATTATTCACAATAGCCAAGTTATGGAAACAACCTAAGCGTCTGTTGATGGATGAGTGGATAAAGAAAATGTGATATATACATATATATATATGGATTATTATTATTATTGAATATTATTCAACCTTTAAAAAGAAGGAAATCCTGCTATTTCCAGATTCATCCCAGGTATTATGCTAAGTAAAATAAGCCAGACAGAGACAACATGGTATCACTTATATATGGAATCAAATAAATAAATAAATAAGGTCTCAGAAACAGAGGGTAGAATTGTGGTTGCCAGAGCCTGGGGAGTAGGGGAAATAGGGGAGGGATTAGTAAAAGAGTAGCGACTTTAGGTTTAAAAAAAAAAGAACAAAAACAGAAATTCTGGAGACCTCCGTAGACCATAATACTAATTCCAGGGGTAGAGCTGTTGCTTTTGTCACCATCTGTTCCCTCTGCCAGCAAAGGTATGATGTGAGTGTAGCAGTGAAGATTCAGATCCACCACTGCGAGCCCAGCTCACTGAATATATAAGAAGTTCTGTTCACAACAAATAAGTGATAGTACGTCATCTAGTGGAATATTATCAACTCCTAAAAAGAACAGATCAATTTAGGTTGATGTAGAAAGATGTCCAAGATACAATAAGTGAAAAAAGCAAGTGGTAGAACAATGTACCGTGTCAAATAAACAAACAATATATATGTTCTTCTATATTCATAGAAAATTTCTGGTAGCAGTGGTTACCTCTAGGAAATGGTACTAGACAGAATAGAGACAGAAATTTATGTTTTAATGTACTGTTTAAATGTTTTTAAAAAATCATAAATAGGGAGTTCCCTGGCGGTCCAGTGGTTGGGACTTTCATGGCTGAGGGTCCAGGTTCGATCCCTGGTCCGGGGAGCTGGGATCCCACAGGCCACACAGTGGAGCCTAAATAAATAAATAAATAGGGCTTCCCTGGTGGCACAGTGGTTAAGAATCCACTTGCCAATGCAGGAGACATGGGTTCGAGCCCTGGTCTGGGAAGATCCCACATGCCACGGAGCACACAACTGCTGAAGCCCCGGGTGCCCTAGAGCCTGTGCTCTGCAACAAGAGAAGCCACCGCAGTGAGAAGCCGGCGCACCACAACGAAGAGCAGCCCCCACTCGCCGCAACTAGAGAAAGCCCACACGCAGCAACAAAGACCCAATGCAGCCAAAAATAAATAAATAAATTTATAAAAATAAACAAACAAATAATAAACCATAAAAGGTTCAATTTTTTTTTTAGGTTCAATATTTTTAAAAAAGGTTTTAAAATGATCAGGCTTCTTGAAACTCCTTTTATGATTTTATCCTAAGGAAATACACAGTAAATGTTTTATACTAAGATGATCATGACAACATTTATTTTAATGGTGTAAGACTGGAAATAACCTAAATGTCTAGCATGAAGAGAATGGTTAAGTAAATAATGGAAAATGGACTGTAATATAATGCAGTCATTTAAAAAACAAATTTTCTGAAAATTTTAGCCAGATGGGGAAAGGCTGACACTATGTTAAGTGGAAAAAAGCAAGTTGCTCTGTGTAAATTCAGTATTGTATCAATGACGTTACAAATGCATGGGAAAAAAATAGCCTGGAAGAAAATATTCCCAAATGACAAGAGTGATTGCCTCTGATAGTAAGATTATGGGGGATTTTTCTCTTTCTGGACCTTTATATTTTCATATTCTTTTCAATTTTTGTGCAATGAGCATGCGTTATTTTGTAATGTGGGAGAAAAAGAAAGTAAAATACTGAGAAAACCATTACATGCATTCCTGGCATGAGTCAGGAACTGAATTTTCATGTTTAAATTAGCTTCAGAAACACAGGAGTGGTTTCTAGGCAACCTGCTTGGGAAATCATGTTCCTTTCCATTGTTGCTGGAGTGTGCATGAGTGTCTCAAAGAAAATGTAAGAGATGAACCCTTGCGAAAGCGGTCTCCTTCAAGGAAAAACAAGCTTTGTCACCGGGGCTTGAGTAATTGTGACCCCAGTCACATAGGGATCTGAGATATTTTGGGATTTTTTTCTGACGAATGAGTGCTTGATTTTAATGAGGATTGCCATAGGTAAGTAGAGTAGGATAGCTATTCAAGTCTCTGCAAATGGTGTGGGAAATTGGGGTAGGGGGTGGGGGTGGGGAACAGGAGCCCAAACCAATAACCCCAGGTAGATGGCTTTCCTAAGAATCCAGGGCTGTGGATTCAGACAGTGGTGAGGCTTTACAAGATGGATTGCAGCGCAAGATGTGAAAAGATTGCCTCGTCATCCGGTGAGCCATTTACCGTCATTATAGACAATCCTGCTGAGCCAAAGGGCTTTTAATCAGGAGGAAACACTGAAAAATGGAACCAGAGCTAAGAAACCCTTGGCCCATCAGACTGGGCTGAGTCAAGAATGCTTTTTTAGCTTTAAGGGAGCCATGTTCTTTACAAAGAGTTTGTACAAGATGCAGAAAGTACTGTTCTCAGCCCACAATGTATGCTTTGTGGACCTCAACTACATTTTTCAGCAAGAAAACAAAAGGCGTTCTGCCTGCTAAATGGGATCAGAGCTCAGTTTCTTGCTCCTACACCCCCTAGTGGTTGCCTTTTGTAATTACAAAAATTAAGTGAGGAAGTAAATAGCAGGCATTTGGGGTAAGGAGAGCAGTTGACTAAGGGTTAGTGCCTTTGACCTTGGCTCCCTCTAGATTTCATCAAAGCTCAAGGGGGAAGCTGTGGCCTCAAGAGGTACAGATGCACTTCCTAATAGAAGGTGGGACCGGAGGGCAGGAATCCTCCACAGAGGATGTTAAGAGCTTATTTTGTCTCCAAACTTGTGAACCCATGTCCTGAATTCCACCTAGTTGTGGTCCACTGGGTCTGGCCACCTCTCCTTTAAAGTGACAGATACCTGGAGGGTAAAGGAAGAGGGGGACTAATATTTACCTACCCTTCCTCATGTGGTAGCCCTTGAGGGCAAGACCCTTTTCTTTCTGTCTTTGTACTCCAGGGCTTAGCACATGTGTTTGTGTGAAATGTTTGTGGTCTTGAACGCTATATGTAGCCCATGAGGTAGATAATACTACCCTTGTTTTTCCAGTGAGGAAACTAAAGTGCAGACACGTTCAAGAATGCCTGAGATATCTATCTAATAAATAGCAGAATAGAAATTCAAACCCCAAGTTCCAAAGGACCTGCTCTTTTCTTTCTACCAAGATGCCCCCTCCTGACACCTCATGCCCTCTGTCTTGCTGGTCCAAATTGTCAGGTGAAAGCCCCACTGTCTCTCTCCTTTGAGTCAGTCCACCCTGGGGGGCCAATGTCTTCCTTCTTCTCTGAACTTCTCATTTGTCAGTGAGTCATCCCTTTAACTCTCTTACTATCATTCAACTTTCCTCAGAAGTTTGCTTTTTTCTCCAAACAGTCCATAAGCATCTTGAAGGACGGGGTAATATATTAATTTTTCTGTAAACTCTCTGCCCAGCATTCAGTAAATATTTGCGGGAAGAGTGAATTTAACAGCAGAGTGTTGGTCAAAATATACCTCCCAGGGCCTGTTTGTACTAGGAAACTAGCAAAAAATTTTCATTTTTATCTGAAAACATTTATTCTCATCAAAAACACCTAATTAAGTGACTTTTTACCCCCCACCGAGGGGCTTGCAACCTAAGATAAATTAAATGCAGATCTCTTTCTCTAGGAGCTTAGAATCTTGAGCACATACATAACTGGGCTGTTACAACACTGGATTTGGGTCAAAGGTGGAATCTAAATTCACTTAGACTCTTCTGTCCTAACTGGAATCTTTTGGTTCCCAGGACAAATACAGGGTCCTGCTCTGACAAGCTGGGACACTGACGGACCTGGGAACAAGTAGCTGGCTTCCCTGCCAGATGTATTTATCGCATTATGTACTGCAATATACCCAGGTTTGTTTCATCTTCCTCCTACGGCTGCCCTCCAGGGAGCCATGCCTGGTACAGGTACATGCACAGTAAGATTAAGACCCAAAGCACTCAGCTCCCACTGTCCTCCCACAGGTGACATCAGACAGTGCCAGTCCTCAGGGGAAGCAGGCCAAGACTGCCAGGGGCAAGTGTGATGTGGGAGGATGTCAACTGTTATATATTTCATGAACATTTACTGGGCACCTCTTTTATGCCAGACACTGGGGATATGGTGACAAATAGGGCATTTTAGAGGTGCTCAGTCTCGTTGCAGGGACAAACATGTAAACAAACGATTGGCTACATATTAGAATAGAAGTGCTTACGAGAAACCTCAAGAACACAGAGGAAATAGTACAGAATTCTGCCCCAGGAGGTTGGAAAAATCTGCATTGATTAGGTGACTCTCAAAATGTCTTGAAAGAGAAGTTGTTCACTGGTTGGCAAAGGCGGGATGAGTGTTCCAGGCCCAGGGAACAGCATGTACAAGAGCAAGGAGGCAGAAGGAGTGTAGGAAATCCACCTTGCTATGAACGCTACACGGAGATGGCCCGAGATGAGTCTGGTGGGGAAGGCGCTGAGAATATGAAGGTTCTCATCTATTTAGGGTGGGACTCTGGCTCCATCCTATGGGTGATGGGGGAACCTGGAAGGATTTCAAACCACAGGGGGTATAACACAGATTTCTAAATATCTACATAATGTGAGGGCAGGACTAGAGGAGGCAGAGCCTGAAGTAGAGGGACCAGCGCGAGGCTGGCAATCACAGAAATCCAGGCCATACTACTCTGTGCCAGGAGAGATAAGAGAGGCCATGTGGCCTTAGCTGATGGGACTGATGAAGCCTGGTGACAGATGGGCTGTGGTGGTTTGCTGGGGGGAGTCTAGGACACTCCCAGTTTGGGCATGGGCAGATGGGAATGGTGGCCCCATTCACCAAAATCAGGAACACACGGCTGGATTTGGAGAAGAAGGTCAGGGGAGCGGGTGAGTTACATTCTGGCCATGTCTAAAATTGCATTTGGGACGTCCAAGCAGAGTTGCTTAGTAAGTGGTTGGTATGTGGGAGTCTGAGCTCCAGGAAGACGCTGGTTTCTGAGGGAAGAAGGCTGGATCAGGCTTCTTTCTCTGCAGACATTCAATAAACATTGTTTTGAGAAGCTAATTAATGATTACAGGGCACTGGGAAAACAGAACGATGTTGCAATGTAAATGTGGATGCTCTTACAGTAATGGACTGGTGGTTGCAGAAAAGCTCAGGCTAAATAACACTAATTTTTTCCAGCTATAAATAGACCTTCTTCTGCAGTTGGGGTTTTCAATTCCACAGTGAAAAGAAATGCAGCAGTGGAAGCGAGAAAGAGGGGCAGAGAGATGGCATCTCGTGCCTACTGGGTACACATGTTAGCAAGGTCCAGCCACAGTGGATAAGGCAGGGATCTGATCTGGTGCCAAAGAGCTTAGAGTCTGATATCATAGGTTCAAGTACTGATTCCTCAACTAACTGGTTAGGTGTCTGTAATAGATTATCAGATGTGTAGTAGATGTTTACTAACTGCTTTTAGAGATACAGTCATAGTTTTAAGCTCCTTCAAATCTCAGAACAGCCTCATGGTAGGTCCTTTATTAGGCTTCTTTTGGGGATGAGTAAACTGAACACAGAGAGTTTAAGTGACTTACCCAAGGCCACTCAGCTAAAAAGTGGCAGTTCCAAGATTTGAACCCAGACAGTCTGGGGCCAGAGTCCTTTCAGAGGCAATTAACTACTGTGTTATGCTGCCTTGCCATGTAAAAAAGTGCTTTGCAGAACTTTCAGTTTCTTATCACTGCATGGATTTTGTGAAGGGAAAGTTGCATAATTTACATTAAGGCCTAAATCATAGGTAAATGTTTTCACTGTGTTCTCCCATAATTGTTCCTTCAAGGAAGCGGTGTTCAATGATTTGTCCCCGATCTTCTTTTCGGAGAAAGCTCTAGGGGTTCCTGTCATTGTGTGACTTTGTGTTCGCAGACCACAGAAGTCTCCCTGACCAGCATTACCATTCAGCAGTAGAGATCGCTGTCTATTAAATTCAGTGTAATCATAATGGTCATGGGCTCACGAGTCAGAGAGACTTTGGCTCCATCCCAGCTCTGCCACTTGGGTGTGTTACTTAAAACTCTCCAAGCCTGCTTCCTCTGTCTGTTCATGGGATAATACTAATAACTCCCTAGGGCTATGAGGTTTACAGACAGTGGTAAGGAGATCACTATCTAGGGTAAGAGTCATTAAGTGCTCTAAGACACAAATAGACATGTGAAATGGGGGAAGCACACATTCTAGGAGAAGGGAACTGCAGAAGTCTTGCTTTGACAGGGAACTCGGAGTGGCTGATACACTAAAAGAATCAGCAAGGGGACTTCCCTGCTTGCGCAGTGGTTAAGAATCCACCTGCCAATGCAGGGGACACAGGTTCGATCACTGGTCCAGGAAGATCCCACATGCCACGGAGCAACTAAGCCCTTGCCCCACAGCTACTGACCCCGCGTGCCTAGAGCCCGTGCTCTGCAACAAGAGAAGCCACTGCAATGAGAAGCCTGCTCATGGCAACGAAGTGTAGTCCCCACTCGCTGCAACTAGAGAAAGCCTGCGCACAGCAACGAAGATCCAATGCAGCCAGAGGAAAAAAAAAAAAAGAGTCAATGAGACTGTCTCGTAAACTTATTAAGCAATTAGCATTCTTTTAATTCTTCAACAGTCAGTATTTCTCTGTCTATAGGACGTATATAACTAACAAAGCAAAACTTATGACTTTAAGAAAATAATTTTCCCTAAACATTTAAGCATTGATTCCAAACCTAAATTAAATTCTTTCATCCATTTAATTAAAATCACAACATGACACGCTGGACTTTCATAAATGCGTCAAACGCCTTAAAAAACTGACAAAACACACACTAAGTATTGTAATGGCTACAGAAATAATCATGTCCAATTTATTTAAAAATTGCTACTATCAAGGATTTAAGGTTGTTTGTTCTCATCTCCATTGTTAGCCGTATTTTAATTCTTATTTTTATTTTATACCTTCCTGGAATTTCTATTTCTATACCAATTTATGGTGGCAATAATCATACACCTCACCCCTCCCCTACCAATACCCAAAAAAATCAGACGAGCCAAAGTTGCAGATTCTGAGTTATCACATGATTGATTCTTAGTGAGGAAACTGGACTAGCAACTCAAACCCTCACAATTAGTCTTTAGGTCGAGCCTTTTAAAGACAATCAAGTCTCGTTTCTGATGTCATGGAACTTTTAAGTCCCTTTTAAGTTCAAAGGGATTCTGAGTTTTGGAGACCAGAAGCATGCATTCTTTAAAATGTTCACAATCAATATTCCCCATCCCATAATTCAGCCATTATAATATATTGATCTGGTCTGTTGCTGTAATTGGCAACTTAGGCATGTTTTATATCTAAAGCGTATGCACTGTAATGATGCTCATTATAATGATAGCATCACCTAGAACCTTGCTACTTAAAGTGTGGTCCATGGACCAGCAGCATCAGCATCCTATGGACAAAGAATCTCACTTCAGACCAGCAGGCTTAGAATCTGCATTTTAACAAGACCTCCTTCTACCTTGTGATTTGGTTGCATTTTAACATTGAGAAGCCCTAATATAAAGAATTCATCTACCTGGAGATGATGGATCAAGCCTGCAGTTGGCACTCCTCTTTGGGTCATGCAATTCATTTATCCTCCTGAAACCCACTCTTGCTCCCCCTTTTCTTATAGTTTGAGACTTTATTTTAACTGCTAAGATTTCTACTACATTGACCGAGAGAAGTGGGCCTGGGACTGAATCTGAGGAATCCAATATTGAAGGAGCGGGGAGATGAGGACAAGTTGCCCAGAAATCTAGGAAAAAACCAACAGAGTCATGGGAAAGGCCTTTCAAGGTCATATTTGTCAGGTTCTCTTATCACACTGAGGAGCATGTAGTAAGCCCTCCACAAACATCAGACATTGTTCCTGTTGTGCTTATTAGTAGTAGTAATTAAAAAATGAAGAACAGGGCTTCCCTGGTGGCGCAGTGGTTGGGGGTCCGCCTGCCGGTGCGGGGGACGCGGGTTCGTGCCCCGGTCCGGGAGGGTGCCGCATGCCGCGGAGCGGCTGGGCCCGTAGGCCGTGGCCGCTGAGCCTGCGCGTCCGGAGCCTGTTCTCCGCAACGGGAGAGGCCGCAATGGTGAGAGGCCCGCGTACCGCAAAAAAAAAAAAAAAAAAAAAAAAAAAATGAAGAACCGAGGCTATGTTGGACAAGCTGGGGAAACCCAAGAAGCATCATCACTGAGATTTCCCATAAGAGCAATATTTCCGGACCCTTTGAGGAAGGATCTATGGTCCCTCTAGGGTGTTGAATGAAGAAGGGCTGATTTGTAGAATAAACTCAGAAAAAAATTAAGGTCAGAGGAAATAGTCTGTTCACTGGAGTGTTTACATTTCTTTCTGAGGGCAGGGTGAGTGGTGTGAAGGGAGAGGATGATAACATGTCTAAGTAAACTGATTTTTAACAAATGGCATGACTTTTCCACCA
This sequence comes from Globicephala melas, assembly GCF_963455315.2. Taxonomy (NCBI): domain Eukaryota; kingdom Metazoa; phylum Chordata; class Mammalia; order Artiodactyla; family Delphinidae; genus Globicephala; species Globicephala melas. The sequence goes on from NC_083318.1 coordinate 64,442,647, forward strand.
CTTTGTTTTCTAGACCTTGACCGTAGCATTTCATGCATTTTTTAAAAACATAAGCAAATGGTTTGAATACTGTTTTCAAAATTCCCTGCCCAAAAGAAGTGAGATATCTAGTCCTACAAACCCCGTGAAGAGTTAATTCCTCTGAGACCTGATTGTGCTCTGTTAGAAATTGATCTAGCTAAGAGATAAGGACAGAATAACGCAGGAACATTCTAGAAAGTATATTGATTAGGACACACTAACTCTAATAATCTACTTCATAGCTTAAATCTATTGGTAGGCTGTAGTATCATAAGCATTTAGCTATTAGTCAGAAATCCCAGATAAACGGATGGATCTCTAAAGAGTTGGCATTTGACACTGTTACATTTCAAGCTGTTTTTTTGTGCCATCTCTTTAGAGCTGGTTAAAAACCAGATTTCGTTTATGACGTCATCTTCAAGGTCCTGTGTCAGGACATGCGGGGGGTTTACAGCGACACCTGGTGGCTGGAAAGGTGAAGTACTCTGGCTTTGTTAGAAAAGGATAAAGGATAAATTGTGTCTAAAATTTGGTTTATTTTTGTGGTAGAGAATTTCACTCTTTGTTCCAATTCTTTTTGTAGGATTGCAGTTACATATTTAAAAAATGGACTTTGATTCTTTTAGATTATTTTTATAGCCTCTAGCCTTTCTTTCCTAAAGAAACCATCAACCAGGTGAACTGACCAGTACTATCAGCTGGTCTAGATCTACCCAAGGCCAGGACTAGGGTGATGCAAATTTAAGGAGGTGGTAAAAACGTCAGTAATGAGTATAGATCACATTCTGATGCAGTAATTTAAAAAGTCAAAATTAATGCCAAAAATTCATTATAAACAAAAATATCAAAATCGTAAATACAGGATCAGTATTATTGATTTTCCCTTTTGATCCCATGCCCCAATATGGCTCCAAAAGGCCCTGAAAAGAGGCAATGAACTCGATGGCCTAGCACCTGACAGGGCTCACACATGTTCAATGAATGCACAGCCACCACTCCCACCCCGACCCATGGTTTCCCTGTCCTTCCTGGGTCTCTCCCTGTCTCCTCTCATCCTGGTCAAGAGTAAGGAGCCTAGTTCAAGGGCAATGATAGAGAAGAAGAAAAAACAGAGAATAGAAAACTTACATGTGGCCCTGGGGAAACAAATTGGGAATGGACTCTTCCATTTCTCCTGTTTTCCTTTTCAGCACCCTCCTTCATCTGCTTCTTCCAAAACCTGCTTCTCAGGAACAGGGCCTAAATTACTCATTCACGCCTAGCGGCTCTCTGCTAAGCGGGCCTGAGCCGATGAAACTCAGACACTGAGGGCAGGTGGGAATGGAGATGAAGGAGGACATTGCGCTGGTGAGAAAGCCCCTCTCACCTCTTTCTGGGTTTAACATGGCCCCCCTAGTTCCCATGCACCAGGGCCAGGGCAGGACATGGGAGTGCGTTGTTGAGGATCTGGGACCTTGGGGCCATGTTGCTTCTCGGGGGTGCACGTCTGTGGGAGACGTCATTAGCTAGGAGAGAGTCCCCCTCCTGCATCCTCCCCGCTTGTCTTTCACCTAACTCTGCGTGGTCATCAGATAGACGGTGACTGCAAATAGCAGGAAAAGATTGTGCAATTGGAAACACACAAGCCGCTGTGAAAAGAGGAAATAAAACCAGTGGGCTGAGAACATATTGGGGTGAAAAAGGATCAGAAACTCAAGAACAAAGAAGAACTTCAAAAAAGCCCTGAGAAGCAAGTGGCCTTGAAAAGGAAGCTCAACGGGTCTCATGGATGGGGCTCCTCAGCACACAGTGAAGACGAACCCCCAAAATAAGAGGAATCTAGAAGGTACTCACCTTATACAACTGTGTAAAGTGTTATGGCTTTCAAATATACCCCCCTGGGGGATTTCAGGGAGAAGAGCATGCGCCCTCTGACAAAGCACAGACACCAGAGCCGGCCCCAGTCCCCAGATCATTCGCCGGAACACATCGGATACCCTAGATCAAGTATCAGCCCAGATACTCCCAGATACTCTCCTGACCCAGAAAACTGCACATCCCTTATCACCTGCTTACGGCTCTTCTGCTGGCTACGTAATGGCTCTCTTTTTACCAGTAGAGGTTTTGCTGATTGCTGGAGCCCACGTGGTTCAGCAGGGGAATCATACTGACATTTATCAAGACCCTGCTATACACCAAGTACGTGTTTGGCACTTTATCTGTTTTCTCTTTAATCCTCACAATAAGCCTTTTAAGTAAATATTACAGTTATCATTTTTACAAATGAGGAAACTGAGACTCAAAGAAGTTCTGTGACTTACTCAAGCTCACATAAATAGTGAGTGGTGGTCCCAAGATTTGAACCTGGGCCACAGGACTCCTTCTGTGTCTTTACGTCCTTTCTGTTGCATTAGGTCAGCAGAGACATGGGGGAGATGCCTCCCTGCCCTCCTCTTGCATCCATGGCAGATGCTGCTGATGACCTTGGTGGTTGTTCCCTCTGATCCAGGATTATGTACAAGGCACAGGCTACATATAGAGAAGTTATGATCCATGTTCTCAAGGAGTTTGCTTTGACATAGGTTAAAATATAATACGGCAGTAGACTAGGAATGTAAGGCTGTAAATAACACAAGTGCTAAAAAGATTCTGGTAAGCTTATAAATCATAGGAAATATATCCACCCTCCTTTGTCTGAAAGCTGACCTTTTCCCTGCTTTCTAATTCCTTGGATTTCTTTTCTCATTCTAGATATTACTCATTTATTCAATCAAAAAGTGTCTTCTCTGGGTCTAGGAGTACAGCATAAAACAAGACCAAGCCCCCGCTCTCAGGGAGCTTAATTTCTAGTAGGAAGACAGACAAGAAACAAGCAAGTGCACACAGACATGCACATACTTCAGCTGGTCACAGTGGGATGAGACAGTAAAGCAGGGAAGATGAGTAGATTGGAGTGGAGTGTTGTTTTATGTACGGTTGTCTGGCAAGGGACTTCTGATAAGGCAGCATTTGAACTGAACCAAGAAGGAAGAGAGAGAGGGATCTGAGAGGATATGGCCAAGGGCACCGCAGGCAGAAGGAATAGAGGCCCTGAGCAGGGGTGGCGTCGTGCTTGTGGGATGGCAGAGGCCAGCCTGACTGGAGTGCAGTGAGTGAGGGGCGAGGGTTAGAGATGGAAAGCTGGTAAGGATTTGGGCTTTTACTCTAATTGTCACTACAGAGAAGTGAGGAGACCTGTCCAGCCTCCAGACATCAAGCAGGGCTGCTGTGGACTCTCCAGTTCCCATGTGTTTCTGGTTCTTCAGGTTCTTCTTTTTATGTGGGAGAGCTCCCTCTCTGGGAATCTGTACGGGGCTCCCGGGCTCCTGCACTGGAAGACAGGTGGGATTTAATGGAACCAGCTGAGCTGCACTCAATGTCGGCACTGGCCTCCCCACGCACCTGCCCACATCAAGCTTTTGCATCGTGAATCTCTTTTCCCTTCAGGCTGTGCTCTGTCTTCATCTGGGATGCTGACCCCTATCGCAGTGCTTGAGCCTGGTTAAGTGGATTTAAGGGTTTGATGACATATATCAAGGGTCAGCAAATGCTGGCCAGCCACCTATTTTTATAAAGAAAGTTTTATTGGAACACAGCCATGCCTATTCATTCACATATTGCCTTTGGCCACTTTCACAACACAACAGCAGAGAAGAGTGGTTGCTACAGAGACCATTTAGCCTGCAAAGCTGAAAATATTTACTATCTGGCCCTTTACCTAAAGAGTTTGCCAACCTCTGTAATAGATTTAGATCTGCTAACTCTCACAAAGCAGAAAAGAAGATTTAAAAAGACTACTACAAAAATATGTAAGTAATTAAATCCACAGCGGATTGACAATAATATTAATATTGCAGTGAAAAAGAAGACAAGACAATGGCAGGACTGATGTTCTCCCACTCATAGTACAAACTGCTTGTCAGATAAGATAATAGCCTCTAATCAGTTCTGTCAAGAAGTTGGTGGAGAGAGAGAGAGAAGGGCAGGGGGCAGGGGGTAGGAGAGAGAAATGGATAGATAGATAGGTAAATTGTGGCTACAGGTTACATGCTCAAGTTTTAATGCTGGGGTTGCATTTTCCCCCTTTAATCATCAACTTGTTTAGCACTTTTTATGGTCAAACACTGTTCTTAGGGTGTTACTAAGCCCATTTTGTATCTGCTTACCCAACTCAAAGCAGAGCCAATCTACTGACACAGGGTTGTGCTGAAGAAATGTATAACATTTATTGCAAGGTGTCAAACAAGGAAAATGGTCAACTGATGCTCAAAAGACCTAAACTCCCCAATGGCTTTCAGGGAAAGGTTTTTAAGAGCAACACAAAGGGTGAGGGTTGCGGGATGCCTAATCAGCTCATGGATATTCTTCTGATTGGTTGGTGGTGAGGTAACTGGGTGGTATTTCAGAAGTCAGCATCATCAGCCTTCTGTTTCCAAGCAGTCTGGGGTCTGTGTGCTAATGTCTTCCTCCTGGTAGGGGTTTCAGTACCTGCAAAACAACTCAGAGATATGGCTCAGTATGTTACCTATAGCCCTTGAGGAGGAACTAAAGATCCTTGACTTTGTTTTATGGCTAAACTTTGTCTTGCTTGATTTCTTTCCTTTTTTCCTCATTTTCTCACTTCTCTCATTAAATTTGCTCTTTGGAACTCATGGAAGGCCTAAAAGGCTATAGCTTTTCTACAGACAAGAGCCGGGGACATAGTGGGGGAGCGTCTATCCCTGGGAAGGCCCTGAAAGGTACTGCTTCGTTTCAAGGGTTTCACATATGTTAACTCATTTAGTTCTCAAAACAACCCTAAGAGGCAGATACTATTATAATTGTCCCCATTTTATAGATGGAGAAACAGAGGCACAGAGAGGTTAAGGAATGTCTCCAGAGTTACACAGCTAGGAAGTGGCAGGAAGGCTTGAATCCAAGTAGTTTGACTCCAGAGTTTATGTTCTTAAATTCTACTTTATACTGCTTTTCTTGATTATGAAAACAAAGACAAAACAAACTGGAACATGTTCAGTGAGTATAGCCTCAGTGGGTAGTAGCCCTTTTGGCATGATTTGACATCTTAGCTACCAACCCTTATCCCAAACCTTGGTGCATGGTAAAAGAATTTGGAGATTACTCCTTTAAAAAAGTTCTGATTTTTTAATTTCGAGACACATGTCCAGGATGAGTCCATTAGAAAGTAGTGTGAAATAGGGCATCAGAAGCCCATCGGGGAACTTCCTGAGATTTCAGTGAGTTGGGAGGCATTGGTTAGCAGTTGCCACAGCTCTGAGCACCCAGGACAGCTCTCCTCTGCTAAGAGCGTGGGCTCCTAGGGAGGCTGAGGGTCTCTGGCTTGGCTCTCAGTGGAGAGTTGTCATCCTGTCCTGTCTACCCCCTCTCTGGGTGGACCGCAGACTTTTCATCTGTAAAACAAGGGAGATCAGCTAGTTGGTCTCCATGAGCTTTTCAAAGGTTAAAAATATTCTGATTCTAGATTTACTGAAATGGAGAAAATATCCATGCCATATTAATTTGTAGGGGGGAAATCCTTTACAAAGCATTATGTTTGATTTTTGCTAAAAAAAGACATGTAACAGAATGAAGGTATTTGTGCTTTTCACTCCTTTGTCTTTCCCCCTCCCTCCCCCTCTGCTACTGGGGAGAAGGTCTTTTTGCAAAAATTTCACTAGGATTCTCTGTCAGGCAGGAGCTCTATTCCAAACAGCAGAAGCACTGCCATCCTTCTCCTGGAATGGAGCCCTAATTTCCTGCATTTATTTCTTTTGCATTAGTTTTTGTAGTGAAACATTTAAATTCCTTTCTCATTTCCTTTTGGTATATTATTATTATTTTTAGCCATGCCTCACGGCATGCAGGATCTTAGTTACCCGACCAGGGATCGAACCCGTGCCCCCTACAGTGGCAGCACAGAGTCTTAACCACTGGACGGCCAGGGTAGTCCCTTGTGTATATTCTTTAGCTAATTTTTTTGTGGTTACCATGGAGATTACATTTAACATACTAAAGTTAAAACACTCTAATTTGAATTTATATCAGTTTACCTTCAATAACACATAAAAACTCTGCTCCTTTCACAGATTTGTTCTCACCCCTTTCAATTGTTGATGTTACAAAATTATATCTTTATACATTGTGTGTAATGGTTATTTTTTTACTACAAAAAGAAACTAACAGTTGGAATAGGCAATAAAATGAATAAATCTCCAGAGAATTATGCTGAGTGAAAAAAGCCAATTGCAGAAGGTTACATACTGTATGATTCCGTTTATATAACATTCTTGAAATGACAAAGTTACAGAAATGGAAAACACAGATTAGTGGTTGTCTGGGGTTACAGAGGGGGTAAGGGAGTAGGGAAGTGGGTGTGGCATCTGGGATGCCCCCAGAAGGCATGAGCTCAATGGGCAAAGGGTTCTCAGCAGCTTCAGCCAAAAAGGGTTGAGCTGGGACCCTGAGGGAGGGAGAAGGTAGGAAAGGATGGGAAACCATTCAAGGAAGATCCTGCGTGAACTACAATGCAACACCATGAGAACAGGAAAGGAGTATTTAGAAGCACCCTCCGCGCTTCTTTGTACTCATAATCTTCATGGAGTGAGGCAGAGTTCTGCTACTGACCTGGGTCCCTCCAGATCTCACAGGACATGACAACACAGTTCCGTGACCATTGAAAAAGGTGGCTGCCGCATGAACACTGTCTGTCTCTGCCTGGTTGGATTCTTCTGGGTGACCTTTCTTTTCCTTCATTGTGCTTTTCTATACTTCCTAATCTTGCTACACTAGACATGTATTTCTTATACAACAAAAATTGTGTTAAAACATATTAAGGGGCTTCCCTGGTGGCGCAGTGGTTGAGAATCCGATGCAGGGGAGGCGGGTTTGTGCCCCGGTCCGGGAAGATCCCACATGCCGCAGAGCGGCTGGGCCCGTGAGCCATGGCCTCTGAGCCTGCGCGTCCGGAGCCTGTGCTCCACAACGGGAGAGGCCACAACAGTGAGAGGCCTGCGTACCCCCCCCCAAAAAATTAAGATCTTACAGAATGTCTCTAATAGCCTAATATTATATTTTGGGAATAGACAAGTCCCTCAAGATTGGTCCATAGAGGAGGATTTGGCTCCCAGCGACTCTGAAATGACTGGAATCCTTTATTGTGGCAAGGAAGGCTGCTTCTCAAAAGGTGCAGACATTGAAAGGGTTATTGTGTTCTCTAGAAATTTTCTGAATTGTGGGTCCCTTTTTTCTGGCCAGAATATACTCCCTCAGATAGTGATACCACACAAACTGTGGTGAAATGCTGCTCAGAATTTCTACCCATGAGCTGGGGGAAGGTAGCTGCTGGCATGAATATCGTGAACTTCCCAACTTATTTAGGGCTCTGTGAACCTGAATTAACATGCCAACAGATATGACCATTCCTGTTAATGGGCTCTCAGGAAATAGGGTGTACTCTGGAGGTTCCAAATTTCTAGATGACTGAGGTTTATTCAGATTATTTTCATTGTCTGAATCCGTATTTTAGAAAATCAGTCTAAAGCATATCTGCCTGCTTTTTAGCCTTATTGAGCTCTAAGTGGTGAACTCAACGGATTACTTCTTCCATAATTTTCCTACAAGCTACAGGACCACTATGTTAAAGGTCTCTCTCTCTCTCTCTCTGGTTTTTTTTTTTTTTTTCTTTCTTTTTTTTTCGCGGTACGCGGGCCTCTCACTGTTGTGGCCCCTCCCGTTGCAGAGCACAGGCTCCGGACGCGCAGGCTCAGCGGTCATGGCTCACGGGCCCAGCCGCTCCGCGGCATGTGGGATCTTCCCGGACCGGGGCACGAACCCGTGTCCCCTGCATTGGCAGGCGGACTCTCAACCACTGCGCCACCAGGGAAGCCCTCTGTTTTTGTTTTTGTTTTTTGGTGTGTTTTGGAGCTAAGGGAAACTGTAAAAGTGCACAGGTCCCAGGGAAAACACCTAGTGGTTGTTTTTAGAATGAATTTGAGAATTCATTTGAGAATTTGAATTCTCAATTCAGAATTTGAAAATTCTGAATGAATTTGAGAATTCATTCTATACTTTCTAATTTCAAAATTTCAAATTTTGAAATTTCTAATTTCAGAATTTCAAAATTCATTCAGAATTTTCCCCCCAAAAGTATTGGTTTAATTTGGTTTGTGTTAACATTGACAGGTGAGCATCAAGTGTTACCATCTTTTTTTATATTTAAAGTGACCAACTGAATGAACTGAGTTAATCAAAAGCAATCAGACTACCAGAGATGATTACTTTCGAGGCAGGTTTCAAGCAGCAGCTGCAGTAGCTAACACCACGTGTTCACTGAGCACTTATTCCCAGGGGCTGTTCTCAGTGATGTGAGGCATCAAAGACACATAAGACAGAGCTTCTCTCACCATGAGAAGGAGAGGCTGCACTAACGTGGGGAGCACATCAGACTGGTGTGGGTGGCCTGGAGTCTGTCTCCGGCCAAGTGCTGCTGGAAGGAAGCCATTCGAATCTCTAGACATCAGTTTCCTCAGGAGAAAATGAGGCATTCAACTCAATTTCAAAAGGACCTTCAGCCTCTGAGATTCCAGAGCCGATGGTTTTTTGGAGGAGGAAGGCCTGTGCGTGGGCACCGGGAACTGTGTCATGTGATGAGTGAGTCAGACTCAGGGCGTCAGAAAAATAACGTCTTCACAATCAACACAAGGGCATAGGCAATTAGGAAACGCACTTAGCTGACGGCTTGAGTGTCTGTTCCATTCGGAAGATATGTTCCTGAAGAGGGACAGGGTGACTCATCAGAAGGCTGTAACTTGATGAAGTACAGCTATCCAATTTCCTTGCTCTGATTCCAGGCAACTGAATGATCTTAATTTGGTTTCCCAAGGCAGTTTCCCCAGGCAAGAAAAGGGACAGGCTGTGGCAACTGGAAACTGACATTCTTTTGTGTGAGCAAAATTAGATCACATATGAGAAATGACTGAAATTATAAGAAGTAGCATTCAAATGCAAAGCATCCTTAGTAATTTCATCACCAGTTATGAATCATTTTCATGCTGATTTGGTTAGCCTTTGAAACTTTTTTTTTTTTAAGAGCTAGTAAACACTGGATGACTTGGTAAATATAGAAATTCTGTATCTGCAAAGCTGATCAGAGGTGAAAATTACTAACATTTACATAGTGCTTTACAATTTACAAAGTGCTTCTCTATACAGTATCCCAGTAGCTCTGGGAGACAGGGGATATTATTTTCCCAGTTTCTAGTTCAGGAAAGCTCTGTATTGTGAGGGAGGATTTGGGCTGGAAGTCAAACCTAGGTCCTGCACTGCTAATCCAAATCATAGTGCCGCTGCTTCTGAAGCAAGTGAATGCTCTTCTGCCCCCCATCCACCTGCATACACACACACACACACACACACACACACACCCCTTCCTATACAAGATCTGTGCTCAGTGGGACAACTGAATGAGTGGTGAGAAGCAGAGGCAGAGAAGAAACCCAAATGCCAGTCTATTCCGGAGATTGTGGAACTGCTTCTCTTTCCCTCTTCAAAAGCCACTCCAAGTGCATAGGGCCTTTCCAGATGGCTGTCCCATGGCTGGGTCAGTTCAGCTTTTCTTAGTCCCCGCCTGAGTCTTCTTGCTGCAGGTATAGAAAGTGTCCGGTCTGCTTAGGTGGAATCTCAGGGAGTGTCAGACTCCTATCTCTCTTCCCCTGAAAGTTTGGTCTGGATATTCCTGCTGAAGGTAGCTAGGGATGCTCAACCAGGGTGGCTCCCCAGAACAGCACTGCCTGACCTAACACACCTGGGGCTCCTGACTTCTCAGCTACTGGAGCTGCCAGTCTCAGATTACCAGTGGGGAGGGATCTCAGGACCTAGGGCCCTCCGTGCACTGCAAGCCTGAGCTCTTTGCTGTGCAGAGACAGTGGCAGAGTAGGTGCTTTGTGACCAGACCCTTCCCATTCACAGAGAGAACTGGAAGACCGCACTGCCTGGCTGGGAATTTACAGAGGCTTAAGGAAAAGATGAACTGGCCCCACTTCTGCATCTCCTTTTGCTGGATTTACTTTGCTGCCTCCAGACTGAGAGGTAAGAGGCTGATGGGCGTGTAACCATTGTCACTCATCTGGGGCCACTTCTTTGGGTTTTAGGGTGGGCCAGGAAAAAGAACAAATGTTCTAACTGCAAGGAAGTACTTCATCTTCTTACTGACTCATACTAATCCTGTAGGGTGTGCCAGAAAAATAACTCCCGTCGACCTAGAGCTTGTCCCCAGCTGATGCTAGGTTATCCCCAACGCTAGTCCTTGGACTGTTGTTCTTTGCCTTGAAATATACATGACACTGAAGGTTGATCAGGTCCCTCTTTTGAGCAGCTGGAGAAACAGCAGATGGAAAATATGCTCACAAGTTGTTTAATGACATTTTTGAAGATTATTCCAATGCTCTTCGTCCAGTAGAGGATACAGATAAAGTTCTGAATGTCACGCTCCAGATTACACTTTCTCAGATTAAGGATATGGTGAGTAACGTAGTGGTAACTCTGAAATGTTTAGAATGAAAGTAACAGTGCTTTCCAAAGGGAATGTCTGAACTGGGAATTTGAGAGAAAGTGAGAACAGAGAGCTCTGTGTGCAAGCTGATGGGAGAAGGGAACTCCAGGGGAAGAAAGCTTTCTACAAAATTAATTTCACTAAATTATGTAATCCCGGCCATTAACACTAACAGTCTTAGATCATCTAAAGAAAGTTGGTTACACATTACATGTTCCATCTCTATGAAATGTGCAAAATCAGCAAAACCATAGAGACAGAAAGCAGAGTAGGGGCTGTGGGAATAATGGGGGAATAGTGATAGACTGCTTGACGGTCATAGGCTTCCTCTTTTGGGGTGACAAAATGTTCTGGAAGTAGAGAATGGTGATGGTTCCACAACATTGTGAATAAACTGAAAGTCGCTGAACTGTACACTTTAAAATGGTTACAGTGGTGAGTTTCATGTAATGTGAATTTTATCCCCAGTTTTTAAAAGGTGGGTTTTTAAAAAATTAATTAATTAATTGATTTTTGGCTGCATTGGGTCTTCGCTGGTGAACGTGGGTTTTCTCTAGTTGCCGCGAGCGGGGGCTACTCTTCGTTGCGGTGCACAGGCTTCTCATTGCAGTGTCTTCTCTTGTTGCGGAGCATGGGCTCTAGGCGCGCGGGCTTCAGTAGTTGTGGCTCGTGGGCTCTAAAGCACAGGCTCAGTAGTTGTGGCGCACGGGCTTAGTTGCTCCACAGCATGTGAGATCTTCCCGGACCAGCACTCGAACCTGTGTCCCCTGCATTGGCAGGTGGATTCTTAACCACTGCACCACCAGGGGAGCCCAAAAGCTGTTGTTTTAAGATGACTTACCTTATATAATGCTTATATGTGTTTAATTACATGAAGTTATGAAACTTGAAAGACTTTTCTTTGGTACATTATCGATGTTTGCCGACTTTTTCATTCAAAAGAATCATTGGTTGATCTATTTTCAGAGAAATTTGGGCACTTGATCCATGCAGAGATCTGATGATTTAAATATTTGTCCACTTTACATTCCGAACACTAAATCACAGAAAAAAACATTTCCCTGGCAGTCAATCAAGGGGATAGACTGGAAAAATTCTCACTTTCTTATTGGAAATAGACTAGTGCTCTTGGAATTCCTGTTTTGAAGATGAGTGTTCTAGAGACAAGTGCATTCGGTTGAGGTGTTGATGGGATAAAGTTGTATCTGGGTTAATTGTGCAGGATGAAAGAAATCAAATTCTGACTGCCTATTTGTGGATCCGCCAAATCTGGCACGATGCGTATCTCACGTGGGATCGAGACCAGTATGATGGACTGGACTCCATCAGGATCCCCAGCGACCTGGTGTGGAGGCCAGATATTGTCCTGTATAACAAGTAAGTGCAAGTCAGTAGTTTCTCGGGAATGAATTTATTGATGTAACAGAATGTAAACATAATGGAAAAGGAATGTTTAAAACTTGCATGAGGTTAAGTCTATTCATGTTCCTAGTCCCTGAAGTGAAGGTCATAAAACCTCAGATAATAAAACAATAGGTCATAAAATCTTAGAGTTACAGCCCCCTTTTCAGATGAGAAACTGTATTAGAAGCCGTGTTAGTTTTCTAGGCCTACTGTAACGAAGTACCACGTACTGGGTGGCTTAAATGACAGAAACTTATTGTCTCACAGTTCTGGACGCTAGAAGTGCAAGATAAAGGTACTGGAGCTTCCCTGGTGGCGCAGTGGTTGAGAGTCCGCCTGCCGATGCAGGGGACACGGGTTCGTGCCCCGGTCGGGGAAGATCCCACATGCAGCGGAGCGGCTGGGCCTGTGAGCCATGACCGCTGAGCCTGCGCGTCCGGAGCCTGTGCTCCGCAACGGGTGAGGCCACAACAGTGAGAGGCCCACGTACCGCAAAACAAACAAACAAACAAAAAAAGATAAAGGTACTGGTAAGGTTGGTTCCTTCTGAGGCCTGTGAGGAACACTCTGTTCCCTGTCTCTCCCCTAGCTTCTCAGGTGTTTGCTGGCAATCTTCAGTTTCTTGACTTGTAGAAGCATCCCCACAATCTCTGCCTTCTTCTTCACATGGTGTTCTCCCTGTGTGTTGTCTGTGTCCATATTTTCCCTTGTATAAGGACACCAGTCTTGTTGAATTAGGTGTTTACACCACACCAGTATGACCTCTTCTAGACTAATTACATCTGCAATGACCCTGTTCCAAATTAGGTCACATTCTGAAGTGCCAGGGGCTAGGATTTCAACATACGAAGTCTTCACAGATGCAATTCAACCCTTAACAGTGGTGCTCCCTTGTCTAAGATCATGTACCAAAAATACATGATACGATTAAGATTAAATCAGAATGGGCCTGCTAGAAGCTGGCCTATGGAATTTGGACCTTGTATGGAGTGGAAGATGAACTAGATCATAAGATCACCAGTTGGCCTTTTCCTGGTCCGAGAGCAAGGGGCCTTGGTGAGTGGGTAGGTAAGGTTTAAGTTTCTCAAATTGTAAAGTGTGCACGAATCATCTCAGGAGGTTTTGCTCAAATACAGATTCTGATTCAGTAGGTCTGGGGTAGAGTCTGACACTCTGCCTTTCTATAAGCGCCAGACGGTACTGCTGCTCTTCCACGGATCACACTTTGAGAAGGAACCAGATAGCTGTCTCAATTCAGGTTCAGATGCTCCACCTGTTGTCAAAGGGGCTCCTCTCTCTTTTTATTCTGGAACTCAAGTTTCTCAGGGCTGGGAAAGGTTCCTCTGAGCAGAGCCATATGAATGAGGAGCAGCTCAGGGGGACTCTCCGGAGAGCTCAGCCTTCTACTGGACGTGTTTCCCTTCAAGAAGCAACTGGTAGGTTGCAGCCTGGATTTTAGTCTCAGTCCTTACTCAGAGAGCTTGTCCGAGGGTCATGACCTCATGAATCATAGTCCTGATGCTGCTGTCCATTCCCCACTCTGGAATGGCAACTCTTCCATACCCCTTCCCAAGCAAGATCACATCCAAGTGCTGGTGCTTTAGTACTCTGGTTCACACCCCCCTCAACACACACACACACACACACACACGTACATAACAGGCAAGAGAATGAGCCAGGATGTCCATTACCTCGTCCCACACACAGGGTGCAGGAGAGTAATCAGAGGATACACTTTACATAGAACACTTACAGCATTCTATAAGTTCAAAATTCTCCCTGGAGGAAAACAGAAGGCTGGTTCTCCTTTTCCTCCTGCTTTGATTGACTGAAGCAGTGCCCAGCTCTTACTGAAACACTTCTTTCCGAGCTGGCATGACCTAAGTTAAGCCTACCCCAGTCCCCCTTTATCAGAGAAGGCAGCTATGCACTCATGAGCTCACACAAGCCTGCTGTGGCTTTGGTAAATTTTGTCCCCGTTCTTCGTCCTTTCCTCCCGAGATCGCTGGCTTTGAGAAGTGTGAGTTCTGATCCCCTTTTCTTTCACACACAGACCCTTTTCACCACACTGATTCATCAACTCTTTTCTTTTCCTCTGGATTGACTCTTTAGTCTTCTTTCCCCTCCTATCATGGACAGTTCTGTTTTGGATCCTCTATTTTCCTGTGTGCTCTCCTTCTCAGTAACATCAGAGTTTTACTATTCAGAGGAAACCCTAAATGGACTTATGGTTGGATGTCATTTGCATTCCTTTAAACAACTGAAATGAGAATAGAAGAGAGTTAGAGGATCAGGCAAAGGAGAGACCCCAGTCCTTTGGGGTCCCCAGGAAGGACCCTGACCCTGGTCCTTCTACCTGAATCCCTGGACCTGCAGAATCTTCTGCTCCCTGATATAATATAAGTACTTCTCAGAAACTGGTACAGAAACTTGTAGACCACAAAATGGGCTTCCTGAGTGGTGGTAGGGAGAATAAAGAGGGGTATAAGGCAGGTGATCCAGTCATGTGTGATAAAGATAGTTTGGGCATAAAGATGCTTAACATCTAGATTCGCCATTGGTGCCTGAATCCATGGGTTAGACTTGCTGAGGATTGATGAGGATGGTCCTGGGCCTGGAAGCTATTTCATATGAGGAGCAGTCGAATTTATTGATGCTTAGTTTGGAAGAGAGAGGTCCTTAGGAAGACTTGATGGCTGTCATAGGCAATCATAGGAAAAATAAGGTAGAGAAAGAAGAGAAAATTCCTCCAGAGGACAAAACCCAAAACACTGAGAAGTTAAAGGGTTTTTTAATTGCATTTTAATGCAATTAAAAAAAACCTAATAATTTGAATAATGAATTTTCCCAAGAGGTAGTGAGCTCTTTAACAATATAATGACTCAAGCAGGTATTGGCTGTTACCAAGTCAGTAAAGGAATAAAGTTCTGGTGGGGTTGTTTAGTATAGGTATATGGCCAATATAATGGTTAGTATAAGAGGGTGCAAGGATTCCTGACATTTTTAGGTTAGGTAAAGAGTGGATTACAGAAATTTCAGAAGTGTGTTTATTATGAGGGAGTTTTAATGGTTGGATTTTAATGGACCGGTTTAATACTTGGATTTTAGACCTAGTGAGAAATTGGGTACCCTGTTGTACTCAGAAAGATTTGTCTACAATTTAGCTTTAAGTTCTGCTTAAGTAGCTTAGAGAATTGAAAGGATGGAAAAACTGTAAGATGAGATTGGATATACATATGTCAAATTTTATGAGATTGTATACTTTAAATGTATGCAATTTATTGTATGCCAATCATACATCAATAAAACGCCTTAAAAAGAAAAAAAAAGATGACATTGGAAATAAAGGAGGCAGAAGAGGAACAGGTTTGGAGAAAAAGATGATGAGTTTGGTGTGAGACCTGTTCAGTTTGGGAGACCAAAGGAACAGAGGAGACAACCAACAAAGAGATTGCAAAGGCAAGTTTTCATCCTGGAAAGAAGGTCATGGCTAGAGCTATCAAAACCCCTTTAAGCCCTTATAGAACTGCTCAAGGAGGGAAAGAAAATGGCTGAGGATAAAGTTGGAGAATTTCTTCACTGAAGAAATTTACAGAGAACATTCAGAAGAAATGGTTAAAGGGGTAGAAGGAGAACTGAGAGAATTGCCTCATAGAGACCAAAGGAAGAAACGATGTCTAGGAACAACTCAAAGTGAAGTGCTTGGGAAGGGTTGACAGACTCTTAGAAGAGTCTTTAGATTTGCCCATTTGCAAGTCATGAGTGACCTTTGAAAGAGCACACTTTGAAAGCTGGGAAGAAGCCAAATTGCAAGAATACAAGCAAGATGGGGAAGTGAAAGCAGCAGGCACCAATTACTCTTGAGAGCGGTGTGCAGAGGAGAGAGGTGGGAGGGGCCTGGGAGGAAGGGAAGTTGGTAGGGAGACTTGGGAACAGAGTTGGGAGGGATTAGAGGAGCCAGAGAGAATAAGAGAGACCAAGAGAGGCGAAATCCTGAAAGAGACTTGGAAGGAAAGAAGTCACAGTACAAGAAGAGAAGTTAGCCTTGAAAAGAAAGAGAGGGACCTCTTTTTTTTTTTAATTTATTTATTAATTTATTTATTTTTGGCTGCGTTGGGTCTTCATTGTGGTGCGTGGGCTTTTCATTGCGGTAGCTTCTCTTGTTGCAGAGCACGGGCTCTAGGCGCACGGGCTTCAGTAGTTGTGCCTCGCAGGCTCTAGAGAGCAAGCTCAGTAGTTGTGGCACACGGGCTTAATTGCTCCGTGGCATGTGGGACCTTCCTGGACCAGGGCTCGAACCTGTGTCCCCTACATTGGCAGGCGGATTCTTAACCACTGCGCCACCAGGGAAGCCCAAGAGGGACTTCTTTTTGACGTGGAAGGGAAGATAAGGGGGACACACGAAAGACGGAGAGACTGGAGATAGGAAAAAGGGTGGATTGTGGGACTGAGTAAGGAGACAAGCCTATGTCGAGGTTCCAGGCACTGTCTGGTACCAGAAAAACTGGCTGATTCTCACTGTTCTCTCCTTCACCAGCCCACACATCTCCAGTTCTGGAGATCTTGCTTCTTACAGCCCCTGCTGGGAAAGGTCTTTCTGCTCAAGTGCGAAGCTGAAGTCAGCTCAGTCTTTGATCAGGGGAGAAGGGACTGCGTGAAGGGCACTAAGTGTTGGAGGAAAGGGAAGGTAAGAGGAAAACAATTTAAATAATCTCTTAGGGTCATATTATTGAACGCTGCCCTCTCGACCTCCATTTTGAAATTTTGTCCCTGTAATTTTTTTCATTTTCTAGTTGGGAAAATAGAACCCAGTTAGAAACAGAGGGAAGGGAAAAAGAAGAAACTCATATATATTGGACACTTACTGTGTGTCAGGCAGTGAATTGGGGCTCTACCTAGTGTGGTAGACAAAATAATTGCCCCCATCTCAATCCCTGAAGTCTGTGAATATGTCACCTTACATGGCAAAAGGGACTTTGCAGATGTGATTAAATTAAGGATTTGAGAGGAGATTACCCTGCCGGGGCCAATGGAAACAACCTTACAAGTCCTTATAAGAGAGAGAGGTGGGAGAGTCAGATGCCACAAAGGAAGCAGATATCAGAGTGATGGAAGGAAGGAGCCCAAACCGAAGAATGCAGGCAGCCTCTAGAAGCTGGAAAAGGCAAGCAAATGGACTCTCCTTTAGAGCCTCTGGAAAGAACGCAGCCCTGCCTAAACCTTGATTTTCGGATTTTTGACCTCTATAACTGTAGAGATGCTAAATTTGTATTATTTTAAGACACTTGGTTTGTGGTAATTTTTTACAGCAGCAATAAGAAATTAATAGATTAATTATTTACTTAATATAACATTTAAAAAGAAACCTTAAGGTATTATAGCCTCTGCTTTTACAGGTGGGTGACAGAAATGTTACTTGCTCAAGGTTACAGAAACTGACCAAGATTTTAACCCAAATCTCTCTGTGATATTTCTGTGATGTCATTGCTACTTTCTAAAGGAGAATGAGCCATATTGATCCAATCAACCCACTTACCTTTCTTTGTTAATTCCTTCTTCTGTGCAAGGCATTCAGTCATGTGTTGAGGGGTTAGGATTTTAAGACTCAGTCTCTGACCTCAATGAACAGTCCAATAAGAAATGTATGTAAAATGTAAGCCCCTCATAACACAGAAATAAAGTACCAGAGCCCTTCAAAGGTGAAGGGATTTCATCAGACTGGAGGGGCAGGCGGGGCTTCTCAGAGGGGTAGGCATCTGAGCTGTCTTGAAGGATGTATTAGATTTATATTTGCAGAAAGTGGGGCGGGTATTATAGATAGAAGAAAGAGTTTGAGTAAAGGAGAGACAATCACAGGATCTGTTAGGGTTTCAGCCTTGATTGGTGGTGTGCGAGTGAAGGAGACCAGTGGGAGACATCAGAGACCAGTGTGAGGCTACAGAGTGGGATGGGAGTAGATCATGGAACGTCTAGGACACTGAACTTAGGAGGTTTGGAAGTATTTGATCGGCCATAGGAAACCAGTGCAAGTGCTGAGCTGTAAAAAGATGTGATCAGAGAAACCAGGGAGATAAAACAAGATATTGGTCATGAAGTAATTAAATAGTAATGTCTTTAAACTCCTCCTGAGTAGCTGGGGTGATGTTTTCAGACAGTGGGCTCCTTTGCCCTCTGGCTTCTGGTTGGGTTGGGTCAATGAGAAGCACCAGTGAGCAATTGGAGGGAGAAAAGGGAGTGAGGTTAGGGCATGTATTCCCTTGCTCTCTTCCTATAGAGTTATTATTTTTGGCTTGCTGTGTCCCTTGACAGAAAGGTATAGCTCCTATCGTGGTGACCCTCTTAAGCAAGTCTTTCCTTCCAGGTCTTGGTAACTGCACCTTCCCTTCACCTCTTCGGGCCCAGGAATGGTAATAGCTCTGCTGTTACTAGCCCTGGAGTGGTTGCCCTACACCTTATCCATACCTTTGTAAATAGTCCCTGCATTAAACACTCCTCAAATTATCTAATTTGAGTGGGCCATCCACTTTCTGCAGGGACCATGACTAATACAATTATTCTAGCTCCAGATAGATTCTCTCTGACCCCGAGATCTCTTACACCAAGGAAGGTAGGATGGGTGAGTTCCCATCCTCCAGTTCTCACTTCTTGTATAGCTAACTATATATATTTCTCATTGTTACAAAGGGTAGGTTCAGGCATTTTCAAAATATTCATTTTTCTCTCTTCACAAGACCACGTTAAAGATCCCCTCTCTAGACCTCCATTAAAAATTGAGTGCCACAATTCAGCTGTAATGCTCTGATTAGAGTGGACCCAATCAGACCATTACAGTTAACATTGTGGTACCTAAATTTTAATAAGTAGGAAAAAAACTTTTAAAACATGCCAGTTCTTTGATCTAACACACCCTCTTCTAGCAATTTAACCTAAGGAAAGAGTCAGTGGATAAACGCAACAATTTGACTACAGAGATGTTCACTGCGGCATTGCTTGTAAATGTAAAAACTGGAAACAACCATAATGTTGAAAATAGGTGAATTGGTTAAATAACTATGGCACATCTCTATAATGGAATGTAATTGAACACCATTTAGCCACAAAAATAAAGTTGCAAAAGAATATGAACAGATGATCATAAATGTTTTTAAATTGTCTCAATGTTATTTTGTAAATTAACTTTTTTATTTTGAGATAATTTTACAGAAAAGTTGCAAAGATGGTACAGAGTTCTTGTTTATTCTTCACCCAGTTTCCCTTAATGTTACATCTATGTAACCATAGGACATTTGTCAAGACTAATACAATACTATTAACTAAACTACAGACTATTTGGACTTCACCAGTTTTTCCACTAATGTACTTTTTCTGTAAGAATCTAATTCAGCAAACCACATTACATTTAGCCATAATATATTTTGTAGGGAAAAAATCATAAGGAACACTTGGAAAAATGTGCATTAAAATATTAACAGAAACGTATCAGTTAAGGCTGTAAGCATTAGAAACTGACTTTGTCTACCTTGTGACAAAGGGAATCTGTTGGAAGGATATCTGAATATTCAGCTCACTGAATTAAAGGAAAAAAAATCAATGACCAGGTCTTGGAAAGGACAAACCAGGACTACTCTACAGTTCAAGACAGTGGGGAATATTGAGATTTTTTTAAACAAAATAATAATAATTAATTGACTTTTATAGGGAGCCATCACCAGTGTGAGTCTTTTTGGTCTTTGGGTCACTCTGCTTAAGATCTAAACTGCAGGGAGAGTGAATCACTTGGACCTAGCTCTGGTCACACAGCCAGCCCCTGGCCAAGGGTGGCTGAGGAAACTTGATCATTGCTTCATCTGCCTTACAATGGTCATGGAGAAAGAGTCATTCCCCAAAGTGAAACAGAAATTCTGTACCCCCAAGATGTAAGGCATAAATGTTGATAAAGCAAAAAGAAGTTATATCTAGAATAAATTATTATCTCTTAGATTATGGGTGAATAATTTTTTCTCTGTGTTTTTCAAATGTTCTACAGTAAACATGTACAACTCTTTCAACAGCAACAAAAAGTTACTTTAATATTCTTGTGCCCACAGTTAACAAAATCAGGTAAGCAGAGCCCCCTGTTAGATTTTAGCCTCATTTACTTTTTGTCTGGGTGTTTGAATCATTATACCTGGACCAAGAGAGAGGCACTGGGAATGGAGAGGAAGGGACATAAAGCAGAGATGCTTTAAAGAAAGAATCCAAGAGAACTCGGCCCTAACTATTCACAGGAAATGGAGAAGAGGGCAAATTAGAGTTGATTCCAGACTTTCAAGCCAGGGTGACAGGAATGGTGATCCACTACCAAGACACTGAAGTGATGGGCACAGGGCGCTGAGCTATTGGGGGTAAGGAGTTTGGTGAGTTGTCCTGGCGGGCAGCTCTCATCTTCCTCCTCTGACCTCCAGGGCTGATGATGAATCTTCTGAGCCTGTGAACACCAACGTGGTCCTGCGGTATGATGGGCTGATCACCTGGGATGCACCAGCCATCACCAAAAGCTCCTGTGTGGTGGATGTCACCTACTTCCCCTTTGATAACCAACAGTGCAACCTGACCTTTGGTTCCTGGACCTACAATGGCAATCAGGTGGATATATTCAACGCCCTGGACAGCGGAGACCTCTCCGACTTCATCGAAGATGTAGAGTGGGAGGTGCATGGCATGCCTGCTGTGAAGAATGTAATCTCCTATGGCTGCTGCTCTGAGCCTTACCCGGATGTGACATTCACTCTCCTTCTAAAGAGGCGGTCCTCTTTCTATATCGTCAACCTGCTCATCCCATGTGTCCTCATATCTTTTCTGGCTCCCTTGAGTTTTTATCTTCCAGCAGCCTCTGGGGAAAAGGTCTCCCTGGGAGTGACCATACTGTTGGCCATGACTGTATTTCAGCTCATGGTGGCAGAGATCATGCCAGCCTCAGAAAATGTCCCTCTGATAGGTGAGTTCAAGTGTCTTACACTTTGAGTCAGCACTGTGGTAACTGGGGTTGTATCTGTATCTTTAAACTCCTAACAATGAGGTCAACTTCAGACTCAACACAGGCTGTCACATACTTCATTTGGTGTCTTCAGTTGGCATCTTTGAAAAGAGATGTGGCTGTTGGAAACAAAGCTGGTCTTGTTGTCTCCAGGTTTACCCAAAAGAGGAATGAGAACAATATGGTTTTGAGCAGTATGGTCTTTGGACCCACAGCATAAGCATCATTTTAGAAATGCAAATTCTCAGGGCCCACCCTAGATCTACTTAATTAGAAACTCTGGCCGTAAAGCCTGGCAAAATGTTTTTAAAAGCTTTCTAGGTGATTTCGATGAGCTTTTTGTTCAAGTCTAATAACCACTGGCTTATAGATTAAGACCCTGATTTTGAAGTCAAAGAAATCTGCGTTTGAACTCTGACTTCACCACTCATTCTTTGATCAGCCTTAAGAGAGTTACTTAATTTTTGAGTCTCTACTTCATCATCAGCAAAATTTGTGTAATTGCTACCTCATTGTGCCACTGCTTAACACAGAGCCTGGCATATGGTGAGGACTGAGAGAAAAGTGACTATTATTATCACGTTACAAGGGATTTCTTCTTGGGAAGAGTGATAAACGTGTTGGAAATGATGAGCTGGATTTTTAAGCCTGCCGTCTACCCTTGATAGAATAATTCTCAACCTTTACTGGGTATAGTAGGTGTGGGAGAGCTTGTTAAAAATGCAGGTTCCTACACCCAAAGAGGTCGTTTTTCTTTTTAAGCAACCTTGGGCAAGATTTGGGAATCTGAGGTGATTCTCTAGTAGAACACATTTTCAAAATTTTGCAATAATGAAATGTCCCTCTAAGGGAAGGAGTGTAGACTGTGGCTGCCATCCCTGCTTCTCCTTTCCTTTACCTCCCTTGTTCTGAGATCCTTCCTAACACCTTTAATACCTACTTCCTGCCACCAAGGATAACACCCAGATCAATACGTCTATCTCGATGACTTGCTGTTGTAATAGATGCTTATGAGAATCAGAAGCTAGACCTAATTTTTAGTTCTTTAATGTAATCAATGAGGAGAAATTTCAGAACACCAGGAGACTTAGAAAGCAATATAAAAGGGGTATTGTACTGCCCTTTTACCCTCTCTCCTGTATCCAGTATTACCCAGTATTTAGACGTTACTACATTGGTTTCTCTGTTTGGAGATCTCTTCCTTGTTACGTCTCTCCCAGCAACACCTCCCCCCCCCCCCCACACACACTCACGTACACCTTTTTGAGAAATAGACACAGAAGGTTCTCTCCTTTCTCACCACCACTAATAAAGAGGAAGACGTTTATTGGTACTTTTATCACCTCTCCTGAGGCAGAAATGATTGACAGTGACAACATCTAATAATAACCCTGTTTGAGGCAAGATCAGTTGACAGATCCCTCTCTCTTCTTTAGCAGTAAGATTCAAAAGCAAGCTGGATCAATTTCTAAAGAAAGATGTCTCAGAACATGTCTCAAGAATTTTACAAGCATTACTTTTTCTGTTTCTGTGATAATATGAAATGTATCTTTTTTGGAAGGGTGTACACAGATCTTGAGAACTTTATTAATTGTCACAATTTGTTATTGTAGCACCTATGAAATAGAGTTACAATCCCATAGAAGTGTGTTGAAGTTTCCTGCATCAAGTGTAGCATTTGATCCAGGCTTTTGGCCCACAGCCTTGACAATGTTAAGAAAGATTCCATTTATTTTTAGTTTACTCAGAGCTTTTAACAAATAATAAACAGATGATAATCATTATCAAATGCATTGTCTTCATCTGTTAAGATGATCGTGTGAGTTTTTTTCTTTTCCCCCATTAAGTTAGTGAATTATATTACAGTTTTCTGATGTTGAACTAAACTCTTCTTTATCATGATGAATTATCAATTAAAGACACCGTAGTATGTAGTTAGCCAATGATTTTTATCAGACTTTCTCAAATGTGTCCATGAATGAAATGCCCTTAATATTTCCTTTCTTGCTACTTTTGGAACCAAACCTGAATTTACTTCATAAAATGAGATTTTCTAGGCAGTTTTCCCTCTTTTCTATTTTTGGAACAACTTGCATAAGATATGAGTTATCTGTTCCTTAAAAATACGGTGAAACTCACCTGTAAAACCTTTTGGCTCTAGAGCTTTTTGGAAGGTGGGTGGGTAGAGGTATTTGGTTAATTCCTATTTCTATTTAAGTGTTCTTTCTTCTTACACTAAATTTGACATCTTATATATTTGCAGAAATTTCATCTAGGTTTTCAAATGTATTATCATACAGCTATTTGTAATATTATTTTATTGTTTTCTAAATTTCTATTCTCTTATTTTTTTCTTTTACATCCCTTTTTCTTTCTTTCTCCCACCTCTATTCCATGAGTGGCCTCATCAAAGGTTTATCAATTTTATTACACTTTTCAAAAAGCTTGCTTTTGGTTTTGTTCAGCTTCTAGGTTCTTTGTTCTACATTTCAGAAATTTGTACCCTCATCTTTATTGTTTCCTTCCTTAATTTTCCTTTTTCATGAATATTTGCTTTACGCAATCACGTGTTAAAGACTGAGAGTGACGCAGTGTCTCCTTTCTTCCCCAATGGTAATGAGCTTTCATATTAACAAGGTCCAAAGACAATTCTGAAAACTGACCAAGATCATTCATTGTTTACTTATTTGTTCGTTGAAAGTGGAAGTTTTTCACAACATGACCTCAGCAAAAATTTACAAACCTTTTAACTCAAGGCAAGGGACAGTGCTGAAAACTTTTCCTGTGTTTTCTCAGTTAAGCCTCGTCATAGTCCTATGAGTTAGATACTAATATTATAGTCATTTTATTAAGAAGGAAGCTGAGGCTTACCAGAATTATATAACTTGCTCTAGGTCACAAGTCTAGTGATGACAGAGCTGGGATTTGAACCCACTTTTATTCAAAAGTCTATAATAGTAACCATCAGTGTATATAGCTTCCTTAGAAAAGGTGTTTGTTTCTTTTTGAGCCAAACACAAGGACAGTTTTAAGCTAACTTGGTTGTTGTTATTTTCCAGGCAAATACTACATAGCCACAATGGCCTTGATCACAGCCTCCACTGCCTTGACCATTATGGTGATGAATATCCACTTCTGCGGGGCTGAGGCCCGGCCAGTGCCACACTGGGCCAGGGTAGTCATCCTGAAATACATGTCTAGGATCTTGTTTGTCTACGACGTGGGTGAGAGCTGCCTTAGACCCCGCCAAGACAGGGAGGAGGACCACCTCACGAAGGTTTATGGCAACCTTCCAGAGGCTAATCTGAAGACGACCAGAAATAAAGACCTTCCCAGAAAGAAGGAAATGAACAAACTCTTAAAGAATGACTTGAGGTACCAGGGTGAAAACTCGCAGGATGTTGACAGTTACTGTGCACAGTACAAAGTGCTGACGAGGAATATCGAATACATTGCCAAATGCCTCAAAGACCATAAGGCCACCAATTCCAAGGGCAGCGAATGGAAAAAGGTTGCAAAAGTCATAGACCGATTCTTCATGTGGATTTTTTTTATTATGGTGTTTGTGATGACTCTTTTGATCATAGCAAGAGCAGATTCGTGAGCATTTGGTATGTGGGGATAAATCAATAAAATTCCCCTGTGATCGACTCTAATGTCCTTCCAAATTAGAAATACCTATATCTATATATACACAGATATATATAAATTAGGATTTATGTTGTCTTTACTTTCTGTTTTCAACTTCAGATCAATATTATAGCTATCTGTCAGGTTAAATCAAGCAGGAGGTCCAAAATTTCAAGGGCAGGAAAACGGAGGAAATAGAGAAGGACCCCTTTTATAACCTACCAGAGTGGTAGGTGTCTGGCTTCTAGATCACACAGTTATTCTCTCCTTTAGCAGTACAGATAAAAGAAAGCACACTACATTCCATTTAAAATTCAAAGCAAAACAAAAGAAACTCATTTTCCCCTTAGCCCCTATTAGAACATGCTTTTTAAAAAAGGAAAATAGTGATATATTCCTTAGTGTAATTTAAGTCTCACTGTTACCTTTCTCAGGCCTGGTGCATTTCAAGCCATATCTCAAATGATGGAATCAAAAATATTGTCCCATATAAAGAAGGTCTAAGGATCAGTGACTTAATGGGGAAGAGAGTTTTCTTTGTAATGATGATGTCATATATGTTGGTTATACTTTATATAAACCTTAAAGATGAAGTCATGCCTGCATTTAGTCTTGGAGTTAAATAAGATCATCAGCAAACTGGGCTTATTTATTCATTCATTCAATTATTCACCAAACATTTATTTTCTCCTACATAGAATAAAGCTGCATGATTCCCATCTGCAATGGGTGTCATAGCAAATCTTATGTGCAAGTCTGACCCTTTTTGATCTTCACTACAATTCTGTGAGCTAGTGGGCAGGTATTTCTAGTTATCCTTCTCAGAGGAAGAAGCTGGGTCAGAGGAAGGTGGGTGTAAGTGACCTACCTCCACATCCAGCTAAGCGGCGTACAGAGCTGGGAAATAAACCCTTAGCCCTGTGAGTTCAGGCCAGGTGTGCCAAAACCACACTGCTTTGGGCCATGACAGATCATGATTTAGGATAGTTGTGACTGAGGGATTCTCATTCTTAATTCTGAATTTCTGCCCTCAATTTCTTCCTGTACTTCTCCACTTTTTTCCTACTTTCAGTCAAATGTCTTCAAATTCCCTTACTCCCATCTTGATTAAAATGATCTGAGTACTACTACCCATTCCCTAACTTCCAACTCCTCAACTATTCTTTTACCAATTAAAACAAATAAACAAATGAACAGAAGTGGAGAGAGGACAAGTGTTAACCTAGAAAAGAGAGGATGATATTTGGTTTAAACATATAGACATTGTTTTCTACTCTTTTGTCTACTTATTCATAAAATATTTATTGTGTACCTACTATATACTGAGTGCTAAGTCAGCCTTGAAGGAAACAAATATAAAACATGGTTTCAACCCTCTGGTTTCTCATATGGTACTTGTAGTTCAGTAGAGGAGACAGTCAAGAAAATAGAAGAATGTAGCGTAAAAGTGCTATCATAGAAGCATGGACAAAATGCCACAGGAACAATGATGATTAATCTGTTTGAGGGAAAGCTTGGGAAAGACTTTGTACAGGTGTAACATTTGAGCTGGGCTTTGAAGGATGAGTAGGTGTTTGCTAGACAGAGAAAGAAGTGAGTATTTAAAGGGATTAGAAGGAATTGGGGAAATGTAACTTAGAATCAGATGATTTTTTCTTTATTTTAATTATAGAAGTACTTTTATAAATTAGAGTTGCATTTGGCAGGAAATAATAGAAAACCCAATGGACCATGACTGAAGCAGATAGAGGTTATTCATCTACACAAAAATAAATCCAGAGTTACAAAGTCCAGGGATCTTCCCATCTTTCCTTTGTGTTGTTTTAAGGCACTAAATTCTAAGTTTGCAGTAGTTTATTACAGTAGCAACAGAAAACTTATATAGTATACAATGAGTGATTTTACATATATAACTTTTTCCATATTTTAGATTATTTGTCTGAGATAGCTTTGTCTATAGCCAGAGAGAGGCAGGCCTATTGAGCCATGTCAAAAATTTGGAATTTTATCCTAAAAATATTTGGTAACACAAAAGGGTTTCAAGCAAGGGAGCGATAGATTCAGATTTGTTTCAGAAATAACACTGTGGTGGCAGTTAGAAGATTGTAGAGAAAAAAGAGAAGAGGCAGAGTGATCTATTGGAATTTTTTTTTTTTAACCAATTCAGGGAATTGATAATGAAGGCTTGACCCAAGACGGTGGGAATAAGAAAATGGATCACGTAGTATTTATGACCTAGACTAGACAGGACTTGGTGACCAGATGGATGTCGGGTTAGGTAGAGGGTGGCATTGAGAATGATTCTGAGCTTTCCAACTCAGACAACTGAGGCAAAGAGTAAAGGAGGACCAGGTTTTGATGTAAAGAATTTAAGACATCTGAGTTGGAAATGCTTACGGGACATCCTGGTGGAGAAATATAGGAAGTAACTGAACACGTATTTGGAACTTTGGAGAAAAGTGAAAGTTTAAAAAATTTACACTCAGGTTAACTGTTAAAGTATTTATTAAATGATTCCAGTGGGTAAGACATATGTTACAAACAGTGCAAGACTCAAATGAACAGAAATGCATTCTTTGCCCGAATTCCATTAGTTTATAATCATCCTGCATCACTAAAGCAGTTACCTTGTTATGCTGTCATTTTTCCATTCACAAGTCTGCTTCCCCAAACATACTGAGGTCCTCTCTAGTCCTAAGGCCCAGTAGCTCGGTCATTATTCTCTTTTTATCCTTTGCAATAAGGATATTCTCTTTTATTTTCTGTGTGCAATAAAGGGCGTAGTACGAGGTCATTAGCCATTAAATGCTTATTGAAAGAATGAGTGAGTGAAAGGAAGTGCTTAAGAGGGTCCAGCAAAGTGCTAAGAAGTTTAGACTGTGAAAGAGGCCTCATCCTATACAATATACAAAAATAAATTCCAGATGAATTCAAGACTTAGATGTAAAAACAAACAAAAACTGGGACTTCCCTGGTGGCACAGTGGTTAAGAATCCACCTGCTAATGCAGGGGACACGGGTTCGAGCCCTGGTCCAGGAAGATCCCACATGCCACGGAGGAACTAAGCCCGTGTGCCACAACTACTGAGCCTGCTCTCTAGAGCCTGTGAGCCACAGCTACTGAGCCCACGTGCCACAACTGCTGAAGCCAACACACCTAGAGCCTGTGCTCCACAACAGGAGAAGCCACCGCAATGAGAAGCCCGCGCACCACAACAAAGAGGAGCCCCCACTCGCCATAACTAGAGAAAGCCTGAGAGCAGCAACAAAGACCCAACAGCCAAAAAATAAATTAATTAATTTAAAAAAACCAAACACAAACAAAAACAAAAGGCTTGTAATAAAATCTAGTTGACTTTCTGAATAAAATTCTCCACCTCCATAAATTTTAAGATGTGGCGACTGCTTTGAAAGAGGAGTCCAGGGCTGCCTGACGGGGAGGAACCAAGGGGATGGGTTTGAACTGGGGTGGTCGGCCTGCTGAGGAAGCGGCCTTGAAGATGAGCTCTGAGCATGAGAAGGAGTTAGCCAGGATGAGACTTGGGGAGAGTGAGAGGTTGCAGGCAGTGGAAAGGTCAGAATTCAAGCTCAAGGGCAGAACAGAGCTTATTATTATTTGAGAAAGAGAAAGGAGGCCCCCGGGGCAGAGATGGAATCAGCGACCTGCAAAAGACACGAAAGAGGAGACTGGCAAGGTAAGCAAGGCTGGGTCACGCAGAGCCTGGCAAAATTTACAAAATACCAACAACTTTGTTCATTGTCTGACTGCCTTGGTGCAATGAGGGGTGCCTGGGTTTGCTGAGGTCTCGATCTTTGTTCATTTTCCTTCTTTAGCCTTTGTGTCTACTTTTCTATCAACTCACTGCTCAGACCAACACCTGCCAGCACAACCATGGGCAAACCTGTCAAATGGACTGTTCTTGGTCAAACTGGAAACACAGGATCCAGAATGTCTCGAGCAACACCGGTGAGGCCACTTGTACTGTCATCAACTCCAGAGGCTAGCAAAGAGCTCTCTGCCTATTTCTTCCTTCCTCTCAGATCACACCTTTGAAATAGGCCCTGGCTGTTAAAACTCCATGAGCTTGTCAGTATATCCAAAGCTCTCTAACCCTTAAAAAATAAATCCTGTGACAAAACCTCCCTTGTCTTTTCATATTTCTATCTTTCTACTCTTCCCAGCCAAGGTTCCCCCCTCATCATTCAGGGTTCCAGCAGAACACAAATGGTGTGCTCGAATTTGGATAATTTGAGGAAGGTTTAATAAAGGACTATTTACAAAGGTGTGAGCAGGATGTAGAGAAACACAAGGGGTGGTAGAAAACCCTAAGACCAGTAAAGCAGAGCTATTACCACTCTGAGGCCTGAGAGGAGGCAGGAGGGAGTGGTTACCTGAACCCAGCTGGAGAAGGCTATGAACTATGGTTGAGTGAATGCAGCAGACCCCGTAGGGAGGGAGTTGGGTGAATATATATCCCCACCTCACTCTCCTTCTTCCCTTCAATCTCCTCCCAAGGCTCACCATTGGTCAAACTCAACAGAGTCAAGGGAACGTATTGATGTTACTGTATATCTGGGACAAAGAACACAGTGGTGAAGGGTAGAGTGTGGATCTGGACGGACAAAGGGGAGATATCTGACACATTCTCTCACTCTTTGACTTCACTCTACATTTAAAAACTGACTTCTTGGGCTTCCCTGGTGGCGCAGTGGTTGAGAGTCCGCCTGCCGATGGCAGGGGACACGGGTTCGTGCCCCGGTCTGGGAAGATCCCACGTGCCACGGAGCAGCTGGGCCCGTGAGCCATGGCCGCAGAGCCTGTGCGCCCGGAGCCTGTGCTCAGCAATGGGAGAGGCCACAACAGTGAGAGGCCCGCATACCGTGCAAAAAAAAAAAAAAAAACTGACTTCTTTACACCCCACTCAACTGACACTGCTTTCACCAGGTTCACCATTTGGTAATTGCCAAATCCACTGGATACTTTTCAGGCCTCTCTGCTGCCGTCAGCACAACTGACCACTTCCTCCTTCTTTGTATTTATTTATTTATTTTTGGCTGCATTGGGTCTTTGTTGCTGCAGGCTGGCTTTCTCTAGTTGTGGCAAGCGGGGGCTACTCTTTGTTGTGGTGCACGGGCTTCTCATTGCAGTGGCTTCTCTTGTTGAGGAGCACAGGCTCTAAGCGTACAGGTTTCAGTAGCTGTGACACCTGGGCTCAACAGTTGTAGCTCACAGGCTCTAGAGCGCAGGCTCAGTAGTTGTGGTGCACGGGCTTAGTTGCTCCGCGGCATGTGAGATCTTCCCGGACCAGAGCTCAAACCCGTGTCCCATGCATTGGCAGGCGGATTCTTAACCACTGTGCCACCAGGGAAGCCCCACCTCCTCCTTCTTGAAGCTCTTCTCTCTGATCTTCTGTGCTATCACTTTCTGCTTCTTAAATGGCTGGTTCTCAGAACCCCTTGCTGTCTCCAATCCCCCCTCTGCTGGTAAATGTTGGTGTCCCTCACTGTTCCATCCTCAGCTCTCCTCCCCATGGCTTTTACTACCACATATATCCTGGTGATTCTCAAAGTCACTTGTCCAGTCTTGCTCTCCCTTTAGCTCCAAATCCACTATACTCTTCATGTCAACCAAGTATTGCCACTTGAATGTTTCACAGACTTCCAAACTCAACGTGCCCCCAAACTAAGCTCATAATCTACACTGTCATCCAAGTCTACTCCTCCTCCTGTGTTGCTGTGTCATTTAGCTGTACATCATCCACTCTGCCACCCAGGCTAGAAATCCAGCGGTCATTCTGGATTCTTCTCTAACCCAACCTCAAACCAATCACTGATCCTGTCCATTCTGCCTGCTGAATGGTTTTCACATCTGTCCTCTTCTCTCTACGTCCCTGGCAATTGCCTTATTTCAGGTCTTTGTCATCTCTGCCTGGACTGTTGCAGTTGTACCTTAACTGGGCCTCCTGTCTCTGGTTTCTTTTCCTTGTATTCTGTCTTCTTCACTGCTGCCAAACTGATCTTGTGACTCTTGCACCTAAAACTTTTAAATGGCTAACTAAATACCTACACGTTGAATAAACGCCAACTTCCTTAATATGATACAGCAGAGATTAAAAATGTGTGTTTTTTCTTTTTTGTTGCTCTAGTAATAGATGTTCCTTTGTTCACCCCAGGAGTGTAAATTATCTTCTTGGCATAGAAAGCAACCACCTTGCTATCTCTTGCAAGAGAAGTTATCAGACTTTTTCTGTTGTGAGAGTCTGAGATCCCTGGGAGCAATCAAAATAAGACCTTTGGTGTTTGATGGTTAGAAAAGAAGCAACCAGACTGGCTTCCCACCCTGGGCATGTGACTGAGGCTGTGCTAGACATGTACCCCACCTGAGACCTTGATTCTTAAAGTTTATATGGGAGAATGAATACTAAATATCAATAGCCAAGAAAAATATGCAAAAGGAGACTGAAGCGTGCTTGCCTGAGAAGACATTGAAGGTAAATAAAATTGGGATTAAGCTAGGAACAGACGAAAACAAGCAAACAGACAAACAAACAAAATCAGTAGAAATGAGTTGAGAATCCAGAAATGGATCTCAGTGTGTGTAAGAATGTAATATATGATAATGAGGGTAGTTTTCAAATCAGTGGGGAAAGACTATCCGTTAAAAAAATCTTAGGGCTTCCCTGCTGGCGCAGTGGTTGAGAGTCCGTCTGCCAATGCAGGGGATGCGGGTTCGTGCCCCGGTCTGGGAAGATCCCACATGCTGCGGAGCGGCTGGGCCCGTGAGCCATGGCCGCTGAGCCTGCGCGTCCGGAGCTTGTGCTCCACAACGGGAGAGGCCACAGCAGTGAGAGGCCCGCGTAACGCAAAAAAAAAAAACAAAAAAAAAACACTTAAATAAGATTAAAGACACGTGTAAAAAGCAAAATAAAAAAATATAAATTCTGTAAGAAACTCTGGAAGGACATCAGCAAAATGGTGAAATAGGAGGTCCCTCACTTATATTCCCCCTCAGTAACAATAATTTGGCAGCTTTTCACAGACAAAGTGCCTGTGTGGGAGTCCTGTGGGATCCAGAGAGGAGACTGTGAAACCCTGGTGGAGCCCGAGGTGGAGGAGACCCATTTGAGAAGGCAGGCACGTGTCCGGGTGGCGGATCCACCAACTGTGGTCCTGGTTACAGACCTGGAAACAACCTGTGGACTCAGCTACAGCCCCATTTGGCCTTGATCCTGCCATCAGCACCATCTGACAAGGGACCTGGCAGGAGACATGCCCATCTGTGTCCCTGTAGGTAGGCCTATCCACCTCAGTCGGACTACAGATGCTGAAATGGCCTGTATCTGGGCTACAGCCCCTCTCAGCCACGGGCCAGGAATACTCCTGTCTGCCCAGAGGCCCACCAGGAGACATGCCCCTCTGTGTCTTGGAGGTAGGCCTGCAGACCTCAGTCTGACTATGAGCCTGAAGCAGACCTATGACTCGGTTCTTGCCCCTTTCAGCTGCAGTCAGGAGCAGTCCTGCCCACTCAAGACCCAGTGGGAGACACACTCCTCCTGGACCCACCAACCAAAGGTAAGCCCACCAACTCTGGTCTGACTGCAGCTTCTGAAGCAGCCCTGTGACTTGGTTCAGCTCCTATCAGCCATCCTCAGGGGCCAACCCTGTCCTCCCAGGGACTTTACACCTTCAAGGAACTAGAAAAAGAAGAAGAAACTAAGCTCAAAGTTAGTAGAAGGAAGGCAATAAGAAAGAGTAGAGCAGAAATAAGGGAAATAGAGACTTGGGAAGCAAAAGCAAAGATCAGTAAAACTCAGGATTGGTTTTTTGAAAAAAGAAACAAAGTTGACAGACTGTTAATTAGATTAATCAAGAAAGAAAAAGACAGAGGACTCAAATAAATAAAATTATAAATGAAGGAAGAGACAGTACAACTGATACCACAGAAATACACAGGATCATAAGAGACTACAATGAAAAATTATATGCCAACAAATTGGATACCTTAGAAGAAACAGAAAAATTCCTAGACACATACAACCTACCAAGACTGAATCCTAAAAAAATAATCTGAAATGACCAATAACAAGTAAGGGGATTAAGTCTGGTAATCAAAATACTTCCAACAAAGAAAAGCCCAGGGGGCCAGCTGGCTTCACTGGTGAATTCTACCAAACATATAAAGAATTAATACCGATTCTTCTCAAATTCTTCCAAAAAACTGAAGAGGAGAGAACACTTCCAAACTCATTTTATGAGACCATTATTACCTTCAAACCAAAGCCAGATAAGGACACTACAAGAAAATAAAATTACAGGCCAATAACCCTGATGAACATGAATGCAAAAATCCTCAACAAAATATTAGCAAACTGCATTCAACAACACATTAAAAGGATCACACACTATGATCAAGTGGGATTTATTCCTGGGATGCACATCAATAAACATGATACACCACCTTAACAGAATGAAGGATTAAAATCGTTATCTTAAGTGTTCTAGTCACACACACAAAAAAATAGTAACTATGTGAGGGGATGGATGTGCTAATTAACTTGATTGTGGTATCATTTCACAATGTGTGCATATACTAAATCATCACTTTGTACACCTTAAAAAATCACATTGTACTACCTAAAGATACATAATTTTCATTTTTTAACTATAATAAAGCTGGGAAAAAAGAAAATTTAGGAGGCTACATGTAAGTGGCAGAGGAGGTTTGTTTTTTTAATTGAGTTATAATTGATATACAGTACTATATTAGTTTTGGGTGTACAACATAATGATTCTAGAATTATATATATTGTGAAATGATCACCACAATAAATCTAGTTTAACATCTGTCACCATACGTTGTTACAAATTTTTTCCTTGAGATGCAAACTTTTAAGATCTACTCTCTTAGCAACTTTCAAATATACAATAGCACATTATTAACTCTAGTCACTATGTTGTATATTACATCCCCATGACTTATTTATTGAGATCTTTCTAACATAAACTAGAAATCAGGAGCTATTAAAAAAGAGATAGACATAGTTGATGATATAACCAAAAATTTTATGACAAAGATATGATAAATATAGTGAAGGAAAAAAATCAAATGATAAATGGTAGACTTGGATATACCATTAATACTGGTAATAATCAAAACACTCTTAAAAACTGATTAGAAAGAGTAAGCAACCCAATCAAAACAATGAACAAACAATATGAGAAGACAATTCAAGAAAGCCAAATTGATATGGCTAAAAGACACATTAAAAAGTTGCTAAAATACACAAATAGTCCAGAAATGCAAATTAAAGTAATGCTGTCATTTTTTACCAAGCTGGCTGGCATATATTAAAAAAGAATGGTATACTTACAGGATGGAATATTATACACTCAGTAAAAAGAATGACTTAGAGCTATATCGATTGAAATGGAGGAGTTTCTACAAGGTTTTGTTGAGAAAAGAAAGATACATAAAATATCTACAATATGATCACATTTTTATAAAATAAACAATGACAACATATATGTGTGTAAGAATACGATTGATTACCTAAGCTTGGAGAAAAATATGAAAAAAATTAATACCAGAGTATTAACAAGGTTAAGTAGAGTAAGGGAGTGCTTACTGATATGGGTTGAAAGGGGAGGATAAAAGGAAGGGAACCAAACAAAAAAGAGAAAAAGGATTCACTAAAAAGGCCAATGTTTTTGCATATAAAAAAAATTAAGAATTTTTAAAATTCACATTTTTTACAAAGCTTCTCCTGTATTCCCTCCTTTGTGTTGTCTCTATAGCATGTACAGATTTCTATATTCACACTATGAAACACTAACATTTTGTAATTTAAAAATGTCCAGAGCTGTGTCTTCTCTTAGATTGTGAGGACCTTGAGGAGAGGAATTGTATCTTATTTATCTTTATATATCTCATCATCAAGTTGGATGTTGTATTAGTGTCCAAGGGCTGCTGTAACAAAGTACTACAAACTGGGTGGCTTAAAACAAATGAAATTTACTGTCCTACAGTTCTAGAAGCTAGACATAAAAAATGAAGGTGTCGGCAGGACCACGTTCTATCTGAAGTTTCAAGGGGAGGATGCTTTCTTGCCTCTTCCAGCTTCTGGTGTTTGTCCACAATCCTTGGCATTCCTTGGCTTGCAGTTGTAGCATTGCAGTCTCTGCTTCTGTCTTCACATGGTGTTCTCCCTCTGTGTCTCTGTCTCTGTATCAAAACTTCTCTCCTCTCGTAAGAACACCAGTCATGGGATTTAGGACCCACCCTAATCCAGTATAACTTCATCTTAACTTGATTACATCTGCAAAGACCCTATTGCCAAATAAGGTCACACTCACGCGTATGGGGGTTAGGACTTCTACATATCTTTTTGGAGACACAATTCAACCTATAACAGGCATGTAGTACATACCTGATAGAATAATGTTTTAATTTAATTGAAGTCACAGGCTCTTCATATTAAAGAAATATTCATAGCACAAGCAATAAAGTTCTAGTGATCCAAGGGAAAGTGTAATAAAAGCAAAATGCGTACTGATGTGTAACCAATAATTCATGCCAACTGGGGGGAGTGAAGCAGTAAAAATAAAATAAGTAGATATGAGAAAAGCAAGGGTGGAGATTATGAAAGATCTCTTTCTTTTGTACAGGTTTTCTTACCCAGGTCACCGAAATTCAAATATAATAAAATTTCTACTTTACACAGTATGTACCTCATTCACATTTAGAAATAAATGACTCACCTCAGGCTGAAAGTGCAAGGATTAGGATTATTCAAAACCAGAACACACATTCTCAAATCGGGGATGGGGCACTATCTCCAGGGCACATGGCAGAATGGAGAAGTGTCTTTGGTTCAGAAAAGATTATGCCGTATAGTTATTGTTTTCATTCATCACACTACAAGAAGCAAAACTGACTAAATCTTGGCTGGTAGGGATATAAAAATTTAGTGTGAGAAAGCTCTAAAGGGGGCCTGATTTAATTTTTTTTTTTTTTTTTAATTTTCACTTCTTTCCTATTTCTGTTTTTTTTTTGTTGTTGTTGTTTTTAAAGAAGATGTTGGGGGTAGGAGTTTATTAATTAATTAATTAATTATTGCTGTGTTGGGTCTTCGTTTTCTGTGCGAGGGCTTTCTCTAGTTGTGGCAAGCGGGGTCCACTCTCTTCATCGCAGTGCGCGGGCCTCTCACTATCGTGGCCTCTCTTGTTGCGGAGCACAGGCTCCAGACGCGCAGGCTCAGTATTTGTGGCTCATGGGCCCAGTTGCTCCGGGGCATGTGGGATCTTCCCAGACCAGGGCTCAAACCCATGTCCCCTGCATTAGCAGGCAGATTCTCAACCACTGCGCCACCAGGGAAGCCCCTGATTTAATTTTTTAAAAAGTTGAAAAACAATTTTTTAAAAAGTTGAAAAGTTGGGCAAGAATATTTCAGAATCATAAACTATAAAACAGTTCAATATTTTCATGGAGACAATGAAAGTCAGGTTCTTCTTTGAGGTTGGGGGCAACAGCATTTTGACAGACTCTGGCAGTGAGGTCTCCTTTCTGGCTATAAACCGAAGAGAAGTTTTTTTGCCCTGTGTCTGGCCTGAAGCCTGTCATTGGAGCCTGATTATTTTAGTCATTTATAGACTAACTCCACTTGCAGTTCCCAAGTTTAGAAGGTTGATATTTAAACCCAAAGCAGTGAATTGCCTTGTTTCAAGATCTTGGAGAGTTGAAACGGGGCTCTTCGCCCACCCCTGAGGGTCTTGGGCTGGGTTGAAATGAATTCCAGGCCAAAGTTGTTGCTATAGTCCTTGGTTTCTTGATAATTTAATTAATAAGTGGTGTACAACTGCAGTAGCAACTAAACAGTGGCAAGGGCCTAAATGTAGCCCAGAGGAGTCCCTGGAATCCAGAAAACCTACCTATAGAGATTTGTCTTATTCTGCACCAGCTACATTGAATTCTTAATGGCTGGTTTTGTGGGAAGTTATTTAAGCCATAAGTCTATCTGAGCCTCCATATGTAATTCGTATGTAATTTAGCTGTAGAACATATAGCAACTGAGATTCCCATATTAGATAACTGGGCCCATGTCCAGAGACCAGGCAGAGAGCTGGCTGACATCCAGGTATTCTTTGTCCCTAGGAGTGGACTCCAAGCATTGCAGACCCTGCCCCAACTGCTGTAGGGTGAAAGCTATAGAACTCCAGATATTCTATCCCTTCAGGGAGAGCAGTTTTATCACTGATTCAATGCTTACTAGAGAATTAGGCAGTAACTTACACTATTTTTTTAAATGTTCTGCAAAGGGAACAAGTAGTATAAAACTTTTTGCAAAGAGAAAGAAAAAGAAGTAGAATAGCTTTCCCTACTTTTATCAGGTAGCAAAATCTTTCCCAGAAGCCCCAGCAGTTTTCCTTGTACATCTCATTGGCCAGAACTTGGTCACATGTATACCCCTAGTCTAATCACTGACAGAAGTTAGACCACACCTTTGCATAACTGGTTTTAGAACAATCAGATTTTTTTCCCTGCAGCTGGGGGAAGGGTCCACTTTCCCTCACCACATTGCTGCACTCTCAATACTGAACAACAGCAGGGCTGCGTTGCCAAGGAAGATTTCGGTTGGGTAGCCAACTGTGTGGACCACAGCAACGTTGGGAAAAAATAGAAATAGGGCACCAATTAATCCAGGTATCTACATACCATTCTTTATGTAATGAGGACAAATTTAAATTTGTCCCTATCTTGCCAAGGTAGACAGCAACCTGGAATGAGAAGCAAAAACTCTGCTCTGGGTCCAAGTATGTTTCAAGTAGCCCAATTAAAGACCTCACGAATTCTGAGACCAATCAGCTGATAGTAATACAAAGTTGGTTCCTAGAGTCAGCTGAAAGTCTGAAACTTAAACCCTTTACTAGTTTTTCTCAGAATTTGTCTGGTTTGATCAATTGAAAAAGAACTTTAGAAATGAAGGAAATATTATGCCAACATGAAAATCAGAAAAGAAAATAGAAACAAACATAAATGTTGAACAAGACTTTGAAACTACATCCATTAAGTCATCCTTAATGACTGTGAATGACCAAATACTACCCAGTTATAAGTGACAGAAGTAATATAAAATGAAAGACACTGCCAAAGAGGTTAAAATGTTAGGTGCCATTCAATGCAAGGGATTCATTCTACTTTTTAACATAAAGATATATGTGCCAGGTATGTATAATTCTATTAACAGGAAATCTATTTCACCTGCCTCCACTAGAATAAACAACATATGTTTACTGAGCATTGCTTTGAAGAGGTGCCCAATTTTTACCCTGTCGAGAGCACCCCGTGTGGCTCTGTCAGGGAGACGGTGGGTGTGAAAGGGGCTATGGCATTCAGCAAGCTGGTCCTGAACGCAGGCTTCACACTTCCACCTCTGTGAACTTAAGTGGGCCCTTAATCTCGATGATGCTCAAATCCTGAGTCGAAAATGGGAACAACCCCTCATGGTGTTGCTGTACTTGTCAAGTGCCTGATTCGTAGCAGATGCAGTTACCTTTAACTCCTTATTAGGAGCCAGGGTTTTCAGTATGTGGTCCCCAGACCAGCAGCGTGGCATACTTAGGACTGTGCTAGAAATGGAAATTCTGGGGTTCCATCCAAGAGCTACTGAATCAGAAATTCTGAGGTGGGCCCAGCAATCTGTTTTAACAGGCTCTCCTGGGATTCTGATGTGCCCTCATGTTTGAGAACCGCTGGTGAAGAGCATTATGGGCAGTGAGCCAGGCTGCTCTCGTTGAAACCAGTTCGACTACTTACTGGGTGATCGTGAGTAAGTTACTCAACTTCCTTGTGCCTCAATTTCCTCATCTGCAAAATGAGGATAATGGTTATACCTGTCCTCACAGAGCTGCTGTGAAGATTGAATGAGTTAATACCTATGAAGCGCTTAAATGGGACCTGGCCCACAGTAAGTGTTTAATAGATGACAGCTGGTATAACTAATTGTTAATAATCCCATTATAGTTCTTACTCTACAACAAATATTTTCAGGCCAACGGTCATTTGGGGTGAGGTGACAGGCCCACGGTGATGATGTTTTAGCATCCCTAAACCTTCCGCCGTTCTGGAACTTCTGCTCCACTCCCATCCACAGTGGTTTGAGGTAACTTGGGAGTGATAGGAATATACAAAAAAATGTGTCTTTCCCAAGAAATTGCTAGGTCTTGTCCTATTGAGACATTGAGGGAACAGATTAAATCATGTTTGAACTGGTAATTGCTGTGATCATGGGGGTTCAACCAAGTTGAACTGGTTCTTACATGTTCGGTCTTTTTTAAATTAAGAAGTAATTTATAAAAAGAACAGATACTGTATGACTCCACTTATATGAGGTACCTAGAGTAGTCAAATTCCTAGAGTTGGGGCGGGGGGCAACAGCATTTTAACAAACTCTGATTGTGAGGTCTCCTTTCTGGATATAAACCAAAGAAAAGTTTTCTTTGGCCTGTATCTGGCCTGAAGACTGTCATTGGAGCCTGATTTTACTTTAGTCATTTACAGACTAATAACTCCACTTGCAGGTCCTAAGTTTAGAAGGGTGATACAAAAACTCAAAGCAAGTGAATTGCCTTGTTTCAAGATCTTGGAGAGTTGAAACAGGGCTCTTCGCCCACCCCTGAGAGTCTTGGGCTGGATTGAAATGAATTCCAGGCCCCAAATTTTTATGTCCATCTTGATCTCTCCCCTGAACTTCAGATTCATAGATCCAACTACCTTTTGCATGTCTAACAGGGATTTCACATTTAACATGTCCAAATACCAAACAGAGATTCTGATATCACCCCTCCCCCTCTGCTACAAAACCTATGTCTTCTTCCCCGATCAATAACCAGGAGCTGTTTTCCTAGTTGTTCAAGCTAAAATCCTTGGACTCCTGTCTTGTTCCTCCTACCCAGGATTCAGTCCATCAGTCGATCCAGTCAGTTCTCTCTATCCTCAAAATGATCAGAATGCAATCCCTTTTACTACCTCTGTCACTATTACCTGGTCCCAGCCACTATTATCTCTTGTCTGGGTTGTTGAGATAACCTCCTAACTGGTCTCCTGGCCTCTGCCCTTGGGAACCTAGATCTATTCGTAGCCCAACAGTGAGAAAGATGCTGTTAAAATGTAAATCAGTTGTTGGGGGCTGAACTGTGTCCCTCCAAATTCATATGTTGAAGATCTAACTCCCAGTACCTCAGAATATAACTATACTTAGAGATAGAGCCTTAAAAGAAATGATTAAGTTAAAACAAGGCATCCAGGGGGGCCCTAATCCAATTTGATTGGTGTCCTTATAAGAAGAGGAAACCTGGACACACAGAGAGACACTAGGGACGCACACACACAGAGGAAAGACCATGTGAGGACACAGCAAGAAGGCAGCCTTCTGCAAGCCAAGGAGAGAGCCCTCAGCAAAATCCAGGCCTGCCCACACCTTGATCTTAGACTTCCAGCCTCCAGAACTGAGAAAATAAATTTCTCTCGTGCAAGCCGCTCAGTCTGCGGTATTTCGTTATGGCAGTCGTAGCAAACTGAAACATCTGATTACACCCTCCTCTCCCCAGACCTTCCGGTGGCTTCCCATCTTATTACAAGTTAAAGCTGAAGTTCTTACAATGACCTACACGGCCCTGTATCGTCTGGCCTTCACCCCCTTTCTCTAACCTTACTCCTGTTACCCTCTCCCTTGCTCATTCTATTCTAGCCACTCAGCCTTCCTGCTGTTCCTTGAACACAGCTGCCACATTTTGGCCTCAGGGCCTTTGAGCTTTCTGGCATCTCTACTGAGAAGCCCTTTCCCTAGATAGCTGCATGCCTCACTCCTTCATCTCGTTCAGTTACTTACTCATCCCCGGCCACCCTGTCAAAAGGAGCACTCGTCCCTCCCCACGGTTAAGGCTTTACTTTTCTTTTGAGCACTTACCACCATCTAACATACTATACATTTTATTTTATTTCTTTGTTTATTTTCATCTGTCCCTCACATTAGCATGAAATCTCCAAGAAGGTGGGATTTGTGTATGCCTTGTTCACTGCTGAAGCTCCAGAGCCTGAATAGTGTCTTGTATGTAACATGTGCTCAATATTTATCTTTTGAAGAAATAAAATATATATATATATAAATATATATATATATATATATTTTTTTGGTACGCAGGCCTCTCACTGTTGCGGCCTCTCCTGTTGCGGAGCACAGGCTCCGGACGCGCAGGTCCAGTGGCCATGGCTCACGGGCCCAGCCGCTCCGTGGCACGTGGGATCCTCCCGGACCGGGGCACGAACCCGTGTCCCCTGCATCGGCAGGCGGGCTCTCAACCACTGTGCCACCAGGGAAGCCCGCAATAAAATATTTTATGTGATATAATTGACATATAACGTTATATTAGTTTCAGGTATATAACGGAATGGTTTGATATTTGCATACGTTGCAAAATGATCACCACAGTAAGTCTAGTTAACACCTATCATCTCACATAGTTACAATTTTTTTTCATGTGATGAAAA
Organism: Globicephala melas; assembly: GCF_963455315.2. Classification (NCBI taxonomy): domain Eukaryota; kingdom Metazoa; phylum Chordata; class Mammalia; order Artiodactyla; family Delphinidae; genus Globicephala; species Globicephala melas. The sequence continues at coordinate 64,483,828 of NC_083318.1, forward strand.
CTTTTAAGGTCTACTTTCTTAGCAACTTTTAAATATATAATGAATATGAATAAATTATTTGACAGGCAAAGAATTTTTTTTTAATTTAAATGTGTTTAGTTATCAATGATGCAGAATTTTTTTTCAAAAACTTTTTAAGTCATTTACATTTACTCTTTCTGTTTTGTTTACTCGTGTTTCTTGGCCATTTAAAAACATTAGGGTCCAGGGCTTCCCTGGTGGCTCAGTGGTTAAGAATCCACCTGCCAACGCAGGGGACACGGGTTTGAGCCCTGCTCCAGGAAGATCTCACATGCTGCAGAGCAACTAAGCCCTTGCGCCACGACTACTGGGCCTGCGCTCTAGAGCCCACAAGCCACAACTACTGAAGCCTGTGTGCCTCAACTACTGAAGCCCATGCACCTAGAGCCCGTGTACCACAACGAAGAGTAGCCCCTGCTTGCCGCAACTAGAGAAAGCCTGCGCGCAGCAACAGAGACCCAATGCAGCCAAAAATAAATAAATAAATAAATTTATTAAAACAAAAAAAATTAGGGTCCAAAGACAATGTTTTCTCTATATTGTTACACAGCCTCTCCCCAAACATTACTAATGGGTATGTTATACATTAAAGAGATTAAGCTCTTTGTCTGCCATATACTGTAACATATATATTTTTGGTTTGTAGTTAGCATTTTTATAATTTTTTTAAACAAAATAATTTACATTTTTATATAGTTAAATCTATTGTGAGTTCTTCCTCTGAGGCAAGCTTAGTCTAAAAGTAGCAGCTTTGTATAATTCTGTCAGTTTCCCAGGAAATCTCTTATGTTAATTCCAGAGACTCCTCTGGCTCATTTATCTGAAATTCACTCACCTCCGGCAGATGATACTAAGCTGTTTTCTTGCAAGGAGTGACTTTAGGAGTTTTTTATAGCATTGACCACAAATGGCTTTTGCCCTCATGAAATTGTAATTGTCAGCAAACAGTCATATGAATTTAGGACTTTTTTATGGTGCCACTCAGGGTCCAGTCTCACGGGATAAGCTGACGGTCTATTTCAGCATCAATGTTCAGAGCTGTCTCATTTTCTAAGCTTCCTCCTATCCATCTTCAGATGCCAGTCACCACAATAAGTAGCCTCCCCTACTCCAACCCCAAAGGGCTTTGTGGCCTCTGGCAAAAAGACCAGGAAATGGAGGCACAAAAATGCTACAATTCCAATACTAAGAAGGTGATATTCAAAAAGTTTAATAACCAGCATGGTGCTGATAGCAAGCAAAATAGACACCAGCAGAAACTGACCAATCTGAACAGATGCGGGCCTGAATTCTAACCAGTCAGAACAGAGGCCACTGTTAACAACCAGGATCCCCCCTCCCCCCACCACAAAAAGGCTCTTTTTTGGTAGGGCGAGAACTTGGGCTCCAGAGTCTCTGCTCTTGAATGCACTCCACTATACTGGCTCATCACCAGACTTTGCAGCATTGAAATCTGATTGCCCGTTTCAAGCCCTCCTGTTCTGTAATAACCTCCTCCTGTTCCTCTTAAGTCTTCAGCAAAGCTATCTGTATCCAACTCTGGGTATAGCAGTGTCATGAAGGGAGAGAGCAGAGTGAAGCTATGTGTACACTGGGACAGAGGTAGTGTTGGGGTGTTTGGGATGAACCGCCACCTGGAGAAAAGTTATAAGAAGGGAGGAACGATCCATAAAGTAGCCTGGAGCAGCTGTCCACAGTGAGGGGTAATAGCACTCCCCCTTCTCCAAGATCTTGAGAAATCTTTGGAAGGAAAATACATTTTCTGCAAATATATAAGATATGATTTCAAAATTTGACGATGATGACAGTGTTATTAAAAGAATGGGTGAGTGGAAACATTGGGAATGCTTGGCATGGATATGAGGGGAACCCAGGGGAAGAAGGTTTAAGAACATCATCTTTGGAGTCAGATAGAGCTCTAGGCATGGCACTGCTATTTACAGGTTAAGGGACCTAAATCAAACCTCCTTCCCTAAAGCTCCTTAATCTATAAAATGGGTGTAATAACAGTGCCCAGCCCATAGGGCAGCTGTGAGGGTTAAAAGGACACATGTTTCCTGTTGCTGAGTACAGTGACTGGAATGTTCAGTCAATGCCAGGCATCGCTGCAGAGGGCAGTGACATCATCACCTTCGTCATCACCACACTCTGAAGTATTTTGAGTCCTTAAACACACACACACACACACACAGAAGAAAAACCCAAGGTAGGATGCTTGCATATTTCCTCCTAATCTCCAAATGACAGAGGAAGAGAAAGCAATGCAGCAAATCAGGAATGGGAGAGGCCAAATTCGAGAGCCATTGAGAAAGCTGCTGTGGCCAGGGCAGTGCGCTCTGAGCTCAGGAGATTCCTAAGGAGTTAATGCAGGGAAATTACCAAAAAAAGACAGAGATAGCTTAATTTGGCTTTAGTGAAGAAGAGAAGCCCTTGGGACAAGGGTTTGATTGGCCACAGATCTGATAAGAGAAGTGGGGAGGTGGTCAATGGTGGTTATAAAAGGCAAGGCAGGTGATGAGAAGCACTTTTTTTTTAGACTAAGAGGGCATCTCAATCTGTCAAACTTTTCCCCTTGCCTTTTCATTGCCTCTCTGGGAGGTTTAAGGTAGTCAGATGGTAATGCCTGTTGACTGCATCTTTTTACACAGTGTTTTGATTCAAATGTTTTCAAGGTGATTTTGGTTGGCACTGATGAGGTGAGGGCAGGTGAGGTAAGGTGAAGTGAGGTCAGGTGAGACCAGGTGAGGCCAAGTGAGGTATGTATTTTCATGCCCTGCTGGAGGGAATGTAAATTAGTATGACCTCTCTATAAAGCAATAAAGCAGTGTATCTCAAAATGCCTTAAAATTATCATCCATTTGAGTGCAAACTTTGGAGCAGTATCCTACAGAAATGATCAGAAATTTCGCCAAGGCAGGCCATTGTGTTGTTTACATCAGTAACAAAAAAGAAAAAGAAAAAGAAAAAAGAAGTTCATAGGACAAAGACTATAAAGAAACTCATAAAAATCCGAGCAGTTGGGCTTCCCTGGTGGCACAGCGGTTGAGAGTCCACCTGCCGATGCAGGGGACACGGGTTTGTGCCCCGGTCCGGGAAGATCCCACATGCCGCGGAGCGGCTGGGCCCGTGAGCCATGGCCGCTGAGCATGCGCGTCCGGAGCCTGTGCTCCGCAACGGGAGAGGCCACAACAGTGAGAGGCCCGCGTACCGCAAAAAAAAAAAAAAAAAAAAAAAAAAAAAAAAATCTGAGCAGTTGTTATATTTGGGTAGTGGGATCATGAAAAATTATTTGTTTCAGTTTATTTATATTATGATTTTCCTAAATTTCTCCAATATGTTACTTATAAGAAAAAAATATTTTTAAATAAATGCATTAAACAAAAATCCACTTCCTCCTTTCTGTTCCTCCTCTGCCTCCCCCCCTTGGCAAACCCAGGACCTAGGTATTCTGTTAATGACAGCACAGGATGATCCATTGTGGATTCTGTCCTTGATCCTCTCTTCCTTTGTTGATTTGGCTGCAGGCTGTGGACTGGGATTGTATGACTTCCTCCAGTGTGGACGGACCCCTGCAGGACACGCTCTCAGTGGCAGTGATCCATGAACACCCTGCCACATTGCTTCTCATCAAAGCCAAACTGGTCAGGGCACCTCGCCCGTGGGGACACTCAGGCTTCATTCAGCATACGCTGCTTAGAGTTCATCTTGTTCCAGAGGAACTGGGAAGGGCTTGGGAAGAGGGAAGGAGAGAGGAGAGAGGGTAGTTTTCCTATGCAATAATATTTCTCTTTAGGAAGTTAAAAGTCATAGCTGGTGTCCTGGGTTGGATATATCTTGGTTGATGATAACCTGCTTTTTGAGTCTTGTAGATCAAGAAGAAGGCAGCGTGGTTGAGCTGACAGTTTGCAAAGGAGAGGCTCATTCATTCATTCATTCATCCATTTACAGCTATTTATTAAGTTTCTCTTCTGTGTCAAGCACTGTTCTAGGCGCTGAGAATATAGCTGTGAACAAACCAGGAAAAATCTCTGCCTCGATGGAGCTTCTGTTCTAGTGGGGGTGAGAGTCAATCAATGACAGTCAACAGTGCAATGAAGAAAAATTCAGCAGAGTAATAGAGGGTAGAACAGGATGGGGGTGTGTGTGTGCGCGCACGTGCTTCTTCGGACAGAATACTTGGAAAAGGCCTCTTAATAAAGAGATGTTTGAACAGAGATCTGAAGGAAGTGGGGGAGTGAGGAAAGGCTTGAGAAAAGGCTTTCTAGACAGAGGGAAGAGCACGTAAAAGCCCCAAGGAAGAGCTGGCTTAGTGTGTTTAAGGACCAGCGAGGAGGCCAGTGTGGCTGGACGTGAGGTTGGGAGTTACGGAGGGTCCCATGAGGCTCTGCAGGCCTTTTAAAGGGCTTTTCCCTCTATTCTGAGCAAAATGGGAGGTCAAGGGTGGGGAGCGGGGGGTGGGCAGAGGAGTGACACATCTGACTGCTGTGGTTCTCAACTTTAGCTACACAGGCTGACGACTACTGATTTAAAAGGCTCACTCCAGGGCTTCCCTGGTGGCGCAGTGGTTGAGAGTCCGCCTGCCGATGCAGAGGACACGGGTTCGTGCCCCGGTCCGGGAAGATCCCACATGCCGCGGAGCGGCTGGGCCCGTGAGCCATGGCCGCTGAGCCTGCATGTCCGGAGCCTGTGCTCCGCAACGGGAGAGGCCACAACAGTGAGAGGCCTGCGTACCGCAAAAAAAAAAGATGGTGAGGAGTGGTTGAATTATGGAAGTCATTGAATGTAGCGATCTAGTTCAGTGCTGCTGCCACTGCTACTGGGGCTGGGTGGGTCCTGGGACTTAGTATCAGCAAGCCTTTGACCAACACACCTAAAGCCTGTCCTCTAATCTGGTCTCTATCAATCATAAAGGTGATTTTGGCCTCCGTAATTATTCTACATTATTTCTCAACTTGTTGAGAACATGGATGGGGAAGAAGCATGCTGTTTATTGAAGGAAACCCTCAGAGACTGATAATGAGTCTGTGTGTGTGTGTGTGTGTGTGTGTGTGTGTGTGTGTGTGTATCGGTGTTTCTCAGCCACGTTCGGCTGCCAACTGCCATATTGCAAAATTGGTGGCAAATTAGATTTCACCAGGGTTGGAGATCTATGAGGAAAGAGATGGGGGCAAGGGAGCCGAAGATGTATGTATGGGAACGATGACAATTTTATACTGTAGAATCTGAGCTGGGAGAGTCAGAAGGTCAGAACATGGGGTCAAGAGGTAGGATTATAGGTCCTGGTAGGATCAAAGAAATGTTGGGGTCAGGGTCAAGAGGGAGTACGCTGGAAAAATAAAAGTGGGTGGTAGTTGGGATGTTTAAAACTAACATGATAAGTAGATTGTTAGTAATGGCAAGGTCTAAGGTAGGACCATGGCTATGGTTGAGGGAGGACAGAGGACAAAAATCACTGAAGGAGAGGAGGGAAAAATATGAAACTGAAAAGAGGGCTGAATTTGGAGTCAGAAATCCTGAGTTTGAGTCCCAGTGTAGTTACTGACTCTCTGTAATCTTTAAAACGTCATTCTACCATTCTCAGTCTTCATTTCCCCAACGATTAAATTCCAGTTCAGTGAGCTATGGGAGGCTTTAAATGGCGTTAATACACCTCACAGTGTTTCAAAACCTGGAAAACGCTCTCTCTATGTAAGAGATTGTATCCACTTGCCAAATAATACAAGATAACTTTTCCATAGTTAGTGAACAAAAGCAAGAATCAGTAGAACTCCAAACTTTCCTCTTCTGGGACACTGAATAATCTGAGTGACTATCAGGGGAAAATAATAAATCAGTCAAATGGATGACTCTTTGGGAGTGTCTTGTTGACAGTCTTTCCAGTTCTTTTTCTGTGACGAATAGTTCTAGATATATGGTGTCTGATGACAATTTCTTTTTGCACGAGAGAGGAGTGGCTTTGATGGCAGGGAGTATGCACAAGAACTGGTTGGAGAAAGATGGTTAAGTAATTCAACCTTCCAGTAAAAGAATAATTGCAAGAAGCTGTTTTGTTCAATTGTTTTCAAGAAATTTGGTTTACCCTCAAATACAACCATTAGGACAACGAAGATGGAAAAGACACAAACACTGGAAGAAGGAAGCGCTAATTTTGGAATGCATTACTGAGAAAAGTCATTTAGCACACCTGCTAAAGAAGTCCCTGTGATATAGGGAAGCAGAATCATAAATATTTTAATATTTGTAAACACCATGTTCTTTCATTTTCTTTACTTCATTTGACTTGACCTCTAATAATGCAAACCTTGCTTGTGCCCCCATGACCAGACTCCCAACTTCCACCCCCAATTTTAAGAAGAGGTCCCTGGCTCTACATCATTTTCTTGTCTATTATCCTATTTCTCTGAAAATTGAGGTCCTACCTTGGTCTTCTCTCCACAGCCCTTGCAGGGCTTGGCACCCAGACACTGACCACTGGTCTCATGTCTGGTCTTCCCTTGCTTCTGAATCTCCCCAACTGCCTGCCAGCTTGTTCTGTGGAGAAATGTAGTGTGCACTTTAATTCTAAAGTGCACAGACTTTAGAATCAAAGGCAAAAAGGAGACTCTCAGATTAAATTTTTTTTAAATGATAATTGCAAAACATCCTCTTCCACTCTATCCAGTAACATGTTGTCTACAGAGACATTTTTGAAATGAAAGGATATGGAGAACTTGAAAATAAGGAATAGGAAAACGCATACAAGGAAACCAAAGGAAAGGTGGGAGAGCAATTTCAATAATAGATAAAATAGAATTTCATATGATCATAAGAGACAAGGGGGGGCATTATGTGCTGTTTTAAGACCTTTACATCAAGAACCATGAACAGATATGCACCTAAGAAGATAGCCTGGAAACATGTAAAGCAACAGCTTATAAAACTAGCAGTTTAACACATTTCCCTAAGAAAATAGGACTGAGCAGACCTTGGTGATGATCAAGCTGATGTGAGCTCATATCTCTTTTCCGCCACTTACTAGCTGTGTGACTTCGTTAAGTTGCCTAGCGTCTGTGAAGCACAGTGTTCTCACCTGGAAGACAGGAATAACACCGGCCTTCTAAGACTGCTGTAAGCTCTAACTTAGAAAATGCATACAAGTCGTCAAGAACAATGTCTGGCTCACAACTTGTATTTTTATAAATGTCTCCAATAAAAATTATCCTTTGGACACCCCACTCCTCATCACCTGCTCTGTTCCAATCGCATCTCTTTGATTTCTGAGTACAGAACCTATATCCCAGGTTTTTCTTACATGCAAGCTCTAGGGATGCAGCGGAAAGCTGAAACAAGAGTCTAGAAAAATGTAACATCTTTGCCGGGTGATACTCAACTAATACACACCAGTATGTCTGTACTGGTTGTTTACGGCTGGCATCCACTCTGACTGGTCAGGATCTGTACCTTTATCAATTTATTGTCTCTCAGCTCCAAGTTTACCCTTCTTTACACAGCTTTGTGTTATCAGAGCCAGACATTGTAAACACGGGTTACAGTGTTAGAGTTAGTTAGGGTTAGCAGCAGGGAGTGAGACCAAACAACAGTTTCCTTTGCTTGCTTGCTCCCAAGGCGGGGCGCGAGCTGGTTCCTTATATGGGGTGAGGGTAGGGGTGTGTCCAGGGGTCGGGCTGTAGGGGTAGCTTAGGGGGTCTGCCCACCCCTTTTGGTATTGTGTGCAGGGAGCATGCGCAGTACCCTGCTTTTCCTCCTGACCCCCTGCTTTTGCTCCAGGCACTTCAGAAGTGGCAGTTGGGCTTTTTTTTGGTCTTTTTGTATCGTTTGTCCAGAATGTGCCCCAGCTGCACGTGCACACGGTTATTTTTAGTCCCTTATAGTTTCTTTGTATTTTGTAGCCTATCCAGGTGAAAGCACTGCAGCACTGTAGCAAAGGGCCCCAGGTCCTGGCCTGTCTCATGCTCACAAACTCTGTTAATAGAGAACTCTTTCTAGACACAGCTCTAGTCTGACTCTGCTATGTTTCTTCGTCTTGTCAGGCTGTGTGGTTTTTTTGTTTTTGGGGTTTTTTTTGCGGTACGCGGGCCTCTCACTGTTGTGGCCTCTCCCGTTGCGGAGCACAGGCTCCGGACGCGCAGGCTCAGCGGCATGTGGGATCTTCCCGGACCGGGGCACGGACCCGTATCCCCTGCATCGGCAGGCGGACTCTCAACCACTGCGCCACCAGGGAAGCCCCAGGCTGTGTGTTCTTGTAGTAGCCACATCCTGTTGGAAGAGGTTTCCTAATTCCTTCTTTCTTTGTCCAGTTTCTTCAGCCTAGAGGTAAAAGCTTCTTTTTATTGCACTGGATACTTCTGAACCCCTTAGGGGGCTCCCTTACTCCTCTTAGTAGTTAATCACCTTCTACTAGTTAACAGTTCTTTATGTTAAAGTTTCCTTATTCAAATAGCTGGTGTGATTTCTTTCTCCTTCCTGGAAACACACCTGATCTGTTTCTCCGCTAAACTGCAGCTGTTACCAATGATGAGTTACTGGGTGTTATTCAGGGAATTGCTTTATCAACACAGAAGCCATTCTTTAAAGTAGCTCCCCTCTACAGGATCATTGCCAGCTCCGTTTCCCAGATCCTTGGAGGAATAAAGAGACACGAAGAAATAGACGAAATCTGAGAAGTGGGAAGAAAGCACAGAAGACTTAGCACGGAAGCTAAGTTGATTTACATACTAAAAAGGTAGGGGAGAGGGGAGAGGTGGAGGGAGGAAGAAAAAATACCATAGACTGAGTATTGGAGAGAATTTGGATTTGGGAAATTTGCTGAGGTTTACGAATTGGATTTCTGTTGATAGTCTTTGAGAGATATGAGTAAATATTGGAATCTAGTTTTTATTACTTTGGGACACAGTAATATGCTTCCTTATTTGTGACTCTATGCAGAGACTTGGTCACATGGACACCCGGCTTTTGTTAGGGTTAGACCTGTTTTTTATGTTAGGGAAACAATTTTTTCACACTTCTGTTTCTGATATCCAAATACTAGTATTATTACTGTAGACACTTAAAAAAGCTATCTGGGAATAGTTTTAGGCAATGTTGGAAAATCCTTACATACCCGTTTTCACCCATTATAGAAGCATTTACTTCCTACAAATCCCCTCTGATGTGGCTCTGGAAAAACACCTTCCTTCTGACTAAACTGATTTTTTGCTTTCCTTTTGTGTTTTTTTTTAAATTAATTAATTTATATTTGGCTGCGTTGGGTCTTGGTTGCTGCGTGCGGGCTTTCTCTAGTTGCAGCCAGTGGGGGCTACTCTTCGTTGCGGTGCGCAGGCTTCTCATTGCGGTGGCTTCTCTTGTTGCGGAGCACCGGCTCTAGGCGTGCGGGCTTCAGTAGTTGTGGCATGCGGGCTCAGTAGTTGTGGCCTGCAGGCTCTAGAGCGCAGGCTCAATAGTTGTGGTGCACGTTGCTCCGTGGCATGTGGGATATTCCCGGACGAGGGCTCAAACCCGTGTCCCCTGCATTTGCAGGCGGATTGTTGACCACTGCGCCACCAGGGAAGTCCCTTGTTTTGTTTTTAAAAAGACAGAGTAGGCATTCAACTAGGCATAATGTAAGCAGCACCAGCTTTAATCTCTGTGTGTGTATGTATATTCTCAAAAAAAACCACTAGAAAGGTAAATCAGAAATTATTATAAATTATCTGTAAGGGGAAGATGGGGATGGGATGAAGGGACAAGGATGGAAGTGAGATTATAAAAATAAAATAAAATTTAAAAGAAGAGCACCAGATATAGAGTCAGAGAGACTTGAGTTCAAATTCCAATTCTGCAGCTAACTACCAATTGACCTTAGAAAATTACTTAATCTCTCTCTCGGCTTCGGTCCCATTAATAAAATGCATGGGGTTGCTGGGACTATAAAGTAAGATAACACCTGTGGAATACTTAGTCCAGTGCCTGGTGAATAATAAACGCCTGGTAAATGTTAGCAACGTCTTGGCTCCACATGCAAGAACCAGGACTATGTGAACCTTTTAAGATTCTTAAGCTTTGTAACTAGCCCTTTGTTTGTATTTTTGTTGTCCCCCTGTTTGTTTGTCCTGAATTCTTAGGAGGAAAATCCTTAAGAGAATAAGGGCTTGGATTCCTCTTTGGGGGCAGCTGGAATGAGATGTTCTTACTTTGTAGCCATTTTGGGGTGGGATGGAAGAGTGGTAAGAACTCTAGGGGATAGAGAGAATGAAAGCAGCTTTAGAGAGGAAATAGAAACAGGATAAGTCTTTGGGGCTTGTTGCAAAGAAAGAAAAGGGAGTCCAGAGGCTGGATAGAGAATGGTAGCCTAACAGAAGATCAGAGGGTATTTCTCTATATCCACCATGGATTTCTCCCTTCTTCCTCGTTTATTTTATTTATTTATTTATTTATTTACTTACTTATTTTTTGTTTCTCCCTTCTTCCTGTTTTAGCATGGAAGAGCTGGGAGATAGTATGGCTATGTAACTTTCTCAGCGTGGCTTACAGGTTGTCTTCTTTGTTCCAATCAGGAAACAGCTCTCGACTCTCTCTCCGACAATCAATGATTCATTGTTTATGGAACCGAGGAAGTTCTTGGTGCAGATTGTATAATCCAGTTCAGACCTTTAGCACCTAAGGCCTCTTTTAAAAAAGAACCAAACCCTCTTTTCTTCCTGACATTTCAAGGCCCAGTTGAACCTAACAGCTTCCAAGCATTATGCCCCTTGGCTACCTGTGTGATCCTGGGCAAGTTTTTAAACCTCCGGCCTGAACGTGGGTCTGTCCGCAATGGAGAGCAGCAGTGGCAGGACCATGTGGCCAAACCTCTCCCCCAGAATCAGATAAGTGGTTTGAGCAGGTATAAGAGACAGTTTTGTAAATGTGTTTCCGCTGGACGTGTTCCACCGTGAACCTTTTTTTTTTTTTTTTTTTTTGCGTTACGCGGGCCTCTCACTGTTGTGGCCTCTCCCGTTGCGGAGCACAGGCTCCGGACGCGCAGGCTCAGCGGCCATGGCTCACGGGCCCAGCCGCTCCGCAGCATGCGGGATCTTCCCAGACCGGGGCACGAACCCGTGTCCCCCGCATCGGCAGGCGGACCCTCAACCACTGCGCCACCAGGGAAGCCCCCGTGAACCTTTTAATCATCCATCGTGTCCTCACATCTTCTGCCTTTGTAAGATTCACAGCTGAGCTGAGTCCTAGCCTTCTAAAACTCCCTGGCTGCTCCTGTGGCAGGTGAGGCACAGGGCCTGAGGCAACCAGGTATCTGTAGTTGGAGGCTGGCCAACAGTGATAGAAATGAGTCAATGAAAGGGAGGAGGTAGGAGAAGCAGGCTTGGAAACCAGGCAGGCTTAGCAGACACAGCGTGGCCGGGACGCCACTACCCTTGCCAACCATGGCCGCAGTCCTTGGACATTGATCTTCATACTAGGCCACGTCAGCCACCACCACAGAGCCAACACCACTGTTTCTATGACTTTGCACAATTCAGAGTCCTGGATGGGGGTGTCCTAGACCCTGTGTGGTCTTCAGCAGCGAGGACAAGAAGTGCGAGGTTTTCCGCCTTTTCGCTTCTGTACTATGCACGTGTCGGCTAACGCTCAGAACATACAGCATAGTTATGCTGGGTTCACATCCTCTGGTTAACTCTTGAGATGCTGGTGCCAGAAGAAGGCTCTGACTCACAATGGGGGCGGGGGGATTCCTCAAAATTAGGAAGGGGGATTTAGACACTAAACAGCAAGGGGAAAGAATAGAATGTCCACTGATAAGCCGGAATCCTGTTTAGTGTTGTAAAGTGAGTTTTTTCAACCAAGCCCTTTGCTCCGCCCTCCTCCACCTTCTCTCCTGTTGAGCTTGGGCCTGGCCAAGACCTGTCATGCTTCAGTACCTGAGCAGGTGCATTTGCTCCCTTCCAGTGCCTGGAGTCCTGCCATCCATTGCTCAACTCCAGCTGCTTGTTGTTTTTAACATTGGGCCTCCATCCCCAGGGCCTTCTCCGGGCTGAAGTCTTGGAGTCAAGTTTCCTTTCATGAAGCCGCACGTTGCCAGCTAACCAATCATAGATCTTGGGACTTGGATTGAAATGACCTTTTCTTTCCTTCTTGGCTTCTCCCTCTGAGGGTCGTCTGTCTAATCACTGGGTATGGCAAGAGTGATAGATTGAAGTCAGGAGACCCAGATTGGTTAACCGTGGACTTGGGCAAGTAATCTGACTTTATATGAGCCTCAGTTTCCTTTTCTGGGAAATCCAGGGGATGGTGACTATAAAGAGTTCTTGTGCTGCTGAATCACAGTGATGATGGTTCTAACACCAATGTCTTCTTTTTCTCGACTCCACTTCTTGGGTTCCTGACTTTCCTGGTTCTCCCACTCTTAATTCTGGTCTGCATTATTTCTATCCCTTTTGTTCATTTTTAACACACCAGTTATGGAGCCACAGTAAAAAGGGGGATTTTTCCATTCTTTGCTCAACCCGGAGTCCTCCCACACAGTGTCGTGCATACATTGCCCCAGATCACTCAGCCTGAGGACTCTGACTTTTCCTGGGTCACGAGAGAACAGTAGAGGGGCTGCGCTCTCAGCATGTGACCCTCACCCTAAGCATGGGGTTAAATATCCTTGTCATTTTCTCAGTAAACACCCAGAGGATCCTGGTTACATTTTTGACAATATGGACTGCAACTTTAGAATCGGATCTGTGCTCCTTGGTTTTACCCAGAAGGAGGAAAAAAGGCCATACAAAGAGATCTTTTGTTTATTTTATATACCAGAGGATCCTCTTGCAGGTTTTTCTACTCTGCTGTCCCTGTATTGTTTCTTCAGGTTTCATAAAAAAATAATGGCAGTCACAAAAACAGCCACCGTGTGCCGACAACTTGCTCTGTACCAGGCCCAGTGCTAGGCTCTGGGTCTATGTTATCCCAGTAACCCTCTCAGTAAACCCAGGCAGTCGGCACCGATACCCACTTTCTACACTTGAGGAAACTGAGGCTTCGAGAAGCCGTATGACCTTTTTCTCAGGGGCCCTGTCTACCAGGCCCCATCGAGTCACCAAGCAGCGCCTCGGGTGGGCTTGGTTCACTCTCCTCAAGGTCCTCTCAGCTTCCCCACCTCCAGGGGTAGAGGAATCCCAGCTGCCTTTCTGATTTTCTTCTTCCTGGAAGCTTCCACGTCTCCTGAAGTTTACTGAACCTCAGCCACCTTGCTGGGAAGGATGTCACGGACTCTCTGTGGAACCAAGAACTTCTCGGCCCTATCATATTCCTACCATGCTGGGGAAGGACCCCTGGCCACATGTATACACTGGACTCCAGAAACAATAGCTCCAACATCATCTCTGGGCCTCCTCGGGGTTAGAGCAGGAGTGGGATCTAGAAGAAGTTTGCAGAGATCATTTAGTTCATCTCTTCTTCTTTACCACAATGACCCTTTTTTACTCTAATTCTCAAGTATGGTTACGTGCTCAGCTTCTCTCAGACTGCTCAAAGCAGTTTCCATTTCAATTGAAACCAAATATGCCTTGTTCTACCCTGTCAAGATCATGGATAATTAGTTATGACCTTCAAAATATTCATTTCTTTCCCTCTCTTTCCTTTCTTTCCTTGAAAAACATTAAGCAAGTGCTTTGGCAAATTGCCCTTTGCATGTCAAGAAGTAACAAACTATTGTTATGGGAGTTATAATTGGGGGGATTAATGTGCTTTTCTTTCTCCTTACTGACTAGAGGAATCTTTTTTATACGGAGAAGTGATTAGAATGATTCCTGAAGGAATTCAAGGAGAAAGAGAGTTAGTATTCAGTTTCTGGCATTGAAAATAGGATTTCACAGCAAGACAATAACTTGAACGCTAGGCTTGGAGTGAGGGAAAGGATTTTTCCAAATAACTTAAACTCCCAGTTGGTCTAGATCATAGAGTTTCTCCCATAGGACAGAGAAGATAACTCTGTTTATGATTTAGGAGTTTTAGTCAGGAGTCTATAGGTTATATCTGGGTTAGAGCTGGGAAGTTATAAGGAAGAGGAAATAAATGAGTTGCCTCTTCTCGTTCGGGGGCATCGTGGGAAGAAGAGGCCACGAACAGAGCCGAGTTAGGAGGGAAAGTGGTGAGTTTACATGTTCTGATGAAAGGCATGCTGGATAAGCTGAGAAGAGAACTCTGGTAGCAGACTCTGCTCTGGGACAGTGGCAGGGCTGGGCAGTCCAACATGGTACAAAAGGCAGGCTGCATGTCAGGCAGAGAGGGAGGGCCGGACTCAGTCCCGAGCTTCCCTCCATTCCCGCTGGAGAGCCAGGAGCCAGCAATGAGGCCCACTGCGCCAGCACAGCAGGAGGAGGCTGGGGCAGAGCTCTGAAGGGTCCATAGCTCCAGAAGGAGCTGAGGTGAGGAGAGGAGCTGGAGGCAGGTGAGGGGGAGTCCAGACCAGGAGCTATGCCAGATGCAGACATCAGAAATGGGGGCCAAGCACCCCCCCAAGGGCCTGCACAAAGCCAAGGTGCCTTCTTCCCAGCATCATTGCCGGAACCCAAGAGGGACCAGTTGAATGATTATTTAGACTGAGATTTAAGCTGGATTGGGCATTCAGTTATCTTTCTCCTCTTTACCTAGCAAATAACAACAAGTAAGATGAGAATACGAAGAAAATATTTTCTCTGCACACCCAAGTTTGATGGTGAGGATATTTAAGCCCGCCACTCTATATTTCAATGAAAGAAATCAGCCTTTTCTATTTCAGGCCCAGTGATTTCCCTTTTTTACACTTTCTTGGTCCTAGTTGCTAACCTCTGGATAGGTCCTGAGTGTTTATATTCCTCTGAAATGATAGAGTATGTTCTCCTCTTCTTCCTCTTCCGCCACGTCAGTGACAACAGAGAGCAGAAAAGCTCACATTATGGGCTGAAATGTGTCCCCACAAATTCATATGTTGAAGCCCGAGCCCTCAGTTCTTTAGAATGTGATTGTATTTCGAGAGAGGACCCTAAAGAGGTGATTAAGTTAATGTGAGGCCTCAGGGAGGGCCCTCATCTGATCTGACTGGCGTCTTTATAAGAAGACAACATTTGGACTCACCAAGAAACACCAGGGATGCACATACACAGCAGAAAGACCATGTGAGGACACAGCGAGAATGCAGCCGTCTGCAAGCCAAGGAGAGAGCCCTCAGTAGAAACCAAACCAGCCAGCACCTTGATCATTGACTTCCAGCCTTCAGAATTGCGAGAAATAAATTCTGTTGTTTTAGCCACTCAGTTTGTGGTCTTCTGTTATGGCGGCCCTAGCAAACGAATACACTCACCTTTCTTTGTTTTTGCCTGGATAACAGAATTGTGCGAGTGTCCCATGGTTTATGAGAGCCCCACCTGGAGCCCATTACCGGCATACTTCTTACAGTAGCAGGGCATTCTACAGGTCAATGCTCCCGTTCTGAGGATAATGCTAGATATATTGCCATTATTGAGCATAAAATGTGGCCATGGCATGATGGATCAGTGAGCAGGCTGGTATTCACTGACAACACATAATCTCTAAGGTTCCTTGCGGCTCTCATCCTTCTGAGTCCAGGCAGGAGACAGAGCGACAGAGGCACAAAAAGATGGCAGCCGGGTAGGGGGTGGCCCTTACCCACTCAAGCCATTTTTCTGACAGATGCTTCTTTTGTACTGACAGGGAGGCATGGAACCAGTGGCACAAAATGAGAGACAGTATAAAAAACTGAAATGTAATCTTGAAAGTTGATCACAGGACAAGCTGTGTAAGGAAAAACGTCAGGAAATTTGTCATGTAGCAGAAATCTTCCAGCTGGGAGGGTGACAGAAGCCCTGTGACTTGTCATCTAAAGGCCTGGGGTCTTGTGAATATTCTTAATGAGCAATACTTCCTACCAGCTGGAAACCAGCTCCTTAGCTGACATCTGGAAATCATTAATGGAAATCAGGGGAGGCCCCAAAGAAGTGAGGCTCTGAGAAAACATGGATTGTAGAAAACGCATTCTGTACATAATCATAGGTATTTTTCCTTTTCTTTCCCTTGTTATGGAGATGAGGTTGACCCAAGATATTCTGGAAATAAGTCAGTCTGAACTCCTTAGCATTCTGCCCTAGGGACCTGGGTCTGAGGAAAAGAAGCCTTTCCCTCTACTCTGTGTCCAAGGTACTCAATCCTTGTCGCGTTATGTGCCTGAGCTAAGGACATTAGGATAACTGGAAATATTAGGCAGAACAAGGACCTAGTGTACAGCACAGGGAACTCTGCTCAGTATTCTGTAGCAACCTAATTAGGAAAAGAATTTGAAAAAGAATAGATGCATGTGTATGTATAACTGAATCACTTTGTTGTACACCTGAAACTAATACAACGTTGTTAATCAACTATACTCCGGTATAAAATAAAAAGTTAAAAAAAAAAGAAATATTAGGCAGGGCTAAGAGCATTAATAGGGTGCCACCGGCCTTCAACCTATCTTTCCGTCCCCTTCAGCCCAGAGATACAAAGTTTGACTTCATCTATCCATTTCTCCCTCTCTCTCCACCTCTCTCTCTCTCACACTTTTTTATACTCATTCACAGGGCCTCATTCAGAAAGAAAAGCTTTGTATCATTCAACCGGAGTCCAGAGGGGAATTTTTTTCTGAAAGTGGAGACCTGTCTTCTGGCCTCGGCCACCACCTATTTTGGGGGTAGAATCCTAGGAGATGGTGCTGGGTCCCTGAGCAAATGCTGACATGTCTGTCATGACCTTGGCCCAAGAGCACGTTTATTCTCCCCTCTAGGCAGCATTTCGAGGGCGATTGTTTTCAATACACCCAGGTCCTTCTGCCTAGCACCCTGCCCCCTCTTCTAATGCTGTGGTTAGGGAAACACATCAGTTTGCTACTTATGCCAGAGCCTTGAAACTCCATTCAGGGGGAAGGGTGAACAAGCCTTCTGGGCTGTCAAAGGTCTCTGCTATCTGAGCATTGCAACAGCAGCAGCAAATGGTCTGATCTCTTGCTTTAGATAAACAGGGCCAGAGTCGAGGCAAAGAATCTTGTTTGTCAGGGAATAATAGAATGCTAGAACCAGAGACGCCTCCAAGGTCATCTGGGCCACAAGACAAAAACTTGTGAGGAAACTGAGACCCAGAAATATGAAATAACTTGCCAAGGTCACACAGGCAGTAGTAATAACACCAGCTGCTCCAATTTATTGAGCACTTACTACATTAGCTATCATCGGGCAAAGCATTGCATTAGGCTAGGTCTCCCCAAAACAGCCTTACAAGGTAGGTACTGTTACTGTATTTCTGATTTACAGAAAGGATATGGACGCCTAGAGAAGCCAAGTGACTTGCCCAGGGACCCCCAGTTGAGCACAAAGCCAGGTTCCCAGCACACGCTTGGCCACTGCTCTCTGAAATAAGAACCTGTTTTGGTGGGATTGTCAGAATGCTGGATTTTCCATGCTTAAAACATGATCGACAGTTTGCAACTGCTGTTTCATAAGTGACCAGTATACCAGGGTGCAAAAAACAAAGAACCTGGCCTCCCCAGGGCAAAAGGATTATACCTTTCGGCTCATCTTTCCACAGGCCTCTCCAAAGAGGCTGCGAAATGTTGACAAACGGGATCAAGTGCCAGCCACTGTGCATTTACTTCCTGATTAAGTGTGTCCCTGGTATTTGCAGCTGAGGACACAGAAAAGCAAAGAGGATGTTAGCTTTCTCACGGGGTGGTGTGAAATCGGAGTCCGTGGGCAGGTCTGGGAGGTGGGGCAGAACTGGTTTTGTGCCTCTTCTTGACCCTTCCCTCTCACTGCGGCGTGGTTTCTTTCCTTCCTTCGTGTCCCAGCAGCCCCCTGCAAAGCCCTACTCCAGGCCAGGAGCTTTGCCCAGTCCTCCCCCCTCTGCCCCAGGATACATCTGTCTGAGGCCCTGCTCTCTGCCCCCCAGGCTGACTGATAAGCTGATCCCTATGACAAGCTCAGGGCAAAGCCTCCCTCCCTTTAGGTAACACATCTGAAATGTAAAGGGTAGAACAGTCAAGTTCCTGAGTGGTCTGTCAGGAATATATGTGGGGAGCCAGGAAGACCTTGTAGGGAGACACGTAATCACAGTCTGATTCCCCAATTTCTAGGGTTGCCATGAGCCTGATACTCTGCTTCCCCTCCTCCCAAACTCCCAGAGGCAAGATTTCCAAGTCTCTGCCCATGACGAGTGTATAATAAGTGAAACTTATTTGGATCTGTGTCTTCACACAAATGTTATGCCTAGTGTGGGACTTGGTATCTCCCAATTATACCCTGGGTAACTCTCAATTGTCTTTTCTTTTAAACTCCGCCCCCTCCACACACACACAAAATGATGCTATGCTTAAAGCTATGGAAAATAATGTTAAACTAGGATTTTTGAACACCTCTTATGGCTCAGACTCTGTATATTTACCTCTCATCTTTATAACGACCTTGAAGAAGAAATACTATCATCCCATTTTATTGGTGAAGAAACTGAGATTAGGTGACCTTCCCAAATTCTCGTAAGGAGAAAGTCTGAGAGAGGTCTGTCTGACCTCATGGCCATGCTCTCGTGTCTATGCAAGGACATGTGTCCCTTAGCTCAACGTGTGCCTGTAGCCCAGGATGAAGCTGACTTGTGTTAGCTCATGAGAGATGATTCTTTAATTTTCAGGAATTTTGTGAGCCAATTGTTAAACACAGCCATTATTGAAAAAACAAAGTGTATATAAACTTACAATAACATAAATTATATATAGTAAAAACAAAGGTGATAAATACTTAAAACTTGCCACTATTATCTATGCTGTTAAGGTTATTTGCACCTGTTTTATCTGTACGGTGGAAATACCGAATAATGCTGGACTATCGCACTCTCTTCCCAAGTTGGTGTTTGGTGATAGCACCTTGAAATCAGCCATGGTGGGACTACTTGGACCATGGAAATTGGCAAAGGCTACAAATCAGGGCTTTTTCTTTCTGGAGAGCCAGTTGTTAAACATTTACTAGCAAGCCACTGCCCTAGCTCGTTACCTGCTCATCACAGACAACAAATCTTTATATCTTGGGGCTAAAATGAGTTAATCATAGGTATCCAATAAATTGTGTTGGGACAACAAACTATCCAAAGAATTAAGTTGGACCCCTGTCTCACACCATAAGCATAAATTAACTCAATGGATCAAAGATGTAAGAGTTTAACTAGAAAAGTCTTAGGAAAAAACAGGGAAAAATCTTCATAACTTTGGATTTGGCAATGAATTCTTAGATATGACACCAAAAGCACAAGCATAAAAGAAAAAAACAGATAAATTTGACTTCATCAAACTTTTGTCATCAAAGAACACTATCAAGAATATGAAAAGCATGAGAATTCCCTGGTGGTCTCGTGGTTAGGATACAACACTTTTACTGTCATGATCTGGGTTCAGTCCCTGGTTGGGGAATTGAGATCCCTCAAGCCACGCTGCGTGGCCCAAAAAAAATTTTTTTAATTTAAAAAAAAGAGAATATGAAAAGGTAACCCATATAATGGGAGTAAATATTTGCAAATCATGTATCTGACATGGGTTTGGTATCCAGGATATTTAAAGAACTTTTACAACTCAACAACAAAAAGGCAACCCAATTAAAAATGAGCAAAGGACTTAATGTTTCTCCAAAGAATTTATGTAAGTGGCCAATAAGCACACAAAAACATTATTCACATCATTAGTCGTTAGGGAAACGCAAATCAAAACCACTCTATATACCCCTTCAAACCCGCTAGGATGGCTCGAATTTAAAAAAAAAAAAGAGGCACTTCCCTGGCAGTCCCGTGGTTGGGACTCTGCACTTCCACAGAGGGGGCGTGGGTTCGATCCCTGGTATGGCTGGGAAAAAAAAAAAGAAAAGGAAAGAGGAAAAAAACAGCCTTGGCAAGAATATGGAGAAATCGGAACCCTCATACACTGCTCGTGGGAATGTAAGATGGTGCTGCTGCAAAACAGTTTGGCAGTTCCTTCAAAGTTAAACACAGAATTACCTTATGACCCAGAGATTGCACTCCTAGGTAGGTACACACCCAAAAGAAATGAAAATAGGTGTTCAAACAAAAACTTGAACATGAACATTCCTAGCAGCATTATTCATGATACCCAAAACATTAGAAACGATACAAACGTCCATCAGCTGTTGAATGGATGAATAAAATGTGGTATGCCCATACAATGGCGTAAAAAGAAATGAAGTACTAATATATGGGATAACATGGGTGAATTTTGAAAATAGGCCAAGAGGGAAAAAAGCCAGTCATAAATGGCCACATGTTATATGATTTCATTTTTTTAATAAATTTATTTATTTTTGGCTGCATTGGGTCTTCGTTGCTACGTGCGGGCTTTGTTTTTAGTTGCATCGAGCAGGGGCTACTCTTGGTTGCAGTGCACGGGCTTCTCATTGCCACGGTTTCTCTTGTTGTGGAGCACGGGCTCTAGGTGCGTGAGCTTCAGTAGTTGTGGCACATGGGCTCAGTAGTTGTGGCTCATGGGCTCTAGAGCCCAGGCTCAGTAGTTGTGGTGCACAGGCTTAGTTGCTCTGAGGCATGTGGGATCTTCCCGGATGGGCTCAAACCCATGTCCCCTGCATTGGCAGGCGGATTGTTAACCACTGCGCCACCAGGAAAGCCCTATGTGATTTCATTTATAGGAAATGTCCAGAATAGGCAAGTCCATAGCGATAGAAAGCAGATCGGTTGTTGCCAAAGACTGGAGTGAGAGGGTATGGGGAGTGACTGCTTAATGGGTAAGGGTTTGGTTTTTTTTGCGGGGGGGCGGTGGCAGTGATGAAAATGTTCTGGAATTATATAGTGGTGATAGTTACCCAACATACCCAACACTGTGAAAGTAATAAAAGCCACTGAATTGTCTACTTCCAAATAAAATGGTGAATATTATGCTAATTTTACCATCAATTTAAAAAATGGAGATGTGGGTACCCTGTTTATTACTGATGGAGGAGATTGGAGGATGTTGGAGGACTTAGCCTGGCATGAAAGCCAAATGCGCCTGCCAACTGAGCCCCAAAATTCAGCAGAATTACCCACCCCCTGGTCACAGGCAAAACTGGGTTTGGGAGGACATAGGAGAGGGAAGGGGAACTTGTCTACTTTAGGCTCCCTCCCAAGAGGAAGAGGAAATTGCGTAGCCACGAATGCCCTAGGGACACCATGATTTAAGGCAAATGAAAATACATCCATTGAAAAATGCCAGAAGTAATATTAGATTATAAAGGGTCATACTTTATAAACTCATAGTTTTAGCCCATCTCCATATATCCAAATACCTTCTGGACTTTACCTGGATCCTCTACAGGCATCTGAAGCTCAACATGTCCTAAGCTGGGCTTGTCATATGCTCAACCAAATCTGCTACTCCTTCCATACTTTTCCTTTCAGTAAATTGCAATCCAGTGGTACTGGTTAAGAATGTGAATTGTGTTCTCAGACTGCCTGAGTCTAAATCCTGATTCTGTCACTTACTAGCTGTGTGACCTTGGACAACTTAATTAACCTCTCTGTGCCTCAGGTTCCTTGTCTATAAAATGGAATAAAAAGGGTATAATCTGGGCTTCCCTGGTGGCGCAGTGGTTGAGAGTCCGCCTGCCGATGCGGGGGATGCGGGTTCGTGCCCCGGTCTGGGAGGATCCCACGTTCCGCGGAGCGGCTGAGCCCGTGGGCCATGGCTGCTGAGCCTGCGCGTCCGGGTCCTGTGCTCCGCGGCGGGAAAGGCCACAGCAGTGAGAGGCCCGCGTACCGAAAAAAAAAAAAAAAAAGAAAAAAGAAAAAAAAAAGGTATAATCTCATGGAGTTGTTAACAGGATTAAACTGGTCAATTCACGTAAAGTGCACAGAACAGTGCTATATCATGTTAGCTATGTAAAACTGCATCTTTAGCCACCCAGTTACCCAGGGAAGATACTTGGGAGTTAGTCTTCATTTCCTTTTGCCCCATCTTTAACTAGTCACCAGCGTTTATTGACTTTTAGTTAACACCTCTTGAGCCCATTCCATCTCTAACCCCTTTGCTAGTGCCTTAGTCCAGCCCACTACCATCTCTCATCTGTTTCCTGCAACAGACTCCTAACTGGTCTCCCTTCCTTTCATCCTTCCCTTCCAGCTTGCTCTCTATGCTCTGGCCAGAACATTCTCTCTAACATGCAATTCTAATCAAGTCACTTCCCTGAAGAAAATCAATTATTGGTTCCCCACTGTGGTCAGGATGGAATCTCACACCTGAATGGTCCGCAACATACACACACACACACACACACTTCTCAACCACACATCACTAGGCTCACCTCTTATTTTTTTATTATTATTTATTTTATTTATTTTTGGCTGTTTTGGGTCTTAGTTGCGGCATGCGGGCTTCTCTCTAGTTGAGGCACGTGAGGTCAGTAGTGGCACAAAGGCTAGTTGCCCTGCAGCATGTAGGATCTTAGTTCTCAGACCAGGAATTGAACCTGCGCCCCTGCATTGGAACACGGATTCTTAACCACTGGACCACCAGGGAAGTCCCCTCAACTCTCATTTTAGGCTTTACTTCTTTCGTACTATTTACAGATTCATCACTTACTTTATCAAGATTCCTTCTGTCCCTTCTCAGCCTTCAGAACCCCAGCAGAAATCTCCCCTCTCCAGGAAAACTCCCTAAACCCTGAGTCTGTGTTAAGTGCCCCTTCTCTGTTCTCTTCAAACACTGAAGTTTCTCTCTGTCCAAACACTTCTGCTATTTTATAACTATCTCTTAACTTTTCTGTTTTCCCACTAGACCAGCATTTTCTTGAGAGCTGGAGTCCCTACCCTGAATGCCTAGCACAATACTTAGTATATGAGGTGCTCAATAAATGTTTGATAAATGAGTGGAAGTTTGTTGGGTGGACACTACTAGAGGGACAGAACCTTCTTACAGGAGCTGCAGATGGTTTGGTATGCAGGCTTACCTCAGAGATACTGTAGTTTCAGGCCACCGCAGTAACAAAGATATCACAATGAAACAAGTCACACGAATCTTTTTGTTTTCCCAATGCACATAAGAGTTATGTTTACACTACACTGTAGTCTGTTAAGTCTCCAATAGCATTAAGTCTAAACAAACAATCTACATACCTTAATTTAAAAATAATGCTCTTGGAAAAATGACACTGATAGACTTGCTCGATGCAGTATTGCCACAAACCTCCAATTTGTAAATAAAAAGCTCAGTATCTGCAAAGCTCAATAAAGTGAAGCACAATAAAATGAGGTCGGGTCTGTAACTGGAGAAAATGGTAACCAGGTGAAAGGAACATAGAATCTTCAGTAACCAGCACAGGCTCTGGTTAATCACAGGGATACTGGTGGTACATACTGTCTGAATATCAGTTCTGGCCACGTGCAGCCAGCAGGAGATAATGCTAGAGAGACACAGAGGCCCGATTATAAAGGGCCCGTTATGTTTTAAGCTAGTGTCTGAACTTTGTACCGTCAGCAGTGGGATGCTGCTGAAGATTTTTGATGTGAGTGGCATTCAGATTTGATTTTAGGAAGATCACTAGCTATAACGTTGAGCACAAGCGGAAGGGCAGCAAGAATGGAGGCAGGGAGGCCCATGTGGAGGCTGCCAGCACCAATGTTCTAGGTCGCCACATGGTTCTAGATGCTACTGGTGCTCCAGAGAGAAAGTGGGGCACTGTCTCTGCTTTCTGGATCCTCAAAACACAAGGAGCCAGACACTCCTCGAGTGATTGCCCATGATATGACTAACTCTGGGGGAAAGGAAGGTATAGAAACACTCAGGTTACTAGGGGGAGCATTCTGAAAAGTGGAAGTGAAGCCTTCAGTGGTTGATCTCCCTTCTATCTCTGGCATATCCAGCTCCACTCAGGGCAGGGTGTATTTAAGGCATCAAGCTATCGTGCATGTTTTTTATTTATCCTTTTAAAAATTTTTTTTATTGGTGTATAGTTGATTTACAATGTTGTATTAGTTTCAGGTGTACAGCAAAGTGAATCAATATACATATACATATATCCACTCTTTTTTTAGATTCTTTTTCCATATAGGTCATGACAGTGTATTGAGTAGAGAGTTCCCTGTGCTATACAGTACATCTTTATTAGTTTGTGGCATGTTTTTTTAAAACTTCAGATTTCAAGGACTTTATTTCTAGTTCTGTTTGAATGGATATATTTAACATTGGGGTGAAAAGGCTGTTCTGTAAGAGATGCACAGAAATGTCTGTTTAACCCAAGAAGTAGGGCTTTTGCTGAGCCAACCAAGTCATTGTACGGCCTCCCACAGAACCACAGAGCTCTTACCCTACTATTCGCATCAGAGTCAAAACTCTCATGAGTTCTATTTAGGGCCCAGATGGGTCAGTGATATCATCGGCGGTTGAATCTACAAGGTAATACTTAAGCTCTCATTTCTGGAGTCAGACCAATGAGGATCCGAATGCTGGCC
The DNA here is from genome assembly GCF_963455315.2 of Globicephala melas. NCBI lineage: Eukaryota > Metazoa > Chordata > Mammalia > Artiodactyla > Delphinidae > Globicephala > Globicephala melas. The sequence continues at coordinate 64,508,323 of NC_083318.1, forward strand.
CTTCCACCTACACAGCTGTGAGAGCTTGGGCAGTCATATAACCTATCTGACCTTCGGTTACTTTATTTGTAAAATGGGAGGTAAAATAATAGGAACTGCCTCATAGAGTTGTTGTGAGGATTTAATGAGACCCTGCATTTAAAAGTCTGGTGCAGGGTGAAAGGTCACACCATATTATTTAATTTAGAGTATACTTGTGATCTTGGGCAAGTCATTTATCCTCTTTAAGCCTCAATTTCTTCCTTGATAAAATGGAGATCATGCTCACCACTGTATTTTTAGGCTCCACCACAAAGCCTGGCACACAGTAGATGCTCAAAAACATTTCGTAATAAATGAATGAAAGAGGAGGAGGAAAGAAGAATGTCTTTCATAACTATCTCACAGACTGTCATGAGGCTCAGATGAGATAGGCCTGAAGAAAGCCTTCTGTGGACAGCGAAATGCTGTTCGAAAATAAGCTAGAATTACGAGTAGTGTTTTAGAATAAAGGAAATTCCTTGACTGGAATGTCTTTCCAGAATTTTATTCAGTTTGTCTCATATCTGGGACACTGCTCCTTAGCCTTGTCCAATGGACTCTCCAGGGGTCTAATTCTTTGGCCCCTAGCAACTCAGAATTCCTACGCCGAGCTCCCTCGACCGGGCTGCCTTTGTGGTACAGTGTCATGGGCAGGCGGAGGACCTCCGGACCCTTGAAGTTAATCTCTGTATTTAACTGGGTATGGCCTTAAATTCCAAAATTAGAACTTTGCTCCTCAGTTTATTGAACAAGGGATCTGCCCTTAGTGAAAATGTGTTTCCTACCTCAGTGTGAATTGGTTCATTGCCTCCCTTACTGAGAGTGAAGTTTGATAACAGGGGATGTTAAGGTGCAAGAGATTTGGAAGCCACCAGGGAAAAATGAACGTAGAAAGGTAATCCTACAGGGCCTGGGGGCTCCAGAAGGTTTGGTGCCCCATGTTCTGCCATACATGCTGATTTTTAATCTCTCTTTTCCAATGACCTTTGTGGTCAGGTGACTCAGTTAGGAGATCACTGTAGCTCCTAGAATAAACAAGTGACTTTAGGTCCTCGCAAAATGGATGAATTATCATTACACCTCCCTACCGCATCCCCAGCCCTGGAGTTAGACGAGCCAGGTTCAGATTCAGACTCTTTTACTTAGCAGCTAGATGGTCTTGGGGAAGTTATTGAATCTCCCTCTGCCTGCTTGCTTTTTATCTGTAAAATGGGGGTAATAGTAGTAGCTATCTCAGGTATGAAAAAATGACCCAGGCAAAACTAATCTACACTGTTAGAAGTCAGAATGGCGACTTCTCGGTGAGCAGGTAGCAACTAGAAAGGGCCATAGGGAAGCGTCTGGCATGCTGGTCATGTTTCATCCGGATGCTGGTTACATGGAGGTGCTCAGTTTGTGAAAATTTATCAAGCTGTATATATGATATGTGCATAATTCTGCATCTATGTTATTTTTTAATAAAAAGTTTTTTAAAATCCATGTAAACTACTTGACATAGAGTAAGTTACTGTCAACAATTCCTTTTCTCTCCGGCTGAGTGATCACCCTCTAAGGCTTTAACATTATTCCCAAACACAAGGAAAATGACAAACAAGAAAGAGAAATACTCACAGAGGGCAGGCTTTGACTGGGCACTCGATGGTTTAGATATTTGTACTTAGGGGTTAGGAAATTATGCTAAATAGGTAATTTTTGCTATTGTCTCATGTTCAGAATGCTTCTTTCTATACATGCTCAAGCACATTTAGAATCAGTTGCATTTCCAGAATTTCTCCTCTTAGGAGAGCATCTTATATGGAAAGGGGAGATTAGGTGCCCGTTGGGAAGCTGAGTTTGTATAGGACTTTGTATGACTGAGAAAGTGTCGGTGGCCATATTTGAATTGGGGTGGGGGTGAAGCTGACAGAAATACCATTCCCTGGTGCCACCACAGTTTGGAATAAAAGTCTTGAGAAAGGAGAGGAAAAATCCCAGCAGAATGCAACTGGCATGACCCAATGTTATCATGGTACCATGAGCTCAAAATGTCTTGACCCAGCGCCCCCAGCAAGGTCATCTCAGAAACAATTGGGCTCCAGCAACTTGTCTTACCTGCCTCAGAATGACTAAGGCCTATTTAAGCCTCGTGTTTGGTTAATCATTAAAGATTTTTGCCAAACAAAGTAGAACAAGCCAAGAAAGAAGGGTGGCTAAAAATTAGCTCAGGAAAGGTCATATTTCTTGCAAATGCAAGGTTTGGTGTTGCTTTTGATTGTGGGTATAACTGTGTGGAATGGAGTCACAGGATATATAACCCTGTTGAGGAAGCCAGTGCGTGTCTGGAGGTTTTACGTGGGACCCTCGTCTACCCTCACAGTCATCTGGAGGACTACGGGCCTCCATCACCTTTGCTGAGAAGGCCGCATTCCTGTGGCGAGGGAGAGTGGGGACAGCTTGGCCGATGCTTGTTATCTGCTGTAAGACTCCAGAGAGGAAGGATGGAAGTCCCCAGAAGGTGGAACCTGGATCTAAAGAAGGAAGGGGTGGGAACCCTAAGAGCCTTGGCTGCCCCTACAAACTCTCCCATGGAAAGATCAGTGTTGGTGGGCATCACCTGGGGCCAGGAAGGCCGGAGAGAGGCAGTTGCCTGCTAGGGGAGTGCTCAGATGCGTCATACTGTTGATTGCTAGACAAGCCCTCAGCCTCTCAGTTTAGGTAAATGTGGGGCACCCCCATTTTCTAAAAGAAACTCAAAGTCCTAAATTGGCATGATTTAGGGTTCTTCCTACTTCCTTGTTATGCAGGCCAAATCTCTTCCTTCCAGTTAATATGGGCCTATCAATCATGTTTAGTGTTGGAGGGAACAAAGGTTGTGTTTCCCCACTCCACACCCTTTCTCCTCCTTTTTTGAGGTTGCCACACTGAACTTCTTTCAGGTACTTGACTATACCACGCTTTTTCTTCTGGGCCTGGGCATTTCCTGTTCCCTCTTCTCCCTGCTCATCTGCCCTTCCTCCTACTCATCCCGTCCTTCTTTGCTTAGATGCCACTTCCTCCCCAAAGTCTTCTTAACCCCTTGCCCAGGCCTGGGTGCGCCTCCCATTTCATAGCCCTTGCAACACTGCCTTATCACGCCCGGGAGTTTCTGGAGGGCAGAGAGGGTCGATTTTGTTGATCATTGTCTCTCCAGTGCCTCATACTGTTCTGGCACATAGCTGGAATTCAACAAATGTTTATTGAAAAAAATGGGTGAACAAGAGCATAAAAAGGTGCCAAATGGAAAGGCTTAAATGAGTTAATACAGTGGGGACGCATTCACACTACAGTTTAAAAAGAGGAAGAGAAAGGAAATAACTTTGTCTTTGACATACCAGGCTTTTTAAAGATTCATTAACTCATCTGATTTTCCCAATAACCTGATGAGGTCAGGATAATTATCTCTGTTTTACCAATTAAGAAACTGGTGCTCAGAGAGGCAAGGCGTCTTTTCCAAGGTCACACAGCTGGTAAAGAGCAAAGCTGGAGGTTCAGCCCCTAGGCATCCCAACTGCAAGCCCAGCCTGTTCTACCAGGCCACAGTGCTTGACAAGTATTTAGACAATTACATTTTGGTGTGAGGAGTTAAGAAACAGAGGAATACTGGGCACCTAGAGAGGGAAAACTAATGCGAAAGAGAAGAAAGGCTGTATCCAATCTGATAGCTTAGAACTTGGAATTGAAGCAAAACTCATCTCCTGAGTTTCATTCTGTATTTAAACCTACTCCTGTCCTTGACCTTGGATGGTCAAAGAGATGGAGAGTGTGTCAAGGAACTGGTTGGGCAAGGATAAAGTGAATACATCTGTTATCCTATCAGTAATTTTTTTTTAAGATGAAGATATAATTTTTTTTTAGGGTCATTGTGCCAAATGTGATTTCATCAAAATAACAATGCCAAAATGTCACATTTCGTTTTTTTAAAAAACCCAACTTTGATATAAAGGTTGCCCAAAAGACTTTATAATATTGGGCTGGCCAAAAAGTTCGTTCGCGTTTTCTATACCATCTTATGGAAAACCCTGAATGAACTTTATGGCCAACCCAATATCATGTAATATACTATATACATCTCTTGAAAATGGTCAACTACCCTAATGCCCTTAAAACAGGGCCTGGCAAGCCAGTAGAATCAATTATAGTTAACAAAATATACCCAGCACAGTGTAGGCCATGTCACAGCACCCAATAAAATGTTGGACTGTCCATAGGATTACCCTTCATGAGAAAAGAAAAATTAGAACTTTGTTTTCTAGCTGTTTTGACTTCCAACTAAATAAGTGCTTATGCACGTTGTCTTGACAGATATTTTTGGAATTAAAACAAATTGGGGCATCTATCCTAGTGAAGAAGCAGAAGGGTATAGTTGACTTCTTAACAATAGTTGTTTAGCCCTCTCCATAATCCTCGATACGGCGCTGTAGATCGAATTCCTTAAATCTACCAGACAATTTTAGCAGCTCACCTAGTGCTATGTCTTCCAGGCTGAAAGGAGGCATTTCAGCCATTCTTCCTTCAGTTCCCATCCCCCCAAGGAAAGAGGCTGCATTTGAAAACACACTAAAAGCCAAACAACAGAAAAGAAACTACACTTGGAGAAAAGCTTTCCTTTTCTTTTTGTTGACCGTGAAGTTGGTTGTTGGCACTACCGCATCTGTCCACGTCCAGGGTCAGTGTGTTTGCTGTTCGAAAGTATCTGGGACTTGGAGTCTGAGCACAGATTCCTGCCCTGGTTCCTACCAGCTGTGGGACCTTGGTCAGTCACATATCTGCTCTGCGTACTTCACTGAGTTCTTGTGAGGTCCCGTGGCAATGGAAGCCAAAAGCCTAATGAATCACCCAAGCAAAGCTTTTATCCCCACCCAACACACTATTGACCTGCTTATTTTGTCCGTGTTCTCCCACTGGAATGTAAGCTCTATGTGTGCAAGGTTTTGTTGGTTTTGTTGATGCTGTAGTCACCGCAGCTCCTAGAACAAAGCCGGGCAGGGCAGCATCTAGTAGAGGTGTAATATGCATTTTGTAAGACTGTTAATTCTTTTTCTGACAAGAGCAATCAAACTCTGATTCTGCAACTTGAAAAGCATCTGTACTCTTCTCCTAGAACAAGAAGGAGTCAGCAGATCTTGTTCCCCCTGAAAATACTGGCTAACGATCTGTCATCTTGGGAAGTTCCCTGGCCTCTTCTGCCTCTGAAAGAGGCTTTTTCCTTTTAAGAGGAAGCAGGAAGTTAGAATTCTAAGAAATGTGGGTCGGGAGGCCAGGACCCAGGCTGCTCAAGACTAAGAAGGTAAAATTCTTAATCAACGGCAAAGCCACGTGGGGCGGTTTTTAGAAGTAATTCCATTGACAACCTACCAGTTTCCCTTGAATCATTTGATTGGCTTTGCCGATGGATCCTACCTGAAGTTAGTGATGATCTCTAGAGAAAAAGGCAGTACCCTGCTAATCTTGCTGGGTGCTGTGAAAAAGGTGAAACAGAGGGCTTTGGTTTCCAATGCGGTGACCAACATTAGGTTACCCCAGCACTTTCATGAGACCACCAAACAACTCAAGGTCACATCAACTGCCTCCATGTAGATTTCTGAGTGTAAAGCTCTTGGGATCATAAACAAACCAGTGCCCAGAACAGTGACAGGCTTTGCCACATCCCATTCTAATCCAGATGCTGAGTAGTAATGACTGCTCAACTTCCTACCACCTGGGCACAAGTTTGAAGACACTGATAATTTACAATTTTTACTATGTGCCTCATCTTCATTAGTAATTCCAAATCAAAGGTATGATTTTCTCCAGCTGAAAATAATGAATTAGTCAGTTCCTTCTATGCTGTAAGGGTTATTCTAATTTTGTTAGGAAAAAAAATGTGTATAAAGAAAAACACAATTTAAAATAAGGTCTTGAACTTGCTTTAAAGAAAGCTTTATTTACTACATACATCCTAAGAATGTATTGTAAATGAAGCAAGATCTAAATAAACTTAAAAGCTTTTCAAATACAATGCAACTAAAGATAACAACTAAACTGCTAGCATGTTTGAAAACAGAGAACTCGAAAGTTTGGGTTTTTTTTAAACATTTATATAGTTTGTTCTTAACCCTAAAAAAAGTTCACATTTCAAGTTACAAACTTACCTCAGTAGTGTACATATGTGAAATGTTTTTCAAACAACAGGAACAGACAGACCATAGGTAGGTAGGAGGCTCACTGATACTTAACGGGCTATGTCAGCAACGTTTATTTTTAAGGTAGTTTGGTAGTTGCCATGTTAAGACACCATTTTTTTCCTTTTTCTTTTTTGCAAATAATTTACAGGCACATGTAAAATACAGTAAGACCCCTGGGTCAGTCTCATCCAGTGAACCTCTGTGATAATGAATCCTTCACTGGAAGGAGAGTAGGAGAGTACTTCTTTCATATAAAGTCAAAGGATGGGGATCTAATCCAGACTGCATTGTGTTGGATTACTCATAACAACAGATTTGAGTTTGGATGCAGTTTGCTGGGTACAGAATCAGGAACATTGCACAATTACTTTATGTCATTTAAGAACGATGGAAAGGAAGGTTAGGAATGTTTAAAGGCCTTCGCAGGCACTCAATAATTTTATAGAATAGTTAAATAAATATTGCTTATATATAAAAAATTCAACCCACCCTAAGATGAGGGAGAAGAGGGCATTTGGGAATCTCTTAATTTAAAATGTAAAACAAAACTAATAACGTTTGCTAAGGGCACTATCCTATTATTAATCCACACTAAGAATGCAGCCATCAGCAAAATTCAGTGAGTAGAAGGTTTGATGGAATCTCCAATATGACATAAAAACACAACTGTGGCCGTGCCATCTACTGCACACCTCACTTCCTTGATAGAACCTTTAAAAAGAAAAATTCCAAGTTGGTGTATTTCCTAAAGTAGATGACAATCTTAACAGTTTACTGTATTTTACATTCACTCTGCTAAACAAAGGCCTTTAACCAGGCACAAAACACTGCAACGATACATTTACTTCCTACGAAAACAAAACTGTTCAATAACATTGAAATAAAATGGTTTCACTTTGCATTCAACTAGGTACCATGAACTTCTGCAACATAAAACAGCTAAAAACAAGGATTAGGAGATATTTACAAACTATCTGTTACTCCTGCAGGTCTCTCCTCCTCCTCCTGGCTGTGCATGCCCCAATTCAGTTCACCTGCCACCTGCATGGCAACGGAGGGAGGCCCTGTTCAAGAAACAGTATTTCCAACACCGTGACAACCACAGACATTTCGCATGAAACATGGTAAGGCAACTAGAAGCATATCTGCCGACAAGAGTCTTTCAGGGTCTTGTCTACAATAACATTCTCTGTCTCTACAAACTTATACTTCAAAACAAATATAATAACATAAAAGCATTAGGAAAGGAATGAAAGTTGTATATTGGACAATTAAATAGCTATGCAAAGATGTCTTATGCAAACTATTAAAATCTTGTGCTTACACATACTCTGCTATTGAAAATACCTCCCAACCAAACCAAACGCCCCCAAAAAACCAAAAACCCATAACAAAAAATCCCAACAAAAAGAAGTATAAAAGTCATCAATGTTTTCTCTGTCAGAGTAATGCATTTGTCCTAGACTTGCCGAACACGAAGGTGGGTCTGGGAACAGGGGGACAGGGTGGCTAGTGGGTGGAGAGAGAACCTATCTAAGAGCAAAGGCACTTGGAGAAGGAACAGGGACCCAGGGTGATGGTGGCAGGTGAGAGAGCTTTCCAGTGTTTGGACTCAGAAGTGTGACAAGTCTTTCAATGTTGGCTTAAGGAGAGGTCGAGTGTTTAAAAAACAGAACCGTCGTGGATAACACATAGTAACACCCGTCAACTTTTAATTCCAGCAGAAATAGAGGTTTCACTCATTTCAAAATTGCACTTTCCAGTATAACTTTTAAAATAACGTTTTATGTAGTATTTTTAAAGCACTATTGTTTGTATCTTTAAATATTGAATATATTTTTCAAAATAGTTCCCTAGCTGCTCAAGTGTGCTTTTTAATATATAGTTGATATATTTACTATTGAAGGTACTACAAAATAGAAATCTCTGGAGTGCAGAAGTTAAGAAAATAACCTTCATACTGAAAATATATCCTTAAAAATACAAAAACGAAAACCTCTATACAAATGTACTACAGCATACAAATTTTTAAGAGATGGTGTTTAAGGCACAAACCATTGCAAGCCTCTTAGAAATGTACAAACACAGGTCTGCTAAATTGAAAACAGTCTTAAAAAAACTAGTGAAAACTTCATGTATATAAAATATTCCAGTATGGTATCTGATAACATTCTTCACGTTCGGGTTTCGTGTGTGCTAACCCAACACGTTCTTTCTTCATAAATAGTAAAGTGTTCCTTCAGTGGTCGTGGTGGGTGGATCTCAGTAGGTCTGGTAGACGTCGTGGATGGGCACCTGGATAGCAGCGGCGGGGAAGGCCTGAGGTATGTAGCCTGCGTACCCGCTGTAGACGGCGGCCGCCGCGTTCTTCTGCAGCGTGGCGATCGTAGCTGTGGTCGGAGCAGCAAATGGCACATAACTGGCCCCGTAGATCCCGGCAGCGGGAATTCTCTGAACGTTCGGAGCCACCGTGTACACTGGAGTTATTGGGCGGCCCTGAGGAGGAGGGAGAGAAAGAATCCTTACTGAACATGTGTAGCTACTTATCCATTCATTCATTCATTGATTCATTCAACTCCCAGGAGTCTGGAGGAGAAACAGACAGAGAAACAAAAGTTGCCATTCTTGGGCTTCCCTGGTGGTGCAGGGGTTAAGAATCCGCCTGCCAATGCAGGGGACTCGGGTTCGAGCCCTGGTCTGGGAAGATCCCACATGCCGCAGAGCAACTAAGCCCGTGCGCCACAACTACTGAGCCTGCACTCTAGAGATGGCGAGCCACAACTGCTGAGCCCACGTGCCGCAACTACTGAAGCCCAGGCGCCTAGAGCCCATGCTCCACAAGAGAAGCCACTGCAATGAGAAGCCCACGCACCGCAATGAAGAGTAGCCCCCCGCTCGCCGCAACTAGAGAAAGCCCGCGCGCAGCAACGAAGACCCAACGCAGCCAAAAATAAATAAATAATTTATTTAAAAACAAAACAAAACAAAAGTTGCCATTCTCAGGGCAGAAAGGCAGAGGGGTAGACAAACAGTAACTGTAAGGGAGTGAGGCAGGAGCCATTAAAGTAAGGTGAAGTTGCATCCTCAAGGCTCATTCGAATTCAGCTGGTGACACTGATGGAATTGGAATGCTCTGGGAAAGTTCCAATGCTCTGGAATCTTCTGCCCACCATTCCACACAATCAGCCTATGCCCCAGAGTGAGCTAGAGATGGGAGTTGAGGTCTACCCTTTACTCAGTTGATCTCACTGTAACTAAGAAGAAAAATTTTTCCTGAAATACATGCCAGCTGCCTCAACTCATACTTAACTGAAGAAACATGATGTTTCAAGAACGGAGAGAAAGAAGCATAGTCTGTGACAACTTTACGGAACAAAGTACACAGATCTCCAAAGGGTCAGCTTCTTAAGCTGTGACCTAAAAAGATTGTGACCAGACACAATTTTCAGCAAATGTGATCTCTTCAACCATCTCCCACCTAAGATATGACACCACTATATAAACAAATTGCTGCAGAAGCTTCGAGAAGGAGCCAACTAACTTGAGGAGCCAGAGAAAGCATCTCAGAAGTGGAGACATTTGAGCTGGGTTCTGAAGAATAAGGTGGGACTTCCACATGAGGAGGAAGTGGGGAAAGACAAGCTAACTGAAGCTGCCTCACTGCAGATGCCATGCTGGCTCTGAAAGTCCCTGCTGCTTCCTTCCCTCCATTTGTAAGTGTAACATACCATGTTTTCAGAACAAATGGGAGTATGCAGGGAAGACTGGTTCCGTATTTCCCGAAGTGTTTGCTACGGAGCTCGTTCTCTGAGCTGCTTTATGGAAAAGTAGATAGATGTTTGGTAAAATAAAACACACATTTAACAAAACATCTGGTGCACCTTATGTTTCATAGAATGCCCTCTAGTACGTGCTGCTGTGGTCTCCTTGTCTTAATGTATCTTTAAAATAAACAATTCAGGATATGTGAAATGGAGAATTAGGTTTTAAAAAATTACTTCTTCCTGGATTTTTATAAAGGAATTACTTATCATTCCTCTACAATACCTGCAAATCAGAATCACAAAATTATGTGCAAAGGAACTTCATAACCTAAGAGTCATTTCTTTCAACTGTAACCAAAATAATAATTATACTAAATGATAACAATAACAGAGAGATTATAGTCTGCTAGGCACTATTCTAAGTGCCTTACTTGTATGATGTTATTTTTCTTTGAAAAATATTTTTTTACCTATTTCTTTTTATTTATAAATTTATTTTTTGTTTATTTTTGGCTGCGTTAGGTCTTTGTTGCTGCGTGCGGGCTTCCTCTAGTTATGGTGAGTGGGGGCTACTCTTCATTGCGGTGCGCAGGCTTCTCATTGCGGTGGCTTCTCTTGCTGCAGAGCACGGGCTCTAGGCACGCAGGTTTCGGTAGTTGTGGCTCACGGGCTCAGCAGTTGTGGCTCGTGGGCTCTAGCGCACAGGCTTAGTAGTTGTGGTGCCCGGGCTTAGTTGCTCCACAGCAATCCTAACCACTTCATCACCAGGGAAGTCCCGGTGACATAGCTTTTAAGCAAGGGGATGTGTGACTCTGGAGCCTGTGCGTTTAGCCTTGCATTATCCTGCCTCCTACAATGCAGTCACAATGAATATCTTATTAGAAACACTTTACGACCAGGCAGACAATCTTCGGAACTGGGAAGACTGTGGTTTACAGCAAGACAGCAAGCCATCTTTTCCAAATGTGTGGACATCTCTTTAATGACAAATGCACAAAGGGAAGAAATCACAGGGAAGGTGACATCTGAGAAAAACCTTTCCATGTGCTACAGTGCAGCCCAACACCTGGGCTCAGGTGAGCGCAATGGGGTTGGGCTGAGCATAGGGAGTTGGGGAGGGGGAGAGAAAAAGGCCTCAAATTTTGCTCCTCTCAAAAAACGAATGGTTATCTTTGCTCTACCTATACCACCGACTTGTTGTGAAGACTGAGAACACTTTGAGAAATCAATGTGAAAAAATGATCGTCTATACCTGCAAGTTTTTTTTTAATTGCTTGCAAAGGCTATATGAAACTTTGGATATAAAATGGCTAAACAGGAACATCCCTGAGCACCTGCAAAACAGAGGAGGAAGATCGAAGGTGTTCCCCAAGAAGGTTCTGGAAGCCATGCTGGGAACTGATTTCCAGTGTTGCTCTACTCCAAAAAGTTTTCTATTTACCGATCCGTGGAGCTTAAAATGCTCCTTGGGAACTTCCCTGGTGGCACAGTGGTTAGGATTCTGTGCTCCCAGGGCAGGGGGCCTGGGTTTGATCCCTGGTCGGGGAACTAGATCCCACATGCATGCTGCAACTAAGAGTTTGCATGCCGCAACTAAGGAGCCCGCCAGCCGCAACTAAGATCTAGTGCAACCAAATAAATAAATGAATAAATATTAAAAAAAAAAAAAAGCTCCTCCCTCTGCTGCAATTTGGCAGAGAACACAGAGGCGGCAGAGAACACAGAGGCGGCAGAGGACTGAACATGTCAGAGAACCCGGGTCAACGAACTCGAGGCAGGACACAGAGTACTTAGACCTGAGGGAGAGTGGCAGGGCCACACACACTCAAAGAAGCCATTCCCACGTTACAAAGGAAGTAGCTCCTGGCATTCTGCAGAATACACTGGAGAAGGAAACAATCTCCACAGGAATCAACTGCTAATGACAGCACACTGAACAGATTCCCAAACCACAACTTCGTGTAAAGACCCCACGGCAGCATCCAGTGCAGACTGACATGAGATAGAAACAGTCTGCATTCCAGAATGTGATCATGAAGCCTGGAACTTGGGGTCCACCAGAGCTGTGACCATGAAGCAAAGACCAAAGTTCACGAGTTTCTTAGCAAAGAGGAATTAGAAATTATTAGCAGAATTCCACAAAGTAATGCCTGTAGGTTACTGTATATATTTATAGTCAGGCCACAGGAATAACTACTTTGTGAGTCATTTCCAACCTATTCCTTTTTTTGCCTTTTTGCAGTTAAAGAATACTTGACGATATATTGATAGATAAATAAACTTCACATGGCCTGACCCTTTCTGAAGAGTGCAGTCAAGACTGGGGCTCAGGGCTTCCCTGGTGGCGCAGTGGTTGGGAGTCCGCCTGCCGATGCAGGGGACGTGGGTTCGTGCCCCGGTCCGGGAAGATCCCACATGCCGCGGAGCGGCTGGGCCCGTGAGCCATGGCCGCTGAGCCTGCGCGTCCAGAGCCTGTGCTCCACAATGGGAGAGGCCACACAGTAAGAGGCCCGCGTACCGCAAAAAAAAAAAAAAAAAAAAAAAAAAAAAAGACTGGGGCTCAGAGTGGGCAACAGCAAGCAAACAGCAGGCTACTGTGAGGGTTCACAGTCTGGCTCTGTTTCGGCATCACTGAGGAGCTGGGACAAAATATGGATTCTAGAACCCCAGCCCAGTTCTGCTGAACTGGAATCTTCTGGGCTTTGAATCTAAGAATCTCTGTTCTATCAATATAAACATGTCCCCTGGATAATTCTTACTCAATTAGATAAAAGACATCCCCGGCCTGAGTTTTTAATATGCTTGTTGATTGATAAGGTAGTTGAGATTCACTGCCTCACAAAGGAGAGCTTCAACGAGATTATTTTTGTCTCTGGATGAATGAGATATCACATAGGTATCCCTGTGTGCTACACACTGCAGATACAAAGCAATGTAAGACGTAACTCTTGTTCTGGAAGAACTTCGTTTTAATTGGGGAGATGGAACACACTGGCAGTCAAATGCCAAGTAATACTGTAGGTAATGAGAAGTATGGGAGACATGATTTCCAAGGTGAGATGTGGATGGGAAAGATTCTGGAGAAGAAACCACAGAGAGGTTTCTGAGTAAGCAGAGGTGGGGAAGGAGGATGGAATAATAAGACTGGATTGGGAGGAGATATGGGAATAGTTGGATATGGTTGTAAGAGAGGAGTAAAGGCAGATTTTGTAAAGTTTCATGTATCTTTATCTCTATAGATATTTCTCTAGACATTTCTCTCTCTACAGCCACACGTATATATATGTATACACGTATACATATGTATCTACTGATACAGAGAGAGGGAGGGAGGGAGTGAGGGAGCAGCAGAACTTTAAATAACTCTTCACTGAACTATAATCTGGAATGGGAAAACGTGAACTATCTCCTGGGATTTTGTGTGTCAGCTCCTTAACAATAAGAACATGAGTTAAAAATTATCCAGTATCATAAAAAAAATAGTATGTATAATATTATGACACTGTGAAAAATTACACACGCCATTTCTGCATACTACTTCCCATCTTTAATACAGTGATGATATTGGGGTAGTACAATTATTACTAAAAATTTTTCTGTCCTGCCATGATTTATCTTACAAAATTTGTCTGTCATCCAGTCCCATAGTTCTAACAGAGAGCTAGGCACACAGTAAATTCTCCTGTGGAGTATTAAATGAATCCACGACACATGAGGCCTTACACAAACGCAACGACCGCAGTAAGAACCCTACCTGGAAAGGTGGTGGCGTGGACACGGCAGGGATGACGGCGGCGGCCGCGGCCGCGGCGGCGCTGGCTGGGTCTGGCTGCACAGCGATGGGGCTGATCATGTGCTCCATTGTGTGGATTTTACCATCTTCAATCATTTTAGGAGCCGGAGCTGCCTGAAACATGGAATACTGGGCCCCGATGGCAGGGATGGCCACTGCAAGAGAAGTAAGAAGGAAACACAGGTCAGTCATCCAGTCACTGAAGGAGGTCCATCACTTTCTCAATATTTTTAAAAACCAAGTTTAGCAGCCAAGGGCTCTCCCTGCTAACTAATGCTCCCTCAGCACAGGTGCTACCCAAGAGGAAGAGAGAGGAGGTGGCAGGTACCCCTCCTCCCCTTGACTTGACTTTCAAAAGGAAACACATGGGTACCAATGGGGTCTCCCCACAGATCATCAGGGAAGGAAAGCTTAGAGTTAGGTTTCTGCACCCACATTTCCTACTGCTTCTAACAGAAAATCGCATTTTGACTCTTACTCTTGAGGTTCTACAGAGCAAGAAAGGGCCTTCTAATTCTGAGAAAACAGTCTCAGAATAAGAAGTGAGAGCAGAGGTTTGAGGACCAAGAATGTGAGAAGGAGACTGCTGGTTCCTTATCACTCATCTAATTCGTCACCAGACCCGCTGCCCTTTTCACTTTCACCACGTTTTAAAAAGCTGGTGCTGTTGAGGGTTTCATTTTGAGAACTCAGAGGTCTGTGTACATCCTCCCCACCCCACATTTCAGATTTCAATATTACTGACTCAAGGAAAAATACATAATAAAAGACGGAAAATTCCCTGATTTTCTAATGGCCAGTCATAATAGCAAAGCAGTAGAGTGACTGCTTTTTTTGGTGGTACCTGCCAATTCAAAGACATGTTTCTGTGAGTCAAGTCCAAAGGGCTCATTTCAACCAGAGATTCAAACAGACAGCAGTTATTGAATGTCAATGTATGATAAGGAGAGGTAAAAAGAAAAAAAAATACTAGCCCTGATGTGGGGGAGTTTGCGTGAGTGTGTGGTATGTGTGTGTTGCAAGGAAGAGCAAGAATATTGAAATGCATACACAAAGTAACCTTTCACTATGTTTTTTCTCCAACTGTAAGTAATTTCTTCTAATAAAAGCTGACGATATAAGGTAAAGAGAAATGACTGTGGGCTAAACAATGATACAGCCATTCAATAAAATATACCTAAAATCTTTTTTTTTTTTTTTGCGGTATGCGGGCCTCTCACTGCTGTGGCCTCTCCCGTTGCGGAGCACAGGCTCCGGACGCGCAGGCTCAGTGGCCATGGCTCACGGGCGCAGCCGCTCTGCGGCATGTGGGATCTTCCTGGACCGGGGCACGAACCCGTGTCCCCTGCATCGGCAGGTGGACTCTCAACCACTGCGCCACCAGGGAAGCCCAAAATATACCTAAAATCTTAACCAAATCTTTTACCTGCCTTTCCATCCATGTGATCTTGTGCCCAGATACTTCACTACTGCCCTGGTGTTCCTCCTAAAATACATAGTTCTAATTTTCTGGATTAATCAGAAATAGAGGTCACGGGGATAGGGCCCAGAAAGGGTTATAAGTTTGAGCTATATTTGAGTTGTACTAAGCAACTCTGGATTATTCTGGCTGTCAGCTACTACATGCCCCAGAACACAACTATATGCTTAAAGGTTGTTTAAGAGTTCTTTTCTCTAGTTAAGTCTTAAGCTAATGCCAACAGGAGTCCCTTTCCCAACAAGTAGAAGTGACAAGTCTTGTATCCAGGCTCTGCTTTATGGAATTATAGGGAGAAACAGGATCTGTTTTACACTGCTTAAAGCACCAATGGCATTTATAAGGAAATCCAGTCTAAGGAGTCACTTACCTGCAGAAATTGCAGTATTTTTTCACAGGCATTAAAAAAAAAAAAAAAAAAAAAATCACCGGATTACTTCAAAAGGAAGCTCTACTGGGAAAATGCTTTGTAAGCTCTATGTGGCCAATGCCAACCTACGCTCCACTCGCACAGCTCCCTTGAGTCTGTTTCAGCCAGGAGAAGGAGTGCAGACCTCAGCCAACAGAAAGTCAGAGAGGCTGAGCTTCCAAGTGAGGATGTTCTCAAAGAGTTCTTCAATCTACCCTCCATGAGACCGGGAAAAGGTCTGGAGGAGGATCAGGGAAGAATCTCCCATGTGTGGGCTTGTGTGGTGTGTGTAAATAGGGAGTCTGTGCTATGTTCACACTGTGGAGTTAAATAAAGCTCCTTGCAGGTTAGGATCAGAAAGACCTGTTTCACATTAGGCCAACGAGCACTAACAATGTTGGAAAACTGGTTTGTGGGGCCTGGTTTGTGGAGGGTGGAAGCAAAGTTCAAGGTCCCTGGCTTGAATTACTTGAGTGCCCCTACCCCCAATCTACGGATCCAGCAAAAGGCGGAAATGAGAGCTGGAAATCAGCCGCAAAAACTTTCACTGCTGCTCCCAGGCATTCTGGTTTGTTAAGACCATGACGAGAGACAGCAGTGTTATTTGCTCCTGAAAGGGAATTTTCTACCCTTCCCAGCAACTCTCAGAACTAGCACAGAAATGCGCCTTCTGGCTTCCGATGCATGTGGTAGAAATAGGCTTGAGTAAGGAGAAGAAAGTTGTTAGCTGGTAGAAGACACAGAAGAGACTCGTGTTCTTCTATCTCTGCACACCCCATCCCAATCTGCCTAGTTGAGAATCTGCCTAATTGAAAAAAAGCCTAACAACTGGTGATGCCCATTTGAAAAACCCACTAACGGAAAGTTTGACTGGAACGTGGTCAAAACTAGACACTAGACTATCTCCCTAAGTTCTAGATAAGAAGGCCCAGGAGGCCACATTCCTTGCCTAATCTTCGGTTGCCTTTGAGAAGAGGAACCCATATGCAGATAAAAGTACCCAAGGAAGTCACTTCAAAGGGAGGGCTGGGGTTCAGACTGAAAAGATCCATTCTCACGCCAGTTTATACTGACCTGTGCCAGGTTTAATGGCAACTGGATTGACGGCAGAGATTTCCAAATTCGGTACAAGTTCATATCCTTTTTCTTGTTGTTTTCCTTTTCCTTCATGATATCGGCTATATATACCACGGCCAGCAGAATATCCCCCAAGGTAGGAACCCCTGGGCCCTGGGGCTCTGTTGCCAGCTGCACCTCGACCCCGGCCTCTTATGCTGCCTGCTTATAATAACAACACAAAACATGATGAGCTACCAATAGCAACAGTACAGGAGGCGGACCTTAGCTCAAGGTTCCTGGCACTTAGGTGTTTGCGCTGGCTCTAAGCTGCAGGTGGCTACACCTCTGCCCTTCAATGAGCCGGAAGATGCTTCACACCTTCTGTTCCAGCCTAGGTGCACCCTAAAATGTCTGCTTAATGCAAGAGATGAACTTGAAGGGTGAGTTCCTAGGACTGCAACTGCAACTCCAATAAATAAAAATGTTCACAGACTGTAACAAAGTTAGTTGTGGAAGGGGAACTGCTAGTCACCTTTCTCATTTTATGCGTGAGAAAACAAGCCTCGGGAGGTTAGAGGGGCTGACTTAAGTCACAGAAGCAGTTAATCAGAGAACAGGACCCAGAGGCTAAGCGTTCTGCTTCCCGGTGTAATGCCTGGTTTCATTACAGGCTAGCCAGTGACTACAAACAACAAAACAACCCCAACAAAAAACCCAACGACAACACTGTGCCCCCTAATCCCCAACATTCTAAAGATTTCATTTCACACGTAGTTTTTAACCTAAGAACCCAGAGCCTTGCGGACTAGCCCCACAGTAGGTAGGCCCTGGAAAGGCTGAGCGCAGGAAAAGCGTGCATGCGCCCATGATTCTACCACTCATCCCACACATACTAACGATCTGCATTTCTCTCAGTGCTGTAGAAGTGCATGCCTTAAGCGCCAGCAAAGAACAGAACCCAGAAGCCACACCCAAACGAGGGTGGGTAAGGGGGTCGCCGTCCACCAGCTCGGTAAATGACAGCCACCACACCCCCGACGCCGCCCGCCCGGCAGACGCAGATCCCTGGGCCTACCCAGGCAAGGAGTCCCCACTAACCTTTCACGAAGTAGTCCCTGTTGGGCCCAATGAGCGCGTTGTAAGGGTAGCCATAGTAGGCCAGCGTGTAGGGGTCGCAGGAGTACACGTAGCTGGGCTGCTGCACCACTGCCGCCTCGGCTGCACCGCCGCCCTTGGCCGCCTTCTGGTAGCGGGAGTACTGCTCCTTGTCCACGGGCTTGGCCAGCGTCACCTCGAGGCACGAGCCCTCCAGCTCGGTGCCGTTGAGGTTGTTCATGGCGTGCACGGCGTCCTCGCGGCTGGCAAAGTGCACGAAGGCGTAGTCGCGGATCTTCTTGACGCGCTCCACGCAGCCCGGGTTGAACTGGCCGAAGCTCTTTTTGATGGTGTCCTCGGTGGTCTCGATCATGAGGTTCCGCACGTAGAGGATCTTCACGGTCTCCATTACGTCCTCGTCCACGTCGATCTCAGGCTCGGCCCAGTCCACGGCGATCTGGTGGCCCCAAAGCTGGATGCGGCCGGGCATGAGCTTGCGGCGCGCCATGGCGGCGGCGCGGTGGCTCTCGTACTCGACGAAGGCGAAGCCGCGGTTCTTCATTTTGTCGGCCGCGCTGGCGTAGACGATCACGTCGAGCACGCCCTCCGTGACCTTGGCGATCTCCTCCAGGATCTCCTCGCGCTTCTTCATCTTGGGGATGCCACCGATGAAGAGACGGCAGTTGTCCACGCTGCAGCACACGCCGAGCAGGCGGCCGGGGCGGATCTCGTAGTTGTTGAGCTCACGCACGGCGCGTTTGGCCTCGTGCTTGTGGCAGTACATGACGAAGGCGTAGCCGCGGTTCTTGCCGTCGAAGTCCATCATGAGGCGCAGCTCGTAGATGCGGCCCACTGCCTCGAACACGGGCACCAGCTCGTCCTCGTACACGTCGCGCGGGATCTTGCCCACGAAGACCTCGCAGCCGCGCTGCGGGTGCGGACCTTCCCAGCCGGGCGGCGGGCCGCCGTACTTGCGCTGCCCGTTCTCCTGCACCATGCTGTAGCCCGTGCGCTCCATCAGCGCCAGAAGCGCCGCCTCGTTGGGCGCGCCCGCCACGCCCTCGGGCACCTTGGCGGAGGACCCAGCGGCCGACTCGCTGCTCATGGCTGCGGTGGAATCCTCTGCGGTCATAATGTCAAAGGCATCCAAGCCCGGCGGAAACCTGGGGGAGGCAGGAGGGAGGGGGTGAGTGTGTAATCTTTACCGAGTTGAGTCAGAACTTGACTTTTTTTTTTTTTCTTTCTTTCTTCTTCAAAGCCATACAAGACTCACGCTTAACTATCAGGGGGTTGAATGAGAAATAAGATGGAGACCGCTCTAGATATGCAGCAGCCCTAAAATTGTCTCAATTGGGCAAGGTGTTTTGCAGGAAAAACCAGAAGTGACTCGGGGGAAAAAAAATCAGAATGAGCAAGTACTTCCGCTTAGTCAGTAACCCAATAGCTTTGAAGCATAGAGAACCTGCTGTCATTGTTGGGGAAAACTTCACGTTCTTGCAGCAGTTGGCAACATCTTTTGCTTAATTCCTTCACTGTCAAGTCAGACTGACTTCCTTTTAGTTACAGCATTTTACCCCCTTTATTTCGTTGACAGACAAAACCTCTTTGCTTTCTTTTTTAAGACAGCCTTTTTCATTTAGGAATGGAAGGAGGGCAATGTGTTTATATTGTTAAGGAAAAAACCGAGGAGGTGTTACTGAAGATACAGAGCTGTGTGTGGAAGCTTTTTACAAGGAAGAAATGGAACACCCACATTACCAAGGACTTGTCCTGGGAACTGTGCTAAGAGCTGGTAAGTCTGATTTTTACGGTGTTGTTCCCTATTAGCAAAATTCTTGGTATGAATCATTCATGGATTTGGAATCAGTGCACAAAGAGCTAGATTAAGTTCAGGCTGGGGGACTTCTGAAGCAGCAACAACCTGTTAAACTACACTATAGTTTTCAGAGAACTGTCACATGCATTATCTTATTTGATCTTCTTAATCTCCTTTCATGGGAAGTGATATTATCATTAGTCCCAAATGTCTATGGGGAAATAGGCTCAGAGAGGTTGAGTAAATTGCTCATTTCACACAGCAAGTATCAGCTCATATCAGGACTTGATTTCAAGGCGTATGGCTCCAGATTCCATGTCGTTCTTTGAAACCAGTGCTGAGCAACGGAACTTTCTGTGACGATGGAAAACCTGTCACTAGCCACTTGTGGCTACTGAATACTGGAGATGCGACTATTGCAGAATTTTTCATTTTACTTTAAAATTAAATAGCTACACCAGTGCAAGTCTAAATCATGCCACCTTCACTCCTATAGCATAGGGCTCATGGAAATGATTTTAAGTTATGCAGTGAGATTATCACTAGGAGCTTCGTATTTTGCGTTTGTAGAGAACAGCTCTGATTAGCTTTTTTTTTTTTTTTTGCCGTACGCGGGCCTCTCACTGTTGTGGCCTCTCCCGTTGCGGAGCACAAGCTCCGGACGCGCAGGCTCAGCGGCCATGGCTCACGGGCCCAGCCGCTCCGCGGCATGTGGGATCTTCCCGGATCGGGGCACGAACCCGTGTCCCCTGCATCGGCAGGCGGACTCTCAAGCACTGCGCCACCAGGGAAGCCCCTGATTAGCTTTTTAAAAAATGAGGTTTAGTTCATTTTTTTGGGTCTGTGATAGTATTCAAGTAAATTCTATGGAAATTAAGAAAAATAAGAAAAAAGTTATTCCTAATTCTCCTACCCAGTGATAGCCACAATTAAACTTTCCCATCTTTCTTTCAATAGTTTCTTTTGGAGGGTGGGAGAGGTGGAGCTGGGCTTCCAATAAATTTACATCCTGCTGCTTTACTTCATTTTAAAAGCATTCTTCCACGCTCTTAAAACTGTGAAAACATAATTTATAATAGCTGAATAAGGTTTTATCATTCAACTAAATTTTTTCCATTTTTTATCATTTAAAAAAATTTACGAGGCCAGACACTATAAAACTCTTAGAGGGAAACATAGGCAGAACACTCTATGACATAAATCACAGCAAGATCCTTTTTGACCCACCTCCTAGAGAAACGGAAACAAAAATAAACAAATGGGACCTAATGAAACTTAACAGCTTTTGCACAGCAAAGGAAACTGTAAATAAGATGAACAGACAACCCTCAGAAGGGGGGGGGGGGATGATATTTGCAAATGAAGCAACTGACAAAGGATTAATCTCCAAAATTTACAAGCAGCTCATGCAGCTCAATATTTAAAAAAACAAACAACCCAATCCAAAAATGGGCAGAAGACCTAAATAGACATTTCTCCAAAGAGGATATACAGATTGCCAACAAACACATGAAAGGATGCTCAACATCACTAATTATTAGAGAAATGCAAATCAAAACTACAATGAGGTATAACCTCACACCAGTCAGAATGACCATCATCAAAAAATCTACAAACAACAAATGCTGGAGAGGGTGTAGAGAAAAGGGAACCCTCTTGCACTGTTGGTGGGAATGTAAATTGATACAGTCACTATGGAGAACAGTATGGACATTCCTTAAAAAACTAAAAATAGAACTACCATATGACCCAGCAATCCCACTCCTGGGCATATACCCAGAGAAAACCATAATTCAAAAAGACACATGCACCCCAATGTTCACTGCAGCACTATTTGCAATAACCAGGACATGGAGGCAACCTAAGCGTCCATCGACAGGTGAATGGATAAAGAAGATGTAGCACATATATACAATGGAATATTAGTCATAAAAAGAAACGAAATTGAGTTATTTGTAGTGAGGTGGATGGACCTAGCAACTGTCATACAGAGTAAAGTAAGTCAGAAAGAGAAAAATAAATACCATATGCCAACAGATATATATGGAATCTAAAAAAAAAAAAGGTTCTGAAGAACCTAGGTGCAGGCAGGAATAAAGACGGAGACGTAGAGAATGGACTTGAGGACATGGCGAGGGGGAAGGGTAAGCTGGGATGAAGTGAGAGAGTGGCATGGACTTATATATACTACCAAACGTAAAATAGATAGCTAGTGGGAAGCAGCCGCATAGCACAGGGAGATCAGCTAGGTGCTTTGTGACCACCTAGAGGGGTGGGATAGGGAGGGTGGGAGGGAGACGCAAGAGGGAGGAGATATGGGGATACATGTAAAGCAATTATACTCCAATAAAGATGTTAAAAAAAAATTTCCTACTGGGAATTCTACATAAGGATATTAAGGGAAATTTCAAGGATAATTAAGGTAAGTTTGATCATTTAAAGAAAACAAAACAAAAGAAAATATAGGGACACAACAGAAGATATTTGCCCATTGGCCAACCAATACTTCTTTGGTTCATTTGCTGTAACATCAAGGGGCAGTACAGTTTAGCAGTGGTCCCCAACCTTTTTGGCGACAGGGACCAAGTTCGTGGAAGACAATTTTTTCACGGATGGGGTGGGGGTGGGGGATGGTTCCTGGATGATTCAAGCGCATTACATTTATGGTACACTTTATTTCTATTATTATTACATTGTGATATATAATGAAATAATTATACAACTCACCATAATGCTGATAGGAGGAGGAGCTCAGGTGGTAATATGAACTATGGGGGGCAGCTGTAAATACAGATGAAGCTTCGCTCGCCCACCCGCCGCTCACCTCCTGCTGTGCGGCCAGGTTCCTAACAGGCCAGGGACCGGTACCTCAGAGGCTGGGGACCCCTGCAGTTTAGTGGGTCAGTGACTGGCCACTGGAGCCAGAATGCGTGGTTGTGTGTGAATCCTAGCTCTAACACTTCCTAGTTGTATGACCTGGAGCAAGGATATTCAGCTACCCCATGCCTCAGTTTCCCTATCTATAAAATGGGAATGATGACAGTAGTATTAACTTTGTTGAGTTTAGAGAAGTGAGTTAATACATACAAAGCACTTTGAACTATGCCTGGAACATTGTAAATGCTCAAGAAATGTCAGTTATTATTCTTCATCCAAACTTCTGGGTAAAACTTCAGACCAATTCTTTCAGTTTTAGAGTAATTTTGACACTTTCTCAGTTCTTTAAAAACATCTGTTTGATACGGCTTCTATTCTTATTTTTAATTTGCTTTGCTCTTCAACTGCTTGAAGGCTGGTTTGGCAACATATCCAGTTATCATGAAGCCTTTTTTCTGGTATAAATTTGAAAATATACATCAGTTCCTGTAGTTTCAAGTTGAAGCAGAAATTTCAATATCAAATTTGAACATGAAGATCTTTCCCTCCTTCCAAAAGGAAGATAAGGATATATTCTTAAGAAGATTATCTGTACGAACACATATGCATTTATAATCTGTGACCTGGGAAGCAAATGCCAGGTACATATATAAACATATATGAGGGAATTCAAGATCTTACATAGTTGTCCTACATAAAACAGTGACTAAAGTCCAAAGGAATAGTCCTTATCGCTCTCCTGAGAGATGTGGAGTTGACTTTTTATTTCCCTAAAATTGTACTTTGAAACTACCATTTAACACAAAAAAAGTTGTATAACAGTCAGGCTAGAGGAGTCATTCCCAATTCCAGCCCCATTAATTTCACCAAAAATTCTGCTGCTTTCAGTAACATATCATCTCTTTTAAAATAGTTATAGCTTATTTTCCTATATCTGCGAGCCAAGAAAAGCCTTTTTTTCCTGAGCTTTCATCATCTGGAATAAGTGAATCATGTTACTGGCCCCCTTTCCCTTTTTTCTTTGGCCACTAACAAGTTCAGGATTGACTTTGTCACTTTAGTTTTGTAATTGTATAGGACATCACAACACACTCTCAGGTTCATCTAATCGTGGCTATTGGTTCATTTTTTTTAGTCTTCTATATCTCCAGTGCCATGAATTTAGCTATGTATATTATTCATCTTACTGTTTTCATGTCCTTGGAAGCCATCTCACATAATTTTGGCATTAGGAGAGGAATAAATGCACATATATGTGAATATATATATATAAAATTTGCATGAGATATAAATTAATGTAGTGTTTTAAAAGAACTATTTTTTACACTAACTACAAACACTAGCATAAAAACAACTGAGAACCACAATGAGATACCACTTTGCATCCACTAGCATGCCTATTATAACCAACCAAACATAGAAACTAACAAAAAACCAAAATAAGTGTTGGCAAGAATGTAGAAAAATTGTAACCCTTGTGCATTGCTGGTGGGAATGTAAAATGGTGCAGCTACTATGGAAAACTGTATTGTGGTTCCTCAAAAAGGTAACAATTATCATACGATCCACCAATTCCACTACTGGGTATATAACCAAAAGAACTGAAAACTGGGACTCAAACAGATATTTGTACACCAATGATCATAACAATATTATTCACAGTAGCCAAAAGGTAGAAACAACCCAAAAGTCCATTGACACATGAATGGACAAACAAAATGTGGCATGTATACTCACTGGAATACTATTCAGCCTTAAAAAGGAAGGAAATTCTCACACATGCTGCAGCATGGATGAACCATGAAGACATCCTAAGTGAAATAAGCCAGACACAAAAGGACAAATATTATATGATTCCACTTAGATGAAGTACCTAAACAGTCAAAGTCATAGAGATAGAAAGTAGAATGGTGGTTGCCAGGAGCTGGAGGGAGGGAGAATGGGGAATTAGTGTTTATGGAGTTTCAGTGAAGGATGATGAGAAAGTTCTAGAGATGGCTGGTGGTTATGGCTGCACACCAATGTGAATGTACTTAATGCCACTGAACTGGACACTTAAAAACAGGTAAAACGGTTAACTTTATGTATATTTTAACACACACACACACACTAAAAAAAAAAAAAAAAGAGTGAGAAAGCTCAGAGATGCAAAAAGAATTAAAAGATTCCATAAAATTAGGATTTCATTAGAGGCCATTTAAAAATGGTACATTCGGGCTTCCCTGGTGGCGCAGTGGTTGAGAGTCCGCCTGCGAATGCAGGGGACGCGGGTTCGTGCCCCGGTCCGGGAAGATCCCACATGCCTTGAAGTGGCTGGGCCCATGAGCCTGTGCGTCCGGAGCCTGTGCTCTGCGACGGGAGAGGCCACAACGGTAAGAGGCCTGCGTACCACAAAAAAAAAAAAAAAAAAAAGGTACATTCAATAAAACCTTATGGGCTACGAACTCCATTCTTCTCGTCTTTATAAGATAATATACCACAGTTAAATAAATTACATGGTGTGCTGTTCAATGAGTTTTCAAGGCCAAAGGCATAGATATGTGAAAGATATATGGTTTATTTAATGCCTTAAAAAGGGGGAACTATACGGCATTAGCCGTATGATCCTTCTGTCAGAGATGAAACAGAAAACTTAAGACAATTAGACATGCTTTAGAACAGGGCTTGGTAAACTGTGCCATGGGCCAAATATAGCCTGCCATTTGTTTTTGTAAATAAAATTTTATTGGAACACATACATACTCGTTTTTTTTTGAAGATGGTTGCTTTTGCAGTACAGTGGTGGGGCTGACTAGTTCAGACAGAGATTGCATGGCCCATAAAGGCTAAAATGTTTACTCTCGGGCTTCCCTAGTGGTGCTGTGGTTGAGAGTCTGCCCGCCGATGCAGGGGAAACGGGTTCGTGCCCCGGTCCGGGAGGATCCCACATGCCGCGGAATGGCTGGGCCCGCGAGCCGTGGCCGCTGAGCCTGCGCTCCGCAGTGGGAGAGGCCACAACAGTGAGAGGCCCGCGTACCGCAAAAAAAAAAAAAAAAAGTTTACTCTCTGGTCAGGTACAGTAAAAGTTTGCCAACCTCTGCTCTAGGAGATGTGCAGAGAACATCAATGAGACTAAGTAACAGAGATTCCTATTGCTAAGTATTAGTCACTTTTCCCTCTGTTTCCTATGCTGAGCAGTGACTTAATTTCAGGACAAAGTTTTAAGTTCTAACATATTTTAAAGAGTCTTCTTGAGCTGCCTTCCCACCCTCATTCTAAGCTGTTTTCCATTTAACTACATGGTCAAATTTGTGAGGCCTAGAAGAAGAGACATCTGGTAAAGATTGTTGGCTCAGCTCCTAACACTTTCATGTGAACAATTTCTTAAGATTTTAAAAGTGACACAAACACAGAAGAGTTTGTGTTCATTTATTCATTCATTCTGCAAATATTTACTGAGCACCTACTATGTGCCAGATACCTGTGGACCTCATCCTCATGGAGCTTACCTTGAACCCACAGTGTGGCTTAGAGTCTGTACCACAGCTGCACTAAGTTAACTCTCACCATTGGGCTGAAATGATCCATGCAAAGCTCTGAGTGCTGAACCTAGCACCAAGTGCTCAAGAAATGTCAGCATAAGAAATCTGAACTTAGAAAAAGAAAAAGATATATGAACTTGAGGTAAGACTCTTACCCCTATGTAGGATTCTTGTGTTTATAGGGAAATAAGCAAGAGGTATTACCCCAGCCAACTTTAAACCAGTCAGAATGAGAAGCCTAGCTTGTGAGTTCTGGTGTAGACTGGCATATCAGAGCCTCCCAGATTCTGTTCACTGCAGGTAAGCTGTCTGGCAGTGTGATTCTCCATTGGTGATGTGGCTCAGGCGTCCAAGTGTAAGCCTGTTTCTCACCTAACCCTTGGCTACAGCAGTTTGCAAGAG
This sequence comes from Globicephala melas, assembly GCF_963455315.2. Taxonomy (NCBI): domain Eukaryota; kingdom Metazoa; phylum Chordata; class Mammalia; order Artiodactyla; family Delphinidae; genus Globicephala; species Globicephala melas. The sequence goes on from NC_083318.1 coordinate 64,534,739, forward strand.
GCTCTTCAGAAAGAACCTGAAGAGACTTGCTGCATTGGATGCAAATGGTGCAGTCGTTCACAAGGATGCCAGATCCCCTGAGGCAGGACCCTCCCAACACAGAGCCGAGCTCGCACACACTAAAAACGCATTAGTCTTCATTGAAGGCTGCTTGCATTAAACAAACATGGCAGTATATTCAAAACAAATCATTTATTCACAGTTTGGCATGTAAAACAGAGGAGAATATACTTTCAAATCAAGCTATTATTATTCTGAACTATTAGCTAGAATTTTTGTTGTCTTTATTTTAGGTTGAGTTTGAGCTTGTTGGGGTAACATAACATTTTGGGGTTAACTCAGACTTAAACTAGAAGTCATCAAGGATCTGAATTCCCTTAGTACCAGTTTAGAATACATTTCAATAAGATTTTAACTTTGAAGTGGACTTTTTTTTTTTTTTTTTTGGCTGCACTGCGGGGCCTACGGGATCTTAGTTCCCCCACCAGGGATTGAACCCGGGCCCCCGGCAGTGGAAGCGTGGAGTCTTAACCACTGGACCGCCAGGGAATTCCCTGAAGTGGGACATTTTAGAGGGCAAGGGATAACACTGTAAACACTGTACTGGGAAATATTTCCAGTGTTTACCAACCAGTCTTAGGATCAAAAATGAGCATGAGTTTACTCTAGAATTATGCAAACTACCAGTGAGCTTTGGTTCACAGGTGTGTGTTGTGTGTGTGCGTTTAATAGGCAATTTGGAATTGGAATTCTTGGAAGAGTTTTATTCGCTGACCAACGGACACACTGCAGTTTGAAGTTAATATTCAGTGGTGAGCAGTGTCTTCCAGCACTAGATGGAATTTAATCCAGTAGAAGGTTTTAGAATGTATTTATCCAAGAGGTAATTCTATCTCTGTTTGCAGTTAGAGTTCTATTCTTTCTTTCTTTCTTTTTTTTTTTTTTTTTTTTTTGCGGTACGTGGGCCTCTCACTGTTGTGGTCTCTCCCGTTGCGGAGCACAGGCTCCGGACGCGCAGGCTCAGCGGCCATGGCTCACGGGCCCAGCCGCTCCGCAGCATGTGGGATCTTTCCAGACCGGGGCACGAACCCGTGTCCCCTGCATCGGCAGGCGGACTCTCAACCACTGCGCCACCAGGGAAGCCCTAGAGTTCTATTCTTAATGTCCCCTTATTTATACCATAAAATGTTTGTCTTTACTAATAGTCACTTCTTAGGCATGACCTCATATACACAATGTGTAGATATAATAAAACATATGCCATTCTGGTTAAGAGCAAAGACTTTGGAGTTGAAGAAATAGGAGTTCAGATCATGAATGTGCCACTTACTCGCCATGTCACATGAGGCTTCATGTCTACATCTCTAAGATAGTGCTAGTAATAGCACCCATTTCAGAGTATTGGTTCCAAGATCAAGTGACATTTAGTGCCACACATCAGGGGGAACAGAATCGAAGACCAGCTTCTGCAAAAAGTTTCCAAGATTTGGCCTCACGCTGAGTGGTTATCTTACTGCTCCTGTGTCAAGTTACCACCACCCATTAGAGTAAACAGCAGAGAGCACACTCCCACCACCAAGCCAGCCTCTGGCATGGGGACATTTCTGTTACCTCAGTCTGAACGTGTAAAAGAAGTCCTGCTCAAACTGGAGGCAGAACACTTGGAATTTACCTGGGGTCCCACACAGTAAGCTGAAGACTGAAGCCTGGTCTCTCTCTCTTTTTTTTTTTTTCTATCTCAGCCGGCAACTTTGTGCTATTTGAAGGCACGATCCTTGGGAGACACAAAAATCCTCCCATGACTCTCTTTTATTTAGGGAAAATTCTGGAAGGATAAAGAGGCACTAGAATAATGACCTTCTGGGCCATTCCTTCTGTCGGGTCCTGGCTAATCTGAGAAGAGTTAATTGTATTGTTGCTTAAGTTGTATTGATGCTTGTACAGATTTTGTTACGGCAAGGCGCATCATTCAGTGAATGACTGATAAACAGAGGAAAGCCAAGAGGCTCACTTTTCCCAGGCATTTCTATCAGCACATCCCTGAAAAGAAGGCATTTGGCTGTGGGTTCCCAAGGACGCTGGCTGTGTACCAGGAGAGGGGTAGCACCACCCACTCCAGAGAGGTGGCGTGGGGGAATTTTCTATGGGGCTTTGGCAGCACATCAACACCCATTAAGAATCGGCTATCCGGTTCCCTTTAAATAAGCATTACACACGTATACTTTTTCTCAACAGGTTAATGGGATAACGCTGAAAACGATGAACCTGCAAATTTGGCCACATCTGTCTACTGGATTTTCTCAAACTCTGAACAAGCAGTAGGAGGGACTTCTAGTTTCACCCCTTATCTTGGCTCTTTTGACCTACACCTTTGAGGGATCTGGCTCAGAACAGAAAGGATGACTGCCAGACAGATACCGGAGAGGAGGAGGAGAGCAGCGATGGCTTGTATCATAACAGTAGCTTGAATTTATAGTAGAGTGTTTGGCAACTCATAAAATTCTTTCACGTACATAATCTAATATCCTAAAATCCCAGAACTTGAGCTGCAAAGGAACCTTGGGTATCATTTAATCCAAAGTTTCTGAACTTCATTCCCTACTGCCATTTTGGGTGTGATAATTCTTTGTTTTGGGGGGCTGTCCTGTGCACTGTAGGATGTTTCATAGCATCTCTGCCCTCTACCCTCTACATGCCCACACCCCCTCCATGCGTGACAACCAAAAATGTCTCCTGGGGGGCAGAATTGCTCCCTGTTGAGAATTACTGATCGAGTCTATCTTGGAGTTTTAAACAGATTATACACTTACCCATGGGAGGTACTAATTAAATAGTAGCACCTCCACACCCAGCATGGCCTTGATGTCTTGATCTGGCTCTTCCTGTCAAGGCTGTCAAGACTGAGAACTGCACAACATTTTTCAAAGGTTCAAGGTAGTGTTTTTTTGTTACCAAACTACTCATTTAATTTGGTGGAAGACCTATCAATTTTATTTTTCAACGCAAAGAACTACCACCATAAAGCTCTATCACACTGATTCTGTCGTCAAACTGATTTGTCATCCAGCAAACTGACAGGCCTGGGTCACACGAATACCACTTTTGCAGTCAGGCTAAGGATCTGCCAAGCTATAGAAATGCCTCATTAAATTCAGACCCCTCTGCTTCGTGGACATGTGAAAACCGCTGACAATCTGGTTTTTAAGACTTAGACCTTTCTCTGGTGTCACTGCTCATTTCTAATTATGTAGAAAGCTTCGCTGAAGATTCAGAGTTGTGGGCTTCCCTGGTGGCGCAGTGGTTGAGAGTCCGCCCGCCAATGCAGGGGACGCGGGTTCGTGCCCCGGTCCGGGAAGATCCCACATGCCACGGAGCGGCTGGGCCCGTGAGCCATGGCCGCTGAGCCTGTGCTCCACAACGGGAGAGGCCACAACAGTGAGAGTCCCGCGTACCAAAAAAAAAAAAAGATTCAGAGTTGTGGGCTGCCCTGGTGGCGCAGTGGTTAACCACCCACCTGCCAATGCAAGGGACACGGGTTCAAGCCCTGGTCCGGGAAGATCCCACATGCCGCGGAGCAACTAAGCCCGTGTGCCACAACTACTGAGCCCACGTGCCACAATTACTGAAGCCCGCGTGCCTAGAGCCCGTGTTCTGCAGTAAGAGAAGACACTGCAATGAGGAACCTGCGCACCACAACGAAGAGCAGCCCCCGCTCGCTGCAACTAGAGAAAGCCCACGCACAGCAACGAAGACCCAACGCGGCCAAAAATAAATAAATTAAAAAAAAAAAGATTCAGAGTTGTTTTTTTAAAAGACACACTATGAACAATCACTGTAAATGTGCTCCTGGAACACAGTCAATTTACTGATACTAAAATCAACCTCTATACCCCTTAGGCAGAAGGCAATGAACTGATGAAATAGACGATCAAACAATATTTGTGTATGTGTTCATTCATTCAATCAAACACTTGCTGATTGAAGTGACTGAACACTTGCTGTATGCCAGGCCATGCTAGGTGCTTGGCGATACAGTGGTGACTACTGCACAGTCCTTAAGGTTCCTAGTCTAGCAAGGGTGGACAAAGAAGGAGGGAGAGGAGGGAGAGCAGAGCAAACATCCTGAGCAAAGATGGGCAGCCACTTAAGATTATTTAACCCTAGGAGGACACATATGTTCTTTCAATTAACATTTTATTGAGTGCCGAAGGTATGACAGTGCCTTCATAAAGTATACAAGCAACAATGAACCATGGGTCAAAACAGAACCCAAGGAGTGACCCAGCTATAACAGGTGGACAAGGACTGAAAATCTGCGCATCTGGTTTAATTACATTTAGAGACAGATGGAAATTCTGCAAGGTGAAGCTCCCCTTATCCTCCTACACTTAAAGTTACATTATCACATATCGCATTACTGCGAACATAATACCCGATGATGTCGTAGTGGAATGAATTAATTAAAATCATGAAAATCAAAATCAATTTTATTGAGCATCTTTATAAGCCAAACACTCTGCTGACTGCCATCATTTAGCACAGTGAGATGATTTCAGGCATGTCTAGCATTTCTGGAAATGTGGCTGGAGAGTGTATTTTACTTACATGCTACAAAGAGGGTGGCATAAAAGACAATAGATGACTTAAATGCAATCCTCCCTGGAGGGAAGGAGATGGGCCACAAATAATCAAAGAATTTCCGTAACGTATGGTTTAAAAACTCTTGAGTTAATGATAGCTACGATTTTTGAGCAATTATTATGTGCATAAGTCACCTAAGGAAGTTATTTGATTTTCTGTGACATCCCTATGAGATGAAGTTTAAAATGCAGGCTCTAGAGCAGGGGATCAGCAAACTACAGCCAGAGGGCCAAATTCAACCCTGTGGCTGTTCTTATAAAGTTTTGTTGGAATGTAGCCATGCCCATTTGTTTACATATTGTTTACAGCTGCTTTCATGCTACAATGGCAGAGTTGAACTGCTGCAGCAGAGACTAGTGTGGTCCATATTTACTGTCTGGCGCTTTATAGAAGACCTGGTCTAGGGTCAGATTTCCTGGGTTTGAGCCCTAGTTCTTTAACTATGGAGCTGTATGACATTGGTTAAGTTACTTAAAGTCTTCGTTCCGCACCACCCTCATCTGCAAAATGAAACTGGTGGTAATAATCATCACTATCTCAGGGCGTCGCTGTGAGGAATAAATTACACAATATATACCAAGTGCTTAGAACAAAACCAAGTATATACTAAGGGTTTGATAAATGTTGGCTATTATTGCCTCCTTTTTAAAGATCAGGCGCTCGAGGCTCAGAGCAATCAAATAACTTACCCAAGACCACTCAGAATTGAAATTTAGCTGATGACAAAGTCCAAGCTCTTTCTACCATGGTACTCTGCCTTTGCTATTTTCTTAGTAATAGGAGAGTTAGGGATAGCCAGTGTTAACAGAATAAAAACAATATCAAGGAGAGATGGACATTGGTTAACAGATTTGAAGGGAAACTCAAGCACAGATCCACAGCAAAATTGTTGGAAAACCATTCCTTTCTACCAAATGCCTCACTGCACCTCCCACCCTCCCCACTCCTCTTCAGAGAGTTCTACAAACTGTTCCATAGCCTATTTCTGGCCCTTTATAAAGTAGTTAATAGGTTCAAATGATAATTTTTAGACTTAAAAAAATCTATTGAATTAAATTCTTAAATGGAAATGTTTAGGGACTAGAATTCACATAATCCAAATGTTTTAAGTGAGAATATGGGACCACGATGTGGCAGTGGGATGGGCTTACCCAACCCAGGCTCTGGAGTCAGACTGCCTGGCTTATACCCTGGCTCCACCGCTTGAGAAACAAGTGTCATCACACCAGTCACTATAATCTTTGTGAGCCTCAGTTTCACCATCTATAAAATGGTAATAATATACCTCACGCTGTTGTGAAGATTAAATGATAATGCATATACAGCACTTAGAAAAGTACTTGGCTATATTAAATGCTCAAATTGACTACATTTTATATTTTCATATCCTATGTAATTTTTAAATTATTATTATTTCAGTTGGGCAAAATAGCAGACGTTTTTCAAGGATGTTCTCTTGGGAGAGAACTATATAGCCACAGCTTAGAATCACGAATTTTCTGCTTGACAATTTAATTTTAAAAGCTAAAGAATCTGAGGGAACTTACTCCCAGATTTTTGTGGATAAACTGGAAGGGAACTTCTATAGCTATTATGTTCTATGTTTATATAGGAAAATGCTTTAAGACATTGTAAATGTGAAATGTTATAATGATGCATTTTTAAAGCTAATGATTATGCAAAAAGCAAACACTATGTTCTTTTTGATATTTGTTCAATTGTGTATTATATTCTTTTTATCACTACTTAGTATACCTACACTAATGCTTTGTGTCTACTCATTGAATGGAGCAGTAAATATTGTTTATTAACGATGATATATTCAAATTACCACTGCAAGTTTAAGAAAGTTACCTGGGAATAATATTCACAGAAAAACTTTATGTGCCAGCATTGGAATATATGAACTGGTAGTTTGATGAATGGTTATTTTTATTATAAAAATATTCTTTAATTTGCAAAGGGATTTATAATAGAGTTCCTTTAGATAGGAAGTCCCCTATGTCATCTAGAATATGATTCAAGTTATTACAAAATCGATCTCTCTCTCTCTCTCTCTCTCTCTATCTTTCCTGTATATACCTTCCCTATACTGATATATACCTACAAACTATGCCAAAGTATCAGTCCCATTTGCTTGATGGAGAAACTGGATGATCATGTGCTTAAGCTCAAGATCACAATTACACAGTGATAAAATTGGAATTATAATTTAATAAAGGAACCTTATCTTTGGGATGATAGTCTCTAGTTTAACTTCTGTTTGACAATAGAGTCCATTTATATTCAAGACAAAATCTGGGCAGTCCAACTAGAGTAGAGATCCAGATATCTATAGCTTTTTAAAAATTCTAAAATTTGTGTGTAAAGAATATTTTTCATTTGCTTAGTTTCTTGAATTTATGCCAAAACAGATTTAGAAAGTGAACTTTCCCAAACATAAGCTTACACAGTCTTTATGATGATGTGTAAGTGCTTTTCCTTTCCTCCAATTTCAAACTATATTTGCAAGTTATATAGTAATAATATGGTCTATTATTACTCTGCCATATTATACATGAGTACATGCTCTATGGGATATGTTCTTATATTACCTTCTGGTGGTATGTCAAATAGTAGTCTATAAGAATATCAGAGGTCTCTTTGTAAGAAAAATGACAAATTGTCTGTTCTGAAACAAAGACTCTGAAATGGAGTGACATAGTCAAACATTAGCTTCAGTTTTAGGTGTGACCTTCTGATTTTGTTTGGTTAACATTAGTCATTTCAGTTCTGACTATGAAAAAATATCTGCTACCACAGAAAAAAACCAGATCCTGTTTAATGTTGATGTCCTTGTATTTCATTGCCAAGTATCCCAAGGCAATAGTTACAGTGAAATAGCATTTGGCCAGAAATACTCTCAATGCTGAATAAGCCATGGGTTACTTTCTTCTACAAATGTTTAAGTTGAATGCGGGTTATTTTTGAAATTAAAAATATTTTTAAATACCACAACAATATGACTATAATAGGCTCTTTGTGAGAAAAAAAATATAAAAGAAAGTAAACTTTATAGTGGGAGGCAAAGACGATATGCATGAAAATGCAACTTTAAACTAACCCCCAAATTATATTTTTTTATTCATTAAGTGTTTAAATATTACTCTCCCTTTACTACATTTGGTCTTCCTCTGGTGATATTTGGTTTATTATTATTATTATTTTGCATACAGTGAGAAACGAAAATGATAGTTTAAAGAACAGGTCCTTCTAGCAAAAGTATGGCTAAAGTTAAACCCTAATACTCAGTAGCTTAATTCTTATTATAAAAACTTGGACTCTGGGCTTCCCTGGTGGCGCAGTCGTTGAGAGTCCGCCTGCCGATGCAGGGGACACGGGTTCGTGCCCCGGTCGGGGAAAATCCCACATGCCGCGGAGCGGCTGGGCCCCTGAGCCTATGGCCATTGAGCCTGCGCATCCGGAGCCTGTGCTCCGCAACGGAAGAGGCCACAACAGTGAGAGGCCCGCGTACCGCAAAAAAACAAAAACAAAAACAAAAAAACAAAAAAAAAAAACTTGGACTCTATTAGAAATGGGGCCATCGGAGAGAGGGCCCTTTATAACAGAAAAAGTCAAATTCACTTTCTATTATGAAGTGATTTTAGACATTTTAGGCTATTTCCACTTTCTTCTACACTGTTTGAAATGTATTAGAAAAATTAAAAGAATATGGTTTATCTCATTAGGTATAATTGAAGCTTTTCAAAGGCAGGGACCTTTATTTTGGTATCCCCAGTGCCTAGCACTGAATGAAAAAATATTTCAATAAAGGAAAAAATTAATGAAAGAACCAGTGAATGAGCACTGCCTTTTATAAGAAACATGGTAGGATAAAGCTACAAAAAGAATTTTAATATTATGTATAACTACGAGTAAATTGCTCTGGATATGTTTTTCTATTTATACTTATCTATTTATTTAACTTTTGTGGTTTACCTGCATTTGGAACTGTGTACAAATAGCCATGCCAAGTACTGTCCAGGGTCTGTCGACATAATCAGAAGGAGCACACTGAAGAATGGATAGGTCAGCTTTGGTACAGGAGCTGGCATTTCTAATACACAGTTCAGGCATCAGCAGTGTCAAGGGGAAAAGCCCCGCCAACCATTGTTTGATGGACTATATCGAAGGCTCCCTAGACACTTCTTGGTAAAGCAGGCACTGGTCAGGCAGCTGGAAAACTTCCATGACTTTTTTTTTTGCCTGAGCCGATATGCTTAGCTTCTACTGTATTGTCTCAGGGATTTGGTAGAGATTTTCTGCCGCCACAAGGAAATAGGCACAAAGACAGTGCCTGACCATGAAGGCAGTTTCCATATGCTCTCTTATGTGCAGGTGTTTTGAAAGGCTGTGTGTTACACTGCTTCAGCTCACACAATGGGATAGGGTCCTTTTCTCTCTGGTATTTCTCTGCTCCCGAGCAGTTCTCTACCATGCAGTAGTGGGTCTTAATGACGTGGAAGAGAAATCACAAACTAATCTGATACTGAATAGAATATAGAAGTTCACAAATGTCTAGGTAGGAAATCTCCAAGTTTCTTGATCCAGTGGTGTCACTTACCTATCTGTCTTGCCACACAGGCAAGCAACCTCTTGTTCAGCAGGGAAAAAGTGGGGAAGCAGCACTGGGACCTCTGGTTTTAGGGGAGAAAAAAAATCACTATTGCCGTCTTTCCTCCTTATTCATATTTCTTCATAATTTCTTTTTAATTATTTTTTTCTCTTTCTCATCTTAAATTCTCATTCAATATCCCTGGTTTTCAAATGTAAATACCTGGTTACTAAGTGCCCCAGAGTAACTTACAGGAATAGAGCGATGCTACTGATTAGTAGCTGTTTGCTTTAATCCTTGTTTAAATAACACACACACACACACACACACACACACCCCACTTTTTACCGGGTATTCACCACTTGAACAAAATGTAGTAATATATGGTTTTAAACTAGGGAAAGGAAGAGAGTTTCTCAATTACAAATCATTTAAATACTAAATTGCTAATTTTTTCAAGGTAGAATTTGCAGAGTTTTTTTTTTTGGTGGGGCGGGCATAGGGAAGTTGCTCTATTCTTAGGAAAGATATTTATTAAAAGAAGGAGAAGAAAAGAGGGTGGAGGGGAAGGAGAACGAGTTTTCCCAGTCTCTATAATTTAACTAGGCAGTTAAAGTTAACTGGAAATTTACATAAAAGTTACATAGAATATAAAAGTTATACAGAAAGCAGAACTATATTAGTTAAAGAAACTCATGAAATATAGACTGAAATTTAAGAATGGAAATGAACAGAAAATATATCTCCAGAGTTTTCCTGAACCTAGGGCATTTAGAATAAAACGGTCAAGTGTCAGGAAGCTTACGATTTTTCAGATATAATAAACTCCTGGGACTATTGCTGGAGATGTAATTGCTGTTCACGTCTCACGCAGTCTGTACTTTCCTTGTGTGCACTTGGAGTTAATATTTCAATTGAAAACTTAGCATACCAGCAAAAACGCCCCTGATTTAAGCTGGTCATTTATTCTCAGTCTCACAGGGAAATACTGGATATTCTTTGAGTTAATAAAGTATGAAATGATTTTAATGCTTCAAGGGAAATATAGTACACCAGTCTTGCAAACTGTTTTTAGAAAGTGTGGCTTAGCTTATCCCACCTGACATCAGAAAACTTAATAGGCTTAGTTATTTCCTTTTTCTCTAAGTCGCCTTTTATGGTAAAGAGAAGATGAGGACCCAGAGCAGCAAACAGTTTACGTCTATAAACCAGCCCCCATGAAAAACAAGAGGGGACAGACTGGGTCACAGTGTGTTTCTCATAGGTCCTGAAGTCAGAGTCTTAGTAGATAAACAGTAATTTATTTGAGATTTGGATGCCCAACTGCCAATACTGGGTTCTAATGTTGAGGATCTAATTCATGTGCAGAATCCTGCAACTATGAGTTATGTGAGTGGGGCAATGTTATCTCCAAGCCTGTCAGAGCAGCGAGTGCAGGGCAGACCTTTGGTCCTGGTGATACTGGCAGCTTACACCGCCTGGTAGTTTCTTCTTCTCAAGATTCTGCAAGCGAAGGCTAAGCAGACCTTCACATTTTACACTGTAAGCACATTTAGGTTCTGTTCACTGTAAAACAGAACTAGGATAACTGTTTTGGAAATACAGTTTGCCCACATAACTGTGGCTAATCTAGTTTGGTTTCTCTAAAGCAGCACCAAGAGAAATTTATTTTTGTACGAACATAAATAAATAAAAATTTGCTGTAGCCCAAAATTCACAGTCACAGTGCATGGAGTGACCTCTCTCTTCCCCTCTGCTGCCAAGTATATGTACATATAACACACACACACACACACACGAACACAACACATACACACACACTCCCTTTTTTCTTCTCAGCCTAAAATGCTATCTACCTCTGCTGTTCTTTTTTTTTTTTTAACATCTTTATTGGAGTATAATTGCTTTACAACGTTGTGTTACTTTCTGCTTTATAACAAAGTGGATCAGCTACACATATACATATATCCCCATAACTCCTCCTTCTTGCGTCTCCCTCCCACCCTCCCTATCCCACCCCTCACACCAGTCAGAACAGCCATCTTCAAAAAATCTACAAACAATAAATGCTGGAGAGGGTGTGGAGAAGAGAGAACCCTCCTGCATTGTTGGTGGAAATGTAAATTGATACAGCCACTATGGAGAACAGTAAGGAGGTTCCTTAAAAAACTAAAACTAGAACTACCATATGACCAAGCAATCCCACTATTGGGCATATACCCTGAGAAAACCATAATTCAAAAAGAGTCATGTACCACAATGTTCACTGCACCTCTGCTGTTCTTTTATTGGGGATTTCATCAAGCATGTTTGCATCAAAATGCTTGCTGATCCTGGCCACTGCCTCACAGCTCTCACTGCTATATCCTAGTTATAAGAGCTGAGCCTGCTGGGCTGTTAGTTTCCCAATTGCTTCAGCTTTCTCTCATCTGTCTGTTGGGAAACCACCAAAGCCTACACGAGAAAGAAAAGTGAGTGAGGATGAGCATACATGTGAATATGTGTGCCAGTTGCTTAACTGACACACACCTTCACGGAGACATGATGGGATTGAAAAGTACCTCTTTAGAAGGAAGCCTGGCCCTTACCATACACCATATACAAAAACTGACTCACAGTGGATCAAAGACCTAAATGTAAGAGCTAAACCTGTAAAACTCTTAGAAGAAAATATAGAGGAAAAACTGCATGACATTGGATTTGGCATTGATTTCTATGACACCAAAAGCACAGGCAACAAAAGAAAAAAATGGATAAATTGGGCTACATCAAAACGAAAACTTTCGTGAATCAAAGAACACTGTAAGCAGAATGAAAAGGCAACCCATGGAACAGGAGAAAATAATTTCTCAAAATATTAAGGAATTAATATGCAGAGTATACAAAGAACTCCTACAGTTCAACAATAAAAAAGCAAGCCAACAAATTTAAAAATTGGCGAAGGGCTAAATAGGCAGTTCTCCAAAGATGATACACAAATAGCTAATAAGCATAAGATGCTCAACATCACTAATCATTAGGAAGATACAAATCAAAACCACAGTAATATACCACTTCATACCTGTTGGGATGTCTATGATTTAAAACAAAACAGAAATAAGTGTTGGCAGGAATGTGGAGAAATTGGAACCCTTGTGCATTGTTGGTGGGAATACAAAATGGTGCAGCTGCTGTGGAAAACAGTATGGTAGATCCTCAAAAACTTAAACATAGAATTACCACATGATCCACCTGTTCCATTACTGCGTTTATACTCACAAGAATTGAAAACAGGGATTCAAACAGATATTAGTACCACCCATGATCACAGCAGTATTATTCACATAGCCCAAAGGTGGAAATAACCCATATGTTCATCAATGCGTGAATGGATAAACAAAATGTAGTATATATACAAAATAGAAAATTATTCAGCCTTATAAAGGCAGGAAATTCTGGCACATGCTACAACATGGATGAACCATGAAAATATTATGCTAAGTGAAACATGCCAGACCCATAAGGACAAATATTGTATAATTCCTCTTATATGAGATACCTGGAATAGTCAAATTTATAGAGACAGAAAATAGTGTGGTGGTTGCCAGGAGCTGGGGGGAGGGAGGAATGGAGAGTTATTGTTTAATGGGTACAAAGTTTCAGTACAGGAAGATGAGAAAGTTCTAGAGATGGATGGTGGTGATATTTGCACAACAATGGGAATGTATTTAATGTCTCTGAACTGTACACCTAAAAATGGTTAAAATGGTCAATTATGTTATGCATATTTTACCACAAAAAAAAAAAGAGTCATGGAAAACCAGCAGAGTTAATATATGGAATGAAAGGGAGGAAGGAATGCAAATCTTTAAGAGAAAATGGGAAAATGATTAGACAAATGATGTTCTAGGTTTTGCAGCATTTTTCTTCATATTTACGATTCAAATTGCAAAGAGAGGCAAATGATCAATATATTGGCTTTTCAACTGAGACTTTTCAAGTGTGTGAAATCTAGTCAAAACGTGTCCTTGTTCCAAGATTAAGATTAGAGCTAGTCTGAGGTATTATTACAATTCCTTCATGCTTTTAGATTTTGGAAGTTGTTCCAACATATACGTAACTTTTTTTTCTGAGTACAAAACAAACCGGTATTACAAAGTGGCACAAAATCTGAGTAGAAAGGAATCCAGCAAATATTTATGAAGTATCTACTGTGTGTTAAAATGCAAGGGACAGTCTGCTTCAAAGAGAGAGCAATGGCCAGTGGCAGACTTTCTTGCCAAAGTTTGGCCCAGTCTCCCTGACATTACTCAGTGTATCTCAGTAGTTGAGTCAGACAATTTTAACATTCCTGGTGGATGTAAGTGGTAATGGCGAAGGATAGCTAAATATTCATAAGCTTATTTACTCCTTAAACCTGTTTGGTGTGTTCCAAAGTTTGAAAATCTGATTAAAATTCATGAACAGTACCAGTACTAGGACAGACTTTCAGTGTATGGGTGGTGAGGATGACCATTAGACAGAACTCATCTGTAGAAACCATCACTTTAAAATCCTAGTCATGACTCTCCAAATTTCTGTGAAGCCCACTGACATCCCTTTGCTTTGGGGGTCCTCGGCCTTTGCTATTTTATCTATTACTTATGAATTATAGATGTTAGAGCTAAAAGAAACCTTAGAGGCCATCTTGAAGGATTTTCCTATTACTTTACTTTTACATTTTAAAATATGATTAACTTGAAATTTTTTCCTAGTATTTAACGCAGGGAAACTTTTTTCTCCTAAAGAACTGGTGTGCTTTCACTGTGGGATAATGGAAATTATACAACACATCATGTTGTTCAAAGTTTAGATATCTTTAATTGCTGTTTTCACTACTTTGTGTACTCACATATTTTTACTAAAAACCACCTCAGACACTCTTTAGATATAGACAAATTGAACCTCTCACTTTAAAGAAGAAGAAGCAGGTCTTGAGAAGTTAAGTGACCTATCCAAGGTTAAGTATTTTTGTTTGTTGTTTGTCTGGACTCACCAACTGAATTAAGCTTCTCGTAGACAAAGAAAAGCTCTTTTGTTCCCCGGAAGCACACAGTACAGAAATGAACACAAGCAGTCGTAATGAATGCCAAGTGAATGAATGCAAGCCTCATAGGTGCTTTCCCCCATGAACAGATCTGAGAGATCAAGGTGGATGCAGTGTCGATTGGATGATACTGTCTTCTACTTCAGAGACCTGGTGTTGGTTAAGGCTGGGCTGGGCCAGGGGGAGGGAACAGGTTTATACTTCCTGAGCTTCTGTAGAAATATTTATAATTTTACATCTTCTCAACGTGATAGAATTCAATCTGTACATGTGTGTAGTGGTATGAACATTGTCATATATAATAGGTGGGGATGGGAAGGCAAATATAATTGGGTACATTTCTGGAGGATAGTTTGACAACATCAAGAGCTTTACGGTAGTCATTAAAAGCAGTTCCTTCTCATTAATTCCATTTATAGAAATTTACCCCAAGAAAATAATTGGAGACATGAGTAAAATTTATAGTCAGGCATGTTCACTACTGTGGTATTTATAGCATAATGTAATGAACATAATAGCATGTATTTATATGTGATGTAACAAACAATGTTCAGCAGTATGGAAATGGCTATAAAAATTACAGCACAGTTGTAGGCTAGAATACTTATTTCATGTTCTCAACTCTGTTAACCTTGTTAAAAAATGTTTTAGAATATATATGAAATTTTTTTAAAAACTTTAAAAGGACTAAATATACTATAATGTTAACTGTGGTTACCTTTCGATTGTGGGATTATAAATAATTTTATGTTATTCTTTAATTTCCAAGTTTCCTTTAATTAATATGCTTTCAGAAAAAGAAAAAATATATATAAAAATATATAGAAAAAAATAAATATAATTAAAACAGTTAAATATATATAATTAAAACAATTTTAGCTCTCTGAGTCCCTGAATCCAGAATCCAGCCTAGAGGATATGAAAAGGGACTTCGGCGGGGCATGGGGAGTTGCTGGGCAATCAGTGTCACCAGTAGCCCCTCCCTAACACACAGGGATCTACTGCCTCTACCTTTCAAAGCTAAGTGAGGGCCATTTCTGTGGCCGAGAGGGCTGCCCATCCAAGGTTCTGGGTGAAGCTGATACGAGCAGCTTCTTTCTTCTATGCCCCCATCCCTGCCATAGCATACACAGGATTATCACCCACAGAATAATAATACCTTCTGTCTGTGGAGAATTATATAGTTGTCACAGTATATTTACATATGTTGTAATTCATTGGATTGCCATGATTTGGAGAGTCTAACATAACAGTAGTTATTTTTACCTTATATGACAGGTGAGGAAACAGAAATTAGAGAAGGCACAAGGATTGTTTGAGAACATACCAGTATCTTCTATAGCTTGTACAAAGGACCCTTCCTTGCATCCAAAATTTTGAAAGACAACTCTGATTGAAATACCCTTGATCTTTTTTTTTTTTTTTTTTTTTTTGTGAGGGAGACATTTATAAGCAATGCACATTTTTCCTTAATTCCTAAGATGCTCACATATCAGCAGCAGTAGTTTTTCCTCTTGGGCCACAAAGATGTAAACAACAAAGAAATAAGGATTTTATATTGTCGGTTCAAAATGACTTACCAAATGACTTATCAAGTTCTATGTACTACTTAACGTTGCAACATAAACATACACCAGGTACACATTGTCTATACAGCAGACATCTTGGTTCATAAGAATGAAAATTTAACGTTTTCCTTAAGTGAAGAAGAAAAGGACACCAGCGGGTGTACTTACCAAAAACCACCAATTTGATTTGTCTGGTCCTTTACACAATGTTGAATACGAATATGCAAGGAGATTCAGGCAGCTTCCTTGGGATTTCTCAGTTCAATTTGTGGAGCGCCCTTTGAGGCAAATCCTAAGAGGTAAAAAAAAAAAAATTGCTAGGAATGTTTTCTATTTGAATATAATTTTCGTATGTGCCTTACGAATTTGGGGCCATTTTCTTCAAAAAATGAATTACTATTACTAATTAACAAAGTCTCTACAAACCAAGAAATGCAACCCTTTATTCCTCCTTCTATCCTTGAAAAGACAGGGAACAGTAATAAGAAAATGACCAATTTCTTCCTTTGTTTTATTTTCCCCTCTGTCTTATTTATCCGTACCCCACCCCGCCACCGACTCCAAAATGCACAACACAATGTTCAGGAATGAATACACATGTAGCTTATATTTTATGCTTATAGATTCACAAAAAGAAGAGGTGGTGCTCTTTACAGAGATGATACTATCTAGCTCATGGACTCCCCCTGCCCCATCTGGGGGCTTATGCCACACATCACTATGGATCGTCACATTCTTGCCTGCAGAATCCAAAGAGGGTCTCAAAAACCACTGAAACAAGTGCTCCAGCCAACCACTACCAACTGATTAGAAGTGATATAAAAGCAACTTGTTATTCTGCCCTAAAATGAAGAGTTAAGACTCTTCTGAGGATGTTCTTTGCATGGACTACTATAAAAAGTAGGATTTGGGATCCTAGGATAATCTTAAAAATCATGATATAGAAAACATTCAGATTATGAAACTTAAGTTCAAGATAAGGGTATTTTGGATGAGACGTTAAAATATATCCTAAGCACAAAATTTTTACCTGTATTTCACATCTGAAAATGTAATCTACCAAACTTCAGGAATATTCTCTCCTCACTTTGGAGAGCCCTCATTAAGCCATCTGAAGATCCAGATGACTTCCACGATTCAATATGGCACAGTGGCTGCAACACCAGACTCGGAGCACCTAGAAGACTGGGATTTTAACTCTAGCTCTGCCATGCCTTGTTCTGTGTTCTCAGGCAAATTTTTTTTCCCTGGCTGAGCCAAAGTTTGCTCCCCTGAAGAAATAAAAGAGTTGGATTACCAGTAGTTTTCAAACTGGTTTTTTACTATTTGTTTTGTTTTCCTTCGTTTTTTTAGGTGTAGCGTCCTTTCTTCCACCAAAAATTTACCTAGATGCAGAAACAAACTGATAAAACAGGAGCTGGCTCAACTGGTGGTTGGGGATGATATGGGGAAGCATCTCCACCCATTCTGCTCCATCATCCACGGGGGCTGTATGGAAACACCATAGGATCTTTAGGACCACAGAGCACAATTTGGAACCCGCCAATTAAATGGCCTCTAGGGACTTCCCTGGCAGTCCAGTGGATAAGACTCCGTGCTCCCAATGCAGGGGGCCTTGGTTCGATCCCTGGTCGGGGAACTAGATCCCACATGCATGCCTAAACTAAGAGTCTGCATGCCGCAACTAAGAAGCCCGCATGCCGCAACTAAGAAGCCCGCATGCTGCAACGAAGATCCCGTGTGCTACAACTAAAACCCGGTGCAGCCAAAATAAATAAATAAATAAACAAATAAATAAATGGCTTCTAAAGTCAGTTACAGCTCCAAAATTATTCTGCCATAACTATCTCTATAATGCAATGACTGGCAAGGCATTCGATGGGATTCATAACTTTATGGGAACACAAGCAATAAAACTAAATCAGGGCTTCCCTGGTGGCGCAGTGGTTAAGGATCCGCCTGCCAATGCAGGGGACACGGGTTCGAGGCCTGGTCTGGGAAGATCCCACATGCCGTGGAGCGGAGCAACTAAGCCCATGTGCCAGAACTACTAAGCCTGCGCTCTAGAGCCTGCAAGCCACAACTACTAAGCCCACATGCCACAAATACTGAGGCCGCACGCCTAGAGCCCATGCTCCGCAACAAGAGAAGCCACTGCAATGAGAAGCCCGAGCACCACAAAAAGGAGTAGCCTCCGCTCGCTGCAACTAGAGAAAGCCCACGCGCAGCAATGAAGACCCAACGAAGCCAAAAGTAAATAAATTAAAAAAGTTAAAAAAACAAGAAACAAAAAACTAAATCATACTCCAATAAAGATGTTTAAAAAAATAACTAAATCATGAGCTGGCTTTAATCCTTATTATCAATGATCTACTAAAAAAAAAAAGCCACACCCTCAAATAAATCATAGAGTAATTGCTGTTAAACTCTGTACATCTCAAAGCATATAATCCTCACCCTCGTCTGTGAGGTCGATTTTCTAAATGCTACATCCTGGATAATACCTAATGATCAGCATCACAGTGTTTCATAAATAAAAATAAATGTGCAAATTACACAAGCCGTGTCCTGAAATTAATTCTACCCTGTCAAGGCAACAGAATAAAATGTAGACTCCTGCACTATTCATTTACTAGTTAAGTGAATCCAGACAAATTTATTCAACTTTTCTGAGCCTCAGTCTCCACATCCATAAAGTGGAGCTAATTCCTTGCAGGACTGCATGGAGAACAGAGAAAATACTTGTAAAGCACCATTCCTGGCACATATTTGTGCAGAATTGTAAGTTTTCTCTCTATAATGGCAAATTTTTTCCTTTGAGAAATAATATCATGGTAATGGACATGTAAACTCTATGAATTGGAAGCAAATTATTAATATATAAATGAAATTATAGGTTTTATATAGTTTTGTGCTAAATCTTAATGATGGGAAGAAGAATTATTGAAGTGCCTTTCACAGCTATTCAAGTAACAGAAAATTTCCCCCAAATAAAACACTTCGGACTATTTGTTTCCAGAAAAATCCGATTTTCCAGAATGGCTCCAAACATAACCCATTTCATAAATATTTTAATATTATTTTGTCATAAAAATCTTCAAGCGAAACCCACATGCTACTTTCTTCCCGTGGCTTCACACTCCTCCTGACACAAAATTGGGTGTCTCGGGGCAACCTGTTTGAGAAGTCGATCTCTAGTACAAATCCTCCATTTTACTGTGGAGGAAACTGTCTTACTGAAGGTCATGTAAAATTTGTGGGGAAGTTCTTAGAGAAAAGAATTATTTCCAGACATAAACTGGGTTAATTAATTCATTCCAACCCCTCACCCATTCCTTGTTGTATGAAAAAGCTATGGATATTGTCCATTATATCATGAAGTCTTTAGGAAGATCAACTGGGGAAATTTTCTTAGATTCCAGTAGAAGAAAAAGCTGTTCTGAGCAGAACACTCGTTTGTTTTCAATTTTTCAGGCATGTGAATCTTAAGAGTTACTCATGGGTCCTTCTTCAACAAATGGTGGGATCTGAGGGCAATCGTTTGTTGGACTTATGACGCCTGTGGCATCATCTTAATTTGCCTACCCTGATTTTTTTACCCTCTCTTCTTTATTTTGTCTACCATATGTATTTTTGAAAGCAGTTCAAATCCACTTTTGCAATGAGGCAGGTGTAAATAAGTATGTGAAATTAATAAATGTATTGTTTCCCAAAGGATGTTCCAATCTAATATCAAGTTCCATGTCACACTCTGCTTCTCTCAACTCTCACGCATAAACCAAGGCTAAAAATAACTTTCTCACCCTGACTCCTCCACCAACAAATGAGAATTCTGTTTCTTAAAAACAAATCCTGGGCTTCCCTGGTGGCTCAGTGGTTGAGAGTCCGCCTGCCGAAGCAGGGGACACGGGTTCGTGCCCCGGTCCGGGAAGACCCCACATGCAGCGGAGCGGCTGGGCCTGTGAGCCATGGCCGCTAAGCCTGTGCGTCCGGAGCCTGTGCTCCGCAACGGGAGAGGCCACAACAGTGAGAGGCCCGCGTACTGCAAAAAAAAAAAAAATTAAAAAAAAAAAATCCTTTCTAAAGATAAACCAGTTGCCCACACCCAGGGACGCTAGGACACGGGCCTAAAGCTACCAGGAGACTACCAGGGCAACAGTCTAGTAATAGAGTTCTGGTTCTCGCTCTGCCACCAGCAGTGTGAGACCACCTGTATGCCACTCAGCTTTTTGGCCTCAGCATCCTCACCGGTATAATGAAGCTGCTATTAACACCACATGTGAGAGTCGTTACAAGGATAAAATGAGACACTACATTTGAACGCATCATGTAAACTGCCAACCATCAACTCCGGCCTGGATGCCTGCAGTAGTATCCCAGCTGACTTCACCCATCCACTCTTGCCTGCTGCAATCAATCTGGCTCTCAAGACAGGCTAAGTGACCTTTTGAAAACACACAATTCAATCATGTCACCCTCCTGCTTAAACCTCTACACTCTCTTCCACTGCCCTTAGAATAAAATCAGTATCCCTAGTAAGGTGTATAAGGAAGACTGGCTGCTCCCTCCAGCCTCATCTTGTGTCACTTCCCCCTTAACACTTGCTGTTCCCAGTGCCTTAAACCCTCACCAATGCTCCTACCTAGCCAGCTTGTTCTCATCCTTACACGTCACTCCTCAGAGGTCATCCCTGGAGCCCCTCAAAACATTCCTGAAACGTCATATAATCCCTCACAGCGCTTCTCGTAACACTGGCTTGAACCTCATGAAATTGCTGTTTGGGGGGACAAAAACGGTAGAATATGGGCAACTTTATATGGTTTAATCTTACAGTAGTTGGTATAATAGCAGTCTTCTCCAGGCAATTGTAAACTTGCCCGGGGCAGAATCTAGATCTGACTCATTACTATAATCCCAGTGTCCCACACACAATCCTAGCACAGGAGTAGGTGCTTCATACTTTAATTAGTGTGAGGAATTGTTACTACTTTTTTAATGCTAAGCACATAATTTATATATTGTCACTGGTAGTATCACGTTTTTATTCAGATGCCACTTCTGTGTTGCATAGGAACAAAATGAAGAAATAGAACACAGAAAATCACCTTTTTAAGATTTTCATTTCTGGTGTTTCTGGAAAGAAAGAATGAATTCTAGTAAGTATAATGCATATCATCGGGGATAGAATTTAGCCCACTGGTATGGTATCATTTATGGATTTTTTTTCTTTTTTAACTCAAATGTTTCTCACCAAAGGGCAGAAGGAAAACAACTCTCAAAGGAAACCAGATGATTTGGATTTATCTTTTTTTACAGTTTTTGCCACGTGACAGCAAATCAATTGGGGGGAAAACTAGCATATAGAAGAGTGCTAGACTTGAAACCAAGGAATTTAAAAATACGCTTCCCCATGATATTCAAAAAGAATGCATCTAAAACATTCCCAGATCGCCTTACCCAACTATGCCTTATCTTGTGTCCCTCCTGAATTGAACAGAGGAAAGACCAAGTCTAAACAAGTTGGGATGATGTACAGGGTAGGGGAGGCTTGTGCACAAAGCATGTAACTTAATAATATTAATAACAGCTAATATTCACAGAGTACTTATTAGGCACCAGGCACCGTGCTAAGCATTTCGTGTACCCTGTCTTATTTAATCATTACTACAACCCCACAAAGCAAATTCTATGGTTATACTCATCCTGGAGATGAGGGAACTAAACAGAAGGAGGCTGCCCATTTGCTCAGGTCCTTTAACTGTAAATGATGAAGCTGGGATTCAACCCCAGGAGGTCTGAGACCAGAATCTGTGCTCTTAATTATTCTGCTCTATGGAAGAATCCGATTGCTTCTACACCCCAGTCTGGAAGAGTGGAAAACTAAAATTTGTGTTATAACAAAAGTGACAAATTACTCTATATGTATTTATATTGCAGCTTCAGAGTCATTTATGAGCAGTCAAAACTGTGAATGGCAAACCCATGGATTTTCAAGGCCCAACACCTAAGAATTTTTTGAAGCGTCTCAATATTCAACTTTAAACAGTAAAAGATACTCTCAACTTGGGTTAGAAATAAAGATAGGAGTTTAACTTTTTGGATGAAAAGTAGAGAATGTTAGATACTCATAAATATCATGAGCTCAGAAATACCTCATTACCCAATTTGTTCCCTAGATTCTTGAAAAGCTGGCATATTTGGGGAAGTTTTTGAGAAATCAGAGACCCCATGAAAGGAGTAAACAGAGCCTGCAATTTCACTTTCTACGGTTGTCAATAATCTCTAGTCAGATCTTTCTTGCTAACATTTAATAAAATAATCTACCTCTTTTAGTAGCAAAGAAAACAAACACGCTAACATTCACATCAGAGAAATTATTTTTAAAATTAACGCAAGTTACTAATTCTTTATGTACGATTCACAGGTGGTGGTTATTGATATATCACTACCCAGCCCCCCTCCATCTTTGTGCATTGACATTTGACCCTTTTTATAATGTGCACCTTGTACCAGTGAAACCTAAGGCACCAGCTAGTTACTCATTAAACCTGGGTGCCAAGGGCTGACTTGTACAAATTATGCTGTTAACTGCCCAGCCTGGCCTGTGTGCAGAAGTGGAAAAAGCAATCATCATAGCTGTGAAATTCTGTCATATCGGCAGAACTGAACTACAAATTGCAGCAATTCGTGCCTGACCTCTGATCTGTGAAGTTAGTCTAAACCTTTGAACCTCAGCTTGGAATTGAGAAACAGCATTTACTTGTACCAGAGAAGATGGCTGCTGTGAATAGTTAACTCCGTGACTGGTTCTTGATCTACATCCACCTCCCCCAAAGAGTCAACCACAGCAAGATACTTAGGAGGGAGATCTCGAGAGTAGACTTCTCATAAGGCGGCATTATGAACAAGTCTAATATAAGTAGAAAATTTCAGGATGCAAGTCTTTTAAAGGAGCATATAAAAATAATTTTTGAAAAGGGGAGAATCTGAGATAACTGAAATCACTGGGCATTTATACCTAGGGATAATGTGCACTAAAAAAATTCTCTTTACAAGTTAAACAGAAATGGAGTTTTAACTAAACACTAAAATTAACTCTGCTCAATATTCTGCACCGACCTAATGAGAAAAGAATTTGCAAAAGAACAGATACATGTATAACTGAATCATTTTGCTGTACACCTGAAACTGACACGACGTTGTTAATCAACTATAATCCAATATAAAATAAAAATTAAAAAAAAAATTTACCAGATGGTACCATCTCTCATATTATATTTTTAAACAAATACATTATCTAATTTCTGTTAGAAATTTACAGCTTTTAAATTTATAGCTTTTAAAGCCCATATTAAGACATTTCTGGGAAAAAGCAATCATGGGAAACCAGTTAAACTTTTCTTTGAACTCAAACTTACCTTCGGATACTAAACATTAGATGTAGGCTAATGAATAAGTATAATAATATATGTTTTTTTAATGTATACATTTTGTCGCAACATTGATTCATCATACTTTATTCATAATGAAGAGGGTTTTTCTTTTCAGGATTAGCTTCAAATGCTATCCAAATCGCTCCATTTCCAGGTAGAAAGAAGCGAATAAAGATTCTTTATCTCTGGTTTCTTTGAGTTAATATTAGAACAAATCTAAACAGCACATAAATTATAACTAAACTATTCGTTCTAATAAAAGTGAAACTAATTTATGTAGTCTTTAAAGTATATAAACCTACACTTAACTAATTCCATTTTATAAAGTTTACTATTGGTTTGAAAAAATGATTGATACAAGAGAGTCTATATCTTATACCAGCACTTTACTCAGAGGAAAAGTCATTATCACTAACTTCTGTGCAGTAACTCTCAAGAGCTAATTCCATTAATTTCTCATTTTTCCTTACCACATGTCACTTAAAATTTCTTCTTTAACGACTGACTCTGAAATGACTTTGGAAAATAAATGTGGACATTATTGATAAATTCCTGCTTTTTGTCCCATAATTAAAATAGCAGCAATCTATGAAAACATGACTTTTTTTTCCCACCTAGTTTTTTCAAGTTTGTTAAAGTGAAGAGATGCTAGACAAACTAATTTAAAAAAAAAATGTTCTTAGCTTAGGAATTTCGGTTTTGCTGCTGGTAAGACAAACTGTGCAGCATTTGAAATTCTCACAAACTTCCTTTTTTTTCTTTCTTTTTTTTCTTGCCTTCGGTTAAAAACAAAACAGATCATTTGTTTATTCTACGTGATCTAAACTACTTTAACCAACTCCTCTCTTCCAATTACAACAAATAAGGTGTTCCCTACCTTTCCAGTCTTGAAATCTGGATGCAACAGGCTAATGGTAACAAAAGCTTTCCTTAAGCAAACTTCGCTCCTGATCCAGGAACTGCGTAACTCTGTTATACATGGCACACCTCTCCTCATTGGTCAATGAGCTTTGGCCACTTAAAGGCCTTGGGAGTCATTTGCTAAGGGCACCTGAAATGAACTTGAGTGGGTGGTACAGAAAGAAGGGAGGTGTTAAAATTGCCAGATACAAAACGCTCAACAGCAGCCTGAAAATTTGATAGCAAACCTACTGTAACAAATGGATCTGGGGAAGACCCAAGAAGACAAAAGCTCTGACATTTCATAGAGAAGGAAATTTAACTGAAATATTTTATTCATACACCAATACTGACTAAAAGGAAACAAATGATTTTTTAAATTCACCTTCCTAGAAACAAGATGGATGTCCACTACATTGTTCTGCTTGCTGTAGACAAAGAAAACAGTAATTCTTACTTCACTTGAGTTGTTGAGTTCTAAACACTTTATATATGAACACACATAGAAAGTGCTTAGAAAACTTCCTGGCATACAGAAAGTACTCAAAAAATACTACTATGATTTCTTAGAAATGTTCTATTTTTAGCAAATATTGGTTTTTTTTCTTTTCATTGTATCTGGGGTAGGTAACTTGGAGTGAGTGTCCTTCATCTTTTCTACTAATCAGTACCAATAATTGGGTTTATGATAAGCCTGGCAGAAAAAAGATAGAGGCAAAAATTATACAAGAACTAAACCCTCATTTTTTTTACTTCATCCATTTGGAACTGGAAATGGATTTATTGGTAACAGGCAGAGAAAAACAGAAGGGACAGAGAAAGAAAAAGGAGTGGTAAAACATGATTCATGCATAATAAAAACAGTCCGTACATAACAATGGATCAGCAGGACCTGAAGCACTTAAGCAGAGTAAATACACTCCTCTTCAAGCAGTGAAGAGATGGAACCCACTCTGGGGGTTGAGTTTGTCAGTTCAGGCAGCTGGGAGACGAGGGGAGAAGGGACCAGAAGATGGGCTGGAGGAGGGTCCCTGAAAGCTAACCTGTGACATCTGGGACCACCTGAACCAGGATTAACATGAGCTCCACAGCGTTCAAAGAGAGGAACAAATCTGAAACTCTTCCTAAAACAAACATTTCAAACTTGTGACCTCAAGTTTTCCCTTAGTTGTTATTCTGTAATTGCGAACCTTATTAAATCCCATAAACTTTAGCAATTTGAAGTAGCCAGGATGGGAAGTAAAAAGGCCAGAGTGACAAGAAAGTTTTAAATCTGTTTATCTACCTATATTTTTTTAAGAGAAACAGTTTTATTACTCCCAAATGAAATAATCTAAAGCTATCAGTAGTGACAAGAAAATTATCAGCAGGTTACTTAGTAAAGGGTCAAAATCCAGAACAAGTCTAAGATTATAATCATGTTAAATATTGTATAAAACTAAATTGCCAGGTTCTGATGAAAGGAAAATGGAAGCAATTTTTCAACGATACTAAGGCAGTGTTTCCAAAAAACTATCGACTTTAGACTAAATTCCTTTTGACTACAAAAGGAACCCAGAAAATCTGCCTTGTATATAAGAGTAATTGAGTATATTATATAAGAATTTTTATCAATTCTGGATGTGTGACATGCTTTAAGCATTAGGAAGAATATTTTTGGTTTGGAGGTTTGGTGTATGAATGGGTGTCGGTCAAGTGGGTGACAGAGAAAGAGAGAGAGAGAGTGTGTGTGTGTGTGTTTGTTTCTGTGTGAATTCTTATACCAACCATTACCAAGAATGCAAAAACATAGGAAACAAACCAACTCAGGATGATAAATTTTAAGAGTAAGGTGGTAAGGACAGGGCAGCTTTTCACTGGATATCTAAAAGCAATCATTAAAACTACCGCCTGCCCTAAACAAAAATGAGCAACTTCTCCCTACTTTTGCTTTGAACAGAGTTAATTTAAAAAATACATATATGGCACACAGATATCTACGGTCTTGGCAAAAACAATGCACACAAGTTATTATAAATGCACACAAAAAAAGTAAAAGTCATCCCTTCTACTGGTAGTGACACTGACTCCTATTACATAGCCCTGGATGTAGGGAGATGTATCAGTATAAAAACTGTGTGTCAGTGGCATCAGAGTAGACACATGTTACATTTGCTGCCTTAACTTCTGATAGCTCTGGTGTGCCTTGGTCATCCCTGGAAGAGCATCCTTTGTTTTAACAAGGCAACTTTGTTTTTAGAGTGGACTGACAGCAGGCAAATCTGAGATCTGAGACAGTAGAGAAAAAAAAAAAAAAATACAGGTGCAAAACAGAAGCTTGAGACAAGATGAGCTCTAAGGTAGATCTGGAAAAAGGAATAAGAAGATTCAGACAGGCCTGGGAGAAGAGAAATTGGAGCATGAGTGAAGACCTGGTAAGAAGCCAGGAAATTGTTATGTGGGCTATTTTAAATATAGGTAATATCTATTAAAGTCCCTTTTACATCCTACTAAGAGAACATTCTTTTTTATTTTCACTTACCTAAAGGCTTAAAGATACAGCCGATGTAAAGATCAAGTAAATGTGTGTTTGCTCTTTATTTAATAGCAGTATATAGTTTTCCAGAAGTAAATTTTACACTATGTATTTAGAATTTCAAAACCTTGCTGAAATTGGGCATTGTATTAATGCATGACTAAAGCATAAGAGGAAGAAACTGCACACACACACACACACACACACACACACACACACTGAGGTACTAGTTTTCATCTGAAAAAGTGCCGATTACTGGCACTGATGCCATGTATCTGTACTGGTGGTGTCAGCAACAATAGTTGGTCATGACACTAACTAACCGACATTGGAAAAGTGAGTTCAAAGAGCTGAAGGCATGCAGGTATACATATGAGAGTCCTCCTAAAGAATGTATGTGATAAACACAGAACCCACCAGAAGAATGGCAATATTATAAAAGGATTAACGCCTCCAAGACAGCTTTTGGTTTCCACATACACGCAACATATGCATGCCTTGGCCTCAGCTGCATGCGTTGTTAACATCCCTTTACCCGCCCTCTTCCACCACTACTTTAGACCAAAGAGTCTTTTTCTACTTTTATGTATTCTCTTTCGGTTAATTTGTTAAATATCCCATTAACGGTATCAACAGGAAGAATTAGATAATGGACATTGCCATACCTGGGCTGACGAGTTTATCGTATCTGGACATCAGAAAAGGATCTGAGGGCTTTCATTTAAAAATTTTAAACATTATCTTCTCAACTGGTACAATTGCTTTAAAGAGTAAAATTATAATAACTAATATTTGTGTATTTCATTCACTCAATCAATATTATCAAGTACCTTCTAAGTGGCAGGCACTGTTCTAGGTACTGGGGCTATAACAGTAAGCAAAACAGACAAAAATCCCTGCCCTCGTGAACCCTATAATCTCATCGGGGGAGACAGACATTGAATGAATAGATCAGTAAAATATATAGTATGTTAGATTATGAAAGAGCTAAAGAGAAGAAACAGCAGGGAAGGAAAATGTGTGTGTGTGGCCAGAGCGGCGGGGGACCATCCTGCACGGTCCCTGTCTTACAAGGGAAAGTATATTTATTATTACTTATTATAAAAATTAAGCTTGGAATCCATTAGATGTCTAGTGGGATACACTCTTAAAGCATATACCTACCCTCATTTAAATCATATGTCAAGTACTTCCTGCTTACATAGTATAGCTATTTAACGTGGACACAGGCAAGGCAGCAGACATCTTAAATACAGTAGTAAGAGCCAGGTACATGGTATTACAGAAAGGAACCCAAGAGAGAATGAAGTGCTTTGGGATGATTGTTTTTTTGTTTTTTTGTTTTTGTGGTACGCGGGCCTCTCACTGTTGTGGCCTCTCCCGTTGCGGAGCACAGGCTCGGGATGTGCAGGCTCAACGGCCATGGCTCACGGGCCCAGCTGCTCCGCGGCATGTGGGATCTTCCCGGACCGGGGCACGAACCCATGTCCCCTGCATCGGCAGGCGGACTCTCAACCACTGCGCCACCAGGGAAGCCCCAGGGATGATTGTTTTGAAGTAAAACGAATTTTCCCCTCCTTTCTCAGGTTAGCAGGAACTTCAGAGGGTTTAAATTGGCCAGGCTGGGCTGCAGTGGGATCTCCTCTCACCCTTACCCTAGCTCACCCCCTTCGCCCCTATTTAATCACAGTCTTTAGGCTCACCCTTATTGGGGATATGCGGGACTGAGTCCCTACTTCTTGGAAATGTTCATCATGACAGGGAACACTGACTCAAGAAGAGAGAGGTGGGCGTGGATCAGATCTACTAACTTTTTTTTTCAGAATCTAGGGTTCCAGCATCAGCACTGCATGAGTTAATCCAGAAGCTTTACAATATTATATGTTAATTATGCCTACTACAGAGCTTGTCTCTAACTTCTCAAAGTGACAGAGAGATTTACCCAATAAATTAAAGTATAACCCTATGCCATATCCAACCAACTCCTTCCTTCCCAAGCTTTACTCAAGCCAGGGATACTTTTTTTTTTACTTTAAAATTTATATTTGTCACAAAAGCAGTCCTTCTAGTGCTCTCCACCTTCCTGTGTCACAGGCAGACATGAAGAGACCACAGACTTCAAGCACCCATGTTTATTACATACAACACTGACAAGGGTACATTTGGGGAAGCAGCCAATGAAGAGGCACAAAGCAGAATCATCACCTAAATTTCCTAACTTTTACTTAAACTCATCACCTCCATCTATAATAAAATCACTGTAGCTAACTTCTCTCTATAGCCCTTGTCAGATACAAGACACTGTTACTAAGTGCTTCACATATATTAACACATGCATCCCTCATAAATATATCTTGCAGTAGGTACTAGTAATGTCTCCATTTTACAGATGAGTAATCTAAGGCATAAGAAATAGAGTAACTTGATCAAGACAAAGAGCTAGCAAATAGTGGATGAGGATTTGAACCCAGGCACTCTGGCTCTCAGAGATCACATTTTACCACATCTAGGTAAGTAATCTTCCTCCCTTCCTCCCTCTCCTTTCTTTCCTCTTAATTACCTACCTCTCTAGCTACCTACCCACCCTTGACCTTGCTGCTCTGAGCCTGCCAGTGACAGGCATTTCTGTACTTACAGAAAACCTTTGGAACATCTGGGGGTGGGGATGGGGGCCTCGCCTTGCGGCTGTGCAGGATCTTAGTTCCCCGACCAGGGATGGAACCCGCGCCCTCGGCAGTGGAAGCGCGGAGTCCTAACCACTGGACCGCGAGGGAACTCCCTTTGGAATAAGATGGTATCTTTGGAGCCAGGGAGGAAAACCTTTAATGCTCGGTGAGTAAAATGATAATTTATAAAAGTCACAGAATCTAATTTAAATCTAAAGACAATTCTCTCCCTAAACTCTTCCTCTATCTTAGGCAGCACTCTTCATTAATTCTTAGAAACCTGTTAGATTTTAAAGTGATCCCTTTCTGCCCCTCTACCATAGCAAACTGTAGTGTCTCATAATTACCAGCCTTTACCCTTATATATCCTGTTGTTGTCTGAACAGACTCTTTATTTTTAAAAGAGGAAGTTCAGAATAAATATTGAAATGCAAGTGGAGAGGAGATATCTATTACAAAGTCATAAATAATGTGTAAAATCCAAGCCCCGTGTTCCACATTTGCTAGAGAAAAGTCATAATGTAAAAGGTAGACTGCCCCCGCCCCCCGCCCCCAATGAGCAATCAGGATAATGAGAGCTCAGGAAGTGTGTGACCTTGCAAAGTATTATGTAAGTTTTGCTCTTTAATAATTAAATGGTGTTTTACTAATTTCCTCTAAATTACCACAGAAATCCCCTACCATCCTGGATTTACCAAGTACTGTGCTTTTCCATCCAAACGTATATATTTTCAATAATATTCTGGGACGTACTCAAGCACAGGGGGAGAAGGCAGTCAAAGACCTGGACCCTGATGTGGACTCTATTAACTAGGAGCTAATAATCTTTTTGGAGAGATAATTAAATGTCAAACAATTAAAACATATAAAATACTGGGTGAAACGCAGCATCACCTGCTGTGCAGGCACTAAGTGCTATAGAGTCAGGTAGGGAGTGTTATCAAATTGACCAAAGTCCACGGGCAAGAGCTTCCTGCCAGAGATGCCAGTAGGCTGCATTCTGATTTACAGTCATAGGTTACTAACACGGCAATCACAAACCTCACAACTTTAAAACATGCACTTCTCTGACTCTTTACTTTGTGATTAAAAAAAAAAAAACTTCTTTCCTGAAGAATTTTTTTTATTTCAAGAATTGGGTATTATCAACATTGGCATTAACCTTAAACGTAATATATTTTATAAATATAATACCTTAATCAACCAAGAAATTGAATATAGTCTGGGGCTTGAATGGCTGTCAAGGTACTAAATAAGTTATGTTGTCTTTAACAGACTGTGAACATTTTTTTTTTTTCTTAAGGAAGCTCTTACTTTTTGAGAACATAGAAGTAGATATTGTAAAGAAAAAAAACTTTTTAATACGGAAATAATAGAAACTGTACAAAAAAGAATCTAGCAGATTAAAACTTTAGCTGCTGTGGATCTATAAACACTGGTTAAGTCATTAATTAGAAACACGAGGACATCTTTAAAAGATCAACTGCAAAGCTGATTAGTTTAGATAGAATGCTAAAATTAGCAAAGAGTGTATGTTCAAGAAAAAGGACAAGGGCTTCCCTGGTGGCGCAGTGGTTGAGAGTCCGCCTGCCGATGCAGGGGACACGGGTCCGTGCCCCGGTCCGGGAAGATCCCACATGCCGCGGAGCGGCTGGGCCCGTGAGCCATGGCCGCTGAGCCTGCGCATCCGGAGCCTGTGCTCCGCAACGGGAGAGGCCACAACAGTGAGAGGCCCACGTACCACAAAACAAACAAACAAACAAAAAAACTATAATATATATGAAGAGCCTTGAAAATGTTCATTCTTTTCACTTGGCAATTATGTCATTAAGATCTATCCTAAAGAAATAATAAAAGAAGTTTTCATACAAAGATGCTTATCTCAGAATTCTTTATAATAAATTTAGAAATTATCCAAATGCTTCACCTTGAGGAAATAAATGGTTAAATAAATGGTGGTACAGAAGCCACTAAAAATTATATTATTTGTTCAGTCACTAAAAATTACATTTATGAAGAATTTTAATGTCATGAATGAAGGTTTATGACATGTGAGAGAAACAAAATAGTACAGAAAACGTATGTATAGTGTGAGCTCAACTGATACTATAGAAATAAAAACTAGAAAAATATTACAAAATATTGAATGCAGTTGTCTCTGGATAGTAAGAATATTGGTGATTTAAGTTTTTCTCTTTATGTTCTTCTATTTTAACATTATACATGTCTATCTTCAGCATAATTTTGGTTATCAGAAAAATTAAGACGACGTGATAAAATAATCTCTTGTTTTAGCTCCCTTCTCTCCTTTTCAGCCCATCATTAAGTTCTTAATGCCAATTATTTTCCTTTCCTTTCTTACCAATTTAGCTCAACACTAACCATGCACAACCTCTTTGCTTCTCTCCTTTAGCCACTTTCCCTGCTAACCATCCTGAAAGCAGTAGGAAGAACCATCTACCTTAAGTGTGGCTGGGATTACACTACTCCCATGAAGGCAATTTGATGTGATCCTGGTCATCCATAACATTACGAGCTTTTTGATCATGAACTGCAAATCTCTGTTTAACTTGTGACTACAAACCACTGCATAATTTGCCTTTGTTCCTCTCAACCTCGACAGACACACAACCACATACAAAATCCCCAACTACCTTTCTACTTCCTATGTCCGAACAGATCCTTGTTTTCTTTTACAATTCTCCTCCGGAATCATCTTCCTCAGGAAGGCTTCTTATCCACGTATCTGCCTTTCTCCAGATGACTTTACTGCCACATTGCTTCAGCATTCCTTTTTTAATACAGTTGACAATTGTGTGTTGCAAACGTCATTTGCAATCAGACTTGGAAATCGATGAGAATTCCTGTTTCATCACAGCACGGCATAAACTATAATTCCACATTTGAAACTTAAAACTTATACACAAAGTTTAAGACTTTCTCTCGGTTTTGTTGTTATTGTTGTTCATTTACATAGTTGTCATATTTGCATGACAAGCTGATAGCACCTTACAAAATATATCATATCCAAGCCATTTGCTTTCAACCTCTCTCCCTGCCAAGGACATACACAGAGAACGTATGTATAGTGTGATCTCAACTAAGACTATAGAAATTCACTAACTTGGGTGCTTAACAATTGCTCTTGATAAGAATTCCAAACTATTGGTAAAATATTTTTGACTTACAACATGGAGCCATAAATCATAATAAGAAAACTCAGGGACTTTCCTGGTGGTCCAGTGGTAAAGAATCTGCCTTACAAGGCAGGGGACGCAGGCTCGATCCCTGGTCAGGGAACTAAGATCCCACGTGCCACGGGACAACTAAGCCCCCGCGCCACAACTACTGAGCTTGCACGCCTCAACTAGAGAGCCTGCGTGCTGCAAACTACAGAGCCCAGGCACCCTGGAGCCCATGCGCCACAACTAGAGAAGAGAAAACCCACACGCAACAACTAGAGAGAAGCCCACGCACTGAAACGAGAGATCTCACGTGCCTCAAGGAAGATCCTGCGTGCCGCAACAAAGACCCAACGTGGCCAAAACTAAATAAAATAAATAAATAATAATTTAAAAAAAGGAGTAGTAAGAGTATAAAAGTATAGTAAGAGTATACATGTATGTGCCTCTGCTGTTCTACCATATTTGTTTCAGGTTTCCAATTTGAAATCCATATGTGTCCTTGACACGTCAGTGCTTTGAGAAGCACCTCATTTCTCTGGCTTTGTTTTACAGAAAAGGAAACCAAAAAAATGGCAATGGAGCAACTTATTAACACAGTATGTTTTTAGAAATGCCAAAACTGAAATTATCAGTCCCAGAGTTAGTTCCAAGTGAAACTATGAAAACATTTATATGAAAATCACTTTGATCTGACGTGTTAATGGAAATGTTAGTGTCGATCATGACTCCTTATAATTACTCAAATGGACAATTTTTTAAATTGGAAAAAACACATTACTGTGAAAACATACTTTTATGACGAGGAACTCGACACATCCCTCAAACTTACAAGCACGTGATTAACAGTAACTGCTTATTAAATTTCTTTTGAGTGACTGTCACTAAAACTACAAAATAGTAATAATAATAATTAATTGAAGAAATAGAATACCATTAATGGTACTTACTTCTCTTTCAGAAATGAAGAATTAAAAAATTATGATATAAGAAATCTCCATTTTAGATTCTTTATATGCACATACCTATGTGCCAAAAGACACATCAGTTAATAGTTGAACTTAGGTTGGAGAATTAAATAACTAAACACAGTAGCTAAGATTGAAACGGATAATTTATCTAAATTTCAAATCAAACTAAAAACTGGTCCCAATCATTACTTTTCTTTCTATCAAGAATTAAATGGAATTCAGAAATATTTATTAAAACAAAATCAAAGACAAACTACAAACAGGATGGGCTGCAACACATATAATGAAAAGTCAATTTCCTTAATGTGCAAGAGCTCTTACGAATCAATAAAGAAAATGTAACCCAATAAGTACAAGCAAAGACATGAACAGGCAATGTACAGAAAAATTCTATGGCCAATAAACATAAAAATACGTTCCACTCTATTCAAACTGAATTTTGTTCAGTTAAATAAATGTAAACCTAAACAAAAAAAGTCCTATCAAATCAACAAAAATTTAAAAATTTTATAACACCCACTGGTGGTGAATGTTGGGGAAAACAGGGACTCACATATACTCTAGTGGGAATATAAACTGGTATAAGGACATGATAAGGAGTTGTAAGATGCCTGAGGACACAGAGCAAATTCTTTCATGTCCATATTCTTTGTGCTGCCTAACCTACTGGCTTATTCCTACACGGTAGATCCTCAATTCAAAATCTGTTAAATGACAAAAATATAATAATTTTCTCATTTGCATAAGAGAACAATCTAGCTTCTGTTCTATCAAAATGAAGAAGAAACGTTTCTATTTTCAGTAGTAAGGATAATTACTAATTTGTATAGTACTGTATAATTTATAAAATTCATTCTTGTCCATACTTTATCTCAGATTGTGGAGTAATTAAATTTTTCATAAACTTTTAGAAATGGACTACATGTAAGGAATACTTTTGACAATGTTATACCCTGGGAAGGGCTACAGATTTAAATGGAAGTTGTAAAATCCTCAGAGGAAATGGGGGCGGGGGTGGTGGTGAGTGCTGGGTAGAAGGGAAATGGGTTGAGAGACATTGGTTTGTGAATTTAGAAGTTCTGGTAGAACCAATTCCCCATGTGACTATGATTCAACAGAGCACACATGTACCCTTTTTAACCGTAAAGGCACTTACACAGCATTAATGGCTGGTCTCTGGGTAATTTATATGCTATGATCTTGATAATCCACATACATGTTTAATCAATCCTTATCTGTCAGGTGATTGTTACTGTTTTCTATAAGTCACCCCTGGTCCATTCACAGGGATTCAAATTTATTTTGATCATTCACTGGAGTGGAAGTGTCTTAAGATTTCAGTAGCCACCAAAAATTATTCCCAGTGCTCCCCTAGGAGGCAGCAACATAGGATGGTCAAAGTTTATCTATTAGCTCTTTTACACCAGAAGTTTCTTTTAGAACCTGTGTTGAAGATTGGCAGGCAGAATTGAATGTGACAAAAAAGAAACCAGAATGAGTCGGTCTCAGGAACTGAGATGTTCCTTGTGGTCTCCACTATCTGATGATGTTAGTGATTTCACCTCTACATCATCCATTTCTTTCCTGCGAAAAAATCACTATCTAGATATAATGTGTAATAAATACACACACACACACACTTTACAGTTGCTTCAGTGTGTGCAGCTTAACGTGATGTCTTGGCACTCTTTGAAATGATCTTCTAAAGTGCTAGTGGTCTCTTATTCTGGCTGGCCTAAAATTTTTGGAAAATAGTAGACAGCCAATAACATTTACAGATTGATAACACAGAGCTACAAAATGTATTTAACCTAACAACTTTCAATTATAGATTCTCAGCATATCACAGAAACTTCTATTGGACATTTAAGTGTTTAAGGAGCCCAAGCCGGGAGAGACATCTGTGCTGCTGATCCCAGACCACTCTAATTGCCTAATTTATAACTCGTGACCCATCAGTTTTCTCAGCACCCCTTATGGCCCATCTTTCACATCCTCGTATAATTATTTGTAATCATGGCTACACAAAGAACAAGAGTGGCTCACCTCTGTGTATGAAGAGGTAAACAAAACAATTATTAATATAACTATATCTTTGACTAATTCATACTAAATTCAGTCTTCCAAAAAATAAATCTACTTTCAACCCATCCTTGGATAAAATTCATCTAATGATACATATATCTCACTAAGAAAGCTGATTATCAATTTATAGACTAATGAGTTCTTTTCTTCACTTTTTCCCTATGTATAACCTAGTATTCTCGAATTTCTCTGCACCTACAGGGACAGAGGAAAGAAGGGGGATATCCACATCCTTTCTAATACTTAGTGATGTTTCTAATAAGAAAAGTTTAATGGAGAAAAAAGAGAGAGAGAGAAAGGGGAGGGATGAATAATTGAGTAATTGAGTACTGGTTGTACTTTTTCTACTAACTAGAAGATCTTGGGGAAAACATCTTTGAAATATTTTATTTCTTCTTCCCACAGGTAAAATGGGAATAATTATTTCCCTATAACAACCTCAGAGATGCTGTGAGGGAGAAAAATATACATTATGCATGAAAATGTTCTGAGTTTTCAGGAAGAGAAGCAACATATTATTAAAATAATGCTCACTTATTGTTTTAATATTAAATACTAATATTTATATTCAAATAGTAAAGACATAAAACTAGTATCTAGCTATAGTTAATAAAATATTTTTATGAAAATATTACTTTGCTTTAAGGTTAGTTTTATCTTAACTAATACCATTCATAAATAACTAGAGATTGGCTGTATTTTCATTTTAAAGGAAGCTAACTGAAGGTTTCCTGATGAGGATTGATCTATACCTTTTTTCTTCTTCTAAAAGTAACAGCCATCCTTTGGCTAAAGGGTGAGAATAACATGTATATACTGTTTTTATTCCATTGGGCACATAAACAACAGCCAGTGCCTTGAAGCTGCAATGGGAGAACGTGCTACCCCCATGGAGCCTCAGGTACCAGAATCTTAATGTTAGCTCCTCTGGTGCGTTCACAGAGAGCATTTCTATCCCCACTTCAAGAGGAGAACTTTAAGTACTGTAAAACGTAAATGAGATAGTGACACTGTTTTCATAATTTATGGTACTCCCATTCTGACCTGTGTCAAATTTGCTTAGGAAAATACATTTCCTGCCTTTGTTCTCATAGTATCATTACAGTATGGATGGATGGATGATCAAATAAGTTAGGACAGCGATCTTTTGGAGAAAAGAAGATTTCTTATTTGGAAGTAATAACAGCGTAGGCTGCCACACCTCAGTAGGAAATGTGTCTCGGCGCCTGGTAGCAAACACAGGTGAGGCTCATCCTGGTAGCACGTGCAGGTGAGGTCATGGATGGGTGGCAAGGAAGTACAAACTAATGGAAACACAACTCCAGGCTCTGAAGCTACTTTACATGGAGTTAGCACAGCATAGGCTCATCTGACCTAACAACATCAACAACAACAACAGGATAGCTAACCCTGACTGAGCATTCACCATGTACCAACTCTGGGCTGAGACTTCACGTGTTAGCTCATTTAATCCTCACAACAACACTATGAGGGAGTAACTAGCTTTATGCTGATTTTACAAATGTGGAAACTGATGCTTAGAGAACTTACATTAAGTTGCCCAAAGTCTCACAGCTACTAAATGACAGAGACAGAACTCACACCCAGGCAGCCAGACTCCAGAGCCCATGTTTTGACCCCAGAACTACAAGGCCACATGGACTCCATCACAATGAGAAGCCAGTATTTCATCAATTATTCTCTCTATACCCATCTCATGGATCCAGTTGCCTTGTTATTCTGCCCCCAAAGGAGAAGGTCTGAATGCACTGGCTGAGATTCAGCATTGGTCACTCACAAACTGTCTTGTGAGACAGATAATGAAGACAACAATGAAAATGCAATAAATAACCTAACCTTCCACTTTAAGAAACTAGAAAAAGAGCAAACTAAATCTGAAACAACATAAGGAAGGAATAAATAAGAATAAGGATTTGAATGGAAATAAAGGAAATGGAGAATAGAAAAATAATAAAGAAAATCAATGAAACTGAAAGTTTGTTCTTTGAAAAGATCAATATTGACAAACCTTTAGCTAGAATGACCATGAAAATAAGAGAAAACTCCACTTATTAAACTCAGGAATAAAAGAGGGACATCACTACTGACCTCACAGAAATAAAAAAGATATATCTATGACCTAGATGTATCAATGGACAAATTCCTAGAAAGACACTTCTACCAAAACAGACTCAAGAAGAAATAGAAAATCTGAATAGACTTATAGTAAGTAGAGTTTGAATTAGTAATAAAATTTTTTTTTCCATGAAGAAAAGCCCAGGAACAGATGGCTTTGCTAGTGAATTCTAACACCAAATGTTTAAAGTATGATTATCACCAATCCTTCACAAGCTCTTCCAAAAAATAGAAGAGGACGGAACATTTCTCAATTCAGTGAGGCCAGTGTTACCCTGCGACAAAATCCTGACAAAGACATCACAAGAAAACTACAAATCAATATCTCTTATGAATACATGCAAAAATCCTCAACACTAGCGAATTGAACACAACGTAAAAAGGATTATACACCATGATCAAGTGTGATTTATCCCAGGAATGCAAGGTTTTAACATAAGAAAATCAATCAATGCAATACACTACACCTTATTAATGAAGGACAAAAAACATACAATCATTTTAATAGACACCAAAAAAAATTTGACAAAATGCAACAACCTTTAATGATTAAAACACTCAACGTACTAGAAACCAAGGGAACTTCTTCAATCTTATAAAAAAGCATCTACAAAAGCCCACAGCTAACATGATACTTCATGGTAAAAGACTGAATGCTTTCCCCCTAAGATCTGTAACAAGACAAGGATGCCCACTCTTTGCCACATCTACTGAACACTGTACTGGAGATTTTAGCCAGGGCAATTAGGCAAGAAAAAGAAATAAAGGGCAATCCTATTGGAAAGGAAGATGTAAAACTACATATATTCACAGCTGACATGATCTTATATGCATAAAATCCTGAAGAATCCACTAAAACACTATTAGAGCTACTAAACAAGTCTAACAAGGTTGCAGGATACAAGACCAATATACAAAAATCAATTGTATTTCTACACAGTATCAATGAACAATCCCTAAACTGAAATTAACAAAATAGTTTCATTTAGAATAGCATTAAAAATAACAAAATAATATGAAAACATCAAAACGTTGTTGAAATAAATGAAAAGAGGATCTAAATAAAGAGAAAAACATCTCATGTTCATGGATCAAAGATGTAATATTGTTAATAGCAGTACTCCTCAAACTGATCTATGTATTCAACACAATTCTTATCAATATCCCAGCTAGCTTCTTTGAAGAAATTGATAAGCTGATCCTAAAATTCATACAAAAATTAAAGGGGCCCAGAAGCCAAAACAGTCTTGAAAAAGAAGACCAAAGTTGGAGGACTCACATTTCCCAATTTCAAAACTTACTATAAAGCTATGGTGATTAAGACAGTATAGTACTAGCATAAGGACAGACATATTGATCAATGGAATAGAACTGACCGTCCAGAAAACAAGCAAAAAACCTCAAACCATATGTCTACAGTGAATTGATTTTTGACAAGGGTGTTAAGTCCACTCAATGGGAAAAGAATAGTCTTTTTAAGAAATGATGTTAGGGACTTCCCTGGTGGGGCAGTGGTTAGGAATCTGCCTGCCAATGCAGGGGACATGGATTTGATCCCTGGTCTGGGAAGATCCCACATGCCATAGAGCAACTAAGCCTGTGCACCACAACTACTGAGCCTGCGCTCTAGAGCCTGTGCATCACAATGAAGAGTAGCCCCTGCTCGCCACAACTAGAGAAAGCCCGCGCGCAGCAACAAAGACCCAACACAACCAAAAATAAAATAAAATAAATAAATAAATAAATATATTTTTAAAAGAAATGATGCTAGAACAACTATCCAAATGCAAGAGAATGAAGTTGGACCCGTAACTCATACCACATACAAAAATTAAAGGACTTCCCTGGCGGTCCAGTGATTAAGCCTTCGTGCTTCCAAGGCAGGGGGCACAGGTTCGATTCCTGATTGGGGAACTAAGATCCTGCATGCTGCGTGGCATGGCCAAAAATAATAATAATAATAATAATAATAATAATAATAATAATAATAATAATAATAATAATAATAATGGGTCAATCACCCAAATCTAAGAGCTAAAACCGTAAAACTCTTAGAAGAAAAAATAGGTGTAAATTTTCATGACCTTAGATCAGGCAATGGCATTGTAGATATGACGCCAAAAGCACAAGCAACAAAAGAAAAAAAATCATTAAATTAGACTTAGCCAACTGAAATGTTTTTGTGCCTCAAAGGACATCATTAACAAAGTAAAACGTGGACTTCCCTGGTGGTACAGTGGTTAAGAATCTGCCTGGCAATGAAGGGGACATAGGTTCGAGCCCTGGTCCGGGAAGATCCCAAGTGCCACGGAGCAACTAAGCCTGTGCACCACAACTACTGCAGCCTGTGTGCCCTAGAGCCCGTGCTCCACAAGAGAGAAGCCACCGCAATGAGAAGCCTGCGCACCACAACGAAGAGTAGCCCCCGCTCACCACAACTAGAGAAAGCCCGTGCGCAGCAACAAAGACCAAACACAGCTTAAAAAAAAAAAAAAAAAAAAAAGTAAAAGGATAACCCACAAAATGGGAGAAAATATTCGCAAATTAGATGTCTAATAAGGGACCCGTGTCTAAAATATATAAAGAACTCCTACAACTCAATAATAAAAAGACAAATGACCCAAGTGAGAAGCAGGCAAAAGATCTGAATGGACTTTCTTCAAAGAAGATACACAAATGGCCAAAAAGCACATGGAAAATGCTCAATATAATTAGCCACCACAGAAATACAAATTAAAATTGTAATGAGATACCACTACACACCCACCAGAATGACTATAACCAAAAGGGCTGATCATAACAAGTGTTGGAAGGATGTGCAGACATTGGAAACTTCATACACTGCTGATGGGAATGTAAAATGGTACAGTCACTTTGGAAAACTGTCTGGCAGTTCATCAAAAGAATTACCATAACCTAGCAGTTCCACTTCTAAGTATATACCCAAGAGAAATGAATACTTATGACCACACAAAAATTAGTACATGAATGATCACAGCAGCATTATAATAGCCCAAAAGTAAAGTCAACTCAAATGTCTATCAACTGATGAATAAAGATAAATAAAATATGTCTATTCATACAATGCAAAACAACTACTCAGCAATAAAAAAGAATGAAGTATTGAGACATGGGTGAACCTTGAAAACATTAAGCTAAGTGAAAGGAGCCAGTCACAAAAGACCACATACTGTATCAATTCCATTTATATGAAATGTTCAGAATAGGCAAATCTATAGTCAGAAAGTAGATTAGTTTTGTATATGGCTGGACTAGGGGGTGGGAAGAAAAGGGAAGTGATTGGTAATGGGTACAGGGGATTTTTTTAGAGAGGTGATGAAAATGTTCTAAAATCGATTGTAATGATGGTTGAACTACTCTATAAATATACCAAAACCCATTGAATTGTATACTTTTTTTAAAAAAATTAATTTATTTATTACTTATTTTTGGCTGCATTAGGTCTTCGTTGCTGCGCGCAGCTTTCTCTAGTTGCGGTGAGCAGGGGCTACTCTTTGTTCTCGTGCGCAGGCTTCTCACTGAGGTGGCTTCTCTTGTTGCAGAGCTCAGGCTCTAGGCACGTGGACCTCAGTAGTTGTGGCTCGCAGGCTCAGTGGTTGAGGCGCACAGGCTTAGTTGCTCCGTGGCATGTGGGATCTTCCCGGACCAGGGCTCGAACCCATGTCCCCTGCATCGGCAGGCAGATTCTTAACCACTGTGCCACCAGGGAAGCCCCTAATTGTACACTTTACATAGGTGAACTATATCCCAAATAAAGATGTTATTTAAAAAAAAAAAAAAAAAGCCAAGCATGTGAGAGTGGAAGGATGGCAGATGCTACACTCACCACCCCCGCTTCACGAGGATCTATTTCAAAGGCTTCTCCTAAATCCTCCCATTCCAACCCTCATGTCCAAGAAATAACATGCAGACATGCAACTGTGGGAACTGTAATGTTAATGTTATGTATTTTCCCCTGCTTTCATCTCAAACTAGAACCATATAGGTAAAATCTCACCACACAGAATAACCCTACAGAGAAGGTTCCATTATGACAATGATTTTTTTATGTCCTGGTGGATGGCTTAGTGCTCCAGCTCTTTGTTATCCTCACAGTGAATAGCTTTTCAAGAAAATGCTTTCTCTGGTCCCTGCTCAGACTTTGTGACGCAGTCCCTGATGGTGTCTGTATATGCGAGCATGCGTGCGTGCGTGCGTGCGTGCGTGTGTGTGTTTGTGTATGGGCGCACGTGCACCGGGGACGGGAGTGCCGGGGCCAGAGCACTGCTAAACTGAGCAATGTATAATTAACCTCCATTCCCAGCCCCAGCAAACAATGACTCTCTTCATCGTTCCCTTATATTTCCCCTCCTCAGTCATCCTCATCACTCCAGCCAACCTTCGTTTCTAATAATCCAGAGTGGTTTAGCAGAAAGAAAACAAGACAGAGTCCGGTATACATGAGCTCAAAAACTAACCTTAGGGGCTTTCTTGGTGGCGCAGTGGTTGAGAATCTGCCTGCCAATGCAGGGGACACAGGTTTGAGCCTTGGTCTGGGAGGATCCCACATGCCGTAGAGCAACTAGACCCGTGAGCCACAGCTACTGAGCCTGCGCGTCTGGAGCCTGTGCTCTGCAACGATAGGCCGCGACAGTGAGAGGCCCGCGCACTACCATGAAGAGTGGCCCCGCTCTCTGCAACTAGAGAAAGCCCTCACACAGAAGCGAAGATCTAACACAGCCAAGAATAAATTAAAAAAACAAAAAAACAACTAACCTTATCACTTTCCACTTAGTAACCCTGGGCAAGCCTCAGATGTTAATTTGTAAAATAAAGATCACAAAATACCCAAATTGTTAAAAAATATTTCTAGAGTTCCCACTGTGAGCTGGGTACTGAGAATACACATCTGAATAAGACAGACTCTGTAGCTGAAAAACTCATAGTCTAGTAGGAGGCACAGAAATACAAACAAATAATTGTTACAGTGCAGTGTGATAAATGCCACAATAGATGGTATCATGAAGGAGGGAATGACTGATTCTCTTAACAGCTGAGAAAGAGGAAGAAGGATTTATGGTATGGCTGTGGGATTTCACTAAGACAGTGTGTCCACAGAACACTTGGCACACAGCAAGTGCCCAAAGAGTGTGAAGTTCTTCCACAAAGTGCCCTAGGAATGTACACGAAAAAAATTTTAAGTTTTGTCAAGAGAGATAAACTGGAAAGGGCGCTCACTGCTCTGGCCAGTTATTATCAAGGGTTAATTCAACTAAAGAAAGGTGGGCATCAGTGTTTTACTTCTTCCTGCTCATAAATATGATAACTAAAAACATATTAATTATAATAAATCTAAATTATAACAAATAAATGTGGATGTTCTGGGGTAATATTATGAATTTTAACATATAATTCTGACTTTGCCAAATTAGAACATCCAGTAAAATGATCCAAAAATTCTTGACTCTTCATTCAGTCATTCAATAGATATTTTTTCATTCCCTATTATGTGGTATCACGCAACAGAGATATAAAATTGAACTTACCACAAACTTCAAATGACTAGGAAAGAGAATACAAATCCTTAATAAACGTAATGCTGACAGAATAGCATGTTGTATTTATTCCCCCCCAAGGATTATTCAGGAGGTTTTCTTGCTCTTGAAACAAAGCAAGGAGATAATAATGTTCATAATACTGGTTCCTTCCCAATCAGATCTGTACTCTTATGCCAATTCTAGAACTAGATATTTGTAAATGGGCATCCCCTTGGTGGAAAAAAAGGAAATGATAAAGTTTCTCAATAGAGACAAGTCAAGTACTCAGTGTTCTCAGAGTAAAATCTTGCTGAAATGATAAAACCTCCAACAGTTATCGATAGGCTTAGCTACACAGATAAACAACCCTGAGAGGTGTAAATCCATGCTAGTAAATGGAAGTGCAAGGAAGGCGGTGTAATTCAACTTTGGAGTCTGAGGCATAAGATGTGGGAATCAACTAGGCACCTGTACTGAGGAAAGGGAGCTCAGGAGTACAGCAGACACCTACTTTCTCCTGCCCATCTACCCTCTCATGTCTCCTATCGACAGACCCCTCCATGTCCCAGGACTCAGGGACAGGTCCAGGTGTGGCACCATGCTGGTGAATCACAGTCCTTCTGGGGATGAGAAAGCTGTGGGGTTTTCCATAGGAATGAGAATTGTTAAAACAAAAAACCAACACAGGACAACAGAGAGATAGAGAAAAACAATCCTGATGACCTCTTTTGACTCCTTTGATTTAGTCATGTTCCACCCCTTGGAATTTCCAGCTAAGTAAATATATATGTATATATGTAATTTTATGTATAGAATTTAATTTGATATATTTGTTTGTTGATCGATTGCTTAAGCTATTTGGGATTGGATTTCTGTCACTTGCAACCGAATGAATCCTAAGTAGCAAAGGGTCTCACTACACCTCTCCTCCCTGGTATGTATTATCATGGGATGGGGTAACCAAGATCACACAGTAATCTCACCTAACCCCAATTCACTCTTCTCACTCATTCTTCCAGTTCCACAAATGTACTCTCCAGGTCTTATAAAAAGCTGTCATTTCCCCTCCTTAATTCCTTTAGTAAAATTTTACTCTATGCCTCTTTGCCCTTACTGAAAAGGGCATTTCCTCCTTTTTGGTGTAACAGAAGAGTGGTGCTAATATGACTTATCTTTTTTTTTTTTTTCTGCAGTACGTGGGCCTCTCACTGTTGTGGCTTCTCCCGTTGCGGAGCACAGGCTCCGGACGCACAGGCTCAGCGGCCGTGGGCCTAGCCGCTCCGTGGCACGTAGGATCTTCCTGGACCAGGGCACGAACCCGCATCC
The DNA here is from genome assembly GCF_963455315.2 of Globicephala melas. Taxonomy (NCBI): domain Eukaryota; kingdom Metazoa; phylum Chordata; class Mammalia; order Artiodactyla; family Delphinidae; genus Globicephala; species Globicephala melas. The sequence continues at coordinate 64,579,358 of NC_083318.1, forward strand.
CCAGCATCGGCAGGCGGACTCTCAACCACTGCGCCACCAGGGAAGCCCCTGACTTATCTTTGAAGAGAAGTGCTGACGCTAAACAGAAAATTAACAAAGGACATTCCAAAAAAGAAGTCTCCTCCTAGAAATTCTGTTGTGAAAAGTGGTCAGGTCTCTCTCTCTCTGTAGAAAAAATTTATAGAAAATTATCATATTCCTGGAGATAGTTTTTTCTGCAATTACTACAGCCAAATGTCACTAAAGTGCAACCCCTTAAAGTGCCTGTTGATTCCATGTCTGCGCCTGCTGTCCTGAGCAGTGTTAACTGGGATCGCTCAAAGGAACAGAAACAGGCCTCTCACCTTCCGAGATGGCCCACACTCTGTCTTCGGAGTGTGTTGCTCCCATGGCCGCTCTCGCCTTTTGAGACGGACCGCACTCTGTAGAGTGTGTATCTCCCTCAGTAAATCTACTCCTTACCTATTTCACACACACACACAGAAGGAACAGAAACAATTGATCATCTTCCTATTTCCTTTTATTTTATCTGCCTTCTCCTGCCTCCCTCTTAGGAAAAAAGAAAAGAGAGGGCAGATAAGAATAAAGAACAAAACCTGTTGGGAGGTAAATTTTACAGCAAACTATGGAAAATCTGTAAGAGAAGTTTTGACCAGGGTTGAACCAGATCAGCACCTGTGTGGGTTAAGCAGGGGTTCACTCATAAACCTGTTTATCTATAGCGCAAAGCAAGGCTATCAGCAGAAACGATGGCTTCTAAACTGTCATTTGGTCTAAACTATTACACATCAGCCTCGGCTGAACAACCTTGGCCAGAGATCTTAAAAAAAAAAAAAAAAAACCTAGAATTTGTGGAGGGTCCTGGGCCTTGGTAGCTTTTAAAAGCTCCTTCTAGGGCTTCCCTGGTGGCGCAGTGGTTGAGAGTCCACCTGCCGATGCAGGGGACACGGGTTCGTGCCCCGGTCCGGGAAGATCCCACATGCCATGGAGCGGCTGGGCCCGTGAGCCATGGCCGCTGAGCCTGCGCGTCCGGAGCCTGTGCTCCGCAAAGGGAGAGGCCGCAACAGTGAGAGGCCCGCGTACCGCAAAAAAAAAAAGAATTAGCTTTAAAAACTGGTGAAAACTCAGAGAAACATAAATTCAAAAGAAGTTTCCTTCATTTTATATGATAAACTGTAAATGCTTATTGTTTTTTAAAATTTCTCTAATTCTAGAAAGAGACAAATGTCGAGCTGTTACCAGCCTACCTTCAAAACTCTATTGTCCATTTACAATTTGAACTTACTTTATTGAGCAAGCTGGTTTTACTTAGTCTGGTGAATACACAATTGATTTGGGTCACATATCATCAGTGAACTTTCTAGTAATACATATCCCAGGATACCAGTTACCTAAAATTGATGCTTCTTTAAATTCCTTTTCATGAAAAATGCTTAAATTACTGGTAAATCTAGAAATTCCTCTTAGGGATCCTTGGAAAGCAAAGTATAGTATAGCATTCTGTTAAAAACTGTTAAGTATGACAGTTGATATAATAGCTTCTACTTGCTGGGAAACATAAGGCGTGCACACACACACATACACACACACAGAGGTTTTCATTTCTAACACAACGTATAAATGTGACTGTGATTTGGTACCTTTACAAACTGGAGCAGATCTTACAGTTAGCTTCAGGTAAGTCTTATTCAGTTAGTTTACACCTCCCTGTGGTATTACCACCTCACGCCTCATGTTAATAATAGGTACTTAATAAATACCCGTTGAATGAATATATAAATGCGGGAGGGGACTGAAATGCAAAAATTAGGGAGAAAGGCTACCACAGACAGAAAAACAAAACTCCACACATTCATTCAAAAATAAATCAAAAAGGGTGAAATTTAAGATCTACAGCATATGGATCTTATACTCTACCAACAGGGCTTTTAGATTCCAAAATGTATCATTTATTTACATTTTCAGGTACATGGAAATACATACATGGAGAAGTTTTCCTACATCAGAAGTGTGACTTACTGTTTAGACTTTCTTTTCCTGAAGACACTATGAGGAAGCAGTTACTACTTCAGAATCACATCTTATTTAGTCATTCCTCCACTGTTCCCCAAGCAGAGTCTTTATACAGCAGACAGCATATTCTGCTTATATTACAACTGGTTGTAGACCTATCGGTCACCTTAGCTACATTACAGTGTTCTTGTTTTGCTTCTATTCATTAATTCATTCAATTCACTCATTCACCCATTGACTATATTGCGCTTTGCCCAAAAGGAGGTACACAATGAATCAGCAATATCACAGACACTTTACAGTCGGAGAACACCATTTGGCACTCCTACATTGTGAACAGCGTGAAGACCAAAAGATATGTCTTATTCCTAACTGTGCCCTCAAAGCTTAGCACATTATTTGAGAAATGGTTAATGACGTGAACCACACCTTAGAGATCATCTCGCTCAACCCCTCATTTCCTTTTGGTGACTGGATTATTTCTCAAGATGACAAAGTTACTAATTAGTGGTAGGGCTAGCACTAAAGGTCAGATTTCTTTTCTCCCAACCCAAAGTTCACGTAAAATTCACTTTATGATTGACTCCAGATCAATTCACAACTCAAGTGGCACTGTGATAGTTATTTTCCTGTAGCTCAAAAGCCCACTAGTGTCTTTACAACCACATCCCTTCAAAGCTCCAATTTATTGGCAAAACACTGCATTTTCATGGGAATGCTCTTCTTAATTAAACACTGTGAGTTTTTCCACTTAGGTGAAGTCCTTAACATCATAATAATGAAGATTAATAATAAATTATGGAACTTCCCTGGTGGTCCAGTGGTTAAGAATCCACCTTCCAATGCAGGGGACACGGGTTCCATCCCTGGTCAGGGAGCTAAGATCCCACATGCCACGGAGCAACTAAGCCCATGTGCCACAACTACTGAGCTCACGCCTCAACGAGAGAAAGAAAACCCTCACGCCACAACTAGAGGGAAGCCTGCACACCGCAACTAGAGAGAAACCCGAGCAGATCGCACAACGTAAGGAAAAAGATCCTTCATGCCTCAACAAAGATCCCATGTGCCACAACTAAGACCCGACGCAGCCAAGAAAAAAGGAAAATAAATAAATAAATATTTTTAAAAATTAATGAAGATTAATAATAAATTGTGGGACTTCTCTGGTTGGCCAGTGGTTAAGAATCTGCCTTCCAAAGCAGGGGACGCAGGTTCGATCCCTGGTCGGGGTACTAAGATCCCACATGCTGTGTGGCCAAAAAAAAAAAAGAATCTGCTGAGAATAGGAGAATGGATAAACAAACTGTGATATAGTCATACAACGGAATATTGCTCATTAAAATCAGATACATGCAATATCATGGCTCACTAGCTTATTAGCACAGATCATTAGCAGAAAACATGCTGAGTAAAAGGAGTCTTACACAGAAGAGTACATGCTGAGTAAACTCCATTTATATGAAATTCGAAAACAGGCAAAACTAATATGTGGTAGGAAAAATAACATCAGCGGTTGACTCTGGGAGATAGGGGTAGGGGCAGGGATTGACCTGGAGGGGGCACGAAGAGAACTTTCTGGAGTGATGGTAATGTCTTTATCATGACTGAGGTTTGGGTTACACCAGGGTATGCCTTTGTTAAATCTCAGTAAATATACACCTAAGATGAATGCATTTCATTTTATGCAAATTTTATCTAAAAAAACTATAAACAAATATTGAACTTTAGTTAATGAAGTATTTCAGGGTAAGTATCCCAAAGTTCAGCACTTTGTTTTTGAAGGCCATCAAAAAAATATAGAGAATATATGGATTGAGGAATGGATTAAGAGGTAGATAATGATAAAGCAAGTATAGCAAATGCTAATGGCAGAATTTAAGTTTTGGGTATGTGGGTGTTCATTGTAAGATCCAAATTTGCTGTATGTTTGAAATTATTATAATAAAATAATAAAATGGTAAAAAAAAGAGACTTAAGCATACTCTGGGGGCCTTGTTCAAAGCCTTAATGAAGAAACCAACTGTAAAAAGAAATTATTAAGACAACTAGAGCACATAATTTTTCAACTTATTTGAGTTTATTTACTTTGAAGTAAACAGTTAAAAAGAAAAAAAAAAAAAAGCCTGAGTTTGGCATGAGTATAACAAAAAGGGAAATTGACAAAAGATGGCAGTATAGGGCTTCCCTGGTGGTGCAGTGGTTGGGAGTCCGCTTGCCAATGCAGGGGACACGGGTTCGAGCCCTGGTCCTGGAAGATCCCACATGCCACGGAGCAACTAAGCCCGTGCACCACAACTACTGAACCCACGAGCCACAACTACTGAAGCCTGTGTGCCTGGAGCCTGTGCTCTGCAAAAAGGGAAGCCACCTCAATGAGAAGCCACGCACCACAACGAAGAGTAGCCCCTGCTCGCCGCAACTAGAGAAAGCCCGTGCACAGCAATGAAGACCCAACGTAGCCAAAAATAAACAAATAAAATAAATAAATTTAAAAAAAAAACTTTAAAAAAATAAAATTAAAGTGAATCTAAGTTCGATTTGTTACTAGAATTTTTTAAATTCTTATGACTCCTTTGAATGAATTAGAAACACCCAAGTCATAACTGCAGGTCTTAGAATTACTGGGTTAGTCATATTAAATAAAGATAGCATTGTCATTCATTCATTCATTCAGTGAATGTCTCTTTTGCAAACTCCATAGTAATATAATTATAACTATGAAGAAACACTGTATATAAAGAATTCCTAAAACACCTTTAGGAAAAACCCACAGCCAGGCCCAAACAATTCCAACATGTAAGGTGTGGCATTTAAAAAATACAACCAGTAAGACTCTGCACTTCCACTGTACGGGGCGTGAGTTCAATCCCTGGTCGGGGAACTAAGATCCTGCATGCTGCATGGCTCAGCCAAACAAAAATAAATAAATAAATATATAAAAAACCAATAACATTTTCATCTACTTGATCCTAAACAACTCAACTTAATTTTGTATTTAATGAACTGATCTGAGGTCCAAACAGACTGGTTATGTAGGTATAAGCCTTACTGAAATAACCACACAACACATGGGCTTCTGAATTTACCAAACAGATGAATTAGAAGGTGATTTAGGTCATGTAACAAAATAAGTTTTTTCTTTACAAAATGATCTACCCCAGTACTCTCTTTTGCTTCCTCAACACATTGAAAACTCGACTGGTTTGCTAGATTTCCCTTTAACCACAACTTTTTAGTAATAAATCCATTACAGAAAACATAGACTATGGGCCTGTGATCTACTCTTTGGTCTATGTCATGTCTCTTATTCAGTTTTCACTTGCTGATGAATTTCAAGTTCTAAGTTTTTGAAGAAACGTCTGCAAGGGGAATAGGTACTTAAACTGGGCTCTGGAACAATTATGTTCTTCATTGAATTCCACAATGTCAAAAAAATAGTAGGAATAAAACAAAAGCTCCAGGTGACTGAAGGTTTAATTTGGAGTCCACATGTGCACAGGGGATCAGATGATGGTTTCATTTATGATGAAGAGTAAAATAAAAACAGGGAAATACTCCTGGTCTTAATTTGAGCATAATCAAAACTTGAACTTGACCGTTGCAACCTAAGGCCATACATATCTCATATAACATGAAGATAAAAGTTACAGTGAAGGTTGTATGGCAAAGATGTGGAAAACAGAAATAAGGGTGGCATATAAAACAAATCCAGGAGTTCTGTTGCTTATGGTTCTAATCTCAGAGGGTAGAGGGATGCACGGCCTTTACTTCATACTCTCAGATCCTGAACAGGTTATCTTGATCAGTGCTGTCCAACGGAATTTTCTGTGATGAGGGAAACATTCTATATCTGCACTGTCTAATACAGTGGCTACCAAGCAAGTGCTATTAAGCATTTGAAATGTATTGGTACAAACAAGGACCTAATTTATTTATATTTAATTAATTAAACTTAAATAGTTGCATTGCATGTGGTTATTAGCTACTGTATTGGACACACAGGTCTAGATTCATAGGGTGGCCCCCAGACACAAGAATAAGAGATTTGGGGCAGATTAGTAAGTCTTAGAAATGTTGTTATCCAGTCTGGTAGAGGGCAAGGAGCTAATCAACGCCCTTTCCATGCAAGTGGTGAGTAGAAGGCACCAATATCATTTAATGCACTTTGAATATTTGAGGTCATCTTTTTCAAGATTCAATAAAGGTTCAGATGAGAGTCAAATGAAGCTCAGTAGCTCAAGTGATGTTACTTTAGTCTTTTAGTTCTTCGTTTCCAGAGGCAGAATTCCCTTCCTGACACCAATATTAAGTAACCACAAAACCACTTCCACCAATTACACACACACCTCCACCACAAGCCCCAGCACACACACATATTCTTTCCTCCATCTCCTGCTTCCCCCAGCTCAATCTCCCATCCAGGCAGTCTTAAGCATTAACACAGTCTGCGGCAAAACCCCCTAATTCTGGCCTGTCAGCTCACCAGAATGAACACACACGAAGGTCAAGTTTGGGCATTTTTAGCTGTTTTGGGTATGTCTGAAGCAGGTCTGCCTGCCTGCCTTCTAGGGTGGGTCTGCCGAATTGGACAAATCGCCTGTTGTATTGTAATCATGTTGACGTTATTTCCCAGAGGATATTTGTTTGATTGGTCCTTGTTACTCTGTTCAGAAAAGAGTACAGAACTTCATTCAATGAATGAGCCTGGTCTGAATTGAGAAGTCAAGTATGAATGAGGATGTGGACAGGACTCTCCAAGTGTTGTTGAGAAATAAATGCCCTGGCTTAGTGCATGTTTTTCCCATCTCTCTGATGGGGGGCGAGGCGGAGGAGGAGAGGCGGGGAGAGAGATTAATGACTGTGTGAACCAGTCACTGTTCAATGATATAGAACTTGAAAACAGTTGAATTTGTTAAGCCTGAACAGACGTAGGGCAGTGTTGCGTCACAGGCTCAGAACTGGTGACTAAAATCTGACCTTTATATCTTCCCTCTTCTTTCACTCCCTGTCTTTGAAACAAGAACTACAAAGACTTGAAATCAGAACCTAAAGCTGAGAGAGAAGAACAAATGCAATAGAAGTATGATGAGTCTGCATTGGGCAGAGGAATCCTCCTTACAACGTGGTCTCAAGGTAGAGGGAGGCTACATAGAGGTGAGGTCTGCAGAGGTTCTGGTGGCTGCTTATGGCCAGCAGTGGGTGACAGGAATTGGAAGGAGAAGGTTTCCTCCAGATCACGGAAGAAGATCATTCATGAAAGGTGAACTGCATACTCGCATTTTCGGGAGGAGGCAGTGGAGGAGAGCTGTGGGCACAAGTAACACCAGTCCTGGGCATTCTGAAAAGACTCAGAGGGTGCAAGCGTTCTTACTAGCAGCATACAGTTGGAAGGTCAAAAAGCTTCTTCCCATGGTCACTGCTTTCTGCTCCCGTCACCTTGGACAGTGTTTACTCTCTTTATCTTGTGGCTCGGGCAGCAGGAGACTCTGAATTTCAGTGATCTTTAGAAGTAACATTTTCATATGCTTTTTCTGATTATACAAAAAAAATCAGTGTTCACCATGGAAAACAGAAACATCACACACGCGCGTGCACGCACACGTGCGCGCGCGCGCACACACACACACACACACTGGGGTAGATGATTTCTTATTAAAGGCCACAAGGAAGAAAGAAGATAGGATATGGAAATATGGATAATTAAATATAAAATTGTAAACCCTCTCTCTCATCATGGGTGGGAATTTGGGTGTTTGATTCTTCAGTGGTGTTCCTCTACATTCTTCTACATTATTTCTTTCAAACAGAATCCCATCCATGGGATTACTGGATTGAGCATTTCTAAGGTTCTTGATATATATTGCCAAACTGTTTTCCCTACTAGGTCATACCAATATGCGTGGCCACCAGACATATATAAGGAAGTTGGCTTTCATGGCAGGAAAATGGTACCTCACTGTTGTTTTAATTTGCAGTTTATTTGCAAAACTGACTTTCTTCCTTGTGTTATCACCAGTATTTCTCTTTTGTGAATTAGACTGTTCCTTTCGACTTTTTTCTGTTGTTTAACTTCTCAGATTCCATGATAAGACCTTGTGAATAGAATACTGAATTTATAAAATACTGAATGACTTCTTTGTGTCGAAAATCCTTCCATCAAAAATTATCACTATTAACTTAATTTGTTCACATTCCACTCAAATTTCTTATTTTGGTCACCACTTTTACGTGGCCCAGAAATAGGCCATTTGTGAAATATCTGTATGCGGCAGGTTTTTTTACCAAAGAAGTGCTTAGGGAGGGCAAAGGACAGTCAACTTCTGAAGGCAAATTATAAAAATGAAAAAGGCTGTTTGTTGTTTTTTTTACTTTTAAGAATAAGAAGATGCCTTAATTCTTTTTTTTTTTAACATCTTTATTGGAGTATAATTGCTTTACAATGGTGTGTTACTTTCTGCTTTATTCCTTAATTTTTCTTATGGCAAAGACAAAGAAGGGTTGGACTAAACTTCATAGGCCAGAATCTTCTGATATTTAATTTTTTTCTATAGAATAACAGTACAATATCCAAATCAGTGTCACTTCCTAGAATTAAAAGCAAAACAAAACTTTTACTGCGCAAACAGCAGAATGTTCCTGAGAGGCATACAACGTGACAGTACACAGATGAGATAGCAGCCAGAAGCATGGAGAAATTTCTCTAAGTCACAGATGAGCTGGAAGAAGGCCCAGGCATAAATCAATTCCTTGATTCCTGGTCAGTGTTCTTTCTATAGCACCCCAACTCCTCAGAGGCTGACATCTTCTACAAAATATTTCATTTAAAAATTCCAATGAAAACAGCTATCCTATTATGTAGCAAGTAAAGCCCTTATCATTTTATGAATGGGATTATATTCAATCATTTGTGATATGTGCAGATGCCCTGTTTAACACCCTCATTATATGATCTTACTCTCTCTGACATATCTATTCAAACATGCCTATGAACTACGCTATTTGTTATTAAAAAGTGAAAGAGTGGGCATTTCTTACAGCTTTACAATAAGAAGCCATTTAATTAGAGGAGTAGAATAAAAGCCTTTGTTTTGTTTCTACTCAAAGTTTGCATTTGCAATTGACACAGAGATCGCGCTGACTTCAACAATGGGGAATTTAAATGCTGAGGTTTCACAATGCTTAAGGGGAAAGAAAGTCTATGTGACAATGTTCAATCCACTGAATTCACTATTAAGTAAGAGTCCAGTTCCATTCACATGTGCCAACTTCCTTCCAGGAAATCCTGTTTGAGAGGAAGGCAAACTAAGATCACCCACGATGTGCCAGATACTTTCATACACTGCATGTTATCTCAATTAATCCTAACAGTAACTGCCAGAAGGTTGGTAAATTTGCCGAAAAAGTAAAAGTGCCGTACAGAGAAAGACACTGTACTGGGAAGGGCAGAACGCTCAGCTGCTGGCTGGCTCTGGTTTTATCACACAGGACAAGACCAATATGTAGTCAACCTCATGACGGTGTTTTTTTGTACCCAACTGGCATCCAAGGTATCTTTCTGGCTGACTCAGTTTTTTGAGACCATCCTATCTGCAGCCACACTATAGTTGTCTTGGATGCTGGAAACCACTTGATTCCACTTCCAGACATGACTGTTTGGTGAAGGAAAACAATAACTCTGATGGAGAGAAATAAGCAGCGGCTTTGAACACTTCTCTCCAATTTTCCATCATGGAACTGTTTTTTAGAACACAACAATCTTGAGAGTTAGAGAGATCTTGAGAATCACCTGGACCAATCACCTTTTCAAAGAGCTACCCTTTCTTCCAGCATCCCCATCAGGGGTCCCCCAGTCTCACTGATGAAGACAGGACCCTCTGCACTCAACACTTGACCACATGCAACCAAATCTAGTCTTCCTATGGCTCCAAGAGTTAAAAAAAAATTTTTTTTTAACTGAATACAACCCAGTACATGTCTTTGTTAAGTTCTAAAGAAAATGCCCATTTGTCAGGAAGATGTGTTGAGGTGAGTTAAGGCTTGTCAACAATTTGTTTTAGGGCTCCTGCACTTGTCTCAGTTGTAATTGAGAAGATAATGGAAAGACACTATTTACTGATGAGAGGCAGGATGGCGTGGGGAAACTGAATGGGCTTCGGGGTCAAACTAATCTGAGTGTGAAGGCAGGTTCCAGCATTTACTAAGTGATGTGGCTTTATTCAAGGCTCTTGAGCTCTCAGTGACTCAGTTCCCCCAATTGTAAAGGGGGTTAATGATTCCTAGCTTGCAGGATTGTTTCAAGAATTGGGGATAATATACATATAGTAGCCAGTGCAATGCCTGACACATAGTAAGTGCACAGTCAAATGGTAGGATTTGAGAAGCCATCACAGACCAAAGACGGTTTTGAAGGAGAGCTATTTTTAATGGCTGATGCAGTTCACCAAACACTGCTTGGGTGGCTATGTGGGCAGTGGGAAGAGGTGGCAACATGGAGGCCGAAAGTCTGGATGTCACCTCTCTCCCTAACAAGGCGTGACCTTAGGTTCTCTGTTTCAGCTTTCTCATATACAAAACGGGTATATGTTACATCTCAGAATTTTTTTAAAAAGATAACTATAAAAATTTGGGAAAGTATTTTTTAAAGTATACAAATACAAGATATTGTTCCTGTGGTGGTTCAGAAAATTAAAAAGAATCAAATCAAATCTTCAATGACTGCTTTCAAGCATCCCATATGAATGGGGATTTCTACTAACTGAGAAAATAATGATACCTTTGAAGCAAAGAATCTGGGCATCTCTTGCTTTTTCTAAAAGTGACTTAAAACAATTGATTGCGACACTCAGGGTATTCTCTTGTCTTCCTCTGGGCATAGGGGGACGCTTATCTGTGGTCTCACTGAAATGATGACCCGATCACACTGATCTGCCTTACAATATTAATGCAAAATTAAAAACATAACCTCTTTTATTCCCAACTAGAAAAAAAAAAATCTAAAGGGTATATGCTCCCTTTTGTTAGTCTAACTGAAGGACATTCTAAGCAAGTTTCTGATAAAGTTTGAAGCAGGAATGGAACATTTGTGAATGCTTATACTTGTAGGATGGAAAATCAAGAAAGGTAGTAAGGAAAAGGAAATTTAGAAATTTTGTTCATTTCCAAGATGATCAGATGAGTCAGAGAATTCAACATGTAGACCCTTCTGGGAGTTAGGATTTAAAACACTTCAAACCCCACATTGAAAGATGTGACTTTTGCCTCCCAGGAAATTTCTCAGCAATTCTGACTTGAAATTCACCCATCCTTTCTTATGGTGATTGAACATTTCTTTATGCATTGATATTGAAACCTGATCTTAAGGAGTTCCCTGGTGGTCTACTGGCTAGGATTTGGTGCTTTCACTGCCATGGCCAGGGTGTGGCACAGCCAAAATTTAAAAAAAAAAAAAAACCTCAACAGTTGCTAATTAGATTTTAGATTATACCACGCGCAACTCAAAAAAAATTCATAAGCCACAAAAATTTATTCATAAAGAAAAGTTTGCTTGTTTTCAAAACAAAACAAACTTTGAAGGGAAAGATAGAAAAAATGACCTAAGAAAAGTCAGGTCAATGGCCAGCTTTCCAGCAGGAGGCACACAGGTCTGCACTGCTGTATAAAAGCTGAGTCTTTGTTAATGAGGTAGCACAGCCTCAGCAGTCACCTGGCACAGTCTCTGCCAGGACAGGTTTGCTCTCTACTGTAACTAACCACTTGCGTGTTAGTTCAGACCAACTGTGAAGTCACGAAACTTTTCTCAGGCTCAGTTTCCTCATCTGCAAACCGTGGGAGTCGCCTCCTAGGGTGCTGGTTTCACTTAAACAAACAGCCTGTGCAGAGTACTTAGCAAATCCACTCCCAGAAAGACTTCTCTCCTTCCGTCCTTTCAGGTGATAACATTTCCAACCCACCTTTTATAAGATCATTTAATTTGAAAGGGCTGGCACACACAGGGAATAACTTGCAGCTCATAGAGTCATGTTTTTAATCCCCCCCACCACAAAATTTATTAAATTGTGGTGTATTCTTACAAAGAGATACTATGCAGCAATGAAGGAATATATAGCTACATAAAGTAATGTTGAGTGAAAGAAGCCGGGTACAAAAGAGCACATACATATGATTCCACTTTTATGAAGTTCAAGATCAGCTAATGTATGGTGATAGAAGTTAGAATAATGGTTACCTGGAGCAGGGTGGGTGACAGAGAGGAGAGGCACAAGGGAGCCTTCTGGGACACTGAAAATGTTTTGTACCTTGAACTAAGACTGGTGGTTACACAAGTGTATGTAAAAATTCAAGCCGTACACTTAAGAGTTGTTCATTTTACTGCCTTTATGTTATACTTGAATAAATAATATTTGAAATAATATTTTCTAAAGCACTTACTTGACTTAATTTCATTACATGGAAGTTTTTCTCTCATGCATTCTTCTAGGCTCTTTTTGTATAAGTGATAAATATATTCACTGGTACCTCATAATTATAGGAATAAAATATTACTCATATATTAAATTTTCCAAATAACTGAATGTATCCATTTAAGTAAGAAAACTATTACTTTCTTGGATGAAAATCTTTATAAAATGATTTGTAGTCCTAACATCTTAAACGCTACTGAGCACATTCTTGTAGGTGAACCAAGGCTATGCTTAGAAACTTATATGGTTGAGCTGAGCTGAGAGGAAATGATGGCTTCAGGGGCCATTGCTTCTAAACTGGGTGACAGTAATTTTTGCCCCTTCCCTGTTATCAGGGGCTATTTTTCATTGTTACATGCCTGCCGCTAACCTTCCTGGTTCTTACCATTTGCTTTCTTTCACTCATTTATTCATGTATCTGGTACCTGTCTTTAGAATGCCCAGAATGTGCTAAGCACTGGAGATATAGTGGTGAATAAGACACTTGCAATCCATAATGTAAGGGGGACTTATTTTTTGGCAGAAGAGGCAAGTATTGATATAAAACAAGGGTGATGACTATCTTAAAGGGGCAGGGGTATAGGACCTAATTTAGGGGGTCTGGGAAGGCCACCTTGAGGAAGGGACATTTGAGAACTGAGAGATAAGAACCTAGCCTAGAATGAGACCTCAGTAAGTACTTGTTCAATGAGTGAATGATCATTAGCCAACAAAGAAGAGTTCTGATTTATTGTGCACTGAGAAAACAGGAATTCTACTGAAAGATGTCTAAACCAAGAGCCAATGGCACAGAGTGAGGCCTGGATGGACATAATGGCGTTAATTTTTTGACTACTGTGAAGACTGTTTTTTGCCTTAACTCAAGACCTTGAGTTACTAGACCAGTGAAGGATTTTTAACCGTTGCTTGATTAACCTATACAAATTCAGTTTTTACCAAAACAAAACCAGCCCAAAGTAGCCCTGGGTCTTTATGATGATTCCTCTAGTTTGCCTGATCCCAAGTTCCCATGAATGTGACCTTCCTGGCACGGGCACCCAAAAAGGTGGTGTCACCCACCCATACCTTCTGGTTACAGCTCTGTCCAAGCAAGCCAAAACAACCATGACTCCTTGGGCATTACCGCATGTTGCAAACCACCGCCTAATTTGGGGCCTATTATTGTCCCTGGAGATTTCACCTTTATGACATATTATAAACCAAGAACTTGCAGTCTAAAGGACAGAAGGAACAGATGACAACAATCTTTGCAGAGAGACTTTACTCAAATATACGCCTTATAAAGCCAGCCTGATATAGAAGCATTATTAACATATCACATGGAATAGCAGCAAAGTTTAAAATGCCAGAGATAGGGGCCAATGTACGCAGGGTTTAATTTGACATCTGAGTTGATCAATTAACAAACTACCATGTAACTGCAAAAACTCCTAATGAGAGGGCTTCCCTGGTGGCGCAGTGGTTGAGAGTCCGCCTGCCGATGCAGGGGACACGGGTTCGTGCCCTGGTCCCGGAAGATCCCACATGGCGCGGAGCGGCTGGGCCTGTGAGCCGTGGCCGCTGAGCCTGCGCATCCGGAGCCTGTGCCCCGCAACGGGAGAGGCCACAACACTGAGAGGCCCCACGTGCCACACACACACACACACACACACACACACAAAACCTCCTATGAGAGATGTAAATATAGCCTTTGCTGACCTTCGTTTCTTACAATTCCATACAGATCTTTGGGACTTCTAATTTTAAAAAGCCAAACAAAGGAACTGCACCGAATAGGAATTTCCCAGTGAAATAAAGGGAAGCAGGGAATGACAAGTATCTAAAGGTGATTTATTTTTAGAATTTTTTTCCAGTCTTTCTGTTCCTCTGACAAAATTTCAAATGTAAAACTGTATCAATCTACTTCAGAGACAGTGGAATTAACACATGACTTCCTTCACCGGTCAGGGTCTATTTTGGATTTATGAGGTATCATTGAAGGTCAAAAGTTTGACAGACTCTTAAGCAATCTAGATGCATCTATAGGACAGACAAGTAGAGAGCAAGTATTCTTAGCCCTGTTTTGAAATTTTAGAAGAGGTAAGAACAATATTGATCTGATTGTGGCAAGTTACATAAACTTCCAGTAGTCAGGGTAGTGAAATGACTCAATGCTAAATTCAATTTTCTTAAATTCATATAAAAATAATTAAATCTGCTCTCCCTCAAGTGAACTGGATGTCTTTGGCCCTCCACAGTTGTTAGATTTAGTCCCATTTGCCTAAGTACACAAAGCCACAGGGACATTTTTCCCATGAAGGAAGTTTCCTCTCATTTTGAAACAATCATTTATTCCAGCCATTTTGCAATGACTGGGAACTTGTCAGAAGACTCTCAGCTTCTTACTGCCAGAGTCACTGGGCAAAAGAATACCCAAATCACATTCTTTCATAAATCAATATGCTTGCAGTCTAATCTTAACTTTAGTTCCCTCTTCATGCTGAGGTTTCCCACCATAAGATAAACACACTAAAGATTCCACCGCAAAGACTATACTGCAACTTCTTTCCCCAGAAACTGGCCATTACAGAAATCTTTTGCAGCTATTCTTTTTCTAGATTTTCCTATCTCCTGTTTGGGTTTTAGCCACTAATAACACAGTTCCAAGTATCTGTGTCCAGGATATCATTATTACACTTGACCAAATGGAAACATTTGATTATGGCTCTAGTTTTATCATGTACGCTTGTATTTTCTACAAAAGAAAAAAAAATAAGCTAGAATAGAAATACTTAGTATTCTCAAGAAATACGGTCATTAGTTTCTCCAAAACTATGTATGACCAGTATATAAAGTTACTCCTAGCAACTGCGTTCTAAAAACAAAAGTTGAGGATAAGAAGCAGTCTTTCAAGCTGACCTTTAATCGGGGTAGGGGATGGGGGAGGAAAGAAAGTTTAAGAGTATTTTCAAGCAACCAGAACCACCATTTAGCGAAAGCTTTTCATGGAATGAGTCACGGGGTATAATGAAGCGCAAATCACAAGGTTACACGTCGTCTCCTAGAAACGCCGCACCTGGTTCCAAATTCTTTGCTAGAGCAAATGCTAAGTTCTGATTCAGGCCCCTGGAAAACCTCAAGCACAGGCAGATTTCACCTCCTTCTCCATGACACACACCTCCCCCTAGTAAAACTGAAAACAACGTTTGACTGAAACTGAAGATTACAATTAGCCGGGGACTCCAGGCCACGGAAAAATAAGAGTTTGCAAAGCAATCACTTGGCCCCCTTCATCCCCTCACCATTCCCGCCCCTTCAGCAGAAGGGAAGCCGAATCGGTACGCAATCTGAAATTCTAAACATGTATAAATTCTAAACTATGAAACAAGTACCTGCCAAACACCTGGAGCGCTCTTTCCCCGGCTGGCTCTCTCCTCCCACACGCTCTGGCAACGGAATGCCCTTCAAAACCATGGCTCAGTGCTTTTGGTAAATGTTTTACGAGACACTAAACAGCCTTGAGTCCCACCCTCAGAGCAAACACCATTGAGAGAACACAATATAATGGTCGCAGAGATATCGTGTGATGTGCAATGATGCAAATGAACAGGCGGGCTCTATTTCCACACTTCCCTTTAAGGGGAAAAAAATCCCAGACTTGCAAGGGGTGGGATGGAGGGTGGCTAGAGGAAGGGCTCGCAGAAATAAACCTTAATACTAGAAGCATTCGAGTTTTGTGTGGTGTTCTGTTTTGGTTAAAGCGGCATTATGATAAGCTCATTGTTCTAATCCCCAAGCAAGTCTTGGCTTTCTAAATGAAAAAGTGTTAAAGGCAAGAGTTAACAGAGGGTAGAGTCCCCCCACCCCACCCCGTGAATCCGTAGACACGGCGCAACTACACATGTACCGTAGATTTCTATTTTTCAGAGGAAATCCGACTCCAAAAAAGCTTTTCATAAACCATCTTCCACCAAACACAAAATGTACTCCCCATTTTCCATATCCCTCAAGTAATTCACAGTTAAAAACCAACTCTGCTCCAAACCAGAAGTTTTGCATTCCATTCGAGTTAACAATTACAACTGGAGGATAACAGAAACTTGCTGGCACTGAATTATTAGCATACCCAGAATGTCAGGTGCCTCTTGGTACCACCAGGGTTAACAAGATAAAAAGAGAGGGTGTCCAGGGATCGTCGGCCTGGCTTTACAGAAACTACATATGGACATGGCTGGAGTCTGGAGCTCAAGTGGGCCGCTTGCACCTACCTGCTCTTGGAACTGAGAAATGAGAAAACAGAATTATCGAGTGACTGTCAAGCCTACTCTATGAAAAGAGACCAAGGCTGTAGAGAGGAGAAGAAAGAAGTGACTTTGGCTTTGGAATCTCACACACAGCCAGGTTAGGCAACTACGAAAACCATTTCTCTGGGCCCTACCCCCTAACCCAGTCCCCAGGAATACTTAGAATTCTGCATTTCATACCTTTAGTATATCCAGTGGGGGAAAAAGGAAAACTGAAAACAGAATTGCTGTCATGGCTTTTCTTCACACCAGCTGTGTGATCTTGAGCAAATCACTTAACCTCTCTGAGCCTGTTCCCTCATCTATAAAGTAAAAATGTCTAGAAACAGAAACGATTTGCCAAAGAACTGACAGCACTCCCAATCTGAGAGCCTAGAAAATGGCATATACACATTTTCAAAGCATTTTAGGGTTGTTGTTCATTTTTTTCTCCCCCCTACCTCCTGTATATAAGTCTTATCTTGTTTTCAATTTCCTTGTATCACAGATGCCTCAGGTTAGGGCTATGACTGACCTGCCTTGGGTGGGTATCCTAAATGCCCGGTTATCTGCCTCTCAGGGGCGTGGTGAGGAGGCCTTCCCAGCCTCCAGCCCAGGCTGTCAGCGCCTGTGCTTTCACAACATTTCTCCTCTCGAATTCATCTTGCCCTCTAACACAGATACCTGCCTGCCTCCCTTTCCTTTTCCTTCTGTCTTCTTTTTTTTCTCATTTTCTCTTTCTTTTTTCCCCTTTCTACCCTCCTTCCTTTTCTGCCCTGCATCCTTGAGAGAGAGATGTGGACAGCAATTATTCTCATCATCCTGTTTCTTCTGTTATTTTACATGATATATCAAACAAGCCGGTGAGGGAGGTGAGATAGATGTGTTATCATCCAGATTCTACTAAAGAGAGATCCAGAAAGATTCAACAGCTGGCCCGAGGTCATGGGGCTGAAGCTTGGCTCTCCTGACAGGCCAGGGTTGCCCTACTGCCGTTCCTGGCCCTGACCACCCGACTCCCCACCCTCAAATGTACCTCTTCTCAGTGCCCCAAAGTCCCCACCTGGTCTAATCGGGTCTCACTGCTAATTGTGGCATATTCCCCTCTCAGAGCATTCTTCTCCTCATCTCCTTTCTTCTCCTCTCTGGACTGTCAAACTCTCACCCTATTTTTAGAGTCTATCTCACTTGACCCCCATGACCCACCTCCTGGCTACTGCTGGCCCTGTGTGCCCTTCTTTAGGCAAACCCAAGAGAAGCAAATCTCCAAAGTGACAGAGCTGCATGACTGGGGAATAATTATTCACTTCATAGGAGTCTTTCCTTATTGGGTACCCATGCCACGCTGCACCAGCATATTTATGTGTACGTCAAAAGTTTTCTAGACCACAAGAGTATCCACCTCTGCACCCTTAGCATAGTGTCCAGTGCTTACTGTTAAGGAATATATTCGAATTCTGAAGGAAAAAAATGTGAAGACATAATATCAGAATCCAAAGTAGTGCCTCCATGGAGTAAACTCCAGGAATGGCTGGAGGCCCAAGAGTTTAGGGTTTTGATGTAGCAGATTTGTTTTGGTTTGGTTTTGTATTCAGAGAGAATGAGAAAAGTGGATTATAAAGACAGGGTAGCAAATAAACTAACCATCAAATCACGCCATGAAACAAGAACCAATGATTAAATGCCTACAATTCACCAGGTACTTGATATACAATCTCATTTAATTTAATCAAACAGAGGAGGAGGAGATAGGTTCCAAGAGCCTGCCCGCGGGCACGCACTTTGCCAATAAGGGCAGATCTGAGAATCAAAGCAGATCCAATCCGAGTCCTTGCTCTTCACCTGAGCCTCGCTCTCCTGACACAAGGACCCTGCAGCCTGCTCAGTCTAGGGACTGTCTGCTGCCCAAATCCAGAGCCACCTGTGTATGCTTTCTAGACTCTATGAGAACCCGTTCGGCCCTGTTCTTCAACTCCTTTTCCTTGAGTTCCCCAATCCCTTCCTTTCACCTTTTCTTTTTATCCCGAAGACAATCTGTCCTGCTCACTTTGAAATCTATTGACAAACTCTATTATAGGGGCCCTCATTTGACCACAAGAACCATCCAGATAGTATGGATTTCCCTACTTCACGTACGCCTTTATGTTCATTTTTTTCCGATGGTCACAAATTTGATACTTGACTTTAAACACTGCAGGTTGTGTTAAAATTCCCTGTGTTATGTATAGCCCTTGGTGTGCTACTGTATTCAAATATTCTACCTCTTTCTGCTCAGAGACTAAATTCTGTGTCCCTGAGGAAGAACCGTGCCTTCTATACCATATCAATGTTTTACAATAGCATTTTCCCACTTCCAGCCAGGCAATTCTAAATCAAGTTTTGTGCTATTGTTTTGGGTATGCCAGCATGCGGGTGTGCCCCTAGTATTCTTAACTGCCAAGTTCTGTTAGGGCAGAAAAATCAACCTCTGGCGCGTGCTGCTCTATCACCATGGGCCTGTTCCAGAGTGTCTGTGAGTTCTAGGGGCCCACCTCTAGCTTAGGTATATTTGAATCTAGCATATATTTGGCGTGCAAGATGATTCCAGATTCTGAAAGGAGTTTTGCGCTCTCTTGGAGACTAGTGACAGGAGAGGAAGCAGCAGCAGGAGGTGAATATTTTATTTGGAACTAGTAGGTCTCCCAGAATCTTGGAAAGGTCTTGAAACTCCCCTGAATCACTCAAGCCCCTTCAGTTTTCTGGAGAGGGCTTCAGAGAGCATTGTGAGTGAGGCCTCAGAAACTGCTGGTCCCCTAGTCCGGCCTAAACCAAACCCTAAGGAAGGTCCCAATAGTCCCTGGTGTTTTCCCAAACTGCTTCAGGAAGGAGACGGTGGAACAGATGAGGGGAACACGTGATGAATCTACACTGTCCAGCAATGTCTTTCACTGGGTCATCAGCCACTAGAGCAGCAATTCTCAAAGAGAGGTCCCTGGATCCCCTGGGAGACCCTAGGACTCTTTCAGAGGTCTGCAAAGTCAAAACTATTTTCATAATAATACTAACATTTCTGCCCTTTTTTTCACTGTGTTGACATTTGCACCAATGATGAAAAGGCAGCAGAAGGTAAAACTGCTGGTACCTCAGCACAGAATAAGACAGTGGCACAAATGTGTACTAGTAATCATAGCATTTTTTTATTGCCAGGCGCTAGAAGTTATTTTTATTTTTTTCTTAAGTGGCAGTTTTTCTTAAGAAGGTACTTGAAGCAGGAAAATATTAATTTTATTATGTCTTGAGCATATACCTTTTGAAATATTCTTTGTGATGAAATGGGAAGCGAGTACAAGCACTTTTGCTGCATAATAAATTATGATCGTAGGCTCAAGGAAAGTCGTGTGTGTGACTGAGTTACAGACTGAGCTACAGCTGCTTTCATCATGGAAAGCATGGAACACTATTTTTACTTGAAGCAGATGAACTATGGCTTATCCAGATGTGGGTTTTTGGTAGACAATTTCTGGAAAAATGAGTGAAGTGTGCCTGTCACTTCAAAGAACACAACTAGTAGTATTACTATTTGTTTCCAATGATAAAATTTGAGCTTTCTAGCAAAAGTTAAAATTTTGAAGAACTTGAATTCACCACCATGAGCTTGACAGCTTGCCAATAATTAAGTGCTTTTCTGATGAGATTAGTCGTGACATTATTAAATGTGATTTTTAAAAATATCGTCTAATGAAATGTGTCAATATTTGGATCATCTTCACAACTCAGTAAACTAATATTTTCCAAATGACCAATTCACGATGTTATAGAATCATGCATAGTAAAAGATCCATTCAAAGTACAAGATAAACCAGTGGATTTTAATATGAGTATGAAAAGTTCATTGATATGGTTTCAGATTCTACACTGCAACTCATCTTTAAGAAACTATCTCTTGTAGAGTTTGGGTTTAATATCAAAGAAGAATGTTCTCAATTATCTGAAACGGCTATTACAATACCCCTCCCTTTCCCAACTACATATCTTTGTGAAGCTGAGTATTCTTTGTTTACTTTGATAAAAGTAACATATCTCACCAGATTGAAGGCAGAAGCAGATATAAGAATACAGCTGGGGCTTCCCTGGTGGCGCAGTGGTTGAGAGTCCGCCTGCCGATGGAGGGGACGTGGGTTTGTGCCCCGGTCCGGGAAGATCCCACGTGCCGCGGAGCGGCTGGGCCCGTGAGCCATGGCCGCTGAGCCTGCGCGTCTGGAGCCTGTGCTCCGCAGCGGGAGGGGCCACAGCAGAGAGAGGCCCGCATACCGCAAAAAAAAAAAAAAAAAAAAGAATACAGCTGACTTCTATCAAGCCAGTAATTAAAGAAATTTGCAAAAATATAATGTGGTTTCTACCATCTACTTTTTATATAGTTTTTCATAAAATGTCATTTATGTTAACATAAGAAATTACGATTATTTAAGTACTTAATAAATAAATAAATATTTTTAATTTCTTAGTTTGAATTTCCAATGTGGTAAATAGTAACAGATACAACCCACATAAACAAATACACTTCACGTTCCTCAATAATTCTTAAGAATGTAAAGACAGGGTTGCCAGATTTAGCAAATAAAAATGCGGGATGCCCAGTTAAATTTGAATTTCAGATAAACAACAAATAATATTTTAGCATAAGTATCCATGCAATATTTGGGACATACTTATAACAAAAAATTACTTATTGCTTATCTGAAGTTTACATCTCATTGAGTGTCCTTTATTTTACTTGCCTGTCAAGATGTGCTGAGCCCAAAAAAGTTTGAAAAAAGCTGCAGTAGACCATGCCCCTCACACATGTACTAACACACTAATACCAACACTTATTAAACACCCACTGTGTACCAGACCCAGCACTAAGTTCTTGACAAATATTACCTCTTCAATCATTCCAAAATCCTATGTGGCAAGTATTATTATGATCCCTAGTTAACTAAAGCTAGTTATTGGGGGAAGGCAAGACTGGAACTCAGACACCCAAATCTCAGCTTGTAACTATTAGGCTTACACTGAACTCTGAATAATGGAGAATCCCAAAGATGATGGGGTTTTCTGTGTATTTGCATCTCAAATTTTAGCAAATCGATTTCTGTTGCCTCTCTTCTCTCTGTCTCATAGTTGTGTGTTCTGCTATCAGAACAATGATGAAAACCAAGGCTGTGTGTCAGGGAATTCCATCCAGAACTGGCCATCAGCATTTGACTCAGAGCAGACTTTCCTAATGGATGCTTCCCTGGGCATGACAACAGCACTGTTCCAGGCTGGGAATTCTAGAATGGAGAAATGGTGCACAGGCACTGCTCGTTACTGTTAATTGGAAGCTGCTGGGAGCTTGGTGCTGGGCTAGGATCGTCCTTGAGAATAAATTGGTAAGTTCTCCAAATGAATCTGTACTAGCTGAAGCAAATGCAACCATTGTTGTAAGTGAGCCAAGGTCCTATTATTTGTATGATCATGACCCAGGCCACTGGATATATTTAATGAGCTCAGGTTTGACAGTAAACAAACTAGAGAAAGTAAATTTTTTTATGATCCAGGATGGGGGCAAGGGGGTGCCTCATGATCTGCAAATACAAAAATGAATTTGCTTGCAGCCAACTAGGGGCCCACCCTCAATCACCAAGGGCTATAATGAAATGTACAAAGTGATAAACATATAAGGGAGGGAGGGAGAAAAAGAGATACTAGTCTTTCATTCGGGAAAATTTCTTTAACAAAGGGAAGATTTACCTTTCAAATCTCTTTTGTTTTGTAAATTTGGATTTTTATTAGATGTGAGGCACACTACATTATACTAAAGGCAGTTGTGTAACCAGAAGCCAAGGGTGATAGAACTTTGAAAATTATCCTGGAGGAGAGAATGAGACAAGGGGAGGGGGAAAAAAGGGTAGATCAGAAAAGAAAGATGCCAGAACTGGGGTGTTAGGTAATGAATATGTGCATTTTAGAAATCAAGATTTAGTGAGAGCCTAGAGAGCAGGCCGAGGGAGAAAGAGGGTTTGGGGAAACCCAAGGGCCCTTGCTGTGGGGCATCTGAAGGAAAAGTAAGAGTCATTTTTTACTTTTAAAACTGTCAACTTTGCCATTCGCCTCAGGCCCACCAGGCAGGGCTGCTGTCTGAGTTCAGATACTGGCCCAGCCCTGCCCTGGTGGCGGGATCTGCCTTTCCAGCGGTCTCTCTATCTGCACACTCAGTCTAGATAACTCAAGCACTGAAAGGAGTGTCTGCAGAGAGAGGAAAAAGAAAAAGAATAACAAGCTGAGATGCAAGCACGGCTCCCTCCTCAGATAAGCTTGGGTGACCAAGGAGTGTAGCTTTACCCTTCAAGGAACCCTCAGAATTTATTCTTGTGAATGCTGAATGTCAAGGAGGACACAGCCAGAAACTGTGACTCATCAAATTTCCAACGTCAAGACCAGAATGCACAGTCTGGATCCAAGGACTGGCTTTGCACTCAGAACACTGAGAGTCAAGGCCTCTGCCTGCTTCAGATACAAAGGCGGTGGAGCCATGGCGCCCGGCCTTCGCCCCACCAGCCCATTGCTTTTCCCTGTCTTCAGCGCCTGGAGAACAGGGAGTTTTATCCCACTGCGTTTGAGCTACAGGCCCTTATGACATCTCAGAAAGCGATCTGCCTTGAAAAGTGGTTGGATCTGTACATGATGGTCACTGGCCATTGGTATAGAGCCAGAGAGTAAATATTTTCGGCTCTGCAGGCCATATGGTTACATATTTTTCTTTCTCTTTCTTTTTTGGGGGAAACGCTTAAACATGTAAAAACCATTCTTAGCTACATACAAAAACTGGCAGCAGAGCAAGCCATAGTTTGCTGATCTCTTACTCAGAGCAAGGGCAAAGGGTGGGCGGCATAAACTGGAGGTTTCTGCACGCAGTCTGGTTGTCATAACATGAGACAGCTGTTCCATTGCCTTCTTACTGACAAAGGCTACCTAATTCTCCATCGCACTTGCCGAGTCTGACATTCTCCACTTGTGGAGGCATCTTCCCTTTGCTATGATCCTCTTCAAAGAAGAATCTAGCTGTAGATCTGGCAGGAAATTAAACCTTCAAATGATAGTGTTATATAGTCAGAAAATTAGATAAAAGGCATTTAAAATAAGCTAGAATATTTTTTAACAGGCTAGTTTTCCATTCTGAGTGTGTGTGTGTGTGTGTGTGTGCATGAGCTCATTTCTGTTTAAAATGAACACTCCATATGTATCACAAAATTCCAAACCTGGAAAAATCTTCCGATGTAGCCTAGTCCATAACTGTTTACATTTGAGGAAACTATGACCTACTTTGGTTAAATGAAATATTTCAAGTTACACACTAGCTGGCAGAAGAGCTTGAGCCAGAAACTTGGTTTCCCGATTTCCAAATTAGTTCTCATTCTACTACTCTACTTCATAGCACATTGCCAAGTTAGTACTAAAAATTCAATTCAACAAATACTTATAAAGTATTTCCATACATGCCCAGCACTGGCTCAGTGATCTGGGATACAAAACAAGTGTAAGAGAAGAGTCCTGCCCATGAAAAGCTTTTGAGCTCACTGAGGCGCACACACATGAAACAAATATATTCTGTCTTACATTGTTATGTAATTATACAGCTAAAACAGAGCTGATGATTCTTCCTGTAATGACAGAATGGTTATCTTTGCTGTTCAATATGGTGGCCAGTACAGCCACGTGTAGCTGCTGAGCACTTAAAATGTGGGTAGTGCTACTGTTACCAACCTGGGTTCTTGGACCCGTTAATCAATAAAAATTGATAAGAGGCCAGAAGAGGAAGTTAGGCAAGGCTTTATTGGGACTCCTGCTATAGCCCAAGGGAGCAAAAACAGGTAATAGGTTCCCTTGCTCACCCCCCGAGGCGGGGTGAGCTGGTCCCCTAAATGGGGTGAGGATGGGGTGGATCCGTGGGGGGAGGCGTGGCTTGGTGGTCTGCCCACCCCCTTGGTGGTGCTATGTGCAGGGGTCATGCTCAGGACCCTGCTTTTGCTCCCTGCACCTCAGAAATGGCAGTTGGGTTTTGGTCTTTTTTGTGACATGCTCATAATTTGCCCCAACTGCACATGCTTGCAGTTATTTTTAGTCCCTCATAGTTTCTTTGTATTTTGTTGCTCTGGAGGAGACGTTTGTTCAGGTGCAAGCACTGCAGTAAAGGGTCCCAGGTCCCAGCCTGTCTCATGACTAAGGAAGTAAACTTTTAATGGTATTTAATTTTAATTAGTTTAGATAGCCACATGTGGCTAGTGGCTACTGTATTGGACGTCACAGGTCTAAAAAAATGGTTATAGATCTGGATGGAAGATAGGTAACAAATATTCGGTCACTTCTCCCTGTTGTGCCCTTGACAGAAACCACTGCTGATCACAGAACACTTCCCCTCTGAGCAGAGATGAGCTCTCAGGATTCCCCATGCAACGTTATTCTCAATTGTCTGGACCTGGTATATATAATGAAACCTATTTGCCATCCTTGATACAGATAAAAAGTGACAAATGTGAACAGGAGAAGGAAGTACTTGAGCTGAGCTTAGAAAGGCAACGTTTGGACACATAAAGAGAAAGGGACAAAGAGTGTGGGGCTCTCCAAGTGGAGAACAGTATGATCTGAGGAACTGGACAGAGTTCTCCTGGTTCTAGGACAAGGGGGATGCTGGCCCTGCCAGAAGGGAAGATTGCACTGGGTGAGGTGGAGATACGGGGACAGACAGAAGTGGGACCTAGATTAAGGAGACCTTTGCATTCCAGGAGTTTAGACTTTTTCTCAAGAGCAACAGAAGCCCCTGAAGGTTTAAGCAGGATAATGACAGGAGAAAAACATATTTTAGGAATCTGATCTGATAGTGAGCCACAAACAGGATTGCGTAATGGACACATACATTCAGAAACCGGTAAGAAGGCTATTCCACTAATGGTTTATGGTTTTCCTTTAGGAAAGTAATACTTGTTTATTAAAGAAAATGTATGAATCACAGAAAAGCAGATATAAAAATTAAAACTAGACCTCTACCTTTCACACTCAACCGTAGCTGGCATTTTGATGCAGTTTCTTCTGCGTTTTGTTGGGTTTTTTCCCCCCTTCCGTGGCTATTGCAATAATTCAGGAATAAAGTTAGGACTAGGAAGGTGGTAGTGTGAATAAAGAGGAAAAGCCACAAAAAATTTTTTTAAGTGAGACAGCAGAGTGAAGAGAAAAGGTCATTAGCGTTAAGGGACCTGGGACCTGAGTTCTAGGCTTGACTATTTCAATGGGCCGCCTCTCTCTCAACCCCTAGCCTTGGTTTCTGCATTTTAGCATCTAGGGACTGGTCTAGATCAACTTCTTAATCTCTTCTTACTGGTGTCTAAGTAAAGGTCAGATGAGATTTTCAAGACCTTCCCCCAGACCTACAATGGAACTGAAATGTGTCTGTGTTATATCTCTGTTCATTTTAAGTGAACATCACAACAGATAGATAGCTGGGGTTGTCATAAGACAAAGACGTTCCCATGATCTTTAAGCTGTACCAGTAACACAGAACGGGAGTTCTATTACAGGTGTATCTATTTTATAGATACACCTGTAATCTATAAAATTTTAGGTGTTAAGTAATTAAACTGTATATTCTGAACAGTGTCATAGGGAGGACGTGTAGGTGTGGTTCCCAGGACATGTAATGGGGTGGTGTAAACAGGGGATCCATTCTCAGACAGGACTCCACCAAGCAGTGGCAAAGTCTTCCTAAGACCCAAAGGTTTTTAAGGCCCAAACCATCTTCGCAGACCACAGGAGAAACAAACCCAAAAACAGCTACTACAGAACGCAAATTATGTTCTCCGGAAAAAGCAATACACAGCCATTCACCAGGTTAATAAGCAAAAGTGTAAAACAGTGGTTGTCCACACAGGACATAGATGAGACTCAATCGTGGTGTTTTCAAAAAATACTGATAGTTGGGTCCCTCCTCAGACCAGTTAAATCAGTGTCTCAGCGAGCAGGGTCTGTGCATTGACATTTTTTTTTAAAGTTCTCAAGACAATTGAAGCCTGAAGCATCAGTGGATATCCTAGAACAAGAACAGTTGAAGGGGCCCGGGAGCAGCGTGGGCCTACACTCAACAGACCTCTCAAAAATGACGACATCAAATTCACTCATGACTAAGAAACCAGCAAGCTTGAGAAGGCCAATTCAGTGGAACTTGGGTTCCATGTTGTATATGGTATGTGTATGTGTGTACATGCACGTGTGTGAATTTCCGAATCTGTCAATTAAGTTACTCAATTGCTTAGCAGTACTCTGGATAGAAAATGTGAACAAAGAGCATGAAGTTTCAAAACCTGAGAATCTCATAATGGTCCAAAATGGAAGCAGGGTCAAGTAGCTGGCCTCTGTCTGTTCTATTTAAACCATCTTTTTTTTTTTTTTTAATCTGGCTTTTGGATGGAGGAATTATGTATTATACTATGCCAGTGATCACCCTTCCCTGATGCCGTCAAGTAAGCAGAGAAAAAGAAAAGTGGACACATTTATTAATGAAAACAATCTCTCACTAGAAGCTGATCACCTTCCTATAAGCGGTAGATGAAGGAAATTAAGAACATAGATTTGGGGAGAATTCAAAGGATTGGCAGGAAAACAGGACTTGCAATCCAGCTCTAGGAAATGATGCTAATAGAGAAGGAAGAATATATGTCTGAACCACAAAAACAAAAAATCTCTTAAGGGCTTTTAAAGATTCTTCAAGAAATGTGACTAAATCCTTATTTTAGGACAGACGTCTGTTCATCTGAAGCCACTTTCCCTCTACCTCTTTCCCCATTGGGTTCATGGTTATTCCTTGAACCTGACACTCGCCGGCCCATGTTGAAACCCTCCAGCTGTTCCTCATTTGATAAGTCACTACCACCCGCCCCCAGTTGCCCTCTGCCTAGTAAACCACTCCTTCCTTCTCCTTCAGGTCTCAGTTAAAACAGCACTTAAATTCCAAGAAACCTTCACCAGTGGTCACTCCTCCCACTGACATTCAGAGTAGGTCCTCTGGTTTTAAACTCCCTTAACTCCTTGCAATTCTTCTTCAGCCCACTCACAACTCAATTATTTAATGTCTGCCTTGCCTACTAGACCAGGTTCTTGGAGGCAGAAAACCAATCCTTTGTCTTAATCTCTTAATTACCCAGTACCTGGCACAGAGCCTGGCACATAGTAGGTGCAGGGAAAAACCGTAGTTAACCAATTTACCTGTACCCCTACTGATTTAAGGATTAATGTACTATCACCCATGGGGCCGTATAATACAGAGGTTCTGCAAATCTTAAAGCCTGTATAAATCAGACCCATGTGACTTGGAGAATCCTGTCCATTCTGTGATTACCTCTACAAAGATGCTACTTACTCATGCATTTAACATGAATGTGAATTTGGACTCATTCACACATAAATGGACGCTAACAAATCACTCTGGGGACATAGTAGTGAAATATTCTAAAATAGAGTATTTGACTTGTAAATCCCATGATGCAGAGCACTGGAAGGGAGCCAGGCTTTGGATAAGAGTATCTGTTCTAGGACCTGCTGCCTAAGAGGCTGCTCCGTGATGTCACATGGGTTGTTCTGAATGCCAGGACCCCTGCTTAGGAGGTCCACAGGCTACTCGTCTCAAAACCATCATATGGAGTCACCAAAAACTTTAGTTTTTAAAGGCACTTGCACTTCGTGAAAAATAGGAGGCAGACAACACTTAATGCTGGTCATTTGTGGGTTATTAGAGGAATACTGTGTTTCACCAAATCGAAATCTCCACAAGATGTATCCCAACTTCAGACATGTTAAACTGTGGGGGGGAAGTGTATTCTACAGTTGATGAAATGCAGTGTACACTACAGGAAAAACTCAGTATTAAAAGACTTTAAGCGAAGTCACTCAAATATAGCTTCTGTCATTCTTTTTGACTGTGGGAGTCTTCTGGGGACAATGGTACTTACAAAACATACAGGGCGGGCTTCCCTGGTGGCGCAGTGGTTGAGAATCTGCCTGCCAATACAGGGGACATGGGTTCGAGCCCTGGTCTGGGAAGATCCCACATGCCGCGGAGCAACTGGGCCCGTGAGCCACAGCTACTGAGCCTGCGCATCTGGAGCCTGTGCTCCGCAACAAGAGAGGCTGCAACAGTGAGAGGCCCGCGCACCGCAATGAAGAGTGGCCCCCACTCGCCACAACTAGAGAAAGTCTTCGCACAGAAATGAAGACCCAACACAGCCAAAATAAATAAATTAATTAATTAATTAATTTTAAAAACCAAAAAACATACAGGGTACTCTGGCCTAGTAAATTAGGCAAATACCCAGAAAAAAACGATATGCGTTGGTTTAAAAAATGAGAGAGGATTAACATTTGGCTGTCACTATGTAATGTTCACCTACTTTTCTCCACCCCTGAATGATGTTCTTTTGAGCCCCAGTGAAGATGGAGCCAGATGACTTACCAAACCTCCTCACTGAGCCCAGGAGTGGCTGATCTCTGCTAGGTGACCTAATGCGAGGTGTCCTGATGCTTCTCTTACCCGAACTCTGAAATGGAAAAGATAACACTATTGAACCAGAGATGGCTAAGAAGAAGTATGCAGTAAATGATGGCTAAGTGGTTGGAGGGGAAGAGGTAAGAAGAAGAAATATGGTGTTTTATGATTAATAAACACCTTTGTGTATGCATGGATTACAAGGAAAGCTACATAACCGGTCAGTACAAGAGATCTGCACTGGCTCACATACATGGAGAAAATAGGTCATGTCCTTTTGCCAATTCCACAAGGCTATTCAGGTTGATATTAGCTAAAGGACATTCAAGGGAAAAAAATCTCAGTCCAACAAGGAGAGAAGAGGAACGTATAAAGAGGTGGTGTAACGGGGAGGAGAAGCTCACGGGTTTGGCCAGGTACTCAAAACTCACCTCTACTGCTTGCTAGCTGGGTGACCTTGGGTGTTTTACTCAGCCTCTCTGATCCTCCTTTTTCTCATCTAATATGAGCCTGTTTATCCACGTGTTACAGACATTGTGACAATAAATAAGACAACATATATGAAGCCCTTGGGGCCCCATATGAGAGAAAACATTCAATGGAGGGCAGCTATGATTATTATATTCATTTAAATGTTTTTCTGCAGAGGCACATTAAATTGCGGTCTTTCAGGGTATATCACCAAACACTCAAAATTGTTTAAAGCCCTGTGAGCTGTTAGTGTTTTAAATATTTCTTTACCTCTGGAAGCCCTTTGCAGCTAGCTTTTCTGCCCATATATGAACAATATTCCCTACCTATTCCGCTTCATCTTTAATTAAATACATTTGATTAACTAGGCTCTGTACAGCAGACTTTATTATGCTACAACTCACTGAGAATGAATAAAACCCCACAGAAGTCTCACTACCACCCACTCCAAGAAAGACCACAAGTCTGCAAGCTACCTCTGGGAAACAAAATACTGAGTTCTGCTAACTCCCTCAGTTGAACTAGGTAATCATTTGTTCCAAAGTTCTTCCCAACTCAATGGCCTAATTAACTAAGGTTGAGCTTTTGATTAACACAGTGCTTGAAGGAACTTTGACCCACAGAAAGTTGGCATTTGACTTGCTTCTGAGTCCAACTTGTGTCACGAGTGCTGGTTTCAAGGGTAATAAAGGACTGGCTGTTTGCTTACAGCAAATGGAGGTGGTGCCGTGTCATTATAAGGCTTTTCCCTCGACTGTCCACCGAACCCTTGGCAAAGGTAGTTTGCAGCCCACACGTCAGCTTTTGGAGTGAATAGGATGAAAGGCTGTATATTTCCAAACTGAAAAGCACCTAAGTTCTACTTGGCACTTTACCTAAATGTCAGTTGTTTAGGAAACATGAATATGATCCCCTGATCAAAGTGATCAGAGTGGAGATCGGGTGTTGGAGCAGGTGCATGTCCATCTAGTGCTATGTCCATCTAGATTCTGCCTTGGTGAGCAAAGTGCTCTCTCTCATGCCTCCTGAGTTCTAAAACACTCGTCAGACACAAGGCAGAGACCACAGTACCTGAGAGCGCATGTTCCTGCCTGTTATAAGATGAATAGTATCCTTCCTAAATTCATATGTTGAAGCCCTGACACCGCCCCACCGCCCCAGTACATCAGAATGTGACAGTATTTGGAGATAGGGCCTTTGAAAAGGTAACTAAGGTTAAATGAGGTCATATGGGTGGGCCCTAACCCAAAATGAATGGTGTCCTTATAAGAGGAGATTAGGATACATTCACATATAAAGCAAGGGATGACCATGTGAGGACTCAGCGAGAAGGTGGCCATCTGCAAGCCAAGGAGTGAGACCTCAGAAGAAAGCAAACCTGCCAACACCTTGATCTTGGACTTCCAGCCTCCAGAACTGTGAGAAAATAAATTTCTCTAGTTTAAGCCACCCAGTCTGTGGTATTGATGTTTCGTTATGGCAGCCCTAGCAGTCTAATATACTACCTCCCTCTCTGTACCCCCAACCTTATGCCTCAGGACCAGGCAGGGAACAAATGAGGAAGTAGACTAAGAGCAAAAAATAACAGGAGTGGTGTAGACAGTGGTAAATAGGAGAGGTACCAAATTTTTAATCTTTAAAAATTACTGGGAAGCCACACAGAATATGTCCATGGCTTGATTATGCCGGAGATCTTTCAATGGCAATCCCTGGGCTAAACCACTGCAATGAGACACTTAAAAACACCCACTATTCATCTTTCAACAAATATTAATTGAATACCTACTACAGGTCAGGCCTTAAGCCAGACACTGGGTATAGCAGTGGTGAATAAAAGAGGCATCTTCTCTGCCTTCATGGTATATAATGGTCTGGAATAGGGAGTCCAGGTACTGAGCTAGGCGAGAGACGCCAAGTTGAAACGACAAAGTTGCTGCCCTCCAGGGTGCCGCAGATTAGCAGACCACAGACATGAAACAAGACCATCATGAAACAATGGAACACCAGCTCTAAGACACAAGGGGCAATGGAAAGTGGAAGGATGACTGCAAGTCTGTCAAGGTTAATCAAGGAAGACGTGAGCCAAGTTCTGGAGGATGAATAACAGTCTGCTTGGCAGACAGGGATAACGAATGAGGAGAGGGCATTTTTCAGCCAGAAGGAACAGTGAGTTCCTGGGTATGCGGACATGAGAGAGCGCAGCATCTTTGGAGAATGACGAGTAGTTGGACTGAGGGTGGGCAGCGGAGGGGGCAGCAGGACGTGCAGCTGAAAAAGGCAAGGCACTCACATTTCATTGCACAATGAACCACTGGAAAATTTAAATCAGGAAGGTGGCATTACCAGAACTACCTGTTAGAAAGACTCCTGACCACGATGCAGAGGGGCTAAAGGCAGGGTGACCCATCTGGAGAAGATGAAGGTGGGGACCAGGGAAACAGACAGAGGGATGCCTGGCAGGCAAGGTCAGGGATGCAGAACTGAAGTTGTCATGGCGTTCAACCCATGGCCACAGACGACACTGCCCAAGGACATTATGTGCATCTAGAGAAGCACTATATATATATATATATATATATATATATATATAGTGTGTGTGTGTGTGTGTGTGTGTGTGTGTGTGGTACGTAGGCCTCTCACTGTTGTGGCCTCTCCCGTTGCAGAGCAGAGGCTCCGGACGCGCAGTTTCAGCTGCCATGGCTCACGGGCCCAGCCGCTCCGCGGCATGTGGCATCTTCCTGGACCAGGGCATGAACCTGTGTCCCCTGCATCGGCAGGCGGACTCTCAACCGCTGCATCACCAGGGAAGCCCGAAGCACTAATTTTTTAAGGGTACTACTTTGATCAATGAGAACATGTATTTCTTAAGCTTTTAGTTTCATTTATCTTACATTTCACATCAGTTTCCTCATCTAAATATGGATAATAATGGTACTTCCTTCACAGAGAAGATTCCTTGAGCTCATTAATACCAGTAAGTTAGTTAAGTGCCAGAAATGCATTATTATTAAATCAGCTATTATTAGAGCAGAAATAAACTTTAAAGAACAAATGGATAATTATCAACTGCGCAGTTAACGATAATCCTCCCTCTCAGTGAAAATGAGCCAGAATCTTAAAACTACCACCACAACTACAAAGAGTAAGAACTCATATAATTGTCTTGGAAAGAAGTTGCCTCTAATTTCCTTAATCTCTCCAGAGCCCTCACACAGCTTCTTAGGAAGGGCCCCAATATTTGTGCATTATCATTACTTTACATTTATAAAATGCTTTGTAAAATGCTTTATAAAAATTTCAAAGATTAATGATCCAAAGGGATGTCGGACCTGCAAAGGGAGACTGACTGCAAAGAGACACCAGAGAACTTTCTAGAGAGCTGGGAATTTCTATATCTTGATGAGGGCAGTGGTTCCATGGCTGTATGTGTTCCACATAGCACTAAAAATTGTTTGAATGTTATCTATATGTAAATTATAGTTCAGTAAAGATTGAACAAGGATAAAAGGGCTGGAAGATGAGGGAAAGGGGAGTTCAAGGGGAAATGGGTACTCATATTCCAAACAAAAGTGAAAATAGATTTGAGTGAAAGAACTTGCCCTAAAACCTTTAATTTCCAAAAACACTGTCTCTTGAAATGGATGAAGCTGGCTAAGAATATACAAAAGCTTCCTTATGCAAGAAACATTTTTAAAAATTCAGAAGTTCTCACCCTCATTATCCTGTGTCTAAAGCACTTTTTACCCCTCGACTCACTGGACAAGCTGCCCTCTTGTGGCTTTAATATATATTTCCTGAGCACAAAAGTGGGCAGTTAGTAAGCAATTCGGGTAGCAAGCCCAGCCTGTCCTTAAATATTCCTCAAGGTGACTGAGAGTGCGTGTGCTGGCCACTTGCACACAAGAGGTACACGGGGCATTCTGGGCTTGTATCATAGCTGAGCTTTAATAACTAAGAAAATAGGGTTGCCACAAAATACACATGATTTGAGGCTGACACGTTCAAGAGACATTTTAAGGCAATTTAAATTTCACTTTCGCAATATTGTTATCAGCGTATCAGAAGCAAACATCTGTCTCAAACAAGGTGTGTGCAAAGAAAATAGAACTGAAAGTTTCAATTCTACCATCTGTGAATACTATTCAATATTCCAAGGTATGTTTGCACAAAAAAGGAAGACAACAACACCCAGCAAATACTACCCAAACACTCGCATGCGGGGAATCTAGGTGTCTTATGAAACATTAAGTATTTGTCTAAAAAAAGGAAAGAAGGAAGGGAGGAAGGAGCAAATAGCATAGCTTTTCAAAAGTTGCACTATAAAAAGATAAAAGACGGCACAAGCAGTAACTCAAAAGATGACAATATTTTCTCTTTAGAAAGCAATCCATCTTCATACAAGCCCTTTTGTCAAACAAATACATAGAGAAAAGACAAAGATATAGATGGAAATAGATGCTGTATTTCAACGGTTGAGATGTTAAAAATGCACTTAGTCCAGATCCAGTCATATCAGGCTGGACTAAATTAACCTACACGAGGGTCACAGGCACTCCTGATAAATGACTGCTAGATCCATATTCTAGTAGAGCAAGCTTTCTTTTCAAATCAAATCATGTCACTTCCCTTCTCAAAACCCTCCAATGGCTTCTCCTCACAGTTGGAATAAAATCCAAAGTCCTTCCCAGGGCTCCCTCCAGGAGCCTGCGTGGCTCTCTACTTCCATCCCTGCCTCTCTCCCACTCCCTCACTCCCTTCCGGCTGTTCCTCCAACATGCCAGCTTTCTCAGCTCCCTGCCTCAGAACTCACGGTTGTCCCCACCTGGAATTGCCCTTCCCAACCTTCCCCGCCTGGCTCTCTCCGTGACTGGACTCACCTTCTGCAAGAAGTCTTCCCAGACCGTTCTATGAAAACAGCCCTCCAATCACCAACCCTGCTTGCACTCTCTCTCCTCTTTCCCGTCTTTAATTTTCGTCTATGCAATTATTATTATCTGAAATTACATCGTGTATTCATTATTATCACTTTTTATTATCTCTCTGCCCCACTGAAATGTGAACTCCACGAGAGAAGGGGCTTTTCTCTCCTAAAACAGAGCCTGACACTTGTCAGTCCTCATTATTTGAAAAATGAGATATCCCGGCTTGGGGAGATAATAAACCCTAATGAAATACATTCCAACACTCTATCACCAACAAGTCCTTCCTTAGGTCTACCTCAAGTCTCTCTTACTGCAGCAAAAGCCCATATCCTTTACTTGAATCCCAGAGTGATGGACAGGGGTTGAGCAACAAGCTGTTAAGTAATTCTTTAGGATCACAGACTTTTGAAGGTAAGATGAGGCCTTAGTTATAACCGGCTCCAGCCCTTTTGTTCTGAAGATAAGTACACAGGCTCAGAGAGGGCAACTGGTTTCTCCAGGCTCACACAGAAAGAGTGAACATCAGCAGACACCACAGCACTTCCAGGGCGCAGAGTGCTCGCCTTTCTCATTCCTACAGTCCCACGAGCCAGCAAGGTGCCTGCCACAAAGAAGGGTGCCCGAGGAACAAGTGTCCTCACTTCTACTCTAAGTGCTCATTCAACTGAACTGGCTTCCTTCCTCTCATTACTGTCCCAACTATAACTTCCTACCTGAGAACCGTTTCCAGTCACTTGCATCATGTGTCTTCATTTCCTGCCCTCTGTATGTATGACAACATACCAGACACAATGGTCTATCTGGGGGCTGATTTGATCCTTACATAATTCAAATAGCCCAGCATGGAAAATACCTAGGAAAGAGTGGGATATGCAAAGCAAAAAAAAAAAAAAAAAAATGCTGGCGGCGTCCCCGACCATGGGTGCTGTGACTGTAATGCAACGCAGGAACCCTGTCTGGTCCATATTTGTTTTCCTACAGCGCCAAGCAGTGTGCCTGGCACACAGTCAAGGCCTATTTGTTGAGACGGAGAACAGAAGGAAATGACATTTTAGATTCAGCTTCTTCTCAGTCTGCAGTGGCTTTATAATAACAGATACTTCACACTAACAGCTCACCCTGGCATGGTGTCTTCTGTCCTTAGCACTTACATATATCTTCTCATTGATCCTCCTAAGACATCCATCTCACCTGTAAGAAAGATACTAAACTCTGAAAAACCAAGTATTTTTTAGAAGTCATTTAGCAGACAAACCTAGACTCTCTAGTCTCTAACAAGACTCTGCAGATTTCCTTTCTTCCAGTATATGAGTATCCATATGCTTTGCTGAAGAAATAGTGATGTGTTTGATTATGGAATACTGCCCCAGACCCAGCTAGTGGTGTTAAGCAATATAGAGTATTTGCAACATACTATCTAAAATCTGAAATATTCTGGATTCCAAAACGCATCTGACCCAATAGGTTGCAGGTGAGGATGTCTCAGGTTGACATTAACGCGGAGAAGAAAGCTGTCCACAGTCACACAGGCAGGCTGGGATTCCAACCCAGGCAGTCTAATTTTGCAGACTGTGCTAGCGGCCACCACATTATCCTGCCTCTCCAGTCAATGATGTCTCTGTCATCTGAAAAGCAATTACTGCCTCCACTATTTTTCTGATGTGGCTCCAGGAAATAGGATCCGGCAAGGTGAATGGTGGGGGCAAACTTGTGTTGTCATCCATGAAGACTGATTTGGACCAGCGCTGATGCCAGCTAAATGAAGGCATAGGGACAGTTAACCCAAGCACAGTGGACTTCCTGGGAAGTCATGGCCACGTTCGGGGAGAGGGTATACAAAGCTTTTGGCAATCAAAACTTTCACCTCCACGAGAGCTTCTAGGAAACGTTGAGGCAGACCTGCTAGGAATCTGGAATGACCTTTTCCACAGTCGTTTACAACATTACTCTGTCAAGTGGGGTGAGAGAGCCGTGGGTGGGGTATGAGCAGGACAATGTGTAAGAAGGTGTGTGTGTGTGTGTGTGTGTGTGTGTGTGTGTGTGTGTGTGTGTGTGTGTGTGTGTGTGTGTGTGTGTGTGTGTGTGTGTGTGTGTGTGTTCATGGAAGCATATGCTCATTACAAATAGACTTTTACCTAATGTCCACAACACGAAACAATTATAAATTGTGTTTTGGCTTTTATTTCTATCCTCTAAACGAATTATCTGTGGAAATAAAAGATGCTACTTAATTGGGTCCAGCGGCGTTCTTACTTCACCAAATACTTGGGGTGAACTCTTTTCTTCAGCTCTCCGTTCAAATGTTACTTCCTCAGGGTAGCCTTCCCCTACAGCAGCCCAAATTAGATTGTTTCCCCCCTTTGTCATCTTGGTGTAAGCTTTTCCTTGTACAACTCATCATGACCTGTGATGAACTACTTGTGAGTTTATTTGTTCACTGTCTAGCTGTCCCCACCAAACTGCAATCTCCTTGTCTGCTCACCTCTGTATGCCCAGCATGTAGCACAGCACCTGACACAAATAAATACTTATTGAATGAATGAGTCTTGAATTTCACAACAGAAACCCCGGAGGTGGCTAGCACTCCACCAGCAGACACACACCAGGTCTTCTCCCACCTCTGAATTGTGAAAGCCTTACTGCTGTGTAACTCTATTTGGCAATTCATCATATGCCGGCCCAGTGACATGTTATCTCTACAGCTTTAAGTTATTTCTTCATTTTATTATTCTTATTTAACTTTTAACCTGTTTAGATCTTATCTTCCTAACTAGATTAGAAGCACATGGAGTGTAAGTTATACTGCCTCGAAATCCTCAAAGCTCCCTCACCAGCATTTTGCATCTACTCTTTCTAAATGGTTGCTTCCTTTAATGCTCAAAACAGGTATTTCTAAAGGTAATATTATTGAATATTGAAGACCCCAAGGGCAGGATAGTGTCTAAATTTTTTTTTTAATAAATCAAGAGGGCCCAGAAAGACTCAGTGTTGTTTAAATATAAAATACAGTTCTAACTTTGCTTATGTGAGGGACCAACACAGGGCAGAGAAAATCTTAATTCAGCTAAGTTCTTTTTACTTTCATGAAATATCCCCTCCACCATCCTTCAGGTCCCACTCAACTCAGGAAAACTCTCAGTGGCACAAAAGCAGGGTTTTTTTGTTGTTTTGCTAAGTCAGGCCCTTTATTACAGGGTAGAAAGAACACTTGTTCCTTATTTCTCAATTCCTCATTCCTGCTGGCAGCACAAAACATGCCCCAGCCCTGACTGTCAAGCACAAATGAAACAGATAACTCGGTGTTCCTTTAAATCTATATATTTCACACAGTTTTAAATGTTTTTTTTGTTTTTTTGGTCTAACTACTTATGATAGATGTTAGATGGATTAGCAAGTAGGTCTGTGAATCATTCACCCCTAGCCGGGCACTCACTTTCGAGCATTAACCTGTTCTCATTTTCTGCCCCGACCCTCATAGAAGCAAAACAGTGAAAAACCAGACCAGTCAGCTGAAATGCTGTTGTCAAAACACAGCCAAAACACTCAGAATTTTCACAATTGTCAGGCGTTTCCTAACATGGCCAGGGTCACTGACAAAGGTTTCACCAACATCACCTGCAGAATCTGAATCCACTCCATGAAAATTGCAGAAAACCCCGAAAATCCTTGAAGCACTCACTAAAGTCAGCCTTTAAAATACAAGGGCATGGGGCTTCCCTGGTGGCGCAGCGGTTGAGAGTCCGCCTGCCGATGCAGGGGACACGGGTTCGTGCCCCGGTCCGGGAAGATCCCACATGCCGCGGAGCGGCTGGGCCCGTGAGCCATGGCCACTGAGCCTGCGCGTCCAGAGCCTGTGCTCCGCAACGGGAGAGGCCACAACAGTGAGAGGCCCGCGTACCGCAAAAGAAAAACAGACCATGTGTCTGGTTTTAATTCTCCAACAACCAAGCAAGGTGGGAAGTGGTAAGCCTGCTTTTAGTGAAGGAAACTGAGGCTCAGAGTGTCTCGTTAAAAAGAAAAAAAAAAAAAGGCTTCTAAGAAGTAGACTGAGACTTAAACTTTGGTCTTTCTGGCATTATTCCATTATCTTAAAATAACAGATCCTTCCACTAGGAGACGAGAAATCTCTGTTAGTAATAGTAATTAGAGGTCCACAATGTATGGTCTGCTCAACAACTCGAAACAATACACCAAATTTTATATTTTAACATCTCTCAAATAACCAATGTGTATATTTACTCATTTTAAAAGCTATTACTAAATCAGTTGCACGTTTTACAATCTGTACAGTCAGATTACAATTCAGGGAACAAGCCCCCTGAGAGATAATCTTTAAGAGCCACTAGATGTAAAGATACACAAAAGCAACAGAAATAGACCACTGGTCTGCCTGGCTCCAAGACTGTAAAATCAAAGTGAATGAAGAAAAAAATGATGTGACTTTCGAAAGAAGAGGTGGGCCTGCTGGTAAGCCTAGAAAAAACTGGACAGATAAAAGTTGACAGTGCCCACTGGAACTTCCAAAGTCATTGGACTTCCAGTAGTCTTCCAAAATGACTTGCTTCTCCCTATCCACTCAAGGTTGAGAGAGAAGGTGCTCATTTCCTCAAAGTAACCTTATTTCCAGTAGTCAACAAATATTGATAGAGGGCATGCTCCAAGCCAGGTGTTCATCTAGATCTTCTGCCCTGGCCTTGGAGCAGGAGTACTTCTCGTCCCCGTGGCACCCCTCATGGCGACTCTCTTCTGAAAGGTTGGGGACCACTGCACTGAAGCAGTGTTTCTCAAGCTGGTCCAATCACCTGGAGAGCTTGTTAAAAATCAGATTGCTGGGACTTCCCTGCTGGTCCAGTGGTTAAGAATCCCCCTTCCAATGCAGGGGACATGGATTTGATCCCTGGTCAGAGAACTAAGATCCCACATGCTGCGGGGCAACTAAGCCTGCGCGCTGTACTTACTGAGCCCGTGTGCCGAAACTACTGAGCCTGCGCGCTCTGGAGCCCGCACACCGCAACTAGAGATAGAAGCCCGCGCGC
Organism: Globicephala melas; assembly: GCF_963455315.2. NCBI lineage: Eukaryota > Metazoa > Chordata > Mammalia > Artiodactyla > Delphinidae > Globicephala > Globicephala melas. The sequence goes on from NC_083318.1 coordinate 64,619,057, forward strand.
CGGAACGAAAGATCCCGTGTGCTGCAACTAAGACCCAACGCAGCCAAAAAATACCAAAAACTAAATATTTTCTTAAAAAAAAATCAGATTCCTGACCTTGCCTTGGACTTTCTGCATCAGCACCACTAAAGGAAGGGTCTGGAAATCTCTCATCTTAAACAGTGTCCCAGTAATTCTACTCATTGGGGAAGTTTGTCAACCACAGTTCTCTGGCGGTTCATTTAGCCTATTGCGGGTGTAGGCTCAGTAAGAGGTAATATATTCAATGCAATGTAATACGCTGGGGAGTCAGAGTTTTTAAAAACTGCTTTGAAACATAATAGTACAACAGCTTCCATTATCAAACCAAGGCCCTTTTCCCCTCATTCCTTTGCCCCAAATCCTACCAAGTGAAGTCCCAGAAACTTAGATCCTATCCCACTGAGATCTCAGATGACATAATATTCAGAAGACCAGCAATTGTTAGGTAGCCCACACTGATGGTAATATTCTGAATATTAACACAGCCCTTAGCCCAGTGCTTTGAGCAAGTGCGCACTCAATACTTTTTTCAACAGCCTGGCCTGGCCCTTTGCAAGCCAAAGCCTACAGAAGCTTAGATGTGCACAATACACCGTTCCTTGCAGTGGAAAACATAACATAATTTGCCCACAAGATGCTTCCTTTCTATTTATGACTACTCCCTAGGAAGAAAAACTTGTTTCACTGATAATATATTTTTTCCATACTAAGTAGTATTGGTTCAATATATAGGGCTGCTTGGAAGTAATATTATTCTTAAAGGAGACGTCGATGAAGAATTCACTCCAAGGGTTGAGAGTCATACGGGTGGGCGTGAAGCTCCAAATGCCACATCCCAAAGGTTAAGCCCAGCGATAAGGCCGTGTAAACCGGCAGTTTAAAATCATCCAAAGGGAATGGATCCACGTGTTACATTAGACCGGCACTCTAAAGTACATTTTAGTGTCATTGCGGACCTCTGAGCTGTTCACCACGCAACTAGACTGGCTCCAAACAAATCCTTTTTCCTTCATAAACAGCATTTAAACAATGAACACTTTGATGATCTGCAGTGCATTTCTTTTTTCCTTTTTCTTTCTTCGTTTCTTCCTTCCTTCCTTCCTTTTCTTCTTTCTTTCTTTTTTTAATGATTAAATAGCTATAAGAGCTGTAAAGTGCTCTCCAAACTTTGTGGCTGTGTTGTGATTACCCTACCAGATCCCCAGGGGTCAAATTCTTAGAACCATACCATCTTAAAACACTGAAATACCTTAAATATTTGCTAGTTGATCTAGATAAGAAAACAGATTCAGACAGGTAACTTGCCCAAGGTTACATGGCCAGTCAGTGTTTGGCTGGGCCTGGAACTGGGGCCTCTCCCACTGCATGCATGGTGGTACTCAGAGACGGTGATGTCCAGTGGGCAGAACCTGGGTGGACTCTCCCACACGCTAACCTCCCACCTGGTCCACACTTTGGACTCGCCTAATCCAGAAGGCTAATAAACATTCCTCCCAGTGTGGCTGTGTTACCAAGGCTACTTCTTGAATTAAAACAAAAGAGTGATAGCCCTGCTTTCACTGGCACATCTCCTAAGTACATCCCCTAAGTACATCCTTCAGGAAGGCACATTTACAACTAGAACTGCCTGGTATATTTGAAAGGTATGAAAAATACAAGGAATAGTGGTCGTTCCTTTCTATGGACCACAGCAAGACCATAGTTCCCACACGGCAGTGGGGTGTGACCATTTGACTTAGCTCTGGCCAATGGATGGAGAGAAACTGATATGCACCATGATGATGTGATGTGGGCCTGGCCCTAAAAATCTCCTCCCCTCTGGGTTCTTTCCTCTTCTGGCTGACTGGGCTAGCAATGCCCAGGCAACTCTGGACATCATGTGTTGGAAAAGGCAAAGTATTCTCAGTCTGGATTTCCAAATGAGTTCATGGAGGTGATACCCTGGAAACCTGCACACATACCAGGACTACAAGAACTATATTTCTATCGGGTAACCCACTGACATCTTGGGCTCTGCACATTACTGCTACTTAGCTTATCCTAACAAATACACAAGGAATCTGAAGATTGGGAAAAGCATGGCTTTAAAGTAGGAGAAATAAACAGCTCAGGTAACAGATCTGTGGGTTTATCATCAACCACAAAACAACAGGAAGGAATCAACAGGATTTGGGGAAGAGTAAAACATACTAGACTAACTTAGTTTCCTTCCAGAATACAAGAAAAATACCTGTCTTGATTTTAGAAAAGTTCATTTATAAGTAGCTTTTTGAAACACAGAATGCCTTTTCCTAAGAAAAAATGTTAGAAATGATGTTCAAAACCCCACGCCCTATGAAAAAATCTTTTTTTGCCCAAGTGCAATAGAAACGATTCTAAAGGTAACGTCAGTCTCGTGGGCCTCTGAGGCCTTAACATCCTCAGTGGGTGGAGGGGGCAGGCAGAGAAGCCTCTAAGCAAGGGCCCCAGGGGCTGAGGCCTAGAAGGAGGGCCCTGGCATGGGTGGCTTGGGTAGGCTGGGTACTGGGGGTGGAGACTGGATAGTGGTTGAGAAAGAGCTCCCTCTATAGCAACCTCAGTCTTGGTGAGAACACAAAATCCATCTGTACAGATGCAACATTCTTCATCCAGTACTTTATCAAGGGAGGCAATGAATTCAGCTAAGCTTCCACAGTGTTTCTGATTTGATTCCAAATGGCAATTTCATTAGTGAGCTGTTACGTTATTTTCTCATTCATCCTGATGTGCCCTAGTGATGTTAGGCAGTACTCAGCAGGATGCTTGACACTACACAACAGTGTGGTTAAGAGCAGAAGTGCCTCACGGACACTGACACAACATCTGCCAGCCAGCCTCTGTGCTGGAGCACGGTCCTTGATGCCCCTGCTGGACTGGCCATCAATCTTTTACTTGCTGGCTTATGGGCACGTCTAGAGGTTCCTGGGGAAGGGACTAGACAGGCCAGGCTGGTGGTGGTAGAGACACATGAAAGACTTGGAACAGCAGCTATCCACCAAGAGGTTCAGAGAGATTTCAATATTTTAACAACCAGCATGGCCATATCAAGGGCATGCAGCTATTTATCAGCCCTCGTGAAAAGTACAAGCTTTGGAAACAGACCTAGGCTCAAATCTGTTCTGTTACAATCCAACTGAGTGAGTGTGGGTAATTTATTACTTATATTCCCTGAGCCTAGTTTGCTCAACTGCAAAATGAGGATGAGAACATAGATAGGAAAGCAACTGATACTACGTCTGATGTTTAGTAGGTGTTTATTAAAAGCTAGTCTCCCTAAAGCTCCTCCTTAGCTTACACCATCTTCAGAGCAAGCCCAAGGCACAGGGATTAGAATAAAAGAAAAACAGGATAAGTGATAAGGACACAGAATGAAAAGGATAAGAGGACAGAGGGAGAGACAAGAGGCCACAGTTGAGGGCAGGCAGGCGAGCAGCAAAGAAGAACCTGGAGGGGGTCACTCCACACTGTTGAGAACTGCAAATCCCTACTGCCAGTGGTGGGGACTACCAGACCAATTAGACCTTTGCGTTAAGAGTTCGATTGTCTTGGTTCACATCCTAGCTCCGTCATTACTAGTTGTGTGTACCTCGTTTAATGTCTCTGTATCTTGGTTTCTCCATTTGTACAACGGAGATAATTATAGTAGCTACCTTCTCGCTAATAAGGATAAACTGAGTTAACAGAGGTAAAGTGCTAAGAACAGTACCTACCTGATAAGCACCATGTACCTTAGCTATTCTTTACTCATTATTCATTGGTGGCACTGTGAAAAGAGCACTGGCCTCAGAGATAAAAAGCTCTGCCACTTCCTAGAATCCCGGGGATTTTAGGGAAGTTACTCAAGTGAGTGAACCTGAGCAGAAGTCCCTGTTAAATGAGAGAAGTGCATTTTAGCTAACATTTATTGACCACTTAATATGCACCTGTTACTGTGCACAGCATAAGTTCTCTCATTTAATGCTCGAGATACTTTGATGAGGATTCTGTTATTACATCCATTTTCCAGAGGAGGAAACTTTGTCTTCAAAAGGTGAAATATCTAGCCAAGGTCACAAAGCTAGAAGAGGCCCAGCCACGACTTCAAGCCAGTTTGGTAAGACACCAGATCCAGCTCTCTGAAGCACTGTGCTTTGTTGTCTCTGACCCCAAGATTCTGTGGAAGCACTGCCAGCTCGCTTGTTGGGTATCACGAACAATGCTGTAAAGCACAGCGAATACATCTGAAGAAAGAATTGCAACCCAGCGTCCATAAAAGTCAAAGGAATGTAGGGCTAGCCTAACTGAATCAAGATCAAAGTCAGAGCTTTTGGTTGCCCGAAATGACTCAGGATGGGGCAAGACTCAGGATGGAGAGAGGTATAAAAATAAAAGCTAATGCTGGGGGCTTCCCTGGTGGAGCAGTGGTTGAGAATCTGCCTGCTAATGCAGGAGACACGTGTTCACGGGAAGATCCCACGTGCCGTGGAGCAACTAAGCCCGTGTACCACAACTACTGAGCCCACGTGCCACAACTACTAAAGCTCGTGTGCCTAGAAGCCCATGCTCCACAACAAGAGAAGCCACCGCAATAAGCCTGCGCACAGCAACGAAGAGTAGCTCCCTCTCGCCACAACTAGAGAAAGCCCGCGTGCAGCAACAAAGACCCAATGCAGCCAAACATAAATAAAAACAAAACAAAACAAAACAAAAAAACCCCTAATGCTGGAGAGTCAAGAGGCCATGAGTCTCATATCACAATAGCATTGATAAAGTTATCATGCTTTATAAATGAGACAATCTAAAATAATTATTTATAGATTAAACCATACCTGAACACTGATGTCTATTATGACCTCAGCAAATGGTTTTAAACTCCCAAAATGAATAAAACACCTGAGAATCCCAACAAGTCTTTTTTTAAATGTTGTCTCTACCATATTTTTGGATAGACTCAACATCTTCAGATGCCATTTTTGGGTTTTTTTTTGTTTTTAATTTATTATTTATTTTATTTTTATTTATTTTTGGCTGCGTTGGGTCTTTGTTACTGTGCGCAGGCTTCCTCTAATTGTGGTGAGCGGGGGCTACTCTTCATTGCAGTGCGTGGGCTTCTCACTGCGGTGGCTTCTCTTGTTGCGGAGCACGGGCTCTAGGCACGCGGGCTTCAGTAGTTGTGGCGCACGGGCTCTAGAGTGCAGTCTCAGTAGTTGTGGCGCACGGCCTTAGCTGCTCCACGGCATGTGGGATCTTCCCGGACCAGGGCTGGAACCCATGTCCCCTGCATTGGCAGATGGATTATTAACCACTGCGCCACCAGGGAAGCCCTCAGATGCCATTTTGAATTAATATATAAATTTAACATGTTCACCTCCAAAATAATAACAATGGAGTGGTTTTTTTTAAGGAGGGGAGGTTTGGAACTAGTTAAGTAAATCCTAAAGTTCATAACCAGGAAAATTCTGACAGAAGAGCCACTAGCAATATCAAACATCATAACATAGTAGAAAGTTTCAGTAAAGAAATAGTTTGACCCAGGAAGAACATAACTTAATGCTAAACCTCAAATTATTTCTACAAAAACATTTTCAAATACAGGATCCAGCATCCAGTCCAAGAGAACCAGGTGCATCAAGACAACATGTGTGAGAATCAGCAGAAATACAGGAAACAAAACTAAACTCACAGGGACTCAAGATATGGAAATTATTAGACAGACTATAAACAGCTATGCTTATCATGCAAAATGCAGTTATCATCAAAGGGCTAATAGTTAGACTGACAACTGCCTTCTTCAGTAACAATGGAAGCCAGAAAACAGTAGAATAATATCTTCAAAGTTCTGCGAAACAAATCAAAACTACGAACTTAGGGGCTTCCCTGGTGGCACAGTGGTTAAGAATCTGCCTGCCAATGCAGGGGACACGGGTTCGAGCCCTGGTCTGGGAAGGTCCCACATGCCGTGGAGCAACTAAGCCCGTGCACCACAACTACTGAGCCTGCACTCTAGAGCCCATGAGCCACAACTACTGAAGCCCTCGCACCTAGAGCCTGTGCTCCACAACAAGAGAAGGCACAGCAATGAGAAGCCCACGCACCGCAACAGAGAGTAGCCCCCGCTCTCTGCAACTACAGAAAGCCCGCGCACAGCAATGAAGACCCAATGCAGCCAAAAATAAATAAATAAAATTTAAAACAACCAAAAACCATAAAAAACTACGAACTTAGGATTCTATTCTCATCAAAAGTATCTTTCAAAAATGAAGCTCAAAATAATGACATATCCTGTCAAATGAATAGGGAGAGTTTGTCACAAGTAGACTGCCACTAAAGAGTGCTCTTTAAGCAGAAGGAAAATGGCACAAGATGGAAAGTCAGAGAATACAGGATAAAACGAGGAACAATAAAAAAATAAAATGAGGAAAACTCCAATAAACAATAAAAATGGTAGATTTAAACAAACATTGACCACATAAAACAATCATGATAATGTCTTATGGAGTTTAATATAAACAAATAAATATTTAATAAATTTAAAATACTATAAAGAGAATTAAAATACATGAGAAGAGTAGCACATAAGCCCTAAGGTGGGTAAACTGATTTAAAAGCTGTCCAGTAGCATATAGAGTGAATGCTAAAAATATTTTTTAAAAGACAGAATTCCAACCTAATAGAGGGAAAAATGGAGTGATAAACACAGGCACCTATATGCAAAAATCAAATTCTGGCACATAAGTAGTCAGAATGAAACAGAATAGAAAATCCAGAAATATATCCAAGTCCATATGGGAATTTATTAGACAATGAAAGGCACACCTCATACCAGTGGAGACAAAGACTATTCAATAAATAGTCTAGGTGTTGGGACATCTACATTTCCCCTAGAAAACAAAGTTGGATCTAAACCTCATATCTCATACCAGGGTAAATTCCAAATGGATCAACTATTTAAATGTGAAAAATTAAACCATAAAAATTCTACAAGAAAACATGGGAAAATTCTTTATAACCTTGAAATGAGAAAGACCTTTCTACTGTGACTTGTAAACCAAAAGCCGTAATAAAAGACTAGTAAATTCAACTAGATACAAAATTTGCTTAAACCACAAAACAAAAACAAAAGATAATCAATGGGAAAATATCCACAATTCACATCACAAAGAGCTCATTTCTGTAATACTTAAAATGCTTATACAAATCAATGAGAAAATGATCAATAAACCAATAGAAAAAAGGGCAGAAGAGATGAACAGAGTTGACAAAGAACAAATGACCTTTAACTTTATGAAAATATACAAATTGAAAATACACTGAAATATCATTTCTCATGTATCAGATTGGCAAAAATCCGAAAGTTTTACAGTAACATATTAACATATTATGTTGGCAAGGCTGTGAGGAAACTGGCACTCTCATACCTTTCTCATGGGAGTATATACTGGCACCCCTGTGGAGGACTCTTATCTATCACATTATACCTCTATTATAATTATTATTGCATATACTTTTTAACCTAGCAATTCTACTTTAGAGAATCTATTCTACAGATACATTTTATGCTTGGAAAATGACATGTGTACAGATAATTTATTTCAGTATTGTTTTTAATAGCAAAAGACTGGAAACCAACCAAATGCCCATCAATAGGAGACTAGTTAAATAAAGTACGGTAAATCCATACAATGGAATACTATATCTGTTTTATAAAAAGTCAATATGAAAGATCTCAATGTACTGAGATTGAGAAAACTCCAAAATGTACTGCTAAGTGAAGAAAAACAAGTTGCAAAACAATTCACCTAATAGTCTACCTTTTGTGGAAAAGGGGAGAGGGGAGTAGATGTTATATCTGTTTGATGAGCATAAAGAAACTCTCAAAGAATAGATAAGAAACTAAGACAATTGATATCCACACCTCGTTTATTTGAATAAAACAATAACTTAATAATGAAAAAAGTGCTGTGTCTTCATCATTATGCATTCTCTGTCAATTTAATTCTCCTGTGAAATTCCTTATTTATTCATTTAAACATACAACATATTAAAATTCACCACAAAATTGTGTAACTGTTTTCTATCCCTAGTGAGAATGGAATAGAAGAGTTAATCTGATAAGCATATATTATATGCATTTTTAAAAAACGTATAATTCCAAAAACATTATCTGCATTATGTCTGGGTTGTGGGTTTATAGATTATTTTTATTTTCTCCTTTGTGCTCCTCTCTGCTTCTCTAACAGCCTGTGGTTACTTTTATAATTAGATTAAAATTTGTTCTACTAAAGTAAATAAGGAGGAGATTGTCTTCAGTGGTTAAGAAAAGGAAGAAATTTTGCCTTAGAGGGTAATTAAAAATTGGAACAGTTTACTAATAAAGATAATTGGAATTTCTATGTCTGCAAAACTTCATAGAAATAGTATTAGACATCTCTGGTTTACTCATTTGTTAAAGGCTAAAAGGTGGATGAGATGACTTTTTACCACAAAGCTGTCATGGCAACTGAAGAGTAGTGTTTAGAATACTTTTTCATTTAAATAATTTGAAAGAATGGGGCTGACTAAACAGGTGGAAGAATCTAGATTGTACAAATGGTCTTCAGTTCTGCAGCCCCTCTACAGGTGTTGCAGGTTATTTAAAGTCTTCTCCGGGCTTCCCTGGTGGCGCAGTGGTTGAGAGTCCGCCTGCCGATGCAGGGGACACGGGTTCGTGCCCCAGTTCAGGAAGATCCCACATGCCGTGGAGCGGTTAAGCTCGTGAGCCATGGCTGCTGAGCCTGCGTGTCCGGCGCCTGTGCTCCGCTAACGGGAGAGGCCACAACAGTGAGAGGCCCGCGAACCGCAAAAAAAAAAAAAAAAAAACTTCTCCAAGCATGTAATAAGCTCCTCCAAAAGTTTTTACAGGGAATATAATTTTATTATTCCAGAAGTGGCCTGGGCAAAACTAGCCATGAGAAGAAACAAGCTTTCTAGTAACATCAAAATTAATTATGGTTTTTCTAAAAAACCTTAAAGACTTTTTTATGCTTGATTCCAGTGAACCTCAGAGGACACCCTACTGAGACAAAAGAAGTTGAGGCAAGAAAGAATTTCCACAGAGTCTAGAAAACTCAATGAAATGACTCCTTCCAGTCTGTTAGACAAAATTGTGTTCTGTAGGTATGTTTCAGAATTTCATAAGTAATCATATGATCATAGATGATAGGAGACTAGAAAAGACAAGGTGGCTATCAAAATATCAAGGGGGCAAAATTGGAGGGAAGGAACAAAAAAATTAAGAGAAACTCATATAGGTTACAAAGATAACTGGTGGTCATTTTTCTAAAATGTGGGTGCTGTTATGGACCTTGGAGCAATAGTCCTCAACTGGGGCCATTTTGCCCCCCAACCGATGCCTGAAGACATTTTTGGTGTGGGTGTAACTGGCGTCTAGTGGGTGGAGGCCAGTGATGCTGCTAAACGTCCTACAATGCACAGGACAACGTACCACAACAATCCAAAATACCAACTGTGCCTGAGTTAAGACACCCTGACCTGGGGGGGAGACGGACCCCACAGAAATACTCAACCAACACTATAATCCACAAAGTAATTATATTAATAACTTAAAAATAATTTTAAAATAATTAAAATTAAAAATATATATTATAATTAAAAATAATAAAATATTACTACCATAGCTACCTATAAGGAAGTAGCTATCTAAAAAGAGGTGTCATCAGGTTATCTGGCCATGAGATTTGAGTAATAGCTTTGCCCTCAATCCCCCTTAGGCCATTTTGATCAGGGCCTAGAGTGTGCCAGGGTAACCGACTGCTGGGTTTGCCCAGGAATATCCTGGTTTTAGCACTGAGAGGACAAGTGAAGCCACTCTGCTGGCCAAGGGCACAGTTCCATTTGGTCATTTGGAATTTTTCCCTTTTGAAGAGAAAAATCTGGTTCCTTCGTGGATTTCTCTGAGCCGTGTCTTCTACATAACAAGCTCCTAAGGTCTGGCTCCAGGAGGGAAACAAAGGGCTTGATCCCTCAGATGCTCTCTGTACCTGGAGGCTGCCTCTTGGCAAACAGCCCCAGTGGGAAGGGTGGAGCCTCTTGGGTCTCTGGCTTGTCAACAGTTCATCGCTCTACCCCCAGCCAGGACAGTGGTCCAGGATCTTCTTTGGATAGGGTCCCTGGAAACACTCCTGCCCTGGAGGTCCACATACCTTGCTGAGAGGGCATGCAATCAGCATTGGTTCACCTTTCTTAAACTTCCCCTGGGGAAGCACTTCAGGCAATGCATTCCTTGAGAGTGGAAACCTTTCCCCTTATCTTTCCTAGATTATACTCTCTCCTCAGCCTATTTCTTATAAATGTGAAACATTTTAACTACTATCTATCCTCTCATCAAAGGACATCATAAAATGCCATATGAAAGCATTTCACAAACTAAAATACAAAATAAATGTAACATATTAATGTCACAATGAGAAATCACTTATGTTTGAGGTTAGCAACGGGACAGTTGTTTCTCTTTCTTGCTAAACATTTATAATTAGCATGTGGCAGGCACTGTTATAAGCACTGTACATCTGTTCTCATATAATATTCACAAAAATCCTATCAAGTATTACTATGATGATGCCCAATACAGATGTTTCCCTCTGTAAATACCTTTACAGATGAAAAGACTGAGGTAGAATGATATTAAATAACTTTCCCAGGGTCACAGAGCTGGTGGTGCTGGGAGATTGGAATCAGGCAGGCTGGCTCTAAAGTTCATGCTGGATGTTGCTACCTATCACTCAAGCCATTTCAGGAGAAAGAAGAGAGTTGCTCAGATAAAATCCACCCCCACCGTAATGCATCATTAACTTTCAGCCCACCCCACGCAGTTGGTTGCCTGACGGTCACATGCTGGAGCAGAAAGCCCGAGTGCGTCACTCATACACCCATGACTGTGCTCTTAGTTCCTTGTGGGTTTGCTTCCTGAAACAGCCTTTCTCGAGTGCTGAGCCAACAAATGGATGGGGACCAGTTTCAGTTCTGGAAAGAGGCTAAACTCCATCTAGCTAATCACTGCATCCACACTCCCGTTCTCTGCAAGCTAGTGACCCCAGTCCAACACTGCGGCCACAGGGACTTCCTCAAACAGGGAAATGCCTGCTCATGAGGGTCCTAGACTAACAGCCTATTTGCAGACTAAACACCTTGCAGGCAGCCTCAGAAAGATGAGGGAGTTAACAGTTACATGAAGACAGTTCTAGAAACAGTTCACATGACTGACAGTCCAAACAAATGCAGAGAGTATAATAGGTACCTGTCAGATTTTATGAAAAAAGAAAGATGTTCCTCTCTGCCATTTATTCTCACCTCCTCTGTCCCAATTTTTAAAAAAATTTGTGTTCCCTTCCCTGATTCTCTCTTTTGGTGTTTCATGCTTAAAAAAAAAATGTCTGGAATAACCTTTATAGTTACAGAGAGACAGGAATGCAGCCAAACAAGAAACCAAAAGCCCCAGATCTCTGCCTTATCACAGGCACTTTCAAACTCTGGGGTTTTCTCCTACTTCAGCACAAATCTTGAGATTAGACAGATGTAGTACCATTGTGTTATTCCCTGGTAAAGAAACCAAGAAACACACAAGCATGGTTTTTTTTTCTCCCCCTGGCACTTATTTGTTGATTAAATGGTCTCCCTCTGACACCATTTTTACTTTCATTCATTTTTAGTTTTCTTAACTTTATATAGTTTTCTCCTTCACCTTAACTTCTAGAGTGACTACATTATTTAGGATATCGAGAGGATGATGCCTCTATGCCTCAGTTCCTCCATCTGTGGATGGTGCTAGAACAACACTTGCTGTGAGGATTGACAGGGATAATGATGCTCATAAAATGCTTGGCACAATGCCTGGTGCATAGTAGGCGCTCAAAACATAATAGTTACCGTCAACGAACAAAAACCCTAAATTAAACAGAATCCACTAGTTCAGATTGTCTATGTAGGTAAAATTCCATTGATAACATTTTAAAGTAATTACAAAAACTAAGATCTGACTTCAGGGAGAATTAGACAATTCACCGGGCCCATTTTATGGAGGTCGTTCAAATCACAGCAACTTTGCCACATGCATGCGTAAATCCACATTAACAAGAAGCTCTGGGGAAAGTTTCTGAAGCAGCAGTATTTCTCTCCAATGATTTTGGAGTTACTATGCTGAGAAAATGGATTTTAGGATAGTTACTGACCAGCAGAAATACAAAGTATTTCCTCCCAAACTGACCATTACTTTACAGAAAATCTTAAGCAAAATCTAATAATTTTTTGAGTCCCAAAATGCTTTCAGGGTACTCCCAAATTCTAGGTCTGTCTAAATTGCAGCATGCCAAATACCGTGGGCCTCTCTCCACTAGGAAATCTTTCTCCAGCTAAGCTCCGTTTACTTAGCAAAGTCAAATGATTCCACCTCATGGATATTTTCTAAATTTGTTTACTTCTACTTTAAAAAAAAAAATCTTAGAATACAAGTGACTTACCTGTATGCTTGATTCCTCTCCTCTTCCTCATTTTCCTCCTCCAACTTTCTAGTACCTTCTCTTAGTTGTGAAAGATAATCAAACTGCACAACAAATGAGTTTGGGTTCCTCATTTGGAACCTAAACTCTAGATCCTCTTCCTGGTTTCAGGGCTCCAAGAATTCCTCAGAACACTACAGGATAGCCTTGTGGACACCAAATGAGGAACCTCGCACACATGGCAGAGACCCTGTGACCAGAAGCACAGTGACAGTTGGTCTACAAGTTGGAGGGAGAATAGGCTTGAGATTGTGGTTGCCAGCATCTCCCAGTGAGCCAAGCAGCTGGGGGCTGGTTCACGGGCATTCACTGCTAGTGTCAGCTGCCTGTCCCTTGGCGCCTTTTCCACAACTCACTCTTCTCTGCAGTGCTGACTTCCCGCGGCATGGCAGAGCGAGAGTGATTCACACATGCCCTCAGCCCTGTCCTCCTACTTGACCACAGTCCCACCCTTACCCCACTGCAGGCTTCCAATATGGATCCCAGCAGTCCTGTCTGAGCGCATCTGTGCAGGTGGCAAGAACCTGTCCTCAGATTCAGACAGATGCCAGTTTGAATCCTGAATCCCCCTTTCTTGCTGATGACTTTAAGTCCATCTCATATATAAAACTGTGATAATAATACCAACTCCCTGAGATTGTTAGATGTCATGTCGAGGACTCCAGTGCCTGGTATACAGTAGAAGCTCAAAAGAGGCAGCTGTTATTTTTGGTTACATTTGGGGACTCATGGTCTACCTCATGAGCTCTCAACAAACAGTATAGAATAGATTATGTTAGAGCTTAACTTTTTTACCATCAAATTTAATCCCGCTTTTTTTTTCTTTTGGCTCCTAAAATATATTACTTGACAGGACAAGGCTGCATCACTAACATTTTAGTAATATTATCAACCTGAGAGTAGAGTCAGCCCAGATAGAGAAAGTGCCCTAGAAGATTCATCAACTGTCCGCTTCCCTACAGGGAATTTTTTCTGACCTAGGACGCAAATGGAGTTTTATTTGTGGCCATAAATGATATACTAAATGATATACTAAAACAAGCAAACCGACAACACAAAAATGACCATATATTGTCCTGGTGTATCAAGCACTGGGGTACTATCGAAATGCTGTTATGGAGGGTTAAATTGTTGCTTGCCATTCCTAAGATTGACCTCAAATATTCTGGTTTCAGAACATAATCACTTAGCGAATTTTCACATATCATTCAATGCGGTTAAAAGTTCACACATACTGAGGAATAATTCCCTATCACACTCTATGTTCTTAAAAGGAGTTGTAAGCGCATTCCCCGTTCACGATGTTAAGATGAGAGGCTGGGAGTAGAGAAAGGTCAGGGCATTTATTCCCGAGGTTCCCTCCCTTCTGGGTGACACAGGGTGGCTGCAGCCCTTTACCAAAGGCTCTTGTCAGGGCCTCTATTTGCTCTGGGTTCTTGGCAGTACTTCACAATCCCTTGTTGGTTTCCCTAAACCCTGATAATCCCTTTATTAATCTCTCCTCAATTACCCTGTTGAGTGTACATCTGTTTCCTATGGGGAATCCAACTGATGTAACTGCCTCCCCACCCACTCCAAAAGATAGAGTCACTCCAGAAACTACAGTTTGTTTCAAAACAACTTAGCAGAAGCAGCTGGGGGAAAACACCTTAATTTAAGGCTGTTTCACCAAGATTTCAAGCTCCTAGAACAAATGTCTAATGAGTGCCTGCTACGTGTCAGCACTGTGCTAGGTGCTGGGAATGTGAGGGAACCATGGAGCTTACCCGTTAATGAGGAATGACCAGGTATACAAATTTTAAAAATTCAGACAACAATAATCGCTGTTAAGTAAATGAAGCAGGGCAATGGATGGAGACCAACAGGGATCAGCCAGGGCCGCCCTGAGACACTCGTGCTGAGAACTGGAAGAAAAACTGGAGGGGCACCAGCAGAGATCTGAGGAAAGGACAGTCTAGGCACAAACAAGTACAAACGCCCTGTGCAAATGTCCGCCAGGGAGAAGTGCATTTGTTGGCTCGTTTTGTTTTTAATTCCAGGAACAGAAATCTGGTGATGGAGGCAGAAGTGAAAGAGTCAAGGTTGGGGAGGTGGCCAGGGGTCCCGTGACGAAGGGCTTCAGAGCCACGGTGAGGAGTTTGGGTTTTATCCTAAATACAGGGAGATGCCACTGAAGAGTATTGAGCTTCGCAGGGGGACATCTGAGAAGATGGAGAATTAGAAAGCATCCCATAGAGATGGTTTGTTTGCTTTCTTGGAGGAAGACCTCTTCCTCGTAGGTACAGTCTGCCTGTGAAAGGATAAGAAGGGGGGCTGGTGTGGGGAGTAGGGTTAAATTAGCCCCTCTTCAGAAGAGAGCTCATAACCCACTGACAGGAAATGCTTTGAAAGATAACACTGAGAGCATTCAGAGTGTGTGTACGGCCGGAGAGGGCTGGCGGTGGTGGTGTGTGTGTGCATGTGTAGAGGGGGCTGGTAGTGGTATGTGTGGCAACAGTCCTGCAAGAGGGAAAAGAAAAAGCAAGAGAGAACAGCAGCTACACAGTTGCGGAGCCCGTGGGCCAGCTCTCTCTCCTGAACCCCAGTCTCATAGAGCAACTACCAGCTGGACCCGGCTGCTCTCACCGTGTCCGACACTGACCTCATCCTCTTTCCCCCAAACCTGCTCCCCATCCTCGGTGCCCGTCTTAGCAAGGGGATCGCATCCCCCGAGTCACCATGCCAGAATCCTGGACAGTGCCTGACTCTCCTGCTTCCTCACTGCTTTCACCCCATCAATGGCCAAGGCTCACCGAGTCCACTCTTGGTCCCTACCCCCTTTTTATTTTATTGGAGGAAACTGATTAATTTTTAAATTGAGACAAAATTTACATATAGCATTGTGCAAGTTTAAGGTGTACAACATAATGATTGATATATGTAAATATTGGGAAGTGATCACCACAGTAAGATTAGTTAGGGACTTCCCTGGTGGTCCAGTGGGTAAGACTCCACGCTCCCAGTGCAGGGGCCCCGGGTTCGATCACTGGTCAGGGAACTAGATCCCGCATGCATGCCACAGCTAAGAGTCCACATGCCACAACTAAAGATCCTGCGTGCCACAACTAAGACCTGGCGCAGCCAGAATAAATAAATAAATATTACACACACACACACACACACACACACACACACACACAATAAGATTAGTTAACATCCATCACCACACAGTTATCTTGAATCTCCATGTCTCGTCTCCCTTCTTTCTACCCCCGCAGCCACCGTCTTGGTTTAACATTACAGGGTTTCACCCTAACTCTAGTCCTTGTTGCCAAAAGGATCTTTCCAAAACTAGTGTCTGATTGTGTCACTCAATACCAGTTAGTTAGCAAAGCATACCAAGTCCTCTGGGAGCGGTTCCCTGCCCCCTCTCCAGTCTGATGTCTTGTTCCAACTCCAACTTTCTGTACTATGACCAACTATTCCTTACAAACTATTGACATTTCCTGAACACATTATTCTGGCTCCAGGCTGTGTCACGTGTCTACACCAGGCCCCCTACATATTTCTTCTCCAATCTTAATCCTACTCTCAATACCTGTTCATTTATCAAAACAATTCAACTGTCACTTTCTCTAAGAAGCCTTTTCTAATCGTCGCCCTGGTAGAATCCATTGTCTCATTACTGCCCCTGCCCACACTGGACTCTCCACCAACTTAGGGACATTTAATTGTCCTTTTTTATAAACTCTGTCCCTGGACTAACTGGTTAGTGAGCACCTTGAAGGCAGGAGCTTTGTTATTCACCATTGTATTCCTAGCACCTATCAGAGAGCCTGGCACACAGGAAGTCCTCAACACATACTCATATAAATAAAACTTCAGGAGAGATATGGAGTGTGCCAAGTACAGGAAAGACAGAGTAAGAGAAGAGAAACTTCAGGATCAAAGGCTAATTGCAGAATGGGGCAAAGAACAAGAAGGGAGAAAAAAAGAACAAAACAATGTCAAGAATAAGAGGCAAGGAGGGACTTCCCTGGTGGTCCAGTGGCTGAGACTGCGCTCCCAACGCAGGGGGCCCGGGTTTGATCTCTGGTCAGTGAACTAGATCCCACGTGCCTGCAACTAAGAGCTCGCATGCCTCAACTAAAGATACCGCATGCGGCAACGAAGATCCTGCATGCCGCAACTAAGACCTGACGCAGCCAAATAAATAAATAAATATAAAAAAAAAAAGATAAGTTGCAAGGAGAGCAAGTGATTTTAACACTAAACACAACTTGCAAATGAATGGAAGCTCTGACCAAGTCTTGCAGATAAACACAGCCGATAGGATCTTTGAGGACAATGTCGGATACCTTATAAGGCCAATAATAATAATACAACAATAATAACCTCATAATCAACAATTATCAACAAGCTGAGTGCTTCTCATGTGCCAGGCACTCTACATGGGTTATATCTTTTAATCCTCATAACAATGCTATCAGGTAGGGACTATTCTTGCCCCGTTTTATAGATGAGGAAATCAAGGCTTAGCAAGTTTAAAATACTAGTCCGAGGACACACAACTAGAAAATGGCAGATCAGGAATTCAAGCCCTGGTCTGCCTGACTCTAAAATCTGAGTTTTTAACCACAGTTTCTACGGTGATTATAGCATAAAATATTATTTAAATGCTTTATAACGTTATCTATAATTAGACTCATTAAACCATACTGTTGAATGGCTCTCTTAACCAACTGAGTTGTTTAAAGTTTCAAAGCTTAGACTGAGATTCCCCTAAGATAAGTGGAATTAAATATGTGATGCAGTTTTGGAATCAAAAAGTATCCAAGACCACCTGGGTTTGACAAGCTTAAAAAAAAAAAACAGAATTATTAAATATGTCATGATTTTCTATGGCACAGAATTCCTTGTTCATGTTTTTAACTGAGCTCATTGTGATATTCTCACAAGGTAAACTGTTCAGAACCCTGTGGACCATGACATGGAACCTTTCGTTCCAATCCAACAGAGGTGTGCTGTTCTGTATTAATTCATGTGAGACATTTATATGATTTTACGTTCTACGGTAGCCCCTTTTAAAAGGTACAAAAAACAGGTGACAGTTATTTTAGTACATTTTCTTTAATCCAATATAGCCAGAACATTATCATTTCAACATGTAGTCAATACAAAAATTATTAATTACTAAATGAGATATATTCTTTTTTTTACGAAGTCTTCAAAGTCTGGTGTGTATTTCAGGTCCACGCACATCGCAATTTGGATGCTACATTTTCATCAGAAATAATCAGTATTGCATAAAATTTACAGTTGAAAAAGTAGACTCACACATTCAGGTTACTCCAAACATATAAGCTTCCCAATAAAGTTGTGTTTAACAAAAGAATACACTGTTTCCATGTTTACATTTAAATTAATTAAAATTTAAAAATTTAGCTCAGTCACACTAGCCACATTTCAGTGGCCACAAGTAGCTAGCTAATGGCCAGTGTATCAGAAAGCACAGCTGCAGATCATGGTTTTTTTCCACATGCTCAAAATGGAAAGGTCAGAAAGCTGAAAGGAGTGCTAGCGAATAATGTGAAGTGACTGTTTCCTACTTACAGGATGAATTAACTTTGCATTCACTACTTCCATTAACATTGCACAACCTGTGGTTGAAAAATAAGGCAGAGAAAATTACTGCGAGGAACATTATTAATTCATTACTTTGCTTTTCCTACAGGTTGTACTTGGGGTCATTAAATGAATACCTAGTCCATGTGACTGGACTACTTAAAGATTTTATCCCAACAAATCCTTGTTTGCAAAATCAAGAAAACTAAGAGGATTAGATGTTTCCATGTTAGTTAAACTAGGAAAACAGAGTTGCTGCTGCTTGTTTTAAAACTTTACAATGCACAGGGGGAAAAGATTGGTATGGAATGGAATTCATGTGCCAAATAAAAATGAAAAGGGAAAAATATCAAGCTCCTTTGTGCCTCATCTTTGGTATCTTTTTCATTTCAGAGCACAGAACTAGTTTACAATCATCAAGAACTGCGACTTTTACTGTCGAAGTAAGGAAGCAACTAAATTACCCCATATATATATATATACCTAATTGTTTCATTAGACTCTAATAAACTGACCTTTAAAGGTCTTGTGTAAAGAAAAGCACATCCATTACACAGCTGCCTATTATTTTCTTGCTTCATACTGGCTGTCTTGGTTAACTGGTGTAACCACATTGCTGGGGCTTCTCAGGGCAAAACTCATCTTAGCACTCATGCTTCACAACAAAATCAAAGTCAACCCAGCCATCTCCAGAAGACGAAGGTGTTTCAGCACATGATCAAGCATGGCTTATTAACCATGCTCCTACCGTTACTAATGAGATCACGACAAGTCATCCATCAAGCACCATGCAGAGAACATAGCTCTTTAGGGCAGGCAGAGATGCTACTTTTATTCATTGTTGATGCCCGGCCCCAAATATAATGCCTGGCAAGTAGCAGGCACTCTAGAAATATTTGTTGAATAAGTGAATGAATGAATACATTGCGGGAACAAAGGCTGAGCAGGCATTCTTTGGCAGTCTGGAAGGTGGTAAGCAGGATGGCATCCTTTATCTCTTCCCACACCACCCTCTTTCCCCCATCCCAAGCTCCCTCCTTAAAGTACACTTGGTGTGTCAGATCCACTCAGTTTAACAAGGGTTTACGAAATGCCCAGCACCATGCTAAAGCCACAGGACAGGAACCCATAAGAAAGAGAACAGAGGGTACTCGTCTTAGAGAATTAACGTGTTAGGGAGATGCATGCCCCCCACCTCCCACTCCTCTGCAGAGAATACTGAATGTGGAGATAACTGTGTTGTGATCTGATGGCCTCATCCTATTGAGGTTTGGGGTAAAAAAACTCTGTTGAGTAGTGGTGGTGCTGGGCGTCTTCTTTAAAGATTGTGACCATTCCTAATGTTAGACACCCTGAAAAGAAGAGGCACCGAAAATCAGCACTTGGAAGATTAGCCTTTGACCACCAGGAACAGAAACTCCTGCGATTTGGAGTTTTCTCTTGGACGAGGAGTCAGACTTTTGGAGGGTGTTAATGGCAACCTCCGTTTCATGGAAATGTGAGGGAAGGAGACTGAGGGTGAAGGTCCAACTACAAGTGAAAAGGAAAGGCCTTAGATTGTCAGCCAGAGTATCTAGCTGTATGCAACTTTCTGTGCTATTCCACACCCTCGAGCATCCTATATCCAGCTTGGACTCAAGTTTTAAAGTGGGAGCAGCGCTCCTGAGAACATTTAGGTGGGGAACGGGGGCTCTAACAAGAGTCTTGTTACTCTTATTACTCTTGTCCTGGGAAACAAGAGTCTCAGCTAGAAGGACCAGGAACCCCTCCCCAAGGGTGACCCTCTCCATTGCCAACCTGGAAGATCCGAGTTCCCTTTTAAAGGTGTTCTCTGGGTTTCCTTACAGAAGACGGTGCACATATGTACACAGCAGGTGACAGAGTGAATGGGGGTTGGGGGGAGATTCAGAACAGCTGTACACAAGCGACAAACACATATTTTAGATAACAGTGTGACCTTGGGCACATCACAGGACTTCCTTGGTCCTCAGTGCCCTCATCCATAAAATGAGGGCTTTGGACTGAATATAACCAAAGGGAACTTCCTGCTCTGCCATGGGCTAAAATGTGTGAGTGATATCCACCCACTGCCTGAAGAGTGAAGAATGGAGAATTCTACTGTGCTGGGCTGGTTGGAAAGGGCTTGCAGGAAGAGGCAGGACCTGCAATGGGACTGAGGAAGAGGATGATTTAGGTATTGAGGGAGACAAACAGAGGGAAAGGGACAAAGAGAACAGTTCAAACAGACTCAGAGCCTTAGACTGGGGAATCCTTGAGGAATGGAGGTACGAAGGGACGGGGGCCAGGATGCAGGGACCACAGGCAGGGCTCAGGGAGTAGCTGGGGGGTGCGGCAGGGAGTAACACTAAGGAAGAGACCAGAGGCCCTGACTCCTCAACCTTCCCTGTGGTTCCAAATATTTACCCATTCAAGAAACATGTAGTAAGACTACGTGCCAGGCACTAGATGCTGGGGGCAGGGAGAACGTGGGCACTAAGTATGAAGACAATAGTGGACTGCTTTTTCCTTCCACTTCTATGAAATCATGTTTTGGAATTTATTTTAATTTGATTCCACTAAGTAAAATATTGGAGAGGGCTGGGTGGTGTTCTCTCCTTAACCCTTCAGAGCCTTGGTTTGTCTATATAACGGGTCTAATGACACTCTTCAAAGATAATTGTAAAAATTAAATGAGGCGCCCAGGGCAGGGCGCGAGGGGGATGCCACACAATTAGGGTTGCTACATCAGACGAGTAAAGGGTAGTGCCTAAACAGATGCTGGTTCCTGGTATTTTCACTTCAAGGAAGTAAAAAGAGGAAAATGCAGTTCCAAGGCATTATAGTGACTTGCCTTGGGTCAAGGTGATGAAACCAGGCCCAAAATTTGGGCTGCTGCTAGACAGCACCATGACAGACATGAAAGTCTGTTTTTTCTAAAATCTCTCTTTTGCCTGGACAGTTCATGGGGCCTGGCTGTGTCAACCGGAAAGGGACCCCAGCCTAGTGCCTGCCCCACTGAGTTCCCACCTCTTTAAGAGGTGTGCAAAGCCCTCCCAGACCCTGCAACTCAAAGAACCAGTGGTGCAGAGCAGACACGAAGCCATGAGATCTACTGGGCTGTGGCCAGAGAAGACTGCCTGATAAAACACAGAACACCCAGTGACATCGAAATTTCGGATAAACAACCAATAATTTTCATTTGCTTCATATGGCAACCTTAGGCCAACAGGAAACAGAAGACAGCCTGCAAGGTGAGTCTGGCAGGCTTTGACGGGGAGCATTCCAGCACACCCAAGGCTTCCTCATTTAAAATTCAATGGTTCTCCAGCAAGGGAATTATTTCTGGGATGGTTTCTCTTTCAGGATTCAAAATGTCACAGTTGAATCCTCAATGAGAATAATGACAATACCTGAAAGGTCTTTACATAAGTCTACTTCAAATTGAACTTTTCCTCACCAGATGACCAACCGTATCTTTTTTTTTTCTAAATTGAAGTATAGTTAATGTACAATATTATATGTTACAGGTGTACACCTGTATTATATGTTACAGGTGTGCATAGTGATTCATAATTTTTAAAGGTTATCCTCCACTTATAGTTATTATGAAAACATTGACTATATATTCCCCGTGTTGTACAATATATCCCGGTAGATTTTTTTTTTTTTTGGCTACACAGCACGCAGCATCTTAGTTCCCAGACCAGGGATCGAACCCGTCCCCCTGCAGTGGAAGTGTGGAATCCTAACCACTGGACCACCAGGGAAGTTTCTTGGTAGCTTACTTTATACCTAACAGTTTGTACCACTTAATCCCCTACCCGTTTTGCCTCTCTCCCCTTCCTCTCCCCACTGGTAACCACCAGTTTGTTCTCTATAGCAGTGAGTCTATTTTTTGTTATATTCACCAGTTTGTTGTATTTTTTTTAGATTCCACATATTAGTGATATCATAGAGTATTTGTCTTTCTCTGACTTATTTCATTTAGCATACCATCCAAGTCCATGCATGTTGTTGCAAATGGCAAAATTTCATTCTTTTTATGGCTGGATAGTATTCCATTGTGTGTATAGACCACATCTTCTTTATCCATTCATCTGCTGATGGATACTTAGGTTGTTGCCATGTCTTGGCAATTGTAAATAGTGCTGCTATGAACATTAGGGTGCATGTATCTTTCTGAATTAGTGTTTTTGTTTTTCTAAAATATATACACAGGAGTAGGATTGTGGGATCACATGGGAACTCTATTTTTGGTTTTTTGAGAAACCTCCATTCTGTTTTCCACAGTGGCTTGCACCAATTTACATTCCCACCAATATTGTAGGAGGGTTCCCTTTTCTCTGCATCCTCACCAACATTTGTTACTTGTGTTCTTTTTGATGATGGCCATTCTGACAGGTGTCATATCTCACTGTGGTTTTGATTTGCATTTCCCTGATGATTAGCGATGTTGAGCATCTTTTCATGTGCCTGTTGGCCATCTGTATGTCCTCTTTGGAAAAATGTCTACTCAGGTTCTCTGCCCATTTTCTAGTTGGGGTTTTTGTTGTTTGTTTGATGTTGAGTTGTATGAGCTGTTTATATAGTGATGAAGCGCTATAGTCAGAGTCCCTCTCTCTCTCTCTCTCTCCTTCCTTTCACTCTCTCTCTCCCCCTCTTTCGGTGACAGTGGGAGGCACTATCATACTCCAACAGTGTCTGCATTGGAATTTTGGCTGACAGGTCTAGTGTTGCTTCCCTTTCCATCCCTTCTGCAGTGCCATCAGAAATTCTGATATCTGGGGATTTCCTGGTGTTCCAGGGGTTAGGACTCCATGCTTTCACTGCCGAGGGTGTGGGTTTAATCCCTGGTCGGTGAGCTAAGACCAGACAAAAAAAGAGAAAACTTCTGATATTTGATCGGAGATTGCTTACGTCCGAGAGTAAGGGGGATAGAGAGGTGATAGCTAAAGGTTTCTTTTTAAGGTGATGAAAATGTTCTAAACTGACTGTGGTTAAATGACTGTTTAAAAGTTCTAAAACTGACCGTGGTGATGGCTGCAATTGGTGAATATAATAAATCCACTGAATTGTGCACTTTAAACGGCTGAACTGTAGGGAGTGTGAATCATATCTCAATAAAACCTTTTTTTCCCCTTAATTCTAGTAATTAGTAAAGCGATGAACACTCGGTAAGACAGAGAACACAGATCCTAAGTGCCTGCAAGGGCATGGAAGGCAATGAGGGAAGCTGCCACTTTCATTTCTTTTTTCTACTTTTCTTTTTATTTTGCGGTACGCAGGCCTCTCACTGCTGTGCCCTCTCCCGTTGCGGAGCACAGGCTCCGGACGCACAGGCTCAGCGGCCATGGCTCACGGGCCCAGCCGCTCCGCGGCATGCGGGATCTTCCAGGACCAGGGCACGAACCTGTGTCCCCTGCATCGGCAGGCGGATTCTCAACCGCTGCGCCACCAGGGAAGCCCTCTTTTTTCTACTTTTGATAGAGACAGGAGCCCATCTTTCACTTTCCTCTAATTCCATTAATTAGAAAAAACAGCAACTCAAATGGTCTGACCTTTGGCCTCACTAAGAAGGAGTGAGGGCTATGACAACTGGAAAGGGCTTCCCCAAACACAAGGGCCAGATGAGGGCAGCCCACACTCAACTCTAGCTGTTAGTTGCCAGGTGGATATAGGCCAGGGACTGATAAAGCTTTGTTTTGTTTTGTTTTTGTAACAAGACAGAAATCCACATGCATTGGGTGGGGAGGAGGGGGTGGAGAGAGAGAGAGAGAGAGAATTCTCTTAAAGTTTAAATGAGGCCAACTGATACAATTTTTAAAGATAGGGCAGGACAACAGTACATGGAAGAACAAACCACAGCACATCTTGGGAGCCTCATTTTGCCTGTGAACTGCCCATTTGCCACCTCTTATGTAGGGTCACTATTCAGTCCTGGTAGAGGTTCCTCTTCCTGGGGCAAGGGCCCGTTTCCAAGCTGAAGACATACTGCCTCACTTGGTGATCAGCGTAAAACTTGGCTGTGGCTATCTTAAAAAGCAACACCCAAAGCGTGGAAACTACTATCAACAGATGAACGGATAAACAAAATGTGGTCTAGCCATACAGAGGAATACTATTTCAATCTTAACAGGAATGAAGTATTGATTCATGCTATAACATGGATGGACCTCAAATACATCATTCTAAGTGAAAACAGCCAGACAAAAAAGGCCACATATTGTATGATTTCATTTATATGAAATATCTAGAATAAATAAATCCATAGAGACAGAGGGCAGATTAATGGTCACTAGGGGCTAAGGAAAGGTGGGGTGAGGAGTGATTTCTTAAACGGATACAAGGTCTCCTTTGGAGGTGATGACAATGTTTCGGGACTAGAGAGAAATGATGGTTGCATTACATTGTGAATGTACTAAATGCCACTAAATTATACACTCTAAAAGAGTTAATTTTATGTTATATGAATTTTACCTCAATTAAAAAAAAAAGCAACAGCATCTGCGGGGTGAGAAAAAACAAGGAGTAGCAGACGTGTGGGGACCATTTCACGACTATCTTGGCAGGTGATGGGTTCTACCTGGGACCAGAGGGCTCCCCAGAGGGTAAACATTGTAAGGAGTTCTCTAGGTAGGAGAGAGGGCACAGGACACATCATATGTGAAGACATATGGCAGGGGCTTCCCTGGTGGCAGTGGTTGGGAATCCGTCTGCCAATGCAGGGGACACGGGTTCGAGCCCTGGTCCAGGAAGATCCCACATGCCGCAGAGCAACTAGGCCCGTGTGCCACAACTACTGAGCCTGCGCTCTTGAGCCTGTGAGCCACAAATACTGAGCCTGAGTGCCACAACTACTCAAGCCCGCACGCCTAGAGCCCATGCTCCACAACAAGAGAAGCCACCGCGGTGGGGGTCCCGCGCACCGCAGTGAAGAGTAGCCCCCTATTCCCACAACTGGAGAGAGCCTGTGCACAGCAGCGAAGACCCAGTGCAGCCAAAAATAAATAAATAAATATTAAAAAAAAAAAAAAAGACATATGGCAGAAAGAGCACACGATGTTTAAGGGACTGGCAAGAATTAGGTGTGAGGTAAATCTCTGTGAAAACGGAATCCCTTAAAGTTTATATATATTTTGAATGCCTAGAAAGCATCTCTAGGAGAGATTCTCTATGGTAATCCCAGAGTGAATCACTTCCAAAAGTATGTTTTACAACTCAGGAGAAGTGCCTATTCATAAACAAAGTGTTGCTTCACTTGTTCTTACAGTTCCTCCTCATTTCCAGAGGGCCACCATTTCCCATTTGGATTTTGAATGCACAATCTTTGACCTTTCCTTTAAAATGTCCAACTTTTTCCCCCAACTATTTAAACTTTTTTTTTTTCTTTTTCTTAGTTCTTCCTCGGATTGAGTAGATTTCAGTTATAGGGACTCAGCAAAAACGTGGAATACAAGGAAAGCATCATTTCACAAGCATTAACTTACTTTCCTCTTATTTACACCACCCTCTATCACAGTTACTTTTAAGTAACTACTTGAAAATGCACAGCTGGACTATGTAACATCAAGGTGTTTTTCTGACCACTGACATTTGTAAAGTAATTTTAACAATTCTGTAAATTCACATTCTCTTACCAAACTTGGTATAAAAAAAGAATCACCTAAATCAAAACCACTATGAGATACCATTTCACACCCATTAGGATGGCTATTATTAAAAAAAAAAAAAACAGAAAATAACAAGCGTTGGTTAGGCTATGGAGAAACTGGAAACTTGTGCACTGTTGGTGGGAATGCGTGCAGTCACTATTAAAAACAGTATGGCAGTTCCTCAAAAAATCAAACACAGAATTATCATGTGATCCAGCAATTCCACCCCTAGGTATAGGCTCAAAGGAATTAAAAGCAGGGACTCAAAGAGATACTAGCACACCAGCATTCATAGCAGCATTATTCACAGTAGCCAAAAGATTCATCAAGCCAAGTGACATCAACTGATAAGTGGATAAACCAATGTGGTACTCTACATAGATTAAATATTATTCAGTATTAGAAAGGAATGAAATTCTGACACATATGACAAATGAACCTTGAGGACATTATGCTAAGTGAAGTAAGCCAGTCACAAAAAGACAAAATACCGGGCTTCCCTGGTGGCTCAGTGGTTGAGAATCTGCCTGCTAATGCAGGGGACACGGGTTCGAGCCCTGGTCTGGGAGGATCCCACATGCCGCGGAGCAACTAGGCCCATGAGCCACAACTACTGAGCCTGTGCATCTGGAGCCTGTGCTCCGCAACAAGAGAGGCTGCGATGGTGAGAGGCCCACGCACCGCGATGAAGAGTGGCTGCCGCTTGCCACAACTAGAGAAAGCCCTCACACAGAAACGAAGACCCAACACAGCAAAAATAAATTAATTAATAAACTCTTACCCCCAACATCTAAAAAAAAAAAAAAACAGACAAAATACCTTATGATTCTACTTTTGAGGTATCTAGACTAGTCAAATTCATAGTAAAGTAAAATCGTGGTTGCCAGGGGTTGGGGGAGAGAAAATGGGAAACTATTGTTTAATAAGTTTCAGTTAGGGGAGGTGAAAAGGTTCCAGAGATAGATGGTTAAAATAATAAATTTTATATTATGTATATTTTACCACAATAAAAACATTAAAAAAAAAAATTCCTAACACCCATCCTTCTCAAACTCTTCCAAAAAATTGCAGACTCCCAAACTCATTCTATGAGGCCAACATCACCCTGATACCAAAACCAGACAAAGATACTACAAAAAGAAAATTACAGACCAATATCACTGTTGAATACAGATGCAAAAATCCTCAACAAAATACTAGCAAACAGAATCCAACAATACATTAAAAGGATCATACACCATGATCAAGTGGGATTTATCCCAGGGATGCAAGGATTCTTCAATATATGCAAATCAATCAATGTGATACACCATATTAACAAATTGAAGAATAAAAACCATATGATCATCTCAATAGATGCAGAAGAGGCTTTAGACAAAATTCAACACGCATTTATGATAAAAACTCTCCAGAGAGTGAGCATAGAGGGAACCTACCTCAACATAATAAAGGCCATATACGACAAACCCACAGCAAACATCATTCTCAATGGTGAAAAACTGAAAACATTTCCTCTAAGATCAGGAACAAGACAAGGATGTCCACTCTCACCACTATTATTCAACATAGTTTTGGAAGTCCTAGCCATGGCAATCAGAGAAGAAAAAGAAATAAAATGAATACAAATTGGAAAAGAAGAAGTAAAACTGTCACTGTTTGCAGATGACATGATACTATACATAGAGAATCCTAAAGATGCCACCAGAAAACTACTAGAGCTAATCAATGAATTTGGTAAAGTTGCAGGAAACAAAATTAACGCACAGAAATCTTTTGCATTCCTATACACTAATGATGAAAAATCTGAAAGAGAAATTAAGGAAACACTCCCATTTACCACTGCAACAAAAAGAATAAAATACCTAGGAATAAACCTACCTCGGGAGACAAAAGACCTGTATGCAGAAAACTATAAGACACTGATGAAAGAAATTAAAGGTGATACCAACAGATGGAGAGATATACCATGTTCTTGGATTGGAAGAATCAATATTGTGAAAAATGACTATACTATCCAAAGCAATGTACAGATTCAATGCAATCCCTATCAAGTTACCAATGGCATTTTTTACAGAACTAGAACAAAAAAATCTTAAAATTTGTATGGAGACACAAAAGACCCCAAATAGCCAAAGCAGTCTTGAGGGAAAAAAACGGAGCTGGAGGAATCAGACGCCCTGACTTCAGACTATACTACAAAGCTACAGTAATCAAGACAATATGGTACTGGCACAAAAACAGAAACATAGATCAATGGAACAAGATAGAAAGCCCAGAGATAAACCCACGCACCTATGGTCAACTAATCTGTGACAAAGGAGGCCAGGATATACAATGGAGAAAAGACAGTCTCTTCAATAAATGGTGCTGGGAAAACTGGACAGCTAAATGTAAAAGAATGAAATTAGAACACTCCCTATCACCATACACAAAAATAAACTCAAAATGGATTTGAGACCTCAATGTAAGACCGAACACTATAAAACTCTTAGAGGAAAACAAAGGAAGAACAGTTTTTGACATAAATCACAGCAAGATCTTTTTTGATCCACCTCCTAGAGTAATGGAAATAAAAACAAAAATAAACAAATGGGGCCTAATGAAACTTAAAAGCTTTTGCACAGCAAACGAAACCATAAACAAGACGAAAAGACAACCCTCAGAATGGGAGAAAATATTTGCAAATGAATCAATGGACAAAGGATTCATCTCCAAAATATATAAACAGCTCACGCAGCTCAATATTAAAAAAACAAACAACCCAGTCCAAAGATGGGCAGAAGACCTAAATAGACATTTCTCCAAAGAAGACATACGGATGGCCAAGAAGCACATGAAAAGCTTCTCAACATCACTAGTTATTAGAGAAATGCAAATCAAAACTACAGTGAGGTATCACCTCACACCAGTTAGAATGGGCATCATCAGAAAATCTACAAACAACAAATGTTGGAGAGGGTGTGGAGAAAAGGGAACCCTCTTGCACTGTTGGTGGGAATGTAAATTGATACAGCCACTATGGAAGTTCCTTAAAAAACTAAAAATAGAATTACCATATGATCCAGCAATCACACTACTGGGCATATACCCAGAGAAAACCATAACTCAAAATGACACATGCAAAAAAAAAAAAAAAAAAGGGCTTCCCTGTTGGCACAGTGGTTGAAAGTGCGCCTGCCAATGCAGGTGACACGGGTTCGTGCCCCGGTCTGGGAGGATCCCACATGCCGCGGAGCGGCTGGGCCCATGAGCCATGGCCGCTGAGCCTGCGCGTCTGGAGCCTGTGCTCCGCAACAGGAGAGGCCACAACAGTGAGAGGCCCGCGTACCGCAAAAAAAAAAAAAAAAGACACATGCACCCCAATGTTCACTGCAGCACTATTTACAATAGCCAGGTCATGGAAGCAACCTAAATGCCCATATACAGACAAATGGATAAAGAAGATGTGGTACATATATACAATGGAATACTACTCAGCCATAAAAAGGAACGAAATTGGGTCATTTGTTGAGATGTGGATGGATCTAGAGACTGTCATACAGAGTGAAGTCAGAGAGAAAAACAAATATTGTATATTAACGCAGGTATGTGGAACCTAGAAAAATGATACAGGTGAACCGGTTTGCAGGGCAGAAGTTGAGACACAGATGTAGAGAACAAACGTATGGACACCAAGGGCAGCCGCGGGGGTGTGGGGGTGCTGGTGTGATGAATTGGGCAATTGGGATTGACATGTATACACTGATGTGTATAAAATTGATGACAAATAAGAACCTGCTGTATAAAAAAACAAAAACAAAAAAACTTGTATTTCCAGTATGTGTCAAAATGCAGATCCCAAGGCTCTGGACCCAGAGTGATGCTGACCCAGGACTCAGGCTGCACACATTTGAGAATCTCTGCCCCTTCATGTCCTCACTGAAATGACACTTTAAACCTTAGTTCAGTTTACTAACCTCCCCATCCAATTTAATATCAATGAAAACTATTTAGGACACAGATTATTATAAAAACATTAAATAATTTTTGCATTCAATAAACCACCTTCATAGATGGAAACCTTGAATAATACCTGACTACTAAATGAAAGAGACCCATGGAAGACCACTTTAGATGCACTTGAAACCCTGATAAATGTATATCCCTACCAATCCAAGGGAATAGTTTAGAAAATGTTTTTTTCTCTCCTCCCCTCCTCCACCCACTTCAAATATGAAAATTTCCACTCTGGCCTCTTTTTCTGACCAGAACTGTAGAAAAGTGAGGAAGGCAAGGGACAGCAAATTCCGCTACAGTCAGGGATTTTCTCCTGATTTGAAAGTGATAACGAAGGGATGGGGGCCATTGTGCAATGCTGCTCAGATTGGCTCTTTTGGAGATATTTTGTGAAACAGCATGTTCCAGTGTCTTTCACATCTTCTGTACTAAGATAGCAAATCTGCATGGAGTGACACTGGACCGAGATAGGAAAAGTCAAGGCCTTGTGGTACAGCAGTCTTCTAGAACTGAGGCCAGAGCTCTGCCTCAAAAGCAATCATCACATGGGTACATCTATTACTGGTTGGAGTATATAAACTGTCATAGCTACAAAATTCCTCTGCCTGGCATTCAAGTTCTTGCCTCACCAGAAGACGTTACTCCTCATTTCCCTTCTCATCTCCCTAGTTCCCTTCATACAAGGTCAGATTGACCTGCTATCTGTTTGTAACCTACTCTCTCTAGGCCTCAGTGCCTTTGCTCATGCATCCCATGGCCTAGAAAATTCTTGCTCTAAATTCCACTGATCCAAATCTTTGTTGTTTTTCCCTGCCACGTCCTTCAAGAAGCCCTTCAGATTGTCCCCAGAAGGAAATCATCTCTTTCCTTTCCAATCCAATAACTTCTCTGTACGTTCCTCTCTTACAGCCTTTATCACACTTGCTTTGCTTGTTTACCCTGTAGTATTTATCATTTTCTATTGTTCACTTTTTATTTCACTTACTTAAAAGCTCCTTCAGATTGAAGCCTGGGTATCATTACTCTTTTTATTCTGTCTTTTGTGAAAGACACCATATTCCCTCCCCTCTTCTATCCTAAGAGAACTCCAAGGTATCCCCAATAACAGGCAGGCTGCCTGACTTCAAAGTCCATGAAGCTCACCATCAGGCTCCCCTTGAGTGCACAGCACCATCCATTATTCAGCTATTACTGGAAGAGGAAACCATCAGTTGAAACAAATATCTGCATAATTCTGGCTTGGGAAAGGAGAAGATCCATCATTAAAGAAACAAGGGAGAGGTATCTTTTTTTATGCGAAAGAAATTGAAATTTCCTCATCAACTCTTTGTATAGTTTATGTTTAAAAGGTCATATGCTCAATTACTCTTTGCTGACCTTCGCCTGTCTCTGTAGCTGGTGTGGACGTAATCTCGTGGTGTACAATAAGCCGGAATTCTAAGAGAAAGAAGACAAGGGAAGTCCAAGGGAACTCAATGTGCCAAATCAGAGACGCCGGCAAAGCGCTTTGCTAGGCTGAGAACCTTCAGGTGGGGGGAGGTGACTATCCTTGGAGCTGTTCTTTCTGTCACAGGACAAATGGAATTTGCTGGTTTTGTAGGCATGGGGGTGGGAAAAGCAAGTGCAAGTGGAAAAGAAGCTTAGAGCAGAGGAACAAAATATAATCATTCAGGGGATGGGGGTTGGGAGGGGAAAAGTCAATCATTGCTCTCGTCAAGAGACAAAAGAAAAGGAGAATTTCTGGGTTATTTAAACAAAAAAAGCCTTTTGTCCACTTCAGCCTGCTCCCAGCCAAGGCACATAGACCTATACACCAACCTTTCTCTAGCCAGATTACTTACTGTGTGTTCATGTGTGTGTGAATGCTGGACAAGGGTTCAGCAAACATTTTTTGCAAGGATCAAATAGTAAATATTTCAGGCATTGCAGGCCACACTGTTTCAGTTCTAGCTACTCAAGTCTGCCACATTGCACAAAAGCAACCAGAGACAATATGTTTTTATACTGTATGCCAATACAACTTTATTTATGGACACCGAAATTTGAACTTCATACGATTTTCAAAAACAACAGATCTTCTTTTGATTTTTTTCCCAACCCTTAAGTAAGCCTACATGTTAATTATGGGTTCATACCATAGGTAGTAAAGGCAAGAAGACATGCCAGGGAATGATAAAACCTGCATTTTGGGTAGAGACCCCTCCTGTGAAGGGAGGAAGGGGGTTGGGGGTGGGATGCAGTTTGCAAGGGGCTTCAATTTTCTAATGTTTCATTCCCTATGTTGGCTCAGGGACACAGGGGTCTTTGGAAAAATACCATTCCTTGTACTTTTCAGGAGGTCTGAAATATTTCAATAGAAGTGAAAGCAAAGGCACATAAAATGAGTGTGCTCAAGTTCATTTCTATTTTTGCAGTAATGACTATATGGGTAAAAAATAAATTAAACAAACAAATATTTGCCCATAAAAACCTATTTCAGCTTTTGAATCACTATAAGATTTTCCTCAGGATCTCAAGCACAAAGAACTAGGCAGCTGGCAACAATGAATTCACATCTCAACCAAAGCATCTTGATTTTATTTCTGCCTAAAGCATTTTATGTTTTCGAAAACAGCACCTTTTGGTCAATTTAGTACACCAGCTGCTAGCATAACTCCACAAAATGGCACATTTTTAAGGCAGGGAGCTAGGCTAGGTCCCCAACAGTTGCTTTCTGAAAATTCTTTAGTGTATTATTGCATAGCAGAGTAGTGTGACAGGGATCAAAAGATTAGAAATAATTTTAATTAATTCTTTCTACTAATATAAGTAGCGAAATAACTATTGAATTTTGCCTCAATTTCTAGTGGAAAACAAAATCAAAAAGAAATATCATTGACCAAAATTACAGAACTTTAAAATGCTGTTTTAAAGAATCAAAACATCACAAACACCACAAATGCTCTGCAGGAATGAAAAACTGAAAATGATGTAATAGTATGAGTATAAATAAAGCTATTTATAAAAACTCTTTGATGTAGGGTTTTTTATATTCTTTTTCTACCCAATCTCCAGCATCCTTCTGTTCTCTACTCATATGTGTTTAAACTGTAAATGTATCATATATATATATATATATATATATATATATATATATATATATATATATCTATCTCAGCAAGTCTTTTGTCTGTCAGTCAGATGTAGAATCTGTCCTTAGAGGACTATAATACCAATGAGCTTATCATCTTTAACTTCAGCAAATAATTAGAACTGATAAAGACTGTATTCTATAAAATAATTATTAGGAAAAGAAGTTCCTAAAGTTCAAATACCCCAAAATAGAGAAAATAATAAATTGAGCAGGACTTTCAAACCCAAATAGGTAGTACCACCTCCAATCCAGAAAAATGGGGATTAAGTTACGCTGACCCTTAGTATGGCAGATTAAAAACTGCTGCAAAGTTGGGCTTCCCTGGTGGCGCAGTGGTTAAGAATCCGCCTGCCAATGCAGGGGATACGGGTTCGAGCCCCGGTCCAGGAAGATCCCACATGCCGTGGAGCAGCTAAGCCCGTGCGCCACAACTACTGAGCCCGTGTGCCTAGAGCCTGTGCCCCACAACAAGAGAAGCCACCACAAGGAGAAGCCCACACACCTCAAAGAAGAGTAGCCCCTGCTCGCCACAACTAGAGAAAGCCCATGCGCAGCAACAAAGACCCAACACAGCCAAAAATTAATTAATTTTTTAAAAAATTGCTGCAAAGTGTTTGACACACTCCTCCCATTGAAAGGTGGGGTTTATTTCCCTCCACTTGAACTTAGGTGGGCACTGTGCCTACTTTGACCTGAAAGTGACACTGTGCCAGCTTCCAGCCCCAGGCCTGAGGAGACTGGCAGCTTTGATGTCCTCTCTGGGTACACTCACCCTTGGAGTGCTTGGCTGACATGGAAGAAGTTCAACTACCCTGTAGGAGAGACCTTATGAAATAGAGGCTTGAGGCTTGAGTGCCAGGCATGTGAGTGAAGCCATCTTGGATCCTTGGACCAGACTAGCCACCAGTTGATTATCACCAACAGGTCCTTGTGGATGCATGTATTAACATGAAGAATCTCCCCGCTTAGCCCTGCCCGAATCATGAGAGATGACAGGTATTCATTGGTGGTTGCTTGACCTACTAAGAAATGGGGTAGTTTACTGTACACCAAGAGATAATTGGAGTCCTTGCATCATTCTGGTAACTACAGACTAATGTAACCCCCCTCACTTAAAACTTCTGGAGAGGGAATCCCCTGGCGGTCCAGGAGTTAGGACTCCACACTTTCACTGCCGAGGGCTCAGGTTTGATCCCTGGTCAGAGAACTAAGATCCCACAAACCGTGCTGCGCAGCCAAAAAAAAAAAAATTCTGTAGTGGTGACTGTCACCCAAAAGAAGGAATCTTAAGTGGTATTATTACCTTGAGAGCAAAACTATGCCCCATAGATGAAAGTTTTTATAAATAGGCTATAACTCAAAGGGTTTTTATAAATCGGCTAATTTGTGCTCTTATCCTATTACATCATTTTCAGTTTTTCATTCCTGCATAAAGAAAGAAGATTCCAGCTAAATATAAGAGCTTCCTAGTAGGGTTTTCCATTCCTAGCCTGAAGTGCCTCATGGATGACGTATCATGAAGATGCACCCATCACTATAGGAATTCAAGGCCAAGACGGAAACAGTAAAGTAAGCACAACAACAAAACCCTTCAAGTTTGGAGTCAGAAAGACCTGTGTCTGAATCTGTTTTGCTATAATTACCTGTGTGTTTTAGGGCAAATCGCTTAACCTCTTGAAGTCTATTTGTTCATCTGTAAAATAGGGATATTAACAACAGCAACTCAGACAGCTGTAATGAGCCCCTGGTCCATTGCAAACTCTCAGTGCACATATTATCAGATCATGATTATCACTAATGCTGCAGAAGCATTTCTACATTGGATGGAATGTCGAACCAGAAACCCCCTGTGGTCCTGTCCAACTGAAAACATGCTTAGATGATTCCATGACCATGCATGGAAAGTTTGTTTGCTGAAAGCTAACTGGAAGCGGCCAAAAACATTTTCAATTACAACTCAATCGAGTCAATGGCATTCTCTTTCTATTAACTTGAGGTCCTTTCATTTGTACTTAAGCCCCTAATTATTTAAGCAGAAAAGAACAATGGATTTAACTCACATGCCAAAAAAGTTTTGCTTTACTTGTTTGTTGGCTTGACATAATGAGTCACAAAGCTTCCATTGTGGTTAAACCATGTAGATGGCTCACCATTCTTCCCTCCCTTAGTGCCAGCTTCCTTCTGCTCCTCTCTGCTCCTGGAGACTCGAAGTTCAAGTACAACCGCCAATCCCATGTGGCCCTGAGTCGTGGACGGGACTTAGAGGACATGGTTTCAGTTCAGTCACTTACTAGTCCTGTGACTTGGGGCAAATTAAGGAATCTCTCTGGGCCTCAGCTTCCTCATCTGGATAATGGGGATGATAGTGAACCTTCAGAGAGATGTTCTAAAGATGAAATAGAATAATGACTCTATATGGTTCAAACGTTGTAAAACAAAATGCCATTGTTAGTAGTTATTACTTTTGCAGCTAAACCATGGTCGATAATAAATCCCAAGACAACTAAGCCAAAAGAAAACTGAGAAAAGCAGCTCAGGATCTTACATTCATCATTAGTTTCTCTGCTATTTTTCATTAGTATGCTGTTTATTTCTTTCTGGAACAAGACTTTTTAATTTTAAAAAATTATTTTTTGGTAATTGCTTTTATTTTCTTCCCATTTTTTAAAATATAAACTTTTCATTGATGTATGACATATGTATATATACAGAAAATGCACAGGTTAAGAGAGTACTTCTCAATGAATTGCACAAACTGAACATGTGTGTCACCAGAACCCAGAGGTCCCTCTTATGTGCCTTTCTAGTCACCACCCAGCCAAGGTCGACAGCTACCCTGACTTCTAACTCCACAGATTTGTCTATTTTTGAACTTTAAGTAAATGGGAATCTTACAATATATATTCTATTGGGCCTGGCTTCTTCCTCTAAAAATTATGTTTGTGAGCTGCGAAAATATTTTTACATGTAATAATAGTTGTTTGTTCTCACTGTATATAGCATCCTATTGAATGAATATACCACAGTTTTAAAATCAACTATTTCTACTATTGATAGATATCTGGGCTGCTTCCAGTTTGGCGATATTTTTAATGATGCTGCTAAGGGCATTGTTAAACTTTTCTTTTGGTGAACATATATAACAGATTTCTGTTGGGAACATACCTGGGAGTGGAATTGCTGGCTCATAAGTTATGTATATTTTCAGATTTAGTGGGTCCTCTTTTTAGCATCTGGCATTTTTTTTTTTTTAATTTTTTTTTTTTGCGGTACGCAGGCCTCTCACTGTTGTGGCCTCTCCCGTTGCGGAGCACAGGCTCCAGACGCGCAGGCCCAGCGGCCATGGCCCACGGGCCCAGCCGCTCCGCGGCATGTGGGATCCTCCCAGACCGGGACACAAACCCGTGTCCCCTGCATGGGCAGGCGGACTCTCAACCACTGCGCCACCAGGGAAGCCCGGCACCTGGCATTTTAATCAGTGCTTATTTTATATTTGTCTCCCTGCTTCCAGGATCTCACCCTTCCTTTCTATCTCCATACAACAAACTCCACTTAAGTTTTGTTAAAAACAGGACCGATCACATTGTTTGTTTCAAAACATTCTATGATTTGGGAATGTTGTTCATAACACCATCACATTCAAGGTCTTTCCTATTTGGCCCTCATCAATCATTTATTCATTCAACAAATAATGTTCCCAGCCTTGAGGCACCTCAGATCTAATAGGGACACACTAAGAAAGTAACAGCAATGTAAGACATCTGAGAGCCAAGTTCTGGAGGAACACAGAGGATCTGAGAAGACTTGAGAGAGGAGGAATTATTTGAGCTGGTGATAAGGAAGTATGGAGAGAGAAGAGGAAGGACAGTCAAAAGAACAATATGTTGTCATGAAAAAGCATGATGAAGGAGGGAAGCATGTTTGATGTGACAACTACATGGGGCACTTTTATGTACTAGCCAGATACGGGGCTTAAGCATAGACTGAAGCAGGGTTTTGAAGGGCCCAAAGTGTTCAAACCTTACCCCGCAAGCCCCAGTTTCTCCATAAGTATGACACACCCTTCTGGTGTGCAAGCTGCTTTTAGGTGGCAATGAGTGAAGGCATTTCATCTTAATGGTTTGGTTTATTTAAATGTGCATTAGAAAAATACTGCTTTTCTAGTTAAGGAAGGGAGATAAAGTTCCACTTTAAATAAATGTGCATAAACAAAACTAAAGTGAGTTGATTTAAAGAACATATTAAACAATGATATATGTGAAATATAGGTATGGGAAAAAGTATAAAGATAGCAAGAAATAATTGGCATAGGGAAACTAATATAAAAAGATGGAGAACGAGGGGCAGTTTTTAAATCGGAGAATGATGCAGTCAGATGTGTCTTTTACAAAGACAAGTGCTGAGTGCAGGATACCCAGTGTCTGGCCTCATCTGTCACGCTCTCTTGCATCCCTCTTGCCCTAGACAGCTCCTCAGACTAGGCTTGCCTTGTCCCACGACCCTGGCTTCATAGCACAACTGGGTGGTTGAGCAATGAACTCCGAAGCCAGACTGCCTGCATTTGGTCCCCAGCTCTCCACTTACTGGCTGGTAACCTAGGCAAATTGTCTTTCTGCCTCATTTGCCACCTCACCGGGTTGTAATGAGGACTTGAAATGTGCCTGGCATTCCGCAGGTACTATGCCACATACATATGTGTTAATTTAAATGATGGGTTTTATCTGCCATAAAATGCACCCTCCTTTCTATGCCTTGCAAAAACGTGTCCATTTATTCAAAATCCAGCTGAAACAAAATGTCCATCAACTCATGAATGGATAAACAAAATATGATACATCCATACAATGGAATATTTTCAGCCATAAAAAGGAATGAAGGGACTTCCCTGGTGGCGCAGTAGTTAAGACATCATACTCCCAATGCAGGGGGCCCAGGTTTGATCCCTGGTCAGGGAACTAGATCCCATGTGCATGATGTGACTAAGAGTTTGCATGCCACAACTAAGGGGCCCAAGTGCCACAACCAAGGAGCCTGCCTGCCACAACTAAGACCCAGTGCAACCAAATAAATAAATAAATATTTTTAAAAAAGAAAGCGCTGATACATGCTACAACGTAGATGAAACTTGAAAACATACAGGCAAAGTGAAACAAGCCAGACACAAAGGCCACATAAGATTCTGCTTATATGAAATGTCCAGAATAGGCAAATCCACAGAGACAGAAAGTAGATTAGTAGTTGCCAGTGGGTGGGGGAAAGGGAAATGGGGAATGACTATTGAACAGGCACAGGGCTTCTTTTAGGGTAATGAAAATGTTCTGGGATTAGATGGCGGATTAGACTGAGCAATTTTGTAAATTTACTAAAAACCACTGAATTTTTCACTTTAAAAATGGTGACATTTATGATATATGAATTATGTATCAAAAAACAACAACGGGCTTCCCTGGTGGCGCAGTGGTTGAGAGTCCGTCTGCCAATGCAGGGGACACGGGTTCGTGCCCCGGTCCGGGAGGATCCCACATGCCGCGGAGCGGCTGGGCCCGTGAGCCATGGCCGCTGGGCCTGCACGTCCAGAGCCTGTGCTCCACAACAGGAGAGGCCGCAACAGTGAGAGGCCCGCATACCACAAAAAAAACAAACAAACAAAACAAACAAAATCCAGCTAAAAGACCCCTCTCTTGCCTGACTGTCCCCTCCTCAGGGCTCTTGGTCCAGATCCCGTGCCGTGTTATATTACAGTAAGGTGGGAGAGGTCAGCTGTCCCCACTGAAATGTGAGCAGCTTGAAGGCAGGGAGAGTGGGTGGTTCATCTGCAACTCCCCAGAATTTATCAGAATGACCAGTACCAGTAGTTGCTCCAGTAAATGCCGGTCGGGTCGACAGAGTAAGCAGAACATTACCATTTGAGGGAAGAGCAGGCTCGGAGAGTTATTAGGTCCTCAAGCGTACAGGCTCTAACGTACCAACCGAGTAGCCAAAGATCCCATGCGCCTACACGAGGCCCCAACCCCTGTTGAGTATTAAGACCATGTACAAAACAGCATAAAAAGTCCTTTCTTTTGTCATCGAGAATGAAACAAGCTTAGACTTGGATTTCTTTTTCTCTCCTGTCAACTAGGCTTGTTTGTGCCCGGCAAACATGGCAATCCTGAATTTAGAGATTGTTGGAGCAATGACAATCTCTGCTCTGATAATCACTGACCTGCCAAAGCCGCTGTCAGTAAAGCAGGTACAATTCTTAGTAAGATCCTGGCAAAGAAGCCACACTCGGGGTGAGCACATGTTATGAAGTAAACACAAGTAGCAGAAATCCTGCAAGCATGGCACCGTTCAACGAAGTAGAGTGTCTTACATGAACATTCCTTAGAGTCAGTCTGCTAATCCTGCTGTCATCGCTGATTTGGGAAAACAAGATGACATGAAACATGTGAGCTATCTGCAGTGTCTGGATACATTTCCATACCTCTTTTTATATCCACCTTTGTTTTGGGAGGCAGGTGTGAAATAGAAAAAAACCAGAACATCAGTTTAGAACGCCTGGGTTAGGTTGTGGGTTCCATGTGATCTAAGCTGTTTCCTCATGGAGCCTCAGTGTCCTCCTCTGTAAAATGGGGACTACGAATATCCCAGGGACGGTGCAAGGATTAAGTGAGCTAACATGAAGGACAGTAATACAGACTTGTGGTATGGTTCGAGGACTATGTGCAAAAATGCAAATACATTACCCAAAGAGCTTAAAGGAAAGGTACAAAAAATTTAACAAATTTAACCCAGGTGATTTTTCCTTCTTTTTCAGTTTGCATTTTTATTTACTGTCTATAAATTACATGCTTTGGCCATGAGATAAAATTCTTATCTCTGAAGTTTCTTCCTGCCTCTTTGCCTCATCTCTCTCTGGGGTTAGGGATTCCCCCCTAATTGGCAACTACCTGTTTTTCATATCTCTGAGTCTCTTTCAAGACTCATTCAAGAATCACATCTAATTCCAGAGCCAAGTTGCCTGGCATTGAAATCTGGCTCTGCCCTTACCAAGCTATGTAACCCTAGCCAAGTTCCTGAACCTCTCTGCAGCTCAGTCTTCTAAGTCTATAAAATGGGGATAATAATTGTATGTACCTCATAGTGTTTTCTTTCTTTTCACATCTTTAATGGAGTATAATTGCTTTACAATGGTGTGTTAGTTTCTGCTGTATAACAAAGTGAATCAGCCATATGTATACATATATCCCCATATCTCCTCCCTCTTGTGTCTCCCTCCCACCCTCCCTATCCCACCCCTGTAGGTGGTCACAAAGCACCGAGCTGATCTCCCTGTGTTATGCGGCTGCTTCCCACTAGCTACCTATTTTACGTTTGGTAGTGTATATATGTCCATGCCACTCTCTCACTTCGTCCCAGCTTCCCCTTCCCCCTCCCCGTGCCCTCAAGTCTGTTCTCTATATCTGCGTCTTTATCCCTGCCCTGCCACTAGGTTCATCAGCACCGCTTTTCATAGTGTTTTTATGTGAATTAAATGAGTTCATCTTTGTAAAGTGCTTAGAGTAGGACCAGGCACTTAACACTTACTATGTGAATGTTAAGTAAATTAAAGGTCTTGTCTTTATGAGGAGTTCCCTAAAGTTCACGCTTCCCCCACCCCTCCCCCCGCATATGCCTCCTCAGGTTAAACTGATGCTACTGATCCCTAACAGCATCTAGAATATTTCATGGCGCTCATTTTTAACGTTGTCAGTCTGTCTGTACTAGCCTATACGCTCCTTTAAAATAGAGCTTTTCTTATTTCTAGAAAATACATGTAGACACAGAATAAATGGTTTTTAGTGAATCGATTGGATGAGTCAACAAAGACCTCTACCATAGAAAATACAAAAACGTGTTTTTTTCCTTACATGACTTGCCTCATCTGTGAGCTCCTTAAGAACCCGGAGTATTTCTTATCTATTTTGTATCTCCAATGCCTGATATAGAACGTGTATTTACTCAATGAATAAATGGCTGGAGTTATTACTACCGAAAAGGCCAACAAAACACATAGAATTTTCAAGAAGAGTTTTGGAAGCAAAATTGAAAGAGTTATTTGATAGTTGGGCAAAACCACAGATCATCTTAGGTTAATTGGGAAATTTTTCCATCACATCAAAAATATCACAGATGAGATGTGTATCTCTGTATCTCCAATATCATGAGAGGAGCAACTAAAATAATCAAGCATTGGGTATTGGCCTTCCATACAAGACACAAGCCTCTTGAGAACAGAAAGATGAAGACTGAAAAGGAATAGGACGGGGGGCTTCCCTCGTGGCACAGTGGTTAAGAATCTGCCTGCCAATACAGGGGACACGGGTTCGAGCCCTGGTCCGGGAAGATCCCACATGCCGCAGAGTAACTAAGCCTGTGTACCACAACTACTGAGCCTGCGCTCTAGAGCCCATGAGCCACAACAACTGAGCCTGCATGCCAAAACTACTGAAGCCGCGCACCTAGAGCCGGTGCTCTGCAACAAGAGAAGCCGCCGTAATGAGAAGCTCGCACCACAAAGAAGAGTAGCCGCGGCTCAACGCAACTAAAGAAAGACCGCATGCAGCAACGAAGACCCAACGCAGCCAAAAATAAGTAAATTAATTAAAAAAAAAAAAAAAGGAATAGGACTCAAATGTCAAAAGCATGAAGGGTCAAGAGAGCCAGGGTGCAGTTAAATTAGCTACCTCTAAAAAGCCTGAAAGTTAGCTTTAGAGTGAAGAAAAATAAGCACTTCTTTAATGAGACATAGTAAATTGTAGAACCAGTTGATCTTAAAGGTAAAAGGGAGGGAAATGTAGGTAAGTTCCCCGGAATTTGAATGAATTCACTGATCATGAATCCACAATGTGTGGGTGTGTAGACATAATGGCATCTAGGGTTTGTATCTAACTGACATTCAAAGAGTGTAACTAGAAATTCATGAATTACACTGTCCAAAATATATCCCATGAAGCCTGCAAATGCCCTGATCTAACAGGGTATTTGTAGAGCTTTTGTGACCTTAAATGACCTGACCCAGCATAACACAAAAAGTGTTCTTTGTAATTAATTTCGTATGGAAACTAGGTAAACTAAGCTTCCCTCAGCCAGGAACAACTGCAAATCTAAATCCATTTATCTTTCTTCTCCAAATCTGTAGGACATCACATATTGACCAGAATGTCTCTTCAGAGGAAAATGTCAGCATAATACGTGGAGTTCATTTCTAGACATCCTCGAATGTTTGTTGTTTCTCCAAAGTTGCTGACAATGTGTCTATATATCAATCACCAGCATGTATTTATATAA
The DNA here is from genome assembly GCF_963455315.2 of Globicephala melas. Classification (NCBI taxonomy): domain Eukaryota; kingdom Metazoa; phylum Chordata; class Mammalia; order Artiodactyla; family Delphinidae; genus Globicephala; species Globicephala melas. The sequence goes on from NC_083318.1 coordinate 64,661,326, forward strand.
TATAGATCTTCTCTCTCCATGGAATTTAAAGCATTGTACAAGATTTTTTCTTTTTAGATGAATCCAAGATACAGACTTGATAAAGCACAGGACAACTTCATTCTTTCTTAACTTAAAGATTTAAACTGAAGGCATCTTTAGATCTGAAAAGATCCTCCTAACAAACCTTCTCTAAGCCCAGCTCTTAGAATTTATAAAGACCAAGACACCTCTCAAAAAGAAAAAAAAGTCTAGCAAAATTCTGGAAGTATAAAGACCAAGACGCCTCTCAAAAAGAAAAAAAAAGTTTACCAAAATTCTGGAAGTATCTTAGTGACATCCAGTTGTACCTAAGGAAAAATTCTCAGAACCTGAAAAGGCAAGAGTGAAGTGACTGACATTAAGCACTGAATCCATGGCAAAGGGAGAAATAAACTGTTTTTAGAAAATATATTTATTTATTTATATTTTTGGCTGCGTTGGGTCTTCATTTGCGTGCAGGCTTTCTCTAGTTGCGGCGAGTGGGCTTCTCATTGCGGTGGCTTCTCTCGTTGTGGAACGCGGGCTCTAGGTGTGCGGGCTTCAGTAGTTGTGGCACGTGGGCTTCAGCAGTTGTGGCACGTGGGCTTCAGCAGTTGTGGCTTGAGGGCTCTAGAGCGCAGGTCCAGTAGTTGTGGCACACAGGCTTAGTTGCTCTACGGCATGTGGGATCTTCCCGGACCAGGGATCGAACCCGTGTCCCTTGCATTGGCAGGAGGATTCTTAACCACTGCGCCACCAGGGAAGTCCCAGGGAGAAATAAACTATTGAGAACTTTTCTAGCAGGCTGCTGGTGAACATCTGCATCGTAAGAAAAGAGTTCAATTCAGCTTTGCCACTGACCTGCTCCCCCAAATTCCTTCTCTGACCCTGAATCTTCAGAAAAGAGATGGACACTATTAAAAACTAAAGGCAGGAACACTATTTGTTGTATAGACTGTAGTGGTTGTGGAGAGCAAAGACTCACCTAGGACGGGGTTTCCAAACCTTGGCACTACTGATTTTTGGGTCAGATAATTCTTTTTTTTTGGCGGTACGCGGGCCTCTCACTGCTGTGGCCTCTCCCGCTGCAGAGCACAGGCGCCGGACACGCAGGCTCAGCGGCCATGGCCCACGGGCCCAGCCGCTCCGCGGCATGCGGGATCCTCCTGGACCAGGGCACGAACCCACGTCCCCTGCATCGGCAGGTGGACTCCCAACCACTGTGCCACCAGGGAAGCCCCAGATAATTCTTTATTGTAAGGGGTTGTCCTGTGCACTTCAGGATGTTTAGAAGCATCCTTGGCCTCTGCCCAGAGACGCCAGTAGCGTTCCGCCCCTCCCAGACTGTGACAACCAGTAATGTCTCCAGACATTGCCAAATGTCCCCTGGAGGACAATCTCCCCCAGTGAAGAACCACTGGTCTAGAACCACTTTATATGTCAGCAATATTCACTACGTCAAATGGGATTCAAGAATCAAGAATCAAGCCTGTAAGAATTCTGTAAGATTTGTACAGTCCATCTAACCTAGCCATTTTCTTCCTGTGACTTAATGCCAGGGTGACTGCCTTTCTAATCCATCCCTACCCCCCGTCCTCATTTACTCCCACCATCTTGATCTTCCCCTTAGAAATCCTATGAATAGCAACCTTTTACAGATTTGAACAATGAAAGTAAAAAGACTTAGAGGGGGCTTCCCTGGTGGCGCAGTGGTTGAGAGTCTGCCTGCCAATGCAGGGGACATGGCTTCAAGCCCTGGTCTGGGAGGATCCCACATGCTGCGGAGCAACTAGGCCCGTGAGCCACAAGTACTGAGCCTGCGTGTCTGGAGCCTGTGCTCTGCAACAAGAGAGGCCGCGATAGTGAGAGGCCCGCGCACCGCGATGAAGAGTGGCCCCCGCTTGCCACAACTAGAGAAAGCCCTCGCACAGAAACAAAGACCCAACACAACAAAAATAAATAAATTAATAAACTCCTACCCCCAACGTCTTCTTTGGGGGGAAAAAAAAAAAAAAAGACTTAGAGGGACTTCCCTGGTGGCACAGTGGTTAAGAATCCGCCTGCCAATGCAGGGGACCCGGGTTCGAGCCCTGGTCCGGGAAGATCTCACATGCCCTGGAGCAACTAAGCCTGTGCACCACAACTACTGAGCCTGCACACTAGAGCCCACGAGCCACAACTGCTGAGCCCATGTGCCATAATTACTGAAGCCCGTGCACCTAGAGCCCGTGCTCTGCAACAAGAGAAGCCACCGCAATGAGAAGCCCACGCACCGCAACGAAGAGGAGCCCCCGCTCGCCGCAACTAGAGAAAAGCCAGCGCGCAGCAACAAAGACCCAACACAGCCAAATAAGTAAATAAATAAATTTTTAAAAGACTTAGAGAAATTTGGGGCTGTGCAAAACATGTCTAGTCCAAAATCTCCCCTCCTTTCTATCCAATTTTAAAGGCAAAGAAGTTGAAAGCCAATGAGGTAAATTGCCATGTCCAAAGTCACTTGTCTCCTAAGCCGAGGGAAGATCTTAGTAAGAAGACTGGTCCTGGTCCAGGGATTTTCCCAAACCCCACCTCATTTGGGAAGCCTTACAAGAATCTGAATCCTGACCACTATTTACCCTGGGCAAGCTGCTTGAAGACCTAATTCTTACAGTTGGTTCTGATTAAAGTCATGCCTGGCGTTATAGTAGGTTCTCCTTCAACGTCAACGATTACTGGGAGCCATTATTATTTTCTGTTTTCAACTTTCAACTTCACATATTCAGTTACAGATGGCTGTTAGGCAATTCCTCAAACACAAGACTCCCCTTTTCTCTATGATTCATTGCTGTAGGCACATACATGTAGTAGCCCCTCACCAAAGTATTTTCCTTATTGAAAACAGCATTGAAATAAATGCGAAACCTTCAAATACTACATATCCTTTTGAAAAGTGACCCATCTTATGCAAAACCAAAAACCACACCATTTGGCCCAATTAAGCAACACTAAATTTGCTTATGCCTCATGGGCTCCACTGGTGTTGACATACCAGAATGAAAAGACGCAGTCGTTGACAGTTTCTATAGCTGTGATTGCAAAACATTATCAACCTCCTCTCCTACGTCCACCTACTATTAATGGTTTACGGCTGTCTAAAACATTACTTCTTTGGACTAGAGTTTTCCATTGCTTCAAACCACAATATAGCATTTTATTCCTACAAATTTGGAAATATAAGCTCAATATTTTATTTTTAGAATAACCACTGGTGGGGGAGGAGTGCTTGCAGTGGTGGTACAGATATAGCTTCCATCCCTCCAAGCTCCAAAAGCCTCATGCCTTATTCGTTATCATATCCCCAACTGCTTGCTCTAGAAGCTCAAAAAACGGGTTTGCGGGCTTCCTTGGCGGCACAGTCGTTAAGGATCCGCCTGCCAATGCAGGGGACACAGGTTCGAGCCCTGGCCTGGGAAGATCCCACATGCTGTGGAGCAACTAAGACCATGTACCACAACTACTGAGCCTGTGCTCTAGAGCCTGCGAGCCACAACTACTGAGCCCGTGTGCCACAACTACTGAAGCCTGCATGCCTAGAGCCCGTGCTCCGCAACAAGAGAAGCCACCACATGAGAAGCCCGCTAAAGAAAGAGTAGCCCCCGCTTACCGCAGCTAGAGAAAGCCCACACACAGCAACGAAGACCCAATGCAGCCAAAAATAAATAAATAAATTTATTTTTTTTTTAAATTAAAAAAAAAAACGGGTTTGCTAGAGATACAAATCAGCTTTTCACAGTGTAGTTTAAAGTGTGTCCGTGTTGGCTTCCAGTTTCCACTCACATACTGTGAAGAAGTGCAGCAGACCCTTCGTAAAGTTAGGTAAGGAAGAGACAAGAAATATATTTGCATGCCCTAAATGGATCCATTTGTATATGCCAATATTTACAGCATGAATTTGCATGCCTCTAAGTGGTTGTAACTCACAAGGAGATCCACTGTACTTCAGGTTGTAATATTTCCTTTTTATCATCCGTAATACGGAGTCTTTGTTCATGCATGATTTACACTTAGTTTTCAATATTAAACATGTCATTTAATGTAAATTCAACACATATTAAATATGTATTCTATACTAAATATATTAAATATAAAATTTAATCATCTTAGCACATACATATTTATAATATAGTAGCATATCAATATGTTAAATATATAATGCAAATATCAAACAGATAGTTACTACTGAAATATTAAATATATATAGGATTAATCTGAATTAGAAGTTTTTTTTAATTTATTTATTTTTGGCTGCGCTGGGTCTTCATTGCTGTGCACGGGCTTTCTCTAGTTGCAGTGAGCGGGGGCTACTCTTTGTTGCGGTGCGCGGGCTTCTCATTGTGGTGGCTTCTCTTGTTGTGGAGCTCGGGCTCTAGGCGTGCAGGCTTCATTAGTTGCGGCTCGTGAGCTCTAGAGCGCAGGCTCAGTAGTTGTGGCGCACAGGCTTAGTTCCTCCGCGGCATGTGGGATCTTCCCGGACCAGGGCTCGAACCCGTGTCCCCTGCATTGGCAGGCGGATTCTTAACCACTGCACCACCAGGGAAGTCCAGAAGGTTCTTTTTTTTTTTGGCTGTGTTGGGTCTTTGTTGCTGCGTGCAGGCATTCTCCAGTTGTGGTGAGCGAGAGCTACTCTTAGTTGTGGTGCACAGGCTTCTGATTGCAGTGGCTTCTCTTTGTTGTGGAGCATGGGCTCTAGGCATGCAGGCTTCAGTAGCCGTGGTACTCAGGTTCAGTACTTGTGGCTCACGGGCTCTAGAGCGCAGGCTCAGTAGTTGTGGCGCAGGGGCTTAGTTGCTCCACGGTATGTGGGATCTTCCCAGACCAGGGCTCGAACCCATGTCCCCTGCATTGGCAGGTGGACTCCTAACCGCTGCGCCACCAGGGAAGCCCTGAATTAGAAGATTCTTAATGGCTAAAACTATATTTAAAATTTTTCAATGTTAACCCATCCCCCCATCACAGTTTCCGATATACCACAGATGCTCATTTCTTGTTCGAATACTGTTTAGTCATGTGTTATATATAAATAAAGGTCACACACCTTACCTACATGTGCAAATTTAGACACAGTGAAAAAAAATAATGAAATCCAAAATAGTTGCCTATAATAGGTGCCTCTCATTCTTGCTAGAAGTGCTGGATACAAAAGGGAAACTTTCAACATCTCTTTAGGATGTTTAACAGGCATCTCAGTAAACACGCCCCAAACTGAGCTCCTGATTCCCTCTGCCCCCCTCCAGCCTGTTCTCCTTTGGTCTCCCCCACTAAACCCAGTAACTCCAGCCAGAATCCTCATTCCTTCCCTCCACCCTACATCCAGGCCATCACCAAGTCTTGCTATTTCTGCCAGCCATTGGTGAAACCCATACCACAGCTGAACCGAGACTGTAAAAAAGGCAAGAGGGTGCACAGAAGAAATGGTCAACCCAGTTTACCAGCATGACCCTACCATCACTGCCAACTTCAAAAACGGACTCTAATCTCGCTTTGTCTGCGACAACATCCTCCCTTCAGTTCAGTCTTCACCCAATAGTCAGTTATTGTTTAACAAGTAAATTGTTTTTCTTGGCTTTTCATTGGGCTCAGGAGGAACAAAACTCTTTTCCGTGGTCATGAAGGGCCTACATACTATAGGACTCAGTTACCTCCATGACCTTACCTCGTGCCTCTCTGCTCCTTGCTCCCAGCAATGCAGCAACATCGGCCTCCTTTACGTCCTTCAACATGCCCAGCTTTTTCCAGCCTTAGGACCGTCATAAATGCTACAACTTCTAGACCTTTTCTTCCATCAGACACCTTCAGCATCACATCCCTAGAGGAGCCGTCTCAGAACACTCCAGCTCAGAGTCCCACCTTCTATTGTCTAGTACCGCTCAGTTCCTTCAGAGTACTGAATCCCATCTCCATCCCCAAAGAAAGTCCCATGAGGGCAGAGAACTTTTGTTCTCCACTGCATACCTAGTACCAGTATCTGGCACATAGCAGCTACTCAATAAATAACAGTTGAGTCTGTGTCTATACAAAAAAAATAGGTCATTTCAATGTCTGGTTTAAACCAATTTAATTCATATTCATCTTTTTTTTTCAAGTATACCTATTTACTAGGTCTATATTTTGATAAGTTTTTCTAACTCATAAATAATTACCACTAGCTCCATCTACATAGTATACTGTTAAAAACAGGTCTAATTTAACATTTATATGCTACCCATTTTTAATGTCCTATTCAGTACATATGATAAGGAATAAAATGATTTGCAGAAAGTACTAGAAATATTAGCTGATTATTAGGTATACTGAGGACTTTAAGAAATTTCTTGAATTGGACTTCCCTGGTGGCGCAGTGGTTGGGAGTCCGCCTGCCAACGAAGGGGACATGGGTTCGAGCCCTGGTCTCGGAAGATCCCACACGTTGCTGCAGTAACTAAGCCTGTGCGCCACAACTACTGATCCTGAGCTCTAGAGCCTGTGAGCCACAACTACTGAGCCCACATGCCGCAACTACCGAAGCCCACATGCCGCAACTACCGAAGCCCACGTGCCGCAACTACCGAAGCCCACGTGCCGCAACTACCGAAGCCCGCGTGCCTAGAGCCCACGCTCTGCAACGAGAAGCCACCACAATGAGAAGCCTGCGCACCACAATGAAGAGTAGCCCCCACTTGCCGCAACTAGAGAAAACCCGAGCACAGCAACGAAGACCCAATGCAGCCCAAAAATAATAATAATAAAAAATAAATAAATTTATTAATAAATAAAGCCAGGATCTTCATGGTGTACCTTCAGCAGAATTTACATAATATTTTGTTTGTCTTGTTTGTTTACTACAAAGAACCTTCCTGGAATGTACACTCACCTTCAAGACCGATTCTAGGGTCCCCAAGCCTAGTAGTCACAGGATTCCACCAGCCATTGAGGAAGTACCTTACAGAGCTATAGATCTAAAAATGGCAGGTAGACGCACAGAGGGAGCTGTACCTCCAAGACCCAAGAAATGCAATTTTGCCAAACCAAGGAAAATTGTGCAGAGGGAGAAAGTGAGGCAGGGGCTAGCAAACCAGTACGACAGATCAGAGAGAAGTTGTGCCAGTTGGTAAAGGCAGGACTGAAGTTTTGTAAAAGGTTCTGGGGAAACATTAACAACTCAGACAAAGGCATTAGCGCTCATTTCAGGCCAGGTCAAGGGAAAATACTTAACTGAGCCCTGCAACTGAGAAAAAATCTAGATGGACTCCTGTAGCAGCAGTTGGCACTTGGCAAAATCTCAAAGGTCAAAAGAGACAGTTTTAAACCCTTCCCCCCCACACACACACAAGTTGTCTTGACAGTTACCTTCAGAACAATCGTTAATTACAATTAAATGACAATAGAAAAAGTGATAAACAATATAGGAACATGAGTGAGTCAAGCGAAATTATCTGTAGGGCATGCAATTCACAAGACTGTTCAAAACTGAGCTGTAAGTTTTAGATGGAAATCGCAGAAAGATTGCCAAAGATGAGGCTTTGATTTGGAAACAGAGAAGTGCTGAAATGATTGCACCATCCCCACACTTAGCTATGCTCGTTACTTAGTCATGGCCTCCATCAAGGGCTCGTGGTGGCACAGAAAATAATGAAACCAGAGAAACCAGAGAAAATATGGCAGCTTAACAGGAGAGGTCTGGGGGAAAAAAATCATGCTTACTCAGAAAGATGTGTTTGTGGTTATATTTTGAGTAGAACACACAAGTAGTACTACGCTTTCAGTCACACCCGTGCTGTGTAAAAGCCTGTGTTTTATTCATTTATGTGACAAGTATTTATGGAGTACCTACTCTGTGGCAGACTCTGCTCTAAGGTGCCTGGGATACATCAATAAATAAAGCAGACGTTCTAGTGGGGAAGAGACAGACAATGAGCCATAAAATCACACAGCATGGAAAAAAGTACTGCATGAAAAAATAGAGCAGGGGAGGGAGATAGTGCCAACAGGAAGGAGGAAGTGCTGTCTTAGACAGAAGGAGAAAGAGTAAAGACTTGGAGGAGGTGAAAAAGTGAACCGTGGATGTATTGGGGGAAGACGGTTCAGGGAGAGGGAGCAGAGACTGCAAAGGCCACGGGGGCATGAAGCTGTGGCTAAAGCAAAGTGCTAACAGAGTCAGCGGTAGGAAGTGTGATTGAAGAGGTAATGGGACTAGAAAGGCAGTGCTTCATGTGGCTTTTGAGGGAGACACAGAGGCTCTGGAAGGTTTTCAGCAGGGGACTGACATGATGTGACTTTGTTTTATGAGTTACTCTGGATACTGAGTCAAGAACCAAGCATATGGGATAAAGGGCAAAGGTAGAAGCAGGGAGAACAGATAAGCAGACTGCAGTTCCCCTAACAATTTCATTGATCTCTAGCCAATGAGGAAAAGGCAAGACCCTTCACACGTTACTAGGATGTGTGAGAACATGGGTGTTACCATTTGATTCAGGGTCTGTGGGCCTCCTACACGTCCTGCTGCAGGGGTGACTCCTAGGTTCCACTCTGGGAAGGATGCTGGGAGAATATTCTAAGATCCCTGCCTTCCCAGGCTTGGTCTCATCTGCTGGGAGTGATTGTCTATGAATATGAAGCCACTGCAGATACAAGGCACAAATTCCAGGGCTCATTAGTACCCTCGGAGTTAGTAGTTTCTGTTTACTCATTGGCAACTCTACATATAACTTGAGGTGCATCCTGGAACCCACAATGTAGGGCAAAGAGCCAAGGAGGTACCTGGGCCAAACTATTGTTTGCACCAGCTGGTTAGAGCTAGCTTGTTACAGGATTCCCTTTGCTCTGCAAATAGGATTTCACTGGAGGCAATTCGCTGAATATTTCTTCAGCCACCTGCCCTCCTTCCTCTTGCCTTTGCTTTAGCCAAGAGTATACCAGCAGCCCCACTGGAAACACCACACCACTGTGGCTCACAGAGCTATCTATTCACTTGGTATTGTTCTTCCTCAGTGGATCTCTTTGTTCACTCTCCCTAATTTTGAGAAAACGCACTTTTTCCTATAATTATCTAATAAATTCCTTCTAATTTTGACAAAATGCATTTTTCCCCTTCCCATAATTACCTAGTAACAAGTCTGGGCCTTTCAAAGGATGTTAAAGAGCAGAAAAAAGAGGTATAAACTTTTAAACACACCTAAGGACTGCAACAATTCACTTCCTCCCTGCCCTTGGCCTCCCCCATCCTGCCATGCTTTCAGAGGCTTAGCTGTGGATAAAGCTTCCATTCTGGTTGCTTTCTGAGTTCACTACCTCTCCATTATATTCTATCCAACAACTTTTGCTAAAATGCTTGTGGAAAAAAGTAGAAGTCATCCAAATAAATATGATCCATAGGGCTTCCCTGGTGGCGCAGTGGTTAGGCATCCACCTGCTAATGCAGGGGACACGGGTTCCAGCCTTAGTCCGGGAAGATCCCACAGGCCGCGGAGCAACTAAGCCCGTGCACCACAACTACTGAGCCCGTGTGACACAACTACTGAAGCCTGCGTGCCTGGAGCCTGTGCTCCGCAAGCCACCGCAATGAGAAGCCCCCCACAACTGGAGAAAGCCCGCGCACAGCCACGGGAGACACAACGCAGCCAATAAATAAAATCTATAAAAACTATATATATATATATATATATATATATATATAAAATACATGCCTATGGAATGCAAAAATGCGTTATTTTAGATGGTAATTAATTTGGGCAAAGAAATTCTCATTTTATTTATTGAGCACTTAACTATAAAATAGGAACATTGAGGGGTGCAAATGTTATTCAGACACAAATCCTGCCTCTTAATTTGTTTGGCAGGGAAAACAGTATATGTACAAGTAGCAAGTGATATAAAATGCCATGAGAAGTGCACAGATAAGACACTGTGGCAGTTCTGAGAAAGTCTTATACTGTGATTATGATTATGACCAATTAACACTAACCAACAAAAGTCATAATAGGACCTACTTAAGTTTGCTGTATTGTATTAAGTTATTTTACACAAAATATTTCTACTTTGCATCAGCCGTTTCCAGAATGTATATTCCGTTGTCAGCAAGACACTTGCCAGTCTCTCACTTGACAGATATAATAGCATCATTCTTTTTGCTTCTAATCAACATCATATAGCTCTCTGAGAGAAAAGAAAAAGGCACCTTGGTGATTCTAAGTTACATTTTCTCCATACAACTAAGATACAAAAACCAAAAGAAACTTGCAAAAATAGTGCCTGCCTATAATGGCAATGGCACTTGGTCAAAAGGAGTGATCTTAGGAAGAGCAACCTGGATTACAACCAGCAGAAGAGGTCATGAAAGGAGGAGGATAGTGAGATAAGAATTCAAACACAGAAAGGCATCCAAACATGACGTGTATCATGATGACTAGGTACCATATACTGACTACACACCAGGCACTGTTTACACAGTAGATTAACTTATTAATCCTTATAACAACCCTGTGAGGTAGGCATTTCACAGTTGGGGAAACTGAGTCACAGAGAGTTTTTTTTTTTTTTTTTTTAAGGTAACCTGCTTAGAGCCCATACGTGGCCAAGCCAGGATTTGCACCAAGGTAGACTGTGTTCTTAGACACTTCCCCATGGAGTTTAAATTTAATGTGAATGGTCATCCTTTTCCCCCAGGTTGTCATTTTCACTCTGCTAGCTACCTTTTCTTTCCCTCCACACGCGACCAAATTTTGCTGACTACCCCCAGAACAAACTAGCCCACAGAGCCAAGTTCTCCTCTGCATCAGTACGCTGCAGCTTTTGCCTTTTATAATCTAACTAAATTCCAACGTAAATTCTCAACCACTACATTCTTCCCTGGGAAAGTCTAAAATAAAATAGTAAGATCATCTGCATGGAGAAATATGTCATAGATATTATCTGGTAGAATAAAAATAACAGCAACAGAAAAAACATCAGGCCATTGAATTTTCTGTTAATAATAAGTTGCAGTGCCCCACTGAGTTTTCTGTGTCACCAAATCCTCCCAGTTGTTACACAAAGGCAACTTTGTCTTGAGAAGGCGACTGAGAAGATGGGCTTAATCTTGGCAAGGGCTTGGTGTACCAAGAACCATGTTATTATTTTTAAAAATAAATGACAGCAAACAAAAAGAAATATTATTTAAGCTGTCTTTTCAAAAGGCACAGTGCTATCATCATCATGGACACGGATGCCTACTTTTCAGAAACATGAATATTTTACTTGAGCTCAAAAGGCCCAAATACACATTTTCAGAATGGCAATCAAATTGACCTAGGAGAATTAACATCTGAAAAAAATCTTATTCATTTTATTCAATACTTCTTTTTTTCTTTTGGCATGATGTGTAATGCTTAAAATGACTGAGCCAGGTCTCAGTGCTCTGAAAGGTAAATATTTTTTATTATAATTTTTACAGGCTGGCACTTCCTTGGTCAGGTAGAAGTGTCCTGTTCCTGTTTCAGCTACACAATGCCCCACATTTATTGCACTTCCACCCATTGCCCATTGTTATGTATAGTTAACTCTTGCTCACTCACATGTGGATTATCCATTGCTTCAGAGATCAGGTTGTTTTTTTCCCCAGTAGGTGGAAACTCAAGGAATATAAGCAAAATTGACTATTAGCCAAAGCAAAGCATAAGCAGGAGGCAAACGCTGTCAGCAAATCCCCTTTCATCAACATACACCCACCTACTATGGTCTTGGCACTGGGCCGCCATGTTCCTAAGAACCACAAACATACAGTATTCCCAAAGACAAATATCGTGATTTGAGGCCGGCGATTGTTTTCTTGATTAATGTAAATGGCTGTAATTTTAAGTATACATTTTGCACTACCCGGAATCTGCTGAGACCAAAGGATTGATATTTTCTCAAAAATCACAAAGGGTTTTCAGGGTTACACCAGCCCTTTGTCTTCTGATGTCATCTCTCTTAAGTGGCCTTCAGAAAGGTAGATTGTTCTTTTGATTTCTAAAATGACCCCACTCTTAAAACCTGATAGGGCTTACCAAAAGAGAAACTATGAAATACAGTCGAGCATTTCTATCATAGTATCAGTTTCCTCATGTTTTGTATTTTACAGACATATAAACTGTTTACATCTAAACACACCCACAAATCACTTTTGCATAAACTAAGTTCCTAAGATGACAAAAACTCAACATCCACAATGAAAAAGAATGCTCGTATTATATACCTAAATTACATAAACTAAGTTGTGATTTTTTTTTTTTTTCAGGTGTCCTTAAACCATTGCAGAAAGTAGAGGAAAGGCAGAGTGGAGCGTAGTTGAAAGAAAGGCTTGTGCCTTTTGTAATCAGTTTACTTTGGGTTGTACCTAGAGATGACATCTTGAACTCATTCAGATGAGCCATCTATTGCAGTGCACTAGGAGCATTTGAATTACAAAAGGGGGGTGAGCCTCAAATTCCTACAGTTGCCAGTTCACCTGCAATAGTTGGGAGGGCATCGATAATCTCCATGTGAGCTTTCGGGTGAACACATTACTTAACAGGGTTTGGTGCTCACTTGTTTCTTGGCATTTTATTCCTCCAGACACTCTCTCCCCTTCTACTTTCACTGGAAAATTCCTTCCTTGCCCCCTTTTCCGGGCAAAAAGTAAGAGGTTCTGAAAAGAGGGGGTACACTGACTTCTAGGGAAGGATATCCTTTCCCTCTGCCTCCTTTCCCCCATACACAGGCTGACAGAATAGAAGGGGAGGCAAATATGAAAGGAGCAGAAACAATCAGAAAGCAAGCTCAGATCATCTCAGGAGCGTTTTACTGACAAGATGATTCAGGACCACACACAAAAAGTGGCAGGGTGCCATTTCCCCCTAAATCCCTCCGTATGAGACGTTTTGAACAACTTGAGGTGGCAGTTGAACAATTACTTATTATCATTTCTATGCTAGTTCTTCTCTGGAGTTTCTAAAGGCCTTCTATCTCATAACCCAAGTCATCCCAGCACTGCCATTATTGAAAATCTTTTTCCAGTTGTCCTTTGAAACAATTGCTCTGAGCAGGTGGTTGTTTTGACTAACACACACGTCTTAGAATATTAAACCAGAAAATCAACATCGTCATAAGACACAGAGACTGGTCCCAAGAGGAAAAATATATCTCTTAATAAGGCAAGTAGCTGAAATGTTCCAATAGAACCTTTAACTTGGAATCATTCCGACAAACACTTTTTAAACTGCATTTACATATTCATTGTAATTTCACAAACGTGTGGCACACAAATTCTAGATTCATGCAAAATCTATCCTTTTTCTAAGTCTTATGAATCCCAAGCTTAAGCCCTCTTCAGAGTAAGTTTTTTCTAGGATTATGCGTCCTCTGGGAAATCTGAATCATAGTTTCACTTGAACCTTGGTCCAACTTTGAGGAGATCTCCCTCCCCCAACCAGCACCCCTGTATCCAGTCCTGAAAAATCAGAAGGGACTTGAAATGTGGAGATGGGAACCTGTCTGAAACAGGCAAATACTGTCCTACGGCAGTCAAAGCTCAATCATCTGGGACGTGATTTATTTTTAATCAACAGATCAAAAGTAGAATTTGGAAAGCAAATTCATTTTGTAAGAAAATAACTTCATCTACGTTAACCTTCTAATCTTTGTTTAAATTACTGAGAACAGGTTCTGTTACTAGTAAACCAAAGAGAACAGTCTAATCTGAATGCTCTTATCATGTGAGGGGAAAAAAATGGGAGTAGTGCTATACACTAGTCAGAGCAAGTACTGAAGACACGTGTCCAGAAGCACATAGTTTCCTTGCTTCCTATCTTGATTTCATCCTCAGCGTCACCAACTGTTTTGGGCAAAAATTTACTCTACAGCAGCACAGGTAGGGAATCAAAAATACATTGACAATTAAAACTATAGAGATTGTAGTAAAGTGATGATGCCAAGTTTTCAATCTTACAAGTTTCTGAAAACTCAGAAACTAAGAGAAAGATAATAAATCTTCAAAATTTGATTCACTTTCAGCATATGTTCACAAAAGACTCTTGAGCAGAATTTAAGTGTAACCTAGTCAGAAGCATGGCAGAGTTAGGCTAGGAGATTGGTTTCTGTCAGTTTATTTCTTCCTTTAACAAGTATTGAAGTAATGAGCTGGGCTCTTGTGAAATGTCTGATTCCTCATTCTCCCTGTGTGCAGTAATTAAGCAATGGTATGTATTGGGCTGGCCAAAAAGTTCGTTCGGGATTTTCCATATGTTACAGAGAAGTCCGGACGAACTTCTTGGCCAACCCAATGTATCAGAACAAGGTGAAGGGTGAGGTAGACAAGAAAGGATACAAAAACCCAAATTTCTTTCTTTCCTTCCTCCTGTTTCCATTTCAGACTGGTTTAGTTTTGTTTCCCTCCAAGATTTCATATCCTCAATCTGACAAGGATTATGGTTTAAATTAACAGCAACACAAACTCCTGCCAAATGCTATCTCATCGCCTTGACTGGGTACTTGGCTTTGTCTTTGTCTAGAGGTTGTGTTTTACTCTGCTGACAACCTTTCACCCTTTAGGACTGGCACCTGCAATTCTCAGACGCTCTTGGTCTAAACTGCAATGGTCCTTCAAACCGTGGCAACCTCTTCATGTTTGTGTTGTCAACCCTTTGCTTTCTCTGCCCTAAAAAATTTGTGTGACTTCAGCATTACAAGTTTGAAAGAACACATTTCTAACCTACATTCATGCTAAAGAAAACTGAGTGAGCCATTACAACGCCACTAGAAAAAAGTTGCTTGAGTTTTTGTTCAAATCAGTACAGCCTATGGGTGAGTACCTGGAGGACACTATCTCTGGTTAGCTTTCAAGAAAGAAGCCTCATCTCCAAATGCCTTGGGACAGTACCCAAGAGTATATGAACTTTTGCCTAAATAAAAAATGAATCACTTATTTGAAAAATTCCAGTTCATTTATTTTAACCGATTTCTTAAATATCCGGTGACTGATTTGTCAGCTGAGTTCATCAACTCAACGCTTCTATGCGGACTGAATTTTTAACTTTAAATAACTAAGCCTGTACTCAGTGTTACCTTGGGAGGTAAATAAGTACAAGAAGACATCACACGCCCCAGCAACCCTCCCCCACCCCCGCCTTACCACTCTCTTAAGCGAGATACCTGTCATAAAGGTCTCCTCAATCTAAGTTTAATAATCTGAGTCTAAAAAGTCACCTGTGCCTCTGGACGGCCCAATCGTATGCTTTCAAGAGCGAAAAAAAAAAATCTGTTTCTTGTATGGAAAAGGTTTCATCACCAGAGGAAACGATGGGGCTGACTGTATATGATTTTCTGCTTTTCCAGTAGCTGACGCTTTTAAAATCTTTTTATAAACCACTTCTTTCCCATTAAATATACCAGAGTCGGAACGGGGGATGGTAGAATGAGGGGAGATAAGGGCTAAAAAGGGAAGAAAACAAGATTTCAAAATTGGGACCCAAATGTAAGATTAAGGGACAGTAGTTAGAAGGATTGCCCAAAGCTACCTTACCTTTGTTATGTATTTGCAGTCGCCCACTTCAGAAATTAACACCATTCACAGCCCGGTAGCAATTTACAGAGCTAGGAAGTAACCTACAACATCTTCTCGGCCTCCCTCTTTTTAATGTAAAACCAAAATAAGGAGTGTCCAGCTACTCCCTACCGCGCCGCTTAAAGCAACAGATCTTTTGAGGCTTAACTCCCAGGCTCTGGGAATTCCACTTTGTCAGAATTTCTTAACCTTGGAAACCTGCAGAGAGAAACTCTCTACGAGGAAAACTCCCTGAGCCCCGGCTTCTCACTGTCCCAAACTGCACATTCCAAAGTGGGAAGCAGGAGCGATAACCAGAAGGCAGCTCTCTGGGGCTAAATTCCTGGCGGGAGCGTGAACTTGAAAGCGCGGCGATTCCACTGGCAGAGCGGCGTCGGATCCGCACCCGGGAGAGACCGGCGGCCCAGGGAGCCCTGCTGCGTCCGGTGCTGCGCGCGGGGAGCGCTCAGTCTCGGCTCCAGCTCTTCCCTGTTCCCTCCTCCCTCCTCCCTCTGCCCTCCCCCAGCCGAGGCTCCGCGCCTCACAGTAGCAAGGTTGTCTCTCGTCTACTCCCTTCCCTTAAACTCACCAAACCAGATTTTTACTCCCAGCACCGGCAACTTCCCGTAAATCTGCATTGAAATTTTATCCTGCTCGCTGAGCCTTCGCTGGCTGAAGGCCAGTGCAACATTCCTGTTGTTTTAGGAGGGCAGATACCTTTGCTGAAGGTTAAAAAAAAAAAAAAAATCTTGTCTTGACTGGGAGAGATTTGGGGACTTCACCTCACAGACTTCTCTCCCCGCTCAAAAAGTCACATCCATTTCAGACAGCCAGAAACAGCCCCAGAAGTGGCACCTGCGCCACCTGAGGACATCTGTCTGAATCAGACGTCTGGCCCCTTTGGGCTGTTGGGGGAACCCAAGCAGAACCACGTTTGAGGAATAAGGAACCAGCTGTTGAATCACGAGCCGATCAGTACACCCCACCCCCGTTCTTCCCCCGTAGGAAAGAAGTCGTTTGACCAGGTAGGATCACCGCGAGCTCGGCGGCGGGCCTGAAGACGGGGGAACCTCCCAGAGTGTCCTTACCTGAGGCAGAGCACCGCTTGGATGAGCACGGGCTGGAACGTCACGCGGACCAAGCCCTGACCTTTGCCGGGGCCTTCACAGCAGGGCCTGGGGCCTGGGCGCTGCTCGTTCAGAAGTGGCTCATTTTAATGCGCCCTGACCTAAAGTTGCAGCTGGTTTCTAGAAAGGGAACAAAAAACACTGCATTTAAAAACAGCAGCCAAGCCCTCCCTTCACCTTGCCTGATCTCTCGGTAGTTAGTTCTAACTCCCACCCCAGCCCCGTCGCAAAGAAATCCGCAATCTGTGCCCCACCCCTGCGCATTACCTGTTTATACAAGAGTTAAGGAGCCTCACGCATTTCAGTTGAGCGCTAAGCCTGTTTGTAGGCGCGTAATCGGCCAACAGGAATCGAATTCTGTGACTAAACAAACTAGAAGAGGAAGCAGGCACCACCAGGAACCTAAAACGGAGTTGTGATTTCGGGTTGCAATGTCATTCAACTGAGAAAAAAAAAAAGTGCTGCTTCTCACTGGGCTGCTTTAGTGAAGGAATACTCCAAAAATTTTTTTTTGCCGGTTAAATTAGTTAATACATACAAAAAGCTTAGAACAGTGCCTGGCACATTGTGTTAGCTGCCACTATATATTTTTTAATTATTATTATTATTTGTACTATGGCTTTTTTGTGAAGAGGAGAGGTCCTGAGCAGAGAAGTGGGCTCTTGATCCAGCATTGCCATTCACTAGCTGTAAGGCTTTGAGCCAGTGTTTTTGTTTTTGTTGTTTTTTTTAACCTCTCCCAGCCTCTGTTTCTGGAAGATTCTAACGATGAGGTTTTTGCAGTTTACATTCATTGTGGACAGTCTTGAATGTGATGGAAAAGAAAGGTCCTGTAAAATAGTGTTCAGATGATTTCCATCTCACTTAAAAGTTGCAAGGTTGACAAGATACATGAAAATAAATCGGCCTGTACACTCCATGAAGTTCACTAACAGAGAGGAAACTCAGGACCCTGCAATCTACCATGGATGTGTGCTTCATTCTAATTTGGATTTAGGCACTTAATTTACTGTCTGACCCTGGGAGAGTTACTTATCCTATTCAGTTAAAAGCCAATGCTGGACAAATAATGGTCATTGCCATTTGAAAATCAGTGTGAAATCGGGGGAAATAATTTTCAAACTCCTCATAAATATTCGAAAGTGATTATTGAAGGCTAAGATGTGATCAGTGCTGACACCCTTTTGCCTCCACTTAACTTCACTCTTAAAGAAAGAAATCATAGTCCCTTTACATGAATGAGGCTCTTTGTACTTTGTTGTGCACTTTCACCCACCTCACCTTATCTGATCCTACAGTTCTATCCTATGAAGTACTTTATCCCCATTTTGCAGATTGAAGGCACTGAGGTCAATTAGTGCAAGTTTTCCCTGAGTGGTGAGGCTGGGGTTGTTCTCAGTTCTAGTTAAATCAAAAAGCAGCATCTGCCACCTTTTGGAAAAAATGATTCCTTAAAACCAGCAAAGAATTCTGAAACATTTTAAATCCCTTTGATTTTTTTATCTTTCTATGGTGCAAGGCATAACAGATCAATTAAACATTTTCTGAGTTTTAGATTCATTCCTTGTCAGTATGTAAGCCAGAGTGAAGCATGAAGATCAGGCATGGAGAACTCTCCGAGGTTCTCTCACAGTATCTAAGCTGCCAGGCATGCCCAAGGGCTCCACAACCACAAGACAACTTAAACACTCCAACTCCACATTAGCTTGAATTTTTCTTTTCTTTTCCAGAAATATCTGGATTGTGGCCTTGAGAGCCTCCCAGTGTCAGGGACCCTCTGAGTTAAAGAATTCGAGAGGGGACATTCTCAGGCTCACAGCTTTTTCCACCTCAGAACAGGTTTTTCTACAGGAAGGACTGGGCCAAACCTGGGGAATAATGACCAGGAATAATACAATGAGTTTGAAAGTGCGAAGGTCAGTGACTGCAGGTGAACTGAAGCTGGAGTCATGGAAGATGGCCCTGGAAGCAAGTCCTTATGGCAGTTCTGAGTTGGCTACTTTCTCTCAAATGTTGCCTGGCACTTCTGCTCTTTCTTTCTCAGTTTTGTACACTGCCACCTATTCAGTGGGTATAATTCTTATTCCTAACTACTTCCCACTGCTATCCCTAGGAATGTACAGAAAACAAAATGGATTTTTTCAGTGGCAGCCTATGGCAAAAGAAATGTAAACTTTCATTATTACTTCTTTTTGGCTGACCTTGATGTCTGTTCATCGTCTTTACTATTACTATCATCATCATCATCATCATTTTAATTCTCAGGCAAACCCCATAATCCTGGGGCATTTGAGTTCTGCAGACCCCTGCTTTTGCTTTCTGTTTTCTTCTGTCCCTTCTGCCTAAAAGGCAGAGTGCTAGAGTGGATGCAAATAGCATGGAGATTGTTTTCCCATAGCGTGAGTTTGAATCTAAATTTTACCTCTTAGCTATGCGATGCTGGGCAAATTGCTTAACTGTGCTGAGCTTCAGTTTATTCATTTATAAAATAATAACATCTCCCTCTCTGGATTTCTATGAGAGGGAAATGAGAGGTGAAGTCTCATTATGATTCCTGGCACATAGTAGGTACTCCAGAAATGGTATTTCCTTTTGTACCTGGAAAAAACCTACTCCACAGCTCACAAAGAATTCTCTTTCACGGGCTTCCCTGGTGGCACAGTGGTTGAGAGTCTGCCTGCCAATGCAGGGGACACGGGTTTGTGCCCCGGTCCAGGAAGATCCCACATGCCGCGGAGCAGCTGGGCCCGTGAGCCACGGCCACTGAGCCTGCGCGTCTGGAGCCTGTGCTCCGCAACGGGAGAGGCCACGACAGTGAGAGGCCCGCGTACCGCAAAAAAACAAAGAAAAAAAAAGAATTGTCTTTCGCATATTTAAGGTCAAATAACACTATTGCAAGACATCCTCATTAATAGGGGCAAGCCTCAGACCTTTGCAGAGAACCACAGTACAATAATAACCACGCATCTACATAGAATTTCCAATGATGATGTATTGTCATCTTTGGTCATCACAACAGTGTATGTATGGGTAAGTCACAAATCATTTGTATCACCCCACTGCTCAGATTAGGAAACTGAGGTTACCAAGAGTTGCTCCAAGGTGCTGGTAAATAGCAGAGCCAAGGTTTTTTGTTTCAGGTTTTTTTTGGGGTTTCTTTTAACTGCTTTTCACTATTCTTATTGCTAGAACTATGCTTACTCTATTCCTATACCCAGTTAGGGAACAGAATCAAGGAGTTCCAAACAATTATTTTAGCTCCTAGCTGTGGGGAGAGGATTAGGAAATTCTAGCCAGAGTTTCCGGACACTTCTCACTTTGGAGGCATGGAAACCCACAAAGAACCCCATCAAATATCCCTGTGAAAGTGAGGCATACTGACCCTATGCAGTATGCTTCCAATTCTATGACAAACAGAAGGGCAGCAAGATAAAGAGCTCAGGCTTGATGTCAATAAGACCGAAGTTTGCATCCTGGCAGTTGTGGAGAGCATTACCTAACTCTCTGAGCCTCAGTTTGCGGCTGATGCAATACCTAACTGTGGGGTCATCATGAAGATTAAATGAGGTGATACACATAAAAACACAGTGCTCGACACACTCTAAGTTTCAACACGTTAGTTATTTTTTTTTTAAGACCAAAGACTATGCACTAAAATGGTACACGTGAGGCCTAAATGAGGCATGTAACAAGTAAGTGCAAAGAGCTTAGAATAATGCCCGGCACATAGTAATTGCTGTATAACTGTTTGCTATTATTACTGTTATAATCATTTCCCTATATAACAATTCCTTGTAACAGTGGTTATATGATAAGCAGTTGACTTTTGTGGCGAGGAGAGCTTTTATTGTTTATTTCTCATGGGAGCTGATCTTATAAAGTGAAAAAGGCAAATATCTTCTCAATGGATTTACTTTCCACCAGTTTCCCTCATTCCTCCTAATTTTACCTAAAACAGAAAACTTATTGGTAGATGGGATAAAATCATCAATCTGAACCCAAGCTTTCTGTTGAGGCTGTTGATATTTTGCCCAACAGAAATTATTCAGAAAAGAAACCCTATTATAATCTAAAAAATGCAACTCGACCCAAAGAGACCTCTCATCCCCACAGTTTCCACAGCTTCTCATTTTCTCACATGGTGGCCACTAACTACCCATAGAAGCCTTTTTTAAAGAAATCTTTTATTTTTAAATGTTTATATTAAGTCCCCAGTGGATCTAAAGTGTGCAAATTTAAGACACGTTATTTCTGGGAACACTTTAACCCAAAGAATTTAGCACAGTGACTAACCCTAGAATGCAGTCCTCAGCCCATGGGTCGAAAGATGAGGGAGGGCAGTGTGAACTCCATCGGAAGGGCGTCTGGGTTTGTGGTTTCCATGCCACACCATAGGAGGGCCCCTAACTGAATTTTAAAAATGCACTGAGTTCACAGAAAAAGGAATTAAGTATAGCAGGGGTTCACTTCGAACATTAATCTCAGAATCCAAATCCTTCATTTTGAGAAAGGCCTTTAATACAAGAAGTCCCTTGACCTCCGTTCTTCCTGCACAAATAGCTCTGCCAAAGCCCGCCTCACCCGCCTGCTGAGATAGAAGGAGCCCTAATGTAAATTACAGGCCCTTAAAGGCCCACTCGAGACCAAGACATGGTTTTGTTATGGCAACAAATGTGGTTAATTCCTTTATATCTCTTTAAGGCTTATTCCCCATCAGAGAAGACCTCCAGGTTTCTTTTTATTTTATAATGGAAGACAGCCTCACATAAGACGCTCAATCATTCAGCAATAACTTATTAAAAAAGATTGTCAACATAAAATTACTAACATTTATTAAGTGCTTGCTACAGAGTATTTGCCAGATGCTGTGTTAAGCACTTTACATGTTTTAACTATTTAATCCTCACAAAAACCCCTGGAGACAGACTGTTGTTGTACCCATTTTATAGATGAAGAGACCAATGCACAGGACAGATGACAATGCTGAGATCCCACAACTAGAAAATGGCAGAGCTGGGGTTTAACCCAGGCAGTCTGGCTCCTTAGCGGTGATCCTAACCACTACACTCTACAGCCTCAGAAAAGATTCTATATTGTCTATGATTATATTATATATGGGCGTGTGTACTCCAGTAGCAGTAGTACCAGTGTAAAGACAGTGCCTGGCACACAGGAAGCACTCGGAACATGTTTGTTGAATGAATGAGTGAATGTGGATATACATTTGAATGTTTTGATATCAATTTGTAGAAGTGTGTGTCAAGGAAGGTAGGGTTTAGCTCATCTAGGATCTGAGGTTTAGGGTCACATTGGAGAGTGAATACAAAGTGTGTTGTCCAAATATGAATAAGGTTTTAATTTCACATACATTGTAGGGGATGAGTATTTTTTTTTTATAAATTTATTTATTTATTTAGTTAGTTAGTTATGGCTGCGTTGGGTCGTCGTTGCTGTGCGCGGGCTTTCTCTAGTTGCAGCAAGTGCGGGCTACACTTCATTGCAGTGCGCAGGCTTGTCCTTATGGTGACTTCTCTTGTTGCAGAGCACGGGCTCTAGGTGTGCAGGCTTCAGTAGTTGTGGCACGCGGGCTTCAGTTGTTGTGGCTCACGGGCTGTAGAGGGCAGGCTCAGTAGTTGTGGCGCACGGGCTTAGTTGCTCCGTGGCATGGGAGATCTTCCCGGACCGGGGCTCGAACCCGTGTCCCCTGCATTGGCAGGCAGATTCTCAACCACTGTGCCACCAGGGAAGTCCAGGGATGAGTATTTTACACGACAGAATTCATTTCAGGTATGGCCAAATTTACTGACCATAAAAGCCACATAAAAATAATGTAAATATTCTCACCTTTGTTTCTATTGTTTCTCTACTTAGACTGTCCTGGTATACACCTTCCATCCATCCATCACCGGTATAAGCATAGTGTTACAGACAGTGTGGAGCCAGATACCTGAGTCTGAATCCTGTGTCTGCCGCTTACCAACTGTGTGACTGTGGGCAAATAACTTAACCATCCCGGGTCTTTAGGCTCCTTACCAGTATCCTCACCATTAGGAGTATTGGGAAGTTTCCATGTGTTACTGTAATTGGGGTGCTGGGAAGAGCACCAGACCATAATAAGCCCAATGTAAGTACTTCCTGTTATGATCCATCATCCAACTGTCAACCAATATTTATCAAGCATCTATTATGTGTTAGGTTCTGTGCATCATGCTGAATATAGAAAAATAAATGAGATAAGGTCCCTATCTTCAAGGAATTTAGACTCTATGGCAACAGGTAAGCAACCGGCCAATGGCATTCCAGTGTGTAAGCCCAGGAAGTTCATGGCAGTTTAACTCAGGCTTTAGGGGTCGACTAAGGGAGATGATGTCAGAACTGAGAGGCCTGTAGGTTGCTTAGAAGTTGACAAGTGTATTTCAGGAGGGTGAAAACAACCCCAGAACAAGAGAGATGGTGGATTCAGGGGTTTGAGACAAGGAGCTTTCTATAGCTAGAGGGTTGGATGACAGTAGTGTAAAATGAAATTGAGAGATAGACCAGTTCATGAGAACTATCTGTTATGCTAAGGAGTTCAGAAGGGCTTTGAAAAGGGGGTGCAGAGATCAAATTCGCATACCTGTTGGAGGCTAGACTAGAGGCAAAGCACATGGAGAAGCGAGGATTAAGAATATATTTAGGAGGTAAGAGTCATGGGGCTTAGTGACTGATCAGTTATTGGGGGTGAGTTAGGAAACACAAAAAGGTTTGGAGTAGAGGTAATCATTCATTCCACAAACATTTATTAAACACCGACCACGTGCCAAGCACTGTTCTAGAACTTGGGAAAACTGCAGTGAACAAAACAGGTACAAACTTGTCCTCATGGAGTTTACATTCTGGTTGGGAGAGACAGACAAACAAAACCCAAAATATAATAAATAAGCCAAATATATAGCAGTTTGATGATGGTAAGTACCATGAAGCTATGAAGAAAAATAAAGCAGGGAAGGGAATAGAAGAGTAAAGCAAGGAAGAAAAATAAAGTTGAAGTGGGTTGCAATATTTCAAAGGTGATCAGGTACAGCAGAAACTAACACACCATTGTAAAGCAATTATACTCCAATAAAGATGTTAAAAAAAAAAAAAGTTGTTGGGAAGGCCTCTCTGAAAAGGTGACATTGAGAGGGATGAAGATGGTGAGGCACAGAGCAACTCAAACACCCAGAGGAAGTGTACTCCAGGCAGAGCAAGAGTGTTGTTGGCCTATTTGAGAACAGCTAGAAGGCTGGTGTAGCTGGAGTGGAGGGATGGAAGGAGAAAATGATACCAAATGAGTTAGGAGGATAATGGGGCCATGAGATCACCCAGAGTGTTGGGAGAAGAAGAGAAGAGGACTAGAGACAGAAACTGTGTGCTGACAAAGGGAGAAGAGTCCATGGAGAAGGCTAAGGAGAAAGTGTTAGCCCAGGAAGGAATGAGATTCAAGAAGGAAGGCTTGTTCACAAAGTCAAGAGAGGCAAAGTGTTAAGTAAGATAAGGATTGAAAACTATCATTTTGTTTAGCAACTAGGAGATAACTGGTGACCTAGACAAGGGTGATTTTGGTAGAGTGGTAAAGCTGGGTGGTGAAGGAGTGAAGATAGCAGGTGTAGGCAGCCCTTTCAGATAACTGGGCTTGAAATGTAGAACAGTGATAGGATAATAGCCAGAGGATCAAAGGAAAGCTTGCTTTTTGAGAGGAGAAAGGCCTCGGAATGTCTATAAGCTGAAGAGGAAAGCTAGTCAAGTGGGATAGGGTGTCCTAGACACAGTGAACAAGTCATTCATTCATTCATTTGTTCAACAAATATTTATTGAGTATCTACCAAGAATCACACACTGGAGATACACAGATGAATAGAAACATGATCCATTCCCTCATATTGGAAAGACAGACACATATTTAACTATACATAATACAAAGCAAGGAAGGCAATAGAGAGAGATGCAAAATGCCAGGAAGAACCCGTTAATTCTGCCTGAGTGGAAAGAGGGGGAAAGTGAAGGGAACTTTTTAGAGGTGGTAACGTTTGAACAGGGAATTAAAAATAAGAAAAATGAAGGATAGTAGGGAATTCTAGTCAGGGGAAGGTCTTGAGCAATAACAACAAGATAGGGGGAGGAGTGGTGAAAGCATTTAACACCCAGTGTGACCAAAGCCTCGGGGTGGTGAAGTGGCAGGATTTGCAGCTGGTAAGGTGAGTTGGGGCCAGATGGATAAGAGACTTGAAAGGAGAATGGTCCATATTCTTATAGGTGATAAGATTTTGAGCAGGACAGTGACATGATCCCAGGTGTGTTTTAAGTGCAACACAGAGGATGGATTGAAGAGGGGGAGAACTTTGGAGCTGAGAGACTAGTTATGAGGAAATTGCAATGGTTCAGGTAAGAGATGAGATGACCAGGTCCATATGGCAGTGGCTGTTCAAGAGATGTTGAATGTGGTAGATACTGTGAATTATCTCATTCTACTCTTCTTCCAGTGTACCTCCTTGTCCTGAAAGGCTGGAAAGCTAAAAACCACATTTCCCAGACCACTTGCAGTTGAAGCTCCAAATGCAATGTGAGTTCTGACAAACGGATCCATTTTATGCAAAGTTTGGAAGATAAAAGTGAGGAAGGGCTTCCCTGGTGGCGCAGTGGTTGGGAGTCCGCCTGCTGATGCAGGGGACACGGGTTCGTGCCCCGGTCCAGGAAGATCCCACATGCCGCGGAGCGGCTGGGCCCGTGAGCCATGGCCGCTGAGCCTCCGCGTCCAGAGCCTGTGCTCCGCAACGGGAGAGGCCACAACAGTGAGAGGCCCGCGTACCACAAAAAAAAAAAAAAAAAAAAAGTGAGGAAGGGGCCAGGTTTCTGGCTGCTTCTGCTATTTCTTTCAGCAAGCACAGTCATAAACACGTGGAGTGTTCCTGTGGCATCATCCCATGGGGCTGCTAGCTTTGTGGGTAGAGCACAGAGCACAGGTAGATCACAGAGCACCCATTTTTTGCTGGTGTAGATCTAGCAGACGTGGCATGCATCTGTTGCAAACATGGCAGTGGTAGCTTTCTGACCCCGGAAAAAGGTGTTTCCCTGAACTCAGTAGTTTCAGTGGTGGTTTTCTAACTCCCCACCTCCCTGATTGTGGCAATGCAGCAGCTCCCCTGACAGGCCAATTCTGCAGTGTTACTATGGAAGCCAGGCCTCAAGGTCCAGTGGAATACCTGCACTTCCAATAATTGTATAAGCACTTAGTTGTGTATATTAAATCCCTTTCTGCTTAAAACAGCTAGAATGATTTCTATTTACTGCAGTTTAACCCTCCCTGATTTGTTGAATAAACAGAACTGAGAGAATCTGATGTCACCTGAATGTGGTAAGGAAGAAGGGAGGGAGTGGCAGTGAGAAAAAAGAGCAGGCAACCTGCTTCCAAGGTTTCTAGCTTCATATGACCATCAATCAAAACAGGAATTCACAGAGAGAGGTGGTGACTTGCACCTCTAGGAGAGTGGGGCATCCCATGAGTTGCCAGGAACAGGTTCGCCACAGCATCCAGCTATGGGGCCAGCAGTTGAAACTAGGTCAGTACTGACTATAGGGGAGCAGAAGGAGATTTGGTTCCAGAATCTAAGTGGCATTTTTACTTCAATGCATCACTGATTGACACTTTCAGGTTCAATTCTTGATTGAAGAGTCATATGAAATAGCAATGGCAGAGTTAGTGAAATTTATACACACTTACCTGTCTGTCCCCAGGGGCATTTTCCCCCTCATGTCCTACTAATCAGAAAGCTATCATCCTGGTAGTATCTCCTTTCTTAACTTTGGTAAAACTAGTGCATTTTTTCTTTTTAGAATGATAAGAGGGCTAGTCTACCAGCATCTTTCTTTTAGGCCCTAATTGACACAATATTGTTCAAATAAATCACGTTCTAACTTCAGCCTATTTCTTTGGCAATGACAACCAGTCCATGGGCTAGTGACCTGTATGACTCCCCGCCTCAAAAGCATTAAGGGTTTCATTGTGGATTTTACAATAAACCTGGAAAGTAGTAAGATTTCCTTTTTCTTTATTCTTCCTTATTTTTTTTAGCATCTGATTCCATTTATTGTCAGCACGGTGACCAAGTTTCTAAGGTCGTAGGCAGTAGGAAGGTAAATACCTCAGTTCAGCTCCTTTACTGCTTTGGACAAATAACAGCTTGACACTGCAACTTGAGTTGGGAGCGTGTGCTTTCTGATTTTACAATAAAATTCAGGGATTTACACAATTGTCATTAAGTGTGTCCCTAATGAAATGTGTACATTTCTTAATGAACACAAGGATTGGAGCAGGAGGTAGAAGTAGAAACATTTGCAATCTGCTGTAAATATTAGCACTATTTTTTTTTTTTAAACAAAAAAGACCTTGGTAAGACTTCAAGACGCATTTGAATATGCCTTTATTTTAGCATTGGTAACATTTGGTTATAGTTAATTAAATGCAAATATTTCTGCTCAACTGGATTATGAGCCCCCTCCTGGGGGTGCAGAAACTGTCTTGTTGAGCTGTGTTTTCCCAGTTCCAACTAGAGGTCCGCATGGTAGGCACTCAAGGAATGCTTGATGACTGATTGAAGGAAGTTTCTAAACTGGGGGTCAAGGGACAATGTTTTAGCACTGGCTCAGCTTCAGTTTCATCAGCTCTGTAATGAGTTTCCAGGTCATAAGTTCTGTTACTTCCTTGAAGGACTTCTTAACCATACAATTTTTTGATCTCTAATGGAAAAGGATAAAGAATCTCCTTCCTAAGATGCTTGAAGTACAGCTGTTTATTGAACTCAGTTTGGTTGTGCCTACAGCAGAGTCATGGATCGAATGACCTCTAGAGATTCTTTTTGGACTCTGTGGTGGTGGGATCTGATTAACTCTCCTCTACTTTGAGATCTGGGTCAGAATCACTGGGCGTGGAGCCCCTTCCGGAAATGATTTGGCTACTGAATTGTTTCTATTTTCCTCTTGTTTATCATCAGGATATTTCCCCTTTCTATGGGGATTTTCTGAAAAGGTCACAGAGCCACTTCAGAAAACTATCCTCTTGTTGAATGACAATGATAGCCTCTTTCTCTGGTTGGCAGGCAGAAGAAACTGCTGTCCGATTTAGGCAGAAAGAGGGGGCTAGGACACTTAGTTGGCCCAGGCCAGAGGGAAAGTCCAGCCTCCGGTGATGACATAGGGACTGTGGCAAAATGTCTCCATGGAAGTGACAATTAGGGAAAGTTCCACCGAGGCCTTGCGAGAGCAGCACAGGGGGAAGGAAACATCATCTGTGACCTGCTCTGGGCTTATAGAGGAGACTCAAAATACTTCAGAGCATCCTGTCAGCACTGCCTCTGCAGTCCACTTCCAAAATGCATACACAATATAATCTAGCGCCCTTTGGAATCAAGGATAATCCTGTTATAAGCAAAGTGAATAGCTCTGGGTAGGGCTATGAGTATAAACCAACCTAGTCATCCATCAGTCAGATACTTCCTGAGTACCTGCCACGTGCTAGACTTGCACTAGGTATTGGGCTCAGGTTGGTGCATGACACCAGATCCCGTAAACGGATGGTCTGGTTGAGTAAGCACGTACAATTATTATAAAAGCATAAAGGTCCTGCTTTGCCTGAGAGTACTGAAGTTCCTTCCTGAAGAAGGAAGAATTAACTCCTCCCTGTAAGCGCTGCTGATTTGTCCATCCGGATTGCTGACAGGTCCAGTATCTGGGTGTTGCTTTGCCTTCCCATCTCACAACCTGTCCTGCTTCCGTGGCACTTGACTCATCTGACCATAGCACTCTGCCGCCCAGATCCCTCAGTGATTCCCATCCCCTATCGAATAAAAATCCAACCCCTTAGCAAGGCATTCAATTTGACTACCACTTTCTTTTTCAGTTTTATCTCTTGCCCCTTCACTAATGGTCCATAATTCATGGTGCCCTTTTCATGTCTCATGTTATGGGAACCTCACTCACATCAGGCCACATTTACCTGTCAACACGAAAAATTGCTGCAAACATCTGCATCTCTCTTCCTGTGGCTTTTCTTTGGCTGCAGGAGCACCCTAGGCAGGGTAAGCCAGAAGTGTCCCTGGAAGTAGCTTCTCCCTACTCCAACGTCTTTGCCCTTCTGTTGGGGTAAGTGTGAGCCATGCATTATGCTACACTGACTCCCAGAGCTGCCCAAAGGGGTTGAGCTCCAAGTACTCACAATGGCAACTGTCTTTTTTTTTTTTTTATAAATTTTAAAAATCATTTATTTATTTATTTTTGGCTGTGTTGGGTCTTCGTTTCTGTGCGAGGGCTTTCTCTAGTTGCGGCAAGCAGGGGCCACTCTTCCTCGCGGTGCACGGGCCTCTCACTATCGCGGCCTCTCTTGTTGCGGAGCACAGGCTCCAGACGCGCAGGCTCAGTAGTTGTGGCTCATGGGCCCAGTTGCTCCGCGGCATGTGGGATCTTCCCAGACCAGGGCTCGAACCCGTGTCCCCTGCATTGGCAGGCAGATTCTCAATCACTGCGCCACCAGGGAAGCCCCCCCCCCTTTTTTTTTTAATGCTAGCCTCAGATGCCAGACTTTTTTTTTTTTTTTGGCCACGCGGCACAGCTTGTGGGATCTTAGCTCCCTTACCAGGGATCAAACCAGTGCCCCCTGCAGTGGAAGCACGGAGTCTTAACCAATGGACCAACAGGGAAGTCCAATGGCAACTGTCTTGATAACGCATCTTCCTTCCATCCCTGTTGCAGTCCTCACTCTCCTGGAATCATCTCCTAAATCAATTATTGCATTCAAGTCCTTGTCTCTGAAGTTACTTCTGGAGCAATCCAACCAAACAGTCTCTCCTTTCTCCTCCACTTCAGCCCTTATGCCACTTGTCTCCAGTCAGTTGAGCTCCCCATTCTGGAAGTTCTGCTGAACGATCACCTCCTCTGTGATACCATTTTCATCCACCATACTCTACCGTCCAATGTGAGGGCCTCCTTCCTCCAAGATCCTTGGCCCTTTACACAGACTTCTCTTATGATGTGCGTCACATGGCATTGTAATTACGTGTAGGTGTGTTTGTCTTTGCCCACTAGGAACTATGAGGAACTATGACTTACTCATCTTGTCAACCCAGGCCCTAGCAAAGTGCCTTGTACAGAGTAGATGCCCAATAAATATTTGATGAAAGAAAAAAAAAAAACCTTCTGCCGTGGTTTCCTGGCTATAACCCCCGTGTACACAGGAAAAAGCTGGAAGCCATGTTCCTGACCCTGCACTGCTGGGCCAAGGGGAATTCTGTGTCTTGAGAGGAGGTTAGGAAACCTTTCCTTGCCCCTCCCGCAGGACTGACTCTGATTGTGATCTTATTGCAAAAAAAAAAAAACGGGTCCTTTCAATGCAGGGCAAGTCTCCAAACAGACTTGCCCAGCCATTAGCAATCCATGGAATAAATTCCAAGGGTGTGAAAAACCAGCGACTAGAGGCCTGTGGCTTGGTGGAATGGCTACAGGAAAATTGCTGCAGATGAGCCTGAGGCAACTCAAAGATGCCATCAGTCTTTAAGAAAGCGGCTATCTTTGTAGTTTTTATCAGAGGGTGAAAACCAGCTCTGTAGTAAGCTGTGGGCTGAGTAAATAGCCCAGAAGGAGATGTAATCCTGGAGAGGAATCCAAGACTTTTGGTTAAGCAGGCAGCTGGTCTTTAGAGAAGGCTGGTTTCAGCTGAATTTCAGCAGTGCTTACCTGCGGTGTTATTTTAAAATCTCACTGCCAAGGAAGACCTGTCCGCCTGGACAAGCAGGGATTAGATCGAAGGTGGAGGCTGATACCCCACAATGTTAGACTTCAGACAAACAAAGAGGAACACAAATTCCAGAGCCATGAGAAGGAAAGTCGGTCTTCCCTGCTGAGCAGAAATGGAAATGAACTAAACAGCCTTCAGTGTAAGAAATGGGAGTTGGCACAGGAAAATGACCCTGAGTTCCACCATGTTGTTAGTGGAAATTGGGAAAGAACCAAGGAGGATTTGAAGAGGGCGGTAGAGGCACTAAGGAGGCAAAGAAGGAAAGAATGTTAGCATATTTTAAGGGCTGACATGTGCCAGGCAGGTAGCATTTATTTCTTCTACTAGCCCTTTGAGCTATTATCACAGCCATGGACTGATGGAAAACTAGAAGCCTAGAGAGGTCAAATGACTCGCCCGTCCAAGGTGTCCCAGCTAGTAAGGAATGAAATTTAGGTTTAAGTGACAAGAAGAGTTTGAAAATAATTCATACCCAGTTCAAAACACAAGATGACCATCATTGTTTGATTTAGGTCATGTGCTCAAAATAGTCAGGGATCATAACTCAACGCTGGGCACGTGTTTTTTTCCTCCTCTGTGCATTTGGAAATTCACTGCCTTTGGGTGCACTGTGAGGTAGGCACTGTGACTGTAGGAGAGAGAAGGGGGAAGGGATCTTTTAGAGGATCAAGTTTAAAGAGGCCTAACTTTTGGAAAATCTCCAAATTTGGGTTTAGCAGTGTACTTGGCTTGGAAAGGAAGGGAGGAAGGAACGGAAGAAGGGAGGGAGGGAGGAAGCCTGCAAGCATAGGATTTAGAATTTCATACTTCCTAACGTTGGTTATGACCATAGGGAGACACTGAAATACCACGGGATTGGCAAGTACTGCCCTGCTTTCAATTCTGCCCAAAGCAGGAAGGCTTAGGTAAGTCAGGAGAAAGCCTCGTGTTACCACCCTAAGACCAGAACAAAAGCATTGGGAGGAGACTCCCATCTCGACAGCATGATCTCCAAAGAAGCCATGCTAGTCTTATGACTGTGATGTCTCGAGTGTTACAATTGGGTAAGCAGCTGATATTTTAAATGATCGAATCCAGCACATAGGATTATGAAGATAATGTCCATTAGTTTTAGTAAAAGGGTAGAGGAGAGAGAACGCTCATCGAAGAGCAAAGAGAAGAAGAAAGAAACCTGGACTGGGATCCCGGACATGTGGGTTCCAGCTCTGGCTCCTTCACGAGTTTGAACTTCCCGTGCTAAGTTGCTTTCCTCGGCTTTCACGAAGGAGCTGTGCTAGATGACACGGAAGAGAGGGAAGAGAACTTCCAGCTCCAAAGATCTAAGGGCACATTTGGAGACTTTCAAAGAGGTAGGCACTTGAGTGTAAGTTGGTTTCGCTATGAGTCAGAAACCAATCCAAGGACTATTTTTATTGCTCTTCACTTCAAATTCCCTAATTTGGGTTCTGTTAAATGAGAGCAAGAGAGAGAGAGAGAGACATGGAAAGAGAAAGAGAAAACTATCAAGAGGTAAAGGGGGGAATTCCCTGGCAGTCGAGGGCCCAGTTTCAATCCCTATTCACTGCCAAAAACAAGAAAAAAAAGGGAACAAAGCAAAATAGCTAATAAAACTTAAAAACACAACAAGTACCTTTGTAACGAGTTGAATCACAAAGCTAGGCACTTTTAGTGTACTAAAACAGTTGTTTTGGGTGGCAATGCCACACCATGGAAAGAACATAGACAAGTTTTGAATCCAAAAGACCTACATTTGAATCATAAATTTATCACTTATGGCATAAACAACCCTGAGTAAATCTCTTCATCTCTGAGCCTCAATTTCCTCATGTAGAAAAGGAGAATGATTATAACAGTAGTACTCATAGCCACCATTTATTGAGGGCTTTATGTGCCAAGCACTGAACTAGGCTCTTTACATTAGGTTTCCAAATCCACCCACAGCTGTATGAATTAAGTATTATTATCCCCATTTTACAGACATGGACATTGAGACTAGTCAAATCTAAGAGCAGAGCTGGGATTCAAACCCAGTCTGGTAAAACTCTGAGGCTTATTCTCTCATCTACAGTCCTATATTTCCCCAAAGGATAATAATATAGATCAAATAAGCTAATATTTTAAAAGATACTTTGTGAATGGCATTATGCAAGTATTCTATACAATATTTATTATCAATACAATAATGATAATGTAGTAGTAAAAACAACAATAACGGTGAATTTTCAAATGTTCATAATCAAAGTGAGTCTCCAAAGAAATGTGCATAAATTTATTTGAATGTCTAATCAAACAGTGACTAGATGATGACTCCAAGCTCATCAGACTCTGGAAGCTTCCCTCATCAGTTTTTTTTTTTGCGGTACGTGGGCCTCTCACTGTTGTGGCCTCTCCCGTCACAGAGCACAGGCTCCGGACGTCCAGGCTCAGCCGCCATGGCTCACAGGCCCAGCCGCTCCGCAGCACGTGGGATCCTCCCGGACCAGGGCATGAACCTGCGCCCCCTGCATCGGCAGGCGGACTCCCAACCACTGCGCCACCAGGGAAGGCCCCCTCATCAGTTTTCATCACTGAATGTCTAAGTTTCTGGGTTCAGAAAAAAAGGCTGCGTGAGTAGAAATGTTGATATCTGAGAAATAGTGCAGAGAAGATATAGAACAAAGCGAAACCTTTGTGCTGTGCAGCTTTATCACTGAAAGCGCCATCTGGCCAAGCAGACCAGAAAATAACCAGAGATTACCAGCTGGTAAATTTTATCTTTTAAGAAAACCAAGCAAAAGACTCAAGAATCTATCAGTGCAGTAATCCTGGATTGTAGTCAGTAAAATAGGTGGCAAACTGTCCCTATGAGTCATCAAGGCCAACAAAGAATCCCTCTGGCCTGTTAGAACTGGACCACGTGAACTTGAAATTGAACCTTAGTGCGGAGGAATGGTGCGTAGCTCCTTTGAAAGAGGATGTGGGAAACCAGATGACTCAAGCAGGTGGCACAGTTGACCTGAGAGTCTCGGTCCCACTGAAGTATCAATGTCTGTCTGAGGAAATCTCCTCCCTACCTACTAATTTGATTTCTTCAGTTCCCTTAAAAAGTCCTGGCACCTTTCAAACCTGTTAGAGACAGATACTGAATGTTAAATGTGAAAAGGACCTTAAAATTCATCTGGTCAAATGTTCTCATTTCACAGGTGAGAAAACAAAGGCTCAGAGAGGTAACGTCTGAAGCCCCAAAGCTTGTCAGCAACACAGGAAGATCACCAGTCTCCTACTTTCCATATGCTGTTCTCTCAGCATACTGCTGCTGCCTCATCCCATCCCTTACCCTTCAGTGCTGCCACACTGCTTGTGACACATACACACTTGCATATCATTCATATATGCACTAAGGTCTTTGGGAAGATAATAATCCCAGAGTATTATTTACAGGAAGTAGATAGTACTTCCTATTGCACAATTCTAAGTACTTTATACATATGAATGCATGAATCCTTACAATAACCCTAGGAGCTAGGTACTATTATAATCCCTACTTTACAGAGACACAGAGAGGTGAAGTGATTTGCTCAAGGTCACACAGCTGGTCAGTGGTTGAGCCAGGATTTAAACCCATGCCAGCTAGCTCTAGTGTTCATGTTCTCCTCGAATACAAAGATGTGTAGAAATGTATACTGGTTGCCTCTGGAGAGAAGAAATGGGAGGTTACAGGGTCTGGAATGGGAAGACTTTCTTTTTCCTATAAGTCCTCACAGACTGTTTACATTTATGTCATATGCATATGTTACTTATTCAATAAACAAAAAAATATTGTGGGTGTCTTTTTAAAAATAGTTTAAAAATGGAGGGTGATAATGGTTGCACAATATTGTGAATGTACTTAATGCCACTAAATTGTACATTTTTAAATGGTTAAAGTGGTACATTTTATAATATGTATATTTTACTCCCCCTCAAATGTTCTAAAAGCCTTTTTGGCAATGACAGGGAATACTGGGGCAGTGTTTTCCAAGAGTTCAAGCAGCATATTTGGGTCTGGAGCCTAAATATCTCAATATAGTTCAGTAAACATTTATTGTGCACCTATTATATTTAAGGTTCTGTGCAAGTTATGGCAGGCTATATAAAAATAATAAAGCCATAGTCTTTACTCTCAAGGTATAAATGGGAGGCAGCTTGGGTGATGAAAACACAAAGTCAAGAGGAGGAGCTGCTTTTTGGTGAACCATGACATACCTAGGACAGTCGCTGGCCATAGTAGGAGTTTATTATTTATTTATTTATTTATCTTTTGGCTGCTTTGGGTCTTTGTTGCTGCTCTCGGGCTTTCTCTAGTTGCGGCGAGCAGGGGCTACTCTTCGTTGTGGTGCGTGGGCTTCTCATTGAAGTGGCTTCTCTAGTTGCGGAGCACGGGCTCTAGGAGTGCGGGCTTCAGTAGTTGTGGCACTCGGGCTTCAGTAGTTGTGGCTCAAGGGCTTAGTTGCTCCATGGCATGTGGGATCTTCCCGGACCAGCGATCGAACCCATGTCCCCTGCATTGGCAGGCGGATTCTTAACCACTGCGCCACCAGGGAAGTCCCCATAGGAGGAGTTTAATCAACGTCAACTATTATTATGATTATTTGACTCTTCTGAGACTTACTTTCCTCTTTTGTAAAACCAGAGGCTTGCATTAGAGAACCTGCAGACTATAACCAGGAATAGGGATGGTCTTCTCTCTGCTTTGTCGGTGATTAAAGCTAGGCAAGACATTCTAGAATGACTATTCTCACAAAATGAGAAAATAGAAGCCCGGATGACAATGGGTGGGCTCCGTTTTGAAATGACAGATGTATTTGAGTTCTTCTGTGCCCATGCCACACAGTGGCCCCTGCCACAGGGCTCAGATCAGCGGTGCTTGAGCTGCCTTGTTCTGGCTCTCACAGCTGGTGAGCCAGTTGTTAAATACAGCCATTACTAAAATTAAATGATGTAAGCTTACAATTCGATAAATTCCATTTAAAATGAAGTAACAAATACTCAAAACTTATCATTTCCTAATTATTTCATTACATTTTGCCATTATCTCTGTTTTTAAGGTTAGTTACATCAACTGCATTTGAATGGTGGAAAGAGTATATAATGGCCATACTGCTGTGCGTCCCATCTCTTCCCAACTCCTTGTTCGGTGATGTCGGATTAGTAGCCTGAAACCAGTCAAGGTAGGAGTATTTACACTGTAGAAATTGGCAAACACAACAAATCAGCCTTCAACCTCTCCCAAAGCTGGTTGTCAAACCAATGCACCACTGCCTCAAACCAGCATGTGCAATCTGAGTCTCTTGGAAGGACCCACTATTGCTCTCAGACAGAAGAGTGCATAATTATCATCCCACTGCACATAAATCAGGGGCCTATGAAGAAACAGGCTGTTAGACATGGCCCTCTTCTCCTCTGTTTCCTTAAGCAAAATAAAATAAATAATTCTGAGTGTTTGGCCCACAGCCAAGGAGCTCTCGTGTTTGATTCTTCATCCCCTGCTTGCAAGAGCTAATTACAGTGAGGGGTGTGCAAAGCAACAGTTCTTTGTGTTCCAAGTGAAATAATGGCTTAGTCACCCCTGAGAGTATGAAGGCTCTGTACTTCTCCTCAGTGCAGTGAACACAACCCCAATCTGATGGCATGTGACTTTTTTCTTTTTCTAAATGAATCAGACTTTGTGAATAGAAATTTAGCCTTCCTCCGCCCACTCTGGCCCAACCATGCCAGTGAGCATATTTTCTGTTTTTCTAGTTGAATTGACTAACCAATAGTTTTAGGAGCCTGTTGGTTCACATGTTCAGTTCAGATACTATCACAGGGAAATGGAATCCTTACTTTGCAAACTCACTGATTATATAGCATAAATTTGATTCTATTTTTGTGTAGAGAAAATAAAACCCACTCCTAAGATAGAGAACTGAGACCTGCGTTTGGGAAAGGAATCTTTTCTCTCCAGGTTTCTGGGGCAAAGCTAGATCAGTGAGCCAACCTGGCAGAGGTTTCAATGCCTTTTCTGTAGACCCTGCAGGGAAACTGCAGGGTGGGTTTGAGCTGTGTACCAGGACATGACTGGACATAGTTTAGGGCCTAAAAAGTACAGGCCTCAGGCTTCTCTGGTGGCGCAGTGGTTGGGAGTCCGCCTGCCGATGCAGGGGACACGGGTTCGTGCCCCGGTCCGGGAAGATCCCACATGCCGCGGAGCGGCTGGGCCCGTGAGCCATGGCCGCTGAGCCTGCGCATCCGGAGCCTGTGCTCCGCAACGGGTGAGGCCACAACAGTGAGAGGCCCGCGTACCACAAAAAAAAAAAAAAAAGTACAGGCCTCAAGACCCTAAATGTTGACAAACATTGGTGCTCCCCAAACCATAGGTAACTCAAAATAAAATTATGTGGAGAGCAGTGTAGAAATTTGGATAAGCACATGCCAATGACTAGAGACAGACTGCTTGGGTCTGAATTTTGGCTTTCCCATTTATCACTTTTGTGACCTTGGGCAAGCCACTTAAAATCTGTGTCTCAGTTTCATCATCTGTAAAAAGGGATAATTAATGCTATCTACCCTCAAAAGGTTGGAGTGAGGATTAAATACGTTAAAATTTGTAACATGCTTAGAGAAAGGCCTAGTACATAGTTAAGTGCCATATAAATACTAGCTATTATTTGAACGCTGACATGCTTTCTAATTGTTTTTGGATTGAAAGTTTGTTAATAGGTTAATTGAAGGCAAACTGTTACTTATTCTTTTTCCTATTTATTTATTTCCAGTTACCTTAAACACATGACTTAGCTCTGAGATACCAGGCAGGTGTCTTGCAATGCAGTTCCACAAGCAACCATCAACCAATCCTTATGAGGCTTGGACCTAGAATTCAAAGTGCATTCTGGTGGTTAAGAGTCAGGGCTTTAAAGTCAGACACAGAGAGTTCTTTTGTTTGTTTACTTTCTAATTTTAAATAATTATAGACTTACAGAAAAGTTGAAAAAATAGTATAGAGTTCACAGCTACCCTTTATCTAGCTTACCCTGATGTTAATATCTTTCATAACGGTAGTACAATTATTAAAGCCAGAAAGTTAACATAGAAACAAGTCTGTTAACTAAACTATAAATCTTACTCAAATTTCAGCAGTTTTCCACTGAAGTACAGGATCCAACACAAGTTCTTGTGTTAGATTTAGTTGTTGTGTCTTCTTAGTATCCTCCAATCCACAGGGGTTGCTCAGTCTTTGCATTTCTTTCCTGACCTTGACATTATCAATGAGTATCAGCTAATTATTTTATAGAATGTCTTGCAGTTTGGGTTTGTCTGACGTTTACTCGTGCTTAGATTGAAGTTTGCCTTTTTGGCGGGAGGACCACAGAAATGATGTGTCCTTGGTGCATCATTTTAGGGGAAAGAGGAGGTTGATATCTCTTTATCAGTGGTGGTATTAACTTGATTACTTGGTTAAGGTTTCTCCACTGCAAAGTTATACACCTATTTTCTAGAATAGAAGACATTGTTAGCAACCTTAGAATAAAGGAAGATTTTTTGGCATGCCAGAGCCGTCTGTAACAATGCTTTTACATTTGCATCCTGCCCTATGAAAGATTTTATACATATGACCCAACATCCCAATGTACTTTATTATTTGAAGTAAAAGAGACAGAGCTACTTTAAAATATAATTTGAGTAGCAGCTCAGATAAAAAACGTTTTGGTTACTTCTATGCAAAGCTCATCTGAATGGGGTCTAAAAGCTTTATCATGGGGACTTCCCTGGTGGTGCAGTGGTTAAGACTCTGTGCTCCTAATGCAGGGGCATGGGTTCGATCCCTGGCCAGGGAAACAGATCCCACGTGCAGGCCACAACTAAGAGTTTGCATGCCATAACTTAGGAGGCTGCGTGCTGCAACTAAGGAGCCAGTGAGCCACAACTAAGGAGCCCATGAACCGCAACTGAGGGGCCTGCCTGCTGCCACTAAGACCCAGCACAACCAAAATAAATAAATATATTTTTTTAAAAGGCTTTTATCATGGAGTAATAGACCAATGGAACACTATTGTAAACTTAAAATAACATGTATAAAGGAAAATTTAGACTGTAATGAACATGTGAGACAAGAAAATATAAAAAACAGTGAGGCCTATGTATTAGGTATGTGCATGTATAGTCATTAAATGGTAATTCTCTGGTTAGGAAAAAAATTAATGCAATGAAAGAGCCTGGAAATCCATATGGAGGAAGGGTAATACTGTAAATGCAAAATAACAGAGCTCGATAGTTTGGGCATATGAGGCAATATAACAGCTCTCCCCTTTAATACATAATAAAGCCCATATCACCTTCTTACACAGAATTCAAGAACTGGTCCTCCCAGGAGACAGCAGGATACTAACCTGGCATCACTGCATTAAGATTACTCTTAAGAAGGATTGTGTTTTCTTCATTTTGTTTTGCTTTGTTTACTACCAACATATTACGAGGTAGCTCAAATTAAACACATATTTTATATTAGGAGTAAATAATGAAAAAATCTAACTATGGCATTTTAAACTATTCTTCTCTCGTGAAGACTCAGGAAAGAAAGAAAGAATAAATGTGGGGTGATAGTATCTAACACTTGGGCACTTGCCATATGCTAGGCACTGTTCTCAGTACTTTACATGTGTTAATCTAGTTTTCATAACAATCCTACAGTATATTTATCATTATTTTCACCTCCATTTTACAGATGAGGAAACAGATACAGAGAGACTAAATGACTTGACCAACATCACACAGCTAATTAAGTGGGATTCAAACCTGCAATATGGCTCTAGGATATTGAAGTTCTCAACCACTACAATGCCTTGCACCTCAAAAGGCTAATAACGCTTGCAATTCATACAATTTTTTTCCTCCAATACTATGAATCTAATACATATTTTAAATATACTATATATAAAATTTTTAATGCACCACAAATCTAATAATATATATTTTCTGCCTCTTAAGTATGCTATAAATCAGTATTTCTGGCATTTACTTTTTTCCCTTTTTACTCCTTTCAACACCACTACATCTCTATACAGTTTAAGCTGAACAAATGAGTACTAGGTCATGTATCTAGCCCTGGATTGTTTTCTAACTGGCTTATGGGATGAGAAGTTCTATGGAGATAAGGATCAAGTTTTAGACATATAGCCTATTCCCCACAGAGAACTAGAACAGAATTAATCTTAAGAGCTAATGTTTATGTTATGTTTTTTTATGGATCACCTAATTTGTGTCTGGCAGTATTCTAAGTATTTCATACTCACACTCTCACTCATTCCGCAGAGCAGCCTCTGAGGCACATGTCATTATTACCCTCATTTCACATATGGGGAAACTGAAGTTAAGTGACTGTCCCTAGTCAGCCAGCTAGTAAAGGGCAAAGCCAGGATTTTAACCAAAGTCTGTCCGACTCCAAAGTTGCTGGCTCAACCACTAGGATATATTTTATGCCTGCTGGTGCTAAATATATAGCAGATAGTAAATGTTTGTTGACTGATTCATTGATTGATGCTTCATTCGCTTGTTTATTCTCAATGAAGGAGGAAAGGTAGAAAATCAGAAGGAAGGGGAAAGAGACAATTAATAAAATGGAAGTGGCCAGAAAAATAAATGAGCTGAGGGCTGGTAACCAAGTAGAGACTAATGCTTGGGAGTATAGGGGAGAAGCAGAAAAGACAGTGACAGACTTGGCTGACATCATGGTTAGAAGTCGCATTGGCATCATGCAGAGATTATGCTACTACACCTGTCTGATGTGACTTGAGACCAGAGACTGCAGTTTCCATCTCATCTCCCTAAACTCCAACAAACTTATATTTTGTTTAGTCTTAGAGTTTCAGTTTCAGTCATTCATCTATGATGTGATAGACTATGTTCTGGGCCTTGGGCAGATAGAAGTGAACAAAATAGATAAAAATTTCTACCCTCGTGAAGTTTACATTTTAATTGGGGGGATACAGATCATAAACATAATAAATAAGTAAATTATATAATAGCATTAAGGTGGCAAGTGCTGTGGTTTGAAAAAGTAGAGCCGCGTAAGGGAGATCAGGAGTGGTAGGGACTGGAGGGTGTATGGTCAGAATAGGTTTCACATATAGGGTGGCATTTGAGCAAATATTTAAAGGAGATGAGGTTAAAAGAAAGATAATAATAAGAATGGTAAGACCTATATCACTAGAATAGAGAAATTAAGAATGAATATTTCATAATAAAATTACTACTGAGAAGTTGAGTACTCTTACAGGAGAAAAGTTACTTGTAGCTTTCCCATTCTTCCCTGGGAGGTCTGGGAGATGACAAAGTATCTATAACTCAATGTTCATCTCAATTGTTTAAAAATACAATTTTCATCCCTAAGTGGTGGTAGCATACTTTTGAACCTTCAGTCGGTTTTGTTTGTTCATGAGCATACTGTTTGTGAGTCAGTGCATTAAGTGGTTTGTTCTCATGACCACATAACTGTGATCCACAAAATGACAATGAGAATTACCACAGAACAGCAAAGGCTGTCTTTCCGTACATGAATCAGATGAAGCACAAAATTGGTATACCTTTTCAGGAATAACCTAAAGATTTATCTTTAATATAATATACAGAGAAATACTGCTAAAATGTTTCTTAGACAAGGAATACATAAAATTGAGTATGTTTCTCAATTTCTATTCTGATAACTATTATTGAGTTCCTATCATGGCAGATATCATGCAAAGAATTTTATTATATGTAAAATTTTGTTTCATT
This sequence comes from Globicephala melas, assembly GCF_963455315.2. Lineage (NCBI taxonomy): Eukaryota > Metazoa > Chordata > Mammalia > Artiodactyla > Delphinidae > Globicephala > Globicephala melas. Next base: position 64,702,580 of record NC_083318.1, read on the forward strand.
TATTCACTCATTCAACAACTATTTAGCACTCTCTTGTGCCAGGTATCATTCTAGACACGGCAGGGAACAAAACAGACAAAATCCCTGATCGGATGGAAATGGAAATATAATAGGTCAGGTGGTAATAAGCGCTATAAAGAGAAATCAAACCAGGCTAATGTGGGTAGAGAATGCCTTTGGGTGGGGGGATGCTAATTTATTATAGGTGATCAGAGAAGCTCTCTGTAATAGGATGAAAGTTGGCTTTCTGCGAAAAATTGTTTCTAGGCAGAAAATACAGCAGAAATAAGAACATGTTTAGTAGCTGACTCTATAAGTATTATTTTATAGGAAACTGAGGCTCAAGGATATTATTACATATGCGCCCATATCACATCAGTAAGGGGCAAAGCCAAAACATGGCTCCAGGTCTATTAACCTCAAAATCCATGCCGTTCTTTTCCAAAATACCATTTGAGTTACTCACCCTACCCAAAAGAGTTACTCTTTTAAAAGACTGGCAGAGCATAGGACTACCAGGTATTAATTGGTGCTGCTGTTACTTCTTTAATTTGCTCTAGCCCTAGGCGAATTACTGACACTTGCTCTTCTCCAGAGCCTGTAAAATGGGGTTCCGGTAATTAACAACTCAGAATGACTGTTATGAGAACTAATTAGTTACTGCTTACAAAATACTTTGAACATCAACAATAGGAGTGTCTTCACTCCAAATATCACATTTTCCTCCCAATGGAGCTCTAGATACCTCCATCCCTGTCCTCCACCAAATTCCACATCTAGTCCTTCTCAGATTTCCCTCTGAAAAAAAATCATTACCTCGTTATTAAAATCAGAAGCCCAGGAGTTATCTTTAACTCCTTTCACTTCACCAACACTAACATACTTTCCCAAGTCCTATTCATTCTACCTCCAAAATGTGTCTTCCATCCATCCACATCTCTCCATCTTCAATGCCACCAGTCTATTTCAATCCACCATCCTCTCTTGCATGGAGGATTGCAATAATTGGCTAGTTGGCCTCCTCCTTTTCCATCTTTAGCTCCTTTCCAATCCTTTTGCCACACAAAAGCCAAGAATGACCTTTGAAAAGAGAAGGCAAGACATATCATTTCCTTACTTAAAACCCTTCAGTGGCTGCCTGTTGCAGACAGGTTAGAGTACAACCCTCTACCATGGGTGACCAATTCATCCCGTGTCTTGCCCAGGACTTTGCTATCTAAGCACTAAAAGTCCCGCATCCCAGGAAACTCCTCAGTTCTGGGCAATAGGGGTGACTGGTCACATTAAGCATGGCCTGTAAGGCCTTACAGGAAGTGACTCCTGCCTGCCTCATGGCCTCATTTCATGCCACTGTCCCCTCAATCATTACACCCTTTGCACACTGGCCTTTGTCAGGTCCTAGAATGTCCCTTTCCCTTCTCAAGGCCTTGCTGGTTAGGCCTGCCTTTCCCTTGGCCTGGAATGCTCTTCCTGTAGCTGGATTTTTCTTATCCTTTAAAGCTCAGTTTAAATGCTCCAGAAAGGACTTTCCTGATCCAAGTTAACCCAATAGTTCCTATCTGCTATTCTCTATTATAACATTCTGCTTCCTTCCTAGAACTTATCATTTTGTCTTGATTCATTTATAATTTACCTATTTATCATCTGTTTCCTACCATTAGAATGTAAGAGGGCAGGAACCTTGTCTGCAGTGTTCACTGTGGTATCCTCCAGCACATAGCATATGGCAAGTGCTCAGATAATATTTACTGAACCAACATTTCAGTCTTGAGCCTCACCCCAACCAAACAACAGGTGGACCCATGCCCTGTAGAGACAGAGATCAAGGTCTTGCAAACACCAGGACATCTGGTTGACCCAGCTCCGCACCACCTCCACCCCTGCTGGTGACTAAGATCTGACCTCAAAAAAATGTTTGTTTCTCTGGAGGCCTAGAGAGGTTAAAGGACGTGTCCTAAGTTACATACTCAGTGTACATTTAACATTGGGAAAGCTAAAATCGGTATTTCCTGTTTCTCTACCAAGTGAATTCAAATTTCAAAGGATCTTAGTGTAGGAAGAAACCTCTAGATCCCATTTGCTTTGGTTCTTCAAAGTAGACTCTATAATTTGCGTGCTACAACTCAGGGAATATAGCCGGTATTCTGTAGTAACTATAAATGGAATATAAACCTTAAAAGTTGAGAATCACTATGTTGTACACCTGTAATGTATATAATATTGTACATCAACTATACTTCAATTTAAAAAAAAAAAGACTCTATCCCTATTTAAAAGATAAGATGTCTGGAGCCAAGAGCAATAGTTGACTTTTCCAAGGTCACATAACTATTGAAAGGCAAGGAAGAACTTCATTCTTAGTCTGTTTCTGGTTTTCAATCTTTTTTTATTCTGGATTTTGTATAACCATGCAATCAAGTATCTGTTCCATATCGAACATGTTAGCAAATGCTTTAAAAGAGAGAGAAAACAAAGTGGATGCAGAGATACCTCAGGAGTGACAAATTATTTAATTTTTTTAAAATTTATTTTTATTTATTTTTTATTTTTGGCTGCATTGGGTCTTCATTGCTGTGCGTGGGCTTTCTCTAGTTGCAGAGAGCGGAGGGCTACTCTTTGTTGTGGCGCACGGGCTCCTCACTGCGGTGGCTTCCCTCGTTGCAGAGCATGGGCTCTAGGCACAAGGGCTTCAGTAGTTGCAGCACACGGGCTCAGTAGTTGTGGCGCACGGGCTTAGATGCTCTGTGGCATCCTCCTGGACCAGGGTTCGAACCCGTGTCCCCTGCATCGGCAGTCGGATTCTTAACCACTGTGCCACCAGCGAAGTCCCAGACAAATTATTTAAACAGATGCAATGCTGTTGTTCCTCATTTGTTAATTCATTCAACAAATATCTGTCCACTATATGCCATGAATTGTTCTGGACACTGGGGATGCAGCAAAGAATATAACAAAGAAATCCTCTCTGCCCTCCTAGAGCTTACATTCTAGTGTGGGAGACAGAAGATAACAAATAAATATATTTTTATGTGTAAGGAGTCTCAGGTGGTCAAAGTGCTATAACAAAAATACAGCAGGGTAAGGAGAGAGTGACAGGCGGGGAGCACAGATGCTTTAAATAAGATGGTCAGGGAAAGACACTCAAGTAAGATACCACTTGAACAGTGGTCTGAGTGAATTCAGGGCAGGCACTAGAGGAAGAACGTTCCAGGCCAGGGACTACGGAAGGGCAATGGCCCTGAGGCAGCATAGCGCTTGGCAGGTTCTAGGGAATGCCCAGGGGCCCTGTGATTGGAGTGGAGGAAGCCGGAAGGAGGAAGAAAGGTCACATAGGGAGCTGGGACCAGATCCTGCTGGCAACTGCTCTTCGAAACTACTCCCTTTTAAACTGACATATCTTTATAACGCAAATATTTACAAAGCTAGGACTTGGAGAGGGGGGTTTTATTGAATCTGTTTCAATACGTTAGCAAGCACCGCAGGATTCGCTCTTCTTCCCCCATTTCTTGTTGTTAGAATGTTAATCTGTCTAAATCCATTCAGCTCCACTTCTTTGAAAATCAGTCACCTAGTGCTTGCAGCTAAAAAAGGAGACCAACTAATACATCTCAACAGAGCAGATAGTGGAGGCCACGCCCACGGATCAAGATCTCTGTAGAAAACCTAGCTATTGTTCAGCCAATACCTTCATGTTGGTTTCTAAAAATAAGAATCTGAGTCATCCTTTCCTCAGCCAGAGAGAACTTTATTCCTTTTACCCCCGTGGCTCCTGATTGGTTAACACATTACTCAGCAGCGGGTGGGCAGGGCCGTCAGCTTCCCCCACTGTATGTGGTATGGCCGTGAGCGAGAAAGGTGAACTGGCTGGGAAGTCAAGCCTAAGTCAAACCCTGTCCTCACCACAGTCCCACTTTTATTTTTTAATTTTTTGGCCACACGGCTTGCGGGATCTTAGTTCCCCCACCAGGGATCAAAGCCAAGCCCCCTGCATTGGAAGCCGGAGTCCTAACCACTGCGCTGCCAGGGAATTCCCCACAAGATAGTTTTAACCAGTTTACTTGACTTTTTTCAGCTTTAGTTTCCTCCTCTGTAAAAGGGGGATATTAATGTATATTAGTTTTCTACTGCTGCGTAACAAATTTGCACACATCTAGAGGACTGGAACAACGCCTGTTTATTGTCTCGCAGTTTTGTAGGTCAGAAGTCCCGGGTGGCATAACTGGTTTCTCTGGGCCGTCTCACAAGGCTGAAATCAAGGTATCCATCCGCTGTGTCTCACCTAGAACCCAGGGTCCTCTTCCAAGCGCTTTTCTGTTCTCGGCAGCATTCAGTTCCCTGCAGTTGTAGGTCTGAGAGCTGCAGGCCTCTCTCAGCTCTTTCAGGCGCGTATGTTCCTTCTCCGAGGCCTCTCCATCTTTCAGACCGGCACTGCACATCAAGTCCTTCTCACACTTGGAGTGTCTCTGACTTCTGCTCTCACCCATTTAAGGGCTAACTGCTTTTCAGGGCTCGTGTATTTAGATCAGGCCCACCCAGATAATCCCCCTTTCTTAAGGTCACCTCTGCCATATAACATAAAATAATCACCAGAGTGAAATCTCATCATATTCATAGGTTCTAGGGGTTAGGGCGAGACAGCTTTGGGGGCCATCTTAAAAAATTTTGCCTACAACAAATGCTTTGCTCAGAGAATTTCCCTGAAAATTAGAGATAATGTATGTGTGTAAAATAGTAGACAATCAATTTAGCCACTGTTAACGCATGAGGACCCCTTTGGTGCAGGGAGCAGATAAGTATCTGAGCTACTCAGTGAATCAAGCATAAGACGAGACTGAATTGTCCATCGTAAATACTTATTACAATCTTTCTCATATTTATGGATGTTAAAATAGTATTTTGCACATAATAAGTGATCTCTATTTTAATTGGAGCATTGATGTGATGATTTGGAAATTCTATTTGATCTAATTTAACAAGACAAAGATTGAGTTCCTCCCTTATCTTCTGAGTATATTATTAGATTGGCCAAAAAGTTCGTTCAGATTTTTCCGTAAGATATTGCCCGAACGAACTTTTTGGCCAACACAATACTTCTCCCTCCCTTATTAAATAATTTTGGCAAAGCTGCCTCTTCCTCTTCCTTCCTATGTACTTTGGTGGAGTTCATCAACACAGGACTTTGAGCTCAGGCTTTTATAGTACCCAACTGAATTTTGGGAATTGACTTAAGTTCTGTCACCTTAAAAATGAAGAAGGAATGGCCTCTGCACATTACTGAAGGCCCAGAAAAAATAAAAGGGGGGTGGGATGGGGTTCTGAATTAATTTCAGGATATTGGGGCTGACTGTGTTAAATATGATATGATCAAGGCATAGTTTTCACATCATGACATCATGATGCACAACACAGCATCCATAAGAGCATAAACTCTGGAGCCACGCTGCTAGGGTTCAAATCTTGTCTCTGCTGTATTCTTTCAATGTGGCCTTGGGAAAATTATTTAACCTCTCTGTGCTTAGTTTTCTCACCCGTAGAGCATCTACTTCACAGGGCTGTGGTGAGGACTGAATTACATATTTACAAAATGCTCACAGTAGGGCCTGGCATTGAGTAGCAAAAGTGAGTCACTTAAGGCTTCTCTCTTCACCCCCAGCCTAACCTACTCTCTTATCAGACAGTGGCATGGATTTTTCAAATTATGGTTTATTTATTTATTTTGGAATTAGCAATACTTGACGTCCTACAAAACTTAAAAGGGTACGAAAAGATAAACAATAAAAACTAAGTTTTTCTCCCACCCAAGGCATCTAGACAGTGGGCTCCCAGAAGCAATACTGATACTATAGTCTCATACATCTTCCTAAGATAGTCTATACACAGACTACAGTATGAATATTTACACAATAATATATCAAGTAGACCATTTTCACAGATATGTTTTTTGGTTTTGTTTTTTATAAATTTATTTGTTTATTATATTTTTGGCTGCGTTGGGTCTTCGTTGCTGCACGCAGGCTTTCTCTAGTTGCAGTGAGCGGGGGCTACTCTTGGTTGAGGTGCGCGAGCTTCTCATTGTGGTGGCTTCTCTTGTTGTGGAGCACAGGCTCCAGGCGTGTGGACTTCAGTAGTTGCGGCACATGGGCTCAGTAGTTGTGGCTCACGGGCTCTAGAGCGCAGGCTCAGTAGTTGTGGTGCACGGGTTTAGTTGCTCCGCAGCGTGTGGGATCTTCCCGGACCAGGGCTCGAACCCGTGTCCCCTGCATTAGCAGGCAGATTCTTAACCACTGCGCCACCAGGGAAGCCCCACAGATTTGTTTTTAACACAGGTGAGGACATGGTATTCTGTTCTGTGCTGGTGATTATCTATCTGCGTTCAACAATATGGCACCCCTGGGACTGACTGTTCCTTGCTGAGAGGCAGCAGTGCCTGTGCCTGGGAGGTGCCAGTGTTTGCCAGGGCATTTAGTTGGTGAAAGAGGTTTTCCTCCTTGGACTAATACTTAAAACTACCCATTCCAGGTAATACTATACTTTGATACTATTCATGTGATAATTAATAGCAGGCAATACTATAAAAGTGACTTTATGTACCGGAATATGAACAACTCTGTTTATTTCGGCACATAATTAGAGGAGAAAGAAGCTGTAAGCCCAGATAAAAATCCATACTTTTTTAAAGTAATAAGGTTTGAATTATAGATATTACATATTGGGTTATATATAGCTGTAGTTTAGATCTTTTTGTACCTTCAACTTGTTTGGTAAGGGCTTTTCAGTTTTTGGAAAATGTGTCTTTGATCTGAGAGGTCATGTACAGTTGACCCTTGAACAACACAGGTGTGAACTGCTCCGTTCACTCGTAGCAGATTTTTTTCAATAGTAAATATTGATACTATAGTACTGCACTATCTGAGGTTGGTTGAATCCGCAGATGCTGGACTGCACATATGGAAGAACTGTGTATAGGGAGGAACCAGGAACCGGGGATCTGGAGGACCAGCTATAAATGATACACAGATTTTCACCTGCACAGAAGTTTGGCACCCCTAATCTCCGAGTTATTCACAGGTCAACGGTATTTGTTTGGGATCATGGTCCAAGTTGGTTGGAAGTTTGGTAAAACTCTAAGTCTCGGGCTTCCCTGGTGGCGCAGTGGTTGAGGGTCCGCTGATGCAGGGACGCAGGTTCGTGCCCCGGTCCGGGAAGATCCCACATGCCGCGGAGCGGCTGGGCCCGTGAGCCATGGCCGCTGAACCTGCGCATCCGGAGCCTGTGCTCCGCAACGGGAGAGGCCACAACAGTGAGAGGCCCGCGTACCGCAAAAACAAACAAACAAAAACCTCTAAGTCTCAATGCTTTTTCTTTCTTTTCCGGATAAGATTTTGCTCAAGTTCCAGTTTTCACTGAATAACATGTAACTAACTCTTCCCTACCTCCCTCATTTTTTCCCATGACAGTGGCATCCAAACCTGTAAGGAATGATATTATGTCATTTGAAGAAAGAATTTGGTTGAAAGCAGCCAAACATGTAGTGTTTCCTTGCTTTTCCCTAATTTGGAAGTCAAAAAATGTACTATCTCCATTTGGTCTTGAGTCTATTCTATAAGGATGACTCCACAGATATTTTAAAAATTCCATACAGCAGCCTAGATATGCTAATCATGGAACTCCTTGCTCATTGGAACTTCAAAATGAGCAGCTAGTGAACTAGCAATACTGAAATCTGCCAGGAGGTGTTCCTGTAAAGTGTGACATTCCTGGGTCAGTGCTTATTTGGTGTTCACCTCTGAGTTATCAAAATTGTTTAATCCTACCTACTTAAGAAGGTGCCCAGGGAATTCCCTGGTGGTCCAGTAATTAAGACGTGGGCTTTCACTGCCGTGGATCTGGGTTCAATCCCTGGTTGGGGAACTAAGATCTCACAAGCCACAAGGCATGGCCAAAAAAAAAAAAAAAAGAAGGTGCCCAACCTGGTGGGATTCTTGTGCTTTTGGCCAATGGCAGTTTATAAGTCCTACTGAGAAAAAAACAGATATGGTGTCGATTATAGACTAAATTGTGTCCCTTCAAAATTCATATGTTGAAGCCCTACCCCCCCACCCCAATGTAAATGTATTTGAGGATAGGACCTTTAAAGAAGTAACTAAGGTTAAATGAGATTACAAGGGTGACCCTAATCCAATATGACTAGTGTTCTTATAAAAAGAGCAAGAGACACCAGGGATGTGCACAGAGAGAAAATACCATGTGAGGACACAATGAGAAGGTGAAAATCTGCAAGCCAAGGAGAGACGCCTCAGGAGAAACCAATCCTGCTGGCACCTTGACCTTGGATTTCCACCCTCCAGAACTGTGGAAAAAAAAATTCTGTTAAGCAACACAGACTATGGAATTTTGTTATGGCAGCCCTAGCCAACTAATACTGTATGATCTTCAGGAAAAAAAGCTACAGAATTTGAGTAAGTTTTTGAAGATCTCTCCCTTTTGGGAGGATGTAACTCTTTGGGATGAGTTAACTCGTGTCATCAACTAGACAAATGAAGCCATGAACTGCCACTGACCGTGACCCTTCCCACGGCTTGGTGTTTATCTTTTCCTTGGAACCTTTTAATCTAATCTGGCCAGAGTTTGTTTCTGTTATTTGCAACCAAAAGAGAAGTAAAACAGGTCTTCAGGTCTTGCCTGAAGACTGACTATATTTCATATATAACTATTATTTTTTAAAATACCTATAGATAATGTTGATTAATAAGTTAATTCTCAATTTTAGGTAGCTAGTAATTTTTTTTTGCAGTTATGTAGTTTTCTCACTCAATAAAAGTCCAAATAAAGTTACAATGTTTTGATGCTAATAAAGAGATTTTAATAAAGAAGAAGGTTGGGGACAATTGATCTAGAACTTTCTGACAGTGTAAGGGCCTCTTTGTGTGGGAATGGCAATGAAACCCAAAAGGTTGATGGGCATACATTTAAGGCAGGAAGTCATGATACCCGCCCAAAGACTGGTGATCTAACCAGATCATCTGCATGGCTCAGTGGAAGTTTTTGGTGGAGATGCTTGGAAGCACACTTGTACAGTTTTGCAGTCTCAATCTGACCCTGCCATACAGAGTAAGCTTTGAGTGGAGCATTCAGATAAGTCACCAGGGAGCTATGCAATGTACTTGAAAGGGTCTGTGCTCCGGTTGAACATGTTTTATAAGGGATTATGTATTCTGGGAGCTTGCTCTGACTATACTCTTCCTTTTGGACAATTACAGGGTGTAGTGGTAGAAGTAGGTGGTACTTTGAAAGCAGACAGACTTCACCCTCCTGTAGAAAAGGACCACTGGGATGTTGGCTATGTCCCTTTCACCCTTAACAATGGTGGATACTTTGAAGAAAGGACAGAAATCCTTATAGAGTAAAAATTGAGAGTCACTAGGGGTTAGATAGGAAGACTTTGATTTTATCATTTCTCTTGAGATTATAGTTTAAATGATTGTAAGTATTGTGAATCATGACCGATCTATTTGAAAGGGCTACTGTGAACTCTGCAAAAGGGAGTCTAAATGAGGGCCCTCAAGTACCATTTGGTACATTTTAACCTATGCATTTATTTAATCAATATAAAAATCTCATTTCCTGTTTTAAGATTATTTGAAATTTTAAGATAAATTATACATAATCATTAAAGTTTATAGAATCAATAATAACTTAGGAATGTGGTATTAACAACTACATACCATCATCCCTTCCCCCACCTTACCTGTACACCGCCCTCTGGTTGACCCACATGAGTCAGAGAAACAAATACTCTCTGAGTTCAGGAGCATTACTAAACCAACCATCCTGTATAGCTGTTAATCCTCAGTCTCACCAATTTGCTGACTTCTTACACCGGCATGCTCTTAAGGCTTTTCAAATATATTTTGAAGATGGACTTCCTTAATCTCTGGTCCTCCTTGCAAAAAATTTTCAACTTGGCCTAGTTCTCTATCACATAAGACTCCTGAATCCCAATCTAATCCAGTGGTTTCAGTTTTTGGTGTTTCAGACATTCTTTGAAACAATTGGGGGATTCTTTGCCATCTGGGAAAAATTGCTGTTTTCAGGTAATATCACTCAAAATGAAGATGGCCTTTTATCTCTTTCTAAAATTGGGAAAAGTTATTTCATTTTAACTTGAAAATACAAAGACACTTGGGTAGACGTGTGTCTTGACCAGCATAATATTTGACTTGCTTTTCAAGCTACCACAGAGACAACAGATACCCAACACAGGGAGCAGATACGTCCCTCTCCTTGAAACCCTAACTTAATGCCAGCAAATAATTCCACACAGACCATTACTTCTATTTTTGTTCATTCATTTTCATCTGAAATAACAAAGAATGATCAGATCCCCGGGTCTATTATCTGAAGCAAGTTTAGGAAATGGAAGACCAAGAACTACAATATCAATCTGGATTGATGAATGTTGGGCACTCCTTGCTAATCACAAAATTTTATTATGTGATCTGATGTGGTCTTTCTCTAAAGCATGTTTCACTACAACTAATAAACAGTAATAATAAACAATCCATATGTTCAGAGTATTTCAGACCCAGTCCAAGAAAGAACTGACTTCAGTAACTACATTCCTTTTGTTGTTCCTTGTATCTATGCAGTTGGTTTCTTTATAAAAATAAAAATGGACTTTTCTCTTCAGTGACCATTAAATGTTTAATTTGCCAATTCCTTTGCACTGCGTGACTAGTCATATTCTGCTAAAGATGTTACGCACTTGAAAGAGGTGGCTACTTGGATACAAACTGCCACAAATGAGAAATAGCCTGTACTCCAGCCTCATTTTCAACCGAGAGCATGTTTTCTCATAGACACAACATGCTAAACTCTGGATGGGTCCCCTTCACAATTCCACAGACTATATGAACCTAAAATGTCAGCTCAGGGCTTCCCTGGTGGCGCAGTCGTTGAGAATCCGTCTGCCAAGGCAGGGGACACGGGTTCGAGCCCTGGTCTGGGAATATCCCACATGCCATGGAGCGACTAAGCCTGTGCGCCACAGCTATTGAGCCTGTGCTCCAGAGCCCGTGAGCCACAACTGCTGAGCCCACGTGCCACAACTACTGAAGCCCTTGCGCCTAGAGCCCGTGCTCTGCAACAAGAGAAGCCACCGCAATGAGAAGTCTGCGTACTGCAACGAAGAGTAGCCCCCGCTCGCCACAATGAGAGAAAGCCCACGCGCACCAACGAAGACCCAGTGCAGCCAAAAATAAATAAATAAATAAATTTAAAATGTCAGCTCAGTCAACGTGACATATGTTTTCCCACCATTGCTGACACGGTTGTGCTATTGCTCCAATTCTTTCTCTTTGTGGAATTTACATTTCCTGTTTGAAATCACCAACTACGGCTGATGCCTTTGGTTTTTTTTTTTTTTTTTTTTTGGCCGTGCCATGCAGCATGTGGGATCTTAATTCCCTGACCAGGGATCTAACTCACGCCCCCTGTGGTGGAAGCACAGAGTCTTAAACACTGGACCACCAGGGAAGTCCCTATGGTTGAAGTCATTTTTGTCTTTGGAGGGTCAAAACACCCTGGTGTATGAGAGGAGATAAGTATTTTTGGCGATGTCCTTTTCCTGTCCCAGAACTGTGTTTCTGGTCTTCTCTTTCCTCCCATCTGCTAAGTGCAGTTACACCAACTCCCAGGTCTAAAGACTAGCCCATGTGGGTGGTGCCACATTTTTTCTCAGAAGTGTTGCATTTCTGAGTCATACCTTTCCTTGACTGGGAGCTACACTTATCTCTTCATTAGCCATGTTTCCTTTTTTTCTGAAGACGTAACCTGCAGAGGCAGTTTCCTATGTGAAGACCTTCTCCAAGTCACTCTGGGTCCCTGTACTCTGCCACACACGGGTCGATTTATACCCACGTTTCAAGATTCCTTTTCATACTGATTATTGCATGCCCTCCTCACCTCAACCTCTGCTCCATCTGATCTTTATAAATCTTTGAGATATATTTCTTAGGTGTTTAGAGTTCTCTCTTTTTAAAATTAATTAATTAATTAATTAAATTTTGGCCGCGTTGGGTCTTCGTTGCTACGCGTGGGCTTTCTCTAGTTGTGACGAGCGAGGGCTACTCTTCATTGCGGTGTGCGTGGGCTTCTCATTGCGGTGGCTTCTCTTGTTGTGGAGCAGGAGATCTAGGTGCGTGGGCTTAGTAGTTGTGGCTCGCAGGCTCTAGAGCGCAGGCTCAGTGGTTGTGGCGCACGGGCTTAGTTGCTCCGTGGCATGTGGGATCTTCCCAGACCAGGGCTCGAACCCATGTCCCCTGCATTGGCAGGTGGATTTTTTAACCACTGCGCCACCAGGGAAGTCTGGTTTTTAGAGTTCTCTTATTTAGAAATTTTGCTATTGGACTACCTCAGCCTTGCAAAACTATGTTAGTTTGATAGTAATGGGCAATATAAGCATTCTGCAATTTTTATGGCCCATAGAAATCAAGTCATGGACTCAGAAAGAGAAAGTTTTGTTGGAAAAATCTCAAACAATACCCTTCGTAACGGTTATGAATTTTATGGTGGAAGTGGAGGTAAAAAGTTCTGAAAACTCAACAGAAAAAAGCTACCATTCTTAGTAAGAGAGACAATAAAGAACTCTCAAGGAAGCTGCAGATTAAAGGAATAGTAAGTGTCTGCCATAGAAAGGGCAGTAATCCTACCAGAAAAGTGACTGCAGATGTTCAAGGCTAGTAAGGCTACAATTTGTAAAAGAAAGTGCACCCATAGAATACTAATTAGATGTATATTCCTGAGGTATTTTATCTATTGATGGTTTGTTTTTGCATTATATCAAAAATATTGTCATATAAAATATTTTCATTATATCAAAAATATTGTCATATATAAATGTCATATAAATTTGTCAAATTTATTGACAAAAATATTGTCAATAAAATATTGTCATATAAAAATATTGTCATAAAAATATTGTCATATAAAATATTGTCATGTATCTCAGGTATTCAAAATGTCAAAAAATAAGCATTTCATGTAACAGCTATCACCTCTACCTATTACATTACCCTACCACTTATGTGACAACCATGGAACTGAATTTGGAGATGAGTCCTGGAATTTTCAGAATAAAAAATATGGAATTCCAAATTACCTTAGTTGGCATTGCTTTTATTTTGAAAATCTTTCCTATTTTTAGGTCCTGTCATGTCTAAGAAGAAAAATTGGAAACTTTGCCCACCTTGGTGTGTCCTAATTAATGAATTGTATTAGAAACAGTATTTCAATGAATAGTCATTTATTCACTCTTTCAATAAACAGGTATTAAACACATAATTGGCTCATGGAAGGCACAGTGCTAAGCACTTGGGCTACAAAAAAGAAGTGGGCAAAATCTTTGCCATTCAGGGCTACAGTCTAATGAAAATAGACAAGGAAACAATTAGTGCATAACAGAGGACTATAGCTAACTCTTACTGAGTGTATCAGAGTAGATTCATAGAGGAGATGATCTTCGAGCTGTCTTGAAGAACGATAAGCAGTTTGCTTTGTGGACTGAGGGAAGGAAGGGCATTCCAGGCAGAAGGAACAGCATTTGCAATGACATGAATGTAAGAAGAGCAGAACAAGAACTGGTTGCCTGATGTGGCTGCATCCCAGGGGACCTTTGGGAGATTAGTGGGAGATGAGACTGGAGAGACAGGCAGGGTCCAGGCCATGGAAGCGCTAGACCCCTGCTAGGGAATTTAGGCTTTATCAAAGTCAGGAGAAAACTGAAGGATTTCACATAGGAAAGTGAATGATCAGATTAGCATTTTAGGAAGATCTCTCTGGTGGCAATGGAGTAGATGGAGTAAATGGGGCAGGGTCAGACACCAGTGGTTATGAGGTTAGTATGAGAGTTCAAGCAAGAATGGTAATTACTAACATATATTGAGTGCTAACCTTGTGCTAAGCCCATGACATAAGTTATTTAATCCTCACAATGATTCTATAAGGTAGTATATTAGTCAGGGCAGGTTAGGTTATGCTGTGACAGGAAACAACCCCAAAGTCTCAGTGGCATAAAACAACCAAAATAATTCTTTGCTTCTACCACATGTGCCATGCAGGTTGGCCAGGGAGCAATGCTCCTCGTAGCCACAAAGAAACCCAGGATAATGGAGACTTCATCTCAAAATATACCTCACAGCAGTGAGGGGGGATCATCATCCCAGCTGTAGGCAGGGAGCGTGGTTCATTGTGTATAGGCTCTCGAAGCTTCTGCCCAAGTGTCACATGGCCATAACCAACTCCAGGGGAGAAGGGAAGTGCAACCCTACCATGAGTCCAAAAGGAGAACCAGAAATATTCAGACACCAGCACTAATTACTACCACATCCTGTTCTGAGCATAGAATAAAACTGCACATTTCTGACCTGCTTTTTTCTTTTTCTTTCCTTTAATGGTTTACTTAATTTTATTTATTTATTTATTTTAACATCTTTATTGGAGTATAACTGCTTTACAATAGTGTGTTAGTTTCTGCTGTATAACAAAGTGAATCAGCTATACATATACATATATCCCCATTTCTCCTCCTTCTTGCTCTGACCTGCTTTTGAAGTTGGATATGGCCAGCCGTGTGACCTAATTCGGCCAAAGAAATGGAAGAAGCTTTGAAAACTAGGAGTCTTTAAGAACTAAGAACTGGAACAAAATTTGTTAGGCTCTTGCTTTCTCTCTGCCATGGCATCTGGCAGTATTCCACGTAGTGGCTGCACCTTTCGTCCGAGTTCCAGAGTGAGAACAACAGATAGCAGAGCCCCCATTGACTTCCAGTTGTAGGTCACTGAGATTTGAAGGATGTTTGTAACTGTAGCATAACCCAGTTCACCTGGGACTGTTATGGAGGCGACACAAAAAATTTCTGTACAATCTTACAATTCTCCACAGATAGGTTTATTATTATTATTACGTATTCCCATTTTACGGATCAGGAAACTGAGACTCAGAAAAGTCAAAGAATGTGCCCAAAGTTACACCTCGTAAGGCAAAATTCAAACCCAGGCAATCTGACTTCTGAAGATTAGCTAGCAGGAGCCTGACTTAAAGCAACAGAAACGGGGATGAACAGGTGGGACTAGTTTAGTGACATTTTAAAAGTAGAATCAAAAAGATCTGCTGGGCAATTATGTAAGGCGAGAGGACAAATAGGTATCTAGAATGATTCCCAATTTTCTGACTTGGAAAGTCAAATGGACGGTGACCAGTAATTCAAATGGAGATTAGAGAATGATGAGCACAGTGAGAAGTGGAAAGATAATGAATTTGGTGATGGACTCTTTAAGCACTTTGAAGCTGTCATTCCATTGTCTTCTCTCCAGTTTCTGACAAGAAGCTGGTCACCTCCATATGGTTGTTGCCCCATATGTAATGCATTATTCTTCTCTGGCTGCTTTCAAATTTTTCTCTTTATTTTTATATTTTTTGGTAACCTGACAATGATGTATCTAGGTAGTTTTTCTTTGTATTTATATTGCCTGGGGTTCACTGAGCTTTGGAGGTTTGTTGACGGTTTCATCAAATTTGGGAATATTTTTCTTCTATTATATTTCTGTCCCATTTTCACTGTCTCCTTTTGGGACACCAATTACACACACATCTGATATTATCCCACAGGTCTCAGAGGATCTATTCATTTTCCTTCAATTTTTTTTCTGTTCTTCAAATTGGGTAATTTCTATTGATTAATCTTGAGGTTTACTGACTCTTCTACCATCTTCCATCTGCTGTTAAGCTACTAGTGAATTGTGTTATCTTGTTTTACTTTGAAAAGTTCTGGGGTTTACGCTGCTATTTTATAGTTCCCATCTTCAAGATTCCCTATCTATTCCCTACTTATTTACTCATTCAGATCATACTTTTGTTTATCTTAAACATATTTGCCTTTGATTTTTTGACTATCTTTATAATAGCTGACTTAATGTCTTTGTCTACTAAATCCAACATCTGAGTAATTTTAGGGTTGATTTCTATTTTCTACTTTTGTTTTCCTTTGTGTGTGTGTCTAGTAATGTTTGTTTTAAAGAAAAAGAGTTTATTATAAGATGACAAGAATATTGGCATCTGACTGTGACATTTAAATATGGGCTTGGAAACAATTTATTCATGTAGCTATTTAGGGAAAATGATTATGCATGGGGCCTAACCACCTTGGTTACATCAGATGCTATTACTGTTTACACTAATCCATTCTGTACAATGTTTGACCAGTTTTAACCCAGATTTTATCAGTAACCTTCCCTCATGA
This sequence comes from Globicephala melas, assembly GCF_963455315.2. Classification (NCBI taxonomy): domain Eukaryota; kingdom Metazoa; phylum Chordata; class Mammalia; order Artiodactyla; family Delphinidae; genus Globicephala; species Globicephala melas. The sequence goes on from NC_083318.1 coordinate 64,718,877, forward strand.
CTCTTGATTGTTATGTTGTGCTCTCTTAATTTTCAGCATTACTCCTCCCTATTTTTTAGCATAAATACCCTTTCATATTACTATTACACTAGGACTAAATATTCCATAATTCAGCTAGTAATTATACTGATTGTTTTGATGCCTGGCTTTCTCTCCCCTCACCCCAGTAATAGATCCTGTCTCTCCACTATGCTCTCACCTCCATTAATTCGGTAATACTTAGTACCCTGCACAAAGCCAAGGTTTTCCATATCCTCCGTTCTTGTGATTGCCAAACCAAGTCATCTCTCTCTAGAAACCTTACTAAGGATTTTCCCACAGTATTATAAACTTTCACTTGGCTGTAATTACAATCATGCATTTTAAATCCGGAGAGGCGACCAAAGGCTGAACATTCATTCAAAATTATTTAATTACAAGGCTGGATAACGGAAAAAGAATTTTCCATTAAAAATAGTTTCGGAGCTAGAAAGTAATATACTGGTTAACAGGTTATGACTCTAGGGCAGTGACATGATTAAATAGAAATGGCTTGACTCTTATGGATGCATTAATCTAGATCCGATGTTGGTTCAGAAATCTATTTACAAATCAATTTCAAAATTAAAAAATATAATCCGTCTTGATTTTTGTTCTCTTTCCATATCCATAAAATGAAGAGGTTTTCCTGTTCACCAGTTTTTCATACAACACAGTAAATTTCAAATCTGGCACTAGCCAGAAATGTTTACACCTTAGGAACTTCACAGCAAACTGGCCTCTTTCAATAGGCAGACAGCGACCCCTCATTCAAAATGAAGCTACTCATCAACCAGTGACATCCCTAGCTTCTTTAATATTCATCGACCTGCAGGATGCTGGTAAGATCGTCAGGTTTTAACCAAGTCATTTTCCAGTCAATATTCTCCTGTATGTTTTGAAATTTTCCTTTGCATCTAAAAAAAGCTTAGACTCTCCACATAAGAGCTCCATTACACTGAAAACCATTGTTCCTAGCACCACAGAGCAGCTCCCAAGTCCCAATGTAAAAGCGTGTCTAGTAATTTTTTATTGTCATACTTAAGGCTACAGATGATGCATTGTAGAAATCATGGATTCTGTAGTATGTTATTTTCCTCTGAAAAGTTTTGATTTTTGTTTTAGTAGGCAGTTCACTTATTGTCTGGCCACTTTGAACTTGTGTAGGCATTTTTGTTTGTTTGTTTGCTTTCATTTTTTAGGGTAGATCTTTGGAAAGTCCAAGCTATCTTCCCAAGCCCTCTGACTTAGTGCACTCAGCCTTCACGCTGTTTCTCCTGTGATCTTGTCAAGCTTGGTGTTAGGCGTTGTTAGGGCAGTTCTATTGTAGGTCTTCTATTGTAGGGCAGTTGTTCTCGAATTTTAGCATGTATCAGAATCATCTGAAGAGCTTGTTAAAAACACATTTCTAGGCATCTTCCCTTGAGTCTCTGATGGAGTAGATCTGAGGTGGGACTCTAGAATTAGTATTTCCAACTGCATGTCTAACAAATTTCCAGGTGATGCTAATGTTACTGGCCCAGGAACAGCTATCTGAAAAATACTGCTTTAGAACATTATACTTACTTCTAAAATGTGTTCTTTCTGGTGTCCCAGCTGGACGCCTGAGGTGTTATTAACAAAGTATTAATGTGGCTTTCCACTTAGGCTGTGCCACCACTCCAATGACCCTCATCACTTCTTGAATTCTAATAACCCTGCTCAGCTTTCAACCCCACAGAAGTTGGTATCTGGTAATCCTTGCATAGTCTCACCTTACACATGTGCAAACCAGCTTTTAGCCAAGCACCCACAGAGGATCCTCACAGGATTTTTGGAGCCCTCCCTCTGCAAAGCTCCCTTCTCTCAGTGCCCTACCTTGCAGATTAGAGTTGCTCAGCTGCCCCAGACCCCAATCTCTGTCTGCTCAGCTTAGCTGGTACCTCAGCTCATTGCTTCTTGGTTGGGAAACAGCCCCCAGATAAAGAGGCATAGTGATTCTGGGCCTCACCGCTTGGATTTCTCTTAAGGATTACAAACTTGTGCTCTGCCTGAAACAGCTGACTCAAATATTTTGCTCACCTTAGTGATTTTTTTTTTTTTTAAGTGGTGGGATGGCTAGTCTGTTACCAGTTTCTACTCCATCATAGCCAGGGGTGGGTGTCCTGGTGTTAGACCTTTTGAATTTAAAGAGCCTTGGACTATCCAGATAGACATACTCTACAATGAAAAGGGAGCCTAGAGATAAAGGTTTTCAAAACATCAGTGTACAGATAGTAATTGAGACCAAGGGCATGAATCATACAAGAGGTTACACAAAATGAGAAGAGTAGAGGGTCAAAGATAGGACATTGGGGGAACTGCTAATTTTTCATGGATGAGTGAAAGAAAAGTGTCGGCCAAAGAGGCATAGAAGGAGTGGTCTAACAGGCAGAAGAAGAGCCACTATCCCAGAAGTCAGTGGAGAAGAGTTTTTTAAAAAATATTTTTAATCCTTACCATGGCTCCCCAACTGTGCTAAGAAAAAAAAATTCTTTTTTAATATTTCAAGAACCCTGGCACTTCCCTGGTGGTGCAGTGGTTAAGAATCCATCTGCCAATTCAGGGGACATGGGTTCAAGCCCTGGTCCGGGAAGATCCCACATGCCGCGGAGCAACTAAGCCTGTACGCCACAGCTACTGAGCCTGTGCTCTAGAGCCCGTGAGCCACAACTACTGAGCCTGTGTGCCACAACTTCTGAAGCCCGCACGCCTGGAGCCCATGCTCCGCAATAAGAGAAGGCACTGCAATGAGAAGGCCGCGCACCACAACGAAGAATAGCGCCCCCCTGCTGCAACTAGAGAACGCCTGAGCGCAGCAACGAAGACCCAAAGCAGCCAAAATAAGTAAATAAATAAAATAAATAAATACATAGAACGCAATAATTTAGAACTATTGTCAAACCCATTTTACAGATGAAGATGAGGATGAAGATGAAACTGACCAGCCAAGTAACTTGTACAAGGTCATGCAGCTGGTAAGTGGCAGAGCCAGAACTAGAATCCAGGCATTCTGGCTCCAATACTTGAAAAAAACCCACAATGTTCTGCCTCACTCCAAAACAGGAGAGGATGACAAATATGACAGTGCCGTCTAGGAAGCTGAGGGTTGAAAAGTGCCTATTGGATTAAGCACTAGGTCCACCGGTGAGCTCCGCTAGAACTCACTGAAATAAACAGGAGGTGCTAATTAACTGCTCAACATGATCGGTTCCTGGGTTTAGCTCTTCTTTTGAACCAGCAGAGTGCCATACACATGGCGCCTCTCAGGCCCTGCTTGCATTGTCCTCCTCAGAAACCCGCTCCAGGTTTCTGCTCAGAAAGAGAAGACTCACTCTCTAACCGCATACAGACAAGACCCACCACTCCAGCTCCTAAGGGGGTCAAGGGAAGTGTGAGGTGCCTATTACTACTTCACAGCTGTGCCCGGGCACAAGTTTATGCGCATTTGAACATATCATCAACTCAATTGCCTGTGTTCAGATTAGCCTCAGCAAATCTTTAAGCTCTCACAGCTGTCTTCAGGTGTTCAGGGGATTATTATGAGGAGATATTGATCAGCTGTTCTCCATGTCTCCTGTGGGCAGAACAAAAGGAAAGAGGCTTAAATGTCAGCAAGGGATTTAGATGTAAGTGAGAACAGTGAGGCAGGGAGGTCCTGTGTACTTAAGCAAGTTTCTAGCCTTTCTGCCTTAGTTAGCCCTAAATACTACCTTTTCCACCGTATCACCCTATTTGTTTTATAACAAAATAGACAAAAACAACAGTAACAATAATAGCAAATGCTTACATAGTTCTTACTTCGTGCCAGGCACTGTTACTAAGTTTTCAGTTCAGATTCATCATTTAATACTTACAGCACAATGAGATAAATACTATTGCCATCCCCATTTCACAGATAAGAAAACTGAGACACAGATACAGTGAATAACTTGCCAAAGGTCACAGAACCAACAAACGGCAGGGCCAACATTTGAAGCCTCCTGCAAAAGTCCATCCTCTTACCCACGACACGCACTGCTAATATGTAGAAATTGCACTAGAACAGAATTTAAGATAAGCAGAGCAGGGAGAGATGCTACCAATGTGGCATGGAGGCTGCAGTAGATTGTTAGAAAATGGTTCTACATGTACCATGCCTCCCTGAATTCATGCCATGTGCAGTCGCCTTCCACACTGAATCTATGCCAGCATAATGGCTGACTTGGCCAAAAGCATAGGATGGAAGCAACTTCCTGGGACTTCAAGCCTTTAAGAGATCTGGAGCTTCTGCTTTCTCTCTCAGAACCCAACTGACTTGTAAAGAAGTCCAGGCTGTCCAGCTGTAGAGAGAGGCCACAGGTATTGAGAAGCCTCAGAGGCTGAGAGCCATGTGGACAACAGAGGCATCTCAGCTAAGAGACAGCATGAAAGTGGTCAATGAAGCCATGTGAACTGTCCCAAGAGACACCACAATGGGCAAAGGTGACCCAAGCCTGCTGAGCACTGCCCCAAATCCTGACTCTAAAAGGGCTGTGGTTTTAAGTCATTGTGTTTCTTTTCTATTGTGAAACATACATAACAAAATTTACCATTTTAACCATTTTTAAGTGTACAGAGTTCTGTGGCATTAAGTACATTCACAGTATTGTGCAACCACCAGCATGATCTATCTCCAGAATCTTTTCATCATCTCAAAGTGAAACTCTGTCCCCATTAAACACTAACTCCCCATTCCTCCTTCTTCCCAGCCCTGGTAACCACCGTTGTACTTTCTTTCTCCATGAATTTAAGTCAATAAGTTTTAAGACGGTTTGTTAGGTCACGACATATAACTTTATATAGATACTGATAGATTTAATAATCTGTTTTTAGAATATATTAATGTGTTTGTTAGTTTATTAAATACCAGAGAGTTGCAGAAGCATCAGGAAACCTCCCAGAGCTTCAGTTCACTATGTCTTTGTACATTTAATTCTAATGTGTCATGGCCTACAGTGTTATAGGTAAAATTATAATTATGCCTAACATTTACTTTAAAGTTGAGAAGGCAGTTTCTCATTTAATATATTTTTTGCCTTTCACAATAGCCTTGTGAAATGGAATTAATTTTTTTTAATTTTATAGATCAGGAGACTGAGGATCAAAGAGTTTAAGTGACTTGCTCAAGGTCACAGCATAGAGTAGAACAGGTTGGCCTGAAACCATTTATTGATCACTCCTATTTGGGAAGAGAGATGGGGAGGGGACCCAAAAGATGGTTCAGCAGCTTGAAAGAGGAGACACAAGCCCAGTTCTTAAAGAGCATCTGCTCTCCTAGGACACACCCATGGACATGCTGACAGGAAAGGCCTTTGATCATGCTGAGACCAACCAAGATGAAAGCTCCAGACTCATGTTCCGTTCATGAAAGGGTGAAAGGGACATGAAATCTATTCAGCGGGTCACAAACTAAATATATATATATATATATATATGTGTGTGTGTGTATATATATATATATATATATAATAGAGCTGAATTCATTGAAATAATAAAGGCGAGTGTTTTTCTGTGGAATTTATTTCAGTTACATTGTATACATATACTTGCATCTTCATAGTCATGTTATTTGGGATTTGTCACAATATGAAATGTATTTCTTACTGTGGTGAAAGCACTTGAAAATCATTGCCCTACCCCACCTCTCTCCTGGCCACAGCCTTCCTCAAAGCGCAGAAATATTCTACAGCCTTAGGGAAAGTATGGCCTATCTACCTGTACTGGCCTTGTGCAAACAGTAGAAAAGACAGATTTTATTTTAGCACAAAGACTACACTCCAGAGGCCTGTAGGGAATGGCTGAAAATGTTGCATGTACAATTCTGCCCATGTGCCCACAGGTGACTTAATGACTCAGAAGCATGGTGAAACAATGCTGAAAGTACTGGATTAGACAGACATAGCGAGTCTGAGGTTCCAGTGTCAGTTCTCTGTCAAACACTTATAATTCCTTGAGACTTTCTGGGCTTCCCTTCCCTCATCTGTTGAATAGAGGGATCCAACTAAATTATCTTTAAGGAAAGTCTTCCACCAAGAGAAGAAATGTTGATAAGATTTATGTCACTGCCTCTTCTTTTTCCCAAGGAGAGTCACTGGGATAAGGAATGTAGAGGAAAAGTCAGTCTCTTTTGTTTAAAAATGTATCCAGCTTTTTGTTTGTTTATATTTTTTCTGAGGTCGATAGGGATAGACAAACAAAGACCATCTTTGAAAGACAGCTAATGTCCATTTCTGGTTTGAGGCAGGGGACTTACCCTGAGTACCCCACCCAGGTCCATATGTCTATAATCACAAAACTTACATCATTTTATTCTCATGAATTAAACAATAAACTATAATCGTCTATGTTCAAAATATGATGGTGAAGTCATGGCACCTCAATCACATATAAAATTCATTGCTATAATTAAGCCATGTATATAAGAAGGTAGTTAGACTTCATCAGGACTTAAAAGCACAGGATCATGGTGATTCTTTCTCCTGAGCCGAGGAAATGTGAACTCCTTGATGGCAGGATTTTAATCCTGGAGCCTACGCAGAGGAGGAAGGGAGCTGGGCTAGTTGACCACTGGCAGCTCCTAGACCTTAAGAAAGAGAAGGAGTGTGGCAGGAGAGAAGGAGCTTGGATATTACCAAAAGCCTTTTTTTTTTTTTTTTTAAGAGTTGTAGAGCTTCAGCAATTATGGCTCTGCTTCTGCCAATATCAACAGGGAGACAGGTGCAGAGAGTTCTGAAGAGCTCTTTCAGCTACAGATGTGGCCCAAGAAGTGTCCCAGAAGCCTGTGCTTCTCGTCATGCTGGGCTGAATCTGGAGCATTTCCAGGAAAACTCAAATGGGTCCAGGAGTGACATGAGAACTTAGCAGCTTTGTTTGCAACTTAAGTGTAGAGATTGTTTTTCATCAAATAGAAAACATCCTTGTCCATTTGACTTTCAAACAAAGTGATGCTGTTTGGGACTGATATAAGCAAATTCATTCTCATTGGGGAACTCCACATCTTTATTCAATTTAGGGAGAGTATAAAGTAACTCGAATTGCTTCATTTATATTTTCTCATGGTGTAGAGAAATGTGTGCAATTTGATGACTAATGTTTTTCATGGTAATTTATTTTAGAACATATTCAAACAAGATGCCATTTAATAGACTTGACTATTGCCTGCCTCTCTGGATATGATAAAAAGCGTAGAAGAGCAGAAATTGAAGGGGAAAGTAAGAAAAGATTTATTAAAGGGCAATGAATTATATTATTAGACCAGTGATTCCTTCCCTCCCCCAAGCTAACCCCAAGCCCAGTTTATCTAAGTAAACCAAAGGAAATTTAACCTTAGCCTCTACTATATATTCAGTACATTCTGGCTGACATTTTAAACCCTGTTAGAAATCTGGTTGGCTTCCAGGCACATGCAATACTAGAATGGAGAAATAGTATAGATAACTATCTCATTTTTCTTTCTCTCTGAAACGCTGACAATGATTCTTTGTAAAATGTCTCAGGACGTTGAAGGAAGTTACTGACATACATTTTGTAGAAATCTGTCAAGAGCTTATTATTGCAATTTATATAATGTGGATATTCCATTTCACAAGCTTCATGTGTTGCATGATTAAAACATGCATGGAAGACAATGGGATCCATAGGCTGCTGAACATATGAACAACCAGGAACCAAGGGGCAGGTTTGAAGAGTGAGGTTTTCAGCTCTGGAGAGGACAGAATGACCACAAGTGACACAGTCAGAACCACCAGATACACACCAATCTTCTCCCAACCAGAGCAAACATTAACTGGCAAAACGGGAGAAACCCATAGCTGCATCTCATTGCTCGGAAATCCTTGCAGAGGACGTCCCCGGTGGTCCAGTGGTTAAGACTCCACGCTTCCACTGCAGGGGACACAGGTTCGATTCCTGGTTGGGGAACTAAGATCCCTGCATGCTGTGCAGTGCAGCCAAAAAAGAAAAGAAAAGAAATCCTTGCAAACCTGCTAGTTTCAGCAAGGTGTGCCACGTTAGAGTTCCATGCTATGCAGATGGGACTATCACAGACACTTGAAATTCACACGTAAACTCAAACCCTTATTTCAGCAGTTTAGTTTTACTCTTCCTGTCACCAAGGCACAGCTCTGACCAAGGCCTACATTGCTGATAGGATTCCACCCTCTTTCCCATCCTCATCCTGCAGAGGAACTTCTTAGTCATGAAACACATGTATAAAGATGCCAAGGCCGTGGCTCAGTCCCAGACTGGATGATGACCCTTTGGAAACTGAACACTGAGACCTCATGTTAGGGTTACTCAGAACAGGAGGTTGCCTCATTCTCAGAATCAACCACCCAAGGCAATTTTAGATTTTTCTCTTTGATAAATCTCAAGTCTTTTCTAATGTGTGGGAAGAGACATACAGATCACTTAATTCTACGTGCTGTAGAATTTTCATTTGGGATTTCACCTGTGCCCACCTACCCTTTTTCCCAGAAACAGTAGACCAGTCTCGCCACTTCTCTAGATTTACAGTAACCTCACGCTTGCAAATGACGGATGAATACTGTGTTAGAGCCTCTTTCCTGCTCAGAAAAGATGATGACATTTTCTTTCATAACATTGTACTTTGCATGTCAATCTTAATTAAACTATTGTGCTTAGGTTAAAATGATGTGGAGTATATTTTAAAAGCATTTCTGCATTCACACTTATTTAAAATAAGCATATGTATACACATGCATATATATACATACATATATATACACACATATATATATACAGTCAAACCAACCATTTTTTAAAAAGTAAATTCCTTCTGAGAGCCATAATTTTAACTCGTCACCATGACTATGTGAATCCATCTTTTTTGGGTTAAGAGAATTTAAATTACTAGAGGTAGTCAATTTGTCTATGCCATAAAAACACATCTGTAATATAATATCTCTCTAAAGACAATAGGTTGTGTGCTGATGGTTTCCATGGAAATGCAAAGTCCAAAAATGCATCAAGATCTGTTTCCTCACCTCTCTTGAACTTTCCTTTCATTACTGGATGAAGAGAGATCACTTTCATTTTGTCAGGCATTTGAGTGATGCCACCATTATGTTTCTGTTCATAAAAACCTCTGTGTATGAAAAATATTGTATACTTCACCTAATATGCACCCATTATGGTCTCATAATCCCCACAACATCCCTGAGAGGTTGGGCAGAGCAGGAATAGTTATTCCTATTGACAGATGGGAAACTGTAGCCAGCAGAGGTTTCGTTACTCGCCCAAGGCTATAGCACAAACCAAGTCACAAGATGGGATTCAAATCCAGATCTTCTGAGTCCTAATCCACCTTCTTTTCTCTACTTTGTGCTTCAATAAAATAAAATAAAAATTACTGGTGCTTTTAAGACAGACTAAAAATCCCGTTTGGTTCCTCTTCTAAAACCTAAAGACAACAAATAGCTCACCAGGTGAATTCAACACATGTGGCCCATCTCTGTTACAACCCATGTAGAGGCACTCCTCCACATAGACCTCCTCGGCGGTCTATGCACTGTACTGCCAGGAAGGGTTCTGTGTGGTATATGGGAAACAAGTTTATGGTCTGGCAGCAGCTGCCCTGTGTGCATCCTTGGAGGAGTTCCAAAGCTCTGCAATTGGGCTGCAACCACCAAGTATTCCCCCCAGTCCAGCCCTCATGGCTCTCAGCCATCCTGATCGGCTCTCTCATCCACTGGTAAAGCAAAAGAGTCGAGGAGAAGGTAGCTGGCACTGGAAAGAGTTGGTGCTGGGTGAAGGGTTGGCATGGTTCCTTGTGGATACCTGAGCTGGGGAAAGAAGTAGAAGATGGGAGAGATTGGCCACAATTCTTGGAACTGTCCCCAAGCTGGGGGGTGGGAGTGTGCTTCTGCACAAAGTAGCAGAACATGACATGCTGGTCACGGTTCTGTAAACTATAGTCAGTGAGCTGGGGAAGAATTAGAGAGGTCTTCAAGTCCATCCCTCATCATTCATTCATCTGTTCACTCAACAAATAATTATTGGGACTTCCCTGGTGGCGCAGTGGTTAAGACTCTGTGCTCCCAATGCAGGGGGCCCGGGTTCGCTCTCTGGTCAGGGAACTGAATCCCACGTGCATGCCACAACTAAGGAGACTGCCTGTTGCAACTAAGACCCAGCGCAACCCAATAAATATTAAAAAAAAATTTTTTTAAAAAAATATTTTTTAAAAAACCAAATAATTATTGAACACCTACAGTGATGAGGATATGGCAGGGAACAAATCAAAGTCCCTGTCTTCACAGAGCTTACATTTTAATGGGGAGAGAAACAGCAAGCAAATAAATAGTACATCAGCCGGAGATAAGTGCTGTGGAGAACAGGATAACAGGAAAAGGGACTCTTGGGAGGTGGGAGGTACTATCTTACATATGTTGTTTAGGGCTGATAAGGGGGCACCCACTGTCAATGACATTTAAACAGAGACTTGAAGAAATGAGGGAAGAAGCCATGGGGATATCTGATGGGAAGAGAATTCCAGGCAGAAGGGACAACAAGTTCAAAAGCTGTGCTACAGAGAGACCTTGGCATGTTTAAGGAACAACTAGGAGACCAGTGGGGTTGGAGTGACATGAGGGTGAAAATTATAGGACATGAGGTCAGAGAGATTGTGGGTCCCAGATCACATAGGGCCCTGTAGGCCAGTGTTAGGCTTGAGTGAGAAGGGGGCCCACTGAAGGGTTTTAAGCAGGGAAATGATAGGTTCTGACCTTTTAATTTTTTAATTAATTAATTTATTGTTGGCTGTGTTGGGTCTTCGTTGCTGCACGAGGACTTTCTCTAGTTGCGGTGAGCGGGGGCTACTCTTCACTGCCGCGAGTGGACTTCTCATTGTGGTGGCTTCTCTTGTTGTGGAGCACGGGCTCTAGGTGCGAGGGCTTCAGTAGTTGTGGCACGTGGGCTCAGTAGTTGTGGCTTGCGGGCTCTAGAGATGGGCTTAGTAGTTGCGTGCGGCACACGGGCTTAGTTGCTCCGCAGCATGTGGGATCTTCCTGGATCAGGTACTGAACCTGTGTCCCCTGCATTGGCAGGTGGATTCTTAACCACTGTGCCACCAGGGAAGTCCTAGGATCTGACTTTTTAAAGTATCCTTCTGGCTGCTGTGTTGGAAAACATTTTGGGGCTGTGTCATGAAATGCGATAAAATCTACTTTATTCTTGAAAGACCTTGTGTATTACTCAATTGCCCTCATATTTCCCAGATTGGTTCCCATGCTTCTCTCTAGACAGTCTTCCATCCATTCGTTTTATTTCCAATCATCAGATTTTTAAAAATAGTCTGATCTTGTCATCATCCCTTTTCAACCCCCAACTTAAAAAATTTTCAAATGGCTTTCACTTGCTCTTAGGAGAAAGTTCAAACTTCACCCTCTGGCCTAAAGGTTCTGTAAGGTTTAGCCCTTGTCCACCTCTCTCTTTTTGTACTCCCCTCCATCTGTCTCTTTCTACTCCAGCTACATTGCTTTTCTTCAGTTCTTTCCAGTACAAGGCCTTCTCCCAGGTTATTTCTACTTCCTGACGTGTTCTTCCTTATGTCTCTTTGGTTCATCCTTACATACCCTGAGTCTAAGGGTTCCAGAGATTTGTTGAATTAGATAATTGATCAATCAAATGTGGTACATAAAATGAAGTCACCAGTGAATCCACTGTTTGGAGTTATTTCTGTTTTGGAAGAAAGCTCAGATCATCTCACCAATCCTGAAATTCCATTCAGTATTATTTAAAATTTTGTGAATATTAAAAATATTATTTTAATTTTGTGAATATATTTTGGAGTAAACATATATGATATTAATAAATTGCATGCTTACACTTTGGAATGCCTTTCCTAGATGTTATAATTCCTTCCCTCATCATTGCAGCATGATCAATTACATGAAAAACCTGTCAAAGGCTGTTTATCACAAATTTTAATGTGACCATGTATCTATTATGGATTTTCCCATTTTGGTATCTTATTAGGAATTCATTCTCCCTGTGTTATCAGAGCTATGTTATTTTGTCTAATCCTTTGATTGATATCTTTAAAAATTGATATCTTTAAAAATTCTAGAGTCATGCCGTTTAATGTGACTTTAAAGTTTAAGTTACTTGAAATTAAATTTTAAAAAATCCATTCCTTTGTTCACATATGGGTAGTGGCTACCACATTGGATAGCCCAGATAAATAAAATGAACATTTTTATCATTATAGAAAGTTCTGTTGGACAGCATTGTTCTAGAGCCTACCTTTCACATCTCCATAGTATTTTGATATAGCTTCTGTTTCTAAGGAGATACCTGTAACAAGGTGGCAATAATTATATCAATTGCCTTACTTTCAGTGCCTACTTTGTGCCAAAGAGTGTGGTAATAGAGTGCTATAGATAGATAGGTAGGTAGATAGATAGATATATGTATATAGATATAGATATATATGTAACATATATATAATCTTATTTATTCCTCATAGGATTAAACCATGAGCCAGCTCAGGGAGGCTATTTTATAATATCACTGCAATAAATCGGAAATTTGATGCCCATTAACTCAGGTTTCCAGGGGCTTCCCTGGTGGCGCAGTGGTTGAGAGTCCGCCTGCCGATGCAGGGGACACGGGTTCGAGCCCTGGTCCGGGAAGATCCCACATGCCACGGAGCAGCTAAGCCCATGTGCCACAACTACTGAGCCTGTGCTCTAGAGCCCACGCACGGCAACTACTGAAGCCCGCATGCTCTAGGGCCCACCTGCTGCAACTACTGAGCCTGAGTGCTGCAACTACTGAAGCTCGCGCGCCTAGAGCCCATGCTACGCAACAAGAGAAGCCACTGCAACGAGAAGCCCGTGCACCGCAACGAACAGTAGCCCCTGCTCGCTGCAACTAGAGAAAGCCGCGCACAGCAACGAAGTCCCAACGCAGTCAAAAATAAATACTTTTTTTAAAAAAGAAACCCCTTTGGGGCTTCCCTGGTGGCGCAGTGGTTGAGAGTCCGCCTGCCAATGCAGGGGACATGGGTTCGTGCCCCGGTCCGGGAGGATCCCACATGCCGCGGAGCGGCTGGGCCCGTGAGCCATGTCCGGAGCCTGTGCTCCGCAACGGGAGAGGCCACAACGGTGAGAGGCCCGCGTACAGAAAAAAAAAAAAAAAAAAAAAAGAAACCCCTTTCCTTATTCTGAACATCAAAAAATGGCGCAATTTATCTTTGTCAATAGAAAATTTAGTTTCTTTTCATTCCCACTAACAATTAGTAAATAAATAAAGAATATTGGTTTGAAGTAAAGGCACCAGATTAATACCTGTGGTGCCCTCATGTCTGGTCTGGCCTTAGAGGTAAATGTGGTTACTGCCACTTTATGGATGGGAAAACTGCGGTTGAAAGATATTAAATACTGTATTTCCTGGGTAATAAGTGGTGGAACCAAAACTGAAACCTGGGTCTCATCAACTCAAGAATTCCATTCTGAGTCCCTTTCAGGTGGAATTGACTCTGACACATTTTTCTTTGATTTTTGTGGTTAAAATTCTGAATGAAACCAGAATATTAGAACATCAGTTTAAATAAAATGAAAGAGTACTTGGAGGAAGCAGCCAGGACATTCTTGATGCAAAACCAGTTTAGCTTTTCATTCAGAATACTCTTTTTTCTTACCAAATTCATTTAAAAGATGATCCCTCAATCCATGGGAAATATCTAAAATTGTTTTTAATTTATTTAAAAGCCTACATATATTTTCATTTCATATAGTTTAATAAAGTTCTTTCATTCTTTAAACAGCCTGAAGTGGGGTCAGCAAACCTTTTCTGTAAAGAGCCGGTTAGTAAATGTTGTAGATTTTGAGAGCTCTGTCACAGCTACTCAATTCTCCCATTGTTGGGCTTCCCTGGTGGCGCAGTGGTTGAGAGTCCGCCTGCCAATGCAGGGGACACGGATTCGTGCCCCGGTCTGGGAAGATCCCACATGCCTCGGAGCGGCTGGGCCCGTGAGCCATGGCCGCTGAGCCTGCGTGTCCGGAGCCTGTGCTCCGCAATGGGAGAGGCCACAACCGTGAGAGGCCCGCGTACCGGAAAAAAAAAAAAAAAAAAGAATGTGAAAGTTTAACAATTTCTGCCATTGTTGCTGTGCAAGCAGCTATAGAAAATACATAAACAAATTAGCCTCGCTATGTGCCAGTAACATCTAATTTATAGACTCTGAAATTTGAATTTTATATAATTTCAAATGCCATGAATATTAAAAAAATTTTCCCCAACCGTTTGTAAGTATAGAAACTACTCTTAGCTCGTGGGCTGTATAAAAATAGGCGATAGGCTGGATTTGGCTTGTGATCCATCGTTTGCCAACCCCTACTCCAGAGCATAAAGTCAAAACCTGGAGAAATGAGGAAACTTGTGTAAGAATATGGAAGAACCAGGACTATGCTCTATTTTTTCCTGCTTACTCAGCTTAATGGGTTGTACCCTAACATAAAGAAATGAAAATAATGAAAGCCACAAGAAGATAATTTAATTACATGTAAGGAAGGGGCATTTTAAAGCCATGAGCCAGGGCTGCTAGGAAACATCCTTAATTAAAGCAAAGTCAGAATGCCTGACATTTTTACTCCACATGCCTTATCTATAATATAATGGCAAAGATACAATACACTCCTTCTATTAGTAATGTTTCCTTCCCTCTGCCACAAAATTGTATACTATTATTAACTGCAAGCTCTGCAAATATTAAGCTAAAGTAATAGGGGGAGGAAAGCAGTAGGTTTCATTTTTTAATTACAATATATTTTTTTAATTAATTAATTATCATTTATTTTTTGTCGCATTGGGTCTTTGTTGCCGTGCGTGGGCTTTCTCTAGTTGCAGTGAGCAGGGGCTACTCTTCGTTGTGGTGCACGGGCTTCTCATTGTGGCGGCTTCTCTTGTGGAGCACGGGCTCTAGGTTCACGGGCTTCAGTAGTTGTGGCACGTGGGCTCAGTAGTTGTGGCTTGAGGACTCTACAGCGCATGCTCAGTAGTTGTGGCGCATGGGCTTAGCTGCTCCATGGCATGCTCCATGGCATGTGGGATCTTCCTGGTCCAGGGCTTGAACCCGTGTCCCCTGCGTTGGTAGGTGGGTTCTTAACCACTGCGCCACCAGGGAAGCCTAATTACAATATTTGTTGTCCCAGCCTGGAATTAGTGGACTTAAAAGAAAAATTTGCTCTAATCTTCTCCACTAATGAAAATTTATGTATAATCTCTATATAATTAATATAGCATTATTTTGAAGATGTGATGATTGGGCTCTTATATCATTCAACATTTATTGAAGGTTTACCATGTTCCGGACAATATTCTAGGCTCAGAGTGTATTGTAGTAAACAAATGCTTATATCCTCTTTCAGAGGAATGTACAATATAAAGTTTTCCACACTGACAAACCTGAGCTACCATCTTGCTCTTTATATGACAATCAACAAAAAGAATAAAAACCACTAATAGCAGTTACCTGATTAGTTCGTTATTTATTACAAAGTGCTTTGAAACATAAGGAACAATACTAACGTCAAACAAATTCAAATCAATAAACATTCACCTGCAAGGCAAACTATAGTCGAAAATTTAAAAATATTTTACAATAGTATGTCTGTTCAACTTTCCTGTAAATGCAAAGAACTTCACACTGCTTTTCTCTCTCTCCCATCTCCTTCATTTCCCCCACAATCTCTATGTCAATAGTTTGAGGAAACTCAAGCACAGCAAAATACAGGGACTTACACAAGAACATAATTGGTTTAAGCAGGGGAAGTATCAGGGTTAGAGCCCAGGGTTTCTATTTTTAAGAATCTTTCTTTACCCATGATCTCCTATACTAAAAATCTAAGTAAACAATCAGAAAGGCAGCTCCAGCTGTACAGCAAATTCTGTTTGTCATGCACAGTATTACTGTTTAAGGTGAGTGAAAACAAGGAAACTCTTCTTCCTTTTCACTCTCATTCTACAAACATAAAAAACTAGAAATACCCAATGGACCTGGAGGTAATTAATACATAGTCAGCTGACCTTTCTACCTGCAAGATCACTTTAAATGTGCAGTAAACAGCTATAATTGAAATGTGACGATTTAACTAAACCACTGTGTTAGATAGTTACCTTTTCCTTGAACAAATTATCATTTTGTCTTTCCAGTACTCCTGGTCCAATCACTGAAATGACATTCCTTGTAAAACTCATGCCTTCATTAGTATGTGTCTTCCACTTCTGCTTTATGGTTTGGGGTGGCTTCTATCTGATATTTTCCCCAATGTGTCTAGTGGCAAATTAAGGCATAAATGCAGTGGTGGCAGTGGTGGTGGGGAAACTCCATTCAGCATGTGCTGGCTCATCTCACAATACCAGGGCTTAGTTTAAGGGTGAAAATCTGAAATCAAAGATGAGTCAGGACTGGATCAGGGCAGTCTGAACCTAGTTTTGGCAGATCCCGAGAAGATGCATTTTCATGTAAGTTTTCAAGCTGGCCACAGTCAGCACAAGGAATTCGCCTATCAATATTAGCTTGTGGACAGGAGCTATCCAGGACCCAGGGTCCTGCTGGATACTGAAACTGGCATAGTTCCCTTCAAACACAGGGAGCGAACAGATGAAGCATGTTCAGCGACCACACTGATAGGCATCCCCCGCAGAACACATTGCAAGTCCCACTGTACGTAAGCCTACACTTGCTCAGTTCTTAATCATTTTTGCACCATGGATTTCTTTACTTGTTCTAAGAATAATGTTTTTAAATGAATACAATAAAATATACATTATTAAAAAATAAAATATATTGAAATACTGTTATCAATTTTTACATGATAATGTATGTGCTTCCTTATTAACACAGTAGAAAACAAGATCTGGGTTCTAATGCAAATCAAAACTACAATGAGGTATTACCTCACACCAGTCAGAATGGCCATCATTAAAAATTCTACAAATAATAAATGCTGGAGAGGGTGTGGAGAAAAGGGAACACTCTTGCACTGCTGGTGGGAATGTGAATTGGTACAGCCACTATGGAGAACAGTATGGAGGTTCCTTAAAAAACTACAAATAGAACTACCATACCATCCAGCAATCCCACTACTGGGCATATACCCAGAGAAAACCGTAATTCAAAAAGAGTCATGTACCACAATGTTCATTGCAGCTCTATTTACGATAGCCAGGACATGGAAGCAACCTAAGTGTCCATCAACAGACGAATGGATAATGAAGGTGTGGTATATATACACAATGGAATACTATTACTCAGCCACAAAAAAGAATGAAATAATGCCACTTGCAGCAACATGGATGGCCCTAGAGATTATCATAGTAAGTGAAGTAAGGCAGAAAGAAAAAGACAAATATAATATGGTATAACTTATAATCTAAAATATGATGCAAACGAACTTATTTACAAAACAGATACAGACTCACAGACATAGAAAACAAATTTATGGTTACCAAAGGGGATAGTAGCAGGGAGGGGAGTAGAGACAAATTAGGACTTTGGGATTAGCAAACTATTATATATATAATAGATAAACAACAAGGTCCTACTGTACAGCACAGGGAACTATATTCATATATAAACCATAACAGAAAAGAAAAAAAAGATCTGAGTTCTAATTACCATAAATTTGAAGTAGTTTATACAATATTTCCAAGATACCTGCAATAATTGTAATGTGATAATGAAAATGTCTGTGATTTCTTTTAGTGAAAAGCCACAGCTACTGCTAATACTACTGTCATATGTTGGCTATATTCATTATTTTTAAAAAATTAATTTATTTATTTACTTTTGGCTGCACTGGGTCTTTGTTGCTGCACGTGGGCTTTATCCAGTTGCGGTGCACAGGCTTCTTATTGCGGTGGTTTCTCTTGTTGCAGAGCATGGGCTCTAGGTGCGTGGGCTTCAGTAGTTGTGGCACGTGGGCTCAGTAGTTGTGGCTCACGGGCTTCATTACTCAGTGGCATGTGGGATCTTCCCGGACCAGGGCTCAAACCCATGTCCCCTGAATTGGCAGGTGGATTCTTACACCGTGCCACCAGGGAAGCCCCTACATTGATTATTGAAGGAAATGTTAACCTTTATTTAGGGGTTAGTGAAAACAAAAATTTAAGTTTTTCGGGCTTCCCTGGTGGCGCAGCGGTTGAGAGTCCGCCTTCCGATGCAGGGGACACGGGTTCGTGCCCCGGTCCGGGAAGATCCCACATGCCGCGGAGCAACTGGGCCCGTGAGCCATGGCCGCTGAGCCTGCACGTCCGGAGCCTGTGCTCCGCAACGGGAGAGGTCACAACAGTGAGAGGCCCGTGTACAGCATAAAAAAAAAAAAAAAAAAAAAAAAATTAAGTTTTTCCTCTAAGATCACCCTGAATTCTATCAGTGGATCTCAGGCTAACAATCCCCAATTGTTTGACAATGAACAAAAACCCAACTAAGAGAGTTAAAGACCCAGTCACTGCCTGATGAAAAAATTTCCAGGCTGGATATGTTCCTTCTCTTTACTTTTTTTATTTTTTATTTAAGTAAATTGACGTATAATATTATATGTTTTAGGTGTACAAGATAGTAATTTGATATTTTTGCACTATAAAAATCACCACCATAAGTCTAGTTAACATTTGTCATCATATAAAGGTATTACAATTATTATTGACTATATTCCCAATGCTGTACATCACATACCCGTGACCTATTTTGTAACTAGAAGTTTGTACATCTTAAACCCCTCCACCTATTTCACTCAACCCCCTGACTCCCCTCCCCTCTGACAATCACCAATTTGTTTTGTTTTCTGTATCTATGAGTCTGTTTCTGTTTTGTTATGTTTGCTTGTTTTGTTTTTCACATTCCACGTGTAAGTAAAATCATGCGGTATTTGTCTTTCTCTGTGTGACTTGTTGAAAATGGCAAGATTTCATTCTATTTTTAAGGCTGAGTAATATTCCATTGTATATATATACATATATACACACATATATGTATATATATACATATATATGTGTATATATATACATATATGTGTGTATATATATACATATATATATATATATACCACATCTTCTTTATCCATTCATCCAATGATGGACACTTAGGCTTCTTGGGGATACTCTTTCTTTTCCAACCATTTTATTTGCAAATCTCAGTCCTAGTTACCCAGTGAAAGATTATTCCTACTACCACTCTGTCTCCCAGTTATCTATTGCTGTGGGTTCCAAGTATATACTAGCGTTTCTAAGCATTAGAAAGCACCCTCAGAATACATCCCTTTCCAAAAGAGACATGCCACACAAAGATGATTATTCAGATAATTTACTGCAAAATATCCTTGAAAATTTAGGAAATATAGGACACTTATCTTACTGATTTAATACCATAGATATTTTGCTTTCAGCTCCTTTAATTTGGAAAAAAGCCCTTTGTACCCCAGCCAAATACTTTTCTGATGAACCCACAATTAGAGGTCAACAGATGATGTTCTAGAAAAGCCTAGCTTTGAGTGATTAAGATTGGGCCAAAGTAAAAATCCTGAGGATTACAATCTTGGAGTCATCTTTAATATTAGTTTTTAGAAATCTATCTTAATTGCAGAAATGAAACAGAGTGACAACTGTTACTAAAGACAGTTATTATTGGTAACAGGTAACAGGTGAAGACAACTGTTATTATTGCCAGATATAATAGCAGCATTAACAACATTAATTAAGTCACTATCCTCAAACAATGAAAATATTAGCAAGAGGGACTTTCAAGTCCTAAATGTAGGCAGTGATTATTTTGTCAAAATAAGTTCAAAACCCTCCTTTAATGAGTGAGGAAACAATTTCATTCATATTCCTGATTTTAAAAGAGACACTACAATATGCCAGTCAAAAGAAATAGTAATATGAAACTATAATATATAACTACGATCAGTACAGTTAGTGCTGCTAGCAGAGTGACATTTATATATGAGTGTGTTATAATGCTGCAAAGAATGTGTAAATGATGTTAATAGTTTTCAAGAAAACAATTGCTGAGGGAGACAAAGACTGTGCTTTATTCTAAAGCAAAGTGCAAATACAGAAAGTGTGCTCATATCAAAAAATGCTTTCACAATAATTATCTTCCATTGAAATAAATCTTTTTTTAAGGTACTGATGTAAACTGGGGCCTTGTTCTTTGAAAATAATATCTTGATTAATTTTAAAAGTTAAAGAAACTGTAAAAAGTTGTGCGTGGTATAAACCTTGACATTTAGACTGCGGTAATCTGAATTCTATCTATAGCTGTCCAGAATCATAAGCAAACGAGTTACCAGATATCTACAAGGTTCCTGACAAACCAAACCATTGAGAAACTGTTTGTTAGATAAGTAAATTTGTTAAAGTGCAATACTGTTAATTTCATTTGAAATTGTGACAAAATAAATTTTATAAATTGCATTTTGCTTTTTAGTGTTATCTCTTTATTCTCTTGCTTTCAACTAATTAATTGAAAAAACAATAAATTTCCCTGAAAAAAAGTAGAAGAAACAAAATTTGGTGTGAACACCACACTCATAAGTAAAATGTTGTATTAATTGGAAATTGATTCCTCTATGCCCTCTACTTCAATAATTCCAAATGGTAACATTTGGCAACAATTATAAACTCTTTTGGTTTATAATTTTCTGGTTCAAACATAAGTAAACAAAACATAATGTGATGAATAAGTACAGCAACTTTGCAGGGTTCAAGATCAATATATGAAAATCAATCGTATTTTTATATACTTGCAATATACAATCTATAATGAAATAGAGAAATTATTCCATTTATAACAACATCAAAAAGAATACAACATCTAGGAACTTAACAAAAGAAGTACAAAATTTACACTCATAAAATTACAAAACATTGCTGAAAGAAATTAAATAAGATTAAAGAAGGAAAAAAATCCTATGTTCATAATTTGAAGGCTTAATATTGTTAAATGGCAATGTTCTCCAAACTGATTTACAGATTCAGCACAATCCTTATAAAAATCCTATGTTGCCTCTTTGTGGAAATTGATAAGATTATCCTAAAATTCATATGTAAACTCAGGAGATCTAGGATAGCTAAACTAATCTTGAAAAAAGATGAACATAATTGGAGGACTCACCTTTCTTGATTTCAAACTTATTACAAAGCAACAGTGTTTAAGATAATGTGGTACTAGGACAAGATATATATGTAGATCAATGGAATAGGATTCAGAGTCCAGAAATAAACTCATATATCTATGGTCAGTTGGTTTTTGACAAAGTTATCAAGACCATTCAACAAGGGGCTTCCCTGGTGGTGCAGTGGTTAAGAATCCGCCTACCAATGCAGGGGACATGGGTTCGAGCCCTGGTCCAGGAAGAACCCACATGACACAGAGCAGCTAATCCTGTGCGCCACAACTACTGAGCCTGTGCTCTAGAGCTCGCGAGTCACAACTACTGAGCCCAAGTGCTGCAACTACTGAAGCCTGCATGCCTAGAGCCCACGCACCGCAACGAAGAGTAGCCCCGGCTCACTGCAACTAGAAAAAGCCTGCGCGCAGCAATGAAGACCCAACACAGCCAAAAAAAAAAAAAAAAAAAAAAAAAGTTAAACACATAGTTACCATTTGACCCATTAATTCGCTTACTTTTAGATATATGCCAAAGAGAAATGAAAACATATGTCCACACAAAAACTTAGACATGAATGTTCATAGCAGCATTATTCATAACAGCCAAGGTAGAAACAACCCAAACGTTCATTGACCAATGAATGGATAAACAAAATGTGATTTATCCATACAATGCAATATTATTTGTCCATAAAAAGTAACGAAGTACTGATATATGCTACAGCATGGGTGAATCTTGAAAACATTATGCTCAGTTACAAAAGAGCACCTATTATGTGATTCCACTTACTTAAAATGTCCAAAATAGGCAAATCTACAACGACAGAAAGTAGATTAGTGGTTGCTTACAGCTGGAGGAGATGGGGAGACTGCGGGGTGATAGTTAAAAAGTGCAGAGTTTTTTGGAGGGAGGTGATGAAAATATTGTAAAATTGATTATGGTTAACATTGCACAACTCTGTGAATATACTAAAAGCCATGAACTGTATACTTTAAATGGGCAAATTGTATGGTAGGTGAATTATATGTCAATAAAACCATTACAAAAAATATATAACAGGACTCAAATGACCCATTGTCTTGATATCAGACAGATTATTAGGTTCCTATGAAAAAAATCCAGGGTGCATTCATTTGTTCATTCACTCATTCATGGGCATAGAATAGGAAATAGGAGGAGGACCAGGTTTGTGGGTAAAATAGTTTTGGACATGCTGAGTTTAAAAAGCCAGTGGAATATAACCAAGTAAGAGAAGCCCAGTATGCAATCAGAGATATAAATCATCACATCAGGGGAGAACTTTGTACTAGAGTTACAAATCTGAGGTCAATGGTATTTGCTTATAGCAGTTAAAATTATGTATGTAGAAAATGTGTAGGGCAGGGATTTTTGTGGTAGTTGTGGTAAAATACACATAACGTAAAATTTACCATCTTAACCATTAAAAAATATATAGGTTAGTAATGTCCAGTATATTCACATTGTTGTGCAACCAATCTCAAGAACTTTTTCATATTGTGACATTGCATCTTTATTCTCATTAAACAAATACTTCCCAGTTCCTGGAAACCACCGTTCTACTTTCTGTTTCTATGAATTTGACTACTGTAGATACCTCATATAAATATTTGTCTTTTTGTGACTGTCTTATTTAACTTAGCATAATGTCTTCAAGGCTTATCCATGGTGTAGTATGTGCCAGAATTTTCTTCCTTTTTAAGACTAATATTCTATTTTACATATACACCACATTTTGTTTAGCCATTCATTTGTTGAGGGATTCTTGCATTGCTGAATCCCTCACTTCCTGGCTACTCCAATGATCCTGCTATGAAAATGGATGTACTAATATCTCTTTGAGATCTTATTTTCAATTCTTTTGGTATATACCCAGAAATGGAATTGCTGTGTCATATGATAATGTTATTTTTAAATTTTTGAGAAAACGGCATACCGATTTCCACAGCAGCTATACCATTTCAGATTCCTACCAACAGTGCACAAGAGTTCCAGATTTTCCACATCTTTACCAAAACGTGTTATTTTCTGTTTTTGTTTTTATGTAAACATCCTAATGGGTGTGAGGTGATATTTCATGTGCTTTTAATTTGCATTTCCCTGATAGTTAGTGATGCTGATTTTTTTTTTCATATGCTGTTGGCCATTTTCATATCTCCTTTTGAGAAATATCTATTCAAGCTTTTAGCCCATTTTTAATGCAGTTATTTGCTTTTGTTCTTATTATTGAGGAATTCTTAATTTAGGATACATGGACCAGCCCTAGTGTGAATGAGTGGGGTTTAAGCAGACCCTGATACTGTATGTGTTTGTGCTCTTTCCTCAGAGACTCTCTAGCTCTTATCAGATTTGTTTTCCACAGAGAAAATAGCCTTTTCTTTTTTTCTGAATGTGTGAATAATGTATCTAGGAAAAAAATGCAAAAGATAAAAGTATGTTTCCAAGCCCCCTGTTTGTTTATTGCTTTGTTTATGTCTTCTGTCATATGAAGACAGCCATTTTTATATAGTCAAGTATATCTATCTTTTCTTTTACAGCTTCGGAATTTTTCAGCCATGGTCAGAAAGAAATGTTCCCTCACCCTTTAGGTTGAACATATATAATAACCTACACTTCTTTGTGTGATATTGTTATTGAGTTATATTTTTACATTTAAGTTTTTAAACCTCTAAGAATGTATTTTATAATAGTGTATAGTGGAGGTCCTTTTTCATTTTCTCCTAGATAGATGGCAATTATTTTAATTTCTTTGCTTGTCAAAACCTATAAGGCAATGTAAATAATATTGGGGATGGTAGCTATCCTTTTTTTTTTTTTTTTTAAAGGTCTTGTATTTATTTATTTTTGGCTGCATTGGGTCTTCGTTGCTGCGTGCAGGCTTTCTCTACTTGTGGTGAGCCGGGGCTACCTTTTGTTGTGGTGCGCGGGCTTCTCATTGCGGTGGCTTCTCTTGTTGCAGAGCACGGGCTCTAGGCGCATGGGCTTCAGTAGTTGTGGCACTCGGGCTCAGTAGTTGTGGCTCACGGGCTCTAGAGCGCAGGCTCAGTAGTTGTGGCGCACGGGCTTTGTTGCTCCGTGGCATGTGGGATCTTCCTGGACCAGGGCTCAAACCCATGTCCCCTGCACCGGCAGGCAGATTCTTAACCACTGCGCCACCAGGGAAGTCCCAGCTATCCTATTTTTGATTGAAATGGGTTTTGTGGTTTGCCACTGCATATTTACTCGCTGAGTTTTGTTAATCTTAAACATATTTAAGTGGTTTCCTTCTACTGTTATTTTTCTAAGAGATTTTATCAGGAATGGCTGCTGAATTCTATTGAATATGTTTTTAGCATTTATTGACATGCTTATTTTTTCTCCTTTACTTTATTGATGTAATAGATTATTTGGTAATGAACCATTTTTATATTCTGGAATAAATCCTATTTGGTCATAGTATATTATTCTTTTGCTACACAATTAGATTTGTTTGCTAATATTTTATCTTGAATTTTTGCATCTACATTCATAAGTGCGATAGGTCTGTACTTTATGTTATTATATTATATTTTTTAGGTTTGGGTATTAAAGTTTGCCGTTTTATGCAGTGAATTAGAAGAGTTTCATCTGGAATGATAAATAACTTGGTAATTATATCTTCTTTTAAAGTCAAATAAACTTGGCAGGGAAGCCATATGGTTTTGGTGGCCTTTTTTGATAGAAGACTTTAAATCATCTTTTTAATCTCTTCTATAAAAATTTGTCTGTTCATATTTTCTACTTCTTTTGGGGTTAATTTTACTGACTTGTTTTTCACCAGGAAATCATTAATTTTCTCTAAAATTTCAAACTGCTGCCATGGAATTTCATGAAGTAATCTCTGTAACTATTCTTTTAATCTCTCCTGTATCTGGGGATAGGACTTCTTTCTCATTCCTCATTTTGCCTCTTTCTGCTCCTTGCAGTGTGTGAGGAGGGAGAAGGGGAGGAGAAAGTGTCTATATCATTAATCTTTTCAAAGCACCAGATTTTAGATTTATTTGTCCTCTCTATCATTTTTGTTTTTTATTTCATTGGTTTTGGCTTTTAGCCTTAATAACTCTCCCTTATTTCTCTGGTTATTTTTCCTTTTTCTCATTGCTAATTTCTTAAAATAGATTCTTAGTTCCTTTAATGTTTATTTTTGCTTTCTAATGATGATTAAATCCATGATAAACTTTTTTTTTAAAGATAATTTTCCAGGACTTCCTTGGTGGTCCAGTGGCTACAGCTCCACGCTCCCAATGCAGGGGGCCTGGGTTCGATCCATGGTCAGGGAACTAGATCCCACATGCTGCAACTAAGAGTTCTCATGCTGAAACTAAAAGATCCCTTGTGCTGCAACTAAGACCTGGCACAGCCAAATGAATAAATAAACATTTTAAAAAATAAAGATAATTTCCCAAAGATTCTTATTTTCTACTTTTTTTTCATTTTTCTTTATTTTTTTCCAGACAGAATTTTTTTTATTTTAATTTTTTAAAATTTTTGGCTGCACTGGGTCTTCGTTGCTGCGCGCAGGCCTTCTCTAGTTGCGGCGAGCAGGGCTACTCTTCATTGTGGCGTGCAGGCTTCTCACTGTGGTGGCTTCTGTTGTTGCGGAGCACCGGCTCCAGGCACGCGGGCTTCAGTAGTTGTGGCACGTGGGCTCAGTAGTTGCTCTGTAGCATGTGGGACCTTCCTGGACCGGGGCTCAAACCCGTGTCCCCTGCATTGGCAGGCGGATTCTCAACCACTGCACCACCAGGGAAGTCCCTACTTTTTTTTTTTTGGCTGCACTGCATGGCACGTGGCATCTTAGTTCCCCGACCAGGAATTGAACCCGTGACCCCTATAGTGGAAGTGCAGTCTTAACCACTGGACCACCAGGGAAGTCCCCGTGATAAACTTTTGTTATCTTTCTTTTTATAAATAAATTTTAAAGCTTGTAAATTTTTTTTAAAATTTATTTTCAGCTGCATTGGGTCTTTGTTGCTGTGCGCAGGCTTTCTCTAGTTGCCGCGTGCCGGGGCTACTCTTCATTGCGATGTGCAGGCTTCTCATTGCGGTGGCTTCTCTTGTT
Organism: Globicephala melas; assembly: GCF_963455315.2. NCBI lineage: Eukaryota > Metazoa > Chordata > Mammalia > Artiodactyla > Delphinidae > Globicephala > Globicephala melas. Next base: position 64,745,172 of record NC_083318.1, read on the forward strand.
GCAGAGCACAGGCTCTAGGCATGCGGGCTTCAGTAGTTGTGGCACGTGGGCTCAGTAGTTGCAATGCACGGACTCTAGGGTGCACAAGCTTCAGTAGTTGTGGCTCACGGGCTCTAGAGCGCAGGCTCAGTAGTTGTGGTGCACAGGCTTAGTTGCTCTGTGGCATATGGGATCTTCCCCAACAGGGATTGAACTCATGTCGCCTGCATTGGCATGTGGATTCTTAACCACTGTGCCACCAGGGAAGTCCAAAGCTTGTAAATTTATTTACCTAATTTTATGTGCTTACATAGTGTTCTTCATCTTGCTTGATGCTTTCAATTTTAATTTCATCTGTCTAATATTAATGTTACCAGCCTGCTTTCTTTTTCCTTGCATTTGCTGTCTTTTTTTTTTTTATTGAAGTCTAGTTGATTTTAAATGTTGTGCTAATTACTGCTGTACATCAAAATGTACAGGTATACATATATATACATTTAAAAAAAAATTCTTTTCCATTATGGTTTATCATAGGATATTGAATATAGTTCTCTGTGATATATAGTAAGATCTTGTTGTTTATCCGTTCTGTATATACAAGCTTACTTTGGTTAACCCAACCTCCTACTCCATCCCTTCCCCCAGACCCCTACCCCTTGGCAACCACTAGTCTGTTCTCTATGTCCGTGATTCTGTTTCTGTTTCATAGATAGGTTCATCTGTGTCATATTTTAGATTCCACATATAAGCGATATCATATGGTATTTGTCTTTCTTCTTCTGACTTACTTCACTTAGTATGATATTCTCTAGTTGCATCCATGTTGCTGCAAATGGCATTATTTCATTCTTTTTTGTGGCTGAGTAGTATTCCATTGTATACATATAATTCATCTTCTTTATCCATTCATTTAGGTTGTTTCCATGTCTTGGCTATTGTGAATAGTGTTGCTATGAACATAGGGGTGCCTGTATCTTTTTGAATTATAGTTTTGTCTGCATGCATATGTTTTTTTGATACCCTGTTAAGCATGTTCCTTATAGCTACCACATGGCTGAATTTTGCTTTTTCACCAAATCTGGCAGTTTCTGCTTTTTAATGGGTACATTGAGCTTATCACATCTAATGTTCTTATCTTACACGATATTGATCAATTTAGATTTTTGTTTGCTCTTTTCCTTTTTCTCTATATTTGCTCATTTCAACCAGTTAATATACTTTCCATTATCTAATTTGGCATATCTCCTGTATTTTTTCCCATTCTATCCCTTTCCCTATCCTCTATATCAGAATATATGTCTCTAGTATTATTTGAAAATAAGTTAACCCTGAGTTGCAGTATAACCCCCACTTTAATGTTCTAATCCAGCCCTGCTGACCACCACCCCATCCCCAACTCCCCTCCATCCCACAGCTAAGACCTTTAGGACAGTTCTACTCACTTTCCTTTTCCACTATTCTCCACGTCCTCATGGATCATCTTGGACTCCTCCTCCACAGACCCCGATAGCCAGAAGATCTATTGCTTCCTGGCCTCAGTTTTTTAAAATCTTCTATTTAAATTAATTAATAAGTCCATCCTTACCTATTTCATGGAGTGGTTGGAAGCTAAAATGAGAAACCTTCTGTGAAAGCACTTTGTGAACTGTGAAATAATGCCCAAATACTAGGGAGGGAGGATGTGTAGGGAAGACTTGGCTGGTCTTGATCACAGTGGACAGTTGTGGACAAGGTGAGATTATAGTTTCTGTGCTTCTGTGCCAGGTAGAAAAAGTGCTCCAGCTCTATTACTCAGTACAAAATCACCACTATTTGACATTGATCTCTCTCAGCCAAGGTATTTTATTACAGGGTACGTGCATTTAATGGACACATTTTAAAAGATGATATCCTAAACGTCAGAATCTATTAACAACGTAGAAAGCTAAATATCTCACAGAAATGGGACTCTGAACAGTAAAGTTCTGATAGGATAGGACACTTTTGAAGTATGGAAAACTGCCTGGAAATAGCTCCATGAAATGTGTCTGAGTCCTCTCAGAGTTCCAGGCAGAAGACTGAGGGATCAGGCAGTACCTAAAAGAAGAGAAAGTTAAAAAAGAAGCCAGCACATTTTCACTTTTTCGTAGTGTTGCCTCCTGCCTGTGCTGGTTAAGAAGTTTGTGGTGTTACATGGACTCAAGCCAGGACATAACACTGTACCAGCGCTGTCATGCAGAAATATAATGAGAGCCACATGTATAATATTAAAATGTTCCAGTAGCGACATTTTTAAAAAGTAAAAATATGAAATTAATTTTAATAATATATTTTATTTAACCTAATATATCTACAATACTGTTATTTCAATATGCCATTAACATGAAATTATTAATGAGATATTTTCCTTTCTTGTTTTCTTACTAGGTCTTTGAAATCTAGTGTGTATTTTATACTTAGAGTATATCTTAATTTGGACTAGCCACAGTTCAAGAGCTCAATAGCCACATGTGGCACGTGGCTGCCTGATTGGACAGCACTGCTCTGCCGTGAGGATGGTAAATACAGCACAGTCTTGGACTCTCCCACACCTCACCCCAGGTGGAAGTCACCCATCAGCCACAGCATCCTTCCTTAATGAGCCCTGGTGTGGTTTCCTGATTCTTGTCACTAGAGAGAGCCTGACGGTCAGGCCCTCTATTAGAGTTGGCGCCTCAACAGAAGGCAAACTTCAGCAGAAGGTCATTTTCATGAGGGTGGGACTTTGGTCTGTTTTATTCACTGCTGTATCCTAACACCTAGAGCAGTGCCTGGAACGTAATGGGCATTCAATAGATACTTATTTAATAAGTTATATCTACTTGCCATCCTCATTGTAGAGATGGTGAACACAGCTCATTTCCAGTCATTATTACTATCTGAGAATAATTTTAAATTAAGCCTAAACTTTATAGAGAGAACATTTTCAAAACTTGTAAATTAAAAGAAAATTCTAAGTCAGTTTTAAAACTGAAAAGAGCCAATCCCTCTCTTGCGTCACTCACTGCGCTACTACTGAAAACAAATTTTAACCTTTACAGATTTACTAGAAGTAGACGTTACACTATGATATAAAAAAAAGGAAATCAGCCCATGGCTGTATTTATCACAATGCCTATAATCACGTTGTTTGCTGAATATGTGACTGCAGTACTATACAACAAAATCTAACACTTTGCAAAGTTTTCTAAACTTTCAGTCTATTTCTTAACAAATTCTTTGAAGAAGCACAGGATCAAACGAACAGGTGCATTCAGAGCAATTGGTCACAACACTTGAGTCAAGTCACTGCCTTTTAGAGTTTTAAAAAACATCCTAATAGAACCTTAATTTTATGATCATTATCATGGTTATTATCATAACTATTCTTTGTTGAGTGCTTATTACATTCTAAGGATGATGCTAAGGGTTTCATGCACATTATCTCATTAAGGCCTTAAAATAATGCTAATAGTCACTTACTTAAAGTCATCTAGCTAATACATGAAATAGCCAGGATGAAAATCCTGCTCTGCCTGACTCTCAAGTCTAGAATCTTGTCCACTCAGTTTGTCCACCCTCCCCATTTTTGTAGTGAGAATACTTAAGTCCCCCCAAATCATGTGATTTGTCCAAGATTATACAGCTATTAAGCGGCAGAGTCAGAACTAAAATCTACATCTCCTACTCTCAGGACCAGATTCTTTTCTCCATACAACGCAGTTTGTTCATAAGCGAAGCATGCGATAATAATTTATTCAAAACATATATTTAAAATAATTTAAATTAGAATTTGACCTTCACATAGAGAAAACTAGTGATTACTGATTTTTAGTCTATTTTGCCACTAACAGCAAAGTATTGTTTTGGGCAGCCAGGATGGGGATTTGGGGAAGCAGAATCAAGGCAGTCAGTAGGGTACATAATCATTGATCCTGGTCCCAAACTAAGCGAATGAAGTGAACCATTATCTGTGACAGTGGTCAGAGATTACATGTTACTAGTAGAGGGACTCCACAGAAATCCTTGGTTGGAGCTAAGAAGCATGAAATGTGATTTAAAGGGGAGAGAGCTGTCCTGGGTTGCTCACAGAGTGGAAACTGTCTCTCCAGATCCCTCCTGAGAGCTCTTCCCATACCTTCTGCCCACGTCTTTGAATCTCCAGCATGGGCTGGGTGATTCCTGGATGGCTGTGGGCCAGAGGCCGGGGGAGTGTCCCAGCCCTGGGTGTTTTCAGGGCTGCCCTGAATGTTCAGCTCTGGAAAGCAGCAGGTGCCTTGTCAATCTCCATAAGCCCCAGGAGAACTTAGAACAATGGGCTTCTCAGTCCTGGCAGTCCCGCTGCTCTCCTCAAGGCCACCTCTTTTCCATTTAAGTCCCTTTTTATTGAAGCCAGTTGAATGCTGTCTTATCCTCATTAAGGGGGCTTGGGCTTCTCCCGGCTACAGTTAGATTTTTATGCCACCTGGGCATAGAAGCTCACTTCATTTCCAGTGTCCCACCATTCTGGTAAATTTTTCACTTTGAAGTTCACAATTAATTTTTGTTCAGCAAACTATTAGATGAAAGGAAAACTACACTGGCACACAACAGTAAAAATACTAGCTGAGTTATTCAGAAAGTCCAGTGCAAGAGACATGGTGACTAATAATCAACTGTGGGAAGTAACTGTCTCAGCTCAAACACCTGAAATTGTTCCTATAACTCCCCTTGCTGGCCAATGTGAAGAGTGACACAAGAAAGAAAATTGTACACTTCCTGTTCTCCAGGATATTTCTTCCTTTTACCATGTATCCAAATACCTCAAGGTTAGAAAAGACAAAATGGTTAGAAAAAAAAAAATGGTAAGAAAAAAATCTAGTATGAGGGAAACTAAAATGAACAGCTTTGTTTGCTATGTTTTTGAGGGGTCAGCTATTCAAGTGCGAAATGCAATAGTGTAATCACTTTGATGGAGAAGGAAGTGTCTTCCTGGGTATGAAAACTACATGCCATTCACCCTCACTTACCTCATAAGAAAGAACATAAGTTACATGGGCAAGATTTATATCCATAGCACCAGGGATTCTAGCTATTTCAAAGCCATGACATCAGCTAATCTAAGGGTAGTGGGTGAAAATGAATTATATTTATTGAATCTGGCACTAATCATGAGGAATTGCAAACACAAGAGTACCATCAATTCAATTATCTCAGTGAAATGACATTTTTAATTCAGAAAGAAAATCCCTGTAACATATACATATTGAGAAATTAAATACTGGCACTACACTCAATTTATTTAATCTTAGGGAAAGGCGAAATGGGGAATGTAGTCCACCAAGTACACAGATTTCTGACAGTTATACTCTTTAGAATGTTTTGGAAGATATAAGCAGGTATCAGCTATAAAAACTCTTTGTCACTTAAAATTAAAGTACTAGTTCCTATGCCCCTGAGTCTTGTCTTATAATAGCAGATTTGTTCTTTCTTGAGGTTCTGCCAGTTAACAGTCCCATCTCTAAGGCAGCTTCTGGTCTTACCCCATAAACAAATTCTGTATAATCCAGAAAGGGTTTTCCTCCTGGTGGTTAAATTACTCTAAGAAAATAAGCTTATTTGAATGCCATTTAGAGATTTTACATTAACTTTCTGAAGTTCTCCCATGTTACTTAATACTTTTATGTTCTTCTAATAATTTGCAAAATGATATCCTCATGGCAATTATATTCACTATTGCTGATCAGGAGTGATTGTATATACTACAGGATATCAATGATTATTCATTGGTGATATGGATCAAAATGATCAAATATCAGATCATTCCCCCGAAAATGTTAAAAATCTGCCTATCCCTGCTTCAACTCATTTATCCTGTGTGGTTAATAATGCTGTTAAGCTCTTCCAATGACACTGGGCATTGCAATCTTAAGATATGATGTCTAAAACAAGGACAACAATATAGTATTTAATGGTCAGATGAAGCTGGAGTACCATATAAGATTGAGGGACCTGGATCTGTCACATTCTAAAAGTGGCACTTTCAAATGGGAGGACCAAATTGCAAAGGTGAGACCAGGATACAGCAAGAGGACTCAAAGCATGTGATACCAGGAAAACATGACTCCTACACCTTCTCCTTACTTATCACCTTCTGTTTTCACCTCTCTCCCCTTACCGTTTGGGTTCCATGGCCCATTACTGCAGCTACTTTCTTATAAATAGCTTTGTCATCCTATCTCCATTTAGTTCTTCCATCGCAACTGCCAGGCAAAAGACTGACTCTGGATCAAATCACCTCTTCCCTTCTCTGCTGAGCTCCCCAGGCTGCTCAGCTTGCAGGAGAAATCATACAACTGCATGGATTGATTCCACCAAGACTAATGGTCTTCAACCTCAGTTGGTCTTCAACCTCAGCCTGGTAGTCATTTCGTATTTTCCTAGGTCGCTCTCTCTGTCTGCCATGCTTCACAGGATTCAGCTTCTCTTCACTTTCCTCAAACCTCTGACATCAGCACGAAATCTGCCTTCTTACCCAACAGAGAAAATGGTGCTATTCAGAGAGGAGCTCTTTCACTTTCCTACCTCGAGGGGTGTGGTAGTAAATTACTGATAACTGACAGTCTTCAGGGTGGGATGTGGGGGAGTTCTGATCTGCTGTGTCTGCCAATTTCCATGGTGTAAATATTCCCATTGTGGCTGAATTCAAGCTATTAACATAAGTTAACCGGATCTCAAAATTCCTGAAAGTTTAACAATTGGCTCCGGTGAGCTAGTAGGAGCTGGCAGCAGCACACACTGCGTGAAACCCAGAAACAAATGCATCCAAAACATCCTCTCCTTCCCCCTCAGTTACAATGAAAGAGACATCTCTCCTGTTTTCCTTATCTATCCAAAGTGAATGCCTCCTGCCTTCTGCAATATTTTGTTCTATCAGTTAAAACCCTTCTCTTGCACCTTGAAATTCTTTTTTTTTTTTTTTTGGCTGCACCACGAGGCATGAGAGATCTTAGTTCCCTGCCAAGGGATTGAACCACCAGGACCACCAGGGAAGTCCCTCTTGCATCCTCAACTTTCCCTTCTTTATTGGCTAATTTCTTTTATCTTTTAAATTTAGCTAACTCCCTCCCACTCTTTTTGTTTAGTTTGTTTGAAGAAAACTTCATTTGATCTCACATTTCTCTTCAGCTATGTCACAGACCCATTTCTTCAAAGGATTGTTTCCACTGCCTTATCTTCAGATCACTCATTTACCTACTAAAATCTGGTTTTCCACTGAAATCCCAAAATTACCAACAACTTCCTTGTTACTAAATTCGATAGAGAATTCTTGGTCCTTCTCTTACTGACTTCTTTTTAGCATTTGACACATTTGACCACTTCTTCTTTTCTTTGGCTTCTGTGACACAATGAGCCTCTGATTCTCCTCCTTCCTCTTGGCTTCTGGCTCCTTAGTAGGCTCCTCCCTTTGGTTCGTTTCTTACTTGTTGGTGTTCCTCATGATTCTATCCTGAGATCCCTTCTCTTCTTATTATACTTTCCCTGGAACTCATCTCTTTCCATGGTTTCAATTACCATCTCTAGACTCACTGGTCCATGGCTCCAGGCCAGTCTTCTGAGCTTTAGACATGTACCACCCACTGCCCACTATGCATATTCATGGGGATATCTTTAGAGGCACCTCAAGCCTAATATTTCTAAAATTGAAATCTCCCCTTCTGTGCTCTCAGCTCAGTGAATGGTCCTGAGTTGCCTATGCCAGAAACAGAATAATCCTTGCCTCCTTCTCTCTAATATCGCATTCCAATGAATCACAAAGTCCTGCTGATTCAGTTCCAAAATCTCTCTTCCTTCTACCCATCATCCTCCCTGCCACCACCCTGGTTCAGTCACACTATCTCTCACCAAGATTTTCCTCCTAACTAGTCTCCCTGCTTCCAGGCTTGCTCACCCTAGTCCATTCTCCATTCTGCAGTAATCTCTCAAAAACTCAAATCAGGTCATGTCACTTGCCTCCTTAAAACCTTTTGATGGTTCTCCATTGTTTTGGGGATAGAGTTCAAACTCCCTGATGTGACCTGTGAGCCCCTGTGTGGTCTGACCCCCATCTGGGGTCTCTCTCTGCTTCCCACCCTGTTCCCATTGATCTAATTTTTTTTTTTCAGATTCCTAACTATGCCATGTGCTGATTCATCTCTGATCCTTTGAATATACTGCTTATTTTGCCAGGAACACCATAATTTACTTCCTGCTGCCTCCCATCCCTCTTCCTCTAACAAACTCTTACTCATTCTTAGAACTTACTTCCTGCATAAATGCCACTAACCTGGCTTCCTTCACTTTTCCCACTATTGCATTTAACAAAATGTACTACAATGATTGTTTTACTTGTCTATCTCCCTCATAGATACTAATCTCCATGAAGGCAGGAACCGTGTCTCTTCCCTTCACCACCCCATTGATTTTAATTATGAAACCCCATATCCAGTAGCAGTCAGTCCCCATCCACTCCCCATGCCCAGTCCCTGGCAAACACTAATCTACTTTCTGTCTGTATGAAATTCATCTCCCTCAGCAAGTTCACAGTGAGAAATATTGAGCCTGGACCTAACTACAAACTTTTAGAATAAGAATATTGTTAGTGACTTACGGCAAATGATTAAACCCTCCTGTGTCTTATCTTCCTTAACTTTGAAAGGATGCCTACTCATTCAAGGATGCAGGCCATAAGAGGACCTGTAGGTTTTTTTTTTTTTTTTTCGATACGTGGGCCTCTTACTGTTGTGGCCTCTCCCGTTGCGGAGCAACAGGCTCCGGACGCGCAGGCTCAGTGGCCATGGCTCACGGGCGCAGCCGCTCTGCAGCATGTGGGATCTTCCCGGACCGGGGCACGAACCCGGGTCCCCTGCATCGACAGGTGGACTCTCAACCACTGCGCCACCAGGGAAGCCCTAGGACCTGTGGTTTTTAATAAGGCATTCATCGCTCAATTTCTCGTCTATTTTCTTGGTCAGTTTACAGAATTTCCAATTCCACGAGTGTTGATTTCACAAGTGTTGCCCGAAGCAAAACCTCTCATTACGTTTCAAAAACCTCCTGTTTTGCTATGGCTGGCTCCTCAGGTCCCTGCCTTCTGTCTAGGATCCTCTCTGTTCTCTAGACATGAATTTCTTCCACTCTGATCTCAAGGAACTTAGATCCCTGCAAGTTTACCATTTAAAAACTTGTCTTACATTAAATATTTTATTGTTCCCATCCAAAGCCTATTTATAATTAAGACTTTTTTTAGACTTTCAGTTTTTGTTTTCAGAAATATGTAATGAAAAAAGCAGTGAAAATACAATAGACATTATTGTAAGGGTCAAATACATCCACCATTTCCAAGAACTCCATGGCTGCTTTGTGAATTGTAATTGGAGAAATAGGCAGATTAATTAACCTTTTCCTCCAATATCATAGGTAATGTTAATTGAAAACTATGAAGTACCAGGTACAATGCTAAAACCGTTATTTACATTAGTCTTGAACTCAGGACAACCTTGAACTTGCTGCAACTCAGGGCAGCAAGGTAGGCAATATTGCTACCTACCTTTTACAGATGAGGAAACTGAAGCTGAGAGATTAAATGACTTGCCCAAGTTTACACAGCTAGTAACTAAAGGTGGAACCTTGGTCAATTTCTGATGACAGAATCCAGAATCCATTATGTTCTTTCTGGAGAAAAAAAAATTAATGGTAAAAGTTAAATGGTAGCTTAATCTCAAGCTGTCTACCCTGAAAAATAGAATTAAATTCTGATTTAAATATTTATGGCATCCAATTTGAATATGTATTTGATAATAGAAAGATATAAATATTTACGTAGGTGAATACATGGGCACCTTGAGAAACACTCGTATTTCCTAACCACAAATTTCATTGCTTCTTCTGATTGTTAATATGCTATCACAGGATAGGACTGAACTGGGGAAGTTCAACAGTGAAATATGTCTGCTATTAAGCTGATTGAAATCCCTCTCATTTCCTTCCCATAATGCTAGATGCACATAGCTAAACTGAGTCATTTTCATTTTCGTAATAATTTCAATTAGCGGCATTTAGATCTCTGGCACATAGCAGACTCACTAAATATCTATTGAATAGATTAATGGGTTTGCCCCTTTTCACAACTCTATCACACTTAATTCCTAAAGTCGGGACCTGCAAAAAGAGAAGTTTGAGATAAAAGAGTACTAAGGATTGCAATTCTAGGAGTCTGTACATACCATTCAGTCCTAAATTATATACCACACTTGCTCCCTAAGTGCTTCATTTACTTTAGTCTTGTTTCCTGAACCAGATTTCAAACAAGGACTGTCATTTATATAAACCCCATGGAACCTAGTACAGTGCTGGTCTTATAGTAGATAATCTATCAAAATGCTCATCATGTTCTCTTAATGGTATCAGTTTAATAAATATTTGTTAATATGGTTATGAAAATTATTATCAAGTTGATAAATTTCATTGGAACCACCAACAGCCTGTTTCCTTCTAATTTTCATAAACTGAACTTTAATTTTCCCCCAAGTTAACACTAGTGTAGTAGATAATTTACAACTTAAAATTTTAAGCCAGGTAAATATATACAATGTAATAAATAGCATTATAAAGAATTACTCTGATGTCACCTTTATGTTTATGAGTCAGATAAAATTAATTTGTTTGCATGGTCTATGTGTTTTTTTTCTTTTTTTTCTATGCGGGTTTGATCTCAGCCATACACTAGCATTTTTTTCTCATACAACTTTTTGATTAAGATATAATTCAAACGCTTAAAATTCAACCTTTCAAAGTATACAAGTTGTGCAACCATCACCACTAATTCCAGAACATTTTGATCACCCCAAAAAGAAACCCCATATCCAGTAGCAGTCACTCTTCATTCTTCCTTCCCCCCAACTCCTGGCGACCAGCCATCTATTTTTTGTTTCTATGGATTTTCCCATTCTGGACAATTAATATAAATGGAATCATACAATTGGTGGCCTTTTCTATCTGATTTGTCTCCCTTAGCATGATGTTTTCAAAGCTCAATCCATGTTGCATTATGTATCAGTCCTTGATTCTTCTCTATGGGTTGAATAATATTCCATTATCTAGATAAAGACATTTTGTTTATTTGTTCATCTGTTCGGATTGTTTCCACCTTTTGGCTATTGTGAATAGTGCTGCTATGAACATTCATATACAAGTTTTTGTTCGGACACCTTTTTTTTTTTTTTTAAGAAGATGTTGAGGGTAGGAGTTTATTAATTAATTTATTTATTTTTGCTGTGTTGCGTCTTTGTTTCTGTGTGAGGGCCTTCTCTAGTTGTGGCAAGTGGGGGCCACTCCTCATTGCGGTGCGCGGGCCTCTCACTATGGCAGCCTCTCTTGTTGTGGAGTACAGGCTCCAGACGCGCAGGCTCAGTAGTTGTGGCTCACGGGCCTAGTTGCTCCGCGGCATGTGAGATCCTCCCAGACCAGGGCTCGAACCCATGTCCCCTGCATTAGCAGGCAGATTCTCACCACTGTGCCACCAGGGAAGCCCTGGACACCTTTTTCTCATTTCTCTTGCACATATATCTAAGAATGGCATTGCCGAGTAAAATGATGATTTTACGTTTTCGTTTTTGAGAGAACTACCAATCTGTTTTCCAAAGTAATCGCACCATTTTCATTCCCACCAGTAATGTATAAAAAGCGTTCCAATTTCTCTGTCCTCACCAACACTTGTTATTTTCCTCTACTATTATTATTTTTATAATCATCCTAGTCGGTGTGACGTGGTATCTCATTGTGGTTTTGATTTGCATTTCCGTAATGACTAATGATGTTGAGTATCTTTTCATGTGCTTATTGGTTATTTGTGTATTTTCTTTGGAAGCATGGCTATTCAGATCCTTCGCCTGTTTTTTGATAGGGATATTTGTCTTTTTTATTGTCAGTTACAAGAGTTCTTTATAATTTCTGGATACAAGTCTCTTATCAAATATATTTGAAAATATTTTCTCCCATTCTGTGGGTGTTTTCATTTTCTTGATAGTGTCCTTTACATCGTTAAAGTTTTTCCTCTTGATAATATATATTTAAACATTTGATGAAGTCCAATTTATCCATCTTTTTGTATATTGTACATATACTAAATTAAAACTTTTTCATGTGTAATCATATACATTATCCACCATCATTTATACAGAAGCAATACAAAAGATTATAGATTTAAGTAGTGGAAAATGACAATTTCCAAGTAATCAAGCATATTAAATAAGAACTCACAGTAAATACAGTTAATCTTAACAAAAATTAATCAGAAATTTTCCTGTCTTGAGGATAGTAAGTAAAAATATAATAACATACATTTCCTTTGTATGTTGCATTAAACTCAGTGACTTTTTCATAGCATTTGCTTAATCTTTATCTGTAGATAGTCCTTCTGTAATATTTTAGCAGGTAAGATGAATTTTGATAAACCCATTATATATCTTTCTTTTATTTTCAGAAATATAGTCAATTTTAAGTTGTCCTGTTCAAATAAAGTAGAAAGAAGTAATAGGCAAGATTAGAGCTATTTCCTTATTCAGTAGTTGATGTTGGAAATTTTATTCAAGGCAACATAATGTCAAGGTAGTTACTTATCAGACCTACTTAGTACCTTTCTTGAGCAGGTATTTCAATTTGAAAGCATTTTAACAACTATATAAACTGTGTACCCAGAGAAATAGGACAGCAGCAGAATTCAAGAAGAGAACAAAGAAACAAAGATCAAGCAGGTTTGCCAAATAGTAGGTCCCTGTGTTTGAAACAACTGGAGAACTTTGTAGCAATTCCATTTTAGAAGTTTTCTGTAAACTAGAGTTTAACATCCAAAGCACAAAGCTCAATTTGGATCGCAGTTACAGAATCCTCCATAACTAGCATTGCTTCCTTTCCAGTATCATAATTTATTCTAATCCTCTATTAAATTCAAGTTTCTGAGAAAAAAATTGAAAGTGATAAAAAAGTATTCTCCTAAAGAAGACTTTGCTTTAAAAAAACAATTAATAGAAATTAGAATGAAGAGGTTTTACATGGATATTGAAGCAGAAGCTATTTTTAGTTTTCAATAAAATTAGGAAGATTGGCTGTGGGGCATTGGTGGTTCCTGAAATATAATTTACTTCATGTTGTCAAATGTCCTTTCAGATTGTACCTTTCATCCACAAAAGAAAATCTCTTTCAGCAACTAGAGGTGAGAACAGTTTGACATGGCACATATACAAAATCATGTGGCATCGTGGTTGTTCTTTGGGGACAGTGGTGCCCAATCCTTTCTCACTCTCATTTCAGTTGAATATTAAAAAATGTTTTGTCATCAGGAGGTTTGTCCACTTAAGATTCTTAACAGCCAGTTGACATGGCTATGAAAGCAAGCCTGCCTTGCCAGGGAATGATCACTCTGGGTTTTCCTACATTTTGAAAGTTGGTGAGTGTGTCTTTCCTTGGATTCTCTGAAATCCTTTTTGGTGACACTCGCTTGTTTGTGACCTGGGAACATACAATGGCTGCTTTTCAAATTGGGATACCAATGTAAGCTTTGTGATGGCAGAGACTGTCTTATAACTTCTATAGCCCCAATGTCTAAAATAGTCTGGTGAGGTGTTTATAAATAATTATTGAATAAAAGAGAAGAGGAAGAAGGAAGAGAAGGAAGAGAAAGAGAAAGGGGGAGAGAGATGGGGGAAGAAAGAGAAAGGGAGAAGAGAAAGCGAGAAGGTAAAGGGGAAAGAAAAAAAGGATCAGAGTAGAAGAAGTAGTAGGGGGAAAGTGTATACATTGATACTGCATCACTAGGATTATATGGTGGTGGGGAGGAGATATGCAAAATTAAAGGACAAGTATAGGACTATTTGGGGAGGATCAACTTTACCCAGAAAACGGAAGTGGGAAGCAGAATATTATATTAAAATAAACATAAATATGTGATAGAGGAAGATGCAAAACTTGTTATTAGATAAGAAACTTATTCCCTGCCTCCACAGACTCATAGAATCTCATATTGGGAAGAAATCAGAGAAGTTGCTTTGTCACAGCAGCCATATCAGAAGCTTTAAAACGGGTTGGCAAACTTTTTCTGCAAAGGGCCAGATAGTAAATATTTTAGGCTGTAAAGGGCAGAGCCTCTAGCACAACTGCTCCATTATGCCACTGTAGCATAAAAGCACCACACACAATATGTAAAAAAATGTGTATGGCTGTGTGTCAATAAACCTTTATTGACAGAAACAGGTGGTGGGACATATTTGTCCTGCGGGCTGTGGTTTGCAGACCCTACTTTCATATTTCCCACAATATCCAGACAATGCTTATAACCACTGTTAACATCTGCAGTAACAGAGAACACACTACTTTTCAAGGAAAACTATTCCATTTTTATATAGCTGTCATTATAGAAAGGCATTTTTATATTGAGTCAAAATACACTTTGGTGTTGTTATGGACTGAAAGTTTGTGTCCTCCCAAAATTTTGTATGTTGAAATCTAATCCCCAAAGTAATAGTATTTGTAGAAGGGACCTTTAAGGAGATACCTAGGTCATCAGAGTGGAGCCCTCATGAATGTAATTAAGTGCCTGTATAAGAAGAGGCCAAAGAACTAGGTCACCTGGGTGTTTTCCTCTACCATGTGAGGGTATAACAAGAAGTCAGCAGTCTGCAACCTAGATGAGGGCTGTCACTAGAACCTGACCATGCTGGCACCCTGATCTCAGACTTGCAGCCTCCAGACTGTGAGAAAGAAATTTCTGTTTATAAGCCATCCAGGCTATGGTACTTTGTTATAGCACCTGAACTAAGACAGGTACTATCTTAATGTTTATTTGTTTATTTTTGTTGTTGCTGTTTAAGGTGTTGTAATTTAATGATTTAGACCAGGATGTTTTGTTTTTTTAGACAGCTTCTGCTTCTACTCAAGATGGAGTAACAATGACTTGATTTACTCTCCCACCTGAAACAATTAAAACTGAACAAAATACAGGAAATAACAGAATTCAAGATATTGACACTAGTCAAACAAGGACAATGATCCCTGAGAGATGGGAAACAAATGAGGTAAGGCCACAATTGCCTGCAGCTTACTGCCTAGAGAAAATTTCCAGGCCTCAGAGAGTTGGGAACCCAAATGGAACCCAGCAGTATTTCCCCAACTCTCCCTTGGAGTTGCTGGTCCAAGGGAGCCAAGGTCAACAGAATTCACAGAGCGGATTCCACGATCAGAGAGAGCAGCACAGAGAGACACCTCTGGAGATGTGCAGAGGGTCCCCTTTAGTTTTTGGCTGAGTGCCGATCTGTGAATGTGTGTGAGGAAATTACCCAGGGTCAGGAAAAGAACCACCTGAAAGGATTAGAGGGAAGAGTGACCAGTTCTTGGAGCTCACGAAAGGCCAGAAATAGTCCCTGTTCCTAACAGACAGACTGGAAAATCTCATAATTTGCAAAGACTGGTTATAATTCTAAGAAGAGTCTTGTCTCAGGGGTGGGGGAAAATTATTCCTAGA
This sequence comes from Globicephala melas, assembly GCF_963455315.2. Lineage (NCBI taxonomy): Eukaryota > Metazoa > Chordata > Mammalia > Artiodactyla > Delphinidae > Globicephala > Globicephala melas. The sequence continues at coordinate 64,760,683 of NC_083318.1, forward strand.
CTAAATGCTGCTCTGGTCCTGGATAAATAAACTTAAGAGTTAGATCTGAAAGGATCTGTTTCCAATAAGCTTAACTGAATTCTAGAACAAAGCTCTGGAACTCAGTTAAGATCTTTATACTACTTATAAAATTATGAAAATATTCAGGTCTTCACAAGGTAAATTTTACAATGTATTGTATCCAGTCAAAAATTGCTGAGCATGCAAAGAAGCAGAAAAATACAATCCATAATGAGGAGAAAAATCAATTAAAACTAACCTAGGGATGAAACAGGTGATAGAATTAGTAGACAAGGATATTAGAACATATGTTCAAGAAACTAGAGAAAAGACTGAACATTTAAGTAGGGAATGGAAGGTATATATATATATTTGTATTTTATTTAGTTCTTTAATACAGCAGGTTCTTTTCTTTTTTTACTATTTTATTTTGAAATAATTTTTTTTATACAGCAGGCTCTTATTAGTTAGCCATTTTATACATATTAGTATACATATGTCAATCCCAATCTCCCAATTCATCACACAGACACACACACACACCCCACCCGCCGCTGCTTTCCCCCTTTGGTGTCCATACATTTGTTCTCTACATCTGTGTCTCAATTTCTGCCCTGCAAACCAGTTCATCTGTATCATTTTTCTAGGTTCCACATATATGCGTTAATATTCAATATTTGTTTTTCTCTTTCTGACTTACTGCACTCTGTATGACAGTCTCTAGATGCATCCACGTCTCTACAAATGACTCAATTTCATTCCTTTTTATGGCTGAGTAATATTTCATTGTATATATATACCACATCTTCTTTATCCATTTGTCTGTTGATGGGCATTTAGGTTGCTTCCATGACCTGGTTATTGTAAATAGTGCTGCAATGAACATTGCGGTGCAAGTGTCTTTTTGAGTTATGGTTTTCTCTGGGTATATGCTCAGTAGTGGGATTGCTGGGTCATATGGTAATTCTATTTTTAGTTTTTTTTTTTTTTTTTTTTTTTTTTTTGGTACGCGGGCCTCTCACTGCTGTGGCCTCTCCTGTTGTGGAGCACAGGCTCCGGACGCGCAGGCTCAGTGGCTATGGCTCACGGGCCCAGCCACTCCCCAGCATGTGGGATCCTCCCGGACTGGGGCACGAACCCACGTCCCCCGCATTGGTAGGCGGACTCTCAACCACTGCACCACCACGGAAGCCCTATTTTTAGTTTTTTAAGGAACCTCCATACTGTTCTCCATAGTGGCTGTATCAATTTACATTCCCTCCAACAGTGCAAGAGGGTTCCCTTTTCTCCACACCCTCTCCAGCATTTGTTGTGTGTAGATTTTCTGATAATGGTCATTCTGACCGGTGTGAGGTGATACCTCATTGTAGTTTTGATTTGCATTTCTCTAATAATTAGTGATGTTGAGCAGCTTTTCATGTGTCTCTTGGCCATCCGTATGTCTTCTTTGGAGAAATGTCTACTTAGGTCTTCTGCCCATTTTTTGTTTATTTGTTTGTTTTTTGCAGTACGCGGGCCTCTCACTGTCGTGGCCTCTCCTGTTGCAGAGCACAGGCTCCGGACGCACAGGCTCAGCGGCCACGGTTCACGGGCCTAGCTGCTCTGTGGCATGTGGGATCTTCCCGGACCGGGGCACGAACCCGTGTCCCCTGCATTGGCAGGCGGACTCTCAACCACTGTGCCACCAGGGAAGCCCTGTTGGGAGATTTTTAATCACAGTTTCAATTTCATTACTTGTGATTGGTCTGTTTATATTTTCTATTTCTTCCTGGTTCAGTCTTGGAAGGCTATACCTTTCTAAGAATTTGTCCATTTCTTCCAGATTGTCCATTTTATTGTCATAGAGTTGCTTGTAGCAGTCTCTTAGGATGCTTTGTATTTTTGTGGTGTCCATTGTAACTTCTCCTTTTTCATTTCGAATTTTATTGATTTGAGTCTTCTCCCTCTTTTTCTTGATGAGTCTGGCTAAAGTTTTATCAATTTTGTTTATCTTCTCAAAGAACCAGCTTTTAGTTTTATTGATCTTTATTATCATTTTCTTTGTTTCTATTTCATTTATTTCTGCTCTGATCTTTATGATTTCTTTCCTTCTACTAACTTTGGATTTGTTTGTTCTTCTTTCTCTAGTTCCTTTAGGTGTAAGGTTAGTTTGTTTATTTGAGATTTTTCTTGTTTCTTGAGGTAGGCTTGTATAGCTATAAACTTCCCTCTTAGAACTGCTTTTGCTGCATCCCATAGGTTTTGAATCGTCGTGTTTTCATTGTCATTTGTCTCTAGGTATTTTTTGATTTCCCCTTTGATTTCTTCAGTAATCTCTTTGTTATTTAGTAACGTATTGTTTAGCCTCCATGTGTTTGTGTTTTTTACGTTTTTTTTCCCCTGTAATTTATTTCTCATCTCATAGTGTTGTGGTCAGAAAAGATGCTTGATATGATTTCAATTTTCTTAAATTTACTGAGGTTTGATTTGTGACCCAAGATGTGATCAATCCTGGAGAATGTTCCGTGTGCACTTGAGAAGAAAGTGTAATCTGCTGTTTTTGGATGGAATGTCCTATAAATATCAATTAAAGCTATCTGGTCTATTGTGTCATTTAAAGCTTGTTTCCTTACTAATTTTCTGTCTGGATGATCTGTCCATTGGTGTAAGTGAGGTGTTAAAGTCCCCCACTATTCTTGTGTTACTGCTGATTTCCTCTTTTATAGCTGTTAGTATTTGCCTAATGTATCGAGGTGCTCCTATGTTGGGTGCATATATATTTGTAATTGTTATATCTTCTTCTTGGATTGATCCCTTGATCATGATGTAGTGTCCTTCCTTGTCTCTTGTAACATTCTGTATTTTAAAGTGTATTTTAACTGATATGAGTATTGCTACTCCAGCTTTCTTTTGATGCCCATTTGCATGGAATATCTTTTGCCATCCCCTCACTTTCAGTCTGTATGTGTCCCTAGGTCTGAAGTGGGTCTCTTGTAGACAGCATATATATGGGTCTTGTTTTTGTATCCATTCAGCGAGCCTTCGTCTTTTGGTTGGAGCATTTAATCCATTCACATTTAAGGTAATTATCAATATGTATGCTCCTATTACCATTTTCTTAATTGTTTTGCATTTGTTTTTGTAGGTCCTTTTCTTCTCTTGTGTTTCCTACTTAGAGAAGTTCCTTTAACATTTGTTGTAGAGCTGGTTTGGTGGTGCTGAATTCTCTTAGCTTTTGCTTGTCTATGAAGCTTTTGATTTCTCCATCGAATATGAATGAGATCCTTGCCAGGTAGAGTCATCTTGGGTGTAGGTTCTTCCCTTTCATCACTTTAAATGTATTGCGCCACTCCCTTCTGGCTTGTAGAGTTTCTGCTGAAAAATCTGCTGTTAACCTTATGGGAGTTCCCTTGTATGTTATTTGTCATTTTTCCCTTGTTTTAATAATTTTTCTTTACCTTTAATTTTTGTCAGTTTGATTACTATGTGTCTTGGCGTGTTTCTCCTTGGATTTATCCTGAGCGGTACTCTCTGTGCTTCCTGGACTTAGGTGGCTATTTCCTTTCCCATATTAGGGAAATTTTCAACTATAATCTCTTCAAATATTTTCTCAGGTCCTTTCTCTCTCTCTTCTCCTTCTGGGACCCCTATAATAAGAATGTTGGTGTGTTTAATGCTGTCCCAGAGGTCTCTTAGGCTGTCTTCATTTCTTTTCATTCTTTTATCTTTATTCTGTTCCATGGCAGTGAATTCTACCATTCTGTCTTCCAGGTCACTTATCTGTTCTTCTGCTTCAGTTATTCTGCTATTGATTCCTTCTAGTGTATTTTTCATTTCAGTTATTGTATTTTTCATCTCTATTTGTTTGTTCTTTAATTTTTCTGGGTGTTTGTTCTCTAATTCTTCTAGGTCTTTGTTAAATATTTCTTGCATCTTCTCAATCTTTGTCTCCATTCTTTTTCTGAGGTCCTGGATCTTCTTCACTATCATTATTCTGAATTCTTTTTCTGGAAGGTTGCCTATCTCCACTTCATTTAGTTGTTTTTCTGGGGTTTTATCTTGTTCCTTCATCTGGTACAAAGTCCTCTGCCTTTTCGTTTTGTCTTTCTTTCTGTGAATATGGTTTTCCTTCCACAGGCTGCAGAATTATAGTTCCTCTTGCTTCTGCTCTCTGCCTTCTGGTGGATGAGGCTATCTAAGAGGCTTGTGCAAGCTTCCTGATGGGAGGGACTGGTGGTGGGTAGAGCTGGGTGTTGCTCTGGTGGGCAGAACTCAGTAAAACTTTAACCACTTGTCTGCTGATGGGTGGGGCTGGGTTTCCTCCCTGTTGGTTGTTTGGCCTGAGGTGACCCAGCACTGGAGGCTACAGGTTCTTTGGTGGGGCTAATGGCAGACTCCCGGAGGGCTCATGCCAAGGAGTACTTCCAAGAACTTCTTCTGTCAGTGTCCTTGTCCCCATGGTGAGCCACAACTACCCCCTGCCTCTGCAGGAGACCCTCCAACACTAGCAGGTAGGTCTGGTTCAGTCTCCTATGGGGTCACTGCTCCTTCCCCCTGGGTCCTGATGCACACACTACTTTGTGTGTGCCCTCCAAGAGTGGAGTCTCTGTTTCCCCCAGTCCTGTTGAAGTCCTGCAATCAAATCCCGCTAGCCTTCAAAGTCTGATTCTCTGGGAATTCCCCCTTGCTGGACCCCCAGCTTGGGAAGCCTGATGTGGGGCTCAGAACCTTCACTCCAGTGGGTAGACTTCTGTGGTGTAATTGTTCTCCAGTTTGTGAGTCACTTACCCAGTGGTTATGGGATTTGATTTTATTGTGATTGCAACCCGCCTACCATCTCATTGTGGCTTCTTTGTCTTTGGATGTGGGCTATCTTTTTTGTTGAGTTCCAGTGTCTTCCTGTTGATGATTGTTCAGCAGTTAGTTTTGATTCCAGTGCTCTCACAAGATGGAAGGTATATTTTTACACCTATGTTGAACTGCTAGAGATGAAATTAAAATGCCTGATATTAAAAAATATTACACTTGGAATTAATGGCAAATTAGACATTATGAGGAAATGTAAAAGCATAGTAATAGAAAAAAATTCAAAATTAAAGAGAGAGAGAAAAAGACTAGGGGAAAAAAGAGCAACAGTGAATTGTGGAACAACTTCAAGTGGCTAAAAATATGTATAATTGGAGTCACTGAAAAAGAGGAGAGATCAGAGAGTGGAAAAAATACTGAAGAAATAATGACTGAAATTTTTCCAAATTTCCCAAACTTGGTGAAAACTATAAACCCACAGATAGAAGAGGTTCAATGAACCCAAGTACAAGAAACATGAAGAAAACTACACCAGGGATAAATAACCCAGGATAAAGAGAAATTGTTGAAAGCTATCAGAGAAAAAATAATTATGTACAGAAGAACAAAGATAAGTTTATTAGTAATTTATTGCACCACAATAATTACCCTTAAGCCTAATGGTTTAAAATAACAAGCATTTATTATCTCACCATTTCTTTGGAGCAGGAATGCCAGAGCAGCTTAGTTCACTGGTTTTGACTCAGGGTCTCTCTTGAGGTCATAAGCTATCACAAAGGGCTACAATCACTGAAACCTTCTCTGGGTTTGAAGGGTCCCTTTCAAACATCATTCAAGTTCTATTGGTACGAGGTTTCAGTTTTTTGCTGGCTATTGGCCAGAGGCCTCAGTTCCTCACCACATGGGTTTCTGCACTGGTAAGTGCCCTTACCACATGGCAGCTGGTTTTCCCCAAAGAGAGTGAAAAAGGGAAAAGAGTGAGGCAGAAGCCACAATGTCTTTCATAACCTAGCTTTAAAATGAAATACCATCACTTCTGCCATATTCTGTGGTTCACACAGAACAATCTTGATACAGTGAGAGTGAGAGAGAACTATACAGAGACATAAAAACCAAGAGGTGAGGATCTCTAGAGGCCATCTTGAAGAAGGGGTACCACAGTCGGCCTTCTGGGCCCAAATGATTCACCTCCTTTCCAAAGGCAAAATATATTTACTTTCTTTCAAGGCCTCCAAAAGTCTCATTCCAAAGTAAGCAGAAGAAAGGAAATAATTAAGATCAGAGTGGAAATCAATGAAATAGAAAACAGACGAAAATAAACAATAGAAATAAATCCATGAAACCAGAAGATAGTTCTTTAAGAAGATAAATAAAATTGATAAACATCTAGCCAGACTAAACAGGAAAAAAAGAGAGGATACAAATTACCAGCACTGGAAATGAGAGAGGTGACATCACTACAAGTATTATAGCCATTAAAGAATAATAATATTATTAATAACTTTGTTCCAATAAATTTAATAATGTAGATGAAATGGATAACTTTCTTAAAAGACACAAACCAGCAAAGTTCACTCAGGAAGATGCTGATAACCTAAGTAGCCCTATATCTATTAAAAGATTGAATCTGCCATGAAAAAACTTTTTCACAAAGAGCTCCATGTCCAGATGTTTTCACTGTTGAATACCATTAAACATTTAAATAAGAAATTATACAAATACTACACAAATTCTTCTAGAAAATTGAAGAGGATTGAACACTACTTAACCAATTCTATAAGAACAGCATTACCATGATACCAAAAGCCAGAGAAAAACATTGTGAAAAAGAAAATTACAAACCAATATCCCTCATGAACATAGACACAAAAATTGTTGACAAAATTTTGGCACATTGAATCCGAAAAAAAAAGCATTTATTTGAGGAATATAAGATTGGTCTAAAATCTGAATATCAGTCAATGTAATTTACCATATTAACAGTCTAAAAGAAAGCAAAAAAAAAAAATAAATAAATAAGATATAAATCCAGGGCCAGGACTAAGGTGAATTAAGTGATGCAAGTGAGGCACTTACCTCAGGCACAAAATTTAAGGGGGCACCAAAAAACTCAGTAATCAAGATAAATGATATTTTAGTGTAATATTTAAAAAAATTAAAATTAATGCAAAACATTCCTGAACAAAATATCAAAATTTTAACTAAAGGAAGGGTTGGCATGACTGAGTTTTCCTTTTGCCTCAGCTCTAGTATAGCTCAGTCATTGTTAGATTTCATTCATACAAAATTCTAGAAAATGCAAACTAATCTATAAGGACAGAAAGCAGATCAGTAGTTGCCTGGGGCTCGGAGAGGCAAGGAGAGGGAAAAGGGAGGGATTACTAAGGGTCACAAGGAAACTTCTGGGGGTATGTTTATTATACTGATTATGCTACATGATTTCTCAGAGATATACATATGTCAAAACTTATCAAATGATACACTTTAAATATGTGTGGTTTATTTGATATCAGGTCTACATCAACAAAGCTGTTTAAAAAAATAAAAACAATGGCTTTGTGACCCTGGGAAAGTACGTTTTTAAACATCATTTTCTTTATGTCTAAAATAGGAGTAATTGGGGTACCTATCTCATAAGGTTGGTGTGGGGATTAAAAGGGTACAGTGAACAGTCAGTGTAACAACATAGCCCAGTTTGAACTCCAGAATTAGATTCCTTGGGCTTGAATCCCCACTCTATAACTTACTATCAGTATGACCTCAGACTAGTTACCAAACTTTATGTCTAGGAATAACAGTACCTAACTCATAGGTTTATTATCAGGATTGATGACAAATATTTCTATAAAGCTGTCTTGTACATAGTAAGTGGTCAATAAATCCTAGTTGTCATCATTATTTATTTTTATTTGCCAAACGGAATGATCCAGAACAAGTCAGATGTTTTTCTTGAAGAATTTGAAAATGACTGCTCTAGGAGATTAATAATACTCAGATCTTTTGGCCATTTCTCAGCTGTCAGTTTTCAGACTTCTCACCCTGGTTGGCAATTACCCTTTGGAAGTGTTCCAGTTTATTGATATTATTATCCTTTTAACTGTGATGTCTGTGTCTGACTGGCTACTAATGGAGGGGAGATTTTACCCCCTCTGTCTATAGCTACTTTGCTCTGAACACTGCTTCCATTAAAACACCTTTTTCATAGCTACACTTCACTGTTAATAACATTTCAGGCAAGGTTTAGCCCTAAAGCTTTTTTATATGTGCTGCCATTCAATTCTGCTTACTTTATTTTTTTATGTCAAAAGAACAAGGTCTTACTTTTTTATTTATTTTTTTACAACTTTAATGGTTAAGGTTTTTCATTGTTGTTATAGTACATTGTTTCTTTGTGTCTTTCATTTCTTTGGTGTGCTGCCCACTGTACTTGAAATATTATTTGTAGGAATAATTTGAGGTCTAGATGAAGGGTTCCTTCCTCAAAAGAAGATTTGCATTTATTTTTGCCAGGTCCCTGGGGGGCACAACCAACATGAGACCAATAGGTCCAAGTCGTGAGATTCCCAACTCATACAGAAAGTCTGTCTGAAGTCTCATTTACTTCTGGTTCAGCCTGACCCTAAGAGTATATCCCTTTGGGCTTCCAGCATACTGTGGGGAAGGTCTCTTATTAGACTTTGCATCTTCTGGCAGACCTGTGCTTTCATTTCTGACCTCCTCACCGGTCAAGGCCACCTCAACGAAGGTTCAGATTTACTGAGATCAACAAATACCCTCAGAGCAAAAGCAGATTCTGTATCCTGAGCACCTTTCTGGGTTCCTGGGTTAGCTTTAGTTTTAGCCTTTTAATTCCTTACTATTTTGAAGCATCCAGTTATTTTTTTCCAGAATTAATTTTTCTATGGGAACACTGACCTGAAAAGCCTTGTCCACCATTACAGGAAATGAAAATTCACCCATACCTACACCAACTCTTTGAGAAGAAAACAGAACCAGAGAAAACCAACCAGAGCCTATGAAAAGCAGCAGGTCCTTCAGAGTATGTTGTGTGGCACTGTGCAGAGCAGAGAGGAGAAAAGTGAGGGGACCACAAAGGGTGTATATGAAGTTGTGGTGAAGGAAGAGGAGAGGCTCCTAGAAGCCTCTGGGTGCAAGAGAATTTTAAATAGTGAAGATTATTTATTTATTTATCTATATATGTTTAAAAATAGTGACAATTTAATATAAGAGCTATTATGTACTTGTACTTGGACCCCCTTAAATGTTTGGGAGAACAAAGAGAAAAGTTTCTATTTTGGCTAACTTCTTTAAAATGATATCATTCTAAGGTTGTGCTATAGAAATCTCTGCTTTATCAACCTTATATGTACTTGTTTACTACAGCTGATTAAGAAAGTAAAAAGGGAGGGAGGACACAAAAAGGAGGGAGAGAGGAGCAGAGGCAACAAGAGCAAGGCTGCAAAGACATTTATTGTGTCCGTAGTGTTAGCACCTGTTTCATGTGAGAGACAGAAGAAGGTTGAATGAAACATGAACTCTGGCCTGTAGAAGCTCATTGTCCAGTGACAGGGGAGAACACTATATCATCAAATAATTCTAATACAATCCAGATCTAACGAATTTTATTAAGCATCAGCTAAGTGCCAGATGCTTTCTAAGAAAGAAAAAAGCAACACTTGACATCTACTGATTGACCTTAAACTTATAGCTATGCTTGCATGTGCTCAGAAGCTGGCCTAGAGCTCACTGCTAGGTCAAGTTATTCTCCTTTGGACATAAACAATCTCACAAAACACCAAAATCAGTCAAGGTCACTCTGGGACCACGAGAAAGTGAGATAAAACAAGACCACTTCATAATATTGTCCAAGCATGGACAAAAACAAAGTCACCATACAACCCACAAAATACCAAATAGCTCCATTTCCCAGCTAATAGGACTCAGTACTGCTTCCTTACCTTTGGAATTTAACCTCACTCTACTCTTCCTATAAATAAATATTGAATTATCCCATCATTAACTGTCCCTGCATTCTGACAGCACTCAATCCGGAGTGAACCTGCTTTTTTGACCCTCCCACAAATCACCCAATCACAGCCCAAATCCTGTAATAGGCCCTTTCTAACACCCTCCTACTGAGAGGCCTCCCTCTTCCCATGGTGTGCATACTCCCTCATTGCAATGAGTGATAAACCCAACTTATTCAACTGCAGGTGTGTTCTTAGCTTTGGCTGGAGGGCATCGCCATTTGAAATATATTATTTAATGTAATTTTCATAACAAAAGCATAAGCCTGAATTTACAGATGATCTTAAGGCTGCTAGAGGTTAATTTAATTCAGAATTACAGGCAGAAAGTGACAAATCTGGGATTTGAATATAGGCCCTTAGAATGCTTCTCACTATCTCAAATGACAGAAGACAGGGAGCAAGATAGAAAAAAGAAAGTCCAAAAATAGACAAAAGATTTTTTTCCTCACTCTCTTTAACTGTCACTTTCATGGAGCAATATCTCCATCTTGTGATATTTTATAACACAGGTTTTTAATAATTTGGATCTTGCAACTATAGGTGATCATTCGTATGCCACCAAGATTTAAGAGAATATTTTCTTGTTGTTTGCCCCATAGGCAAAGTAAAATTGAGCCATTCAATTAAAAACTATAGTTTATGAGGAGAGAAATATCTTTTATTGTCATCTACAGTACTTTTTTTCCCCTTGAAAGATAACCCTATTGCCTCCTTTCACTTTAAAATAATGCCCTTCCTTAAGATGACTAAAATCACATAGAGCATATTGGTTGTCTCTGTGTCAAAGATAGGAGTGAGAGACTTTTCACTGAATAATCTCTTATATTTTATTTATTTACTTTTTTGCGGTACGCGAGCCTCTCACTGTTTTGGCCTCTCCCGTTGTGGGGCACGGGCTCCGGACATGCAGGCTCAGCGGCCATGGCTCACGGGCCCAGCCGCTCCGCGGCATGTGGGATCTTCCCGGACCGGGGCACAAACCCGTGTCCCCTGCATCGGCAGGCGGACTGTCAACCACTGCGCCACCAGGGAAGCCCATCTCTTATATTAAAAAAAAATTTTAAACCATGTGAATAAATTACCAATTCAAAACACAAAGTAAAAATTTTTTAAGGTCAAAAATAAAATATACATCTATACCCCTTTTACTTTTTTAAAGATAAATGCTTGCACTGCTGGTGGGAATGTGAGTTGGTTCAGCCACTATGGAGAACAGTATGGAGGCTCCTTAAAAAACTAAAAATAGAACTACCATATGACCCAGCAATCCCACTACTGGGCATATATACCCTGAGAAAACCATTAATTCAAAAAGAGTCATGTACCAAAATGTTCATTGCAGCTCTATTTACAATAGCCAGGACATGGAAGCAACCTAAGTGTCCATCATTGGATGAATGGATAAAGAAGATGTGGCACATATATACAATGGAATATTACTCAGCCATAAAAAGAAACGAAATTGAGATATTTGTAGTGAGGTGGATGGACCTAGAGTCTGTCATACAGAGTGAAGTAAGTCAGAAAGAGAAAAACAAATACCATATGCTAACACATATATATGGAATCTAAGAAAAAAAATGTCATGAAGAACCTAGGGGTAAGACGGGAATAAAGACGCAGACCTGCTAGAGAATGGACTTGAGGATATGGGGAGGGGAAGGGTAAGCTGTGACAAAGTGAGAGAGTGGCATGGACATATATACACTACCAAATGTAAAATAGATAGCTAGTGGGAAGCAGTGGCATAGCACAGGGAGATCAGCTCGGTGCTTTGTGACCACCTAGAGGGGTGGGATAGGGAGGGTGGGAGGGAGGGAGATGCAAGAGGGAAGAGATATGGGAACATATGTATATGTATAACTGATTCACTTTGTTATAAAGCAGAAACTAACACACCATTGTAAAGCAATTATACTCCAATAAAGATGTTAAAAAAAAATAACAAGGAGCCAGATATAAATACAATAGAGGAAGACAAACACTTCATGCTGGAGCATGTGAATATAGCAATGAATATATTCCCAAATAATCATACTATCTGGACTTCAAGAAAATCTTTTCTGAGTCACTTGAAAGAGTATAATTATAAAACAAAGTAGCATTGGCATATGGAGCAAGTACTGTACTGACATACTTATGCTAAAAAAATTATTTGTTGTTTATCTGAAATTCAAGTTTAACTGAGCATTCTGTAAATTATCTGGCAACCCTAGCTAAACATCCATTTAAAAAAATCATAGACAACTCATCATTTTACCAGCAGATGGCTCCCCAAATCTAGTTTAGAATAAGATAGTACACTCAGACCTAGTGAGGAGTCATTATTGTTTCAGGGTTTTTGTTGTTTTGAGTGTTTATTTGTTTGATTGGTTTGTTGTGGGTGGGTTAGTTTTTGTGGGGCATGGAAATTTTAATTTAGTTATACAAAAACATAGAACATTCCTTCCAGCCATTTCATATGATTCTTCATAATCCTTAACTTTAGAATTAAAATGAAAAAGAAATAAGTTAATTTTTAATTTTTTTTAATATTTGCTCAAGCATTTAAATGCTAAGGCAACATGTATAATTTCAGTGTAAAGTGGCTCTGACATTTCACAAAGGAATTTCATACCAATTACATTATGTATCCTGAGCTTTAGGGCAAAGCTCTCCATAAAAACCATACCTTTACCTCTTTCAGGCAGTCTGATTTGCTAGGATATTCTAGCATTGAGGCATGAGCTCTGTTTTTATTTGTTTATACCTTATTAAAAAAATTGAAGTATAGTTGACATATAATATTATATAAGCTACAGGTGTACAATATAGTGATTCACAATTTTGAAAGGTTATATTCTATTTATAATTATTATAAAATGTTGGCTATATTCCCCATGTTGTACAATATATTCTTGTAGCTTATTTTATACATAATAGTTTGTATCTCTTAAACAAGCTGTGTTTTGACTCAAAACACACACCCAGTGCTCCCAATGAAATCAGTGATTCAACAGAATTTTTTGACATGCCACAACTTTACTAACCTTTTGCCAATGCCAGAATGTCTTGATATATTCAAGTGTATTTTCTAAGAAAAAAGTATTATAGAAACAACTGTTGTCTTAAAGTCTATTTTGTTTGATAGTAGTATAGCCAGTCAAGCTCTCTTTTGGTCTGTTTTGCAAGGCTATAGTTTTCCATACTTTCACTTTCAGTCCATTTGTGTCTTTGAATCTAAACATGTCTCTTGCAGCCAACTTATAGTTGGATTTTTAAATCCATTCTACTAACCTCTGCTTTTTAATTGGTGTATTTAACCCATTTACATTTAATGTAATTACAAATTAGGATTTCTATCAACCATTTTTCTATTTGTTTTCTATATGTCATATGTCTTTGTTCCTTTATTCCTCCATTTCTGCCTTCTTTTGCTAAAGTAAACTTTTAAATGGATATTTTAAATAGATATTGTTAAGCAAATATTAAAATAGATATTTAAATATATTTCTCCTATAAACTGCCAATCTTTCTCAGTCTCATCAAATCCTTCCTCACGTGCTTTTTTCTTAGTAAATAAATCACAGACTTGAACATATCAAGAAACAAATAGAAAGAGTGAAGAGAGCTGCCTGGGGTTATGCAACAAATTCATGGCAACATTAGGATTAAAAACAAGGTCTTGGGCTTCCCTGGTGGCTCAGTGGTTGAGAGTCCGCCTGCCAATGCAGGGGACACGGGTTCGTGCCCCAGTCCGGAAAGATCCCACATGCCACGGAGCAGCTGGGCCTGTGAGCCATGGCTGCTGAGCCTGCGCGTCCGGAGCCTGTGCTCCGCAACGGGAGAGGCCACAACAGTGACAGGCCTGCGTACCAAAAAAAACCAAACCAAAACAAAAAGCAAACAAAAAAACCCCAGGTCTTCTGGACTTCCCTGGTGGCGCAGTGGTTAAGAATCTGCCTGCCAATGCAGGGGACATGGGTTTGAGTCCTGGTCTGGGAAGATCCCACATGCTGCGTAGCAACTAAGCCTGTGCGCCACAACTACTGAGCCTGCGCTCTAGAGCCCACAAGCCACAACTACTGAGCCCACGTTCCACAACTACTGAAGCCCACATGCCTAGAGCCCACGCTCCACAACAAGAGAAGCCACTGCAATGAGAAGCCCATGCACCGCAATGAAGAGTAGCCTCCGCTCGCCGCAACTAGAGAAAACCTGCCTGCAGTGACGAAGACCCAACATAGCCAAAAATAAATAAAATAAATGAATTAAAAAAAACACACACACAAAATCCCCAGGTCTTCTGACTCTAGTTTCAAAGTTCCCATTACTACTGTGCCATATAAGTGGATGGAATTAATCTGTGACATGAGATCCTTCTAATTTTTTTTTTTTTTGGTCAGTTCTGAATTTCTTATATTTTCTTCCTCTTGTTTCAGAGGAAGCATTGTTTCTCTAACTAATTCTTGAACTCAGAACTCTTAACACTGTGCTTCCCCAAGTGTGAGGCCAGCACCATTAAAGGTATGAGAAATGATTTGAAGTGGTTTGCCAAACCAGTGCTGAATAACAACACACAATAAGAAAGCTGCTTTATCCAATCCTCTTTTATTCCCTCTGTCAAGGAGAAAAGTGTCATTTTTGTACTGGTGTTTAATGCCTCTCTAACATTGCCTGTCTCCCTTTTTAAGCAAGAACAATCAACCTCAAGCCTGGATCATTGGTATAACCATTCTAGCTAGAATTCAATAGTGTTATTTTGCTTTTATTGTTGTTATTTCATTTATGGCAAATGATAATGATTTTCCATTTACAAGTTTTCTATTTAAGTAAAACCATGATTCTGAGTTAAAATAAAATACTGATGGGTGGGAGGGAGACGCAAGAGGGAAGAGATATGGGAACATATGTATATGTATAACTGATTCACTTTGTTATAAAGCAGAAACTAACACACCATTGTAAAGCAATTATACCCCAATAAAGATGTTAAAAAAAATACTGAGTAAGTAATATAAATGGCAGTATATGGATATGGAAAAATAACTCATGAACGTGGTGTTTGAATGACTAACTCTGGGAAACTACTCTGTTGCCGCAATCTATTACAATGGTTGTCCGTTGTAACCCTTGTTTCTCTTGGGCCACAAAGAACAGTCAAGGGCTGGGATGATAAGTCTCCAGAATCTTCTTTTCCCCTTTCATTTAACTCAAACTCTTCCTTAGCTTCTTTGTCATTTTTGGCTCCTAAATCTCAGAATTATTCCTAATGGTGCTTTCTCTGAACTGCCATGCTCTGGACTTTTGTTCCTTTTCACTTGCCCACCCTTCAAGACTCTTTGCTCTATCTCAGTCTTCTGCTGCTTCTAAATTAAGGAAGATTTTTTTTATCCCTCTGCAAGTGGTTATGTCTCTTTTGGTTAATCTTTGATGGTCTTGTGTTAAAGAACCCACAATCATATTTTGATTTTCTTAAAGGGATCTTTGCATTTCTTTTTCAAGTTGTTTGGGATGAGTTTCTGCAAGGACTAGGCAAGAAAACTCTTGAGTAATGCTACCCTCTGCAATATGCAAAGTATTCCTTCACACCAACTCTCACCCAGCATCAGAGGATGATGTTCCTTTACCTCAGGGTGAGTTTCCTGCCTTCTTGGGTATTTCCTCCTCCCTCCTCTGGAGTGGGCTATTTCAGTATCTGTCAGTCCCCAAATGTACCTTACCCATAAGACCCTGAGGATCCTCAGACAAAAAGGGTCCCTGATGCCTGCCCAAGCTTAGGTCCACAATGCAACACTAGATAGCTTTGCCAAATAAAAAAGAATAAGGAAAAGAATTATTGTAAAGAAAACTGATGGTACCATTTCTAAGTAACCATAATGATAAACTGTGTCATGATGTTTAAGAACACAAGTTAAAATTCTTTGTTTCACATGCTTTTTACATTTCTATAACAAGCTTCAGTGGAACTGAGCACAGTTTTTTATGCCCAGGTCAAACTGAAGCAAGTGAGCAAATGTTTTTTGAATAACTACTTGGCTAACATACAGGAGCTACTCTGAGTCAAATGCAAGGAATGTTAATTTACAAATATTTCCAATACTCTACCCCCTGGGGAAAGAAAATCACTTCTTTAAGTTCCTTTTGCAGAAAACTCCAGGTAACTAACTTTTAATTTTCTACACCATCTCTGATTTAATGTTCCGATCACACTACAGAGTGCAACTTAAACAAAGACTATATTTTTTTCCTATCTGCTTTCACAACAGTTGAATCCACGTACCCATCTCTATGGTTACTTCTGTATGGTGCTCACTGAAATCTGATATGCTTCCTTTTAGCCCTCCCCAACAATACTTTAAGTCCACAATGAGTCCATAAACCAGCAGTAAAAGGTAAGGAGGCAGGATTATACACATGCTTAGAGTAAATAGTAACCATGAATTCATCGACCCACAACTGCTGGCCTAAGCTTTACTTTGGGGATAGAGACTCTCATTAAATCTTGTTTTCAATACAGTGAGCTGTCACTTACATTGATCTATCATTAAAAACAAAACAAAACGAAAAAAACGAGCTCCTCAAATTATAGTTTGAAAGACAGTAGTATTTTAAAGTTTATAGCTAGCTTTTACCTCACATTTTCCACAGATTGTACGGTGTACTGCGTGGTGCATAATAAAATATATCATGATCCCTAAAACATCTTCACATTTATAACCTTCTGTGCAGGTATGTGTGTATGAAAGAGTGATATTTTGCTCTTTCTGAAAATAAAAAGCATCTGGTAATAAAAAGATATAATATATAATAAAATTTAAAAGATATGATAAAACTATTTTAGAGTGTGTGTATTGTTCAAGTTGTGAGAGTAGAAGGATGGCAGAAGGGGGGGGTACAGAGCTGTACATAAATATATATAATAAAAATTGAAGGGTGTCCAAATACAAGTATATCCATCAATTTCTTGAGGGTAAGGTCCCGGATCATTCTATACACTCATTTAGTTTACCTCCAGGGCTGAGCAAAGTGAGAGGTATATGGTAAGAATTTAATATATACCTGTTAAATGAATGAATGAATGTGCATATGCATGCACAAAATGTTATGGGAACAGAGAGTAGGGAACGCTTGACATTGAGAATAATGGAAATGAGTGAACTGGTGGGTGATGGGGTCAGGGGGTAGAGGTTTGTAGCAGATTGCTACTAATAGTTCCCCAATATCCATTCTCCCCTTCTTCTCTAGCAATAGTACCCTTCATTTCTAGCTGGACACATTTGCCAACCCTCTTTGCCGCTAGGGATGTCATGTGACTGGCCAACGGAAGGTAAGCAAAAGTTATGTGTGCACCTTTCAGGTCATGTCTTTGAAAGTAACAGGCATGTCCTTCCTTTCCTCTTTATTCCTCTAACCACTGGCTGGAAATGGACATCGTGGTAAGCCATCTTGGGCTAAGCTGACAACGGCAAACCCTTCAGATGCATTCTAAAATAGGAGTCTGGGCCCTGACAACTTTGTGGAGGAGAGCCACTATGCCAACAAGACTTTATGTGAGAAATAAACTCCTATTTTACTGAAACCAGTGGTTATTTTGAGTCTCTGTTACAGAGGCTAAATTTACATCCTAATACAAGTGTCAGGAAGGCTTTTACAAAAGGTGATGCTTGCACTGAGTTTCAAAGATTGAATAGGAGTTCACCAGCTGGACAAAAAGGGAAGAGCATTCAAGACTGAGGGAACAGCATGTGTAAAGATATGGAAGTTTAAAGAGTGACTTTAGGATGCCAAGCAATGATGGTTTAAAGGCAGTTTGGGACTTCCCTGGTGATCCAGTGGTTAAGACTGCGCTCCCAATGCACGGGGCCCAGGTTCAATGCCTGGTCAGGAAAGTAGATCCCACCTGCTGCAACGAAGATCCTGCCCACGGCAACAAAGATCCCACGTGCCACAACTAAGACCCAGCGCAGCCAAATAAATAAACACATAAATATTAAAAAAAAAAAAAAAGGCAAACAAAGGCCAGATAACAGAAGACCCTGTCTGCCTTGCTGAAAAGCTGGGTTTTGTCCTGGTAGACAAGAAGATACTATATGGGAGGTGTGCTGGAGAGTGAAAAGATTAAAGTCTCACAACTCACATGCAAAATAAGGTGGGATAATTAATCTGTTGTGTAGGACAGGGAACAAAATCTAAAGGATTTTTTCAAGTCAGGGATAGAGGTGGAATTAGAACCAGTAGTCTTTTAATTATACCAGAGTTTTTCCAACTGTGTGGTCTTTGGGCTGACTACATCAAAATCAGCTGGGTTACCTGCTAAAATTGCTAACTCCTGGGTTCCACTCCAGATCTACTCAGAATCTCTGGGGATAATTCCAGGAATTTGCACTTTTAACAAGGGTTTTAGGTGCGTGAAAGTTGAAAACCAATGACTATACCAGTCTACCTCAAACATATCTCTATTTTACTATTCCAGTAAAAGTCTTTCAGATGCTAGTTCAGCAGACTAGCTTTCTCTGTAATCTCATACCTTCTAGGATCTAAAGATTAAAAAAGGTGCTTCATAAATAAACCTTATAGAGGGGGAAAAGAGGGACTAACTACTGAGCTACTATTGATATTTTCCAGACAGTCTTCTTGACACACATCATTCCACTAAATCCTCACAAACATCCTCGAAGATAGGCATTACTAACTCCACCTTACAGATGCAGAAACTGAGGCCAAGGGATGTTAAGGACTCGCCTAAGGTTACACAGATATCAGTTCATCAAATGCCAAAGTCTATCCCTTCCTGTTTAACCCACAGAGGAAGGACTAGTGAACAAAATTTGGAATTCCTGAGTGACCATAACTGATCTTAGTTATGTAAATTATGTTTCTTTTCCAGATTGGACCACTTTTACAAAGTAGATGAACAAAATCTGAGATTCCTAACCAGTAGCCAATAGAGTTATTTAACGCAAGTATATTTAGCATGCTTTTTGCTGAGTTTGGGGCTTGGACTTGCAAGATTTTCATGTGACTTTGTTTGATCTTAGTACAAAATGAAGAACTTCCCTCAACTTGCAGGCTTTGGTTTTTGCTTTATGGAGAAAATGGAGACCAAGTATCTAGCAGGTTTCTTTTTTTCTTTTAAGTAGATATTAGCAACTCTTTTATTGATTTTTAAAATGATTTCGACTTTTTTTCACTTAAAACTTGAAACATAATTTGTGAAGTTCCACAATCCAACGCCCATTTCTATTTTACTGAAGACTTTCCTAAACCAAGCAAGAAATGTGAAGTACATATATGTTATATTTCATTGCATGACCTTTATATATTCACATTTGCATTAGTTCATTGAATTTTACTGTAAGAAAAATTTGAGTGCATACAAAAAAGCTCTAGATATTCTGACTGGCAGTAAAATCAGTAGACTACCAGACCTATTGAAATCTGCTGGAGAAGTTTCAAAGTAGCAATACAAATGGTGTACATTAGAGGAAAAAAAGCCATCTTTTCCTTTCCAGTTTTAGAACATGCACTTTGGAGATAACAGGCTAAAAGGCTATCAATGAAGTGTTTAAAATGCGCATAAACTCAATAGAGGATTTAAATCTCATTCATTTTGTTTTTATTCTAGAAATTAAGAGAGTATTTTTCCACTACCTTTAAAAATGAGCACAGGGCTTCCGGCACAGTGCTTGAGAGTCCGCCGATACAGGGAACACGGGTTCGTGCCCCGGGACGGGAGGATCCCACATGCCGCGGAGCGGCTGGGCCCGTGAGCCATGGCCGCTGAGCCTGCGCATCCGGAGCCTGTGCTCCGCAACGGGAGAGGCTACAACAGTGAGAGGCCCGCGTACCGGAAAAAAAAAAAAAAAAGAGCACAGCTCACTTTCTTTGATGCATTATGATGCAGACTTCGCTCCAGGGCTCTCAAAAATTAAAGTAGCCATATTAAAACCCTTTGGGGTGGTTTATATATAATCCCAGTTCCATTCTATAATTTGAAGGGTGGGGTGAATTTGATTTTTTGTAGGTCCATTTCAGCAGCATCTTTCTTTGCAGGCAACTCCTGGAAAGGAAGGATGCGGTCTTAAATTGGCAAAGGTCTTTACACAACTTGCTCTGGAAGGGTCCGTCTAATGTGATATCTATTGTCCTAAAAAGCGTGGAAATAAAGTCGACTAGTCCCTTTTTTTCCTTTTCTTCCGTAGTTCTACACTCATCTTTTTTTTTTTTTTGCGGTACGCGGGCCTCTCACTGTTGTGGCCTCTCCCGTTGCGGAGCACAGGCTCCGGACGCGCAGAGTCAGCGGCCATGACTCACGGGCCTAGCCGCTTCGCGGCATGTGGGATCTTCCCGGACCGGGGCACGAACCCGCGTCCCCTGCATCGGCAGGCGGACTCTCAACCACTGCGCCACCAGGGAAGCCCCACTCATCTGTTTTAACATTTCCTGCGCCCCCGCTAAACTGGGTGTTGTCAGCGATACAAAATTCTTGCTTTCAAGGAGACCGCAGGGGACGTGTTGGGGAAAAGGGGCCACCTGTGAATCTGGGGCAGTCGAGGATGCTCAGGATGGCGCGGTCCAACTGTGCATGGGCCTTCAACGCCACGAAGGGCTGACACAAGCGTCCCGGGACG
Organism: Globicephala melas; assembly: GCF_963455315.2. Taxonomy (NCBI): domain Eukaryota; kingdom Metazoa; phylum Chordata; class Mammalia; order Artiodactyla; family Delphinidae; genus Globicephala; species Globicephala melas. Next base: position 64,781,111 of record NC_083318.1, read on the forward strand.
AGGGAGGAAGAGCAACTCGCTGAGGAAAAGTAGGCTCTGGCCAAATCCCGCGGGAACTGCCCTTCCCTCCGGCGGCGTTCCCTCCCCCACCTTGGTTGCCAAGGAGACCCGAGTCCTGGGCCGGCGGACTGCTACAGGCGGGGGAGGCCTACCTTTCCGCGGCCTGAGTCGACTGCTTCACCAGCCTCGCCGTCCGCCGTGCTCCGCAGCCGCGTCCGTCAAGCGCGACAGCGCACGGGCGGGCGAAGGCCTGAGGTGCGTCCTCCCTCCGGGAACCGGAGCGAAGCGAGAGCTGGGGTCGCGACCCCCCTGCCCAGACCCAGGCGGGTGGGAGAGGCTCATTTGAACCAAACTGCCGGCGCGGGTTGCCGCCGCAGCCCCGCAGTCCCGGGGCTCCCGAGGGCGTTGTTTCAGGCACCAGCCACAGGTGCCCGAAGTGCTGGCGGCTGCGGCGTCTCTGTCCCCAAAGCCCCAGGGAACATCCGCCCTCTGGGGTGAGGGAGGACTCGCGGGAACCAGTGAAAAGGAGCGCCCGAGGGGCCGCAGACGCTCCCAAACGGGCCTTGGTAAAAGTCTCGTCGCTTCGGAGGCGATTGGGAGCCGTCTCCACCCCTCTCCCTTTGTGAGTGTGTGGAGGTTTCGTTCGGACTTGCCCGGCTCGAAGTATGGGATGCTCGTGTCGGCCAGTAAATGCCACCTCTTGGTCTTTAGGGCCACACTGGGTGGGCCACCAAGTGTGGTCGTGCAGAAATAGTGATTTACCGAGATAATCTTTTCTTTTCAGAGACGATGCTTAAGGTACAAGGAAAACCATTTCCTGGGACATCTGAATTGTAATTCAAGCTTGAGTTACTACAGTGAAGGGGCAAACATGCTTGACCCCGCCAGTAAAGTGGAGTTTTCGGAAGAAGAAACTACCGAGGAGATCTCCCAACTCTCTTATCTCCAACTCTCTTCCCTGGCACTGTCAGGGGACACAGCATACAGCGAAAAAACCTCAACTGGTTTGCCCGAAAAAACTGGCTATCCGGACTCCGTTTACATTATGGCAGCGAACATTTTTCAGGGCATTCGATTCGAAAACTCACCAGAGAAGGTCTTAATAAAGTATGGGAATGAGCCCCTGCCGTCCTCCACCGAGTCTGAGGATGAATCCTTTCAGCGTTTGGCCTATGAGCTGGCTTTCAGTGCCCTGAAGTGTGAGTAGTACCCGTTTTGACAGTCAGCACTAACGGAAAATAATGAGAGAATTTGTGGAGTGCAGTCCCCCTTCTTGCCCCCTCATGCACACACCAGATTTTGTTTTTAGGCTTTTGAATATCTTTGGTCAGTTGCAAATGTCCAGGCATTAGGAGAGTTTCCCTGTACAGCAAGCTCTTTCAGGCCAGAAACGTTTTTTTCTCTGCAGATTTCCCCGTGCCTAGAACCGTGCCTTGTCCTTAGATGGGTCAAAATTAAAGCAAGTTAAGATGATCCGAATCACTGCCATTCGCTTTAATTTTGGAAGCTTGTAAATTTATTTTTTCAAATTTTTGTAAAAGTCCCCTTTCTAACTTGCTGCCAGGATTTGAGGTGTAATATTGCAGATTTCCTCAATGGTGGGTAATGATCAACTTGAGTATGGAGTTGACTCCAGTACAGAATCAAATATTTTTACTGTGAGAGCAGTCAAAGGGCCTGGAGACATGTTTCTGTACTAGCTATAAACTATAATACAATATGAACTATAAAGTTTATATTGGTTTGTGTACTGAGTATTCCAAAAGAATTTCCAGAAATGTTTGGAGTATTAGCAGCCTGGCTGAAATGATGAGCTTCTTAGAGACACCCAGAAAGGGCATCACTCATTTGCATATATTTCCTTAGTGTTAGTACTTACTGGGCCTTGTACATCCTTGCACAGAGGCAGTTAACAATTGTTCAGTGAATTAAAATGTCCCATTAATTACTCAGATACGAATGTATATTTTTGGTTGTCTGCAGACATGAGGTAGCTCAACTCTGAAGCCAGGAATTTGCCATCACAGAGAAAAATTTATATGATGTTAAGAGGCAACTACTCTTTGGGTTTCATTTCTTTATTTTCTGCTTGTGATCTTTTTTTTTCTTTTAAAATCTATCTTAACCATTTTTTCCCTCCTCCAGTTTAATCTTTCAGATTCTATTTCATCCCTTCCCTCCTCTTCCTTTTTAAAATGCAGATTTAAAGACCAACCAGAGTGTTGTACTTTAAATCATGAGTCAGGTGAACATTTGAACATTTTCTCCTTGCAGCAGTGAAATGCAGACTAGGCATTTATGTTGATTAGTTGATATTTTAATGGTAATGCCAAAATTCTATTATAGACAATTTTTTTTCCCCGATAAGAATATTGAAACTTACCTTTAGAAATCAATTATAAAAGCCTGAAATTATTCTTTGTAAAATTAATGCATTGACTAGATGGTCATGCTATAGTGATGTGTATGGTAGATTATCTTTTTCTTTCTCTTGATCTATATTTGTGTTTTATGAAAGGGTCTTGTGACTGACATTTTTTAATAACCTAGAAATTCCCATTTAGATAAATTATTGTCATAGACATTTATAAACCTACTTTTCCTTGAAATGTTCATTTTTATAAGTTCAAATTCTAAGATGAGATGGCTTTGGTTGTTTACTTGGTACAACTATTACTTTCTTCTTAATGATAATAATATCTTGCTTTAAATTATCATCTGAATAATTTCTAATGTTCAAATGGAATAAAACTAGAATTCCTAAGTTCAGTGGGTTTCCAAGATAATTAAGAACCTGATATTTTGCTTTAAAATATTGGAGACTCTTATGCATTTCATTTTTGCCTTTTGTATTATCAGTGTTCTATCAATACTTTCACATGTAATATTTTGTAGACTCACATCTCGCTTATACAGTATAGGTTCAGGGAATCACGGTTCAGGAAAGAAAACTGAGGATTTCTTCTCTAAGGTTTTATAGGAGCAGTAAAGCTGAAAAGGTTAATGTACAAATTAAGAGAGCTTGGGTAATGGTCTCTTTTGTTTGTGAATTTGTGAACAGATAATTGAATCATATTACCATATCTTTTTAAGGAAGTACGAAGAAAAAAATCTATACAAATGTTAAGTGTATTTTTTTGGTTGTGTTTTATGTTTTCCAGTTTTATTATTTGCCCTTTTGTTGATGTCCTTTGTGTATAAGGTATTTCAAAGCAGAGAGTGTATTTTTCTGATTAATCTTTTAAAGGTTTAAAGGGCTCAGAATCATGTTTGTTGAAATGACCACCTCTAGTCTCACTCTGCTAAATAACTGCAAGGTCAATTGTCTGTTAAAGAAGGTAATGAAGAGTAAGCTATTCCTATTAAGTTTGACTTATGTCAAAGAAGTAGAGTACTAGCAGCTAATTTATTTTTTAAAAGTATCTCTGGATGTTTCAAGGACTATTAAATATTAAAACAGAAGAAAAACTGGCGAAACGATTTCTTTAAAAAAAAATTAATGAACAACCCATTAAGAAAAAAAATTGAGGAAAGAGATGTTTCTGAAATTGTTGATCTTATTCCTGGTTTAATTCTTTCTCCAACCTCTCTAGTTGTAAATAGTATTTGATGACCTCTCAGTCCGAGGAACTGGCTGTGGCATTAACTTGGTCATTTCAAAATCATGTAACCTGTCAGTGAAAAACCTAGCAAATACTTAATATATGGTCTGGTTATGGCTTTGGGAATAAGTATGTGTAGTCAGGGATCCCCAAGACCACCCTCAAGTTCAATGATTCACTAGAAGGACTCACAGAACTCAGTAAAGCTGTTATACTCATGGTTACAGTTTACTACAATGAAAGGATAAAGATTAAGATCAGCACCAGAAAAATATACACAGGACAAAGTCCAGAAGAGACCAGGTACAGCTTTCTATTGTCCTTTCTCAAAGGAGTCTTACGGACAGTGCTTAATTCTCCCAGCAACAATGTATGACAACATCTATGAAGGTTGTCAAGTTTCCCTCTTTCCACAGATAACAAAAACCCCATGTACTTATATTTATAATTATAAGAGGGCCTTGGCATTCTTTTTTTTTTAACTGAAGTATAGTTGAATTACAATATTCTGTTAGTTTCAGGTTATAGCTAAGTGATTCAGTTATTTTTTTTTCAGATTATATACCATTACAGCTTATTACAAGATATTGTATATAGTTTCCTGTGCTATACAGTAAATCTTTGTTGCTTATCTATTTTATGTATAGTAGTTTGTACCTGTTAATCCCATACTCCTAATTTGTCGCTCCTTTTCCCTTTAGTAATCATGTTTGTTTTCTACGTCTGTGAGTCTGTTTCTGTTTTATGTATAGATTCATTTTTATTGTTTTTAGATTCTACGTATAAGTGATATCAGATAGTATTTGTCTTTCTCTGTCTGACTTACTTCACTAAGTATAATGTTCTATAGGTCCATCCATGTTGCTGCAAATGGCAATATTTCATTCTTTTTTTATGGCTGAATAACATCCCATTGTATATATATACACCGCATCTTAAGCCAATCATCTGTTGATGGGCACTTGGGTTGTTTCCATGTCTTGGCTATTATAAATAGTGCTGCTATGAACATTGGAGTGCGTGTATCTTTTTGAATTAGAGTTTTCATCTTTTCTGGATATATACCCAGGAGTGGGATTGCTGGATTATATGGATCTATTTTTTGTTTTATTAAGGAACCTGCATATGGTTTTCCATAGCGGCTACAATATACATTCCCACCAATAGTGTACAAGGGTTCCCTTTTCTCCACACCCTCTCCAGCATTTATTATGTGTAGACTTTTTGATGATAGTCATTCTGACTGGTGTGAGGTGATAGCTTGTTGTGGTTTTGCTTTGCATTTCTGTAATAATCAGTGATGTTGAGTGTCTTTTCATGTGCCTGTTGGCCATCTGTATGTCTTCTTTGGAGAAATGTCTATTTAGGTCTTCTGCCCACTTTGTGATTGGATTGTTTGTTTTTTTGGTACTGAGTTGTATGAGCTGTTTGTATATTTTGAATATGAAGCCCTTGTTGGTAGCATTGTTTACAGATAATTTTCTCCCATTCCATTGGTTGTCTTTTTGTTTTGCGGATGGTTTCCTTTGCTGTTTCAAAGCTTTTAAGTTTGATTAGGTCCCATTTATTTATTTTTGCTTTCTTTTTCTGTTGCCTTGGGAGACTGACCTAAGAAAATATTGCTACGATTTATGTCCAAGAATATTTTGCCTATGTTCTCTTGTAGGAGTTTTATGGTGTCATGTCTTATATTTAGTAATATAAGCCATTTCAAACTTATTTTTATGGATGGTGTGAGGGAATGTTGTAATTTCATTGATACAGGTGGCTGTCCAGTTTTCCCAACACCACTTGCTGAAGAGGCTGTCTTTTCTCCATTGTATATTCTTGCCTCCTTTGTCATAGATTAGTTGGCCATAGGTATGTGGATTTATTTCTGGGCTCTCTATACTGTTCCATTGATCTATATGTCTGTTTTTGTGCCAATACCACACTGTTTTGATTACTGTAGCTTTGTAGTATAGTCTAAAGTCTGGAAGCTTATACCGCCAGCTTTGTTCTTTTGCCTTAGGATTGCTTTGGCAGTTCTGGGCCTTTTGTGGTTCCATATCCATTTTAGGATTATTTGTTCTAGTTCTTGAAAAATGTCATGGGTATTTTGATAGTGATTGCATTAAATCTATAGAGTGCTTCACTTTAGCAATATTAATTCTTCCAATCCAAGAGCATGAACTACCTTTTCATTTTTTTGAATCATCTTCAATTTCCTTTATCAGTGTTTTATAATTTTCAGTGTATAGGTCTTTCACCTCCTTGGTTAAGTTTATTCCTAGGGTTTTGTTTCTTTTTTATGATGCAATAAACGATATAACTTTTAAAATTTTCTCTATCATTGTTAGTGTAAAGAAATCCAACAGATTTCTGTATATTAATCTTGTATCCTACTACCTTGCTGAATTCATTATTAGTTCTAATAGTTTTTGTGTGAAGACTTTAGGATTCTCTGTATAGAGTATTATGTCTTCTCCAAATAGTGTAAATTTTACCTCTTCCCTTCCAATTTGGATACCTTTTATTTCTTTTTCTTATCTGATTGTTGGGACTAGGACTTCCAGTACTATGTTGAGTAGAAGTGGTGAGGGTGGGCATCCTTGTCTTGTTCCAGAATTTAGTGGGAAGGCATTCAGCTTTTCACTGTTGAGTATTATATTGGCTGTGGGTTTGTCATAAATGGCTTTTATTATGTTGAGATATGTTCGCTCTATACCCACTTTGGTGAGAGTTTTTATTAGGAATAATGTCAAATTTTATGAGATGCTTTCCTGCGTCTTTTGAGATGATCTGTGGTTTTGTCTTTCCTTTTGTTAATGTGGTGTGTCACACTGATTGATTTGCATATGTTGAACCATCCTTAAGACCCTGGAATGAATCCCACTTGGTCATGATGTATGATCCTTTTTATGTATTGTTGGATTCAATTTGCTAATATTTTTTTGAAGATTTCTACATCTATATTCATTAAAGATATTAGCCTATAATTTCCTTTTTTTTGTAGTTTCTTTGTCTGGTTTTGGTATCAGAGTGATGGTGGCTTCATAGAATGAATTTCACAGTGTTCCGTTCTCTTCAATTTTTTGGAATATTTTGAGAAGGCTCAGTATAATTTCTTCATTGTATGTTTGGTAGAATTCCCCAGTGAAGCCGTCTGCTCCTGGACTTTTGTTTGCAGGGAGTTTTTTTTTAAATTACAGATTCTATTTCACGTCTGGTGATTGTTCTGTTCAAATTATCTGTTTCTTCTGGACTCAGTTCTTGTAAATCTTATGTTTTTAGAAACTGTCCATTTCTTCTAGGTTGTCCAATTTGTTGGCATATAACTGTTCATAGTATTATGATTTTTTTGTATTTCTGTATCAGCTGTTACTTCTCCTCTTTCATTTCTTATTTTGTTTATTTGGGTTTTCTCTCTTTTCTTCATGTTGAACCTGGCTAGAGGTTTGTTGAATTTATCTTTCTCCAAAAAACAGCTCTTGGTTTTATTGACCTTTTCTGTTGTTTTCTATTTTACTTTATTTTATTTTTTTATTTTATTATTTTTTAAAATTTATTTTTGGCTGTGTTGGGTCTTTGTTGTTGCACATGGGCTTTCTCTAGTTGCAGCGAGCAGGGGCTGCTCTTTGTTGTGGTGCATGGGCTTCTCATTGCAGTGGCTTCTCTTGTTGCGGAGCAAGGGCTCTAGGAGCACGGGCTTCAGTAGTTGCACACGCGGGCTCAGTACTTGTGGCATGCGGGCCCTAGAGCACATGGGTTTCAGTAGTTGCAGCGTATGGGCTCAGTAGTTGTGGCATGCAGGCTCTGGAGCACACAGGCTTCAGTAGTTGTGGTATACGGGCTTAGTTGCTCTGCGGCATGTGGGATCTTCCTGGACCAGGGATCAAACCCATGTCCCCTGCACTGGCAGGCAGATTCTTAACCACTGTGCCACCAGGGAAGTCCCTCTGTTGTTTTCTACTTTTTTTTTTAAATTTATTATTATTTTCTTTTGCAGTACGCGGTCCTCTCACTGTTGTGGCCTCTCCCATTGCAGAGCACAGGTTCCAGACACGCAGGCTTAGCAGCCATGGCTCACAGGCCTAGCCGCTCTGTGGAATGTGGGATCTTCCCAGACTGGGGCACGAACCCATGTCCCCTGCATCGGCAGGCAGACTCTCAACCTTCCCTGCGTCACCAGGGAAGCCCCCTCTGTTGTTTTCTTGATCTGTATTTATTTCTTTTCTGATCTTTATTATTTCCTTCCTTCTGATGACTTTAGGTTTTGTTTGTTCTTCTTTTTCTAATTCTTTTAGGTGGTTGGTTAGGTTATTTATTTGAGATTTTTCTTGTATCTTGAGGAAGGCCTGATTCATTGTGAATGTCCATCTTAGATCTGCTTTGGCAGCATCCCACAGATTTTGTAAGGTTGTGTTTTCATTTTCACTTGTCTTGAGGCATTTCCTCATTTCTTCTTTTATTTCATTGTTGACCCATTGGTTTCTTAGTAGCATGTTGTTTAGTCTCCATGTGTTCATTCTTTTCCTGTTTTTCTTTCTGTGGTTGATTTCTGGTTTCATACTGTCGTGGTCAGATAAGATGTTTCAAATAATTTCTGTCCTTTTAAATTTGTTGAGGCTTGTTTTATGACCTAGTATGTGGTCTGTCCTAGAGAACATTTCATGTGCCCTTGAAAAGAATCTGTATTCTGGTTTTTTTGGATGTAGTATTCTGTAGATATCAATTAAGTTCAACTGATTGTGTCATTTAGAACCTCTGTTGCCTTACCGATTTTTTGTCTGGATGATCTGTCCATTGATGTCAAAGGGGTGTTAAGGTTGGCTACTATTGTATTGTCAGTTTCTCCCTTTATGTCTGTTGTTGTTTCTTTTATATGTTTAGGTGCTGCTGTATTGGAGGATTATATGTTAACGAGCATATTATCTTCTTGTATTGATCTCTTTATCATTATACAATTCCCTTCTTGTCTTTCTTTATGGACTTTGTTTTAAAGTCTATTTTGTCTGATGTGAATATTGCTACCCCCACTTTCTTTGTGTTTCCATTTGCATGAACTATCTATTTTCATCCCCTCACTTTCAGTTTGTGTGTCTTTCACCCTGAAGGAAGTCTCTTGTAGGCAGCACACTAAGGGTTCTTGTTTTTGTTTCTTCATCCAATCTGCCACGCTGTGTCTTTTGATTGGAGCATTTAGTCCATTGACATTTAAGGTAATTATTGATAGGTATGTACTTATTGCCATTTAACCCTTGTTTTTCAGTTGTTTTTATAGTTCTTTATTTCTTCTTTTTGTTTTTCCTTTTGTGGTTTGATAATTTTCTTTTGTAGTACGCTTGAGTTACTTTCTTTTTGGTTCTTGTGAAACTACAGTATATTTTAAATTTGTGGTTACCATGGAGTAACCACAAATTTAAAATATACTGTAGTTTCAAGTATGTTCAAGTATGTTAACTCACAGCTGTGTCTACTGGCTTTAAACTGATAGTCATTCAACTTCAAACACATTCTAAATGATCTATATTTTTATACTCCCCTCACCCACATTTTGTGATTTTGCTGTCCTATTTTCTTCATGCATATCTTTTTACTGTTAGTTGTAGTTATAATTGCTTTTACAATTTTTTGATTGTTTTTTAATCTGTGTACTGACTGAAGTGATCTTCTGTCCTTTTATATATTTACCTTTCCTATTGTGATTTTCCCTTTCCTATAGTTTCTTGCTTCTTTTCTATTTAGAGAATATCTTCAATATTTCTTTTAGGGTAGGTTTAATATTGCTGAGTTCTTTTAGTTTTTGCTTGTCTAAGAAATTTTCTCTTCTTCTGTTCTAAATGATAATCTTGCTGGGTAGAGTATCCTAGGCTGCATGTTTTCCTTTTCAGGACTTTGAATATGTAATGCCACTCCTTTCTGGACTGCGAAGTTTTCTGCAGAGAAATCTGCTGATAGCCATATGGGGGTTCCCTTGTAACTGACTCTTTGTTTTTCTCTTGCTGCCTTTAGAATCCTTTCTTTATTTTTAAATGTCATTTTAGGGAATTCCCTGGTGGTGGTCCAGTGGTTAGGACTTGGCACTTTCACTGCTGTGGCCCGGGTTTGATCCCTGGTCAGGGAACTGAGATCCTGCAAGCGGTGTGGTGTGGCCAAATAAAATAAAATAAAATAAAATTGTCATTTTAATTATGATATGTCTTGGTGTGGGTCTCTTTGGGTTCATCTTTTTTGGGACCTTCTGTGCTTCCTGTACCTGAGATCTGTTTCCTTGTTTAGGTTTGGGAAGTTTTCAGCCATAATTTCTTCAATTACACTTTCAATTCTCTTTCTCTTTCCCTTCTGGAACACCTATTGGGCATCCGTTGGCACGTTTTGTATTATCTCATAAATCTCGTATGTTGATATCATTTTTTTTTTCATTGTCTTTCTGTCTGCTCTTCTGATTTAGTGATTTCCATTTTGCTATCTTCCAGGTCACTTATTCATTCTTCTGTGGCATTTAGTCTGCTCTTCATTGCTTCTAGATTGGTTTTTAATCTCAGCAATTGAATTGTCTATTTTTGATTGGTTCATCTTTATAGCTTCTAGTTCCTCATTACAGTGATGTGCATTTCTATCGATACTCTTTCTTAAATCAGTTAGAATTTTTATTATCTCCTTTTTGAACTCAGGGTCTAGTAAACTAGTGAGCTCTTTTTTTTTTTTTTAGAAGATGTTGGGGGTAGGAGTTTATTAATTAATTTATTTTTGCTGTGTTGGGTCTTCGTTTCTGTGCGAGGGCTTTCTCTAGTTGTGGCAAGCGGGGTCCACTTTTCATCGCGATGCGCGGGCCTCTCACTATTGCGGCCTCTCTTGTTGCGGAGCACAGGCTCCAGACGCGCAGGCTCAGTAGTTGTGGCTCACAGGCCTAGTTGCTCCGTGGCATGTGAGATCCTCCCAGGCCAGGGCTCGAACCCGTGTCCCCTGCATTAGCAGGCAGATTCTCAACCACTGCCACCAGGGAAGCCCGTGAGCTCTGTTTTATTATCTGTTCTTTCAGGGGATTTCTCTTGTTCTTTTAATTGGGAGTAGTTCCTCTGCCTTTTTGTTTTACTTAACTTTCTCTGTCTCTATGAATTTAGGAGGAACAGTTATCTACGGTGGTCTTGAAGGGTGTTTTTATGTGGGAGTGTCCCTGCATAGATTGTGTGTGTCCAGTGTTTTTGGCACAGTGGCTGGTTTTGGTATGGACTTCAGTCGCATCTTTCCTCAGGGTATGCTGGACATTATCCCCTTGATGGGAGTGTGGCTGGTATTCTGGTGTCCAGAGCCTGTACTGGATGTGAGGCAGGGCTTTCTCTCTGCTCCGTGGCTGTCACTGCCCTGTCAGGGGCAGGGTCTGCTCCCCAGCTGTTGGGGTGGAAGGCTTGAGGGTTGGGTTCAGTCGGACTCCATTGGCCTTGAGTACATGCTGTGCCCCAAAGGAGGTGATTTCTGAAGCAAGTGACGCCCACATGGTCACAGAGCACCTGTGTGCTGCCTGTGTAGGCATCCATAGTTCCACTCAGAAGCAGCCCAGGGTTGTGTCCCTTTCTCTGTTTTGTCTCAGATCTAGTTAAAGGCTATGGTGTGGAGTAGGCTGGGGCTGAGGGTCGGGGTGTTGTGGCTGCAGGAATTGAGGTGGCTGCGCTGCTGCCTGAGGTCTGGGCTGCCTCTGTGGCAGACTCCCAGGACCTGTCTGCCCCATATCTAGTGCTAAGCTGCGGTGTGGTGTGGGCACACTGGGGTATTCTTGCTAGGAGACTAACCACTGCTACTCCTGAGCTTGCTGACAGTGGTTGTCACCATTCCATCCACACCATGCCCCAGGACCTCCCAGCTATCTCTGCGGTAGCTAGATTGAGTTCTCTCCTAGGGCCTATATGCCCAAGATTCAGCACTTAGCCACTGCAGGCTCCTGTGGCGCTACCTCACATGCATGCTGACAGTGGCCGCTGTGGCTCCACCCGGATCACAGCCCAGGTGCCCCGTCTGTCTCTATGCAGCTACACTGAGTCTCTGCCCAGATTTCATGCCCGGCTGTGGTGTGGAGTGAATGGGGCCAGGGTGTTCGTCCCTTTGGATTGGGAAGTGGGGCAAGGTGGCAGTTGCCAGTGCAAGGCTCTCTTTGCCCTGGTTCTCAGCAAGCCAGCATGTGGTCACTCCTCACGTGTAGAGCCTAGGCTTCTCCAGCCCTCTGTCTGTCCCAGTGGATTTCTCAGCAGACAAGGGGGCCTGTCTCCTCTACGCTGGACTCCAGGACTGGGATGCCCAGATTGTGGTTCGACCTGCTTACTCCCCAGGGCGAGGGTCCACCTGTGTGGACCTTCTCTTCCTTACAGAGGTCACTCCTGGGGGCTCAGTTCCCAACCTGATGCTTTTTTTTTTTTTTCTGTCTCTGCCTGGTTACGTGGAGCTGTTTCTTGCTGCCTTTGTTCTTCTGCCAGTTTCCAGTTAGTTTTCCCTGAAAATTGTTCCACATGTAGAAGTAATTTTGAACTCTTTTGGGGGAGAGGTGAGCTCCACATCTTCCTACTCCACCTTCTTGATCCCCCTCAGCCTTGGCATCCTTGAAATGAAAGTTCTAGAAGTGAATTATATAAAGTGGATCATTTAAAGGAAACTCTATGGACACAGTAAAAATAGAGAAGGAGAACCTAGGCGAGAGTCAAAAGAAGAAATATCTTCCATCTTTCTTCCAGAATGGGAGGGATGATCAGACAGACTGTGTGAGTTTTAGGGATCCAATAAATAGCACTCTTCCTTGTACACTTGAGTTTGGAACCCACGGAGAGGAAAAAAAAAAAAGATGTCCGGGGACATGGCTTTAGATCTTCAGTCAAGCAGGCTTGCAAATACTTTATTCCTGAATTAGAACTTCCCGTCTAATCCAGACACAGCTGAAGAATTGCAGATCCCTCCACCCAACTCATGCAAGGCGTGTGGCAAAGAGCAGTCTGGAATGCATGCCCACCTCCTGCAGAAACACTGGCAGACAAAGACTGGAAGGGGGAGGGAGTGATATATGCCCCTGTTCATTCTTCCAAATTCACTAATTAAATAAATTCAATTTTCTTTTCACATGGAGTGATAAGTAAGGGGTAGGGAGAGAGTCCAAGGGTGTTTCTCTAGGGAAGGCCTTCTGCATTGGAAACATGAGGAATGAGGATTAAGAGTTCCCTTCAGCAGACTAAAGAGAAGAGGCTTTAATTAGTGGGGCACTAGGGATAATTGGAGCTATTGTGCTGAACTAGGATAGGTGAGGTTTGCTATCTTCAGATAAGTCCTGATAACCCACATCGGTCATTAGCAGTATGTTTTATTTAGCCAGTATGGTTTGTTGTAAGAGTGAGTAGAGGATAGGCAGCATAATGTGGTGAGGAGCGTGCACTTGGGTGCCAGACTGCCTGGGTTTGAGTCCCTGATCTGACTCTTGCTGTGTGACTATGAAAATATTACGTAACCAGTCAGTGCCTCATTTCCTACTTTATAAAATGGGATAATAATGGTACCTAATTCATAGGGTTGTGAGGGTTAAATGAATTAATATATGGAAGGCATTTAGAACAGTGTCTAGCACATAGAAAGCACTATCTAGAGCATACATAATTAATGTTGATATTGCTATGTGAGAATGTTCTGTAAACTATAGATATATAAAGGCAATGCATTCTGCACAATATTAGAGACAGCCCAGAGATTGTCAGTTTTGACAGGAGCCCTAGGAAAAAAATGCAGTGTTGGCAAAATCATGTTCTGTCTTCTTTTCCTTCATTCTACTGCTCCTATTTTTAGGAGTCCAGCAACTCCATTGCTCAAAGTTCTATAGCCTATGCAGGTGTGCTATCTTAGAAGTCCTTCATTCTTTTTTTTTTTTTTTGCGGTATGCGGGCCTCTCACTGTTGTGGCCTCTCCCATTGCGGAGCACAGGCTCCGGACGCACAGGCCCAGCGGCCATGGCTCACGGGCCCAGCCGCTCTGCGGCATGTGGGATCCTCCCGGACGGGGGCACGAACCTGTGTCCCCTGCATTGGCAGGCGGACTCTCAACCACTGCGCCACCAGGGAAGCCCAGAAGTCCTTCATTCTTATGACAAGTATATTTTCTGTGACAAAAATTGGGACTCATGCTGAGAAACTGTGAAGTAGATAGGAATTGGTTTGTGAGTACTAAGGGTGTGAAACTGTAAACTTCATTTTCCTTGTAAGTGAAATGGGGATATTGCCTTGTACAATACAGCCACAATTGGTGGCTAAAATATGGGTAATGATACCTGAAAGATTTCCTATGAAAACTGGAGTCTGTGCTCCCAAGTTTGTCAGTTCTTTTTAGTTTTCCCATCCCCCAGATAAAAACTGAAATTCAGTGTGTATTGTGTATATAGGAGATGTTCCATAAATGTTGAATGAATTGAAGCTGTCTTAGCTCCCTGTTAACTGATTAAAGCATTTGTTATATGATATATATACTTAAGTAGTTATAACAGAAGAACACTCGTGTGCCCTGTGGAGGTTTTAAAATGTGTTCATGTGTTTTCATTTAGTACCTCTGCAATTATCCCTCTGCCTGGAATGCTCTCTTCTTCCGGATCTTTACATGGCTAACTCCTTGTCATTTGGGACTTAGATTAAATGTCATCTTATCAGTGTCGTCACTAGTGAGTTCTACCAAATATTTAAGTAAGAAATAACACCAATTTAACACAAACTCTTCCAGAGTTTAAATCCTGATACCAACATTGACAAAGATATTATGAAAAAAAATTATAGACAAATATCCTTCATGAACATAAACATAGAACAAAAATCTATGTTTATTAAAGCATTTGTAATATGAGATATATATATATATATATATAGTTAAGTAGTTATAACGAAAGGAGACTCATGTGCCCTGTATAATAAAATATTAGCAAATTGAATCCAACAATATCCAACATAAAGAGGATAAGACATTATAAATTAGATCCTCTTTAACGTTTTTCAAGGGATATAAATTAAAGGTTGGAATTCCTTTATTACTACTTCAGCTATTCAGATAACGCTCCTTTGACTGTGATTCCGTGTGGAGCCTGAGTCACAGGGGTCCAGGATTCATAAAGATTACAAATATTTCATCATGTCATTGTAATTTGAATCTTTATCAAGAATTAGGTATGTTTTAGATATGAAAGTAAAAGTATTTTATAGCATTGTCCAAAGTGTATTTTGATTCCAAAATTTTCATTTTCAGCTTTGGAGTTTTCAGTAACAGACATTTTCCTTGTCTTGTAGTTCAAGATATTTTGGAAACTATGTTAATAGACAGCTATATCTTCCCAAGCACCATAATAGTAAGTGTATAACTTTTACATAATTACTTGTCTCGTGGTTGTTAATTAGAAACTACTAAAAAGCTTTCAGATTTAAATAACTAGTTTGTTTAATGCTGAGACTTCTTCAGAACACGTCCTTAACTCTCATACTTCTAGGGCTTCTAATATAGATCCTACTCCTTTCATTTTGATGAATCTGCCAAAAATTGTCCTTTTTGAAAGGTTTATTTTTTATTGGATTTTTTTTCTAGTTTGCAGTCCTTTTCTTTTTTTCTTTTATGTATGTATGTATGTATTTATTTATTTTTGGCTGCGTTGGGTCTTTGTTGCTGTGCACGGGCACTGTAGTTGCAGCAAGCGGGGGCTACTCTTTGTTGTGGTGCGTGGGCTTCTCATTGCGGTGGCTTCTCTTGTTGTGGAGCACGGGCTCTAGGAGTGCGTGCTTTAGTAGTTGTGCACGGGCTTAGTTGCTCCGCGGCATGTGGGGTCTTCCCAGACCAAGGTTCAACCTGTGTCCCCTGCATTGGCAGGTGGATTCTTAACCACTGTGCTACCAGGGAAGTCCCTTTGCAGTCCTCTTCTATCTCCCAATTCAACCAGACTATGTATAAATAGTCATATTTTTATGACTGCTCTCTTATGAAAAACAATGGAATGGAAAATATTGCTATTAGATATTGTTTGTATGCTTTTCTGTATGTGTGTTTCCCCTTGGTAGCCAGATCATTTGAACAGTCTTATCATTGTGATGCTGTATGATTTCCAAGATAGAAAATTTCAAGCTCGTCTCATTTCTGATAATGAAGAGTCTGTAGCGGAAGTTCTAGAAGTAGAGAACCTTCTTAACAGGTAATTGTAAAGGTGAAAACAGTGTTTTATATGAAATCATTATTGGTATTTTCACTGGTGAAATTGTATACAATATAATGTGTAGATAACTGTTAAAATTTTATAGAGAAAAAATATAAAAGTTCATAAGTTTCTTGAGTTCCTTTACAAACAAATCTTGAACAGGGTAAATATTCTGCTTAAATTCAAGTTGTTTTTCAAAGCTTGAATTGTAAGATCCAACTTGTAAGTATTTGGAAAATGATGAAAAATTCCTGACAATTTTTAGCACGTACTTAAGTTACACTTCATTTGAAACTGCTATTATTTGTTTACCTGGCTTTGTTTATAGCTCTTTAAAAAAAATCTAACATGTATCAAACAAGAAAATTCCAACAGTAGATAAGAACCTATCACTCCTCCAAGTTGAAAAAAAAAATCTACAACTTCATGTTAGTAGTTAAGAACAAAACTAACATGTTTTAAATTTGTTTTCCTTTTATCCTAAATATCAACAGAAACCTAGTATGGGGATAATAATAGCATCTACCTAAAAAGGTGGTTGGAAGAAGTAAATAAACTATATAAAATGCTGAGCTTAGAGTCAGGCACTTAGTAGATAGTCAATCAGTGTTAAATGCTACTGTTGTTAGGGCTTTTGTTATTACATCGTTGAACCTTAATAGAAAGCACAATATAGCAACAACAGCAATCTTGTAGGAAGATTTTTACCAGGTGAATAATCTGCAACAGTTGTCATATGTCATGTTATATTATTATGGGAAACTCAAGCAGTTTCACTTACAGTATTGAAGGTTGAGACCAGAGGACTCACATAATGGAGTTATAGTAATAACTTACCTTTATTGAACACTTAATATGTATAAATCATTGTTATAAGAAGCTCTTTACATAACAACTCTTTGAGGTTGATATTGTTACCAACCTGTATTTTTACACATGGGAAAACTGAGGCACAGACATGTTAAAGGATCCTGCCTAATGCCATAGAGCTAGAAAGGGGAGTAGCCAGAATACACATTCAGGAATGCTGACTCTAGAGCCCAGGATTTAAGCATTTATATGCTACTACTCCTTCCACTTAAGATAGTGAGTGGTGGCTAAAGTACTCTAGAAGATGAAAGATATGACATAGTCATATCTCATGTCATTTGTAGCCATGAGAAATTTGGAGATGGAGAAAAGCAAAAGCAATCAGATGTATGTACCCTCTGTGTTAGGTAAGTAAGGATCTTGCCCCTGATTACTGCACAGGTTTCTGGACAACTACTTCACCCATACCAGTACCGGGCAACCTGCCTCTGAGGATGGGCACCCACGATGGACGCAGATACATCAGAGAAAAGTTGGTGGGGCAGTATGCTCTGGGACAGGCTCTGAGTTTCAGCTTTCCTGAGCTGCTGTCAGTTTCTGTTTGAGTTGGTCAGGACTCAGGAGATGTTCATGGAAGTCTCAACTTAGTCTCAGTGAGCATAATGAGAGCTGAGGTTAGGAAAGCCACAGGGCTCCAACCAAGTAAGAAAGACCAGACTGTGGTTTCATGAGCAGCAGATTTTTAGCTGAGAATGTTAGCAAGCCAGGCAGGAAATAGGACAAGCAAAGGTCATGGCTCAGGAGGCCAGAGGAACCAGAAGATATTACTGTCTTAGGTTCCTGATTCTCCAGAGTTTTCTCTTTCCCCATAATGCATACCATGCTACCTCCTGCCTTGACACACATCTGGTTGCATTCTTGTCAGGGCGAGAAGCTGTCAGTGCAGTTTTTCCCCCTACCCAAACCAATAGAGCTTAATATAATGCAGATCTTATTCCCACATTAATAAGTTATTTCATACCCAATTCATGCTATACTCAATTCATAATATGCTATAGGAGAAATGCGTGTATTTAGTGATTGAATTGCAGAGAACAGTAGTGCAGTATACTTATATAAAGATAACACTGAAAAAAATCCATGTATAATGATAAAAATCATGCTGAGAAAATACATGTATAAAGATAACACTAAGGGTTTTAATCAAGAGTCTCAGCTTTCAAGTAATAGAAGCCATCTTCAGTTAGGCTGAGCAAAATGGAAAATGTTCTTATAAAGGTATTGGAATGTCTCATGCAACTCAGAGAATCAGGAAGAGGATGAAAGCAGGAGCTGGAAAGATGTTAGGACCTTTATCTCTGCTGCTTTGTCTCTTTATCTTTTTAACTCTGCTTCTCTCAATATCTGCTTCATTCTTTTCCTCTGCAGATCTGCCTTCTCTGCTTCTCTAGTCTACATGGAGAAAACCCTACTATTGCACTCCACGTCTTGAGCTTACTTGTTACAGTTGTATGTTAGTTTCTTCACTTAGACTAACTTATTGTCTCTAACCCCAATTCTAAATTATAATCCCTCCCCTGGGAATTTGATTGGCTCCATGAAGGTCAGGTGCATTCCCCTGGGCCAATCCCCCATAGCCAATGGAGCAGAATTCTGAACTGAGACAGAATGGTAGAGGCCAACATCTGTAGATCATCTGTGGCTTGGGGCTGGGCACTGTTGTCCCCAGGGAAATAGAATCATTGTAAGCTTGAAGTATACTTTAGTTATGCTTCTACCAAGAAGATTAAGACTAAGAGGTGATAGAAGTAATTATTTAGCAAGAAATTGAATGAGAATTATTTCCTCCTTATGAAAATTGTTTGATCTTTGTTGTTATTGTCTCTTCCAGAGATCCTTGTGTTTTATCACTCTACCAACTTGTATATTTTTTTAAAATTTTTCTTTTATTTATTTTTTTATACAGTAGGTTCTTACTAGTCCAACTTGTATCTTTTTCTTCATTTGTTCATAGCCTTAGAGATATAATCCAAGATGACACCTATTATCATTTTTGACATATGCAATGAGTTCTTTAAGAACTCATTCCTTGTACAAAATTCAACTATATTTTAAATACTATGTGACTGGGTTAAATAAAAGGAGACCACAGCTTCTTCCTTTCTTACTCCCCCCCTGCCTTACACTAGCCCAAGAATCTGATTCTGCCAAATAATTTGTTGGGCTTTGGTGAGGCAGAATTGGGGAATGGGCAGTGAAAGAGTAGAGAGGCAGGAGAAGAAAGACTTAGTGGTCCATCCTCCCAAACCACCCAAAACTGTCCTGAAACCTTCCCCATTACAATTAAGGCACCACCAGCTTCTTAGATATCATCCTTGATTCCTCTTTCCTCCCCTCCCCGGTGCCCATACCACACCTAATACATCAAGTTCTGTAACTCCAATTGGAAAACATGCTGAATGTGTCTACTTGTTTCTATTTCCACTCCTGCTGTTCAAATCCAAGCCACTATAATGGGTCACTTGGACTACTGCAATAGTAGTCCTCCTTCCCTGCCTGTAACTCTTACTTTTTCACAATCTGTTCCATATGGCAGGTAAAGTGATATTTTAAAAAAGTGATTATATAGTCATGACAGAGTATCTAGGATCAAGCTATATTCCTCCTGTAAACAACTAGATGGACAAAATATATGAGGCAAATATTTTGGACATTAGACAAAAAGCAGCACAGAATTTTGATCCTTGAGAGAATGAAGACAAATGAGGTGAGCCCTAGAATAGTCCTGGCTATATACCTACAGGTACTTTCCAACTGCAGTGCAGGAAGGAGGATCTCAAGAGGAAAACTGTAGTCTTACTAAAGTAAGAAAACAGAGATCAGAGTTTTGGGATGAACAACTGAAATGATCATTTTTTTCTCCTTTTTTTGGGGGGGGTGGTACGCGGGCCTCTCACCGCTGTGGCCTCTCCTGTTGCGGAGCACAGGCTCTGGACGCGCAGGCCCAGCGGCCATGGCCCATGGGCCCAGCTGCTCTGTGGCACGCGGGATCCTCCTGTACTGGGGCACGAACCCACGTCCCCTGCATCGGCAGGTGGACTCTAAACCACTGCGGCACCAGGGAAGCCCTTTTTCTCCTTTATTCTATTAATGTGGTAAGGTAATTCACATTGAATGATTTATGAATGTTAAAACCATCCATGGATTTTTGGGATAAATCACTTTTGCTTGGATATATCCCTTTTCTTCTATTCCTCAGTTTTCTCATTCACATAATACTCCAGGGTTTCTCATTTGCTGAAATGCTTCCTAAACACTTGTTCATGGGTTTTTGTCTCTCATATTCTCTCCACCCCTTTGGAAACTCTTAGCCCATTTCACTTACTTAGTGAATATTCTGAAACAGTTGTCAGTATGATGTCTGATTTTATATTTGTATGGGAAATTCAAACAGTTCACTGAAGATTATCCTTTGGCATTAAGAAAATATTCAATTTATATTTAAAGAGAACCATATTTCTTTTGTGTTAGGCATTACTAATGGCACTCCAAAACTTGAGATATTTTGGGAATTCCTTGGCAGTCCAGTGGTTAGGACTTGGCACTTTCACTGCGGAGGGCCTGGGTTTAGTCCCTGGTCAGGGAACTAAGATTCCACAAGCCATGTGGTGTGGCCAAAACAAAACAAAACAAAAACAAAAAGCAAAACAAACTAACAACAACAAAAAAAACTTGAAATATTTTGTTCATTGTTAGATAAAATTTCTGAAAATTTGAAGCCAAAACGGAGTAAAACCTTTTTTGTATTAGGTAGGATTCTTTTTTGACAACACACAGGACTCCAACTCAAACTAGATTAGACAAAAGAGAAATTTTACTATAAGGTATCACACGGAAGAATTGAACAATGAGACTTGCAGGAAAGACATTGATGTGGCTATGCTTCTACTAACTAAATCCTGTGGCTCAAGTATCACCAGGGCTCTCTTCGACTCTAGTCTCTGCCTCTTTGTGTGCTTTACCTTCATTCTTGGATCTTTTCTTCTGTTCATAGAATGGGAAACTTGGCTGCTGACTACTCAGGAGCTTTATATCGTACACAGCACGAAAACTAGAAAGACTGGCTTGACTCTCGGTTGCTACACACAAAAATTCACTTGACTCTGGTTTGGGTGAAGTGCTCACCCTCTCCCAATCAACTGTGGTCAAGGAGACAGAGTCAGTTAGGAACACCTCCCAAGAAAATTATATGAACAGAGGGAGGAGAAGAACATTTTTCGTAAGAGGGGAAGTTTCTATTCCCAGAAGGGAAGTGGTGCTTAGAATAGAAACCTGTAGGTTTCTGCTCTAAATGGAAACATTGCTCTGTAAATATGCTTTGCTGTTTAACATCTCCATTTTTTACGGTACTCTGCCCTCTGTCTGTATGTCTTTTCTCTTCTTGTGGTCTGGAAAATTCTTGCTCCTCCTTTAATAGTTCAGGTTTCTCCTCTTGGAAGTCCCTTTAGGCTGATTTTGTTCTTCTTCCAATACATTTACTCTCTTCTTTATCTATGTATCTTATAACATTAACCATGTTGAGCTATAATTATTTGTTTATATGTCTGTTTTACCACCTAATTGTAAATTACTTAAGGGTAGAAACTATCTTTTAATCTTTATAGCTCAGGTCTGATAACAGTACTTGATTAATACTAGTAATAAAAGAATGAGCATATTGGACTTTCCTGGTGGTCCAGTGGTAAAGAATCCGCCTTCCACTGCAGGGGACACGGGTTCGATCCCTGGTCGGGGAATTAAGATCCCACATGCCGCGGGGCAACTAAGCCCGCGTGCCACAACTAAAGAGCGCACACGCTCTGGAGCTCACACGCCACAACTAGAGAAGAGAAAACCCGCACGCCACAACTAGAGAGAAGCCGTGCCTCAACGAAAGATCCCGCATACCTTAATGCAGATCCCGTGTGCCTCAACTAAGACATGACACAGCCGGAAAAAAAAAAAAAAAGAATAAGCATATTAATCATTATCATTTCTTGAATAACTTAACTTTAAATACATTCAAAATTATCTTTGCAACCATTCTATAAGTTAGATACTACTTCTTAATTCCTAGAGCTTAGAGAAGCGAAGTAACTTGTCTAAAGTCACATAGCTAGTAATTAGTGGAACCAGAATCTGAACCCAGGTAATCTGATTGCAGAGTCCAAACCATACTGGCTGGAGAGAGAGAGGAACAGCAAAGTAGAGAAAGAGGGGAATGGATGTGGCATGTAAGCAAGAGTGGTAAATAGCTCAGTGTGTGACTAGAGGTAGATTTATGGATGTGAGTGGTGAGAATTGAGAAAGGAAGAGTTGGTTCAGGTTAAATTATTAATATCCTTGTGTGTCATGATAAAGAGTTTGGATTCTGGCCTGTAGCTAATGGGTTCATTTAAGATTTAAGCTTAGGAATTATATAACTACAATTTAACATACAGAAACAAAGCTCTGGCTACATGTATAACAGGGATGCTGATAAAAAGATAATTAAGCAACTCTCTGCCATAACACAAATTGTAGCAGGAGATGGAGTTCTGGATCAAGAATGTTGGGAAAGGCTGTTTTTGCTTCCGTTTTCATCACTGCAGTCTACCTTAAAGCTATGGAAGTATTTTTAGCAATCACAGGATATTTTATTTATGGAAGTGATATATCTGGTTATCCTAATAGCATTTGGATTTGGTCTTTGTCCTCAATCTGATACTGTATGTTTATATAAGAATCTTTATAACTGTACATATACTTCAAGTTACTTTTTATATGATTAAATTATATTAAAATTCACAGTCCAAAATGTTTGCTATCTGGGTTTTGGAAAATCTTTTCTCCCTATACTCCCTGTATATACACAACACATACATTTTTCTAGGCTTCACATCTCTGATCTTTATATTTAATGATTGAATAATTGTCAGTAGCATTTATTACGGTAAATTCGAACTATGTAGGTATTTGGAAGGACTGTTTAGTCAAAAATAGTCTGTTCTCAGAAACATCTCAGTGTATAATATAGAACAGTAACTCATCCCCTTTATATTAATTTATTCTTTGATGTGCATTAATATATAATTATTTTTAATGTCCCTTGCTGTAGTTCTATGACATTAGGACATAGCACTACACAAATCTAATTCTTTTTTAAAATTTAATTTAATTCATTTATTTGGTTGCACTGGGTCTTAGTTGCAGCACACAGACTCCTTAGTTGTGGCATGCGAACTCTTAGTTGTGGCATGCGTGTAGGATCTAGTTCCCTGACCAGACATCGAACCTGGGCCCCCTGCATGGGCAGCATGGAGTCTTATCCACTGTGCCACCAGGGAAGTTCCCACAAATCTAATTCTATGATAGTCCCAGAAGGCTTAATGTTTGATAACCCTCCCCTCTACCCCCACCCAAAGTGCCCCTGTGTTCTCATCCTCCCTCCCTCCCTCTCTCCCTCCCCCCCGCCCCCGCTCTCGCTCTCTGTCTCTATCTTATTAAGCTTTCTGCAGCCACATACACCATTCTCAAGGAACTTGACTTTTTGTGGCATCCCTTCCTCATTTCTCATTCAAGGTTATCCTTGAGGTTTATTATTCAATTAGATTCCTATTGTGAAAATGCTATGAATATAGGTCAAGAGTAAGTCCTGTATTCTCATTTATTAAAAATTTGGGCTATGACATTAAAAAAAAATCATTGGGTCTTCATGGTTATGCTAAACAGTTCTTGTTTTTCTTTTCTGTTATTTGGAATTTTGAGGTATGGGATAGTCAGAACTGGGAAGGACTTGATACATATTCATGAAAGTTCCTTAATCTTATCAAGAGTACACTGTTGCCATCTCTGATAATAATAACTGACCTATAATGAGGGCCTGCCACGTGCTAGGCACTGTGCTAAGTATTTTACACACATGACATTAATCACCACATTAATTGCAAGGTGAGCTGATCACATTTTACAGATGAGAAAACTGAGGCTGATGAGAGATTCAGTATCACACCTGAGGTCACACAGCTAGTAAGTGACAAAGCCTGAATTTTTTTTTTTTTTTTTTTACAGTACGCGGGCCTCTCACTGTTGTGGCCTCTCCCGTTGAGGAGCACAGGCTCCGGACGCGCAGGCTCAGCGGCCATGGCTCACAGGCCCAGCCGCTCCGCGGCATGTGGGATCTTCCCGGACCGGGGCACGAACCCGTGTCCCCTGCATCGGCAGGCGGACTCTCAACCACTGCGCCACCAGGGAAGCCCCAGAGCCTGAATTGAACTTCGTTTGTCTGACTCTAAATCCTACACCTTTTTCACTACATAAAATTTGTCTCTCAGCCAGCAATTGTTTTAAATATTTGAGGAGGACTTCCCTGGTGGCGCAGTGGTTAAGAATCTGCCTGCCAATGCAGGGGACACGGGTTCGAGCCCTGATCTGGGAAGATTCCACATGCCGCGGAGCAACTAAGCCCGTGTGCCACGACTACTGAGCCTGTGCTCTAGAGCCCACGAGCTACAACTACTGAGCCCGTGTGCCACAACTACTGAAGCCCGCGTGCCTAGAGCCCGTGCTCCGCAACAAGAGAAGCCATGACAATGAGAAGCCCGCACACCACAATGAAGAGTAGCCCCCGCTCACCACAACTAAAGACAGCCCGCGTGCAGCAACGAAGACCCAGTGCAGCCATAAATAAATAAATTTTTAAAAAGAAAATATTTGAGGAGATACACAGCTATACAGAGACATCAAAAACTGAAGAAAAGAAGCAGGATTATTGGATTTCCATTTTTAAATATGGCAAATTTTAATTTTAGACTTCAAAAATTTGAAATAGAATTATAGAAGTATTTGTTAAAATTCTAATTGTTAATGTTTCTAGTGGAAAATTGATAGTCTTGTCTTCAATGCAGTACTTACCAAGAATGGATTTTCTGTTTCTAGTTTTAAGACAAAATTGGCTGCGGCATTGGCAAGATGTCGAATCAAACATGATGCCCTTTCAATTTACCACATTCTTCCAGAAAGAGTTAGGAACCAGGAACTAAGGGCCTCAACTTTGCCACTTTATGCTTGGATAAATACGTGTAAAATCAGGTAAGATTTCTAATCAAATTCTTTATTTAAGTCACTTGCCTTTCAAAATAATGTGATAAGAAGTATTACCTTTTTAATGGATGGGGGGCTCATCTGGGGGAGTGATTGGGGAATCATAGTTTAGTTCAGGATTTTATCACCAGATTACCAAAAGTAATTACATAAATGTGTTAACTTTTTTGTCTCTGTTTTTCAACTTATTGTTGGCTAAAATTATGTTCCATTAGATGCAATATTCGCAGTGATATTTTTATTTATTGTAGGAAAAAGATTCTAGTGTTAAATACACTTTTGATGTGTTATATTTGTAATTAAAACCTAATGTTATATATTTACAGCCCTGAAGAAGTTTATCATAGTTTGAAGAAAAAAGGCTATAATAAAGTCAAATCTGTGTTGCATGTTCATAATAAAGTCTTTGCTGTGGATCAACATTGCTATGATGTCTTAATTTTTCCATCTCATCTTAAAAGTGATCTTCTAAATATAGATCTTTTCAAAGATTATAAACTTGTATTTCAGGTAAACTAACACTTACTTTCATTGTGATTCTCAGTAATCCTGTTCACCCAGAGAATTCCTCCACTTAAAAATAAAACCTAACAAATTGGTTATATTTTGTATAGGTTATCAAGGAAGTTTATAAGGCCTAATTTTCACCTTGAATAAAATTAATTCCCCTACAGCCAGTTTTCATTTTATACTTTGACATCTTTGCCCCATGTGAAGTGGGCATATTGTAAAGAACATATTCTTCCTACACACCATAGATGGGGGAACTCTTATTGCCTACAGCTAAAAGGCTATATTTTTCTCTCCCAAGGGAGGATTCAAGAGAAGGCACAATGATTCCTTTTCTTCTTTCCATTTCTGGGGAAGATGCTAGTGCCATCCTGCATTTGAAAACGCAATGTGTAATACTTTCCCATTATCTCTTTACTATATTCCTACAGCTTTGATTTGTAAGATGTGTATATATAAACGGCTATCAATGCAGGAAGAGAATGTGAGGTATAATGTGGTTTCAATAGAATGAGAAATTAAAAGAAATCAGGTTAAATTAATTTTTATGTGCTTAGATTTCAATTCTTGCCTCAGATTCACCTTAGTTTTGTAAGGTTTATCCCTTCATAGTACCTGCATTCTTGGGCAGAGTCTCTTGGCCTTATTTTGTTGTGACACCTTGTTGAGCACTGAGATCAGTTGCAGAAACTCATCTGTCCAGCCCCCTTTTATAAGCTTGTCAACCATCTTACTTTTAATCTCTGTGAGCTAGCAGCCATTTAGATGACAGTGTAATGGGGAAGAAAGAATGGCAGTAGCAAATGGGTGCATTTTCATGAAGGCTTAAGAATGGGAGCTAAGGCAGGACATCAGTAGTCTATTAATCACATTTTGGGGATTTTGGCATTGCCTTATCACTGTATAAAAGTTAAATGATCACAGTCATAATTTAGGCTAAACAAAGTTAGGGTATTGTTTTAAATCAGTTTATATCAGTTATCTTTGTTAAGTTTATATTTTAACATATGTTAAGATGTTTTAAACTCGAATGCGTTAGGTATCTCTTCAGAATTTCTGCCAATACTTTGTTTTACCTGAGGCAAAAAGAAGTCAGTACATGCTTCTGGTCAAACCCTTCGAAATTCTAATTGTACCATTATCTTGTAGGACAAATCTCGAAGTCTCGCTGTCCATTCTGTGAAGGCTTTATTAAATATGGATGATGATATCTTAATGGTCAATACAGGTTCGTGGTACACAGTTGCCCATATGTCAGTCTTAACAAATAATAATGCCTCAAAAATATTTGTGTGTGGAGTACAATCACAAGCTAAGGATCCTGACCTGAAGAACCTTTTCACAAAAATGGGATGTAAAAGTATGTACAAATATTTATTTGTTTGGTGGTAATGTTCTGTAAGATTTAGAAATGTTAAAAATATTTGAATTTGTTATCTCTCGTAATATAAAACTCTATATACGAACTATACTCCTAAAATCCCCACTAATCTGTATTATATCAGGCTGTTCTTGTTACTTAATATTGGTTAAACAACTGCAGTTTAAATTAATGAATATATTGGCACTTTGGTATATTGCTTGACATTTACTGCATAATTTGAGTTTCAAACAATAATTAAAGTAACTGGTAGAAATTGTCATCTTCTAATAAATAAGAACACAATCACAGGAGTTCTTAAGGGACAAAGATAATATCTAGGACCAGATGCTAAGTCCTTAGGCTTCTTATTTTTAAAGAATTTTTCCACTGGATCATGCTGTGACAAAAGATAACATTTCATTATAGGTTCAGTGAAGCTGAAAAACTAAACGACTCTTTTGACAGATTCACAGGGTGAGCGAAAAGATAAGTAGAATCCAGGGCTTGACATGGAGAGGTAGACTGGTAAATACCCAGGATTTCATTGGAGCACAGAAGTATACCCTGGGTAGTGATCAGTCCTCTGATGAATTGAAGCCCAAATTCCAGTCATCTCAATTCCCAGTTGGATTAAGGTGATCTGGGATTGCCAGAGGCAAAAGTAAATTCTCTCTGGAAGAAAGTAACATCATCCTGGATCTCATATTATCTCCTAATTTTTTTCAAATTCTGTGTCTGGCACTCAAGAAAAAGAAAAATCAGACAAAATAGAAGAAAGATGTGAGTGAAATAAAGAGAAAAATACTGCAATAGAAGCAAACCCACAAAAGGGCCAGGTACTGGAGGTATCAGATGTGGACTTTAACTATGATTAATATGCTGAAGAGACTAAATGACAAACTGCAGAATTTCAGCAGAGAACTGGAAACTATAATTTTTAAAAAACTCAGAAGAAAATTCTAGAATTGAAAAATACAATATGTGAAATTAAGAAATAAACAGATTTAACAGTAGGTTAAAACTAAAAGAAGGAACAAGTGAACTGATCAGTCAGAAGAAACTATGCAGACTGAAGCATCAGGAGACAAAAGGATGACTAATATGGAAGAGACCATAAAATACACATGAGATTCAGTGATCCAGTGATGTCAGGTATGTTGTGATTGGGAACCCAGAAAGAGAGGAGAAAAGGAACTGGGAAAAAACAATATGTGAAATTGGGACTGGGAGTTTTTAAACATTGATTAAAGTCACAGATTCAAGAAGTGCTATGAACTCCAATAAAAATAAATGTGTATAAATCACAGCAAGATCCTTTTTGACCCACCTCCTAGAGAAATGGAAATAAAAACAAAAATAAACAAATGGGACCTAATGAAACTTAAAAGCTTTTGCACAGCAAAGGAAACCATAAACAAGACCAAAAGACAACCCTCAGAATGGGAGAAAATATTTGCAAATGAAGCAACTGACAAAGGATTAATCTCCAAAATTTACAAGCAGCTCATGCAGCTCAATAACAAAAAAACAAACAACCCAATCCAAAAATGGGCAGAAGACCTAAATAGACATTTCTCCAAAGAAGATATACAGACTGCCAACAAACACATGAAAGAATGCTCAACATCGTTAATCATTAGAGAAATGCAAATCAAAACTACAATGAGATATCATCTCACACCAGTCAGAATGGCCATCATCAAAAAATCTAGAAACAATAAATGCTGGAGAGGGTGTGGAGAAAAGGGAACACTCTTGCACTGCTGGTGGGAATGTGAATTGGTTCAGCCACTATGGAGAACAGTATGGAGGTTCCTTAAAAAACTAAAAATAGAACTACCATATGACCCAGCAATCCCACTACTGGGCATATACTTTGAGAAAACCAAAATTCAAAAAGAGTCATGTACCAAAATGTTCATTGCAGCTCTGTTTACAATAGCCCGGAGATGGAAACAAGTGCCCATCATCGGATGAATGGATAAAGAAGATGTGGCACATATATACAATGGAATATTACTCAGCCATAAAAAGAAACGAAATTGAGCTATTTGTAATGAGGTGGATAGACCTAGAGTCTGTCATACAGAGTGAAGTAAGTCAGAAAGAGAAAGACAAATACCGTATGCTAACACATATATATGGAATTTAAGAAAAAACATGTCATGAAGAACCTAGGGCTAAGACAGGAATAAAGACACAGACCTACTGGAGAACAGACTTGAGGATATGGGGAGGGGGAAGGGTGAGCTGTGACAAAGCGAGAGAGAGGCATGGACATATATACACTAACAAACGTAAGGTAGATAGCTAGTGGGAAGCAGCTGCATAGCACAGGGAGATCAGCTCGGTGCTTTGTGACCACCTGGAGGGGTGGGATAGGGAGGGTGGGAGGGAGGGAGACGCAAGAGGGAAGAGATATGGGAACATATGTATATGTATAACTGATTCACTTTGTTATAAAGCAGAAACTAACACACCATTGTAAAGCAACTATACCCCAATAAAGATGTTAAAAAATAAAAAAATAAAAAATAAATGTGTAAAAAACATAGTAGGCACATCATAGCATAATTGCTGAAAACGAAAGACAAAGAACAATGTTCAAAGCAGCCAGGGAAATAATACATATTACCTTCGATGAGATAGCAATAAAACTAAAAATTAACTTTTCAACAGAAACAACTGAGGCCAGAGACAAACAATATCTTCATAGTGCAGAAAGAAAATGTCAGGCTAGATTTCTATACACAGCAAAAATTTCCTTTGAAATAAAGATACTCTCAGAAAAAGAGAGTGAATTTGTTACCAGCAGATACAATAAAGGGTTTACTAAAGGTTATTGTTTGAGTAGAAGGAATATTGTCTCATACAGAAGGTTGTAGATGCTGGAAGAAATGAAGAGCAATGGAAAAGGTTAGTACATAGGTAAATCTAAATAATTGTAGTCTAGTGTCTTGTGGGACTGTAAACTAATGTCTTGTGGAGCTAACAATATTTGTGTTATATGTAATTAAAATACATTACAACAATTGCACATAGTTTACAGAAGGAAATGGAATTAATGTGTTCTGTCATCCTTGCTTTGTCTAAGAAATGATAAAAGTAGTAAATTATTAAGTCAGTGGTATGTGTTATAATATCAGGGGCAAACAATAAACAAATAATAAAAGAATGTAAAACTAATAGCTAAGGGGGAGGGGTGGAATATGGAATTGGAATCACCATAGTAATGTATAAAAGGCAAGACAAATAGAAAGGAAGTAGGTAGATTAAACTTTACAAAAAATATGTATTTATAAATCAATAAGTAAACATTAACTATGCATGAGTAATACTTGAATTACAAGACAAAGAACATCAATACTGGATTTTTAAAGATCAACGTTAAAATGCTATTTATAAGAGATACCCCTTACATAAAAGGATATTCAAAAAAAAAAAACTTAGAAGGACAGAAAAAGATATTCAGTGAACATACTAACAAAAGGAGCTACAGACAAAGTAGTGTTATGTCAAGAAAACTTACTAGAAATATAGCATGTTTAAGTCATCAGGAAAATATACCAGTACTAAGAAGTATGTACATAATAACGTAGTCTCAAAATATATAAAGCCACATTATCTAGAATCAGCAGGTAAAATGCTCTGTGTATAGAAAATTCTAAAGAATCCATGAAAAAATACAGATTTAATGCAATCCCTATAAAAACCCTAGCTGGCTTTTTTGCAGAAACTGACATTCTGTCCTAAAATTCACATGGAAATCCGAGGGACCTGAAGTAGCCAAAGCAGTCTTGAAAAAGAACGAAGTTATAGGACTCACACTTCCTGATTTCAAAATTCACTACACAGCTTTAGTTATCAAGACAATGCGGGACTGGCATAAAGATAAACATGCAGATCAGTGGATAGAATTGAGAATCCAGAAGTAAAATCTTACATTTACGGTCAATTGATTTTTGACAAGTGCGCCAAGACCATTCAACAAGGGAAGAATAGTCTTTTCAACAAATGGTGCTGGGATAACTGGATATCCACGTGCAAAAGAATGAAGTTGGACCCTTACTTCAAATCATACACAAAAATTAACTCAAACTGGATCAAAGACCTAATTATAAGAGGTAAAACTATAAAACTTCTAGAAGAAAACACAGGAGTAAAACTTTGTGACTTTGAATTTGGCAGTGTGTTGTTAAACACAACAAAAGAAAAGATAAATTGAACTTCATCTAAATGAAAAACTTTTGTTCTTCAAAGGTCACTATCAAGAAAGTGAAAAGACAACCCACAGAATGGGAGAAAATATTTGCAAATCATGTATGTAATAAGGGACTTGTATCTAGAACATGTAAACAATAAGACATATATCACAATTTAAAAATGGGTAAAGTATATTAATTTAATTCAGCTCTTCAAGAAAAAAGTTTATAAAACAATTCAGTTATCAGTAATGGGCAAGGAGATATTACTACAGATCCTAGAGACATTTAAAACATAATAAAAAGATACTATGAGCAAACTTGAACATTTAAATGACATTGGCATATTCCTGGAACAACACAACTTACCAAAACTGACAGAAGAAGAAATAGAAAATCTGAATACTCTTGTATCTATTAAGATCTTAAAACTAGTGGATATAAATGTCTATTAAATTCATAATTGAAAATCTCCCCACTCACAAAGCAAAAAATTTAAAAACCTTTAGTCCTTTAAGGAAGAAATAATACTCTTTCAGAGAATAGAAAAAGAAGGATTACTTCCCAGTTAATTTATAACCTTGATATCAAAAACTTGAAATGGATATTAAAGGAAGGAAAATTATAGGCTAGTGCCACTCATTAGCATATTTGTAAAAATAAGTGTTAGCTGAAATAAGTATTAGCAAACTGTATTTAGAAATATATAAGAATAGTACATTATAAATAAGCTGGATTCTAGGAATACGAAGTTGGTTTAACTCTTAAAAATCAATGTATGTAATCATGTTAATAGGAGAACAATTTTATGGTCATCTCAATAGATGCAGAAAAGAAATTTGATAAAATTTAACATTCATTTATTATATATATACACAGCAAATATCATACTTGATGGTGCTGGGAAAAAATGACCCCTGCTTCACACCATCTACACAAATCTAGAATGTATTATAGGAGAAAACTTCTTGACTGGGGCTGGTAAAGGTTTCTTAAACAGGGCACATAAAGCACTCATCATAAAAGAAAAGATTGATAAATTGGACTACAGTAAAATTTTTTAAAATTTAAGGACTTCTATGCATTAAGAGTACAAAGGCAAACTGTAGAGAGGGAATATATAAACTGATGAAGAGGTTTTTTTTGCCACAGTATACAAAGAATTCTTACAAATTAACAATAAAAAAGACAGCCCAGTTGGAAAATGTGCAAGAGACATGACCAGGCATTTCACAAAAGAGGATATACAAATACCAAAAAAACTTATGTAAAAGTACCTTAACCCCATTAGTAATCGAGGAAATGCAGTTCAAATCACAACTTACCACCACATATCCACAGAATGATTAAAATTAAAAAGATGGCAGTACCATGTGCTGGCAAGGTAAGGAGCATTAGGAATGCTCAGACACTGTTGGTTGGACTGTAAATTTGTACAGTGACTTTGGAAAACTAGCATTAATCACTAAAATTGAAAAAATACATGCCCTTATGATCCAGCACTTCCAGGTTTATTACCCCTTTGAATTTTTACCTAGTTAACCAGAGAGAATAGGAACCCCTGGGTAACTAAGCAGTAGAGGAAGGGAAGTTTCTTCTTTTAGAAGCATTCCAGGTGATAAATGAAAAAGGGAAGACGGGAGTAGAATACGACTATTTTGCAACCCCTTTGCTGGTACCATAAAGGCAATTTAATGGATGAATGTGACCCCACTTGTGAAGTAGTTTTGTGCTCCCCACCCACCAAGAAAAAAAAAGAACTTGAATCTAATTAAGCTCTAAAGATCCAGCTACTAATAAACTACACTTTAGGAAAGTAATTAGCAAAATCCAGACTGTGGGAAACTCTAGTAGTACAAAAAAAACATGTTTCATTAAGAAATAAATGATAAGAAAAAATGGAGAGGGTACCTATAAACAAAAAGAAATTTAAAAGACATCAACTAATTGCAATGTATGTACCTTATCTAAATCCTGATTTAAACAAACTATAAAAAAAATTTGACAAGTGTGAGACTATTGGAAAATTTGAGCCACGATTGTATGCCATTATTATTTGATGATAACAAATTACTTTTTAAAATGTATGGGGCTGTATTTTTAAAGGGGTTCTTATCTTTTAGTGATATATGGTGAAATATTTTATAGATTCAAAATAATATGGGGGAGTGGAAGTGGGTGTGGATATAGATGAAACAAGATTGGGAATGAATGGGTCATTGTTGAAGCACCATAATGGGTACTTGAGAATTTATTACATATTATGTCTATTTTTGACATAATATGTTGAAACTTTTACAATAAAAAGTTAAAAATAGGGGAAAAAAGAAAAAGGCCCACTTGATTAAAATTTTTTTTTCAAAAGAGACAATAGAAAGAGAGAAGAATTGATTAGACAAGAGAACGGTTGGGTAGGGCAATTTCAAGAGCGACTCCTCAGCAGATGAGGGGAATGGGAGCCATTGCAGAAGTGAAGGGGTGGCCCTAAGACAGGATCACAGATAGTTATAACCTGAGGGAAGGCAGACACTCTTAAACTAAATTATAAGGTCCCTGAGGACCTTTAGACTGTGCCTAAATAAAAATTATAAAATGCTAAGTGAAAATATAAATGCTAATAAAAATTTTTTTTCTGGGAAAAATAGAATATAAAAGGGGTTAAAAAATGGGAAGGGAAGTAACCAATACTGAGCATTTACTGTATACTAGGCACCATGCTAAGCCTAACTGCTTTATCTCAATCTTCACTACAATTAGATGAGGTGTAGGCTTTATTATCCCATTTTACAAATAAGGAAATTGAGGCTTAGAGAGATTGTCACACAGATAGTAAATAGTGAAGTTGGGAGTCAAACTTGGGTATTTCTGCCTCTAAAAGCCATTTCCCTCCACTATACCATACTGCTTTAAATGCAATCTGAAGTTCAGAATGGAAAATTTAAATTATATTTTATGTAGAAGATATTTAAACTTCAAAATCATTCTCTCAAGTAAAGGAGAAAGAACTCTATTAAGAGAATTCACGCATTAACTTTAGGATGTTATCAGAAAATAATCCTCTTTTCTGACTGCATTAAAATGACTTTTTGTGGGGTTGAGGATTTAAAAATGAACAATGATAAATAGATATAATTACATACTGATTAAGATTTTTAATTAATATTTTTACATACATTTTCTGTGTTTTTTCTCCCAGATATTGAAATACTTCACGAGACATTTATTAACCTTGAATCAAAGGATCATAGGTTACAGAAAGTTAAAGTGATTCTGCTGCTACCTCGTTGTTCAGGACTGGGTGTTAGCAATCCAGTAGAATTTATTTTAAATGAGCATGAAGGTACTTGCTTTAACTTTTAATTTCTAAATTATTGAAATTTTAATATTTTTAAAATGAAATTATTTAAAATCATTAAGATGACATATCAGATACATCTGATTAATGAATAACTACCATATATAGAGCACTTAATATGGATAAAGTATTTTACATCCATTACCTCATTTAATCTTTATTATACCAGTTCTGTGAGATACGGGCAAGGGGAATATTCAAAATGTTCAATAGTTAGAGTGATGTAGGCAATCAGAACAGATGCTAGTATGCTGTTCTGGCATATACCAGAGCTCAGAATATAGGCATTAACATTTATCAGCATTTTATAGATAAAAAAACTGAAACTCAAAAAGATTCATTCATTTTTATATAGTCACATAACTACTTGGTAAGAGAGCTAGGATTCAGATTTAGATCTGCCTGACTCTAGATTCTGTGCTCCAAGATGATCCCAATTAAATCATGATCAGACTATTTCAAACTCAAGACTTCTTTAACCCCCAGTATGTATGTTTTATGATACGAATATCTCAGATTAAATATTCTGAGAATATTTTATTTGCTTCTTTAATAAATTAAGAAATATTATTTAACATTAACATTTATTGAGCACTTATGTATAAGGCACTGAACTAAATCCTTTGCTTGGATTATTTCATCAAATCCTCACAAGAACTCAATGAATTGGTTACTCATTATTTCTCTTTTATAAATACGGAATCTGAGGCTCAAGAGATGTTGAAGCCACTCAGAGTCTTTTGACTGGTAAGTGTCAGAGCCTGGATTCAAACACTACTGCTCTGACTCTGGCCCTTTGAATCATGCTGTTAATCACAGTATGTTAACTGAAATTGCTTCTTACTCTAATCCCTTGTTTATAGTGAAAGGCATAGGTACGGTTAACTAGAATATTAGACAAAGAGGACATTCCACCAACATTCAGAATATGTTGAGTAACTGTTTTCTATTTCTAGCAAGGACAGAATCTAAAATGAAGAAAAAGTAATTGAGGGAAAGAAACTAATATTTATGGAGCGCAACTATGCCCCAGTCAATATCTAGGAAGTGTTCATGCATTATAACTTAATATTCACAATAACTTTGTGAGGATAGTGTTATTTAATTATCTCTGTTTTATAAAGGGGAAAAAAAACCCCCAAGATTGAGACAAATTTAGCAAGTTGCCTGAGGTCATGTAGCTAGATTCAAAGCTGGGATTCAAATTCAGATTAGTTAGCACATTCCACTATACTACACTATAGAAAGAATTCCACTATACCAGTGGTCCCCAACCTTTTTGGCACCAGGGACTGGTTTCGTGGAAGACGGTTTTTCCACAGACCGGTGGTTGGGGTGGGGGTGGGGGTATGGTTTTGGGATGATTCAAGCACACTACATTTTTTGTGCGCTTTTTTTTTTTTTAATTTAAAAAATTTATTTTTGACTGTGTTGGGTCTTCGTTGCTGCTCACGCGCTGTCTCTAGTTGTGGCGAGCGGAGGCTACTCTTCGTTGTGCTGTGCGGGCTTCTCATTGCGGTGGCTTCTCTTGTTGTGGAGCATGGGTTCAAGGCATGCAGGCTTCAGTAGTTGTGGCACACAGACTCAGTAGTTTTGACTCGTGGGCTCTAGAGTGCAGGTTTAGTAGTTGTGACGCACGGGCTTAGTTGCTCCGCTTAGTTGCTTAGTTGCTCTTAGTTGCTTAGATCTTCCTGGACCAGGGCTCGAACCCGTGTCCCCTGCATTGCCAGGCTGATTCTTAACCACTCCGCCACCAGGGAAGTCCAGCAGGCGATTCTTAACCACTGCGCCACTAGGGAAGTCCTTATTGTACACTTTATTTCTATTATTGTTACGTTGTAATATGTAATGAAATAATTATACAACTCACCATAATGCAGAATCAGTGGGAGCCCTGAGATTGTTTTCCTGCAACTAGATGTTCCCATCTGGGAGTGATGGGAGACAGTGACACCCGAAGTGTGTTGCTTATGTCCAGTCTACTCCGTAAGATGCAGCTTAATTGTCACTTGCCACTCACTGATAGGGATTTTTTTTTTAACATCTTTATTGGAGTATAATTGCTTTACAATGGTGTGTTAGTTTCTGCTTTATAGCAAAGTGAATCAGTTATACATATGTTCCCATATCTCTTCCCTCTTGCGTCTCCCTCCCTCCCACCCTCCCTATCCCACCCCTCTAAGTGGTCACAAAGCACCGAGCTGATCTCCCTGTGCTATGCGGCTGCTTCCCAGTAGCTATTTTACGTTTGGTAGTGTATATATGTCCATGCCACTCTCTCACTTTGTCACAGCTTACGCTTCCCTCTCCCCATATCCTCAAGTCCATTCTCTAGTAGGTCTGCGTCTTTATTCCTGTCTTACCTCTAGGTTCTTCGTGACCTTTTTTTTTTTCTTAGATTCCATATATATGTGTTAGCATATGGTATTTGTTTTTCTCTTACTTTACTCTGTATGACAAACTCTAAGTCCATCCACCTCACTACAAATAACTCAATTTCGTTTCTTTTTATGGCTGAGTAATATTCCATTGTATGTATGTGCCACATCTTCTTTATCCATTCATCTGTTGATGGACACTTAGGTTGCTTCCATGTCCTGGCTGTTGTAAATAGAGCTGCAATGAACATTTTGGTACATGACTCTTTTTGAATTATGGTTTTCTCAGGGTATATGCCCAGTAGAGGGATTGCTGGGTCGTATGGTAGTTCTATTTTTAGTTTTTTAAGGAACCTCCATACTGTTCTCCATAGTGGCTGTATAAATTTACATTCCCACCAACAGTGCAAGAGTGTTCCCTTTTCTCCACACCCTCTCCAGCATTTATTGTTTGTAGATTTTTTGATGATGGCCATTCTGACCTGTGTGAGATGATATCACATTCTGACCTGTGTGAGATGATATCGCATTCGTAGTTTTGATTTGCATTTCTCTAATGATTAATGATGTTGAGCATTCTTTCATGTGTTTTTTTTTTTTTTTTTTGCCTTATGCGGCCTCTCACTGTTGTGGCGTCTCCCGCTACGGAGCACAGGCTCCGGACGTGCAGGCTCAGCGGCCACGGCTCACGGGCCCAGCCGCTCCGCGGCACGTGGGATCCTCCCGGACCGGGGCACGAACCCGCGTCCCCTGCATCGGCAGGCAGACTCCCAACCACTGCGCCACCAGGGAAGCCCTCTTTCATGTGTTTGTTGACAATCTGTATAACTGATAGGGATTTGATATGAGTCTGCAAGCAATTGATTTATTATGGTCTCTGTGCAGTCAAACCTCTCTGCTAATGATAATCTGTATTTGTAGCTGCTCCCCAGCGCTAGCATCACTGCCTCAGCTCCACCTCAGATCATCAGGCATTAGATTCTCTTAAGGACCACGCAACCTAGATCCCTCGCATGTGCAGTTCACAGTAGGGTTCACATTCCTATGAGAATCTAATGCTGCCCCTGATCTGACGGGAGGTGGAGCTCAGGTGGTAATGTGAGTGACGGGGAGAGGCTGTAAATACAGATGAAGCTTCACTCTCTCGCCCACTGCTCACCTCCTGCTGTGTGGCCCAGTTCCTAACAGGCCACGGACCACTAGTGGTCCGTGGCTGGGGGTTGGGGACCCCTGCACTATACCACAAAATTTTTAACTGGGCTTATACTGAACTATGTGGAATTCTGTCTTGCTACAGAAAATTTCTTTCCAAGACTAACCAACTCAGATGGGAGTATGGTGGACTGAGAAAATTCCCATACTAACTTTGGGAAATGATCAAAGAAGAATTAGATTTTGTAAGAAGAGGGGACGAAATAGCTGCAGCTACAATAAGCATTCCAGTTAAGAGAACTAGAACTTAGAACTACTGTGAGACTCTGGCCTTATCCTGGGTCATCTTGAAGTGGGAATGCAGAACAAAATAAACCATAGGTAAAAATCATTTAGAGGCTGGGGTGTGGGTGAAGCACAAAGGTAACTACAAATGACAAAAAGAGGGAAAGTAAAAAGTTTCCTAGATATTGATAATATTTTGAAATCCTTGAAGAGGTGACCGGATAAGCCAAGAAGTGGTCTTTGGCAAACCTGGAAAAAAGGAGGGTTTTGAAGGAAACTGTACTTTGATGAGGTAATAGCCAGAGCAAATAAGGAACTGCTGACCTAGTGATTATGGTAGAAATATTAGTCATAAATTTAGTGGGGATGAATCCAAAAGACTTAGATTCGTGAGAAATCATGAATTAGTTTGAAAAACAATTTAACATTGGAAAACATTACAACCAATTTTAGAATGTTTATCATAAACATTATCATATTTGAGGAATGTATGAAGTCGATCTCTGCTAACAACTTAGAATTATTTTAAAATGGGGTGAAAAGGTAAGCTGATATGGTTTTAGAGTATAATAATGGGTAAATAGTCCTTTAAAAAGTGATGCAAGAGAAAAATGTAAAGTGTAAAACTAAATTGGGAAGAAATGGAGTTTAATTAACCTTTAGTGATATTACTGGAGTGGGGAATAGCCAAATATATGGTATAAATAGTTGGCTTTCATACTGCAGGGAGTTACTGAGAGGCAGAATAAAACAGGGGTTAGAAGGTTGGTCAGATTGCCAAGCTAGAACCTGGCTCTCAACTAGTAGCCATGTGACCTTAGACAAGTTGTTTAATGTATGCTTGAACAGTTTTTTCAATGTTAAAATGAATAATAATGCTTCAAGGGTTGTTGAATAAAATAATCTATTTAGAGTAGTATTCAATATATCTTAGTTAATATTATCAAGAACTATGTTAAAAATAGTTTCAGGGGCTTCCCTGGTGGTGCAGTGGTTGAGAGTCCACCTGCCGATGCAGGGGACACGGGTTCGTGCCCTGGTCCGGGAAAATCCCACATGCCGCGGAGCGGCTAGGCCTGTGAGCCATGGCCGCTGAGCCTGCGCGTCCAGAGCCTGTGCTCCGCAACGGGAGAGGCCACAACAGTGAGAGGCCTGCGTACCGCAAAAAAAAAAAAAAAAAAAAAAAAAAAAAATATATATATATATATAATTTCAGAAATTTAAAGAATTACTATAAGAGTTTCTTTCTTTCTTTCTTTTTATTAATTTTATTTATTTATTTTTGGCTGCATTGGGTCTTCGTTGCTGCACATGGGCCCTCCAGTTTTTTCTTCCAAAATTTCTTTCAGTAAGTTAATGTTTTTAACTGTATCCTTTTGTGTTCTTTCTTACTCAGATCTGACTATAGCCCATCAGTTTCTACCTTGGAAAATAAATCGTTTTTTCCTCTATTAGTACCCAGACTGACTGTATTTTGTTTTTTATACCTAAATGACTTATTTTGGCTGGTTGGGTGACTATATCATAAGAACTTGGAGAAAAAAGGAAAAATAATATTAAAACTAAGCAAAATTACCTTTATCAATTCAGTTTTTAAGTCAGTATTTTATAATACTGCCTATTTATTTATTTTAAAAAATTTATTTATTTTTCTTCATTTATTTTTGGTTGGGTCTTCGTTGCTGTGTGCGGGCTTTCTCCAGTTGCAACGAGCGGGGGCTGTTCTTCATTGTGATGCATGGGCTTCTCATTGCAGTGGCTTCTCTTGTTGCGGAGCATGGGCTCTAGGCACGTAGGCTTCAGTAGTTGTGGCATGCAGGCTTCAGTAGTTGTGGCTCACGGGTTCCAGGGCACAGGCTCAGTAGTTGTGGTGCATGGGCTTAGTTGCTCTGTGGCATGTGGGATCTTCCCAGACCAGGGCTTGAACCCGTGTCCCCCGCATTGGTAGGTGGATTCTTAACCACTGCGCCACCAGGGAAGTCCCCTGCCTATTTATTTTTGATAAATATTTTCCATGAAAACTTTCATTAATAGGGAAAATGATTAAAATATTAAATAATGTGATAATAGCAATATATGAAAAACATCTAATAGTGATATATTTAAAAGCATTTATTTCCTTTTAGATACAGGTTTACTTAAAGATTTCTCTCAAGGAGGCCCATCAGAAGATAAACTTCATGTTCTTGCTCAACAGCAATATGAACAGCTAACACATGCAATGAAATGTAAGTTTGTTATCAGTGTAATATGAAAATATGTTGTAAATCTTAGAAACATTAATACTTCATTTATCTGTTATATTCAGGCAATCATGTGTTAACCATAAGTGAATTTTTCAGGACACTCAGTTCCTTCAAATAACAAAATATTTATTTTTACCAATTTAATTCTCAAAAATATATGCTTTACTATCATTTTAAACATAGGTTAGCAAGAATAATTTACAGTTTTCTTTAATGCTGAAGTAAAATAATTACATACATCCATTGTTGTACAGTTTCATCTTCTTTATTTCTTTTCTTTGGCTTCTTACTCGATGTAATTTTTCCGTTGTCATTGTGCCTGCCCCTAACTCTTCTATAATCCCAATTTTAATCAAACTCTTACTTCTCTTAGTACTAAAAAGAGAACAGAGAGATGCAATTACAGATAAAGGCTAGATCTCTTTAAGTCTGAGTAACAAGGCTCTTTAAGTATTTATATTATTGCTTCAATCACTGCATTTAGATTTTGAGTACCATTTAGATGTTGAGTATCAATGCCCTTCCACACATAGATATGGAAATCTAGAAGTCTCTGAGAAATTATATAAACTTTAATTAATTCAGTGCATGTTTATCAAATGCCTACTCTGGGTCAGATATTAAGCTGGTTGTTAGGGATATGAGTGTGGATAAATCCTGACCTCCAAAGGCTCAAAGGTAAGTATAGGGTATAGATGATTTAATATATGAAGATATAACATATGTGAAGTAGAAATAAGGCAAAATAGAAAACACAGAGGAGTTCTGCCCCTTTAATTGATGTTATTAAAAATATTTATTTGAATATGATAGTATGTATATGATCTATGAAATGAGTTGATTGGAAGATGAGGAAGTTGATAAATAATGCATTTTTAAACTTCTTTCTCTGATTACTCTATTTAAAATTGCAAGATAATCTTTTGAAACTAACTGTCCTCTGTATCTGCTTTGATTTGCTCTATAGCATTTGTCACTTCCTAATGCTATATGTGTGTGTGTGTGTGTGTGTGTGTGTGTGTGTGTGTGTGTATTTTTACTTGGGCTGTGCCACTGCTTGGCTTGCAGGATCTTAGTTCCCCAACCAGGGATCGAACCTGGGCCTCTGGCAATGAGAGCGCTGAGTCCTAACCACTGGACCACCAGGGAGTTCCCTGATTTTCTTATTTATTTGTCTTATGTCAATGAAACATAGAAAACAAGCTCCCTGGGGCAGGGATTTTTGTGTGTGTATATTGAATGGTGAGAACACTGCCTAGCACATAGTAGGTGCTCAGTAAGTGTGAATAAGTGAGTGAGTTGCAGGTAATAAGATTACCTCATTTTACAGTTGAAGAATTGGAGAGTTAAGTAATTTTCCCAGGTTCATACAGCAGTAAGTTACAGAATTGGGATTCACATCTAAGTCTGTCTGTTTCTAGAGTCCTTTTAACTAGTTACGTGATATGGCTTGTGGAAGAATAGCTGGGAGTGTCAAGCTTATGGTAATCTGCAGTATTTATTTGTTTGTGTTTGTAATTAGGTTGGTCACATTTGATTAGATTTCCATACAATCCAGTTAGATTTATTTTATTTATTGGCCACAGCCTACATTACTAATACATGCTTTAAAGGGGAGCCATGCAAGCATCTATAGAAATAATTCCTATCAAAACCATGTGGTATTAGTACAGACAGACGTTTGAAAACATAACAGATTTGTTTAGGATTGTTACTGGGGTCATTATATTAATTCCATCTTCTTTAAATGTAGTTACTAGAGCTCAAGCAGTTGTTTACTGCACATATTCAGTTTATCCAGAAGAAAATGAAGCTGTTGTTAAGAAAGCACTGGAATTTCAAGACCACGGGACTAAAGTACAATCTTATAGGTAAGAAAGGAAGGATTCTTCTAAACACCTCAACCAAATATTTTTGAAAGTGAAAAATTTTGATTTTCTGAGTTAGAAGTAGAAGACGTTTCAGTTCCTTTTTATTAGACTTTAATATGACCAAATAGCCTAACTTCTTACAACTTGAAAGTAGATTCTGTAAAGCCTTTACAATGGCTTGGCATGTGCATTCTCTTGTACACTAAAAGATTCTTGTTTTTGTTGTTATTGTTAAATAAGGCTAAAGGCATTTGGGCTTATTAGACTTGATTAATTTCTGGATAAATTGAGTATAAACTTTATACCCTGAGTTTTAGATACATCTGTGCTTCAGTAGAAGAAAAGTAAGAGTATAAAATAACCTTAGAAAATAGGAGAAAATTGGATGTTTATTATCTGAAAACATGTGTTTCTTAGACCCATTTAGCCTTTGGTACCCACAAGGACTAAGATAAGAATAGCTTGAATAACCATAGTAGCTTCTGGGTAAAATGCTATAATAAACTAGGGGCGGAGAAGAAAAACAGTAATACTCCATCCAAACTCTGGACGTCAAGATAAGGAGTATATTTAAGATTACTATATGATACCAATTAGTTCTTCAAGACTGTGACAGTTAATAAGGTATTTTAA
The DNA here is from genome assembly GCF_963455315.2 of Globicephala melas. Lineage (NCBI taxonomy): Eukaryota > Metazoa > Chordata > Mammalia > Artiodactyla > Delphinidae > Globicephala > Globicephala melas. The sequence continues at coordinate 64,823,808 of NC_083318.1, forward strand.
AATGTCTCCTATTTTTCACTTATTTCTCCTGTTCTGAACTTTTACTGTAATTCTTATAGTAGCATCTTAATATGTATATGGTTTGCTCTCTCCTTTTAATTAGATATTTTTCCTTTGCCAGTTCACAGGTGGACATGTTTGTAACCACATCCGTATTTCCCTTCTTACTTTGCTTCCTTATTTAGTAATTCTTGTTGGTAGCTAACAGCCAACCTTTTTTCTGGCAGCTTCTCAACACAGCATTAACTAAATCTCCATCTAGTGGCAAAGAGAATTATTTCAGGTATATGACCAAAATCGTTAGTGTGGATGACTCTTGATTTGTCTGTCAGGGATAAGGTTCTAAGAATGTAATACGGCAAAAATAGAGGAACATCTCCACACCCTCTCTAGCATGTATTATGTGTAGACTTTTTGATGACAGCCATTCTGACCAGTGTGAGGTGATGCTTCATTGTGGTTTTGATTTGCATTTCTGTAATAATTAGCAACATTGATCATCTTTTCATGTGCCTACTGGCCATCTGTATGTCTTCTTTGGAGAAATGTCTATTAAGGTCTTCTGCCAGTTTTTCGATTGGGTTGTTTGTTTTTTTGTTGTTAAATTGTATGAGCTGTTTGTATATTTTGGAAATTAAGTCCTTGTTGGTTGCATTGTTTGCAAATATTTTCTCCCATTCCTTAGGTTGTCTTTTCATTTTTTTAATGGTTTCCCTTGCTGTGCAAAAGCTTGTAAGTTTGATTAGGTCCCATTTGTTTATTTTTATTTTTATTTCTATTGCCTTGGGAGGCTGATCTAAGAAAATACTGCTACAATTTATGTCAGAGAATGTTTTGCCTATGTTCTCTTCTAGGAGTTTTATGGTGTCAAATCTTATATTTAGGTCTTTAAACCATTTTGAGTTTATTTTTGTGTGTGGTGTGAGAGAGTGTTGTAATTTCACTGATTTACAGGTAGCTGTCCAGCTTTCCCAATACCACATCAACAAGTCTTCAAGAGAGACTGTCTTTTCTCCATTGTATATTCTTGCCTGTTTTGTCAAAGATTAATTGATCATAGGTTTGTGGGTTTATTTCTGGGCTGTCTGTTCTGTTCCACTGAACTGTATGTATGTTTTTGTGCCAACAGCACACCTTTTTTTTTTTTTAAATTAATTAATTTATTATTTTTTTTGTGGTACGCGGGGCTCTCACTGTTGTGGCCTCTCCCGTTGCGGAGCACAGGCTCCGGACGCACAGGCTCAGCGGCCATTGGCTCACGGGCCCAGCTACTCCACGGAATGTGGGATCTTCCTGGACCGGGGCATGAACCCGTGTACCCTGCATTGGCAGGCGGACTCTCAACCGCTGTGCCACCAGGGAAGCCCCAGCACACTGTTTTGATTACTGTAACTTTGTAGTATAGTCTGAAGTCTGGAGGGTTATGCCTCCTGCTTTGTTCTTTTCCCTCAGGATTGCTTTGATAATTCTGGGCCTTTTGTTGTTCCATATACATTTTAGGATTATTTGTTTTAGTTCTGTGAAAAATGTCATGGGTATTTTGATAAGGATTGCATTAAATCTGTAGATTGCTTTGAGTAGTATGGCCATTTTAAAAATATTAATTCTTCCAATCCAAGTGCATGGGATATCTTTTCATTTCTTTGAATCATCTTCAGTTTCTTTATCAAAGTTTTATAATCTTCAGCATATAGGTGTTTACTGCCTTGATTGAGTTTATTCCTAGGTATTTTTTTTGACGCAATTTTAAACAGGATTTTTTTTTTACTTTCTGAAATTTCATTGTTAGTGTAAAGAAATGCAACAAATTTCTGTATATTAATATTGTATCCTACTACCTTGCTGAATTCATTTATTCTCATAGTTTTTGTGTGGAGACTTTAGGGATACTCTATATAGAGTATCATGTCATCTCCAAATAGTGACAATTTTACCTCTTCCCTTCCAATTTGGATACCTTTCATTTCTTTTTCTTATCTGGTTGTTGGGGCTAGGACTTCCAATACTATGTTGAGTAGAAGTGGTGAAACTGGGCATCCTTGTCTTGTTCCTAAATTTAGTGGAAAGGCGTTCAGCTTTTCACTGTTCAGTATTATGTTGGCTGTGGGTTTGTCATAAATGGCTTTTATTATGTTGAAATATGTTCCCCCTATACCCACTTCTGTGACAGTTTTTATCAAGAATGGGTGTTGAATTTTGTCAAATGCTTTTTCTGTCTATTGAGATGATCATGTGGTTTTTGTCTTTCCTTTTGTTAACGTGGTGTATCATCACATTGATTGATTGTGTATATTGAGCTGTCCTTGCTACCCTGGAATGATTACAGCTTGATCATGGTGTATTATCCTTTTTACATATTGTTGGATTTTGTTTGCTAATATCTTGTTTTGAAGATTTTTGCATCTATATTCATCAAAGATATTAGCCTGTGGTTTTCATTTTTTGTAGTGTTTTTGTCTGGTTTTGGTATCAGGGTGATGGTGGCTTCAGAATGAATTTGGGAGTGTTCCCTCTTCAATTTTTTGGAATAGTTTGAGACGGGTAGGTATAAGTTCTTTGAAAATACTAACAGATACAAAGGGAGAAACTGACAATAATACAATAATAGTAGACCTTAACACCCCATTGACATCAATGGACAGATCATCCAGACAAAAAATCAGTAAGGCAACAGAGGTTCTAAATGACACAGTAGATCAGTAGGACTTAATTGATATCTACAGAACACTACTTCCAAAAAAGCCAGAATACAGATTCTTTTCAAGGGCACATGGAATGTTCTCTAGGATAGACCACATACTAGGTCATAAAAAAAAACCTCAACAAATTTAAAAGGATAGAAATTATTTGAAACATCTTATCTGACCACAACAGTATGAAACCAGAAATCAACCACAGAAAGAAAAACAGGAAAAGAGTGAACACATGGAGACTAAACAACATGCTACTAAGAAACCAATGGGTCAACAATGAAATCAAAGAAGAAATGAGGAAATGCCTCAAGACAAATGAAAATGAAAACACAACCTTACAAAATCTATGGGATACCCACCCACTGGTGGTTGAAGCTGGGTCCTAGGGTTAGTGCTGGACTACTGACATCAAGAGCCAGGTCCTGGAGTCTGGTTGCAGGGCCCAGACATCCCAGAGCTGATATAACATGGCTGGGGGTGAGGCAGGGAAGGGGAGCAGATCCTGACACAGTTGGGTACGGAGTCTGGGGTGTCCTGAAGCTTGTGTTGGCCTGTTAATGGGCAGGGCCAGGGCCCAGCTGGTCCCAGGGCAGGGTCTGGCCTGGTCTGGACAGAATAGGTTTGCAGGCTGTGGGTTTGTGGTTTTCTTGCATCTGGTGTCTGCCCACGTTGGGTCAGCCTGGTCCAGAGGCTAGAGGAGGCAAGGCCCAGAGGATTCTGGGGCTGGTGCTTGCTCACTGGTGGGTGGAAATGGGCCCTGGGCCCTCTATTGGGCACAGCTGTGTCCAGAGGCAGATGTGGAGGTCTTTAGGCAGTCTGTCTGCTGATGGGTGGTGCTGTATCCCACCCAATTAGTTGCTTGGCCTGATTTGTCCCAGCACTGGCACCTAAAGGCTGTTGGGTTGGGTGAGGCCAGGTCTTGGTGCTAATGAGCTAGAGGGAAGATTCCACAATGGTGTTTGCCAGTATCAGCATCCATGTGGTAGAAGGAACTCCCAAGAATGGCTGCCACCAGTGTCTGTGCACCCAGGGTGAGTGCAGCCGCCCCTCACCTCTCTGAGAGACTCTGCAAGACCAGCAGATAGGTCTGGCCCAGGCTCCTATCAAATTACTGCTTTTTCCCTGGGTTCCAGAACATGTGAGATTTTGTGTGTGCCATTTAAGAGTGAAGTCTCTATTTCTCCCAGTCCTGTGGGACTCCCGAAATTAAGTCCCACTGGCCTTCAAGGCCGAATGCCCTGGGGCCTTGTCTTCCTGGTGCCAGACCCCCAGGCTGGGGAGCCTGACGTGGCGCTCATAACTGTCACTCTTGTGGGAGAACCTCTGCAATATAATTATTCTCCAATTTGTGGGTCACCCACCTGGGGTTATGGAACTTAGCTATATTTCAAGTCTGCCCCTCCTACCTGTCTTGTGGCTCTTTCTTTATGTCTTTAGTTGTAGAAGATCTTTTCTGGTAGGTACCAGACTTTTTCATCAATGGTTGTTCTGCAAATAGTTGTGATTTTGGTGTGCTTGTGAGAAGAAGTGAGCTCAGAGTCTTCCTACTCTGCCATCTTGGCCAATCTTGGTCACTGTGGTTTTGATTTGAATTTTCCTGGGAACTAATGATGTTGAGCTTCTTTTCATGTGCTTATTAACTATTTATATATCTTCTTTGGACAATGTCTTCAGGTTCTTTGCCCATTTAAAAACTGTACTATGGGACTTCCCTGGTGGTGCACTGGTTAAGAATCCGCCTGCCAAGGCAGGGGACACGAGTTCGAGCCCTGGTCCAGGAATATCCCACATGCTGCGGAGCAACTAAGCCCGTGTGCCACAACTACTGAGCCTGTGCTCTAGAGCCCGTGAGCCACAACTACTGAGCCCACATGCCACAGCTGCTGAAGCCCTCATGCCTAGAGCCCATGCTCCACAACAAGAGAAGCCACCGCAACAAGAAGCCTGCACACTGCAACGAAGAGTAGCCCCAGCTTGCTGCAACTAGAGAAAGCCCATGAGCAGCAACGAAGACCCAACGCAGCCAAAAATAAATAAATACAATAAATAAATTTATTAAAAAAATTGTGTTACAGTTGGCCTTCCATGTCTGAGGGGTCCACATCTGAGGATTCAACCAACTACAGATTGAAAATATTTGGAAAAAAATTCCAGCAATTTACAAAAAGCAAAACTTGAATTTGCTGCAACTATTTACATAGCATTTACATTGTATTAGGTATTATGAGTAGTCTAGAGATAATTTAAAGTATACAGGAGCATGTGCTTAGGTTATATGCAAATACTATACCATTTTATATAAGGTATTTGAGCATCTGTGGATCTTGGTATCCAAGGGGTGTCCTGGAACCAATCCCCCTCATACCAAGGGATGACTGTATTTGTCTTTTTTATTGTTGAATTGTAAGACTCCCTTATATGTTTTGTATATCATACCCTTATCACATATATAACTTGCAATTATTATCTCCCATTCGTGGGCTGTCTTTTTACTTTCTTGATAATGTCCTTTGATGCATAAAAGTTTATAATGTTGAAGAAGTCCGATTTATTTGTTTTTTATTTTATTGCTTGTGCTTTAGGTATCATATTTAAGAAACTGTTATTTAATGCAAGGTCATGAAGAATTATGCCTATGTTTTCTTCCAACCATTTTGTAATCTTAGCTCTTACGTTTATGTCTGTTATCCATTTTGATTAATTTTTGTATATGTTATGAGGTAGGGGTCCAACTTCATTCCTTTGCATGTGGATATCCAGTTGTCCCAGCACCGTTTGTTGAAGAGACTATTCTTTCTACAGTGAATGGTCTTGGCACCCCTGTTGAAAATCAGTTGATCATAGATGAATGGGCTTATTTCTGGCCTCTCAATTCTGTTTCATTGATCTGTATGTCTATACTTATGCCAGGATCGTAATAAGAGATTTTTAAAATCACTAATGGATGCCTAGTTTTATCAAAAGCCTTTGCAGCATTTAATGATATGATCAAATGTTTTTTCTCATCTGACATTTTAACATGGTGGTGAATTAATGCTAAATATTTTCTAATAGTGAACAGTCTGTGAGCTTGAAGGTTAGGTCCTGATAGGTTGTATTCTGTGTTTTGATTTTCTGTTACTAGTAAAGGTGGAGTATAGGGAAGATAAACAGTGCATGAGTGGGATTGGATTGCTCTTCTAGCCTTGGTGCTCATTAAGGTAATCAGTAATCACATACACCTGGCTTCTGATGGGTACTTTGCCCACTTCGCCTGTGTTGTTTCAGGATCTTTATTCTCATTGCTCTCAGTGAGCCCAGTTCTATAATGGCCTCTCCTACTGTCAGCCCTGGCCTAGGGAGGGAAGCCACCAGTGAACTCATGAGTGCTGCTAGTGCCCTCCCAGCAGCACACTCCTTGTTGCTCTGATAAAATGTGTATCTTCTGGGCCCTCCTCTCAACATAGTCCTCTGGAGAGTTCTTGAGCCCTAATAGTACATCCATTGAAGCAAGCTCACTCCCCTGAGGCTTTTAATCCTGTCTTCCACTGTCTGCCGTGACAGTCTGGCATTTCTCCTCACTAAATGTGAGCCATTGTGTATTAGCTTTCTATTTATGCTTAAGAAATTACCACAAATGTAGCAGTTGAAGACAGTACCTGTTAATTAACTCAGAGTTCTGTAGGTCAGTTGTCTGGATGGCATGGATGGATTCTCTGCTCAGGATGTCAGCCTGATGAATTCTTTGCTGGAGACTCTGGGGGAAAATTTGCTTCCATCCTCACTCTTGTGGTAGTGGGACTGAGGTCCTTGTTTCTTTGCTGGCTGTCAATCCAAGATTGCTCTCTGCTTCTAGAGACCACATTCATTCCTTGCCACTTGCTATTCCTCCATCTTCAAGCCAACAATAGTGCATTATACTCTGCTCGTGCTTTGAATCTCTGATTTCTTCTGTCTCTAACCTGTAGACCTGGATGGCTCCTGTGATTAGGTCAGGTCCACTGAGATAATACCCATAGCTTAAGGTTAACTAATTTGAGCCTTAATTACATCTGCAAAATTCCTTTTTCCATGTGTATTATTTGCCTGAGCTGCCACAATAAATTATCCTAAACTTGTTGACTTGTAACAACAGAAATTGATTCTCTCGCAGTTCTGGAGACCAGAAGTCCAAAATCAAGTAGTTGGCAGGGGTGATTCCCTCTAGGGCCTGTGAGAGGGAATCTATTCTGTGACTCTCTTCCAGCTTCTGGTGTTTGTTAACAATCCTTGGTGCTCCTTGGCTTGTAGCTTCATCACTCCAATCTCTGCCTCCATCATATGGTCTTCTTCCCTGTGTGTCTCTGTATATCCTCTCTTCTTGTAGGGACACCAATATTGGACCTAGGGTTTATCCTACTCCAGTATTAGCTCCTTTGCTAAGACCCTATTTCCAAATAAGGTCACATTCTGGAGTTTTGGGTGGACATGAATTTGGTGGGGGGGACACTATTGAACCCACAATAGTCCACTCTCTGGCCCCCTAAAATTGATGTCTGTTTCATACACAAAATACATTTATCTCACTCAAACATTCTCAAGTCTTCACCCATTCCAAGATCAATTCTAAATCCAAAATCTCATTTAAGTATCACCAACTCAAAAATTCCCAAATGTCATCATCTAAGTCAGGTATGAGTTGGACTCTGGGTATTAAGTTATTTTATTATTCAAAGAAATAGACTGTAAGTTGGGGTTTGAAGATCATTTTGTTATGCAGGGCCAATTTCTGTATGGTAACTTTACCAGTATTGATTATGGATTATTATTACTATTAGAAAAGATAACATGTATGTAGCTAAAATATATCATGGTCTATTAAATATTTGTTGAATACCTACTATATACCAGGCACTTTTCTAGGTGCTAGATATATCTAAGTGACAAAAATCCAAACCTTACATTGGTAAGAAATAATTATTTTCAGTGAGTATTCTTTATTTAATATATAAGTGAATTATTTTTTTTGATGCTTTCTATTTGTGTAGAGAACATAGACGAATAGGCTTCAGAAATTCAGTTTGTTGGTTACAGGGTTGGTAAGAGGAGTGACTAGCTGTGTAGAACCTACACAGCTATTATATTTCGGCTTAGTTCAGCACAAACATTTTATTAAGCACCACTATTGGCCAGACTCCTTGGCATGTCATTTGAGGTCATGTATGTCTGCCCACATCCTAAGTGACCTCTACATCCTCTTACTCACTCTCTACCTCAGCCACATGGAAATACTTGCTGTTCCCTGAACATACATCTTCATGACACTTGTGCTTTTTGTTCATGTTCTTCTTTCTGTCTAGAATCCCGTCTTTGCCTTATTGGAAACCTACTTATTCTTCAAGACATAGCACCAATGCTCCTTCCTCTGTGAAGTTTTCATATTTGCTATCTCCCATGGCCACAATTAATTGTACCTTATTCTGTATTTCTACATAATTTTGTCTCTACTTGGCTCAGCATTCGTATGTGGTCTTCTTTATATTATTGTATACCAATTAGTTTCTCCAACTAAATTGTAAACTATTTAAGAGAGCTAATATTTTATTTATGTGTTTTTCACATAGTAGGCAAATGAGTGAATAAATATAAATTTGAAATGGTTTTAAACTTCAGAATATAACATACAAAATTATTAATAAGAGTTCCTGATATTTTAACTTTTGTGGAAAATTATTTATTCCTTTGATTACATGTTTTATTTATAAAAGCATGGGACTATAACAATTATTGTTTATGAATGAACCATTTACTATTGAATTAAATATTAAATATAAAAACTAAAATTTTAGTTTAAACATATTAGTGATTAGAGATTTTTGTATTTCTGACACAAAGTCTTTTCTTTGGTATGTACTTTCTTGAACACCACATAAGTCATCTGTTAATCTCAAAAGTGATTGAGAAGAATAATGTAGTGATAGGCCATATTTTTATATTGTAATTGTGCAAAAAGTAACCAAAAGAAGGAAGTCGTACTTTTTGTATTCTGACATGTGGAGGTAAAGGATTTTTTTGGATTATACGTTTGTGATTACTATACATATTTACCTGTTTTGATAATGGAAGCCTTTTAATTAACGTATTGGTGACTTGGGGAAGAGTTTTTAATATGTTGAAAGGTTCTTGGCATAGTTGTTTAAAGATGGGAAACTTGGGAAGTATAATAAACTATGAGCTAACGTGAAATACTAGAGCTTTTATTTTATAATAGTATTGTACTGCTTTGACATTCTGTTTTTTATTGACGTATGGTTGACTTTACAATGTTGTGTTAATTTCTGCTGTACAGCAAACTGATTCAGTTATACATATATATACATTCTTTTTAAAAAATATTCTTTTCTATTATGGTTTATCACAGGATATTGAATATAGTTCCCTGTGCTATACAGTAGGACCTTGTTGTTTATCCATTCTATATATAATAGCTTACATCTGCTAACCCCAGCTTCCCACTCCATCCCTCCCCCACCCCCCTTCCCTCTTGGCAACCAAAAGTCTGTTCTCTATGTCTATGAGTTTGTTTCTGTTTCATAAATAGGTTCAATTGTGTCATATTTTAGATTCCACATATAAGTGATATCATATGGTATTTGTCTTTCTCTTTCTGACTTCACTTAGCATGATAATCTCTAGCTGCAAATGGCATTATTTTGTTCTTTTTTTTTGGCTGCGTTGGGTCTTCGTTGCTGCGTGCAGGCTTTCTCTAGTTGTGGTGAGTGGGGGCTACTCTTCGTTGCGGTGCGCGGGCTTCTCATTGCAGTGGCTTCTCTTGTTGTGGAGCACGGGCTCTAGGCGCGCGGGCTTCAGTAGTTGTGGCACACGGGCTCAGTAGTTGTGGCTTGAGGGCTCTAGAGCACAGGCTCAGTAGTTGTGGCACACGGGCTTAGTTGCTCCGTGGCATGTGGAATCTTCCCGGATCAGGGCTCGGAACTGTACCCCCTGCATTGGCAGGCAGATTCTTAACCACTGCACCACCAGGAAAGTCCTATTTCATTCTTTTTTATGGCTGAGTAGTATTCCATTGCATATATATGTACCACATCTTCTTTATCCATTCATCTGTCAGTGGACATTTATGTTATTTCCATGTCTTGGCTGTTGTGAATAGTGCTGCTCTGAACATAGGGTGTGTGTATCTTTTTGAATTATAGTTTTGTCTGGATATATGCCCAGTATTGGGATTGCTGGATCATATGGTAATTCTGTTTTTAGGTTTTTTTTTTTTTTTGACTGCGCCACACGGCTTGTGGGATCTTAGTTCCCTGACAAGGGATCGAACCCGGGCCCTCAGCAGTGAAAGTGTGGAGTCGTAACCACTGGACCGCCAGGGAATTCCCTTCTATTTTTCCTTTTTTAAGGAACCTCCATACTGTTTTCCACAGTGGCTGCACCAACTTACATTCCCACTAACAGTGTAGGAGGGTTCTCTTTTCTTCACACTCTCTCCAGCATTTGTTATTTGTAGATTTTTTTAATGATGGCCGTTCTGACCAGTGTGAGGTGGTACTCAAGTAGTTTTGATTTGCATTTCTCTAATAATTAGAAATGTTGAGCATCTTTTCCTGTGCCTACTGGCCATCTGTATGTCTTCTTTGGAGAAATGTCTATTAAGATCTGCCAATTTTTCGATTGGGTTGTTTGTTGTTGAGTTGTATGAGCTGTTTGTATATTTTGGAAATTAAGTCCTTGTTGGCTGCATTGTTTGCAAATATTTTCTCCCATTCAGTAGGTTGTCTTTTCATTTTCTTAACGGCTTCCCTTGCTGTGCAAAAGCTTGTAAGTTTGATTAGGTCCCATTTGTTTATTTTTTTATTTCTATTGCCTTGGGAGTCTGACCTAAGAAAACATTGGTATGATTTATGTCAGAGAATGCTTTCCCTATGTTCTCTTCTAGGAGTTTTATGGTGTCATGTCTTATGTTTAAGTCTTTAGGCCATTTTGAGTTACTTTTTGTGTATGGTGCGAGGGTGTGTTCTAACTTTATTGATTTACGTGTGGCTGTCCAACTTTCCCAGCACCACTTGCTGAAGAGACTGTCCTTTTCCCATTGTATATTCTTGCCTCCTTTGTCGAAGATTATTTACCTATAGGTGTGTGGGTTTATTTCTGGGCTCTGTATTCTGTTCCATTGACCATATATCTGTTTTTGTGCCAGTACCACACTGTTTTGATTACTGTAGCTTAGTAGTATTGTCTGAAGTCTGGGACAGTTATGCCTCCTGCTTTGTTCTTCTTTTAAAATTTTATTTATGTATTTATCTATCTATCTATCTATCTATGGCTGTGTTGGGTCTTTGTTGCTGTGCGCAGGCTTTCTCTAGTTGTGGCGAGTGGGAGCTACTCTTCATTGTGGTGCACGGGCTTCTCACTGCGGTGGCTTCTCTTGTTGTAGAGCACAGGCTCTAGGCACGCAGGCTTCAGTAGTTGTGACACGTGGACTCAGTAGTTGTGGCTTGTGGGCTCTAGAGCGCAGGCTCAGTAGTTGTGGCACATGGGCTTAGTTGCTCCACGGCATGTGGGAGCTTCCCAGACCAGGGATCGAACTCATGTCCCCTGCATTGGCAGGCAGATTCTTAACCACTGTACCACCAGGGAAGTCCCCTCCTGCTTTGTTCTTTTTCCTCAGGATTGCTTTGGCAATTCTGGGTCTTTTATGGTTCCATATAAATTTTGGAATTATTTGTTTTAGTTCTGTGTAAAATGTCATGGGTAATTTGATAGGGATCGCATTAATTCTGTAGACTGCTTTGGGTAGTATGGCCATTTTAACCATATTAATTCTTCCAATCCAAGAGCATGGGATATCTTTCTGTTTCTTTGAATCATCTTTAATTTTCTTTATTAATGTTTTATAATTCTCAGCATATAAGTCTTTCACCTCCTTGGTCAAGTTTATTCCTATTTTATTTTTTTTGGTGTGATTTTAAAAGGTATTGTTTTTTTACATTCCCTTTCTGATATTTCATTGTTAGTGTAAAGAAATGCAACCGATTTCTGTATATTAATCTTGTATCCTGCTACCTTGATGAATTCATTTATCAGTTCTAGTAGTTTTTGTGTGGAGTCTTTAGGGTTTTCTATATATAGTATCATGTTATCTGCATATTATAACAATTTTACTTCTTCCCTTCCAATTTGGATACTTTTCATTTCTTTTTCTTGTCTGATTGCTGGGCCTAGGACTTCCAATACTATGTTGTGTAGAAGTGGTGAGAGTGGCATCCTTGTCTTGTTCCAGATTTTAGCAGGAAGCCTTTCAGTTTTTCACCATTGAGTATTCTGTTGGCTGTGGGTTTGTAATAATTTTGCTATTATGTTGAGATACGTTCCCTCTATACCCACTTTGGTAAGAGTTTTTATCATGAATTGATGTTAATTTTGTCAAATGCTTTTTCTGCATCTATTGAGATGATCATGTGGTTTCTGTCTTTTATTTTGTTTGTGTGGTGTATCTTATTGATTGAATTGCATTTGTTGAACCATCCTTATGAACTTGGGATGAATCCCACTTGGTTGTGGTGTATGACCTTTTTTATGTATATTGGACTCGGGTTGCTAGTATTTTGTTGAGAATTTTTGCATCTATATTCATCAAAGATTTTGGCCTCTAATTTTCTTTTTTGGTGCTATCTTTGTCTGGTTTTGGTATCAGGGTGATGGTGGCTTCATAGAATGTCTTTGAGAGTGTTCCCTCCTCTTGAATCATTTGGAAGAGTTTGAGAAGTATTGGTAAAAGTTCTTCTTTGTATGTTTGGTAGAATTTGCCTGTGAAGCCATCTGGTCCTGGACTTTTGTTTGTAGAGGGTTTTAAAATTACAGGTTCTATTTCACTTCTAGAGGTCAGTCTGTTCAAATTATCTGTTTCTTCTTGATTCAGTTTTAGTGGGTTCTATGTTTCTAAAAACTTGTCCATTTCATCTAGGTTGTTGAATTTGTTGGCATATAATTTTCACAGTATTCTCTGTTTTTTTTCTTGTTTTTTTTTTTTTTTTGTATTTCTGTGGTATCAGTTGGGATTTCTCCTTTTTCATTTCTTTTTTTAAAAATAAATTTATTTATTTTTACTTTGTTATTTATTTTTGGCTGTGTTGGGTCTTCGTTGCTGCGTGCAGGCCTTCTCTAATTGCAGCGAGCGGGGGCCACTCTTTGTTGCGGTGCATGGGTTTCTCATTGTGGTGGCTTCTCTTGTTGAGGAGCATGGGCTCTAGGCACACGGACTTCAGTAGTTGTGGCTTGCAGGCTGTAGAGCGCAGGCTCAGTAGTTGTGGCGCACGGGCTTAGTTGCTCCGTGGCAAGTGGGATCTTCCCAGACCAGGGATCGAACTCATGCCCCCTGCATTGGCAGGTGGATTCTTGACCACTACACCACCAGGAAAGTCTCTCCTTTTTCATTTCTTATTTTGTTTATTTGGGTTCTCTCTCTTTTCTTCTTGGTGAGCCTGTTCAGAGGTTTGTCAATTTTGTTTACCCTTTCAGCAAACCAGCTCTTGGTTTTATTTTTTTTTTCTGTAGTTTTGTAATCTCTATTTTATTTATTCCCTCTCTGATCTTTATTATTTCCTTCTTTCTGCTGACTTTATGTTTTGTTTGTTCTTTTTGTAATTCTTTTAGGTGGTAGGTTAGGTTATTTATTTGGGTTTTTGTTGTTTCTTGAGGAAGGCCTGTATCACTATGAACTTCTCTCTAAGAACTGTTTTTGCTGCATCCTATAGATTTTGTTTGGTTGTGTTTTCTTTGTCATTTGTCTCAAGGTATTTTTTAATTTCCTCTTTGATTTTGTCATTGACCCACTGTTTTTTTAATAGCATGTTGTTTAGTCTCCATGTAGTCGTTTTTTTCTCATTTCTTTTTCTGTGGTTGATTTCTAGTTTCATGCCATTGTTGTCAGAAAAGATGTTTGAGATAATTTCTATACTCTTCAATTTGTTGAGGCTTGTTTTGTGCCCTAATATATGGTCAGCCCTAGAAAATGTTCCATGTGCACTTGAAAAGAATGTGTATTCTGGTTTTTTTTAGTTGTCATGTCCTGAAAATATCAGTTAAGTCTAACTGTTCAATTTTATCATTTAGGATCTGTGTTGCCGTATTGATTTTCTGTCTAGAAGATATTTCCATTGATATGAGTGGGATGTTAAAGTCTCCTACTATTATTGTATTCCTGTCAATTTCTCCCTTTATGTCTGTTAGTATTTGTTTTATATATTTGGGTGCTTCTGTATTAGGTGCATATATGTTAATGAGTGTAAAATTCTCTTCTTGTATTGATCCTTTTATCATTATATAGTAATATATCTTTATCTTTCTTTATGGCCTTTGTTTTGAAGTCTGTTTTGTCTGATATGAGTATTGTGACCCCTACTTGTCATTTTTATTTGCATGAAATATCTTTTTCCATCCCCTCACTTTCAATCTATGTGTGTCTCCTGCCCTAAAGTGGGTCTCTTGTAGGCAGCATATTGTAGGCTTTTGTTTTTTAATCCAGTCCACCACTCTGTGTCTTTTGATTGGAGCATTTAGTCCATTGACATTTAAGGTAATTATTGATAGATACGTATTTATTGCCATTTTAAACCTTGTTTACCAGTTGATTCTGTGTTTCTTTGTTCCTTTCTTTTTCCTTTTGTTTTGCTTTTTGTGGTTTGATGATTTCCTTTTATTTTATGCTTGTGTTCTTTTTGGTTTTTGTGAATCTATTGTGTTTTTGATTTGTGGTTATTCTGTTTTTCAAGTATGTTAACCCCTTCCTATATCTACTTGCTTTAGACTGATAGTCATATAGGCTCAAACACATCTGAAAAAAAAAGAATCTACATTTTCTTACTTTCCTGCCCCACATTTTATGATTTTGATGTCCTCTTTTACATCTTCATGTTTATCCTTTTGCTGTTCATTGTCATCGTTTTCACAAAAATGTTTTGATTTTTAAAAAATCTGTGTACTGACTTAAGTGATTTAAATAAGCCACCGATGCCATAAATGGCACCGATGCCATTTAGCAGGAAGCACTGAAAGCATTCCTACTAAAATCTGGAACAAGACAAGGATGCCCACTCTCACCACTTCTACTCAACATAGTATTGGAAGTCCTAGTCCTTTCCAATTGTGATTTTCTCTTTTCTATACATTCTTGCTTCTCTTCTATTTAGAGAAGACCTTTCAATACTTCTTTTAGGATAGGTTTAGTATTGCTGTATTTTTAGTTTTTGCTTATCTGAGAAATTCTTTGTCTCTCCTTCTATTCTAAATGATAATCTTGCTGGGTATAGTATTCTAGGTTGCACATTTTTCCCTTTTAGGAATTTGAATATATCTTGCCACTCCCTTCTGTACTGTAACATTTCTGTAGAGAAATCAGCTGATAGCCTTATGGGGGTTCCCTTGTAACTAAGACTTTGTTTTTCTCTTGCTGCCTTCAGAATCCTCTCTTTAACTTTCGCCATTTTAATTACAATATGTCTTGGTGTAGGTCTGTTTGGGTTCATCTTGTTTGGGACTCTCCTTCCTGTATCTGGATTTATGTTTCCTTCTTTAGGTTTGAGAATTTTTCAGACATAATTTCTTCAAATTCATTTTCGATCCCTTTTTCTCTGTCTTCTCCTCTGGAATCCCTATTATGGGTAGATTGGCAAGCTTTATATTATCCCATACATGTCTTATATTGCTTTCATTTTTTTTTTTAAATTTGCCTTTCTTTTTTTTTCTTTTTCTTTTTTTTTTTTTTTTGCAGTACATGGGCCTCTCACTGTTGTGGCCTCTCCCGTTGCGGAACACAGGCTCCAGACGCGCAGGCTCAGCGGCCATGGCTCGCGGGCCCAGCCGCTCCGCGGCATGTGGGATCCTCCCGGGCCGGGGCACGAACCCCGTGTCCGCTGCATCGGCAGGTGGACTCTCAACCACTGCACCACCAGGGAAGCCCTTAATTTGCCTTTTTATCTGCTGTTCTGATTGGGTGATTTTCATTATTCTATCTTCCAGATGACTTATTTGTTCTTCTGCATTATTCATTCTGCTGTTCATTGCCTTTAGCTCAGCTTTCATCTCAGCAAATGAGTTTTTAATTTTTCTTGGCTCCTCTTTATAGTTTCTAGCTCTTTTTTACAGTATTCTGCATTTCTGTCGATAAACTTTCTTAATTCCTTCAGTATTTTCATTATCTCCTTTTTGAACTCAGCGTCTGTTAGACTGAAGAGGTCTATTTCATTGTTTGTTCTTTCAGGGAAATTCTCTTGGTCTTTTAACTGGGAGTGGTCCCTCTGCTTCTTTGTTTTACTTATATTTCCCTTACTCTGTGAGTTTAGGAGAAACACTTATCTACTGTGGTCTTGGAGGGCTGTTTATATGTAGGAGCAGCCCTGTGTAGCTTGTGTGGTTCTAATATTTTTGGTGTAAGCGTTGTTTTTAGTATGGATGCCTGCTGTCTCTTTCCTCAGTGTGTGCTGGCTGTTATCCCACTGATAGGGGGTGTGCAGAGGCAGTGGCTGGCGTTCTCTCCCAGAGCCCGCAAAGGTGGCAGCTGGCACCCGCTCCCAGAGCTCTCGGTGTGGTGGTGGCTCACTCGTGCCCCTGGAGGCTGCGATGGCATTGGTGGCTCATGCCCACCCCTGAGCCCACAGCAGTGGTTGGTGCCTGCTCCTGGAGCTCGTGCAGGCAGTGTCCTGTCACCTTAGAGTGCATGTGCAGGGAAGGGGGCTGCTGTGGCAGGTCCCGCCCCTCCCCTCACGTGCCCTCAACAGTGGCACCTTACCTCTATGGTGGGCCTGGGCTTCCTCTGTGTACACCCTTGGTTTCAGTCATACCAAAATCCAGCCCCTTCAGGCTGTTTCCCCACAGCCAACCCCAGTCTTCACCCCAGGTCTGACCTCCATAGCCCAAGCTTCAGCTCCCAGCCCCCGCCCACACTCGTGGATGCACGTCTCAGGCTGGGGAGTGCAACGCTGTGATACTGACTGTCTGTGCAGGTCTCTTTCCATTCTGCCTGCTGCACACCAGTTCTGTGCTCTCTTCTGAGGCTCCAAAGCTCCCCCTCCGTCCCAGCTGATCTCCCCATTGGTGAGGGGACTTCACAGGGTGCCGGAACCTTTTCTCTTTCACAGTTACCTCCCAGGAGCGCAGGGTCCTGTCCTGATTCCTTTCTCCCTTTTTTTCTTTTTTCTTTTGTCCTACCTGATTATGTGGAGATTTTATTGCCCTCTCAGAAGTCTGAGGTCTTCTGCCAGGGTTCAGTAGGTGTTCTGAGAATCGTTCCACATGTAGATGTATTTTTTTTAAAAAATAAATTTATTTATTTATTTATGGCTGTGTTGGGTCTTCGTTTCTGTGCAAGGGCTTTCTCTAGTTGTGGCGAGTGGGGGCCACTCTTCATCACGGTGCACGGGCCTCTCACTGTCGCGGCCTCTCTTGTCGGAGCACAGGCTCCAGATGCACAGGCTCAGTAGTTGTGGCTCACGGGCCCAGTTGCTCTGCGGCATGTGGGATCCTCCCAGACCAGGGCTTGAATCCGTGTCCCCTGCATTGGCAGGCAGATTCTCAACCACTGCGCCACCAGGGAAGCCCTGTAGATGTATCTTTGATGTATTTGTGGGAGGAGGTTAGCTCCACATCCTACTACTCCACCATCTTGATCCCTCCCCTTGACATTTTATTCTTATTTGGAATTTTTGTTTAAATAACGGGTAAAACATAATAAAAGAAAATTGGTTGCAATTTACTGTCTCCCTCCATTGGCAAATAAGACATTCTAACTGTTAATTGTTTGCTGTTACCTATTGCAGGCTTAGTCCTCCTGTCCTTCCACTCTGCTCCTTAAAGGAAATACATTTGTCCACCGACAAATTTTTCAGAATGGAACCATCTGAAATTACCAATGGTTGTTTTCTTTCGGTTCTAACAAGGGAGGTAAGGATAAAAAAAATCCCAATCCATTTCATACTTAGGAATTAAGAAACAACAAAGTCTCATAATAGGAATATAGGAACTTTATGAGCATTTCATAATAGTATGCTTATTTCATAAATAGCTAAAGGGCAGGAAAAACAATTATTATTGTATGGCGGAAATCCCTATTTTTATCTTTATTGTCCTCCTGAGTGTTTTTCCGTTGCCTGTTCTCCACCCCCACTTCTCTAAGCACTTTGTCAATATCCAGTTCATTTTAGCTCACAGATATGAGATAAGCTCTGGACATATATACACTAATATGTATAAAATAGATAACTAATAAGAACCTGCTGTATAAAAAAATTAATTTAATTAAATTTAAAAATTCAAAAAAGAATAAGCTCTGTAATTCTTTTTCTTTTTTTTTTTCTATCAGGTTCACAAATGGGGAGATTTAAGTACAAAGAAAGTAGTTTCCTGAGGCTTATAGGATATATTAGAGACTAAGGTCTAAAAACTATTTCTTTTAGTATAACAAAGATATTCTTTTATCTTTACTGAAACACTGATAAGTATTTGTAATATGCAAAGTAACAATTAACTCCCACATTTAATTATAGCGGGACCCATCTGAGACAGTGTCTGTGAAAGATGTTTTGGCCCGTGCTGCAGCAAAGGGTCTACTGGATGGGATCGAGTTGGGTAAACCTTCAAAATGTGAGAAGAAGAAGAAAAAGTCAAAAATGTCATTGCCAAAATCTTCCACTTCTGATAGTAGGGGCATCCAGATGAAAATTGCTGAGTTCCTGAGTCAAGAAACTAACGCAAGTGCTCATCTGTCAGGGACGTTAACAACAAAAACATCTCTTCCACAGAAGAATACAAATCAAGTGGGTTCTTCCTCACAGGTCAGAAAATCCAACAAGCCCACCACCAATCCTTTAGTGCCTACATTTATGAAGAACACACCTCCCTCCAGACCATATGAACGGACGACAAACTTTGTAAGACCTCGCCCAGAAGACAGAATGATTGCACTGAAACCCATAGAGATTGTTTTGCCTCCAGTAATGATGCCATTTTCTAGTCCCCAAGGGATCGGATCTCAGATACCAACTCAACATTTTTACTGTCGTTGCGCTGGGCCCAAGACTGTCCTGCCTGGCTGTCTTCCCACACCATCAATACCAAGTAGAGGGAAAAAACAAGAAAACTTACCTTCCTCTCTACCCAGGCATCCTCGACCATGGCTTTGACTGTCTTGTGTTTTTTACAGGGGTCAAGAGTAGTAGGGTTTTTTCCCAAAGTCTGATATTTCTCTGAAGGTTAGACATCCCTACACAAAATACTCATCCTTTTGGTCACTTAGTATCTTCTAAATGTGATTATTACCTTCAAGTGAATTAAGACAAGTGAGAATAATGTAGGTGAGTTAAGCAAAGCAGAATTCAGAGAGTTGAGTAGCTGGGTGCTGATCTGTTTTAGAACGTTCAGTTGTAGACTCAGTATCGGCTGTTAGAACTTGTCTCACTCTTGTTAACTTTCTGTCTGGACTTAGGACACTGGTTTTAAAGCTGCAACAATTTTTCCTGAAGGGAAACACTGTGTGCCTTAGAACAGACTTCTTTTCAAAGTTAAATTGTGAGGCAGTTTATTTAGAAAGCATAGGTTTGGAAAAGATGCTCTTGCACGGACTATAGATTGCTTTTCAGTATCGAGTCAGCTGTAGTTTAAAATTTTCAATCACTATAGAGGTTGATTTTTTTTTCCTTAAACATTAAAATAGGAGATGTTAGGAGCTTTTGTAATGTGATTGAAGTTGAGTATGAATAGGAAGAACAGGAAGGTCCAAAGTTCTAGGTGTGAGTAGTTCAGCTGTCCATTCACAGAGTGAAAACTGTTTCTCACTGGAAGAACCTCTAGGATCCTGAGCAGACTGAACATAAGCTTTCCCTTTTAACTATTTATGCCAAATACTGTTGTAAAAAAAGTGACTGTAAGCAAATTTCCATCTAAATAGTAATTCTGAGGAAGAGGCCAAACTGCTGAATACAAGTGACACCCCGATTGTTGAAGAAATCTATACAAGTTTATGATTCAAAGATCAGGTGAGATGGTCATTTCAAGTGGCACACAGTAATCAAACTTTGGTAAGTCATTTCTGATGCTCAATTAAAATATATTGTAGCACTATTTTAATTATATTGAAAGTCAGTTCATCTTGACTGTATTATCAATTGCCTTCCAAGAACTGGTTATGATTATCATTTCTGGGTCTACTGATTTTTTTTCATCATGGCAACAGAAAGTGACATTAAATCAAATATGTTACAACTGTAAATCCTACTGTTTAAAAACATGTTCATAGACACAAAGAGTTTGAATTTAAAGTTGTGTTTTCAGAATCCAGTTGTGTTGAATAGTGTTAAATAAATTCCTAAATTTCAATTCAGGTGGCATGATTTTAGTAGACTATTATCCTCTTCAAGATGAATATTTAGGTCTATTTCAGCTCTAATATTGTATAATTTTCTCACTTGAAGTGAGGGTAGAAAAGGGTGAATTTCATTGTAGCAGTAATAAATTTTTTTAACTGAAGATTTACACTTACTAGTAAAATGTCAGTGAAGAAATGAAACATGACTTTTTATACTTGAACCAGACTTATTTTTAAATCCCAAAAGAATTCTGTTAATTATGACTCTTAAAAAATACAGAAATGTTTTAAATGCTCAGCTTATTTTACTACTTTCAAAAATCAAAAACTATATAACATTTGCTCTGAAAGTTATAGTATGGTTTCCTCCTATTCCCACTCTCTGGCTTAGAGCCTTCCGTGCCTCTGGGAGGCCAGTGCAGGTGAACTGAACTTGTTCAGTAAAGAGCTGATATTTTACCCCAGGGATCTTTTATCCCTTTCCTTACATCTTTCCTCTGCCCCAGGCTGAAGAGTATTCCATTGTCCAAAAGTAGCAGGTCTGAGATTTTTATTTTCTGCTAATAGTTATTATAAGACGAAAACTCACAGTTATGAAATAGTTCAGGATATTTTTCTGATCTCTGTAGCAGCATGTGGTTCATGTCACATCACAACTTTAGCCCCTTATCTTCAGTATCTCATGACATGAATCCTGTCATAAATTATTTTTCTAAGTATATGGAGATTCTGAATTAAACCATTCATTCATTAAGCCTGCAGTTTTCTTCTTTGGAATCTTCTAAGAAGGATGTGATCAATTATTTACATATTTTGGTAGACTAAAAAGGGAAATACTTTGGATTAAAACCAATGTGGGAGAATTCTAGTAAAGGAGAATATTGATTACATTGACATTTTTCTTTTTTCAGCTTCTTAGAGAAAAGTGCTGCAAAAATCTAAAGTAATGAAATTACTGGTTTTTAGATACTCCAATAGCAAATTCAGATTTTTAATGTGTAATTATTTACCACTATGTAATACCTGAAACCAAATGAAATTTTGCTCTTTGAGAGTAACTGCCTTTGATTGAGGAAAAAGGTAAACTACTGGGGGAAATGCAAGATGAACAAAAAATGGGTACACACTTTAAATTCTATTTATCTTCTTCCATATGTCTAACAGTTAAACTAAGCCAGGTTCAACTGCTGCTTTTCTAGTCACCTTTCATTTTGGATTTAGTGCCTGTACAACTCTATCTTTCATTCTTTGATATCAGGCTCTTCAAGGAAAGATGGACTTTTTTAACACTAGAAAGAGTGCTTACACAAGCATCAAGTTGGTGACTGAATAGGCCTCTATGTCCAAAATGCCTGCTGTCCTTCCTGAGTACCAAGGTAAGGACCATGCAATGAATTATTCAAAATTTAAAGTTACTTCCTAGTTCTTACCAGGTGGAAATATACAATAATCAAAGCAGAATCTTACATTACTAAAATGACTTTTAATTTGAGATAAGAATAATTTGAAAATAGAATGACTGGCGTGGAGACACTAAACTTTTATTTCTATTCCTGGATATGTATGACTGATGTCAGATAAATGAGCCAAACATTTTACGCAGCTAAGTTTATTCTCATAACATATTACATTTAAATGTGTAAAAGTGGTCAACAGCAAAAGGGGCAGAAAGCAAAACCAAATGTTCTTTTGGGATAAACAAGCTGCTTTGGATGGCAGGGAGTGCTCTCACTGATGAAGTGTGAGCAGTATCTTTTCCCTGAAGCTGAAATAAACTTCATTTTACTGGCTGTATAACACACGTTAGCTGTGTACTGGGTTAAGTGAGCCTGGCAAACTAGAGAGCTAATGCTTTTACTAGTTAAGCTGTGCTAATATCAGTTAGGGAAATGTTTCTCACATTGTTTACGAAATCTTGAGTTTCTGTTGCAATGCTTATGAAATGAGTGTGTGTCATATAAGAAGAGGAGGAAAGATTTAGGGCTTCTAGTAAATGACCTTATGTAGAATTGTACAAATGTTCGTCATAAAATCATAAAGTGGAATTTTTTAAAAAGTAGCAGTGCCAACAGTTTATCACCAAGAGCTTATTTTAATGGAAATGGGTCTAATGTCGCTTCATGCAGTAAGACAGACACAAACAAAAACAATGGTCCTAATTAGCTATGCGCGATCATATATCCAGGTGTAAACAAAGGGCAGGAGGACATGTGTCTGTCTCTTAGATGAGCTCACATGTGTTGTGAAGGATATAAAAACGAAGCACCAAGCAGTGCTTTAAGTTTGCAAAGTAAAGTTTTTAGCCATAGGCATGTTGGCTATTCCCCTTGATGCGGCCAAGGAGCACATATGTGAGTTGGCAAGTATGCGTCTATCTAGCTGCTTTTAAAAAATAAAAGGAACTTTTAAGTATTTTGCCTTTTCTTATACATATTCCAATAAAAATGTGACTACAAATCATTACAAAACCACCTTTTAGGCAATGTATAGTTCACTGAGATTACTTAGACCTGGATACATTGAGAGATAATATCCAGTAAAGATAATACATTAACACAATAATGCAGTATATTTCAGTAAAAATAGAATAAATAAAATAAAAATATTTTAAGCTGTATTTAACAGGTTAATTAAAAAAATGATAAGACATACAAGGCATAGTGAACATGGCTGCCTGTTTACCAAATCACAGATACAAAGAATGCATAGATAACTGAAGTGTCACTACAATATCAGGTAAAACGCTAGCATCCTTTCACAGAAAATACACACATACTTTCATACATACTTTTTGGCCATGGCAGAAAGTGTCTGAACATACGGCTTAACATAATTAATTTTATAAAATTAATTGCATTTAGTATGCAAAGCTATTTTTAAAACAAAGTATCTGCAGTAAAGTTTTCAGTATGTAAAGGCTATCATTCATCTTAATGCATCCATAATTGCATATATAAATCAGTTTGCTACTTAAAGCTAGCTCAGTATTCTTGATCCTGAAAACATATGTATGCCTTAAAAAAAAATGAATGGGTTCTGGTAGAGATGTCCAATATAAAAGTGGATCACTTTTTTAAGAATTTTGAAGTTTATCACACTAAAATGTTTGTTTCACTGTGGAGGTCACGATGAAAGATCATCAAGATTGAATTTTGAACAGCTTTTCGAAGGGCACAGTAAGGATTTTCTTAATGCAGTAATTTCTTAGGATGTCACTGGTAACTTTAGTAGAATGGTGTACAGGCTGGTGAGAGTATAATCCACTTCTAGAGTGGCATCTCTAGGGTGCTAGCAAACAATTCCAGAATTCTGAGAGGGAACAGAGGCAGGAGGCCACCTACTCATTCCATCATGTTCTCTGGTGGCTAAGTATCATGAGTTAGGAATATTTCTACCACATGTAACATTATCTCTGGACTGCATGTAGAATCCTGTCCTCTACAACACATTTGAGGCACACTGCAGGAAAACTGAGAGCAGGTAATGGTTTTAAATCACGGCATGAGTAATTTGGACATACTTCCCTACTTATACAGGGAATCCTAAGATTGCCTGATAATAACTGGATATGCCCAGCGTAATTTTGGAAAGACTCCTCCTGACTGGTGTGGAAGCAGCATAACTTAATAACTGGGAGTTGAGAAGCATGGGTCCTAGTTCTGGCTTTCTCACTAACTTTCGTGAGATCTTAGGCTAGGTGACTGAGCCTCTTTAATTCATATTTTTTATTTCTCAAATGTGTTTAGTACCTTCTCTATAAGGCTCAAATGTGACGATAAGAATGTGGAAACCATTTTGACAAGTACATAGCAGTAGATAAACATAAAGCATTACTTTTACAACGATGTTGTAAAATGGTAATTTTATCACTGAAAAGTAAACAAAACTAATGTCTAGATTGAGCTTCTTAGCAACTTCTTTAAAACATTATCAACAAGTGTCTCAATCTGTTTACAGCTAAGTCTCTCATCTATAGATAGAGAAGCAGGAAAGTGCTGTTTTTTGGGAAGCCTGTTAAATAGTCCTTTGTTCCTATGTATATTTTGCTCTGATATGAAATTTTTAAATCTTGAACATAAATGGAAAAAATATAAATTTAAAAATATATCTAGAGTCCAACAAATTTTAATATTAAATACATAAATTCAGAAAGGTTCAATTTTATGAAGTTTGTTGCCATGGACAATACATGATGGACAGACAGCTTTCTGGGCAAAAAGCATTAAGGTAAGATTGAGCTAGATGCAGAATCCTAGCAGAACATTTACCTAGGAGGTGGAAAACAACGTGGTGGTGGAGATCTAAAATATAAATGACATTTCCTCAACTCCAAGTTGCATATTGGCTAATTATCAAACTAAGGATGAAAGGCTTATGAGGAATATTTCATTTTAATGTTTATGTAGAGAATGGCCATAGTGAACTATAATTCTCTAGCTGCATTGTACAGTATAAGGCAGAAGTTTGAAATATTTCCCACCCAAAATGCATTATAATTTTGTTAATCTCTTTCTTAATAATCAGTTTGAAAACCATCTGAACAGAAAGGCTATTTTTGTTCTGTTTTAATTTCTGAAATTTAGTTTTTCAATTTTGAAGCTTCACTTTTTTCCCAACATCCCCCAAACAGCTGTAGACATGAAATGGTGTCCATGTGTCAAAGAGCTCGTCAAGGAAAGTTGCCAGTTGGTTTCTATACTGATGCCAACAGCCAATTTTGTCAACCAAAGGTTCGATTTTATGAAGAACTAAAACGAAAACTAGTCATCCTGTTTTTACAGCAATTCAGTGGTATCCGGTATGCAGTGTCTACTCCAATGTTGAAAACAGGGCAAAGTGCTGTAGGACTTAAAAGTTGCTTGTGACAGATCCAGTCAAGAAGACAGTGAAACTAACCCAGGTGTCATTCACTCCAAGGACTCAGCTGCTTCACTGGGAGGGGTGTGGCCACATTCTTCCCTGTGTGTGTGAAGTTACATAATGTTCACGATATTTACAGTAAGAAAGGGAGCTTCCACTGCTCATGATGTAACTTACTGACAGCAAAAAAAATTAGTCATGCTTTTCATATCACACGACGGTGGCAAGACGAGAGAACATGCTTGTCTAACACTGTTTGGTTAAGTTATTAATCTCTGAAGACAAAGCATCAGCAACTGAATGGAAGGCCAGAGATCAGCTCCTCTTCTTTAGTGTAGCTATTCAATCTTCAGTAAATGTTACAGGATCCTTTCACATGTGCAGCTACGGCGTTTCTGTGACAGGGCGTTTCTGTTTCAAAGTGTCAATGAGGGATAAGACCCCTCGTTTTACATTGGTTGTGACTCTCCTGGTCACAGAGTCTGCTGGCGGAGGAGGTGGTCGAACTTTCTGTGAAGGCGGCCTGGCTACCAGGCACTTCTGGTATCGTAACTGAAATTAGAAAGTTGTATGGTCGTTAATAATGTATCATCCCTTCTTGTTTAACGTGATCTTAATTCATAAATATATTTAACTCCCAAAGGTTAACGACCTAGCTCCTAAACACGAATCCAAGAGTTTATTATTTTTTTTCCTTAATGTGGAGTGTTTTAAATTCTTTTGAAGTTCTTTATATTGTTAGGCTGCGATGAATATACCTCATAGTCAAAGAGCTAATGAAGAGAAAAAGGATTGGGAGAGAGATTATTAACTTTTTCCTCAGACAGGTAATGAAGTAGGTGTTTATGGCTAGCCGAGTGAGGGTCAGCATGGTAGAAAGGGCAGGGTTTGAATCTGGCTCTACCACTTGTGAACCGTATGGCCCCAGGCAAGTTATTAAATCTCTCTGAGCCTCAGTTTCTTCATTTGTAAAATGGCTGAAGAATGGCGACCTTAAAAGACAGTGTTATGATTAAGGAATACCTGCAGAATGCCTCAGACAGGCCTAGCAACACAGAAGGCATTCATAAATGTTTGTTCCCATCCTGCCTTAATTTAAAAAAAATTACTAAGATTTCAGGATTTTATATACAAGTCTAAATCTTAATAGATTTAATTTTTAAAAATCCATTAGCACTGGCACCAGGGACAGTTTCCATCCTTCAGAAACAAAGTCACAATCCACCTGCTTTTGTATCAATGCAAAGATAAGTAATTCTTCAAAATTAGATTAAAAGGTTAAAATGTATCAAATGCTTTTTTTCTAATCCAAGCACTTAAAAAATCCAAGCACTTAAACTGATTTTCAAAAACCTACTTAAATATTAATAGGTTCCTTGGAACAACTGTGAAACAGGCTGATGTTTCCCTGTGAAAAGCATGAACTGTCGTACAGCAAGACTCTTATCACAATGTGCTGTCACAGCCCACAGGCCAAAAAATTAGCCCCTTTCAACCCAATCATATGAAAAACGATTTATCACGTCTCCTGTGTGTAAAGTATGTTTCTAGGTCTGCATCACAATCAAAACTACGCACTTCCAAACACAGTTTTATAATGCGCAGGTACCGCAGCATGGTATACTGGACTCGGAGTTTCTGATGTTAGTTACGTTATATCCAGTGCAAATCAGAATTGTGCCTGATGAATTTCATTAAGCGGACCCCTCTCCATCTCCCTCTAAATTTCATCAAAATAGTTTCAGCTGGGCCTATACCACTCAGCTGCAAAATATGCCTAAAAATTCAGTAGATTCAGAATGTGTTAATGCCAGAGATATTTCAGATTGTATAAACTGATGCATAAACATTTCACATGGAGAATCATGCAGATTTGAATCAAGAGGAAGGCCACCCAGTTAGAAATGCTGGATACAGAGTGTAAAGAAAGGTTTGATTTTACCGGTATGTCTTATGCTGGATTGGCTGAGTCACTTAAGCTGGTGGCCCTAATACAATTAAAATAGTAAACAAATGAGTAGAAATTGTTTCTAGAGGAGAGAAAATGAGCCTGGGAATCAGAACAAACTGTAACCAGTGATAAAGCTAATTATTTAATTGCCACCAGCATTTAAAATGTATAATTAAGGCTGAAAGCCATTCATTTTATGACTAAAACCATCTGTTAACGATCCTTTACAATTTCACAAAATACCTCAACAGTCACCATGGATTTTTGCTTGGCTGGACTCTCCCATTTTCTGTTTTCTTCACACAGTCCCTTCATCCCATCTCAAATCCCTACGCCTGGTCAGGAGGTTCATCTTGACTGCTTCACCGCGCTGCTCCCCTCCACCCAGCCCCGGTCCTTTATATGCAGGTGGACTTGAGTTAGAATCCTGGCCCCGCAGCACCTGAGGGGAACCTGCACTCTAACACAGGACTGTGGCGAGAACGAAGCCAGATAATAAGTGCACAACACAGGTCTTCCCTTCCCCTCCCCCCCTCCTCCTCCCCTCTCTGTTTCCAAGGTGTCTTTTAAAATAAAAGCGAATTGGCTCTCTTCTCGTCCTGACCTTTGCCTCTGCCATCCGTCCACCTCGTTCTTTCCCCTCTTTGTTAACTAGCAGTGTACTGTCTGTAAAGAAACAGAGGACACCCTCCACCGCCCTCAGCTCCACCTGTTCCTGGACTCCGGGCATCTTCTGGCCGGTCTCAAAGTTACTCTAACCCAAGCAGCACTCTAACCCACCCCCAGGCCCTTCATCTACCACCAAGATCTTGGTCCAACTACAAATATGACCCCTATTTCAATCTGGCTTTACTGGCTCATCTCCCTCAGCCTCAAAACTGTGAGGATCTCCCCAACCCCCCAACAAACGAGCAAGTATCTCAACGGCATGCTTCCGGCTACTCCTTCACCACAGACCTGGTGAGCGACCCGCTTTCAGGGCCACCTTCTTCCTCCCGGTCACTCCTCCATCCAGTGCAGTCTTACACTTTCACTTAGAGCACTTTCTTCTACACCATAACAGAATTCTGGTTTACCCGTCTCCCCCATAGGCCTAAACTCCGTAATGCAAGGATCGTGTCTTATTCCTACTTGAACTTCCCAGAGTCCAGCCTACAAATGGTGGATTGAGTTAAATGAAGTGCAGGTGCTTCGAATTCAGCATTCCTCATTGCCAGCCAGGTGTTTCTCCATCACCTGCTCCTGTCTTTTCCCCACTGCCACTCCTGGTTTAGATGCAACTCTCCCAAGGACCAGTAAACTGGCCTCCTGGTCATCTCCCCACCTCTGCCCCATCCTTTCAACCCACCTCCACTTTGTTTTCTTCTCTCTTTTTTGGAGTATGCTTTAAAGCCTAACGTGGTCTACACACTCTCCTGCTTAACAATCTCTGCTGAAGCTCACACCTTGGCATGAGATCACAGGCCCTTCGTGGACATGGACCTCGCCTCCTTCCACTTGGCTCCAGCAACCCTACCTCCTGTTGCTGGAATACACCATGCAGCCCAGGCTTGGATGTCTCCTTCTTACTAGAACTTTCCCAGTGCTGGGAATGACAGGAGCTCAAAGGATATTTGCAGAATGAATGACAAGGTGTTTCTGTTTGTTTGAAGTCACATATGTGGTACAAAGAGCACTGGCTTTATTACCCGGAGGCTCGGGGGTGAACGCAGGCTCTGTCATTTACCAGCTCTGCCCTGGGGCCTGTCCTTTCCTCTGAGCCTCTATTTTGTTATAAATAAAAGAGAACTACTTAACAGGGCCGTGGTAAGAATAGAGTTCATAGATATAAACAAAGTATGTAAGAACAATGCACTTAGACCAACTATCTAGAATAAAAACCATTCAATACACTGAATTTTTAAAGAATTATTGAGTTGGTTCCAAACAGCACCAACTCACACATGACCAGCATCTCCTGATCACATACTGAAATTACTTAGGGATCAAGAACTAAGAGGCCTCAAATCCGTGGTTTTGAAGATCATTGCTTTCAGTGTTCCTGGAGTCTCTACAGAAGAACCTGGTTCCATCCAGTCCTCCTTCTTTCAGGTGTCCTGGCCTCTTAAGACGGCAAAGTGCTTGTCACGATTCTGTCCGCAGGAGTGAAGGTGTCACACAGCAAGGCATTACTTTAGAGATCAGACTTGGCTTCTTTTAAGTCAGTAACTCTGCTCTAATTTACGGCATATTAAACAAAAGCAGGGGCCCGAGGGTTGAACCCCTGCAGCGGGCTCACTCACCATGCAGGCAGCCTGCACTGCCTCGGACACGTTACCGGCATTAGGCTCGCACCAGAAAACATGGCACTCAAAGTGCTGGTTCCCAGTGTCCATGATGAAGGCAAACGTATGCACATCCTTCCCGACGCCCATGAAGGACAGGAATCGCACCCGACACTCCACCAGGATCTCCTCTTCATTCTGCAAGAGACGCCGTTCAGCAGCTCTGGCCAAAGTCACAGACACGTTCGGACCTTAAGTCATAGAATCCGCCTGGAGTGGCTGCACAGAGGAAATGGTGTCTAAAAATATACAGCCAGACTGAATTTAGACAGGACTGTATTTTTCTAGAAAGGCAAGTTTCTAAATGTGTCTGGAGAGGCCTCACTGCTGTGGGTGCCTCGTTCCGGCATTTAATCTGCTCTGAACCACACTGCGACTGGGTATGTGTGTTCCGGACTCTGTCTGCTCGACTCCAAGCCCGTGGCTTCACTGTGGGCAGGAACAATGTCATGTATACTTTTTCCGTATTGCCCATACAGTGGCTCAGAACCCATTTGCCCAGGCAAACCCACTGGAAACCCCAGAGCACCAAGAGGAAAGGAGCCATGGGCTCTCTTTCCATACAGGTCTTCTTCCCCAACTAAACAGCACATTGAATCAGATTTCTATCTAAAACTGTGTAAAACAAAAAGTTGCCAAATACTTTTTTATTTCTTTTTCACAAACTGGTATCCATATGGTGCCGAGTTAAGAAGTGTTTGGAATTCTTATGAACACCACATCCTCTGCAGCAGCCATGTGCAATTTTTGAAAATTAGTAAATACATCCAGAAAAATGCTGACTTCTGGCTCACTAACATCTTGACTTATTGAATATTCACTCAGGTGCTGTGGGACTGATTAACAGGCAAACTAAGCTGGTCTTAGAGGCTGGGAAGTTTTGTTGGGAGAAATGACGTTTACATTGAGGTCTACGTAGGGGCTGGGAAGGCAAAGGGGTAGAGCACAGAAGGAGCAGCGCACTTGCAAAGGTGCTGAGGTAGGAAGAGGCACCACATGTTTGCAGACTTGAAGAAAATCCAGCGGCACAGGCTGGAGTGGCAGGCAGGGTCAGTGAGCATCTTACTCCTCTTTAGAAACTGAATTGGACTTGAAGGTGAGCTGCTAGTGGACAGAAGCAAGAGCAGACCAAGGACTTACGGTCTTTCCATGACAGATGCCTCACAGAGGCAGAATGGAAAACTGATCCTGCTACTTCTCGCTGTGTGCCTGGGGGGCAGTTACTTAACCTCTCTGTGCCTCAGTTTCCTCAACCACAAAGTTGAGATAATTTGTGTTGAGGCTAATGCTGGCCTCTCTCCAGATGACCAGTGGTCCCCGCTACCACAGGACCTTCCACCACAGAAGCATCTCCTATGTCCCAAGCCCAGATAACAGCCCAGTCAATACCAGAGCCTGGAGAGTGGCCGGAAAACCAAGCCCTATTAGTGAGTTACTGCTAGTATCACACAGTCACCTCTAGCAAATGATTCCAACCTCCCAGGCTTCGTAGGAAGGAAGAATGAGGAACGCCAGAATAGAAGCCTCTGAGGTGTGCAGAGATCTAGGCACAAAGGGCAAAATGTCTCTCTTTTTTTAATGTAGGCTCTTTTAATCACAAGCAAGCACAACTCCCCAGAGACCAAGCCTTGGCACGCACCTAAGTTTCACGGAAGCTTATTGTATCCGAAACCTCACTGTGTTCGACAGGCCAACTCCATCTGCCACCCTTCTCACCTTCTCACTGATGACAGTCACAGTAGCATCGGCCACATTCATGTTCACTGAAGGCCAGTCCTCCTTGCTGGACGAGGTCATAAGACTTTCTATGGCATTGTTCAGGGTATCCATTCCTGTGGATGGAAGGGATAACTGAAAAAGGTCCTAAAGCTATTTCTGAATCACAAACGTGGGCCCAAATCACCCAGTAACACCTATGCCCAGACTGGTCTTTTTTTTTTTTTGTAGCCCCAGACAAGACATTTCATTTGAGCCTTTCATTGCTCAAAAGAAAAGAAATGCCAGCTTTTTCAACAGAGAGAAGGGTCATGAGAACCTCCAGAGAAGGAGTGTGTGATGTCCTGTCTAACCAGGACATCACTCTCCCTCCCTTCCTCTCTACAAAGATTCCCCAGCTCCGAGTGTATAAACAGTATTCAAATGCTACCTTTTCCTAAGCAAGGAACCTTGAAAAAGGGGACCCAACAGAAGCCAGCATCTGCCAGATTACCCTGATCACCTTTCATTGTCCTTTGTCACTAAATAAGGCCAAGTTTGGGCGGCCCCTGGACACGAATAGCATGTGCTAGTCGATGGGGCTCTTTGGCTGGGTGTTCCCACAGCTGCTTTTGGTGGTGGGTGGGTGGGAGAACAACGTTACTGAGCTATAATTCACATACCATACAATTTACTCACAGTGCAAAACTCAAACGGTTTTTAGTATATTCAGAGGTGTGCGACCATCACCACCATCAGGTTTAGAACATTTTCATCACCCCCAAAAGAAACCCCGTACCTTTCGGAAGTCACCCTCCATTTCCACCCAGCCCTATCTCTAGAGATCTGCCTACGCCACTCATATAAATGGAATCGTACAGGATACGGTCCTTTGTGACTGGCTTCTTTCATTCAGCATCATGTTTTCAAGGTTCAGCCATGTTGCAGCATGTCTAATACTTCATTCCTTTTTATTGCCAAATGAAGTACCACTGTATGGAAGTGTATTTTATTTATCCATTTGTCAGCTGATGGACATTTGGGTTGTTTCTGCTTTTTGACTATTATGAATGATGCTGCTGTGAACATTCGTGTACGAGGTTTTGTGTGCACACGTTTTCGTTTCACTTGGATACAAAGCCCAGGAGCAGAACTGCTGGATCAAATGGTAACTCTATTTAACTTTTGAGGAACTGCCAGACTGTTTTCCAGGGCAGCTACACCATTTTACATTCGCCCCAGCAGTATGTGAGGGTTCTGATTTTCCCACAGCCGTTTTTTAACCCAGGAAAAGGCTACCTCTCTCAGGCTCCTTCCAGCCTGGTATGGCTAAGCAACTAAAGTCTGCCCCTGAGATGTGAGCTGACTGCTGACTGCTGTGTGCACTTTTGGGTCACACCTTAACAGGAAAGCAGGAGGGTTCCTTCAGCCCCCTTTCCCCGTCCAGCACGTGACAAGGACTGAAGCAGGCACCCTGGCCCCAGAGATGGAAGCCTCAGTTCAGGACCGAAGCTTCCATCTCTGGGGGCAGGGCCCTTCCACAGCCCTGGCTCACGCAGCTCTGGACTGAGTGAATGAGAAATCAGGTCCGCTTTGTTCAAGTCCCTGTATTCTGGGACCATGCATCCGAGGAGCTTAGCCTGTCCTGTACTGATCTTTTGATCAGGACTGTCTGTGCGCTCTGGCTGGTGACAGTGTGAGGGTCCGATTCGAGACAAGGCAAGGAGTGCAACAGCAGACCCCACCCCCATGGGAGGGTGAACATCTCTCATGAGCTCCCAAACGCTTGCAAAGTGGAAAGACGATGCACGTTTCACATACCGACTGGTTTGTCCACAGGTAGCATGCCCAAGTACTGCACGTGGAACTCTTGGACCAGCTCAGTCTTTGGTGTTGGAAAATCTACTACAGGGAGTAAAGCAACACATTTTTCTCAGTGTTCTAACAGACACATAACATCCTGTGTTTCTAGAGGTCAGTGTGCCAATCATGCTATAAGAACAGCCATTTCTTCCACCAGACACTGGGGCTGTCAATCAAAATCCCATTCACCTTTCATTTCTAAGTAGGAAAGCATTTGAAAGCAGGAACTGGAATCTGTGTGTTAAGCTGTGACTCTCTCTTGGATGTGTGCTAAGTAGCAGCTTTGGGTGCTCTATTTATTCGGGGAGGTTGATGCCCTGAGGAAATTTAATCACAGAGGGCGAAATGAGAGACGGGAAAAATGACTAAACTGAGCTCCCCAAAATAGCAACCCACATATTTTTAAACTAGCTGACCCTTACCCCAGGCTGTACATGAATTACAAAAGCACTAAAGATACTTTTCTTTAATCTTGTCCAACAACAATAAAACTCATCCTGGCCCTTGATGCCTAACCCTGTTGACACAAAATCAGCTCTAAGCCGCGCCCGAGGTCCCGAGTGCGGGCTCGGCCCGGGTCTGCTGAGTCTAGCTCGGTTCTGAGGGAGACTAGATACACCAGGGAGCCGTCCGAGACCCTGCGCTTTGTGACCTGGGCAGAGAGCACCAGGCAGAGGAGCAGGCGCGCCGACCTACCTTGCAGGGGGACGTCGAGGTTCACGTGGGCCCTTTCCTGCAGGGAGCTGCAGGCCAGGGCTTTGGCGTTCTTCCGTTCGGCCATGATCTGAAGGAGAGAAAACACAGCTTTGGCTCACGGTTACAGACCCCGTGTCCTCAGCTGTTCCAGCCAGTGGAGTGTCTGCGCTGACTTCACTTCCAAGTTAAACTGGCTTCAGTCTGCTGCCTGACTCCTCACCCCCATCTCGGAGCCGCACGTTTTGAGAACTGTGCCCATTTTCTCTGGGGAGAATAGTGAACGACTGTTCCTCAGAGTAACTAACAGTCTCCTGATTGTTCGGAATTCATTCTTCCATTTACCAGGCTCCCACCTCTACCGCACGATCCCCCCGGTCACACGTACACCTCCCGGCCCACAGCGGTCGGTGGAACACAGGGCAACGGACTCCCCCTGCTGCCTCCACGTGGCCACTTTCAGGGACTCTTTTCAGGGCTCTGGGGACAGAGTACCTGGGTTCAAATCCCACGCCCGCCACTTACTAGCGGTAAGTGGCCTTGAGCCAGTCACCTGCCCTCTTGTCTCGTTTCCTCCACTGCACATGTGGATGATAATATTTATGTCCCTAATAATAAAATAATTTCAGTCCTGACAGTAAATACAAGCACTCAGAAATATTAGCTGCTATTGCTGTTGGTGTTATGGTCACACTGTTTAAATCTGTCGGCCGTCTTTCTAAATGCCTCTCCTCTGTTGGGGGCACTAACATCTTCACTTGACAGTCATCACTTCGCACCCCTGTTCACAGTGCTGTGGGTTTAGGGACTCCAAGAAGCCACCTTCAATGACCGCAAGAGCAACTCACACCTTCATCCCCCGCCTGAGCTTTCCATCCCAAGTGGAACAAGTCATTTCCCCCGGAGCTCCACTCTGCCCGTCTCCAGATCTGTGCCTGGGTCAGCGGGCAGGAGGGCTGCTGACGGTAAAATCCAAGATTCACTGAGCACTGACTCTGGGCCAGGTTGTGTTCTGAGGGCTTTACGCTAGCATATAAGCTCCACCAGGGCAAGGATTTTTTTTCTCTTTTGGTCTCTGCTGTCTCCTCAGGACAGTGCCTGGCACATAAGCAGCATTCGGTTACAC
The DNA here is from genome assembly GCF_963455315.2 of Globicephala melas. Taxonomy (NCBI): domain Eukaryota; kingdom Metazoa; phylum Chordata; class Mammalia; order Artiodactyla; family Delphinidae; genus Globicephala; species Globicephala melas. Next base: position 64,858,348 of record NC_083318.1, read on the forward strand.
TTGCTGCGTGAACGAATGAGGAAACGAAACCCGGGCAGCGCAGCATGCTTCAGGGCTGCACAGGAAGCAGCTGCCCCAGTGCCACCCGTGCAGGAACGTGCACACGGGCTGGGGTGGATGCGGGGTCTCCGGACCAGCACCCACCCTGCAGGTCCCAGTCATTCGGTCAGAGCGGCAGACTGCTGCGCTATTCCGGTGCTGGGGCAGCTCCCATCCCTACCCTTCCCTTGGGAACTGTGGCTTACAGCTGCTCCGCTCCTGCTGCGGAGGCCAGGCTGGGCTGTGGAGGTGGTCGTGACCTGGGCCTGGCGAGCTCCGGAGGACCTGTGGGAGTGAGGCTGGGTAACGATGCCAGCCCGGAACTGGAAAGGTGACATTAACACAGGGGGCGGCAAAGTCCTATGTTTAGATTCAAGCAGTAAGTCTGGGGCGTGGAAAGGCCTGGCTGAAGGAAGTTGGGGACAGCGTCCTGGAGACCTGGCTCCCACTACTGGAACACAGGCCAGCAGGTAATGGGGTTGCTGAGAACATTAACTATGTATCCCTGGAGGTCAAAGGACACTGTGGCCACGGTCCGTTCCCTGTCGACTCCCTTGTGGAACACTGGTTCCTTCGGGGGAACCAAGCAGAGCGTGGCCAGGAGAAAATGGTTAGGAGCCTGGTCGCCGCGAGACCCGGAAGTGGCTGAAGCGATGGGGTGGGGCACTCTGGACAAAGGAGGAAGCCAGGAGCAGGAAGGCTGGACAACAGACACGTGTGTCCAGCCCTCTAGGCACAGCGCGCAGCTCCAACCGCCTCCAAATCGCAAAAGCTGCCCAGCAAAGAGACAAACCAGGAACCTCTCTCCTCTGCTACAGGCCACACATCTCAAGTAAACACACGGAGGTCCACACAAGGAAGGGCTCTGCAGCGGCCAGAGCCGCTGCATCACACAGCCGTGTCCTGACAAGTACAAGGGCCGGGCAGAGGGCAGGACGAGCGTGTAGGCATGGGCTCTGCGGGGGGGGGAGGGGGGGAGGCGGCGACTCTGAGGCTGTGACCACGGCCCTGCCTCGCCGCTGTGTGCCTTATGACGTCAGCACGTGTTCACGGCAACCCCCGGCCGCCTGCACTTCCACAGACACACCTGCTGGTTTCGTACCCCGCTCCCTTCTTCCCGGGTCCAGGCTCAGATCAGGTGGCCCCCGCCCTGGGAAAGCTGCCCTGACTCCCTGCCCCCGCTTTCCAGCTGGGCTCGGGATACACAGCTCCTCCGCCACACCGCTGTCCACCTATTAGACCTCCTGGACTGTGGGAGGCACCAAGGCCGTACTCCTTTTGTAGGTTTGTAGGTGGAGTACCATTTAGCACGACGCCTGACACGCAGAAAAAGCGTTAACCACGCTGGCTGGGCTGGCGGTCGGCCTGCTGCCCCTGCAGCTCGACCTGCAGGTCAATGTGCCGACTCCCCCGTCCTTCCACACGCCCTTCCCTGCTGAGTGGTGGGTGGGGGAAAAAGGAGCAGGGCGGACCCCTGTGCCCTGACCCACCTTACCTTGGAACAGATTTCGTGGAGACTTGTGGCAATGGCTTTTGCTGGTGTGTCACATCGAAATACATGACATTTCAAAATTCTTGTGTCTTTGTCTCTTGCTACATAAGCAAAATCTCTGTGCAAACAAAGTTTATCGGTACATTAGAATGAGGAACCTTCACAACACACATTCTAGTGATGAATGTTAACTGAGTGAGCAGCCAGCACGTCAGAGGTAAACACAGTACGCGGTGGTTAAAAAAATAAACAAACGTCAACAGCCACCTCAAACAGAGGAACAGTTGCATGGATCCTAGGAATTCATTTCTGAGTAAAATAACTACAGTGTTCCCCGGACCCTGCCTGTGGAGCTCCTGGAACCTTCATGAACAACGCTTAATGAAAACCGAACTTTACCGGAACCTTCTGCCTAGAGTAACAGCAAATATCATGGTTATAAACATTATGATCACAAAACAGAAGACAGGCTTGAGAGGAGCATGAATTTGCATGAGTGAGGCTACAGTCGTGTGTAGCAGAAGCAAAACAACAGGCTCTGATGTGTAAATGTGTGCCCAGAGACCGGATCTGATCCGCAGCTGCGGAGTAGGTTGATGGACAGTCACGGGGACACAAAGAGACGCCACAGACTGAAGTCCGGTCACAGGCACTTGATTCTGCTAAACACACCTCTTACTCCAGGGCTTGGGGCGACGGCGGCAGCGTCACCCTGTATACTGTCAGCTCAGACGCCGAGGTGAGCGTGCCGCTAGGGCTGGATTTCAGCATCTGCTTTACTGATGAGAAGGATACTGTGCCCGTGACACGACCTGGCTTCAAAAGAATAACACCACACAACTAAATTTCTCAGTTGTTATTGAGGACAGTGGCTTAAAAGATCAGAGTATTTATGAAAAATAGATGCTCAGATTGACCCATCTGGTAAGGGGTCACAGTGATTTCCCTGCACGTGTTGCTAAGCCAGGATCCCTGTCTGTAGATACAACCATGGATGAATTTATTAATTACTTCTCTTACGGTAAGAGCTGGTGGTGTTCTCACAGACTGGGATAGATTTTTTCCCCAACACAGACTTGGCTTCTTTGGGAAGGAACAGCAGTCTATCCAATGGAGGCAACTGTTCACTGTGAAGGCCCGGCCAGAAAGCCTGCCCTGTGGCCTTGCTGTGCCCCAGGCCATCCCGCAGCGGCTCCAGGCCAGGGGCATCTTTACCCACAGGCACTCAAACCTCCGCCTGTGCACACCTGCCCTCGGGTCTGCTCTGCTCCACCTTCCCCTGCGCCCTCACGTTCCACGGCAGTTGGTGTCCTCCATGCTAGCGCCGGGGGGACTTCCTGATGCTCCCACCGCCGGCCCCGGCACTCCACACCCAACCCCCGTGTTCAGCCGATTTTACCTCCTGACCGTGTCTTGAAGCCAACCCCTTCCTCGCCAGCCCTGCCACCACTCAGGCACCCTAGGTGGGTCTCGTCTCCCTGCCTTTGCTCACACCGTCTCCATGCCCCGGCCTCGGGTGAAGACGCAGCTGAAGCTGGGTGAGTACCCTGCCGGGTGCTGCTGTGTTCCCCGTACGCACAGCACTCACCACTGGGTACCATGGGCATCTATCTGCTCATGAGTTCTGTCTTCCCCACAACACCTCGAAGCTCCGTGAAGACGATTTGAGCCTTATCCATTCCCAACACCCAGTCTGGGCCCGGCCATAATTGGTACGGAGTGCCCCCTCTCTCAAGCATAGGGATCTGCAGCACGTCCCCCGTTTCCCGGCGGGAAAGCTGGCTAGTGGTCAGAGGTCTGAACAGGTGCCGTGACAGTGGGCTGAGGGCGGGGTTCTGGGTGAGGAGCTGGGCCCAGACTTTGGGGGCGAGCAGAGCCCTTTTCCACACTGTGCTCCTGAGGCCTTTCCATCCTAGTCTCAACCCCCATCGAGACAGCTTATTGCTTCAAAAAGGAAACGACGAGGGCTTCCCTGGTGGCGCAGTGGTTGAGAGTCCGCCTGCCGATGCAGGGGACGCGGGTTCCTGCCCCGGTCCGGGAGGATCCCGTGTGCCGCGGAGCGGCTGGGCCCGTGAGCCATGGCCGCTGAGCCTGCGTGTCCGGAGCCTGTGCTCCGCAACGGGAGAGGCCACAACAGTGACAGGCCCGCGTACCGCAAAAAAAAAAAAAAAAAGAAATGATGAGAAGGCATCACTTTTGGAGACATGCTCAAGGGCAGGCAGTCTTGTTTTTGGCCCCCCTCCTTCTGGCTACTTCTCTTTCCTGGATGGTTCCTACAGTAATATATGCAGTGTCTCAACACGCACAACTCTTCCTCTTCAAAATTCCACGTTCAGTCCTCATTTCCTGAGGCCACATCTCTTTGAAGTTCTGGGGTCACTGGGGTCCAAAGACCTTTGTCTGGATTTCTGGAGTCCCAAAATTTGTCCCACCAACTCCTCCAGCATCCTTACTCCAATTAAGGAGCTCTCCCCTCTGCTCCAGAAAGCTGGGGCTCCACCTCCGCTCACGGTACCTCCCCTTGCCTGGCATGGTGACCCCTGGCCTCCCTGTATCGTCTGGAGCTCACTACTCTACCTACTCTGTACGGCCCAGCTCAAAAGCCTGCCTGGCCCTCCGGTCCCCAGCACCTTGCTTGTGTCTGAATGCCGACAGGATCTGTATTCTGCACCACAAAGGATTACAGCTCGTTACGCCCTACCTTTAGTAGTTACAGTAGAGATCTTACCTCCATCTGTCCTCTCTGAGACTCAGAGAGAGTCAGGGACAGCTAGAGGGCAACGGATCAGGATCCAGGCGACCCAATTGCTAGTCCCATTCCGGACTCCACTGAGCTGTACAACACTGGGCATGGAGTCAAACCTCATCTCTAAGTGATGGAATATGATTTCTGAGGTCCCTTTCTGGCTCTGATATCCTATGATGTAAGCTTCCAAGATCCATCCTGCTCTCCGTGACAGCTGGTCGGCCTTACAAGTGTAGCAAGTGCAAGGTCACCATCACGGAGGACCAAACAGGCCCTGATCAATAATCAGCTCCCATCAAACTTCAGCTCTGTGCCCTCTGCTCTTTCAGATGCAACCCCTTAGCAGTAATTTTTAAAAATTATTAATCTTCATGTTCTTCTGGCTCAGGAGAAAGTGATTAATGCCTAAGGCAACCATCTGGAATCCACATCTCAAGAGGGCAGCTCAGCAGCCGCAGGCTCTGTTTGGGGGATTCTGACACTTTTTTTTTTCAACAGCTTTGTCTTTTCCTGTTCCCTCCCAGGTACCAGGCTAACAGATCAGGGAAGCAGAAATCTGCCCGGAACTAACCTCCCAGGAGAAAACAAGTGCCTTCCTCTCCTCACTGCGGGGGTCAGGAGATCTGCATGTCTCTCCTGTTTTACTCCATGAAACATATCCCAAGTCACCCTAAAAGAGCAGAAGGCCTCAAACACGGGGATTTGCGAGACCTCCCTCTGACCCGGAGCGCAGACAGTTCGACAACTTCCTTTGTGTGCAATGAAACATATGGCTGAGTTCATCTCATCCTTGTTCAGAACGGAAATCCAAACACCTCTTAACTGGTTGTTTTAAAACCTTGGCTTTTCAGCCCCTGATTTCTGAAAAAGGCTGCAGCAGGAGACAGAATAATGACCCTCCCAAGATACTCCTGTCCTCACTCCCAGAATCTGTGAATAGGTTACCTTACATGGCAAAAGGGACTCTGCAGCCGGGATTAAGGGAAGGATCCTGAGAAGGGGCTGTTATCCTGGATTATCTGGGGCGGGCCCAACACAGTTACCAGGGAGAGGAGGAGGCGCTTTCCTTATAAGTAAAAGAACGGCGCAAGGGCTACGAGCCAAGGAAGGCACCAGCCTCGAACAGCTGGAAAAGGCAAGGCTGAGTTAGCCTCCCCGAGAGCAGCCTGGAGAAGACAGACGGGTAAGAGGTACCGGAAGGGTGGCTGCAGGACTGAGGGATGTGGGAGATGAGAAGGAAAATCCAGAATAACTCCGAGGTCCCTCCTGGGACAGCGAAGTACCCTCACACTGGGGACGGGAGGGGGAAGGATCTGGTGAAGGAAGCTGATGTGCTCCAGGTTGGACAATAGTGTGAGGTGCTTGGCGGTGGGGGGCGCCCACCAAGCAGGTGGACACTCGGTCCCTGAGCTCAGGCCTGTGGTCTGGGCCTAGGGGGCAGCTGAGGTCAGGGGAGCAGATGGGAGACTGGAGAATGAGAAAGACAAAACAAGGTCTGGACCCCAAGGAGAAAAGGCGTTTGAAGGGCTAATTGAGGCCAAAGGCCCAACGAAAGGCTGAAAAAAGAGTGCTGGGAGTAGGAAAGCCCAGGACAGACTGGCTCCAAAGAGCCAGGAGAAGTTTCGGGAGAAGTCCTCTGGGCAGCAGGAGACAAGCCACTCGGTCTCAGCGACGTGGAGGTCTGCGGTGACCTCGGCCTGCCGGGCCCTTCCCCTGGAGAATGGAGTTTGGGTCCCAGCTTCAGGGTGCGGGAGTCAAAAGAACACAGTACCTCTTCTTTTTCTCCTCCTTTCTTAAACTTCTCATTCTGGAACTTCTCAAACACACAGTAGAGAGGACAGTCAATGAACACCCATGGCCCATCGTTCACTTTCACAATGACCAAGATGTGGCCTAACTCAGCCTTTCAGACTCTTTTCCAATCGGTATTATAATCCTAAAGGTCCTCATGCCCATAAGTAAGAGCAATTTAACATATTCTAGAGCTTTTCCTATATTGAGGGGGACAAGAAATTGCTTTAATTACCAGCCTCCACGGCTAGAGTATCCCTGACAGATCAGCCCAGTGCCACGCGTGGGAATTTGGGAGGACAGAGCAGCGGGCGTCGGTGGGTGTCACCCAGCCAGCTGGGCAGCGCCCGCAGGGGCTCTGACACTGTGCGGTGCACTTGGGCTGCAGCTACCCGGTGCCCACAGCACGGAGAGTGTCCCAGCTCAGAGCCAAGATGCGCTCAAATGGGTTTCCATGCCGCCCCCGTGGTCACGCCTCCTTCCAGGGCCTCGGTGTGGTCTATAAAACCACAGAGCTGGCCCAAATGGCCCCCGAGGTCCAGTCAGAGCAGGCGCCCGTCTTTTCTAACAAATTCTGCTAGATGCCCGTCCGTCTGAGTCACTGTGTCTGACACTGAGCAACAAGGGCCACTTTTGTCCTTTGCTCCAGCTCGCTCCTGGAGACGCCGTTTGCTAAAAGAGGTGCCGGTCCCCTCTGGAGTTTTGCCCCATTTATTTCCTGCAGTCAGGGGGATCACTGCATTTCCTTTGTAAACCAGGAAGCGGAAGGTTTATAGCTAAGTCTCTTCCTTACACTGTAACAGAAGTGAATCAACTACCTTTCACCATTTGCTGGCTAAGCCCTTGTGTCTCCAACTCTTTTTGTTCCTCTCCTTTTGCTCTGTTCCCCAGTAATTATTCCCCCAGAGGACCCGCAGCGAGTTCTGACAGGGAAAAATGTCAGTGCTAAGACATCTTACATGACAGCCTCAAATTTCTTAATGGCAAAGAAAACGGGCAAAAGATTGCTTTTATTATTCTCAGCTGAACAGCATGTAGGGGCTTAATCCATCTTTACGGAATGAATGAATAAACGACTCTTTATTCAAATGTGTTCTATTAGAAAGTAGCCAAAACAGAACTGCTCAACCTTTCCCTAAATCTCTCCCACCACGACCCTTACATAAATGAAATCTGCTTATGTGTTTATCCCTCCTCAAAAGGTATTTATAGGCACCTACAGACCTCGTAGCAGTTACCCAGGCTAACATTTCAAAGTCCCTCCTTCTACAGCAACCCAGACAGGTGGTGCCTAGAATATGTCCGTGGTATAAAACCTCATTCACTTAATGGATCAGGAGCTCCACTGCTGAATGCTCGCTGTGAACCAAAATATATTTTTTCTTAACGATGAATGGAAACTTGCCTCCCTGCAACTTTTGCCTGTGGGATTGGGTTCTGCTTTCTGGAGCTGCCCTCCTCAGGCACGTGACAGCCCAGATGTGTCTGGCAGTAGCTCTCTCCTCTCTTTTCTGTTAGATTCCCTGCCATTCACTCTCTCGCTCAATCTTTTCTGTTAGCGCTCCTGACCAAGTCTCCACGATTTGGTAACGTCTTTCACACAACCCGTATTTTGCTCTGGTCAAATCTGCGAAGGCTAGCACGTGAAGGCAACTGAATAATGTTAGTTGTTATTATAAGTGAGGAAAACGAAGTCAAAGAAAAAGCCCACTTTGAAATACTGTCTCCGTACCCACGAGGGATGTTTTAATAAATCTTTGTACAGATACGAATATAATAACACTTGTTGAAATGAACCTGAAGACCCTTATCCTCCCAGCTTATCTTTCAGTAGAAGCAATAAGCGAACAGAGTTGTTACCACTGCAGAGGGCGGGTCCCACCTGCAAAGAAGGACAGAAGGGCAGCAACCGGATTGGATCTAAACACTCTATTCCCAGCCCTTTATGATAAAGGGCTTTCTCTCCATCTCACCTGCATAGGGCCTGGAGGGAGGAATCCTGTTTTCAGGACTGCCTGCTCTTCTTTGCCTAACTGCTCATTTTCTGATTGCATTTTGAAAATCTTGTTTTGGGGGGGTTGGAGGAGGAAAGAGGGGGGAAAGGGGATGAGAAATGTCATCTTCCTAAATAGCTAATCCAGAAGGTCACGCACACACACACACACACACACACACACACATACACGACTTTGTTTTTCAAACTGTACCCACTGGCACATGCACCATATGTGGGCATCATTAATTTCACAAAGCTCAGGCTCTGGTTTGATAAACTCAAACTCTCCTTCTTTGCAAGCTTAAGAAGATGCTAAGTTTGTAAACTCTGAAAGGGGCATTCTAGCAGCTCATCACCTGGGTAAACACAAATTCTCTGCAGGGAAACCCTCACCAGGTGCTTTCAGGAGACACACAGACTGTGTACAAAGCAGATCTGAAATTCTACCACCTGCCAATAATCCAGGTGGCTTGGGCGAACCAGAATTTGTAGCCCTCTCTAGAACAGTCTTGCTGCTAATATTCAGAGCAACTGGTTCCCAGCGAGGACACGGAGGGTACAAACTAGCAAAGATCTGAAAACATCCTTACCATGCACTCTGACAAGAGGTGTGGTGACTTGAGACAAGGGAGCTCGTATCCAAACCCAGAGCCCTCATCCTCCAGAAACCTGCATCACCTCCAGGGGCCCAGAGCCTCCTCAATAGTAGTGAGAAAGTCAATTAAGCTCCCAAATTCTCCTAAGCAGACCCTCTGGAAGACCGACTGTGGAAGTGCTACCCACCCAGCCTACGCCCTCTCCCTTCCCTCCAGCCATTGAGCTATGACAGCAGCTTATCCTAAGGGAGGACAGTGGCCGCTAGCTGGAGCTCAGCCCCAGCCAGGAGGGAGGCCCCTGGGACGGACTCCAGCACAAAAAGCAAAGAGGCCAGCGTTGGTGCCCCTTCACTTTGCCAAGCAGTACTCACAATCATTTTTTCACGGAGAAAAATTCCCAAACTTTCTCCTTCCATCAAAAATGGAGCTTTCATTAAATGATTGAGCTGAGGAATCATGGGGCTTAAAAGCCCCCAGTCAGCCCAATGGTCAGGCTGATGGTCAGAGCGCGGGAGACACACACATCTGAGGTACAAATGCCTTTCCTTTTGGAGTTCCAGCCTTTTCATCATTATGTTCGTCTACAGGTGAGAAGGGAGAAGAATTCCATAGATGTTTGCTAATAATCCAGACTGAAATTGAGTCAGTCCTTCCAGCTACTGGCCTAGAACCAAATCTCACCAACGAAACTCTATAGAGAAGTCATAACAAGCAGGTCCTAGTATTAGTTCTTCACGAAGCACAAAAACCCTCCTACACAACATGGTACCTAGCCTGACTATTTCTATCACGCCTTCTCCCTAGTATGCTGGTTAGACTCTGCTCAGCCAGTAGTGAGAGGGACCAAGTTACTGTTCTGACCAACACCTTCCCCAAACAGGGTCAAGCAACAGAGGATCAGGGACCCAGAGGCAATTCCACACTATTTTAAATGCAGGACACATAACAATGATGATGAGAAAAGGTTAAACAAAACAAAGTTCTGCCTTTCAAAGACAGCATGGCTATGATGGTGGCAACAGGGCATGAAGGCAGCAAGTGAGCTTTGCCAGACACTGAAGACAGCACAAAGGGGGAGAAGTGAAAATTGGTTGGTTACCTCTCTCTGAATCCGGGAAGGCATGAGGGGACAGAGCAGAAACAACACGTTAGCATTCACATGGCAACCGGTGCATAACAGTCCCGTTAACGGCGACTCTGAGCTCTGACATCCCATCTTATTTCCCAACGTGGCTGCAATTAATAGCCTTTCGGTGCTTATTTTAGCTGAACTCTCTCACACAGAAGTGTGTATTTTGAGCCACATTACGATGAAGCCAAGAGATGCCAGCTGAGTTTACAGAGGCAACATATCAACCTGGGGAGGTAATCAAGCCTAAAATATCACAGTGAAATACAGGAAACCATTTGCAGTGAACAGCGGCAGAGTACTTATCCTCCTTTTCCAGCTCCACCTGCTGCCAATAAAAAAACATATGGAGGGCTTCCCTGGTGGCGCAGTGGTTGAGAGTCCGCCTGCCGATGCAGGGGACACGGGTTCGTGCCCCGGTCCGGGAAGATCCCACATGCCGCGGAGCGGCTGGGCCCGTGAGCCATGGCCGCTGAGCCTGCGCGTCCGGAGCCTGTGCTCCGCAACAGGAGGGGCCACAACAGTGAGAGGCCCGCGTACCGCACACAAAACAAAACAAATAAAACCCATATGGAAAAATTGACATGGCAACAGCCTTACCTGCTTTACCAACACTTCTGACATCCTATTAATAGAACTACAACATTACACTTCAGATACTTTCACGGAACTGCGTCCACAGAGAGCAACAGAGCAGGAGGGGGCGGAAGCAGAGCAGAGGGCCAAGGGCGGAGGTGGGACGAGGCCGGGCCAGTAAATGAGCTTAAAGGTGAGAAAACAGATTTGTGCCGGGGAAGAGAGGGGTGGAAGGTGGAGAGGAGCCGACAGCAATTTGGAGTCTGGGGCTGAACGCTTTAAGTTCCATCCCCAGAGCTGCTCTGAGCTGCCAGAGCAACGCTAATGACGCCACTTAACCTCCGACCTGGAGTGCTCACCACCCCCTCCTGGTCTCAGCACAGCCAATTTGAAGGGGCCCCGAGGACAGAGCCCCAAGTCAGTCACAGGCATGCATCCCACTTGAACAGACTGAAGAGGCGGATAAGGAGGAAAGGCAGAAAGCCGCCCTTGCAGGGGCGCGGTGGCCAGGGTCACGGAGCGGCCAACAGGGCCGTGCGGAGATGAGGGCTGAATTCACGGCGTGGAAGAGCAAGCACGCCCCGTCGCTGGGCGGAAAGGTGAAGCTGTCCACCCTGATACTGAACAGCGACCATGACATCTTATCAAATGGGGGGGAAGGCAAGCAAGCAAAAACAACCCAAGTCGCAGATATAAGGTCTTACAGGAAAAAAACAACAAATGTTTGAGTGTGTATTTTAACGTACGCGTGGCAAAAAATCTGCAACAACTTAACATCCAACTGTCAGCTCTTACCTGGAGGGGAGATTACAGAGGACTGTATTTAATATATTCGTTTCTACCTCAACACTTGAGGAAAACCACCGTGACACGCGTGCCCCGAGGCGCAGGTAACCACCCTGCGGTAGATGTGATGGCCACAATCACACTCCCAGCGGCTCCCAGACTACCGTTCACTGAGCTCCGGCTCTGTGATGCCGTAACAGCAACCTGACAAGGCAGATACTACTGTTCTCACTGACAGAAAAGGAAACAAGCTCAGAGGACTCGAGCGACTTGACCAAGGTACACGGGAAGTCAGCGTTCGACCGTAGGCCTGCAGGACTCTCATTCTGGTCTTCTGGGAATGTGCCTAGGACGGGAACCACACGCTTCTTCACAGTCCTGCAGAGTCACCTCACGGTTTGTCTCCCAAATGAGCCAGCACGCTGCTATGCACAGGTGTTCAAGATGGGGCAAAGGGTTTGCAACTGGGGTTTTAGGTAAACGGGGGGACCCCCCCTCCCTCTCTGAGGCCTGTGAACTTTTGCACGGGAAGAAGGCAGCTGAAAATTCCCAAGAGAGGCCCTTTAGCTGAGTAAGCAGTCAGAGCTGTGTTCATACCCTGCTGGCTACTTACCCTCTCTTTTTCCTGGGGTCCCTCTCTGTGGCCCTTGGAACCTGTTTCCTCGTCAGTGAAAAAGGGACAAGGACCTCTGGCTCAGGGTAATCATGCGAACTCAATTAAACGAGATGGTGTGTGCAAAGAACGCGTGTTCTGTTACAAGTGCGACAGACTGCATCACTATAGCTATCATCCCCAGGTCACCTGACGGTGTCATGTCTCAGTTGGGTCGTGCTGGGCAGCGTTTGAGATGAAATGTCTCCCGCCGAAGGGAGGTCACTTGGGGGAGTATCTGTGGCCTCAGATTTACTGGGCACCACTTAGCATAGCATGGAGGGCAACTCCCTCCACCTCGAGCCTGCCCCTCTGCACTGCCCCACTATCAAAACCAGTCTTTGGAGGCAATTTAGATCATCAGCAAAGGATCCAAAGACCTGGACTCTGGTCCCAGTGTGAGTAAACACTCTGCAAGTCACTTAACCTCAATCTTGGGTTTCTTATCTAAGATCACATGGTCTTGGAATCTCCTAATGCTCAGATTTTTATCAGAAAAGGATTCAAGTGCTTTGACTCTTCCAAAAATGAATGGGCAGCATTTCTTTGACTAACTTTTGATTTATGCCAGGTGCTTTTAATTTTTTATTCTTAATAAAAAGCCTGTGGCTAGTATACGTAGTATATTTAAGTAACCTTAAGTCTAGACCCCCAAGGACGCGATCTGTTTCTTTCGTGTACAATTATTATGGGCGCCTTGGATATTTGAAATCAGACCCATTACTCGTGATTCACTTAAGGAAATGACATCGATATGTAGCTACCCTGCTTTTTCCCTGAGGGCAGTACTCAGAAAAATGACACTGAACCTTTAACAAGGTTAATTCGTTTGGGGTTAATAGACACTGCTCAGATTTAAGTGTTGAAGAGAAAAACAGCCATAAATAGGGACTTCAGAGAGATCTTTGAAATGTCATTGGAAAAATGCAGCAGGGTCCTAGTGGCCGCGGCTTCACCAATTCGACACCTTGTAATGTGCTGGGGCAGAAACAGCGGCCCAAAGTTGGGCTTCTGCGTGAAGTGTCATTCTGAGAGCAGGGAAGGCTCCATTTAGAGCCAGGTGCAAGCTTACTCCCGTCTCACCCCACAAGATGCCAGTGGGAAGAATTCAGCCCCATGATGAATTCCACACCAGCCTCACACCCGAAGCCTGCCCGATCTCCATGTTCTCGGCAGCGGTTTCTTGGGAAAATGAACGGAGGAGTAATTGGCAACGTTTTCATTAAAATAAGCCTGAAGTAACAGAACTACTTGGCATGTGTAACCGGGCATCCAAATGAATAGGAAATTCCACACACACACACACACACACACACACACAAAATAGCATACCAGAATAACAATGTCTACTCCAGCTCTTTGGAAGAGGATGCATCTCCCCAGCACAGCCACCTACTTCTTATGCAATGCACACCGTCTACTTTTCACAAACTGAGCATGTAAAGCAAAGACTTGCCAGGGTACTTCTCGCTCCATGTTTGCAGAACTCTCTGCTTCGTACTACTTTTTGGTGCTCGTCTGCCATCACTGAGAGTCTTTTGAGCCTTCTGAGGGCCGGCACAGACCAGCATTACCCACGTGGCAATGAAGTAAAGACATAAAACTTCATGTCATGAAGGCTCTCAAACAAACTCATGAACCTGACAGTTTCTTTTTCCCCAGCTTCAAGTCTTTTGTCCCTGACATTTACTCACTGTCTGCATTTGGTCAAGGCCCTTAGCCTCTTTGTTCTTCAGTCTCCTCGTCTGTGAAACGGGAGCAGTAAGTGGTACTACTCATCTCCTAAGAGTGCTGTGAGGGTCGCACCCGTTAATCCGCGTCAGACTCTCACAGCAGGACAGTGTGCAGTGTGGACCGGATGGGTACGCTGAATAGTGCCGTTACCAGCCGAGAGGGAGGAGGTCTGCCAAGAGGAAGGTTTCTAACCTCTTTTGGATCATGGAACCTTTTGGACTCTGATGAAAACACTCCAGATAGAAATACATACAGACCCACACACCATCGCAAGGTGGTGGTGGGGAGAAAGTTCAATAATCCCTGAAACTCATTCACAGACCCCTTTAGAATCCACACCCTGCAGGTGAAAGACCTCCGAACTGAACTCTGAGTTTATGCAAATTTACCATCTGGTGTCTAGTGAGTTTCAGAAGATGCAGCTCAGGGAAAGGTTCTGTCCTTCCCAGAACCAAACGGCAGCAGGAACACCTCTCTCTGACAAGTGTACCTTCCTTTGCAAAACGAGTATCCTTCCCACCTCCCTGCTCCTGTCTCCCCCTATCCCCTACCCCAGCACCAAGGAGCCTGTTAATTGGTGACTAGCAGACACAGGCCTTAGCGTTCCAACTAGAATAAGTGTGAAGTTGCGGATCTAAAGTGGTTTAAGGTTATTGAAATTCAAGGCACATTCTTCTAAACAAAGGACTTTCTCATGCCACCAGAGAGGACACAATAGTTACCAGTCAGCTTACTACTGAGGCAAAAAAGGATATTTGGGAGTAACCAGGAAATGAGAATTTTTTTTAAGTCCGTCTTTGAAGACAGCAAGAATTAAGGAGCGTCTGCTTTCATCTGTGCTGTATTACAGTTAAAAAAAAACCCAAAAAACCTTGCTTCTCTGAATATCTGAGCAAAAAGAGAATACACACACACAACTTATATTGAGTTCTCAAGTGAGAGATAGTTCATGCCACATTATGGTTTCACGGTATAAAGTTCAGGGCACAATCAAAGGATAAAATTAATGTAAAATATACCTGAAGTGTGAAACCATGGGCTGGCTTCCTTCCTGAAAGCAGAGATGGCAAAACAAAAAACAAAATACTTTGATACCCGGAAGGCCCCTATCTGACGAGGTCTGAGAACAAGGGAACATTTAAAGACTCTGGTACAGAGCGGGGAAGATGACAGTTCCCCGTACGGGGAAAGTGGTTTCCACGCAAGAAGTTCCACGACGGCACCAACCACTGGCAGGGTACAGACCAGGCTCTGAGTTAAAACCACGGCAAGCCTGTGGGGGAATTTCCTTCAACTCCATGCACCCAGTCTCACGGAGGGCCTCTTGTGGGGAAGACACATTCTTAAATCTGTTTCTGAATTTTCAAGAGGCTTTAGGGCTATACCTATATAGCCAATCCCCATTCCTTTGTGCAGACAGAAGGAATACGAGTACAGATAACACAAAAGGCCAAAAGACATTTGGTCTCCACTTAACATTATGGAAACTTACATGTAGATACAAGTATCCCTAATACTCTGTAGACTCAGTAATACCTACACAAAAATAGACATCAACACTAGAATGACTGATTGCTAAAAACAAAGTAACACTGGCGGTTCCCATTTTATTCCATCTGCCACCCAGCCAGCCAGGCTCTGTTCTGGGTGCACATTAACGCCAAGCCACACGATACCCTTGAAGGGGAGCCTCGCGACTCTCATTTTATGAGAGAATCTAAGGTTCAAAACCCCCAAGCTAGAAAGTGGTGGATCCACAAATGGGAGACGGGTTGGCCTGGCTGGTCTCGCCTTTGCTCTGTGTTTTGGGGGCACCTGAGCCTGCCTCCTTCCCAATGAACGGGCTCTCCTCAGGACCTCACCCCTTGATGAAGAAAGGTGGCCTCAGCTCTCTGCTCCTGTCTCCATCCCTACTGGATTTTTGGTTGCGCCACAGCTGGACCTGGTGACAAAAAATTGTGTTGTGGGACTTCCCTGCTGGAGCAGTGGTTAAGAATCCACCTGCCAATACAGGGGACACGGGTTCGAGCCCTGGTCCGGGAAGATCCCACATGCTGCGGAGCAACTAAGCCTGGGCGCCACAACTACTGAGCCTGCGCTCTAGAGTCCGCGAGCCACGACTACTGAGCCTGCGTGCCTACAGCCCGTGCTCTGCAACAAGAGCAGCCACCGCAGTGAGAAGCCCGCGCACCGCAATGAAGAGTAGCCCCCGCTCGCCGCAACTAGAGAAAGCCCGCGCGCAGCAACGAAGACCCAATGCAAGAAGGGAGGGAGGGAGGGAGGAAGGAAGATCTCCTGGTATTAAGAAATTGTTTAAAAAAACATAAGTGCTGTGTTTGGTCTAAATAACTTTGCAGGGCAAAGGCTGAGGACTTCATTCTTTACACAGCAGACACTTACCCTGTTGCTCCCCTGCTTATGACTCTTCCCCCACCCAACCCCACACTCCCCATCTATCTTTCTGACCTCACTTCCTGCCTCACCCACACTTGCTGGGCTCCAGCCATACTGTGTTCACAAACACGCCCACCGCTTCTGCCTTGGAGCCTACGTGCTCACTGTTCTGCTGCCTGGACACTGAGTCCCCCAGATCTCCCATGAAGGACTCCTTGTCATCATTACCTCCAGAAGACCCCTCCGGACCACCCAGTCACCACCAACTCTCAAGGCTTCTAAAACTACCCTGCTTATTTGTTTACTGTCTGTCCTTCCTTCTGCCCGACAAAAAAGTAAAATTCGCGCGAACAGCAACGTTTCTGCCTTGTTCACTCACCACCATGGGGAAGTGTTCACTCCTCACTGCCTGGCACATAATAGGTCATCAATAAATATTTTTTACTAAATAACTAAGTAGCATAAACAAAGGTCTTCCTCCCTTATTCCTGATCATGTTGGTAAGAGAATAATGCCGTGAATAATAGGGACTTGGCTGGATTTCTTTTTCTACTGCTATCGTTTATTACAGCCAGCACTTTAATAATGGCTTTAGTTCACATTCCGTTCTCATGTCAATGAGAAAGAATGTTAATAAAACATATATTTTATCTGAATGGGCAGGAAGCGAGTTCTTAGAAGATTATTAATCTCTTGTGACTCAATTTGAAAGCAAAGCAAATCTATACTCTGATCATCTCCAGCAGAAACGTTTCCAGAGCCCCTAACTAGGTTCCTTCTTTAGAACATTTGTCTAAATGAAAAACGGTTCCTCTGCTCCTAAAGAAATCAATATACAAATTTCCCTTGTACATTGATTTCTATCAAGAGTTACTGACTTCCCAGATACTCTTCTTTATCTTTGTACTCTAAGAGAAATAAACTTTTGTTTAACATTTAGAGAAAAGACCCCAGACAACACATTTCCATACATGCGGAGGCAGAGGAAGTATGGAGAGCTGGACTATATATAAGGCCGCACAGAGCATTCCCCCAACGCCCCCCGCATCCCCAGCCGGGAGGTGCGACACTGTCTGAGCAGGGGTTAACTTCTGGATACAGTTTGAAAGAAGACACACCGTTCCTGTTGAATGAGGTTACTTCTTATACACAGTTAGCCTCCTTACTCCAGAATCTTTTTTCTTTTCCCTCAAATATAATAAATCTTTAAAAAAATAAAACCACAATCCCATCACGTTAAGCATCCTGGTTTTACTGTCCGAGTTCACCTTCCTTTTATTGTCCATATGTCTTCACACTTGACAAACAGAATTAACATGCCATCTCGAAGAAGCTCAAGCGTGGGTTCAGGGACGTTCAAATGACGGTCTGTCGCAGAAGTACCCCCACCAGCCTGACCTTCTTCAGGAGTGCTCTCTGGAGACTGGTTTTCAGAGCACCACAAAGCTGCCCAAAGGTGACCGAGCCTCCTTGCTTCCAAAGGACAAGATCTCTATTTCAGTTGTCACTGTGGTTTCCACTCAGG
Organism: Globicephala melas; assembly: GCF_963455315.2. NCBI lineage: Eukaryota > Metazoa > Chordata > Mammalia > Artiodactyla > Delphinidae > Globicephala > Globicephala melas. Next base: position 64,875,804 of record NC_083318.1, read on the forward strand.
TCCTCCTTTACATCAGGGGTCGCAAACGACGGCCCCAGGACCACAGTCCAACCACCCCCTGTCTGCTTTTATAAACAGAGTGTCACTGAACACAGCCGTACTCCTTCATCTCCTACTGCCTAAGGCTGCTTCTGTGCCAGCGTGACAGCGCTGAGGAGCTGCAACAGAGACCACAGAGCCCCAAAGATTTAATATCTGGACTTTCACAGAACAAGTGTGGAGCCCTGCTCTAGATGTCGGCCTGATTCAGAGGTGCAACACACAACATGGACCGACAGCGAGACTAGGACCAGCTCAATGACTTGCGGAGCCCAGTGCAAAATGAAAACGCAAGGCCCTGCGTGAAAAAATTATTACGAATTTCAAGATGGTAACAGCAGAGCAGTGAACCAAGCGTGTATTAAACCCGTTGCGACTGGCTGAGATGGTGGAATAATCCTTCTCACAGGTGACAAACTCCAGGGCCAGCTGGAAACTATTCCACCCAGAAGCAAGAGTAAGAACTCTTCCAGTTTGCAGTTTTAGAATCAAAATATCTTTTGCTCAACTAAAATGCTACATGGGTGCCCGAAATGAGAACCAGAATCAATATGGGTCTCTGCTCCAGCCATGTGATTTTGGAAGAGTCACTAGCAGGCTATGACTCTTCTTAGAATGTTTTTCTTTTTTCTTTTTGGGGGGGTGCGGGGGGCTGGATAAAGAACAAAACACACTGGACTCCTTGAAAACAGCATTTTCCTGTAACCTGGCAAACAGATGCATGCTTTGACATGACAGAATCAGGTCAAATCAGCCCCGATTGTCAACTGTGTTCTCTGCAGCTGCTTTTCCTCTATCATAATCATTTCAGCTGTCATAATTTATTCATCCACAGACTCACATGTTCTAGGGTAACAAGTCCAGGCTTCCAGATCAGAAGGGATGGCAGCCCAAGTCACTTCTGCCCCTTCTCATCTGCCTAAAATTCTGACTGTGGAAGAAATATTTTCTGCATCAATATTTTTCTGAAAACCCAAACTAAAGATGGTTTCAAAACCAAAGTTAACTGACAAAGACATTGTAAGCTTTCATGTTCACAAATCGGAAGCTAGAAGGAGGGGCCCCCCCAAAAAAATCCCATCAGAGACGAAGTATTTCATTTCTCTAGTTTTTAGATACAAGGAAATGGCTTTTCTAGCTCGCAAAATGCACAGTGAATTTCCCGCAAAGTTACTAAGGAATATTACTCTTTCTGATTTTAAATAGATATAGAACAAGTCTTATTTACAACAGAATATCTGTTGTTGGAACAATGGAGGATACTGTATATGAAAGAAACAACTTCAGATGCAATTATCAATGGTATCTTATAAATCTGGAAGGAAAGGTAGAGTAATTCCGTATGGATTAAAGCTTAAACCTGTCTTCTTTCTTACTTTGATCCTTCATTTTTATGACAGAACAGAGAAAATGCTCAAAGGTCTGATAACCAGTTGAGAAGGATAGTCAGGGCACTGAAGGGTGAACATGTCCTAGAAACGTTGGCCAAATGCACGGCACTCCACTGGGTAGGGCCGCTCATCTGCACTGGAGAATAAGACAGAATTAAGTCAAGGTCTTGGTATAATATAAATTGAAAGTGAGTCGCTCATTGCTTAATTGTCTTTATACAGTCATTATTTCTATTAATACATATATCCAACAGAAATAAACAATGAATCTAAAAATCCAGGTACGGTCCTAGGTGACTCCTTGTCCTGCATCTTCCATAGTCAACCCTGCCAGTTCAACCTTCACAACCCGCTTCTCTTCATCCCCTCTGCCACCACTTTGATCTTTCCCGGACCAGGACTCAATAACTGAACCCTCAGCTTCCAGCTCAGCTGCCAACATCCATACCCCTTAATAGCATTCACTGAGATCTTTCTTCATGAAACAAATTAGATCATGGCACTCCCCTGGTTACCACCTTTCAGAGGTTTCTCATGGCATTAAAAAGAAAATTCAAACCTTCAACCGTAACCAAAAAGCCCTGTATGATCTTGTCCCCCAGGCCCCAAGCACCTCTTCCACCGCAGCACGTATCACTGGACTTCCCGCTCCGGGCTCCAGCCACCCTGGCCTTCTCTCACATCCCTGAACATGCTGAGCACTCCTCGTCCGTCCTCCTTCCTCCTGCTCCCGTCACACACCCGGCTTCTTCCCAGCTTTCAAGGTCAGCTCAAATGCCACCTCCTAGGATGGGCTGCCCCTTGGTGGCCCCTTTCCCCACCGAGGTATTCTCTCTCTGTTGCACTGTGCTGTTGACCTCACAGCACCCATCATAATCCGTATCATCTTGCTTCCTGAATTGTTTTTCCAGCTTATCTCCCGCCTCTTTGAACCCTATCTCTCCCACTTCCTCATGTACCTCACGAGATGCCTGACACACGGATGTTCCACATCTGCTGAAGGGCAAATTAATCTACAGATTATAAATATCAAGTACGTGTGATAACCATAGTTAAACCCTAAAAGCAGAAAATGAAATATTTCACCTACATTCATTCAACAATTCAATTATTTATGGAGAGCGTCCTATGCTAGGTACTATGTTAAGAACAAAGGAATTCAAAGAGCTAAGACCTTCTCAAAAATGTCATAGTCTTTATTTAAAACAGGCAGTTGAAAAGGACAAGTTACACTACTATTTAGTATGTTTTCACATGACCCTAGGGATCTGTGGAAAAGTCTGAAAGCCCAGATGAGTAAGAAATTAAGTACCATCAGTACACTCCCCCAAATCCATGAAAAGTAGAGAGTGCATGAGAGGGGTTTCCCAACCACGTTCCAGGTCTCTAAACCTAGGAGTCACCTCAACCCCTGGGAAACTGGGGACAGATATAAAGCTTAGCTCAGTCAGTGGTCCAGAATGAAGTTCATTTCCCTGAGGGGCTGTTCAAGATGAAAGCTACCGAGGTGAGACTAGGAGACTGCATGAAGGATAGTTTTTGAAACAGACCGGAATTACCACATCTGAAAAAACAATGCCACTGTTCAAACTCTTTGAGAACTCAGCTTCTCCTGGCCCTTCTTGCAGTCCCAGGCTCCTCCGAGAGGTATCCACCATCAAGGCAAGCATGTTCAAGACAGAGTCCAGCGCACAACGACCCACTGGTCTGATCAATACCTCCATCCTTGGCGCAGAGGTGACTTTGGCCCCATCTGTTTGTACCTACAGCCTGGGCTCAGCTGACCTCCCGGGCAGCAGCTGGCAGCAGCATCCTCCTGGCTCACCTCGGGGTCATCCACACTGCTCCCCAGGGATGCTCCAGTTCAGAGGACCCAAAATGGATCCTGTGCTAGAACAGTGTGAGCGCCAAGAAAGCAAGAAGGTACTTGTTGCATTTACTATTTGATCATTAGTGCCAATGCCAAGCACAGAGCAAGTGTTCAATAAACGCTTGTTAAATAAATTATCCCCATTGCTCAAAAGCCAGGACTTGTTAGAACGACAGAAAAACTCATAAACGAACTAGCAGCGGTCAGGAAGGTGGGGCTCCTGACCAAACCGGCACACGCAGCCCATGCCTTCAGTCTGAGTCAAGTCCGATAGCACTTTCTACAACGACAGTGGCTGATGCCTTGTAGAAAGTCTTTCCCCTACTAAGCTTGTTCTACACATCTCACTTTGGACAACAAAACCGCTGGTAACTTATAAAATTACAAAATTTACAAATACAGATTTAGGGCTGTTCTCCTCACAAAACATTACGTATCTAACTTCTTGGGAAAGACCTCAGGACACCTCTGTTCTGAAAGACTTCACAAAGCAAATAACAACTCAAGGGCAGTGGCAAAGATCTGAACTTTGGGGAGAAAGCTTAAAAACTGCTTTCGTGTCAGAGTAAGGCTGGAGGAGAAACTGACTGCTCCACGGTCTAAGGAAACCAGAAAGAGAACAACACGAGGAAAGCAGGCGGAATCCACCATTCACGATACTAGTCAAAGCTAGGCTGCAGCTGCAGTTATAAAGAGAAAGAAAAGACTAATGAGATTGCTCCTCCCCCGTCTCTTCCCACCCAAGGCAGTAATGAAGAGTCACAGCTAACACATTAACTGGGGAATCGATAGACATGCCTGGATACAATACTGGTACAGGGAAACAGATAATACACAGATTCCCCGAGAATCCAATCAAGTGTTGTGTTCAATATTTAGATCACGTTTTTCTTAAAAAAACAAAACAAAAAAACCCAAACCAAAAATCTACTTTTTTTTTTTCAGTGACAAGAACAAGCACGTGATAAGTTGGCAGCTTTTCTACCTTTTGGGAATTTGAGACATTTGCGTGGAAGTCCACCAATACTGTAAGTCATCCAACTAAAATTATTTGAAACCGCACAGTCTTTCTACACCAAAGGATATTGCTTTTAATTCAAAAATCGGATTACCAAGATCCTGCAATATTTTTCACTCCTAATGTAGACAAGAGGACATAAACGTGGATTCATAAGAGGGCATGTGACATGAATGCACTCATTTGCTCAATCATAACACTGGACACAACAGAAATGCCCAGGGTGGACCATCTGAACAGCCCACCCCTGAACAGCTTCCTGCCACCCCGGTAAATTGCATCAAAAGACTCCTCCACCTTCCCTCCATTTCATACAATACTCATCCTTCCCTCCAGCAAGGCAGAAAGACCCCTCCTCAGCCCTCCCGGCCGCCCCGAACCTCGCAAAGCACTGACTCCGGGGAAGGGAGGATGCAGCCTTTGTCCCGCGGGTCGGGTCTCCCGGGCGCAAGCTCGGGCGCCCACCCCGCCAGTTACCTCTGCGCTCACCTGCAGACAAAGGCGTGCCGCTCCCTCCCCACGCCCCTCACCCTGGCCTCCCGGGCGGCCCCGGGGCTGGGCGAGGATGCCGCCCCCGTGCCGGGGACGAGACCAGGTTGCGGGTATCAGCCACCCCGGAGCGGTCGCTCACACCAGCTGCTGTGCGTTCCTTCCGTCTCAAGTTGAAGCAAGTGCAATCCGCGCCTCCCCACGCGCGGCCCGCCCGCCGCCGCAGCCCATTGGCTGCTGGAGAGGCACGTGGTCCGCCCCCGCTCCCCGCCCGTCCCCGCCCACCGCTCACTCCCCTGCCAGGTGCCCCCGGCCAGGTGCTCTCAGCCGCTGGGGCCAGGGACAAGGCGTGCAAAAGAGAGGGGCGGAGTACCCCCATACTGTGCCGAATGTTTCCCTTTTGGGACTCCCAGGACTTTGAAACTTCATCCTAATCCCACCTCTTTAAAAAGCTGACATGCCGGGCCTGGGTTTCCGGTTTCTCTTACAACCTGCCTGATTGATGCCAGGGAGACGGGCTGTCCTGCAACCCATAGCCAGAAAGCCTCTGCAATATTACAACTAAGCAGAAGCAAACTGTAGTTTAATCAATCAGGCAGCAAGTTTTGAACTGAGCTGAAAGCAGTTTTTACAGATTCCTTGACAATTTACACGAAGCCCATAACAGTGGTTCACCCCTCCACACCTTCCCCCTCCCGGCCTCTCGTAAGGCACCTTTCCCAACACTGTCATCTAGCTGGGAGCTTCCTCCCTCCCGCACATACTTGGAAGCAGAAAAGTGTCCCCTTGGCTAAACAACAGCATTTAAGTAAGAGTGCTGGCCAGCCACTGGCCAAAACAGTTCTGAAAGGAAAACCCAAGGTCTCTTACTGACCATATTTTTTGGGTAATGAAAGTACTTCCTTTTCCTAATTATTTCTGGGCAAGAATAAGTTATTTGAGCGATTACAAAATGAAACAGGCAGGGAATATCAGCCATGTTTTCTGCCAAATTCAAAGTTCTATCTCTCCTTTTATAAGGAAAGGAACAGAAAATACAAAGTATACATGGAAAATCAAGGGAGTCTGTAACTAAAAGGCCTTGTCTGGGTTTAGTAAAACATACCACAGATATACTGGAAGCTCTTTTTTAATGTTTCTGTTTTAAAAGAGGATTAAGCATCTCACTCATTCAACATTTATTAAGCTCTTCCTAAGTGCCAGGTTCTGTGCTGACAATTTTGTATTAGGCTTTTCTGGTTAGCGACTGTTTTTCAAGGGGGGTATGATTTAATTCACGGTGTATTGAATATATGACCAGTAATACCTGAGTGATTTAGAAGCACTGTTTACAATGAACTGCTCTGGCAACCGCAGCTGTTTGGAACACAGCCAATACTAGAAGTGGGCATGGGGGTGGGCTTGAGTCTTGGGGTTCAGCAGGGGTTCAACAGGTGTCACCTAGTCTGGAGACATGAACTGACTTCACCGGACTGCACCTGTCACCTTGTCAGAGGGCACCTTTCCTTCCTTACACATAATTCTAGTCAGTTTGGTTATCTGCTTCTCTGCCTACAGCCAAGGGGAAGCCACAAATCAGATGGGGCTGCCAGGTGCCCACTGGTGACAGCACAGTATGACAGCCAAGGGTCTGCTGGCAGGGATGACAAGACCTGCCAACTCTACCTCCTCCTGCTGTCTCAAACTCACCCCCTCTCTCCGACTCCAGTGTCACCACCTAGTGCCAAGCCCCCGTCTCCTCCCATCGGGATGGTCGTAATAGTCTTCTCGGAGTCTCCGTTTTCACTCTTGTCCCTGACCGGCTATCCTCACTGCAGCCACACACATGACCCTTTAGAGAAAGAAACCACACATCCGAGCATCGACGCTCCTGCTTGCAAACTCTACAATGGCTTCCTGTTAGTTGGAAATAAAGTCCATCATCATTTTCGGGGTCTCTGAGGCCTCCTGGGACCTGGTCCCTATTTTCACTCTAGTCATTGCTGCAACCACATTCCCTCCTCTTTCTGTCTGCTCCGCCTCCTCTCCTTCCAGTTTCTGGAACACGCCCAGCTGCTTCCCACCCCAGAGCCTTTGCACCAACTGTCCCCTACCCCTGAGATGCTCTTCACTGCACTACTCACCTGGCTAATCCGTCTCATCCTTCAGATCTTAGTTTACTTACCTCCTTGCGAAAAATCTTCCTAACAGTACCACCCATCCCACAACCCCAAGCATCCGGACTCTTCCTGCACAGTCCCCGTCTTCTTCATTTTCTGGTGAGTTTTATAAACTTATAGTGGGGTTTGGTTTTGTTCCTGAATAGTAAAGAATCCAAAAAGAGGTCTGGCTCTTGCCATCGGCTTCTGGGAGGTAATCTTGAAGACATGGAATGTCATACCTCATATGAGTGTTTTTGTTTACCTGGGGGTCTCGGGTCACGCCAGATAGTCTAACAATGTGATTTAGGGTAGGGGCTTTGGGTCATTCGGCCTTAGTTCCACCTCTTGTGGGGATAGAGACGTAGCTCAGCCACATGGATGGTCAACTATGTCCACGTGATGGAGCCCCCCATAAGAAGTCTGGACACCAAGGCTCAGATGAACTTCCCTTGTTGGCAAATACTCTGTGCACACTGTCACACATCAGTGCTGGGAAGGCTATGCTGTCCATGAGCCCACGGGGAGAGGACAACGGAAGTTCCTTATGTGGCTCTCTCCTGGTCTTGCCCTACGTACCTCTCCTCTTGGCTGAGTTTAATCCGTACCCTTTAGCTGTGAGTGAGTTCTGTGAGTCCTTCTAGCAGATTATCGAATCTAAGAGTGGTTTTGTGGGCTGTTTCTCATATTTTCAGCAGTGAGCACATTTCCTGACACACAGTAAGTGCTTAATACATTTAATAATCAAATTTAATAAATCACAATTTTTTATGGGTACTTTTGAAATGAGCACATAATCAACATGTAATGCCTTAACAATTTAAGGAATAGATGTCCATCTTGCCAACTCCTACTTCTGAGTCAAGGTCCAGATCAAACGTCATCTTTTCCCTGAAGCCTTTCCCCACTCCCTAGGGCTTGCCATCCTTGCCTGTGTTTTCTGGCCCATTGCTCTGCTTTCAGAGCAGTCAGTGTATTGAAATGTCTCTTCTTGAGAAAGAGCTATGTTAGATCAACTCTGAGTCCCTAGCACTGGGCATGGTGCTTACACAGAGCAGGTATACAAAAGGTGTTTGCAGAATAAAGGCAATTTTTAAAAAAAGGATTTGGTTTATTGAAAGATAGGTTCAGTTATCTGTGAAATCCTGGTACATATTACAGCTCATTCCCTGAAAAATAAGGTAGCTGCTACTGTAGTAACTATTATAATGGTGCTCTACTCTATTATTTCCTTTTATTCTTTCCAAAAATAAAAATGTTCCTCAAAATTATTGACCACATTAAAAACCTGACATGCTTTAAATAAAAATATGAAAGCAGATCACCAAACTTTTAAGCATCTGACTCCCTAATTAGAAGGAAATATTAGTTTATTTACATAATACATTAAGAAAAAAAAATCCAAGCCCTAATCTTATTCTCCTCTGTACAAACCTAACTGAAAATTCAAACAGCACACCAATAACCTATGGTGTCCGCAAGTCGCACAGAAACATCAATTTTATTTCCTTCAGACCTGTATTTAAACTGGATAATAATGCTATGATGTGCGACAGCCATAATCCAATTTCAATTTATTTGATTAGGTGAGTATAAACATTAAATAAGAAACCAATAGGATTGTCATAACAATGTTCACGCTGTTAACTCATTATAGGCAAAGCATTTTAATTTGCTCCTAGAAAAATGTGCTGCTAGAAAATATGCAAATATGGATTTGAACAATCCTTAAATCCCATACACAAAGATCCTTACATTGCCTCACCCAAAGACAAAAGCAGCTTTGAACTTGGAGGCCACTTGAAACTCCCCCTGAATTTAGGATAAGGAAAGCTCCAAACGACTCCTTGAACGTTTGAGTTTTTGGGGTTTTTTTATAAACATTCCTTTGTATCACAATGCAGAATCACAGAGGATATCAAAGCAGCACCCACATTGGTGGTTCTTAAATTATAATGTGCATAATAATTGTTAAAATGAAGATGCCCGGGCTCACTCCAAGACAGTGATCCAGAAGGTCTGGCTGGCGTGACCCCTTGCTCTTGTCACAAAAGCACCCAGAGGACTGGGAGGCAGGTGGCCTGTGAACTGTACACTGAGAAACTGTTTCCAGAGAAGGGGACAGGAATTCTGTGTGGGTGAAGGAAGTCAAATGACACAGATAAAGACAATGGACAATGCGATGCTGTAGCACTTTCTGTGTCCCCCACTGGACTCTGAGCTCCTGGGAGCTCAACCATACCTTTTTTGGTTTTGTGTCTTTGGGCCCAGGTCAGCACCAAGCACTGACTAAATTAAGTTCATTTGTAGCAAAGTGGCATGCACCCATGCTCTCACCTACAGGAACATCAAGTGAATTAACCAGGGTGCATTTCTGAGGGTCATACATAATCCTAACAAGGTTATCGACAGAGCAGGTGGGTGTCTGGGCAGGGCCTAGATCAGCGCCTTTCAAACGTCAACGTGCAAATGCATCCTCTGAGGACTTGTTAGAATGCCAATTCCAATTCAGTAGGTTTGGGGCGGGGCCTGCATTTCTAAAAAGCTCCCAGGTGATGCCAATGCTCTAGTCCAAAGACTCCACTTTCAGAGGCGAGAATCCAGAGGTAACTTAGCCAAACATGGCCACCATGACAAAGAAACAGCAAAAAAGAATGCAACCCTCAGATCTACCATGAACCTGGCAATGAAAGCCAAGGAGTGGTGGACCAAGAGTAATAGTTCCCAACTTATTTTAAAGGACTGTGTACTCGATGGTTGCTCCTGGAAGAATCCATAACGTGCATTTGTAAAGGAAAAGCCCCACTGCCCCACAAAACATCAGATGCAGCAGAAGACTTGCTTGCACTCACACAAGGGTGTGACCTCTATTCTAAAAGACCTCCAGGTTTTACTACAGTATCTCTCTTAACTCAGCTCTAGAGAAAATTTTTTTTTTTTTGCGGTACGCAGGCCTCTCACTGTTGTGGCCTCTCCCGTTGCGGAGCACAGGCTCCGGACGCGCAGGCTCAGCGGCCATGGCTCACGGGCCCAGCCGCTCCGCGGCATGCGGGATCTTCCCGGACCGGGGCACGAACCCGCGTCCCCTGCATCGGCAGGCGGACTCTCAACCACTGCGCCACCAGGGAAGCCCTAGCCCATTTTCTTTATGCAATATTCAGCAGACGGAACCTCCTACTAGACCAAAGACAGTGGGCAACTCCCCGGCACTCAGTGTACTTTAAAGATACTTGACTTATCCCTCCTCCCCCACCCCCGGGCCCCCCTCCCCGCCTGACAGTTCTCACGTTGCCAACTGCTCCATGGTGGGCAGCGAGCATAAACCGTTACCCTCGAGGAGTCAGGATCCTAACAGAACCGACACAACACTCAATTCTTAAAACGCGTCTGCTCAACCATCTTCCTTCTCAGCCCCAGGGCCTGCTCTCTCTGGGACACAGAACTGCAAGGTGGCGCAGGGGCAATGAAAGCAGGAGGATGAAGACACCTCCAGACTGTCTTCATGCTCACTCAGCAGGGACACTGGAGGACCAAGGGAAATGCATGTTCGCCGGCAATTTCCATGATTAAAATGAGAGAAAAATCATGTTTGTGTTTTGCATTAGAAACTCTACCTTAAATTGATACTAAATCCATGGCCGGGAAGGTGGGGCAGGGGTAACAGGGTAGGAGCTGGTAGAGTGAAGTCAAGAGAAGTTCTTGAAATAAATTATGTTTTCCTTCATCTCGAGCCCACCACTGCTCTGGTTTATGTCCCTATAGTTTTGTCTTTTCCTAAATATCACATACATGGAATCATATCATATAGAGCTTCTGAATCTTGCTTTTATCACTTAGCATAATTTTGGGGCAGGAAAGGATAAATTTTATTATAAGGCCCAACGTCTTTTTTCTAACTTTCTTTTTTTAACTTCCAGTTTTATTGAGATATAGCTGACATACAGCACTGTGTAAGTTTAAGGTGTATAGCATAATGATTTGACTTATATACATCATGAAATGAGTACCACAGCAAGCCTCATACAGATACAAAATTAAAGAGAGAGAAAAAAATTTTTCCTGTGATGAGAACTCTCAGGATCTACTCTCTTAATAGCTTTCATATATGACATAGAGCAGTGTTAATTTTATTTATCATGTTGTACATTACACCCCTAGCACTTAATTATTTATCTTATAACTGGAAGTTTGTATGTTTTGACTGCCTTCATCCAATTCCCCCCTCCCTACTCCTCCACCTCTGATCTCTTTTTTCCTATGAGTTTGTTCGTTGGTTTTTGAAGTATAATTGACCTACCACACTATGTTAGTTCCTGTTATACAACATAGTGATTAGATATTTCTATATATTTCAAAATGTTCACCAGGATAAGTCTAGGTACAATATGTCACCACACAAAGATATTACATAGTTATTGACTATACTCCCCACACTGTACATTTCATACCCCCGACTCATTTATTTTGCAACTGGAAGTTTGTACCTCTTAATCTCCCACACCTACTTCTTCCCCACCCTCCACACTCCTCTCCCCTGAGGCAACCACCTGTTTGTTCTCTGTATCTATAACTCTGTTTCTGTTTGGTTATGTTTGTTCATTTGTTTTGTTTTTTAGATTCCACATATAAATAAAATCATTTGGTATTTGTCTCTGTCTACTTATTTCGTTTAGCATAATACCCTCTAGGTACATCCATGTTGTCACAAATGGCAAGATTTCATTCTTTTTCATGACTCATACTTCTTTGTATGCATATGTATGCACCATATCTTCTTTTCAAATTTATTTATTTATTTTTGGCTGCGTTGGGTCTTCATTGCTGCATGAGGGCTTTCTCTAGTTGTGGCGAGCGGGGGCTACTCTTTGTTGCGGTGCACGGGCTTCTCATTGCGGTGGCTTCTCTTGTTGTGGAGCATGGGCTCTAGGTGCGCGGGCTTCAGTAGTTGTGGCTCACGGGCTTAGTTGCTCAGCGGCATGTGGGATCTTCCTGGACCGGGGCTCAAACCCGTGACCCCTGCATTGGCAGGCGGATTCTTAACCACTGCACCACCAGGGAAGTCCACACCATATCTTCTTAATCCATTCATCAACTGATAGACACGTAGGTTGCTTTCATATCTTGACTATTGTAAATAATGCTGCAACAAACACAGGAGTGCATATATCTTTTCTGATTAGTGTTTTTGTTTTCTTCAGATAAATACCCAGGAGTGGAACTGCTAGATCATAGGTTAGTTCTATTTTTAATTTCTTTAGGAATTTCCATACTGTTTTCCATAGCTGCTGCATCAATTTACATTCCCACCAACAGTACACAATGGTTCCCTTTTCTCGAAATCCTTGCCAACACTTGTTATTTGTTGTCTTTTTGATAATAGCCATTCTGACGGCTATGAGGTGATATCTCACTGCAGTTTTGATTTGCATTTCCCTGATGATTAGTGATGTTGAGCACCTTTCCATGCACTTGTTGAGCATTTGTATGTCTTCTTTGGAGAAAAGTCTATTTAAGTCCTCTGCCCATTTTTAAATTGGACTGTTTTTTTGCTATTGAGTTATAGAAATTATTTGTATATTTTGGATATTAACCTGTTATCAGATATATTGTTTGCAAATATTCCCATTCTGTAGGTGGCCTTTATTTTGTTGACAGTTTCCTTTACTGCGCAAAAACTTTTTAGTTTGATTTAGTCCCACTTGTTTATTTTTGCCTTTGTTCTCCTGGCCTGAGGAGACATATCCAAAAAAAAAATGACTAAGACCAATGTCAGTGAGCTTACTGCCTATGTTTTCTTCTAGAAGTTTTATGGTTTCATGTCTTACATTTAAGCTTTAATATAGTTTGAATTTATTTTTGTACATGGTGTGAGAGAGTAGTCTATTTTGATTTTTTTGCATGTAGCTGTCCAGTTTTCCCAACACCATTTATTGAAGAGGCTGTCTTTGCCCCACTGTATATTCTTGCCTCCTTTGTCATTGATTAACTGCCCATATAAGTATGGGTTCATTTCTGGGCACTCTATGCTGTTCCATTGATCTATGTTTCTGTTTTTTGTGCCAGTACTGTTTTGATTACTGTAGCTTTGTAGTATAGTTTGAAACTAGGGAGCATGATATGTCCAGCTTTGTTCTTCTTTCTCAAGATTGTTTTGGCTATTAAGCGCCTCTTGTGTTTCCATATAAATTTTAGAATTATTTGTTCTAGTTCTGTGAAAAATGCCATTGGTATTTTCATAGGTATTGCACTGAATCTGTATTTGCCTTGGGTAGAATAGTCATTTTAACAGTATTAAGTCTTCCAATCCATGAACACAGTATACCTTTCCATTTGTTTGTGTTGTCTTCAATTTCTTTCATCAGTGTCTTACAGTTTTCCAAATACAGGTCTTCTTCCTCCTTAGTCAGATTTACTCCTAGATATTTTATATTTTTTGATGCAACTGTAAGAGGGGTTGTTTTCTTTATTCCTCTTTCTGATAGTTTGTTGTTAGTGTATAGAAATGCAACAGATTTCTGTATATTAATTTTGTATCCTGCAACTTTACTGAATTCATTGATAAGCTCTAGCAGGTATCTGGTGGCATCTTTAGGATTTTCTATGTATAGTATCATGTCATCTGCAAACAGTGAGTTTTACTTCTTCCTTTCTAATTTGGATTCCTTTTATTTCTTTTTCTTGTCCAATTGCTACAGCTAGGACTTCCAATACTATGTTGAATAAAAGTGGCATGGAGTGAGCATCCTCCTCTTGTTCCTGACCTTAGAGGACATGCTTTCAGCTTTTCACTGTTGAATATGATGTTAGCTGTAGGCTTGCCATCTATAGCCTTTGTTATGTTGAGGTATGTTCCCTCTATGCCCACTTTATGCAGAGTTTTTATCATAAACTGATGTTGAATTTTGTCAAAAGCTTTTTCTGTATCTATTGAGATGATCATATGATTTTTATTCCTCAGTTTGTTAATGTGGTATATCACATTGATTGATTTGCAGATACTGAACCATCCTTGCATCCCTTGGACAAATCCCACTTGATCATGGTGTATGATCCTTTTAATGTATTGTTGAATTTGGTTTGCTAATAATTTGTTGAAGATTTTGCATCTATGTTTATCAGTGATGTTGGCCTGCATTTTCTTCTTTTGTGATATCTTTGTTTGATTTTGATATTAGGGTGAGGCTGTACTTAGCATAATTGTTGAGTGTATCAGTGGTTCATTCCTTTTCATTGCTGAGAATTTCATGTATGGATATACCATTGTTTGTTTATTGGTCTACCAGTTGATGGGTATTTGTGTTGTTTCCAGTTTGGGGCAATTATGAATAAGACTGATAATAAGAAAACAAACAACCCAATTTTTTTAAATGGGCAAAAAATTTAGACATACACTTCATCAGAGAAGACAAAACCAGAGAAAACCAGAAGGTTTTCATAAGCACAAAAAGATAATCCATATAATTATTTGTTAGAAAAATGCAGATTAAAACTATGAGTTACCACTTCACACATTTTAGAATGCTAAAATAACAAAAGCCCACAAGCAAACAAAAACTTGGCAATACCAAGCGCTGGTGGGGATGCTGAGCAACTAGAACTCCCTGACACTGCTGGTGGGGATACAAAGTGGTACAGTTACTTCAAAATGCAGTTTGGCAGTTCCTTATAAAATTCAGTATGCCACTGCCATGCAACCCAGCAATCTCACTCCTCGGTATTTACCCAAAAGAAGTGAAAACTTACGTTCTCACAAAAACTTGTATGCGAATGCTTATAGCAACTTTATTTATGGTTCATGATTAACTTCCCTTTTAAGATGTACAGGCAATTGTCTTTTGATGGGTTTCCTAAAACTCCTTTGGTTTATTTTAGTTTTCCAAAGTTCACAGACCTGGGCATCTCAGTGATCTTTTAAAAATAATTAAAAGATTACAAAATAGAACCACCTACTTCCTTGGTGATCACGAACCTCTATTCTTAGGAGCTCGCTGTTGAGTCTTCACCCTAGAGGAGAGTTTAAACAGGAGCTCACCTTGTTATTGCCACTTCCAGAGCCAGGAAGCGTAAAAAGAAACAAGGTGGCATTCTGACCCCTAACTGTTCTTAACCTTGACTCCCTCCTTCACCCCACTTTGCTCATCCCCCAGAGAGATACCAGCTACATCAGGGGCCTATGGAAAGTAAAGCAGATAAAATGTGCCAGCATTTTGATCCTTCAATGTTGAGTTTAAATAAAAACATCATTTATAATTGCTAATATTTGTCTTATCTTCATGCTCAACTGGAAGCTCCTAATTGGGAAGGACTGTGGCTTTTTGGGTCAATTCTGGTACATCATTGAGCACAGGTGTACTTGTTTTTAATAAACAAAGATTTATTGGAACACAGTCACACCCATTCATTTATATCTTGTCTACGGTTACTTTTGCCTAACAGTGGCAAAGCTGACTAGTTGAGACAGAGACAGAACGACCCATACAACCTAATGTATTTATCGTCTGGCTTTTTTTTTTTTTTTTTCTTTTGCGGTACGCGGGCCTCTCACTGTTGTGACCTCTCCCGTTGCGGAGCACAGGCTCCGGACGCGCAGGCTCAGCGGCCATGGCTCACGGGCCCAGCCGCCCCGCGGCATGTGGGATCTTCCCGGACCGGAGCACGAACCCGTGTCCCCTGCATCGGCAGGCGGACTCTCAACCACTGCACCACCAGGGGAGCCCCTCGTCTGGCCTTTTATAGAAGAAGTTTGCTGACTCTTGATCCAAGAAATGGCCCATTTAATCATTCAATTAATATGAATTATTAGTATACTATTTGTATAGCATTGTATAGCTACAAATTACTAACATTTTTGTAGCATTTTATATCTTCAGGTATGAACAAATGTCTGCTCATATCAATCATTTCATTACAGAATCCCATTAGCCCTATTAAGTCGGCTATTATTATTATCACCATCTCCCTTGACAGACAAAATAGGCTCGGAAAGAATGAATGAACTTACTTATAAGCAGTGAAGCCAGAACTGGAACCTATCTCGTTTCTCCAAATCTTCTGCTCTCATCACAAATAAATAAAATGTAATAAATAAAAATACAGCACACATAGCAAGCTGATCAGTCAGTAGACAAGCTAAGATCACCTTGGACTTTCATCTGCTTAATGCTCCACTGAACTCTTTCAATCAAAGTAACTTGCACACAAAGTTCACATGTCCTCTGAGGTGATGTCCCCACTTACCCTTATTACTGACACTTTTAGAGATTGCTTAACCTACAAAAAACTGCTCTTTGTTACAAACTCTATTCCTTGTATACATATCAGTTAATTATATTCATTAATTATCAGAGTTGACTCAGGTTTTATGGGAACGAAAGCTTAGGCAATTTCTGGGGACTTCTTTAAGAAAATGAACACAAAAATATCTTCCTTTTGCAAGTTTTACAACAACCACGTGCTCTTCTCAATAGGCCCCCTCCCCAGGGCCTTGAAAGGGGCCCTACGTTTTAAGCTTCAATATCATAATAGTAAATCCTCCTCTGTGTATTATCTTTCCCCCTAAAGAAAGGAAACTCATATAATCCAGGTTGAGTTCCTAGCAAAGAGCGGAGCCTTCTGACTGAGCAGACTAATCATTTAACCCTGCCATCCCCATCACTTTCTCTTAAAGCCACAAAACTGAAAGCACTATGCCTATTCTCAGCAAATTCTCTCTTCAGCCTAGAGCAGTGGTTTTCTAAGTGTGGTCCGTGGATGAAATTAGCCTCACTTGGGAACTTGTTGCTACTGAATCAGAAATTTTGAGGATGGGACTCAGCCGTCCTTGTGTTTACAGAGACCTGCAGCTCATTCTGATGAGTACTCAAGTTTGAGCATCACTGGCTATTAGGCCATACATTCCACTTTCTCCACTCATGTAGAAAATTTTTTGATGGAAAGAGAGGAGACTATATCATTTAAGCAAGTTCATAATTTCTCTTTAAGAACAAAACAATCGGGCTTCCCTGGTGGCGCAGTGGTTGAGAGTCCGCCTGCCGATGCAAGGGACACAGGTTTGTGCCCCAGTCCGGGAAGATTCCACGTGCCGCGGAGCGGCTGGGCCCGTGAGCCATGGCCGCTGAGCCTGCGTGTCCGGAGCCTGTGCTCCGCGACGGGAGAGGCCACAACAGTGAGAGGCCCGCGTACTGCCAAAAAAAAAGAACAAAACAATCTAATCAGCAATTTTAACAGTAAGTGTTCCTAGTTTTAGAATTTTGGAAAACTATGACATGTGAGATGTGTCAGGATTAACCAGGAGGAGAGAAGCAAATGCTCACAGCTCAAAGTCTACTTTGATGACTTCTGAGTGCACTGATGATCAATTTAAATGAATTCATGACTTATTAACTGAGTGGTGGAAAATGTATATTTAAACACTCCTGATATAGTCAGAAGACTGAATCAGTAATTCCAAACTCTGAATCATCTTAGAAGTTGAAGGAACTTCCCACAAAAGACCTAAATTACTTACCTCAAGCAAAATTCCTTATTTTCAAAGAGGAGTTGGACCAAATTGGTCCTTTTAACCACCAATGAGCCATTTTATTATTTTAACCACCCAGGACCTCTTATTCTAATATATATTTCTTATACAAATAACAAGCTAGTTTGATTTGTCCCCATGCCACTTTTCTCTGTTAATCAAAGGTCTACTTAGCCACTACTCATAACTTCTGATCATCATGAGATAACCAATGTTGCCGCTCTGAGCTGATGTATTTTCATTCCCGCCAGAAGCAAAGACCCTTTTTGCACAAACGCGTAGTTTTCCCTTTGCTCTCTCCTCACCTACAAAATGCAAATAATAAAACCTGCCTCCTAACACTGTTATTAAGAATCAAAATTTAAAAAACAAAACCAACAAAACCAGCTATAATGTGATTAGCACCGCCTCTGGTGGATGGTGGGCACCCAGATATGGCAGTTGTGCTTCCCATGATTATGAATCAGGCTGTTAGAAATCTTGAAATGGGCTCTCTAGTGCACACCTGTGATCCCCTTTTCTGTAAAACACCACACCACCCCAACCTATGTGGCAGCAGCAGGCCCCCGGGTGACATCTTGTATGAAGTGACCTGGCCAGTCAGTCTGACCAGGATGGGCACCTGGTCTTTGCTGGGTATGAGTCTCTTCCCTTAGGAATTTAAGAGACTACACTCCAAGACTGGCTGGAAAAGAAATGTATGGGGTCATTTTCTACCATAAGAACTAAGAAGCAGAGACGAGAACAAAGCCAAGAATAGAGGTGAAAGACAGAAGTGATCCTGATACTACTTCAGACCCTGTTCTGTCCTCTTGGCCATCCCCCTAGGGGCCTCAGGGTTCCAGAAGACACCCTAATCGTCTTTTGCTTAAGATCACTCAAATCATTTTCTGTTGCCTGTTATCAATGATCTTTCACCCCACCCCACACTGTGGTGGAACCCCATGAGGACTGAGGTCAGTTCCAACTTGGTGATGTATGACCCCAAAAGCAGTCACTGGCTGTGAGGATGGCTGTTCCTCTGCATGCATCATTCAGCCACATCTTCTAGTATATGGGAGTCAAAAAGGAAGGGGGCCCTTAGGCAAGACATACATTGTAAATTCAGACTAATTAGAGTCGAAGATACCAGCCCATTCAAAGCCTCCGTACGTAGAAGGAGAGATTGAGTGAAAAGGGTTTCATGCTGGAGTCTGTCACCCACTAGCTGTGGCATCCTGGTTAACTCACTTCACCTCCTGAGCCTCAGTTTCCTCCAGAGTTTCCTCTGAGGTGTATGAAACAATGATGACAATAGCAACAGCAACAATAATAATGACAGTAAATGTTTACATAGTCTATCGGTCGGGGCACAATGATGAACACAACAACTGCTCTAAATATTTGAAGCAGACGGAATTTAATGGAATTGGTGACATGGGTGATGGAAGAGTTGAAAAGCAAACAGGAGACAGGGAGGCACTCAGAGATCAGCAACAGCAGGAAACTGAAGGGCCCAAGGAGGTGGAGGCTACCCAGCAGTGTCACAGCCACGGCGGCCTGTGCAGAGGAGGCTGGAGCCCTGAGGAGACACAGCCTGGAGGTAAAGAGAGGGGAGAGGAACCATGGCTTCCCTTCCTCCTGCTTTCACCGCTTCCAGGGGCCAAACCCAGGCAGAGGCTGGAAACACAGCCTGCAGGGGCAGAGGCCAGCAGGGGAGGTCGGGAATGGAACTGAGGGCAAAAGGACCAGGGCTCTCACTATGTATGTGCCAGACACTGTTCTCAGCTCCTACCAAGAGTAACCCAGTTACTCCTAGGTGGTAGGCAATGTAATTCTCTGATGAGGAAACAGAGGTACTGAGGGGGTTACATAACTTGCCCAAGGACACATAAATACTTGGTGAAAGGGCTGGGATTCAAATCTTAAAAATCCGTTTTAGGGCTTCCCTGGTGGCGCAGTGGTTGAGAGTCCGCCTGCTGATGCGGGGGACACGGGTTCGTGCCCCGGTTGGGGAGGATCCCGCATGCCGCGGAGCGGCTGGGCCCGTGAGCCATGGCCGCTGAGCCTGCGCGTCCGGAGCCTGTGCCCCGCAACGGGAGAGGCCACAACAGTGAGAGGCCAGTGTACCGCAAAAAAAGAAAAAAAAAATCCATTTTATTCCTTCCGGTGGTGTGGCAAACAAAAACAAAAGGCCACATTGTTGCCAGCACTATGTGTCTGTTGTTAGACAATGCAAATGTTTTAAAAATTTAATATTCAAACACTGTATTTATGCTGTTTTACCCACAAATGAATGTACGGGGTGTTCTTGGTCCTTTTGAGCACTGTAAACTGCTCCATGCTGGGAGCTGCTACAAACTCAGAGCCCTCCTGATTCACAATCAGGTACTGAAAACAAGTTTTCCCATTGCATGCACGGTCACAGCACTCTAGAACAATTCTCTCCTTCCTTTCTTCCTTCAACAGATATTTATCAAGAAATCACCAAATTTCAGACATGTTGGGTAAGTACTGAGAGTATTCGATATTTGACCCCCTCTTTTTTTTTTTTTTTTTCAGTTTTTACCTTTCCTGTATCAAAGTTATTGTTAACCAATGACTCTGGGGAAAGCCAACTGTGTAAGGGCCTAGATGAAGTAATAATCCCAATAAGTACTTGTTCAATACTCATGCTGTGTCATGCCTATGTCCTACTCTGTGGCCATGGCAGACATGACTAACAGATCACAGAACCCCTCACCCAAGCCTGGATCTGGTTTCCTGGCTCTTCTCCACCCAGCATTTCAGGCCCTTCATGTCATGAGAGCCAAGATGGTGAGTAACCCCTACTTACTAACCTAGCATTAGCATAAACATTTCCTAAAAATAAGGCAAATGTCTAAAGGGACTGCTTTATAAACAAACTAGGCTAGAATTTTAGATTCTGAAGGCAGACAATGAAGTATGTAAAACCACAAAAGCGTTTGAGAAAGAAATTGGCTTTGGTATTTCTTTCTTTAAACTTTTGCATTAGTTTCCTTGCCAATTACATAACTGTTTACTCTTCTTCACAGCCTTAATGTTGTGAAGGCTTATTACCTATGGTACTTATCACTAAATACTAATATTTAGTAAATACTAAAATTTATTGGAATTCATGTACACTAACATATCAGGTTCTATCTACTACTTTAGAAATGGAAAAATATGAGGTCACCCCACTATGCACAACTGTATTTCTTGAAAGGAACAAAATGCAAATGAATACGCACTACATTACCTTCAAGCTTAACTGGCAGAGAGAAAAAACATTCAAGTGTCTAAAAATGTAGGTACCACATCATGTTATACATCATTTTGGAGGAAGACATAGTACTCTGGCAATAAACTGCTCATCCGTGAAATGAAATAACCCTTCTAGGAAAGGATGATTAATTATTTAATAAACATTGTGTATTTTTAGATTCACTAAGAAAAATAAATGGGAGGAGCCAAAGAATGCCAGCAGCAACCAAAAGCTGGAAGAAGAGGCAAGGAATAGATTCTTCCCCAGGCTTCTGGAGGGAGTGGGACCCTGCCCACATCTTGACTTTGGCTTAATGAAACTGACTGATGTTGAACTACTGGCCTCCAGACTGTGAGAGAACAAATTTCTGTAGTTTTTTTTTTTTTTGCGGTACGCGGGCCTCTCACTGTTGTGGCCTCTCCCGTTGCGGAGCACAGGCTCCGGACGCGCAGGCTCAGCGGCCATGGCTCACGGGCCCAGCCGCTCCGCAGCATGTGGGATCCTCCCGGACCAGGGCACGAACCTGCGTCCCCTGCATCGGCAGGCGGACTCCCAACCACTGCGCCACCAGGGAAGCCCTTCTGTAGTTTTTTAAGCCAGCAAATTTGTGATAATTTGTTACAGCAGCCTTAGAGAAACTAAGACACTGACCTGCTGAATTCTAGCTGGGATTTTTGCTGTGTGGCCCCTTCAGCTTTGCTATGACCCAAACGCCAGGAGATATACCCCTATCCTGGTTAGGAGCTTTCAACTCTTTTTCTGAAGCTTCCTTCTCCCCTCCCCTGTGTGATCCTCAGCACAAGTAAAAAAAAATTGGGGTGATCATATTAACAACTAAAAGGAGTAGGAAAAACCACTGGCCCAGGATTTAGAATTCATGGTTTCAGATATAGCTCAATCACTTTTTTCTGGTGCAACACTAAGCAAGTCATGTGCAAGTTCTGGGTCTCATGTTCCTGATCTGTTAAAGGCATAATACTATGTCCTTTGGTCCCTGAAAAGATTAAAGGAGATAGGGTACACAGAGCCTTAAACTATAAAGCATTATATTAAAACATGGAGGGCTTCCCTGGTGGCGCAGTGGTTAAGAATCCGCCTGCAAGGGACATGTGTTCTAGCCTTGGCCCTGGGAAGATCCCACATGAGGCAGAGCAGCTAAGCTCGTGCACCACAACTACTGAACCTGCGCTCTAGAGCTTGCCTGCCACAACTACTGAGCCCGCATGCCACAACTACTGAAGCCCGCGCGCTTAGAGCCGGTGCTCCGCAACAAGAGAAGCCGCTGCAATGAGAAGCCCGTGCACCACAACGAAGAGAGAGAAAGCCCATGCACGTCAACAAAGACCCAAGGCAGCCAAAAAAAAAAAAAAAAAAAAAATTAATTAAAAAAAAAAAACATGGAAAGAGTTCTGATTATTCTCCCTTCTCTCCTCACAATTAAAAGCATTTTTAAGCACCTAATATAAGGACAGCATCATGCTGAGTTACATACAAGGAAGTATAAAAACATGGTGCTGGCTATCAGGGAATTTACAATCTGAGGAGACGCACATATTCACAACATTAAGTAACAACACAAGGTTGAAAGATTAACTGCCACTAAAATCTACATGACTACGGAGATAAAAGAGATCATAGGGCACTGCAGTGATGTGAATATCCAGTCCCCTTCCTAGGGAAGTATATCTCCCCATCCCCTGAAGTCAGGCTTGGTAACGTAACTTTGCTTTGGCCAGTGAAATGTGAACAAAAGGGTTAAGTGTTGTTCCCAGGCAGAAATTTTAAGAGTCAATGCATCTTTTCCTCCTGATACCATGGCTGGCAATACTCTAGTCTAAATAGTGACTGTATCGTCTGCCTTGGACACAGAATGAGGACAATACTACAAGGAGCAGTACCTCCAGCCAACATGCCATGGACATTTAGTAGAATGAGGACTGTTACTGAGTCTTTTGGTTGTTACTGAAGCATAACCTAGCCAGTGCTGAGTGATGCAAATAGTGACAAAAAGGCTAACAGAAAAGGTGGGACCCTAAGTCATAAGAACAACAATGTCATCTAAAACTTGTATAGGAAACAAACAAAAAACAAACAAACAAAAACTTGTATAGGGCTTGGTAGTTATATTACAAAGTGACAGAAAAGGTGGGACCCTAAGTCATAAGGACAACAATGTCATCTAAAACTTGTATAGGGCTTGGTAGTTATATTACAAAGTACTTCATGGGACTTAAGAACTCATTTAATTACTTCCTATTACTATTCCACTTAGTACTGCCCATGAAGGCAGGAACCATGAAGTGCTTGTTCAGAGCTATATCCTTGGTGCCAAGCATAGTGGCTGACACATATTGGGGACTTAATATATGGGTGTCTACTAAGTTCCCAGAGAGGCAGATGGGACCATACAAGAGAGGAAGAAGGAGGGAGAAAAGAAATTCCACAGCTTGACACTTCAAGGGAGGAATAAGGACGATATGGCCTTGGACATGATGAAAGCCACCTTGACAGATCATTTAAAAATACACAGGTACAATTATGGTTAAATTGTAAAGCTTAAAAAAAGAAAAATGGTGCCCCTTCCGGATGATGACAGCCATTTCTGTTCTCCTCCTGCCCTGATTAACATACCTCTTTGCTATAATCTGTTCTAACAGCATGATTTCAAGGCATAAGACAATGATTAACAACATTATGATTAAAAGTGACCCAAGATTTAAAGACTTAAGATATACACCATCTTCTCTTTTTTTTTTAAAAGAAGCACTCTAATTCGTACAGTATAGACATATTAAAACCATATCTTTTATTTAAAAAAAATATCTCCCTTTTATTTCAACCCTTGACTTAGTGAATTTAACGAATAGGATTAGGCTTTATCTTTCTTTCTTTCTTTCTTTTTTTATTTTTGCTGTACGCGGGCCTCTCACCGCTGTGGCCTCTCCCGTTGCGGAGCACAGGTTCCGGACGCGCAGGCTCAGCGGCCATGGCTCACGGGCCCAGCCGCTCCGCGGCATGTGGGATCTTCCCGGACCGGGGCACGAACCCGTGTCCCCTGCATCGGCAGGTGGACTCTCAACCACTGCGCCACCAGGGAAGCCCTGTCTTTCTCTTTTTTTTAAAAGAAGATGTTGTGGGTAGGAGTTTATTAATTTATTTATTTTTGCTGTGTTGTGTCATCGTTTCTGTGCGAGGGCTTTCTCTAGTTGTGGCAAGCGGGGGCCACTCTTCATCGTGGTGCACAGGCCTCTCACTATCGTGGCCTCTCTTGTTGCGGAGCACAGGCTCCAGACACGCAGGCTCAGTAGTTGTGGCTCACGGGCCTAGTTGCTCCGCGGCATGTGGGATCTTCCCGGACCAGGGCTCGAACCCGTGTCCCCTGCATTAGCAGGCAGATTCTCAACCACTGGGCCACCAGGGAAGCCATCTTTTTTTTTTTTTTTTCCCGTACGCGGGCGTCTCACTGTGGTGGCCCCTCCTGTTGCGGAGCACAGGCTCCGGACACGCAGGCCCAGCGGCCATGGCTCACGGGCCCAGCCGCTCCGCGGCATGTGGGATCTTCCCGGACCGGGGCACGAACCCGTGTCCCCTGCATCGGCAGGCGGACTCTCAACCACCGCGCCACCAGGGAAGCCCCCCCTATCTTTCTTAATAAATATCTTCTACAGTTTCTCCTGAGTCGAACAACAACAACAAAACCCAAAGCAACTCAAGCTAGAAGCTATATAGAGATAAATCAAAATATTTCCTCTAGGCAATAAAGGGGCACAGACAATTACTCTAGGCCACCAAATTTGCGGGGGGAAATATATTAAGAAATTCCACACCATCCATTAGACGTAATGCTTTTAGTAATTGCTGTTTACCTTTGTAATGAGATCCCTGGTGGTGGAGAAAACTAGTCTGGTAAAGCAGGTACCTTAAGGGCTGAGGTGATTTCTGCGACACTATTATTCTCTAAATCATGGAGAAAGCCACAAATGTCATTTGGATTGGTCAATAAATATTAATTGTCTGCAAAGATATATTTTAAAATTTGCTGTTCTTAAAGCCACCCAGGGATTGTACAGGGGGAAAAAAAACACTCAAAATACTCCTCATTGCAAAATGCATAGCATTTACCAATTATTGAATAATAGGGAAATCAGAAAAAAAATCTGTATTTTAAACACTCTATTGGTTAATGGGGCATTACAGCTGGACTCTGTTTACTTAGTAAAATTTATATCCCATTTGCTTCCCAAAAGAATTAAATAGTTTACAATGAAAGGCACACATTCTATCAGGCTCTTAAATTAGAAGAGTAAAATTTGAAACCAGATGGAGGGAAGAAGTGAGTCTATAAATCAGTTAGGCTAAATATTAATTTGAACCACATTCAACCATTTCTGATCCACAAAAAAGGCAGTCATATAGTTCAGTCTATTATTATTACGGCAATTGAGGGTTTGATTTAACACGAAACTTCCTGGCCAAAAGGGAAAGGTGACAAAGTACGCAATTTTCACTGTAGGCCAAATTCTCTGAGAATTCACTGACTGCACTGAAAGCTATGCTTGTGAAAATACCACACTTTTCAGTGCAGGCACGGGGGTGGAGTGCCTGGCAAAGGAACATCTAAAAATAGAGATCTGTGATAACAGACTGTGATATAGAGTCATCATTCAGAATCCCTAGATCAGTGTAGTTCAGTGTTTTCTAATCTGGCGGGCTCCAGAAACACCACTGATTCCCTGAAGTTCATTGGTAGGAAGCAATTAATTTGTTTTATGCTCACCAAGTTTTAAGTGCAGGACAGCTTAGAGCCTTCAACAGCTAAGCTGTGTATTCGGGGCTCTCTGAGAGCAGGACGTTTCCTAACATTAATGGTCTGTGGAATCTTTTTAAATTTAAACACCAGGTATTAAGCTAGTAGAGTGTTCAGTTCAAAGACTTTTTGGAAAAGTTAACCAAAGATCAGTGTTATTCAAACTATAATCAATTAGTGGTCACAAACAGCGTTTTGAAAGTTAAATAGAACAGAATGTAGCAAAGAAACAAATCAAGGAACAGAACACACTGCTAATGTAAGTAGTGTAAAACTTTTGTGTGAGTCAAGGAAAGAGAGAGAGGCGGGAGGGAGAAAATCTAGGTCATGCCATAAACTGTATTTCTTACAGGTTAGGACAAAATAGCTTGAAAGCCAATGACACAGAAAAATAGATGACTATAAAGAATGTGGGCATTCATGCACAAATTTTTAAAAATCTAATAACTGTCCGTGCAAAATTTATTTTCACGTGGGTAGATACACACATATAATAATCAAGTTAAATAAAGCTTCTTCCTTCAGAGGTGCTGGGGTGTAAGTTCCCATAGGCTCTGGCTGTGCCCCAGAGGAGGGAACAGTCAGTTCAATCCAAGGAAACATAAAGGTCTCACCAGGAGGGTTTAGAAAATGAGCAGGAAAGGGCAGTGTGGGGCAAGGGCACAAGCCGGTGCAGCTGGGCATGTGCACTTGGCCACCATACTGGACGAGAGGTGGAAGAGCCTGGGGAGGGGCAGCTGACTTAAGTATTAAGAGGCCAAAGCATTAGGGTCTGACCACTCCCTACATGTGGTGGGGGTAAGAGGACCCCCAAGTTGTTGACTGTGTAGCTGACTAGATGGCAGAACCATGAACCACACTGGACTAAAGGCAAAGGTGACTTGGCCATAGGTTAACCAAGCAGGCGCCACGCACACACGACTATCTACGGCCTTGTGGTTCGCCGTAAGGAGAGAAGCTTCTTTCATGAGGCAGCTGAACTCGTTGGAGTTCAGACAGACGCTTACAGATTTAGGAGCGATTTGTGCCCTCTTATCCTATCCCACTCCCCATTCCAGTTATGTCCAAAGGCAGATGGGGTGGGAGGGCTGCTGAGGGGTCAGGGCCAGGGAGAATCAGACACTTTCGATCTGAACTAAATATCTATTTCACAGATTTGGTAATTAAAGAAATGATACTGGTGACTCTACTGGTGCTGTACGTAAAATTCCTGCAAAACTTACCCCATCGGCTGCCGTTCTCTAGTTTGTCTCCTGGGACCGACCTGGTTTCGGTGCCCTCCTAGAAACATTTGGTTCTACTGGGCTACAGACTGAGACTTAGATTTTTCGGGCTTTGTTTCCAATACATTGATACTTGGGAGTTCTCCTTTAGCGGGTGGCAAGAAAGGATTTAGAGATGAAGAGGCAGGAGCCACAAACAATTTTCCAGTTACAAAGGGACCCTCCTTTCTATCATGACCTGCCCCATTCTGGGCTGGGCGACTCAGGGTATGGGGCCCGGGCGCGTGAGCCCTACCTGAACGCGGATCTCCAATGGGCCAGGGTGCTCTGTGCAGGTAAAAAGGAGCCTTTGAAAACAGAGCTGGAGCCACTCACCCAAAGAGGCCGACTTGGCAAGACAGGGTAGATGACTAGGCCTAGAGAAGCAATTAGAAGCACAAGGCACTGCCTGCGTAGAGAAAGGCAGTCCTCACCTGGTTGGCCCTTTCTACTCATGGCCCGCCCCCTGCCGCATGACTTGACAGTTCTGTTTGCCACGTCAGCAAGCCCTGTACTCAGCCTCCCCCGACCCTGGGCTCCTTCAGAGCCTGTAACTGGGCACCCCTCACCCCAGCCCATCCCACCCCAGTACCTTCAAACACTCCTTGCCCTCGGGCATGCTTCCGGTGTAAAATAACAGGTAGAATGACAAAAGTTTCTACGTTTTATTTCTTACTCCCCCTACCATCCAACTCCTCCGGATATGCGAATGGCACCAGATCCAGTCTGTCACACCCACTCTGTGCTCCTTTATTTATAATCTAAATGATTCTTCCTGGGTTTAGAGAGATTTACCCTTTGCACTGAAAATGAACTCCTTGGCTCATATATTTGTCATTTGGCCTCAAGCCTGACTTGGTATTTCCAATCTCTGGCCACTGCGACAAAGCCTGCCTCATTCCGCTCCCAGGACTTTTTTACCCTCAGAAATTGAGTCCTTGCCTGAGGACTCTGACTTTAATTTCTTAATTCTTGTTTTTGATTTCCTTTCTCTTCTTTACTTTTCTAAAGAGCAGTTCCCCAGGGCACTCTTTGGGAGCTGCCTAGAAAAGAAGAATTCCCAGCTGAAGTTATAATAAAGAAACAGGGCAGCCGGTGCTGGAGCCCAAAGGTTGTGTGCCGCTAAGAGGGAAAACAGGGAACATAATTCGGTTGTCCTCCTGCTGAAGGAGAGAGGCCAGCGAGCTGGAGGAGAAGAGAAACGTGGGCTTCAGTGGGAGCTGGTGCAGCTCGTGCTGACACAGACAGGTATGACAGCAGCAGGAAGTCTTGGATCCCAAGTGACTGGACTGAAAACTCATTACAGGATAGTTTTCATAAATTCTCACTTTTCTCTAGTAAAAAAATAACTCCTGCATACACAGTTCATGGCCAGGCTTTAATTCACAGCTGTGATACAGAAGTACCAAGTCTGGTTTAATAAGAAGGTTAGAAACACACTAAGCCACTTGGTTAGGGCAGGAAGAGGGGAGGTTCTAAACATCAGTGTTGGCCTTTGAAGAGGCATCACATCATCAGTCAAGACTCACAGGGAACCAACAACGGGAAGAGTTTTAGATATTTAAAGTCAAAGACAAAATAATGCGAACCTCCCATGTTTTAAATTTTCTCCTGATTTTTGTTTGTTTGTTTGTTTGTTTTTTGCGGTACGCGGGCCTCTCACTGCTGTGGCCTCTCCCGCTGCAGAGCACAGGCTCCGGACGCGCAGGCTCAGCGGCCATGGCTCACGGGCGCAGCCGCTCCACGGCATGTGGGATCCTCCCAGACCGGGGCAAGAACCCGCGTCCCCTGCGTCGGCAGGCGGACTCTCAACCACTGCGCCACCAGGGAAGCCCTCTCCTGATTTTTATAATCTGTTACAGTTGACCCAGGGTAATATTTCAAGGAAATATTAATTCTTAATAAAAGTATTGCCCCTGGGGACAATGCCTGACAGTTCTATGAAAGCACGTTCACATCTCTGCCATTCCAGCAAAAATCCCCACTGCAGATGGAGAGGCTGGGACACTAAGTCCCCAACACCAGTGCCAGGGAAGAACCATGATTAAATTGCACATGGTGTGATTCCTATACCAGTATTCCTTCTCTTGACCAACCTGGCTCTCAAAAACTTGACATAATTATATGTGGTGAGACTCCCTGAGTTCCACCCGATGTTCTCAAATTCGTCTTCTCCAGTAACCAACTGTGCACCATGATACTGTAATATAATAAGAAATATATATTTGGTTTTCGTCCATGATTCCTGACACAAAGCTTCCAAGACCCTTGTAATTTCCTGAGTGGCAGGAGCATCTTCTGTTATAATATTTGGTCTTAGACTCTGGTTCCTGACACAAGAGCTTTTAAAACCCTTGGAATCTCCAGAACGACAAGAGTACCTTTCTGCACATTAATGAGATGTCTGGGGGCCCTTACATAGCTTCAGCGTGAGGGCTGCTCCCAGAAAGACCAGGTTGTGATTAAAGGGTTGGAACTTACAGTCTCACCCTAACCTCCAGGGAAGGGAGAAGGGCTGGAGATTGAGCTAGTCACCAACAGCGAATGATTTAATCAGTCAGCCTATGTAATGAAACCTTTGTAAAAACCCTGAACCATGGGGTCAAGAGAGCTTTGGGGGTCGGGGGTCGGTGAACACATCCAGGTGCGAGGAGGGTGACATACCCCAAACTCCACGGGGACAGAAGCTGATAACCCTTCTGGACCTCACCCTTTGTGCTTCCTCATCTGGCTGTCCATTTGTATCCTTTATAAGCAACTGGTAATAGTAAGTAAAGTGTTTTCCTGAGTTCTGTGAACCGTTATAGCAAATCATTGAACCTAAGGAGAAACCTCCATGGGAACCTCTGATTTATAGCTGCTCTCGGGCAGATGCAGGGGTGGCCTGGACTTGTGGCTGGCATCTGAAATGGGGGCGGTCTTGTAGGGACTGAGGCCTTAACCTGGGTGGGGGAAGGGTCTGGGCTAACTCCTGTGTCAGAATGGAATTAAATTGTGGGACACCCAGTTGCTGTCGGCAGAGACCTGGAGAGTCGCCTGGTGTGGAAAACCGACACATTTGGTGTCAGAAGTGTTCTGTGAGTGAAACGAATCGGAGCTGCATTATGCTCTCCATCACTGGATTCACCAGGAAGCCCCAAATCTCAGACGACCGCATTTAAGTAAAAGAGTTCAAGGTGATAATCTGTGTACGAAAAACAGTGACTATCCATTCATCTGCGATAACGTAGGGCTTTTAGCGATTTATCAAACACTTAATCATTTGTTGAGTATATACGACAGGCCAAGTGACCAAATGATGCTTTGGGTTACAATAGTTACACCTTTTTCTGCTCTCTAAGACACGAATCCATGTCTGCATGGGTCATTAGGCTTCTCCTCCACTGACACTACTCTTACTTCTGGTTTCGGGAGGCTCTAAGTGTTCCAAGAAGATCGCAGTACTTTCAAGACTGACGGAGAATCACTGGAGCCTAGTATGATGGCTCACCCTCATGCTACATCCAGAATGGGCCATCCCTCACCTGGCTTGGGACTCAGGGGAAGCGTGAGATGGAAGTTGCTCAGGGATCATCATCAGAATCTTTTGCTGTTGACACGACAATCTCAAGCTCCCACACTACACCACCTGGTGCTGAAACATGCTTATGAGAAACAATGGATTATGCACTGAGCCAGCTATCGAAACACAGGATGCGTTCTTCGGAAGAAACTGTTGTCTTCATATATCCACTAAGGAAGGATCGGCTTGAAGACACACTCAAGGCATGCCTCTGAGGGAAACTTTTCTTAGACAATCTCTTACAATGTCTTTCCTTACAGGTTATTCTACATTGAAAGTATGAGCAAGCATCCCAGCATGATTCATAGAAGGCAAGAAGGCCACTTCTATAGAGATAAAATATAACTACGGTGTAGGTCAGCAGAATGGTCAAGTAAATCCTGATGCCTCTGCTTATCATGTGTCTATATTAAAAAGAAATTAGCTCTAGAGGTCAAGATAATACTGGAACATAGGGAGAGAATTACTGCTCTCTCCCTGAAGATCTTTCTCCCTGAGGCAAGGAAGGCAGCATATACCTTAGATTAAACTGTTATCAGATCTTGGGATTCCATCCATCTTTCATTACTGGCTAGCTCAGAGAACCCTCTGACTACATGTCATTAGGAAGCTCTCCATCCTCCCCGTGAAGACCAGCCTCCCTCCATCACGCCTAGGAAAAGAAACAGTGGCAAAGGGAAAATAGAGATAGCTTTCAATTAGATTAAAAACCAAGAGGCCTGGGACTTCCCTGGTGGTGCAGTGGTTAAGAATCTGCCTGCCAATGCAGGGGACACGGGTTTGAGCCCTGGTCCGGGAAGATCCCACATGCCGCAGAGCAACTAAACCCGTGCGCCACAACTACTGAGCCTGTGCTCTAGAGCTCGCGAGCCACAACTACTGAGCCCACGAGCCACAACTACTGAAGCCCACGTGCCTAGAGCCCGTGCTCCGCAACAAGAGAAGCCACCGCAATGAGAAGCCCGTGCACTGCAACGAAGAGTAGCCCTGCTTGCCGCAACTAGAGAAAGCCCAGGTGCAGCAATGAAGACCCAACGCAGCCAAAAATAAATAAATAAATTTATTTAAAAAAATGTGGATATTGAAAACATTAAAAAAAAACCCAAGAGGCCCACTATTTCTAAAACCCTGTCACCTAAAACAGAACTGCCCTTTATCACTGGCAACTTCCACCAATTTAGAAAGGACGTCTCCTTGGCACACATGCTGTTGTGTCACCACAGTGTGCAAAGCTGCACATGAAGAACAGCTCCACTCACTTGCTCTCCCGAATGCCCTCCTCAGGGCAGGCACGCCCTCATGCTGCCTCCTTTAGTCAGTGCTAATTCCATTTAAGGGTCAACTCGGGGGTGTGCAGGCAGGAGACAGGAACCACACCAGTTACTGGGACAGAAAGATCATTTAAAGGCCTGTAACTACAAAACTAAAAAGGGAATAGGAAGAAGTTATCATGGAGGCAGCAACTGCAAGAGGGGGCTGTGACCTGGAGGGTGGAGAGAACAAAGGGCAGAGGTTGGAATTATCAAAACCTAGAAGCATGGAGAAGCCCCATGGTGCAAAACCTCTGACACTGAGGAGGTGGTGCTGCTGGGCTGGTGTCTCTAGACTTGAAGCAGGTCGGGGACTCAGACCTTTAAAGAGGGCACCCCAGCCAGTGGCACTGGTGGCTCTGAAGAAGGGGAATGATGAACGGTTCTGCATGTCTGTGAGTGCTGGGAAAACTGCGTGAGAACTGACACAATGGGATGAAGAAGTTGTTCCAGGATGATGCTCACAGACACAGGAAGCAAGTTCCTTCTTCTTCCTCCAGCCTTGCAGCCCCCTCTAGTCAGAGTCTAACGAGCAGCAAACTAGAGAAGCAGAAACGTTTTTGCAGAGTCCCAGCTCCGGTCTCACAAAGCGAGCAGAGAAGGGTGGGTTTGGATCTGAGGGACAGCAGCTTAATAACTGGCACAGGAAACAATAGGTCACAGGCTGGGAACACTGAGGTGATTCCTTTTCAGACTGTGTCAGAGGCTAGTTGTTTCACCTCATCTTTTTTAATAGCGGTATTAACTTGGCAATTGTTGGCCCAGCTAGAGACTCCATTTCCCAGAATCCCTTGCAGCTGCATGTGGCCAAAGGGATACGAACAGAATGTGGGCATAATGTTACGTGTGCAAGTTCCAGGTCCCCTTCAACTTACAGACAAGTCCCCTGGCTGGTCAGACTAGGAAGACACTGGAAGGATGGCAGAACAGGACTTGCCTTTTCCACAGACTTCCTACAGAAGCCACAATGACTGCCTCATTCCATTCTGAATGCATGTTACTGTAAATGCTCTTTCTGGAAAGAACCAGGCCATACTGGGTCCTCCACATTTGGGTCCCCTATTATTTTTTTCCTTTCCTTAAAAAAATTTTTTTAATACATTTATTTTATTTTTATTTATTTTTGGCTGTGTTGGGTCTTCGTTGCTGCACACGGGCTTTCTCTAGTTGGGGCAAGCAGGGGCTACTCTTTGCTGTGGTGCGCGGGCTTCTCATTGCGGTGGCTTCTCTTATTGCGGATCACAAGCTCTAGGCACGCGGGCTTCAGTAGCTGTGGCTCATGGGCTTCGTTGCTCCGCAGCATGTGGGATCTTCTCAGATCAGGGCTCGAACCTGTGTCGCCTGCATTGGCAGGCAGATTCTTAACAACTGTGCCACTAGGGAAGCCCATTTTTTCCTTTTTAAAACAACCCATTAAAGATGGAAAAACCATTTTCAGCTCAGGGCCATATTTTGTCAACCTCTGCTTTTAATTCACACCTGTGGTTTCATCTCCCCAAGGAAAGAGCCCAGGCCCCGAGTGCAGAGTTCTCCGTCTCCCTGCTGACCCCAGGTTATTTGAGACCATCCATTATCTCTTGTCAGATTAACAGAGGAGCTCCTATTTGGACAGAGGACAAATTCCAGGAGTCTGTCTTTGCCCTGTCACAACTAGATGGGTCACCTAAGGCAAATCATCCCCTTCTGTCCTCAGTTAATCTCTAAAATAAAGAGGTTGAAAGACAGTGGTTATGAAACCACCTTTTACATTTGAAAGCCTACAAGTTACAGTTTTGCATATTCTGACTAACCTCAGTATTACAGCCAGGATGCCCATGCACCCCCCAACCCCACCCCAAAATTAAGCAGTTTTTTCAAAAGAATCAACACAGAACAACACTGGCAGGAAAACAAAAGCATGAACTATGTGTGGCAGTAGACTTCTAAAGCAGCTTAAAACCAGGGGTTTGGGCTTCCCTGGTGGCACAGTGGTTGAGAGTCCGCCTGCCGATGCAGGGGACACGAGTTCGTGCCCCGGTCCGGGAAGATCCCACATGCCGCAGAGCGGCTGGGCCCGTGAGCCACGGCCGCTGAGCCTGCGCTCCGCAACGGGAGAGGCCACAACAGTGAGAGGCCCGCGTATCTCAAAAAAAACAAAAAAAACCCCCAAAAAACCTAGGGGCTTGGTGGATATAAACCAGTTGGGAATATCCCAAGAGAAAACGAAAAAAATATTCAGTGCACTTGAGACTTACTATGTTATTTAGATAAAAGTTCCTGAGATCTTAACCAGATAAAACAGTTAAGTCAAAGATAAACAATGGGAAATTTATGAATAATCTATCACACAGTAAGATTTTATTAAAAATTGTTCATCAAAAGCAGAAAAGAGACACATGAAACACCTTCTCAGAAGAGAAGTTCTGCTACACAAACTATAAGCACAAACAGTATCACAGGGTCAACATTTAACCTGCATAAGAAAGTGCTTTTTAAAAGGCGCTTGTGCACAATGGCTGTGATGGCTGCTTTTAATCATAAAGGAATTTTACCTTCATTAGAGCAGGCCCAGTGGGGTCTCCACTTACAATGGTTATTTATTACAAGGAATTCCAATTTTTCCTAAAGACAAAACCAGCGATCTAGGGTTGCCACTAATTTAAATTAATGAGTTTATTGACCAGAGCAGCGTTTCCCAAAGTGTGTTCCGTGAGACTGCATTTCCATGAAGAAAAGGGTTCCAGTCCACATCATGACAGGAGAACCTCCGAGAGGGTCCAAAGCAAAGGGGCCTGATGCACTTGGTTTAACCCACTTTCCCAACTGACCCTAGATCCTTTTTTTTTTTTTTCCTTTCAAGGAAAGTCTATGAACATTTGACCTGATTAGTGCTCCATGGTACACCGACCTGGGAAATCCCACTTATGGGGTCTGAAACCCTGGACTATACCACCCACCCACTTTCCTTTCTCATGGGAAACAGACAGGATTAGCAGATTCTATTGCCTATTGGCAACGTACAGAAGGATCTGTGTGCCCCTTCCCTTACCTGTCACAAGAGGCAAGGAAAGTCCCAGTTTAAAGTCTCCTATGTTCAGAAGTTATGTCTGCTTGCTCTTGATATCTCTTTAAAAGAATAAGGAGAGTGCTGCTTTCCAGGGCCGAATGAATAAACAGGAGAACTGTGGCCGGATTAGCACAGCCCCTGAAATTGTTGTGAAATCCCTCCCACCCCATCCTTGGAAGGGCAGCCTGCAGGTCCATAGAGACAAGATGAGAGATGGCACTGTGGTCACCCGCCCCAGTCACTGGCGGCAAAATGCCAGTTCTACAACCCAGGGCCTCCTTCCCACAGGGGTGGAAGCAGAGCAGGTCAATCTGGGTGCTCCCTGGTGCTGCCTTTGATTGGAAATACAAGGCTCATGAAACCCCTTTCACCAGTCCCATCTCTGGGAGCCTTGACATTTATCTCACTGTGATCAAAAGGAACCCAAGCAGGAGGAGGGAGCCCACTCTTTGTCTGGCAGTAATGCACATGGGCTCCCAAGAAATGCCATAATAAAGGCAGGCGTGACTCTCAAGAACAAGACAAAAACTTCAGCCCAGTCCTGCAACCACCAGCATCCCACAGAGAACCAACGTCTGATGCGATGGCGACTTCTCAGCCATTCACAATAAGAGGCTTCTCCAAATCAACCTGGGGTATCGGTGGAGTTTGTCACAGCTGGATCATCCCCTCACCCAAAGTAAACTTACTCCATAAGGAATTTCTTCAGAGCAAATCAAATCCACTTGAAAGCCTTAAGAAAATGCTAAACCCAAAACAACTTTATAAATCCTGAAATTACATGGCTCAGGGAAGCACTCTGAATTTCAAGACAGACTGTGCCCTTCAAGCCTCTGGTATACATACTTTTCATATTCATTTTAACCACATCAAGAAATTCCCTAAGAGATTCCATTTTCTCGGCAAGGGAGGTTACAAAAGAGAATGTGAAATGGACTCATTTTCTCAAGCAAAATGAAACACTTTTATGTTTTATTCATGCAAAGTGTAAACTCCTTTCCTTTGCAGCATTACAAATTGAATTTGCGCTTGTAAATTGCTGTAAGAAAAAAAAAAGGAATCAAGAGCAAAAGAAAGTATTAAAAGAAAAAAAAGCAGGAATACAAAGGCCTTCTTTTAGAGAATGAAAACTCAGGGGTCCAGTAGGAGAAATACAACCTTTCACTGACAAACATACTTTTTTATTTACTGCTTCTAAAAGCAATCTAGCTCAAGGGCCCCCAACCACTACATGAGCTTTCTGAGGTCCTGACAGCTCATGCAGAACCCTCAGTGTATTTCTAAATTACACTTATCTGCTAACATTGAGTAAGAATAAGAAATGGTTTAAAAAACATGAGTGGGCTTCCCTGGTGGCACAGTGGTCGAGAGTCTGCCTGCCGATGCAGGGGACACGGGTTCGTGCCCCAGTCCGGGAAGATCCCACATGCCACGGAGCGGCTGGGCCCGTGAGCCATGGCCGCTGAGCCTGTGTGTCCGGAGCCTGTGCTCCGCAACGGTACAGGCTGCAACAGTGAGAGGCCCGTACCACAAAAAAAAAAAAAAAAAAAAAAGAGTAACTCAGCCCACATTTCAAAAACATAATGAAGGCAAGGTAACCTAATTTACACTGATATCACTGGGTGGCAAGGGGAGTGGCTCTTCCTGCTTTGTAGGACAACTGAACTCTGTCTGAAACAGCCTCTCGCCCTCTGTTATCAATGATAAACTGTCCTCGAAACCTCCCCAAGGTCTGACCCCTCCCTCATCCTCCCTGTCTTTGAAAGGAAGCCATGTAATTAGCTGTCTCTGCTAGTGGATGTCGCTTTAACGAATCAAGAGCTAACATTCATTAAGCATTTTCCACATTCCCCATCAGTGGGCCAGTTACTATACACACACAGGCACATACATACACGTGCTCTGTCATCCTTATTATCACCCTCGTTTCACAGATGAGAGAAAACTAAGCTCAGGGCTTGAATAATTTTCTCAATTGGAATTTTTTTTTTTTTTTTTTTGCGGTACGCGGGCCTCTCACTGTTGTGGCCTCTCCCGTTGCGGAGCACAGGCTCCGGATGCGCAGGCTCAGCGGCCATGGCTCACGGGCCCAGCAGCTCCGTGGCACGCGGGATCTTCCCAGACCGGGGCACGAACCCGTGTCCCCTGCATTGGCAGGCAGACTCTCAACCACTGCGCCACCAGGGAAGCCGTCAACTGGAATTTAAATCATATTTTCTCCCTGAACAAAGAGCATTTGGCCTTACTTTAAAGAGTTGGGGTGAACTGAAAACCTCATCGATGAAATCCACTCACAAGCTAACCTTAAAAAAACACAACCCCATCCAGTTGTACACGTATATCATGATCTTCACCTTGACTCCTGTCTTGAAAACAAACTTGGAGGACAGGACGTAGGGAAGGATCAAGTATATTACACTCTTCCATCAAGGCTAAATGTTTTTAATGATACACGAACATCCTCAGATATTTTCCTCTGTAAAATTAATCAGTTCACGCCAATGCATCAACTCCAGTGCTCCAGCTCTGCTAAGCAATTGAATGACAGGTGTGGATGCATAATCATCCACTCATTTCCCCCCAAAGCACCTGGTCCAGCTGTCACCATGCATCACTGTTACAAAAGCTCAAAGACACAGCTGCGCGCCCACGAAGGTTTATCCAATCAGCTGTCAGAGGACATTGCAGCTCTCTCTTTTGCAGACCATTTTTCACCTGTGATTCCAGCAAAAATGCTTGTTCTTTGATGAACGCTTAACCACTTTCCTTTCAGGCTTAGGACTTGGAACTGAATCAAAAAACTATCAAATCCACTACTGCCCATCTCTGGGAGACCAAGGATGGCGAAGCCAAGGCAGAGCCACCTAGAGGATCCCATGACCCAGTAAGCCAGGATGCCCAGGAACGGAGCCACCCCAGGGCAGCAGTCTCTCTGTCGTCTGGGGTTTTCAGCAGCTTCTGCAATGCTCTTGCCCCTTTTCAACAGAGCAATACATAATCATCCTATAGCTTGTCCTAAATGCTAGGAGAGCCTCGGGTATACCTCGAGAGTTGACAAAGATGAATTTAATTCAAGAGTTAGATGTATTTCATGTAGCCCAATTACTTAATAAAGTATGATGCCTGTGATTACTGTCACTTTATTAGTTAGAATATGTACTTGAAAATCAGAACTTCCTTGTTTCCAGTCACTGGAGAGCAAAACATTCACAACACACCTATTAAGAAGTACTTGCTGGCAATGACAAATATTCAGTAGAATTTCAGAAAAATACACATTGACTGGAACTTTAGTATGACCAGACATTTCAAACGTTAAAAGAGTTCAGCCATCTTCAAATTCCAGAAGCTCCTTATCAGCATGAGTTAATGATCTAAAGCTTGCGATCTGGATAAACAAAAAGGTCCTGCTGTATAACACGGGGAACTATATTCAGTATCCTATGATACACCATAATGGAGAAGAATATGTATATCTATGCATAACTGAATCCCTGTACAGTTATACTGTACAGTGTGAATTTTGCTGTGCAGCAGAAATGAACACATTATCAATCAACTATACATCAATAAAACAAACTTAAAAAAATAATAAAGCATGTGATTAAAGGCTGTACAACCTCTCCCTTCCAACAAGCCCTCTACAAAGAAAATACCAATAGCAGAGCATCTGAGATAGCTGAGACTCAACTTTAAAACAGACTGCAGAGAAGACAAAAAAAAAAAAAGGTGGGAGTTCAGAAAGCCTGGATGAGTAGGGAACTTAGACGAATGAGGATGAGCGGCGGTTGGGGGAGAAATACATGGAATCCGAGGCAGGATCCAGAGTTGACAAAAGGTCTGAGGTACAGAACGGAAGGGGCTCGGAGGGTCGACGAGGCAGGGATACAGATGTGCTTTAAGTTTTTACATTTCTGTAGAGAGCCTACTGTCAAGTTCCATATTCAGCAACATGCAGTAACAGTGAGGCCGCGCTTCAGGGTTAAGCTAAAACTGGGGCACTGGGTGAGGTGACAAAGGACAGCGCCGGCCCGGGGCACTCACCGGCCGTTGTCGCGGCCCACGCCCCACACGCGGATGCTGGCGATGGGCTGCGTGTGGAGCGCGCTGTGGTCCATGGGGTCCACCAGGCTCAGCGTGTCGTTCTCCAGGACCAGGTACATGTCCTTCCCCTGGGAGTCAACGAGAAGACAGGTTACCTTCCTCACGAAACCACACGTCCTCGGGATGTCTGTGGCTACCTGGGGGTGTCGGTTCAACGATCAAAAATTCACCCTTGTCGTTTGTTCTCCTAAGGGAGAAACATCCCCTCCTGATTAAAAGATTCATAAATCTTTCACCTTCCCCTCACATGCCCAATTTCTCTCTCCTTCTCCAAATCCTCTGAAATGTGTCCCTAGTCCGCTTTCTAGCTGGTTCTTATCTTTAATTATTTACACTTTGAATCTTGACTCTAAGAGAAAAGGCTAATGGCGGGTTCCCTGGAGAATCTGGCCTCTTACTGACTCCAAGTCTGTCATCCTCTCACAACCCCTCTGTCCCCATTCCCTCCCCTCTGGCCAGACCCTACCAGGCATCCCCTTGACGCCCTTCCCAGGTCCACAACATGTGTGTCTCTTCTCAGCTTTTACACCACTTCTTATCTGTGTGATCCGGCTGGTAAATAGCTTTGTGACGCTTCTCAGTGCCCCAACAGCTAACGCTGAAGTGGCTTTATCACATCTCAGATGTTACGCGACGGGCTTCAGGTTTCTTGGCTCGTGAGTGCTCTAACTTGCCTCACAGCTTGGTTTTATTACCTGTGATTAGCGGATGGGAAAACTGAGGCTTATAGGTTAATTTAAGTAACCTGCTCACGGCCTAACACAGAAGCCGCGAGGCCTTGAGCTGCGCATGTGCTGTTGTGATACCAACACGGGGGAGGCTGAGGTTTCTTGCATCACTCTTCAGGTTTTGGTCTCCTGTCTCCCCACATATTGGCTCTTTGAGGGTAGGAACGCTAGGTCATCCAACTTCACTCCCTTTGCAAATCCTCAGGCATCATTTTAAGAAATTATTAAACTGTCCACTGAACGTCACGGTCAGCCCAGATGCTGTGGCGTGGACGCTAGGGCGGTCTAGCAAGGCAGCACAGTGAGGCTTCCTGGCAGATCTTCAAATCCAAAGCAGGACAGATGCTCCTTGGTCTGGTTTTTGGGCACGATATTTTAGGTCCCCATCAAAGGTTCTCAGAGTAAACACAAGCTCTGCTGCCGAAGTGGCAGACGTGGGTGTTTCGGTGCCTCTGCTAGTCAGTGTCTAAGCCAAGCGTCTACAGATGAGATCCAGGATGAGCTGAAATCATCCCCCTACCCTGCACTGAGCTGGGTGGTGTATTTCTTTTGGATTGATTCAGCTTAGAAACCACAACTGGTCCACACAAAGGCAACACAGGCCATCTTCGTCAATGACCTCTGTCGACGGTCATCGTATTACTGGACAGAACCAGTGACAGCTGCCAGCTGGTCATCTGAAGTGAGAATGGTTGGCTGAGTGCGCACTATCCCTGAATGAAAACGCATCGTGGCTTCTGTTGAGTTCATTAGGCACACTCGTGTCTTCCCATATGTGCCCCTTCCCTTTCCTCATGAACACTCAGCAACTCCTGGTTGACCACTGTAAAGTCTTGCTAATTGGTGTTTGTAACCCAAACGACCAATGCTTATGCAGGTGTCATCTAAAGATGGGACGCTCATCTGAAAGTCATGACTTTATTTTCAGTCAGCCGATCAACAAACCTTTAAGGAGTTGTGCTGTGCGTGGTGAGGCATGGCAAAAAGTCACAGCTCGTAACCCTAAACACTGAGCTGTACTTTATATACTATGAACTAGAAACACTGCTTGAAGAATTTATCGTTTCAGAAGAAGAGGAAAGGACTGAGAAAAATAGGAATGGCCTAGCGGAGGCTAACTAGGTGGGAAGGCATAGCACATTTTCAGGCATTGCTGGCCCATCCAAAGCTTTCTTTCCTGCTGGAATCGTGCCAATTGGAGATTCCTTTAGAATCTTACTTAGCTCTTCTAACTAACTGGTGGTATTCATTAGTCTCTCAAACAGCAGTATAGATTACGCCAGCCGTCCTTCTAAATCCTAGCTGAGATCTATGCCTTTGGTAGAACGGCATTTTGAATGAAGAAGAGAGAAGACAGATGGATAATTGGGTGGGAGAAATAGGCCTGGGTATTGGAAAGGTAATGCAGTGAAAGGATAATAGAGGCAAATACCAAAAAAGTGTCCTTTTTTTGGCGGGAGAACATTCTTCCTCCCCGCCCCCCCCCCATGCCTGGGATCTAAAAATCTGGTTGGCGATGCAGCTCAGCCCCATTCTAGAGCAGACGGACTCTACCATGCAGAGCCTTGGGAACCTACCTCCTGCTATGACAGTGCTGCTAGGATAAAAGGTGACAGGGGCTCCTAAGAGCCCAATCACAAAGCAAACTTTCGCTGCCAATGCTCTTAACTGGGGACTGATCGAGTGGATTCACGCGGACCACTGTCTCGTGATGCTCCCCATGTGCTTGTTGTACAGGTCTCAGAGCTTGGTAGGAATATGGCTTTTCCAATTTCATGTGATTTTTATACAGATTTGGTATTTTTACTCATGACTTTCTTTTCTGAAATGATCTCAACTAACATTTCAAACTGGAATTGCTTTGTTCATCACAGTAAGAAAGAATACACAGGTATCAATTCCAAGACTCATGTACGAGGTGGATTTTCAGATCGCAAATAAAGAAGACTATTATAAAAGGATGATGCGTCAACTTTTAGAGAAGGGGCAACAACATTTTGGGGTGTATATGTGGGGGTCACGTTCCCCTTCGAGAATGTACTTTGAGAGAGGTATGGGTCTTCTTCCCAGAAAACTGCTCTTGTAGACCAGCTATGCATGGAGGTTAGGGGGTTTCTGGGCCCTTAAGTCCATCCATGGATCCTTGGGGACTCAGGATACCAAAGTAGATCCTGTCATTTAGACACCGAGAAATGCCCTCTCCCAGGGCCCCAGTCCTCAACGGGCTCTGGCAGGGCTAATAGGTAAATCACAGGTGCATCATGTCTACACCAGCTGCCTTCACGGGAAAGGGACCCCGATAAATACCTTCATCAGCCCTCAGTACCAAATCTCTCGGCTCTCAGAGCTCTGGGGTTTCGTGAGGAGCAGTGGAATGCAAGCAAGTCTGCCATTAATGATTTTCACCTGTTACTTACCTCTCCCCAAATGCCAACTGTATCACGGATGTCATTTTTGCAGTAAGAAAGCTGCCTGATGCAGTTGTTGACGGCAACACTACTCTTGCCAGGGGCGAGGTCCTCCTCTGCCATTTCCACCCACCCCAGAGAGCGCACAGCAAAACACTAGGAGGAAAGTCAGAGAACAGGAGATTACTCACTGGCCACAGGTCAACGTACCTTAAAATCCTCTACAAGGTGTACTCAATGCGTCTTTAATTACTACAAAATGTTCAATCATCTAATTTAGCAACGAATCCTAGATT
Organism: Globicephala melas; assembly: GCF_963455315.2. Lineage (NCBI taxonomy): Eukaryota > Metazoa > Chordata > Mammalia > Artiodactyla > Delphinidae > Globicephala > Globicephala melas. Next base: position 64,918,038 of record NC_083318.1, read on the forward strand.
GTTGGAAAATTAAATTGTGGCTACTTTTTGCCATTAAAAAAATGTAGTAGGACTTCCCTGGTGGTGCAGTGGTTAAGGATCCACCTGCCAATGCAGGGGACAGGGGTTCGAGCCCTGGTCTGGGAAGATCCCACATGCTGCGGAGTAACTAAGCCTGTGTGCCACAACGATTGAAGCCCACGCGCCTAGAGCCCGTGCTCCGCAACAAGAGAAGCCACTGCAATGAGAAGCCCGTGCACCGCAACGAAGAGGAGCCCCCGCTCGCCACAACTAGAGAAAGCCTGCGTGCAGCAACGAAGACCCAATGCAGCCATAAATAAATAAATAAATTTAATTTTGAAAAAATGTAGTAATAACTATCTTCTTGCCTAACTTTCTCTCTGTGTGTGTGCGTGTGTGTGTATGCTTGTGAGTGTGTGAGTGTGTTCAGGTTTTTTTTCTTAGAACAGATTACTAGAAGTAGAATTACAGGGCTAATGGGTATAAACATTTCTAAGCACCTGTATCTAGTATAAGGCAGGGTTTTTGTTTTTTTATAGTAAGAAATGTAACCCCTGTGAAATTTGTTACTTGTTAAGCACCTGGGAGAAAGAATTAGCTACATGTTTGTCACTTGTTTCTTTCTTTTTTTTTTTTTTTTTTTTTTTTGCGGTACGCGGGCCTCTCACTGTTGCGGTCTCTCCTGTTGTGGAGCACAGGCTCCGGACGCGCAGGCTCAGCGGCCATGGCTCACGGGCCCAGCCGCTCCGCGGCATGTGGGATCTTCCCGGACCGGGGCACGAACCCGCGTCCCCTGCATCGGCAGGCGGACTCCCAACCACTGCGCCACCAGGGAAGCCCAGTCACTTGTTTCTAATAACAATGAGGCAAAATGTATTCTCTAATAACCAGAAATAAAAAAAAAAAAGAGGAGAGAAGATGTGCTTTCATGATAATAGGTCTCAGCGTTTGTTACTAGCACCAAATCCTGAAAGCCTGCAGAATGGATGGACTTGTGAGATACCTTAGAGCACAAATTCCATTTATTCTTTTACCATTTAGAGATATTTGATTTGAGATCACACTCCTTGTCTTCCTTTGAAAAGTTCAGGTGTTCAATTTTAAGAAATATAGAAAGTATCTTATCCATATTGTAACAAGCAAAAAATCCAAAAATTTATAAAGAAAGAAGTTCCTGGGACATACGAGGGTGATCTGGCTAGAGCATCTGCCTAGCTGTTAATCACCAGGTTTACCAGGTGGCTGGAACTGCGGTTTCTCACCGCGACCTGTGACCCAGGTCTCCTCCTGAGCTGCACATCAACTGAAGAGACCACCTTTTAAGGACAGGAGGGCAGATAAGGTGCCACACTTCTGTGGAGCCAACAGGCTGTTTCTCAAAGAGTGTCTTCTGAAGTTCCCCTAAGTGAACTTCATAATACAATGAAGAAATGCAGCCAACTGTCCCAAAGTGACCACATTCATTCTAGTTCAACCTTCTCTGTTTCAGACCCCACACCCAGACTTGGGGCCTCCTTCCTGAATTGCTAATCACACTTTCTCAGGGGAAAACAAAACACGAAAAGACCAAAGACAACCCGGTTACGCTAACAGAAGGTGGATCCTCACATCCTAAAGGGAAGGACCGAGGTACCTTCGTCACCGCCCGGAGTGGAACATTTCCTGCTCACTGACGGTGCACACAATGCCTTTTACAAATACACCAAAAAGAGAAGGTCATCCCTACAACAGCCGCGAAAGCTGCTCAGGACCCTGTGTCCTGGGGAAAGGTTCTGGGAGATGTCCTCACATTTCACGTGCTCATGTGTTTCTGTTGGAGAGAAACTGCCCAAGGGGAAGAGGATGTCACAGGTGCAAGGGCAGCCCCTTACCGAGAACTTCATGGGGCTATGCCCAGGAACTTCCCTCCCTTGTTGGTTCCCAACATAGTCCCTCGTGAGTAAACTCACAATGCCACAACCCAGCCCTCCCCCGTCATTTTCATCTTGTCACGTACCACCTTGTAATGGAAAAACTCAGCTTTTCCGCCTTTACCAAATGTGTGGAGGTTTTCCTCCACACCAACAAGCGATTCTCAGACCCCAGTAGGGTGTCCGAGAATTCAACTCAATTCTGACACCATCTACCTGGAGAGAGCGTCAGATCCCACAGGTTAAGGGCTCAGTTCTACAAGACTGTCCCCCCAACAACTGCCCGCCCCACCTCCTGCCTCCGCCAACTTCACATGCCAACCCCAAGTCCAGGGTGTCGCCTGTACTTCTGGCCGACCAGCTATAGATCGAGGTTCGGATGACCCCCTTCTTGAGTTCAATTAATTTGCTAGAGTGGCTCACAGAACTCAGAGAAACACTTCGTATGCCAGATCACTGGTTTATTATAAAAGGACATAACTCAGGAGTAAATAGCCAGAGGGAAGAGATGCACAGGGCAAAGTATGGGGAGAGGGCCCGGAGCTCCCATGCCCTCCCCAGGCGCCACTCTCCCCATGCTCCACGTGTTCGCTGGCCTGGTAACTCTCTGAACCCTGCCCTCTGGGTTTTGTGGAGGCTTCATTATATACGTGTGACTGATTAAGTCACTGGCCACTGGTGGCTGAACTCAACCTCCAGGCCCTCTCCCGTCCCTGGAGGTGGGCGTGGAACTGGAAGTCCCAACCCTCTAATAAAATGGTGGGCTCCACCGGCAACTAGCCCCCATCGTTAGGTGAGTCACCTCATAGGTATTTAGTCATTTAATCCTCTCCTCAACCCTGTGAGGTCGATAGGAAGTTACTGTACCCATTTCACAGAAAGGAAAGTGAGTGAAGCACAAGGCTGATAAGCGGTGGACCCAGGATGCAAGTTAGGCAGTGCGACTTCTGTGCCCTCACTCTTAACCACTCTGCCATATGCCTGAGAGCTTGCTGGAGGGACAGCATCCGATGGGGCTGGGTCCACAAGAGAGGCACAAGAACACAGCCAGTGGTGTCAATACAGTTTGAGTGTACCTGGCCCAAGAGCAGGGACAGCCTAAATTATAATCTTAGCTCTGACTTACAGGTACTGTGATCTTGGCCGTATAGCTTACAGAGTCTCAATTTTTTTCGTATTTGCAAAAATGGGAATAATAATGATAGCTAACTCAGAGGGTTCTTACAAGGAGAAAACAACATAATACAGGCAGAAAACCTAGCACACAGAAAACACTCCATGAGCATTGCTGAGTGAAAAAGCAAATGAATACAGTGTCACATACATCTTAAAAGGAGTCATCAAAGGGGGAAAATGAAAGGAGATTTGAAATCAGCATGACCCTATGCTCCAATTATCCTCAGGAGGGTTCTGATTTACCTTTGTTGCTCTGGAAAAATTATTAAGAGCAGCTCCTTTTACTCTTAAAAGTGTCCTAATTTGTATAATAAATTATTATAATTACTCTAGCCAAAATTCCAATGATGAATCTGGTAAAGTTGCAGGATACAAAATTAATGCACAGAAATCTCTTGCATTCCTATACACTAATGATGACAAATCTGAGAGAGAAATTAAGGAAACACTTCCATTTACCACTGCAGCAAAAAGAGTAAAATACCTAGGAATAAACCTACATAAGGAGGTAAAAGACCTGTATGCATAAAAACTGTAAGATACTGATGAAAGAAATTGAAGATGATACAAACAGATGGAAAGATACACCATGCTCTTGGATTGGAAGAATCAATACTGTGAAAATGACTATACCACCCAAAACAATCTACAGATTCAACGCAATCCCTATCAAATTACCAATGGCATTTTTTACAGAACTAGAACAAAAAATCTTAAAATTTGTATGGAGACACAAAAGACCCCCAAATAGCCAAAGCAGTCTTGAGGGAAAAAAACGGAGCTGGAGGAATCAGGCTCCCTGACTTCAGACTATACTACAAAGCTACAGTAATCAAGACTATGGTACTGGCACAAAAACAGAAATATAGATCAATGGAACAGGATAGAAAGCCCAGAGATAAACCCACGCACTTATGGTCAAAGGAGGCAAGGATATACAATGGAGAAGAGACAGTCTCTTCAATAAGTGGTGTGGGAAAACTGGACAGCTACATGTAAAAGAATGAAATTAGAACACTCCCTAACACCATACACAAAAATAAACTCAAAATGGATTAGAGACCTAAATGTAAGACTGGACACTATAAAACTCTTAGAGGAAAACATAGGCAGAACACTCTTTGACATAAATCACAGCAAGATCTTTTTTGATCCACCTCCTAGAGTAATGGAAATAAAAACAAAAACAGGGCTTCCCTGGTGGCGCAGTGGTTGAGAGTCCGCCTGCTGATGCAGGGGACACGGGTTCGTGTCCCGGTCTGGGAAGATCCCACATGCCGCGGAGCGGCTGGGCCCGTGAGCCATGGCCGCTGGGCCTACGCGTCCGGAGCCTGTGTTCCGCAACGGGAGAGGCCACAGCAGGGAGAGGTCCGTGTACCGCAAAAACAAACAAAAAAAACAAAAACAAATGGGACCTAAAGAAACTTAAAAACTTTTGCAAAGCAAAGGAAACTACAAACAAGACAAAAAGACAACCCTCAGAATGGGAGAAAAAAATTGCAAACGAATCAACGGACGAAGAATTAATCTCCAAAATATATAAACAGCTCAAGCAGCTCAATATCAAAAAAACAAACAACCCAATCCAAAAATGGGCAGAAGACCTAAATAGACATTTCTCCAAAGAAGACTTACAGATGGCCAAGAAGCACATGAAATCTGCTCAACTTCACTAATTATTAGAGAAATGCAAATCAAAACTACAATGCGGTATCATCTCACACCAGTTAGAATGTCCATCATCAGAAAATCTACAAACAACAAATGCTGGAGAGGGTGTGGAGAAAAGGGAACCCCCTTGCACTGTTGGAGGGAATGTAAATTGATACAGCCACTATGGAAAACAGTATGGAGGTTCCTTAGAAAACTAAAAATGGAATTATCATATGACCCAGCAATCCCACTACTGGGCATATACCCAGAGAAAACCGTAATTCAAAAAGACACATGCACGCCAATGTTCATTGCAGAACTATTTACAATAGCCAGGTCATGGAAGCAACCTAAATGCCCATTGACAGACAAATGGATAAAGAAGATGTGGTACATATATACAATGGAATATTACTCAGCCATAAAAAGGAACAAAATTGGGTCATTTGTAGAGACGTGGATGGATCTAGAGACTGTCATACAGAGTGAAGTAAGTCAGAAAGAGATAAACAAATATCGTATATTAACACATATATGTAGAACCTAGAAAAATGCTACAGATAAACTGGTCTGCAGGACAGAAATTGAAACACAGATGTAGAGAACAAAAGTATGGACACCAAGCGGGGAAAGCGGTGTGTGTGTGTGCGTGTGTGTGTGTGTGTGTGTGTGTGTGTATGATGAATTGGGAGATTGGGATTGACAAGTATACACTGATGTGTACAAAATGGATAACTAATAAGAACCTGCTCTATAAAAATAAATAAATAAAATTCAAAAAAAATTCCAGTGAATTCAGCCTCTGGCATGGAAACCAAGGCTTGGATGGGATACTGAGAAATGCCCAGGTGGAAATGGGGTTCAAGATCAACAGCAGCTGCTGTCAGTACAGCATCCTGGTGATTCTGGTGGGGGTGAACCCTAATACACCAGCATTACTGTGGGATGGTCCTATGCCCTAAAACTAGAAGCCAGGAGCACATTTCCCCACCTTCTCTAATAGCCTACTCGAGAGTCCTACAGCCTGTGAAGACTCAAAGAATTTATTAACAATAAGGAAGGTGAAAAAGAATACTGGCTGCATGAAAAGAAACGAAATTGAGTTATTTGTAATGAGGTGGATGGACCTCGAGTCTGTCATACAGAGTGAAGTAAGTCAGAAAGAGAAAGACAAATGCCGTATGCTAACACATATATATGGACTCTTAAAAAAAAAAAAGTTATGAAGAACCTAGGGGCAGGACAGGAATAAAGACGTAGACGTAGAGAATGGACTTGAGGACACAGGGAGAGGGAAGGGTAAGCTGGGACGAAGTGAGAGAATGGCATGGACTTATATACACTACCAAATGTAAAACAGATAGCTAGTGGGCAGCAGCCGCATAGCACAGGGAGATCAGCTCGGTGCTTTGTGACCACCTAGAGGGGTGGGATAGGGAGGGTGGGAGGGAGATGCTAGAGGGAGGGGATATGGGGATATATGTGTACATATAGCTGATTCATTTTGTTATAGAGCAGAAACTAACACACCATTGTAAAGCAACTATACTCCAATAAAGATGTTTTAAAAAAATTAAAAAATAGAATGTGAAAAAAAAAAAGAATACTGGCTGCTTTTTTGTCCTTGAGTCCAAGAATACATGGATTTCAAAAAACAAGAGCCCTCACAGTATGATTACTTTTCCGTATATAATTTAGTATCTGATCTGAGAAGCTTCACCGCTGGTCCCTACGGACAAAGGAAGGGGAAACGGGTTTATGGAAGGGAAACTCCACTAAGCAGCGAGCTCCGTTTCCTTTCAAAGAACCAAGCGGCAAAGAGCAACCTGCGCTATTTGGTGCTGCCCTCGTGTGGCTAGGAAGGTTTATAACCAACACCACTTTTCCTTAAACTAGGGAATTAGAATCAGCTCTGTGAATAAACACTCATTTCAGAGAAGAGGAGGAGCTCAAAATATTCAATCAAAATATGTAATCAAATGTTTAATCAATCTGACTTTTCAAATACTTTTTTTAAAGTTACCTGTTGGTCATTTTATTTATTTTTTAACATCTTTATTGGAGTATCATTGCTTTACAATGTTGTGTTAGTTTCTGCTGTATAACAAAGTGAATCAGCTATATGTATACATATATCCCCATATCTCCTCCCTCTTGCGTCTCCCTCCCACCTTCCCTATCCCACTTTTTTCAAATTTTGCAAAAAATATCAACATTTGAGTTTTGGACCCAAAATGAGTAATGGATGGTTCAGGGTATGGACTGTGTCATCAGATGGATCTAGATTCAAGTCATGACTTTGCTCTCTACCAGCTGGTGACTTTGGGGAAGTCACTTAGGTCTCAAAGGCTTCGTTTTTTCATCTGTAAAATGGGAATAATAATAGTACCTATACTTTATAGTATTGTTGTTGGACTAAGTGAGATAATGCAGGTAAAATATTTAGCATAGTGCCTGGCATGTAATAAGAACTCAACAAACCTTTATTATGCTATTGATAAATTTTAACTTTTTCTCTACGTGTGGATTTTAAAGATTTCTCTAGTTTAACAGATCTCAGCCAAAGCTAAAACACCCAGAGGGCTTTGTTAAAACACAGAAGACTGGACACCATCCCCATCGTTTCTGATTCAGCAGTCCCCAAACCTGCATTTCTAACAGCCTCCCGGGTGACACTGAAGTTGCAGGTCTGAGGACCACACTTTGAGAACCACTGCTGTCCAGAGACGGCCCCTTCCTTACTCAAAGTCATGCTGTTCCTACGACTGGAAAGGCGAATCTGGCAAGTTAGTTAACCTCTCTGTGCCTCAGTTTCCTCATCTGTAAAAGGTGGGTACTAAAAATCCCTGTCTCACAACGACCTATCTATGCTGTGAGGATGAACAGGGCAGGGTTTGCCGCTGTGCCTGTTGCTGCTGTTAGTTACTACGAGCATTTAGGGAACCAGGGTCATGGCTGAACTGGGAGGGACCCAGCTCTTGGCTTGGGGCTTCCTTCTCTCCCACCGGGTTTCTCTCCCCCGCCCTGGAACCAACTGTCATATCCTGGTTGGAAGCACACATCCTGTTTCAACTTCTGTTTCTTTGAGTCCTCTATTAATAGAGACTGACGCCTGGGGAGAACCTCTTCCTAAGACATGTGTCGAGGGGTAGAACTCAGTGCCAAGCCTTGGTTTCCAGGGCCAGACAGTCCCGGGTCTGCATTCCCATCAGTGGGAGGTCAGCCTCCACGAACCTAAGTTTACTCAGTTGCAAAATGACAATAACCGTAAGCTCAGAGCACTTCCGGGAGAGCCAAAAAGCAAACGAGGAAGGTCAGGGCTGGGGCACTGCAGGCCCTCAGCAAATGTTCCCTCTCTTCTCTCTCTGGCTGCAGGAGACCCTCTCATGGCCGCCTGTGTTCTCCCACGGGCCTTCCACTTCTCCTTGTCCGAGCTTCGACGAGGACAAGCAAGATGAGAGCCTGCTGGCAGAAAACTGGGGGCCTCGTTCCTGGACCACGAGGTGGGGCAGGGGATGGAGGAGGGGAGAGACGAGGGAACTGGAGCTGCTGGAGCTACAGTCGGACACAAACCTTGCCTTCTCCCAGGCGAGCCAGCCTCCGTGCACGGCACCAAAGAAGATGCTGCTCAGATGAGCACAGTCTGTGAAGTAGCGCATTTGAAGCCCAGAACACAGTCAGTGCTCTACGTAACTACGGAGGGATGATGACGAAAAAGTAAACGATACCGGAATTGACAGCGACACTAAATTATAGGTATGAAAAAACTGAGAAAATTTAAGAGAAGAGCTACAATTTGGTCTAGCGCTACAAATGTAATCCTAATGAACACTCACTTATAGGAACTGCTTACCATTTAAGCCTAATTACCCTGCAGCACAATAACCACTGTGCCTTCAAGTCTACAAACGTTTACTGAGTGCCTATTAGTTCCTGGAGACATAGAGAAATGAGTGCGACGCGGGGTAGACAGAGTGGGAATCCACGACACGGCAACGAGAAATAAGGGGACGCAGAGGCCCACGTGTGTGTTGGTTGCTCATGGAGGGAGGAGTCTTTTTTTTTTTTTTTTTTGCGGTACGCGAGCCTCTCACTGTTGTGGCCTCTCCCGTTGCGGAACACAGGCTCCGGACGCGCAGGCTCAGTGGCCATGGCTCACGGGCCCAGCCGCTCTACGGCATGTGGGATCTTCCTGGACGGGGGCACGAACCTGTGTCCCCTGCATCAGCAGGTGGACTCTGAACCACTGCGCCACCAGGGAAGCCCGGGAGGAGCCTTTTAACTCACAGAGAGGGAGTTATGGACAGCTTCTGGAAGCCTGGGAGGAGCCTTTTAACTCACAGAGAGGGAGTTATGGACAGCTTCTGGAAGGAGATGGTGTTGAGTTGAGCCTTGTAGGATGGATGGGATCATTCGTTACACAGAGATTTACTGACACCTGCTATATGCCAGGTACTGGAGGCACATCAAGGAACCAAAGAGGCCAAACACTCTGCTCTGAGTAGTACTGCAAAAAACCGGAAGGGCGTATTTGTTTGGCTGTGACACCAGAGGTCACACAGCTCTGTGGACATGAACCACAAAGAGTAAGGTACAGTGGTATGGGGGGAGGGGCTGTGAGCACCGTGGTTTAGGGCCCAGGTTTTCAAGTCACTGCCTTGGGATCCAATCCCAGGCTGGCCACTATGAGCAGTGTGATCTGAGCCAAGTTACTTAATCTTGGTGAGCCTCAGTTTCCTCATCTGTTGCAGTGAGGATAGCGGTATGGACCTCCTGGGGGTACTGGCATGATTAACGGGAAGGCTTATGCTAAGAACAGGGCCTGGTCCGTCGGGAATGCTCACGGAAAGGTGGCTACTGTTTTCACAAGGTCTCTGATCCCTGTCAAAAGTGTAAGGATTGAGGAACACCACCAACAGTCCAGCAGTCAATCCTGTTTCGTTTTTCCAACTAATGATCTAACCTCACTACGGCTATACCTTGGGTGCCTGGGGGTGGGGAGAGGCCCAGGGCCTGGGGAGGAGCAGGGGGTGGAACCCTCAGGTCCACCTAAGAGTCCCCAGACCTTGGAGAGCCACGGATGGGGCTTCAGCAAGTTCTAAACCTCCTGCAAATATATCCAAAAGTATGTGTGTGTTTGCATACTGCACAGCCTCTGGGGGAGCAGAACCTCGGAAATGGCAGGCACTGCCATTAAAAAGAAAGGTGAGGGAAGTCCAACAGCCAGTTTTGAAAACCAGTGACTGTTTTTGATGCAATGTAAGCCCCCTCGATATTACCCTTGATGCTCCAGCAAAAGTCTGCTACAGAGATGGCTGACGTCAGGAATTAAGAGAAGGGTGTACTCCTCCCCTGGGGAGACGCTTGGTGGAGGAAAAGTAGTGGTGGAGGCCTCAGAGTGGAGAACAGGGAGTCAACACAAGAGAAACATAAGCCCAGGGAACGGGCAGAACTGTGCTGGGGAACCCATGGACATCGCAGGACACGAGACTGGGATTCAAGCCCATTTCACCTGGATTCTAAGAGCATATCGATCCTGCTGCTGCCTGAGCTACGCAGAGCTGCTCTGCAGAGACTCTATATCTGTGCTCTTGGGGTCAGGTGGAAAAAAAATAAAGATGTTCTCACTGTATGTGACTATGAGGAAGGACCTTTTGAATAATCATACATCCCACGTAGAAACTGTGAGAGAATCCTTTTTTATTTCATCCTGGTGGCCACAATAACATACCCATTTAGGGTACATTCATCATATTTGACAGCCTACGTCCTGGGATCTCTCCCTAAGGATTCAGAACAGCCCTCTGCCCTTTCCCTTCCCAGTTACTGCATCAGAGACAGCACGAACCTGACTTCTGCCCACAGGCCGATCGCTGGACCATCCAGATTTTTTTTTTTTTTTGGCAGTACGCGGGCCTCTCACTGTTGTGGCCTCTCCCACTGCGGAGCACAGGCTCCGGATGCGCAGGCTCAGAGGCCATGGCTCACGGGCCCAGCCGCTCCGTGGCATGCGGGATCTTCCCGGACAGGGGCATGAACCCGCGTCCCCTGCGTCGGCAGGCGGACTCTCAACCACTGCACCACCAGGGAAGCCCGACCGTCCAGATTTTGCCAAGAAATAAGGCAGCCAGTAAACGAAGGGCTGTGACCTCAAATGACTTTTAGAGTCTGTTCTAAAAATCCATAGGCTTTTCAAGGTTCAAAATATCTTCCCTGGACATGGCTTCCGTAATAGGGAGGTCTTTAGCAAATCAGAGTTTGTGGTCAGGATACATAGAAATGTAGATCATTGTCATTACGGACACAGTTTGAAATAAAATTAGGCTTCATCTGCTACTGCTTTTCTTTGAAGCACAGAAATGCTTTCTAAATCCAGCATCTCAATGGGCTCGGCCAGAGAGGTGCCTGGGGACTCTGGAGTGGAGCATGACCCAGTTCTCCATCTGGCTGAAGCAAAGAATCAGCCTGATTAATTATTCAGCACGGCAATGACCTCGGCAGCCAGGGAAGACCCAGAGAGCATTTCTACACTGACCCCAATGAGCACTTCAGCTGTTCCTTCTGCTTCTCCCCGGGCTGTCTGCAACATGGTGAGCATTCGGGCAGAAAACAAGACACCTGGCCCTTTGGGGCTCTGGGCCCGCAAGTGCCATTTCCTTAACTCTCCCTCTTGCCTATTTTTCAGAATAAGATCACCCTACTGGAAAGATACATCCTATGCTAACATCCTATGCTGACAGCTTCTGCTACAAAGAGGACAGTCATCATAATAACGACCACGCCTGTGGTACTTACAGCGTGCCAAGCACTAAGGACTGATCCATAATTGAAATATCGTCTACAATGCTCACCTCCCTGCCTGCCTGCTCGCCTGGTTCCTGGTGGTCAGTTCATGGAGGGGGGTTCACAGCGGGGGTCAGCGCTGTCTCTAGTAAATCACGGGCTCCGTTCCTAGTAAACACTCTGGAAACCTACAAGGTCAGAGGGCAGGAATGCCAACCAGATTCCCTATATTCAGGAAATGCTCAGAGCATGCGCAATGACAGGGACTCAAAGCTAAATTATCTAATGGAAGGAGGGGAAGGTGCACCACCGTTTAGAAGCAGTGCCCGCAGTCACCTCTCATGCACAACGTGGAGCCATGCAGGTTTCTGAGATTTAAGGATTCGGTGACTTTAAATCCTTAAATGAAAATGTAAGGATTCTTTCAAAGCCCTGTGCCTTGATTTCTCCCTCGTTGTGCCATTCCCCAAGTCAGCTCCTGCCTGCGACGACTATTCCGCAACTGCTCCTTCTGCTTTATAAAAACGCTTGCTGACTCACCACTCTACCACATCAAGAAAAGCAATCATTCTGAGATTTACCGGAAACGAGGTTTGAACCACTGATGTGCCGAAGGGCACGCGCAAGGGCAGTCACACTGGGAGGACCGAGATCTGATTCTGCATGACTTTAAATATTTAACAGTCTCTGGGGTGTCTCTGCTTCCTCATGCCTCCTCACTGCACGGTCTCTTTGGTGGATGAGCTAGTCCAACTGGGCAGAGCTGTAGCCTGGGTTCCTCCTCTCCCCTCAGGTTGAGGGGGGTGGGATTCCCACTGGGGAGTGGGACGGTGCCAGAGCACTGGGTTTTGACTTTTAACTTCAAACACACGTTTGAGCAGCACTGAAATCATGACACCAACAGGTCTTGCTTTTAATTTAAGACATAAGACATGCATTTTTGCACAGCAGTGAAATCATGATATCCATATGCCTTAAGCATATTTCTAAGTGTTTATTATTGTCTTAAACACAATATTCTCACTGCAGCACTATTTACAATAGCCAGGACACGGAAGCAACCTAAGTGTCCATCGACAGATGAATGGATAAAGAAGATGTGGCACGTATATACAATGGAATATTACTCAGCCATAAAGAGAAATGAAACTGAGTTATCTGTTGTGAGGTGGATGGACCTGGAGTCTGTCATACAGAGTGAAGTCAGTCGGAAAGAGAAAAACAAATACCATAGGCTAACACATATATATGGAATCTAAAAAAAAAAAAAGGTTCTCATGAACTTAGAGGCAGGACAGGAATAAAGACGCAGACGTAGAGAACGGACTTGAGGACAGGGTGGGGAGGGGGAAGGGTAAGCTGGGACGAAGTGAGAGAGTGGCATGGACATGTATACACTACCAAATGTAAAATAGATAGCCAGTGGGAAGCAGCCACAAAGCACAGGGAGATCAGCTTGGTGCTTTGTGACCACCTAGAAGGGTGGGATAGGGAGGCTGGGAGAGAGGGAGACGCAAGAGGGAAGAGATAAGGGAACATATGTATATGTATAACTGATTCACTTTGTTATAAAGCAGAAACTAACACACCATTGTAAAGCAATTATACTCCAATAAAGATGTTAAAAAAAATTCTCAGTAGTGCTCAGGTGAGGGGATTTCAGAATGAGAAGGAGGAGGGAGGGAATTTGCATTTATTTTGTTCCTATGATAGAGGCTCTTCATTGATTACCTAATTCAATTTAGTTTAATTCTCACAATGAAGTGAATGAGGTATTCTACCCATTTTTGAGAAGAGGAAACTGACTCCTAAAGGAATCCTGGCAAGTTTAAGGCTTCATAAAACATTTTGGAAAATCTGACTTTGCGGCACTGTGGTCGTCACACTTGATGCTAACGAACACTTGTGAATGTGGTGGTGAGGAGGGGGTTGAAGTGGGCGAGAAAGAGGTGGCGGACAACAGTGTCACACGCAGCATTTATTACGAGTGTCTGTGCAGACGTTACACAACAAGTGGGAAAAATCCACTTCTCCTTTACTACTCACCCAGAACGCTTCACTTCTGACCCTTCTCGTCACCAAATGTGAGGGGGGTTTTCCCCACTCCAAGCAAGTCTCTGCAACACCAGCTGGGTGTGCTACAATTTAACTCAATCCTGACACCATCTACGTGGATAGAGAGTCAGATCCCATAGGTTAAGGGCTCAGACCCACAAGGCTGCTTGCCCCACACACCTGCTCAGACACCAACTGCAAGTCCAGGTTGTCACCTGTGCTTCTGACCGACCAATCGGCTACAAATTGGAGGCTCCCGTGACCCCCTCCTCGGGTTTGATTAATTTGCTGGAGTGGCTCACAGAACTCAGGGGAAGTTTACTTATTAGCCCACCAGTTTATTATAAAAGGGTACAACTCAGGAACATCCAGATGGAAGAGGACAAGGTGTGTGAGAAGGGCGTGCAGCCTCCAGGCTTTCTCCAATCATGCCACTCTCCCAGCACCTTCACGTGTTCCCCAACTCAGAAGCTCTCTGAGGCCTGTACTTTAGGGGGTCTTCATAGAGGCTTCACATGATGAAGGTATGATTGATCATTAACTCCATTTCCATCCCCTCTCTGGAGAATGGGGGTAGGACTGAAAATTCCAAGCTTCTAATCATGGCTTGGTCTTTCTGGTGACCAGCCCCAATCCAGGAGCCTACCTAGAGTCACCTCATTAGAACAAGACACTGCTACCGTCCAGGAAATTCCAAAGGATTTAGGAGCTCTGGGTCAGGAACCAGGGGCAGATACATGTGTGTGTGTGTGTGTGTGTGTGTGTGTGTGTGTGTGTGTGTGTGCCACTTTCTTTTACCTATTTAATCAACTCATGGCAACATATGAGATAGATGTTATTACTATTCCTATTTTACAGATGAGGAAACCGAGGCACAGAGTGGTTGTTATGGACTGAATTGTGTCCTCTCAGAATTCATATATTGAAGCTCTAACCCCCAATGTGGCTATATTTGGACATACGGCCGTTAAAAAGGTAATTAAGATTAAATGAGGTCATAAAATGGGCTTAATCCAGGACTAGTAGGACTAGTGTCCTTATAAAAAGAAGAGGAGATGCCAGGAATGTGAGCACACATAGTAAAGATTACATGAGGACACAGTGAGAAGGTGACCGTCTGCAAGCCAAGGAGAGAGGCTTTGGGAGAAACCAAACCTGCCAGCACCTTGATGCTGGACTTCTAGCCTCCCGAACTGTGAGGAAATCAATTTCTGTTGCTGTAAGCTACCCAACCTGCGTGGTATTTTGTTACGGGAGCCCGAGTAGATTAATACAGTGGTGTATACAAACCTAAGGTAACCAGCTAGCATATGGTAGAGCTGGCATTCAAACCCAAGTTCATGTACTGACAAATCCCTGTCAACACACCACGCTGCCTCCTAGGAGCCGTAACATGGCTGGTTTTCCTAAAGGGGGGGTGGAGGGCAGGCATACCTCACTCTACACCCAGGGACCTCAGAGAGGACCTATAACCCCTCCCTCAACCTGACACACCGTGCACATGTGCACATGCCCTCCCCCAGAATCTTAAGCTCTCAACAGCTAGACCAGGCTGAGACCAGAGGTCAGGAGTCCTGGTCCCACTCTAAAGAGGCCCCGGAGAGGGGCTTCCCTGGTGGTGCAGTGGTTGAGAGTCCGCCTGCCGATGCAGGGGACACGGGTTCGTGCTCCGGTCCGGGAAGATCCCACATGCCGCGGAGCGGCTGGGCCCGTGAGCCATGGCCGCTGAGCCTGCGCGTCCGGAGCCTGTGCTCCGCAGTGGGAGAGGCCACAACAGTGAGAGGCCCACGTACCAGAAGAGGTTGAGGAGAAGGAAATCCCCCCCTGAGCAGGGAATGAGTACTTCAACCCTTGTACCCGTCCCAGGTCTAGCTTTATTGCTCCAGGCTGGCCCTGAGACTTCTCAGAGGTCTAAGAGGGCCCCTACCACAAGGCACTAACTAGCCCTGAAGTGGTGGTCTGGGTGCTCTTGTGCACACTGTCCATCCGGGGGCACCATCACCCTTCTCCCTCCCAACCCCTTACTCCCGGTAACAGAGCCCTGGAGGTAAGGAGTCTGCACGGGGGGCAAAGGAAATCAAATGTAATCCACTGCCTGATGCCTGTGCTCTCATCCCTCTAGGCCAGGGCACAGCTGCTCCCACTGTGTTCTGGGAAGGCCTAGGGTGGTTAGACTCTGGGACAACCTGTGGGAGGGGCTAAGGGGCAGCCAGTGCAGCGCTGAGGCCTCTGGGGCGCCTCAGCCCAGGTCCTGCCCTTTCTCTCCCATGAAAGGCTTTCTTCAATTAAAGAAAGGCCAGCGTCCCGTGGCAACGTCCACAGTGACGGTCGCTCATCTGTTACGGAGCAGGGTGAACTGTCACCACATTATGAGGAATTTATATACATTTAAAAACAAACACCAGAATGTCAATTTATTAATTTACAGAGGGAAATGTAAGTCTGACTGGTTGCTCAGACTGGCCAACAGGAGGATTCATCCTCTGGAGGAAATCCACTCCAGTTTTAACCACCAGCCCGCCGCAGGCTGATGAGCAGAGAGGCAAGCAGAGGGAGCCTGCTTCCACGTCTTAAAGGCCAGGACGCTCGGAGACTCATCGCTAGTGCAAGACACAGGCCTCCGGGTTGTGATTTAATACATAAACAGTTGATTGTATTAGTCATTTCCTGCCCAGGAACCAGGCCGGCATTATGAGGCCTATTTTTATCAATGGAAAAGTTGAGTGGAGGTGGGTTCAACCAAGAGGCTTAGCCCGGTATTTCCATAATGTCACAGAACAAATGAGACCTATGTGCATATTTAAACATAAACCTGCAGACATATCGCATCCGACATCTTCACGTACAATCGTCATCGTCTTTCTAGCCATGCCATTTAGCCAGTGCTTACTCTGTGCTGAGTATTTTGTACACAAAATTAAGAGTTTGGACTTGGAGGGGAAAGCAAGGCGGCACTGACATTTATAGATCATTTGCTCAACGCTTCATGCCTTACAGCACGTAGCACAACATGTTCTCACAACCCTACAAAGCAGGAGCTCCTTGTTATACATGTGAGAAACTGAGTCTGGAGAGCTGAGCTGAACTGCCCAAGGTCGCAGCAGCTGGAATTTGATCTGAGGTTCAGTACTCAAGGTGGATTACTGTCTTGATTTTACAGAAGAGGAAACCAGCTCAGTGAAGTGCAGCGAAGTGACTCAGCTGTGGACTGGCTTGATCCAAGGCCTTGTCTTGCTCTCACCATTCTTCGCTCTACGTTAGCTGTTCTATAAACAGGAGCACTGAATCCAAAGGAGGCTCCTTGAGAACAGGCCTGTTCTGTGGACCTCTGAATGCCTGCCACCCAAAAGAGGGTCTGGCACACGCTACATGCTCAATAAATATTTGTCGGACTTCCCTGGTGGCGCAGTGGTTAAGAATCCGCCTGCCAATGCAGAGGACACGGGTTCGAGCCCTGGTCTGGGAAGATGCCACGTGCCACGGAGCAACTAAGCCCGTGAGCCACAACTACTGAGCCTGCGCTCTAGAGCCTGTGAGCCACAACTACTGAAGCCCACGCGCCTAGAGCCCATGCTCCGCAACAAGAGAAGCCACCGCGATGAGAAGCCTGCGCACCCCAACAGAGAGTAGCCCCCGCTCGCTGCAACTAGAGAAAGCCCGTGTGCAGCAACAAAGACCCAACGCCGCCAAAAATAAATAAATAAATAAAACAGTTAGTTAAAAAAAGTATTTGTCAAATGAAGACACGTGAGCTGGAGGCAGACCGAGGTACGGTGGCAAGAATGGACCGGATCTGACTGGGAGTCCTCAACCTGGCTGGGCCCTAGGCTAGTCAGTTGACCTAAGTTTCTGCATCCTTGGAGGGATAACGCCACAGACGCTGGTGAGAACTCAAGGGGGTGTACCAAGCACTGGTAGAGAGCCTGGCATCGCCACTTTCACCATAGCAAATGCATACAGCCTGGGTTATGAAGCCAGAGCACCCAGGTTTGCATCCCAGATGCCCACTTAATTCCTGAGTGATGCAGCTTTCTAATCTGTAAGATGAGACAATGATAGTACTTATGTCCTAAGGACCATTGGGAGAAATAAATAGTATGGTGCATCTAATGTGCCTAGAATGGTACATGGTAAGTGTTCAGTGTGTAAGCTATTATTATGATTAGCTCTAAATTATCAACAAATCTGATCTAGGGTATGCCTAGTGATATAAAAGTCATATAAAAATATCCATGTAGCCAGTAATGCGAGCTAGAGTCAGGTATCACGGGCCTCCAAGTGCCTCCACTGTGAAACCGGAGGGCCAGTCCTTCTGGAGGCTAATCCCTGCCTGGGGCCCAAGTCAGCCTTATTGGCTTATCAGGAGCCCCACCTTCACTAGCTGGTGGGGCCTTGACACAGCCCTGCAGACAGAAGCCCACATTTAAGGGTCCTGGGACACAGGCACTGAGGAACAACCTGAGCCCTTGCTGTGTTTGCAGCCCTTCTCTCTGGACTTCCAGTTGGTCCCTGATCCACACTCTGGGCACCTGGCTGGACCAAGAGTCCTGTCCTGGAGTTGAGTCCCCTGGCAGTGCTTTGTGCTAATGTCCCTTGAGGTGCCAGTGGGATCTAGACACCTCACTGTCATGCTGTCCCTCCGTCCCAACCCTGACTCTGAGCTAAAGACCACTGAGATGCTACAAGGACCGGCTCATCAGACGGGTCCCTCTGGACATGGAGCAAGACGGCCAAGCCTCTGGGGAGTACAATGTGGACCATTCCTACACTCACCCAAGCAACACGGACAAGTGTAGAGCTCAGTACTTTGTTCAACTGTTCAAAAATTCAAAAGCTTCCACGGAAGATGATTTCTTACATGATAGGAAACGGTGGCTCTCTTACGAAGGGAGGGAGGGTAGGCGCACTTCTTAAACCTGATGCCTGACATGTCCAACTAAGGCACCTATCAAATCCCACCGGCCAAACGCCCCATCACAGCCCCTCCTGGACAGCCCGACCCGCCGCAGCAGCCCAAGGCCCGGGAGAACTGAGTCACCACACAGCATCGCTGAGAATCAGAATCTGACAGTAACCACAGAAACTTCTCCTGGTGGAACAGCGAACGTGTTACACAAAAGGGAACTTCTTGAGCTGGAGACACCCGAATGCCAATAAAAGCTGAGTCTGTGGCAGTAACATCAGCTCACGGCCCACTCTCTCACAGCTTTAGTAAGAGCCCATGCCCGTCCAGGCCCAGCAGCGAGGCTGGCTGGAGCCAGAAGCAGCAGACGTCTTCACTCCTGGGAAACCATTGTTCCGCCCTGGAAGTGTGAGTGGTCTTTTAGTTTTCCCATACAGGAGTCTTGGAAAAGATTGAGAGGCAAGTCGTATGGTCCACGTGGCTGATTTACACTACAGATTTATATTATTTCTGTTGAGAAATGTTATTTGCAGAGAAAGCACAGAGTAAAACCATAATGAAGACTCAAGTTCTGCACATAAAGTTGGCCATTTTATCTCGCTGGGGCAAGCAAGATGGCCATGTGAGCTCTAGAGGGGATGCTGATCCAAAGGAAGGAGCAGAGAGAGCCTGAGGTCAGGAGACAGACTGTACCCTCTGCGTTGGGGGCTGGGGACCTGGAGACCTGGGCATAGTCGGGGCCGGGACACTGGGGAGACTGGGAGGTTACAGATCCAGTGTCAGCTAGTACCAAATCTATTTGCAACACGGAAAAATGCAAAATTCAAATAAACAGAGTACCATTCTTAATAACACTTAGCCAAACGCTGCTGTTTCTGAGGCGATTCAGAACGAATTTGATCCTCTTCTAAAATGCGCCCAATAGATGACCCCACTAAGAATGATGCCACGTGGGTCTTGAATAAATCCTTCCTTTAAATAGCTCAACTGCAAATACAGTTGATCCTCATTATTTGCGGATTCCGTATTTGCACATTCACCTACTCTCCGACATTTATCTGCAACCACCTCCACATCAATATTTGTGGCACGTTTGTGGTCACTCGTGGACATGCAAAGACTGGCAAAAAATCTGGGTTGCATGTTCCCAGCTGAGGTTGAACAAGTCTTCTTGTTTCAGCCCTCATACTGCAAACGAGTGCCCTTTCCGTGGTCTATTTAGCACCTTTTTGTATATGTGCGTGTGCTTTTCCTTGGTGATTTCGCTGTTTAAAACGGCCTCCAAGTGTAGCACTGAAACGCTGGCTAGTGTTCTGGCGGGAGAAGGCTGTAATGTGCTTTCTGGAGAAAATCCATGTGTTCGATGAGCTTCACTCAGGCGAGAGTCAGTGCTGCTGACCGTAGGCTCAAGGCTAATGAATCAACACTATGTATTAAGTCAGGTGTCTTTCAACAGAAACACACATAACATTAGGTTATGTATTGACAGGCTGACAAAAATGTGACCAGAGGCTCACGGGAACCTAACCCTGCACCTTCCCGAGGAATACTGTTTTTCAGCGTTTGCTAATTCAGTGTTGGCAGTGCCTTTACAGAGCTTCATAGACCCACTACAACAGTGAGAACCAACCATACCTGCCCTTTCTCCTAGAGCAAGGCCGGGGGGCGCAGGGTGGTGGAGGGGGACTGGATCACTCTAGCTTTCTGGATTTGGGTATAGCCGGTGTAGGTGGGACTAGGAACCACGGAGCCCTGGGCTCTCGTCGCTGGCCTCCAGGCGGATCCCTCCTCCCCGCAGGCTCCCCCTTACCTCCCTGGTTCCCTCCCTCACATCTTTCTCATGTCACCTTCTCAGGAGGCCTTCCCGGACTCTTTAAAACTGCACCCCCTCCCAGCACTGTCTAGCTCTTTTCCCTACTTTATTTTTCTCCCTATTTTCACCTAATGTATTTTCACCTCATGTATGTATGTTCCACTTTCTGTGTTTTGCTGTTTCCCTCTCTCCCCACACTGGGACACAAATTACATGAAGGCAGGGGCTTGGTCCGCAGTCTCCTCTGCCCCTAAGCACAGAATCTGATCGCTGTGAGGGTTAAATGAGTTCATACACATCAAGTAGGCTTTGAGCAGTATTTGGTGCCTGGTAAAAGCCATACTCATCATGATTATTGGGACTGATGGTAGTTTTTACTGCTGGCTTTTAAGAAAGTTTTTTTTTTAAACTGCATTGCTCACGAAGAAAGGAAAAATCTGCAACTTTTTACAGTGTCTGAGATGAATGCAGTAAACTCATAAAGCGGGAAGACCTACAAAGGCCTGAATTAAAAGCACAGCTGTTGATTGAGCACCCCTTAGGGGAGCATTCACCAGGTCCTCGCTCTTGAAGCTGACTCCTAGAAGTCTACACGGAACACGCACGGCCAGAGCCTTTGTCCACTGCACAGAGACCCGGAGCACGAGGGATCTGGGGATCCCGGAACCCGACCATCTCATTTCACAAATGAGCAGACCTGAGTCCCCGAGAGCACTGCACAGAGTTGCCGCTAACAAGAATGAGTGTCCGTCTTGTGCGGGGTGCAGTGGGCAGGGAAGTCTGTCCCTAAAGGGTTCCCTTAGTCACCGCCACTTACTGAGATGGTACCTGACCAACTGGAATCACTGTGTAATGCAAAGATGAAGTAAGTAGGAATACTTGCTATTCCACGACATTTATGGCAATTCAAGAAGAAAGAAGTATTTTAAGTAGTTGTTTTAAAGACTTTGCTTCAAATTAGCTATATTGAGTTTGTAGGGTAGGAACGCATGTTCAGAGAGCTGAGATATTAAAAAGGAGGACATTTCCAGCAATAGACTAAAGGCTAAAAACCTACTCCCAGAGGTGACAAGGTATCTGAAGAACAGACTATCCAGGACTCCATCTGAAGACAGATTGACCAGAGGCTCCTTGTGGCCCCTCCTCACAAGCAGGAAACACACCTGTGTCTCAAGTACACTCAGGTTTTATCCTGTGTGTGTGTGTGGACACAAGGAAAGAAGGAGCCTTAAGGAACCCTGTAGCTCCAGAAAGCAGAAACTTCTAAGACTTCCCTGGTGGTCACACGAAATAACCATGGAGAAGGGAGGGCCCAGAGAATGCTGCAAGGCAATGGATTCCCCAAATTCCAAGGGAAGTGACTGCAGATTGGATGCTGTCACAAAGCCTCGAGATGGAAGCAAGCAGTTAGTGGAGGCGAGCCTTGCTGGAGACTTACAGACGGGGGCAGAGAGGAGTTCCTGGCAGGAAGGGGCAGAGGGCAGAGGGAGGGAGAGAGAACTTCGCATTATTCAGGGTACATAGCCTCGGGGCCAGGGCACCTCGGGTCACGGCAGCTCCTGCTGTTGCCTGAGGCTCATGACTGCTGCCTGTGGGACCACTGCAGCCCTGCCCCCTGAATGGACCTGGGGTGGAGGTCCAGTGATTTGGGCCAGATTCAAGGAGAAGCCTCATTCCCAAATTCATCTCCCCTTTTCCTGGACTCTTACTGTAGATACTCAGTAGCTCACCTCTTAATGCTCTACTATTCTTTGAATTAATGCCACCTCCCCCATTAGCCTCTGAGCCTTGTTTTCAGAGCTGAACTCAAAGCTCTGCTTGTCCCCTTTGCTTGACTGATGAGGCCCATCAGGGGAAGTGACTCATCCAGGGTTTCCTGGCCTGTGAGCGGCCAGTACAGGTGAGCAGTGGGGTGTCCTGATTCTCAACACCGTACCCCTCTCCCAGGAGCCACATGAGGTCAGGGAGCCCTTGTGTGTGTTTTTCTTCTCCCACAATGCCCAGGTAAGTGCCACACACACCAGCAGCACT
The DNA here is from genome assembly GCF_963455315.2 of Globicephala melas. Classification (NCBI taxonomy): domain Eukaryota; kingdom Metazoa; phylum Chordata; class Mammalia; order Artiodactyla; family Delphinidae; genus Globicephala; species Globicephala melas. Next base: position 64,940,362 of record NC_083318.1, read on the forward strand.
TAACATCTGTTGATTCATTTTTTTCTTCCAAGGAGAAGATGCAGGGTATCCTGAGAAAAATCACCAAAACTAATCAAAGTGCTATGAGTCCTGTGAATCGTAAAGAAAGGTGGAGGGAGCCTGGATTAATTTTCTCAGAGAAGAATGAGAAGCGTTATCGTGAAGCAGTTGAAAAAGTGTGGGGAAAATGCAACCCAAAGTCATCCTTCTACCTAGGGCGTCGAGCAAGGGGTAGGGGCTCTGGAAAGACAAGAAGAATCTGGAAAGCAGTAATGATGAACTTCATAAGGAAAAGAGATACTAAAACAAGAAACCCTCTACCAAGGGGGCTGTGGACTCTTCACTCCTGGGGCAAAGCTTTGAAAGTAGGATGTTAACTGTCCCCACTGATGTTCCTGTTTCAACAGAGATGACCAGACCAGAGACACGAGATTTATTCTGTACACAGGTTACGATTCTGCATGTAAAATACAACCTCTGTGAAACTTACTTCATGTCAATACATGAGAACCTCAACCATCCCATTTTTCGAAACTTACTTCATGACAATACGTGAGAACCTCAACCATCCCATTTTTCGAACTGCTTTGGGAAGAGTCTTTACGTCTTAAAGGAGAAAGATGGTAGTTCCACTTAAGCACATAAAAGAGGACACAAAATAAAATGTATTTTTCTGTCTTGAGAATATCTTCACTTATTCACGATGTGGAGTGCCCTAGGGCTGGCGAAACCGCATTACCTTAACTCCACACAGCTTGCTCTGTGGGAACGGGGACCAGCCTCACCCACTACACACATCACAACCCCGCCAGTACACCGTTAGCTCTGGCGCGCGCTCACCTCTGCGGCCTTGAATCTTTCATAGAGAGAGGTCCGCAAAGAACGTTAGAGGAATGGGGAGGTTCCGTACGTAACGTGATGCCAAAATACGCTATGGGCCACTGGTGACTTTCTCAGCTTCCTTCCTGGGTCAAATTTTTCCCCCCATGTTAACTTTTAATAAGTTGAAAAAAAGATTTTTGAGAAAATGTTTTACAAATGCTACATTATTTATCAACTCATCTCGTGGACAATACGAGTACTTGAATGCTGTTAACGGCAGCAGGCCAGATTCTGCTGCAGTCCCCCACTTTTCGGCAGTCTTTGTAATCTCTGAAGTCGCTGTAAATGCTGGGGAGAAGTAGCAACTAAGGAAGGAACAATCTGGAGTCTCCTGTAAAAGGGGGGCAACTTCGATGTCAATAATATGTACATAGAACTTTGGAGTAACTCTTCTTTTCTTAAAAGCTAGTATAAAGCTCCTGGTGGCTGAAGCCCAAAGCTTTTCATCCAGAACTCTAGAGGCTGAGACCAGCCTGGGCTTCTACTCGGGCACTAGCGCACTAGGAAGGGAAGGCTTGCGTTACTGAACTCAAGGGCTTCACTGCTATTCCAGGTGAACCACCCAGCAATTCTGAATTGATGAAGGCTTTACATAAATTCGCCCTAACATACAGAAAAAGGGGAGAGCAACATGCTCTACGTAAAGTGAGAAATCACACACACGCACGCACGCACAAACGGCAACGAGTCAAAAACCTGGTTCAAGGTTTGTTTTGTCTATAAGGTGAGGCACCAAACACTCAATCCCACTGACACAAAGGAAATTCCTTATTCCTAACATCACTGCCTCCGTTCCAAAAATTAGATTAAAGCTCCTCGTATAACTTACATAAGCTGGTACTATCTGCATTTTCGTCAATAACCAGTGTGTTACGAGACATTTCCTATTTTATTTCTAAGGTCTAGAAAAAAGAAAGTAATGCTGCTTCACTTAAGCTATGACACATTGTAATACTGTGATCGCCAAAATGATTCCCAAACTAAATGGATTAGAGAGAGAGGGAGGGTGGCCTTAAAGATGGCATACTTGGGACTGGGCTCAGTCCCACACAGCCTCCAGCTGATGGGACCTACAGAGCAGCAAAAACACGTAAATCACCATGACTGACGGGGCTGCTGGGAACCATTACATCCGAATTTTTAAAGAAACTTTTGGAAGACCAAAACCATACATCATGTTCAGCTAGTGCTGTACAGCAAAACATTGCTATTGTATAACATCTTACTTGGTCTTCACAGTAATACTATGAGTCTCCCGGACTATGCATTAGTACCATCCCATTTTACAGATGAGAAAAGTGATGTTAACAAAATCACACAGCTCATCCCCGACAGCACTGGGCCCAGAACCCAGGGATTCCAGCTCCTACTTCACACCCTTTCCCCTTGGAACATGGCCCTGCATTAGAGACAAAGACTCTAGCTGTTTTTTCCTCTTTTGTCATTCACCGGGAGTCAAGTACTTGGGTAATCCACTAAAAGACACACACATACACACAAAACCAAAACACACACATAAAAACATATTTTATTTTTCCTCTCAATCTTTCATACAGTGGCACATCTTCAGGTGAACTTGAGCTCATGGTATAGAACTCCCACACAACAATCACACAGGGACTCAGAGAACCAAACCAAAGGCATGCTTGCAAGACCACGGGAAGGCCCACCTACACAAGAGGAAGGACAGCCCAGAGGTTAAAAGCTTGGTCTCTGAAGCCAGACTGCCTGGGTTCACATCTCAGCTCGGCCATCTATCAGCTCCGAAACCGTGGGCAGGTCATGTAGGATTCTGTGCCTCAGCTTCAACTAAAAATAGGAGAAATAAAAGAACACAGCTCCTGGGGTTTGTGGGAAAGCAGGACAGTGGGAGTCCCATGGGAGTGTTTGCTACTGCCTTTTACAGAGGTGCTAGATAAGCCTGAAAGACAGAAACTGAGCTTACCGATAATGGCCCCAAACCACCTTGGTATATATGTGCCCCGTAACATACTAAATGCTCAATAACATCAGCAATCGTCACCGTATTTTATTATCAGAACACGGGCTTTAGAGTCCGCTTCACTCAGGCTCAAATTGCAGTTCGTCCATACAACTGATGTGTGATTTTAAGAAAGTGACGTGGGTTCTCTGAATCTCAATTTCCTCATCTGTAAAGTGGGATAACAACATCACCCGCCCCCTTGCAGGGCTGTTCCGAGAATCAGATGGCCCGCTGCAAGTACAGCACCCAGTAGGGTGCCCAGCACATGGCTGGAATCAGAGCAACGTTAGTTTCCTTCTCCGCCCAATCCTCTACCGTTGCCAAATGATGAAGGTCTACGCTGGATATCCATTCATTTTATTGTTTCTAGATCTCAACCAAAACAGGGCAGACATGTATTAGAATATCTGAAGAAGGAGAGATGAGCTTCATATAGTATTTGAGTTGCTAAGTGACACTGGCCTATAGCATTAGGTGAAGAGGGAAAACTGACATTTTCTATAAAATAGGTTGCTATAGATCTCATCTGAACTCACAGCTCTGAAAAAAATCACGGCTCTCAGGAGAAGGGCTTTTTGAGAAATCATATATTCTTGCTTCTAGGGTCCATGTGTCATTTACATGGGCCAACGTTCCAGCTTCAGTAGAGACAGGGGTCACTTGCTGGTCAAACCTACCACTGGGAATGTGGCTGGAGCAGAAAAGTGGGCCCTGGGTGTGGACCTGTGTCCCCTTCCTGAGCAGTAGGTATGCTGAGAGAATGAGAGACTGTAAGGGAATCCAAAGAGACACACTTTTGCTCTGTGCCCACAGGAGGTGAATTGCAGTGTTGTCTGGCTGGAGACGTGGGGTAAGAATGTGCTGGTTTGGGCTTCCCTGGTGTTGCAGTGGTTAAGAATCCACCTGCCGAGGCAGGGGACACGGGGTCGAGCCCTGGTCCAGGAAGATCCCACATGCTGTGGAGCAACTAAGCCCGTGCACCACAACTACTGAGCCTACACTCTAGAGCCCGTGAGCCACAACTACTGAGCTCTTGTGCCAGAGTTACTGAAGCCTGCATGCCTAGAGCCCATGCTCTGCAACAGGAGAAGCCACCGCAGTGGAGTAGCCCCTGCTCATTGCAACTAGAGAAAGCCTGTGCGCAGCAACGAAGACTCAACACAGCCAAAAACAAATAAATAAAATAAATTAAAAAAAAAAAAAGAATGTGTTGGTTCATCAGCTAAGCACAGTCTTAATGAAGTGATTTTTAGTCTGAGGATCTTTTAAGGTCAATTGAGTTATTTCTAAATTAATTTTTAAAAACTGAGATATAATTGATATATAACATTTGTGTAAGTTTAAGGTGTACAATGTGCTGGTTTGATACATTTATATATTTCAGTAAGACCACCACCATGGCATTCGTTAACACCTCTATCATGTCTCATTTTTATCATTTCTTTTCTGTGGTGGGAACAATCAAGATCTAGTCTCTTAGCAACTTTGAAGTTTTCAATACAGTATCGTTGACTATAATCACTACACTGTGCATTGAATCCCCGGGACTTACTTATCTACTAGTCGTAGGTGTGTCCCCTTAAACGACATCTCCCCAGTTCCCCTGTTCCCGGCCCCTGGTAACCTTCTACTCTGCTTCTAAGAGTTCGGCTTCTTTAGATTCCACTTATAAGAGACATCATACAGTATTTGTCTTTCTCTGTCTGACTTATCTCACTTAGTATAACACCCTCAAGGTCTATTCGTGTCCAAAGCTTGTCACAAACAGCAAGCTTTCTTTCTTGTGGCTGAATAATATTCCACTGCATATACATACGACATCTCCTTTATCCATCCGTCTGTTAATAAACACTTAGGCTGCCAATTTCAATTATCTATGGACTATGCTCAGTGAACTGATCTCAAATGTCTCCTTCAACAGGAAGCAACTGAAATTCCACATACAGACTCAAATCGTCTCTTTCTCAAGTCCAGTAACATTGTAACTGTCACTCTTAAATGGGATTACCATTTTTCTCTGCTGCATTACTTTCTTCTGCTCCTCTCCTCGGTCTGATTATCTCACCTTGCATGCAACTGTTGTTGAATAAATATATGTAGAATGAGTGGATGGATGGCTTGGTTACAGACAACTGTTGAGAGCTGTCGCACTTCCTGTCAATTTAGAGACTGAAAATATGCAAACCTGACTATTAAAACCATTTCCTTAGAAGCACCAGAGCCCGGAGCAGACGGAGAACTCAGGCTCTGATCACTGTGGCTTCACACTTCAATAAGATTTTAAACAGGAGGCATAGGCATGAGGGGACAGTGTGGCTTAGCTAAAATGGCTCAGTGTCTGAATTATTCTCATAGTCCTGTAGGAGGAACCATCACTTCTCTATCAATTTCATTAACTGCAAATAAATAAGAAATGTTCATGGTACTGCCTCAGTACCGGCACCGGCATTAAGTTCTCAGGCAACAGCCCAGAGAAGAGGACGCCTGGTATGTGTTGTCAAGTTTCTGGGCAGCCTCGGAAGGCCAGCTTCGGGACACCCTCAGGGCTCGACCAACTGGCTCTTCCTAGAGGACCCAGCCCTGCTCGATGAAGGTACCACTGCTGCTGCTTCTACCTGAGGCTGTCCAGCTCTGAGAATAGCCACGGCCCAGAATTCTCTGGCAGGATCTCACGGGGCCAGGTTGACACATCTGCTGCCCCTGCACTCTCAGGATGCCCACCTCCACCCCTGCTGCTGGGGGCCGCCCATCACCTCACCTGTTTCCTGCTTCCTTCCTTCAAGGGAAGAAGGAAGTCTGCCTCTCCTTAATTAGCCATCTAGGCATCTGCCCACCAGAGGGCGCAGCTGTCGACAGGTGGATAACAATGCAGCTCATTTCAACGGTGCCTTTCAAAACCCGGGGGCTCCCGTGGCTGCCAACTCCTCAACTGCTCATTCAGGCAAGCGTAGTGACCAGAAGTTAATAAGGGAAAGGGAGCCGTGGCTCTGCCAGAAACACGGCATTATGCATGGTCATGTTGGCAAATAAACGGAGGAAAACAGTTTTAGAAACACAAAAGCTGGCCTCTGGGCCCGGAGACAAAAATGAGTATCGAAGGCCAATGGCTCAGTGTCCAAGAGACAGTGAGTGTCGCCATGCTCAGTGGAAAAACCACGCTGGACCAGGGTCAGGAGCCTGGCTCAAGTCGTGCTCTTCCCAGACGAGCTGTACACTCTTGGGCAGATAACTCTGCCTCTCTGTGCTCCTTGCACCTCTCCTAAGGCTTGACTGAGATGGTCCTTATTTTCTCTTTGTGAATGTCAATCTGAAAGCCGTTCATGAGAGGATGAAATCTCATTCTGCCAGGACTTGGTATGTTCGTCATTGGCTCCGTGCCTTGGTTTCTTGATTCAACTGTGTTGACAGTTATGCCCCTCACTAAGGGCGTTTTCGCTGAATAACTAAAATGTGAGAATAACATCTGTCACAGACTGTAGGTCCCAAAGATGGCAGGAATAAAGCACCCTCTCCCCTGCATCCTACATGCTCTCTGCAGCATGACCCTGACACTCTCCCTCAAGAGGTAGAGTCTGTGTCTCCACCTTGGGTCTGGGCTGTGACTGCTCTGATCAACAGAACAGGGTGGAAGTGATGGGATGCCATCTCCTGAAACAGCCTTGTCTCACCTGGTGGCTTCAGGAAGCTTCCTGCTTCTTGGAAGCCAGACACCATGTGAGAAGTACACCTGCCTACCCAGAGACCACCACTGTGAGAACTCCAAGCCACACAGAGAGGCCCTGGAGGATGAGATGCCACATGAAGAGAGACAGTGGCCAAGGAACACTGAGCCACCAAGCACGTGAGTGAAGAAGCCATCTTGGAAGTGGATTCTCCAGCCCCACCTGCCCCCAGATGCCCCCATGTGGATCAAAAAGGAACTGCGCCACTGAGCCCTTCCCAAATTCCTGAACCCACAAAATTTATTTCAGGAGCAAAATCAATGGTTGCTTTAAGCTACCAAGTTTGGGCATAGCTTGTAACATGCGTACACGTTAACAGACGACAGAAACAATGTTATCTGCAGTATTGGACAAATATGGGTGGGCCTCATCTTAATAGATCTGTTCCTAAAAGCATTTGCTGAAAATGAACACAAAATTACATATAAAATTATTTTTTAATTTTGAGCACTTACATTTACATTTTGGGAGAGAATCGCTAAATCCCGCTGCAGTGCAAGTACACTCATTAGTTTAGGCATCATCTCCTTCTGGAAAACCATATGCCACCCCTTACTCCCAGCCAGGATAGATGTCCCCAGCTCAGCATCCATGACATGATAGCTCAGCACTTAGCACAATGCACTGAATTTCCCTGTTTGTTGTCTGCCCCGTGAAGGCAGGGGACATAGCCGTTCCTCCTTGTAAGAGAAGAGTCATAACGTCTAATGCATAAAGTATGATAGAGGTGGTTCTAAGCACTTGACATAGATCTTATGTTTATATCAATTCACTTAATGTTTACTATAGTCTTGTGGGATAGGTACTATTATTATGCCCACTCTCTAGATGAGGAAACTGAGGTACAGAGAGGCTAAGTAACTTGCCCAAGGTCACCCAGCTAAGTAAGTAGCAGAGGCTGGCTTTGAATCAAGGCAGTCGGGGCCCAGAGTCCATGCTCTTAGCCACTGTAACACACAGCTTTCCTTTAACATTAAGCATTCAATAAATGTTTTTGACTCAATTAATGAATCAACAACAGAAATCAAACCCAAACTTCTCATACAGATCAGGATTTCTGAAAGAAAATAACCCGTGCCACATGAACAAAAATCAATTCTAAGAACTACATGCAAACATAAAAATCCCATACAAATGCTAAGTACTGCTAACGAATTTGCTACATAGACCAGAAATAAATCTGAATGAGAAAAGATACTCCCTACCCCTTCCTGTTTTATCTATTAGTGCTAATCTAGTCAGTAGCCACTAATATAATTATTTCAGGAAAATCTATGCGAATAGGAACCAAGGGAGGGCACAGATAAATAAAGCTTACAGATGAATATTAGAATCTCATGTTCATTCACCGTTCACTTCAGGACGTTCCTCTGTCAACCCTACTGACCAGCTGATGTGTATCACCTCTTTCTCTTTTCTCTCCATCTGGGGCAGGTTATAACAAAAGAGGACAGAGACAGGCAAAGCTTTCACGAAAACCAGTGCCTGGGAAAGACATCCCCGAGCAGCTGGGAACTGGCTGCAAGTGGCCATGACAGAACTGGGAGGTACTGTGTAGGAAGACTGCAGAGGATGCACAGAAATGACACCTTATTTATCTGGTTTCAAACTTTTTACTGTTGCTGCTTGACGTGTTGTGTATAGGCCGGCAGCATAAGCAGCGCCCGAGAGCTTAGCAGAACTGCAGTACCTTGTCCGGCCCCAGAACAACTGAATCTGGATCTGTCAATATGGGCATTGGAAAGTCTAAAGGCACTGCCAAGGGCCAGACCATCTGGGAGAGCCGGAAAGGAAGGGGGAGTCTGTCCTCAAGCAATGACTCTCCAGTCCCCCCCACCCTGCCTACCTCTGACATCCCTGCTACCTCCACCTCAGACACCCAGGCAGCCAGCGACCATAAAGCTTAGGGAAACGATCCCTGGGAATGGGTGGGCACGACGCTCCCTTAGACCTTGGAGTCAAATACAACTAGGTTTGAGTCCCAGTTCCACCAGTTACTGGCTGTGTGATAAAATGAATTATTTACCCTGTTCAAAGCACCAGTTTCTCATCTGTAATATGGGGGAAACAACCACGGTACCTTGCGTTTGCAGGAAAATTGCATGTAGGTGCCTAGCACAGTGCAGGGCGTGGGCAGAGCGTGTGTTCAGAAAACGGAGCCAGCTCCCTCTCTCCAGCCCTGGGCTCAAACTACTCTTTCTTTCCTTCTCCAGATCTGGAGATAGACCAGACTGAACTACTTAATCTCCAGACGCCATAGATCAGGACTGCTCACTTCATTTCAGATCTGAAAATTTCTCAGAACCAGAAGTGACTTCTGAGACGATAACACATTCATCTTACAGCCGAGGAAGCTGAAACCCAGAGAAGTTCCCAAGAACTGCTTGGGAAAAAATAATCCTCCTTACCCAGTTCCCTTGTTGTGGATACCGAAGAACAGTGTTCTGAAAGCAGTTCTAATTACTTCTCCTCACAAATATCCTGAAAATGATTTGTTACATACTCTTGACTCCTGGTCAGAGGCCCAGGAGACCCACCTTTGAATGCCATCTCCACCACTCATTGTGGAACCCTAGGAGAGTTATGCACACAAATTTTCTGGGATTCACTTTTTCACCTGTAAAGGAGGACCATTCGATCACCTTTAATGTCACGTCTAGCTTTAAGCCATTCAATGACTTCAAATGAAATGCTAATTTCTTTAGGGACGTAATTTTAATACTGTCCACAAGATGGCAGAACACTTCCTTTACAGAAGTCTGAGCATAGCGAACACAAAGGAGAGGAAAGCACTCTAAGGTATTCGTACATATTTTTCAAAGCATTCAGTTTTCTACAATTTAATTAAAACTGGCTTTTATTTTAGGGTTAATCATTCTAGTCAAGCATTTGGCCAGCAATAAGCCACATGCCACGAGAAAAGGAACGTTTTAAAGGGCTAAATTAGGGTTCTAAGGTAGTAGGATGAGCCCAGGGGGCAGAGTGCAGAATCGTGGGGATTCAGAAGTGCAAGCTACCTGGCCGCTCAGACATGACTAGAAATTGCCTTCTTGATAAATGAGGCACAAGAGGCAACATCTACAAAAAGCTTGTACACGCAGACATTTAAAAACATTTCACATGGAGCAGTGACGCAAAATAGAGAGAGAAAAAAATAATTAGAAAAACATCTTTAAGATTACAATAACAAAGTTTTGAATTTAAAAATGCAGAGGGACTAAACACCACGTACTGTCCTGAGTTAGATCCTGGAACTGAAAAAGGACCTAGAAGAACGACTGGTAAAATCAGAATAAAGTGTTTAGTTAATAGTTTCGTATCCCTATTCATTTTTAGGTTTGACAAGTGTACTACGGTTACGTAAGATAGGACCTTGGGGGAAGCTGGGCGATGGGTATACAGGAACTCTCTGTACTATCTTTGTCACTTTTCTGTAAATCCAAAATTATTCCAAAATAAAATTTTTATTTAAAAAATGCATAGAAAAATAAGGGCAAAAGACAGCCAAGAAAGGACAGAAACACGGAGTTTCATAATAAACATAGGGTTTTGTACCTACCAAAACAAATGTCCTATGTTGATGATAATTTAAGAGGGGGGAGTTTTAAAGTAGGAGGTAGTAGCTCACATGCAATAAAATAAGGTAAATAAGTAAAAATGACAAAGCCTAAAGAATAATGGGCAGTGGATAAAGGTGTCTTCTAGGGTATTACAGATGGAATTATATGCCGCCGTAGCCTTTTCTGAAAAGCAGTTTTGCGATAAATGACAGAAGCCATAAGTTCATAGCCTTTGACACGGTAATACCGTTTTAGCAACCTGTACCAAAGCAATGATTTAAAAGAAAAAAAGCCACCTATTTTTATGAAGTTGTAACTCTGCCCTGTAGTACTGGAAATTGTTCCTATGGCCACTGGGTGCCTAGACAGATTACGGTGCTATTAATTAAATGGAATATTATAATGGAATTAAGAATGATAAATCTGAGAATTGTGGAAAGGAATACGTGAAGTAGTTTTTTAAGAGCTCAGTACATGCAATGTAGTATCCTAGATTAGGTCCTGAAAAGGATATTAGTGGAAAAAATGGGAAAATGTGAATGAATAAAGCCTATTTTAGTTAATAAGACAGTATCAATATTAATTTTTTAGTTTGGATAATTGTCCGTGATTATGAAGATGTTACTATTAGGGAAATGTATATGGGAACTCAATATCTTTGGGACTTTTCTGTAAATCTATAACTATTTTAAAATAAAAGTTAAAGAGCTCAGAATTATATACAAACTCATGCACATACTGCAATCAACTAAAAAAATATTTACTGTATATAAAGTTAGGTAGGCTCATAAAACACTGTCAGAGTTATAAAAATACTTTGCCTTTGCAGGAGGGGGGTGGCATGGGGGGAAGGGTTCATTTATGTCGCTACTTAGATGTTTCACTGAACAACTGATTATCAAGATGCTCTGACTCAGAGTGGCTGGGGAGAATTCTGAAGGATTCATATCCTGATAGTCTAAAAATGACTTTTATTTTTCCAGCATCTAAGTTTCATTGAGGGAGTAACGAAGACATTTTCTATAATAATCTTTTGAGTAATCATTCCTCGGGGACTATATTTAGAATTCCATCGTACATGAAATTAAATATTTTTGTTTCCTAAAGAAAGGATACCTTCTGCTTCTTTGCGAGGCACTCAGTTCCTGAGTCCTTGGCAAATTGAAAGAATGGAAAGGGTTAACTAAAGATACCCTTTAGATATCTTTAGATCTATCGAAAGCGTGAACATCTGGGAACCTAGATCTTGCCACTTCTGCCTGCTTAGGTGCCCCAGGCAGCATTAAACAGGTGAGGAGTGACTAAGGGGGCAGATGGGGGAGGCCAGAGGGTGGTGGCGATGGGGAATACCTCCAAAGTGGCCTCATCAAAGTCAGCTCCAAAGCAATGGACTTGTTCCAAATTTGTAAAAAACAATTTCGTTTAGTGCTGTTGGAAACAGCATTGAAGGATCACCTTAGCCTTCCCTGCAGGCTTTCCCTTGGCCCACTTCCATCAGGAGGTGGAGAGACTTGCCTCCAGAGAAGGACAGCAAGACTCAATTTCCCCCAAAGGGACGCCATCTGTGTGGGGTATCTCAAGTGGGCAGCTCGGCCAATCGCCAGACACACAGATGAGCTCCACTCCAGCCCCCACTTCCTCCTGTTCTGGCCCAACTTTTATCATAAGCCTGGTTGAACTTACACCACTGAGGGATGGTCTGAAAAAACCTGCAGCCCATCCATTCCACTTCTAGAGTCTAGGGTTCATCTCTGCCTCAAGTCAGACCGGGAAGCTGGTCCACGCTGTCATAATCCTCCACCAATTTACTTGAAATGGGTTTGTCCTTTGCTTCCAATGAGCAAAATCTAAACTTCTATGTGTCTTTACATAAATTTGGAGTATTGTTAAGCACACTGATCACATTGATCGATGGCGGCCCCTGAATGCAGCTCCAAGGGAGACTTTTCTTTGGACAGTCTAGTGAGCCTGGGCTCTGGAGCCAAATGGCCTGGATTCAAATCCTGACTCTACTAGTTAAGTAGCTGTTCAATCTTCTATGCCTCATTTTCCTCATCTGCAATAATGACAGTCAGCCCCTTGAATTTCTGTGAGGATGAGAGTCAACAGCAACGAAGTCTTTAGGACTAAGCCTGGCAAAAAGTTAGCACTCAATAAATATTCATTATTACAATTATTTTATAACAGAGCGCTAGAAAAACCATTATATTCCACAAGGAACTGAGATGCTTTTCCCTCATGCACAGTGTGATTCATAGAAAGCAGGGTCCTGAGACCCTTTTCCCCTCCCAACAGACTTAGGGTCCTCAAGAGTGACAGTGACCTTCTATAGCACGGGGCACCTTCAGAATCTCGGGTGGGATGGGGGCAGTTAGAAGCACGTGTAGTTTGCAGAGGTTTTTTTCAAGATTCTGAGATGCCCTTACAGGAATTCATGCCATTTACCATAAAAGTCCTCAGTAGAAATAATCACCTGGAGGTACAAAAATGGACCCAAAGGTCACTTTTCTTAACTATGCCAAGTCCTATGCTCTGAAAAAAAGTCCTATGCTTTTTCCTCCTCCCCAGTCTGATCTGTCCTAACTCCATGTACTGTCCCAGTACAGACAGATGCACTGATTCTTCCCTTATGTTTTCTGTGGCTTGTAAGTGCTTTCATAAGTCTCCTCAGATCTTTTATAGAACAAAGAAGGATAAAAAATAAATAACACAATACACATGCTCTTTTGTTTAGAACTAAGTGCAACTTTAGTTACTTCTAAGAAAGCTGAGCCTCCTTATTAACATAAACAAATTCCTAATAGGTGCTAGAATAGACACGTTGGGAATAGAACAGCGGTAGATCAAGAGTTCAGTAAGCAATACCACTGAGGGGGAAAAAGAGAAAGCACCCTCTTCGGTAATGGCTCAATTACCTCCAATTCCCGCTACCCATTCAATCTCCATTCCATGCATCACCCTTCCGGCCCACTCTTGTCAATTTCACACTCAGCTTTACAGACATCACTGGCCCAGCCCTTCCGGGTGGAGAAAAATATTGCTGCTGCTCGCCCTTCCTCCTCCAGTCTTTGCTGATAGCCCTTATAAAACACTTGGTAGCAAAGCAAATTACTGACAGTCTGCCTTCCTGTTTTACTAGGTCCCTTCCCTTCCTTGCCATAAGATTTATCTTTAAAGGCCAGGGTGTCAGAGGCTAACCAAGAACTTGTTCAGAACACCGCTGGCTCTGGAGCAGCCTTAACCTGATCAGGCTGTGCTTAGAAGGAAGCTGAGCAAACTAGGAGCAACAGAGAAGCCCTGGGATTCTTACAGAACCAATGGTAATGTGGCAGCTTCCGGCCAGGGAGCCAAGGTTTTGAACCTGCACGGTGTTCCCCACTGAACTACTGCTACAGGAACCTATCTGCTGTTTTATTCGTAGACACAGATCTACTTTGGGATTCAGAAAAATATCTAGGTTCAGCTACATAATTTGCAAATGAAAATGAAATATGCAAAATGAAAACACATGGCCCCATGTTCAAAAAGCGGGGGGGGGGGGAAGCTGTAAAAAGTATTAAGACATGAAGCTTTATCCTTTCTTCTGCATTCTCTCTCTCAACTCCTAACGGTGTTTTTTGCTTGTCATTTAATGTCACCCTCTCTCGGGCACGGGGATACTTACAGGGTGAGTGCAGACCATCACAGGCTGCCCACCGCTACAGACCATCAGCTGCTAGGCCGATGCACCACGTCCTGGCCAGGGGTGGGGAAACTGAGCCAAGAATCCCCCTTCCCCGTGGACTCACCACCCCAGCCCACAGCAAATGGATGACCCTCTGTTTGCAACACCTGTGCCGGGACACGCTAGGTACCTGGATTGGGAGTGGGCGGGGCCTCACTGAGTCACCCGCGAACTCACTGCTGAGCTGTCCGCCTGAGCTTGTCCCCTCCTGAGACACCATGGAGTTTGTGTACCCGGCATCAACTCTCCCCAGGCTCACACCTAGCTCCCTACAGGGGTGGAAGGCAACAGTAACTGCTGGGTGGGGGGCAGGGATGGGGAGGGGGGCAGGGCCTGAGGTGCCAAGCAGCAGGGGAACGGGCAGCTGAGAAACACTGCGCAGGTAGGGAGGTGGCGGGACTGTGTGTAAGGCAAGGCTCCAACCCCCCGGGGCACACTCCGTTGCCCCACTGCACTTCATCTACAGAGCACAGAGTCAAAGATAAAAGTATGCAGAACGTCAAGAGAGCAACTGCACAGAAAAACACGGGGCCCTGATTCTCCGCGCAGGGCCCCGTGCAACTGTACAGGTCGCATACCTGTCAGCTGGTCCTGCTGGTTCCCCACCATGAAACAGGCCTGTGTTTAGGACAGGAATGAGGAGGAACTTTCGCTTTGCACAGGTGCGAGGCTGCCCTGGAGGAGGTGGGTGTGAGGGGTCTGTGGCACCTGTTCACCGCCCCTCCCATGGCACTGCAAGGCAGAGCCTGGCTTATCTTCAAAGGCTTCTGAAGCCCACCTGTTCGAACGATAATTTTAACTTACTGCGATGCACAAAGAACTGATGTAGTGAGATACAAGCAGAGTCGTGATGATTACAGAAATCCTCCCAAACCTCACTTGGCCGAGGGGTTTACTTTAATTGTTGGGGAGATTAGGAAAGAGAGAGGACTGAGGACTAATTCCTTATTAAGTGGCTCTGGGTTGATGGTTTGTAAAAAACTGGGCCGTTATCCAAAGTCATTATTTTGATGCAAGAATATTAACCTGGTCGCTGAAAGCACTTTCTTACAAACCTTAGCTTCTGGGTCACTGTTGATACTACAAGAATCATCATCATCAGCATGTGGGGCATTTCTAGAAAGAAAAACAGAAAATTGGACTTAGAATTCTATTGCAATCTCTAGCTGCACAAAGCCACTCATTACGGCAGGTGCTCTGAACGCCCTACCTGAGTTTCAAGGATGCATAGCGCAGTGTTGCTCCTTCAAACTCTTTTAAACTGGGGTCCGGGTTGACTGTGGCTGCATGCAAATCCTAGAGGAAAAGAGATCCCTGTTAATGTAGAAAGGGGAATGACCCAGTACATGGCCTCAAATATCAAAGGGGAGAGAAGTCCTCCCAGCACGAGGCAGAGAGTGTATGTGAGCTTAGGCAGAAAAAGGCATGCATGGGCTGCTGATGCCGGTTTGGTGCAAGTGCCGCTTCTTACAAGACAACAGGAACCTGGGGCAATCAGCCTGAAGTCATTCACAATGGGAGACATCAAAAAAGGCGACACGTGTGAGTCCCACAGCCCTAGCCAGAAGCCCCATCACTCCGTCCCTGCAGAATGCATGATATTCACAAAGAAGATGCAGCCACAGCCATGCAAAAAGGACAAAATATTAAATGAGCTAAAATCTGACAATATACTTGCCTTCCAAATGTCACTATTAATCTTTCCCCCATTCAGAACAGCAAAATCACTCCATGGCTGTTTCTAGACATATAATTATTCACAAGGAAAAAGCACATTGATTTAAAAAAAAGAAAGAAAGAAAGAAAGAAAATAATAAAGGATAGAAAAGGAAAGAAAAAAAAGAAAACACACACACACACACACACACACACAAGACACTGTTGTTAGCATTGATATTCACAGGATGGGTTAGGGAACAAATTCACTCTAACAGCAGCATGTGAGCTCGCTCTCCCTTGATCTAGATCAACACCTGAGGCCTAGGGCAGGAGGAAAGAGAGGGCGCTTTAATTACTTACCAAAACAAATGGCTGAACGTCATTACCAGACATTGAAGGTATCGATACTTTCTAAATGTGGTCTTAAAAGCACACACTATGCATCAAAGTATTAAATGCCCAGCGTACCTAATTTCACAGGCACCTTTTTGTCTCCTATTAACCAAACAGAACTGTTTTCTTGAGGTGGAGGTGGAATTAGGGATGATGCTTGTCGATGTGCTGGATGGAAACGGGAATGTCCATGGCTAAGGGCATAAAAAAGCTGGGGGCCAAATTATTTTCACTTAAAAGAAAAAAATGGCAATGATGGAGGGCAAAGAACCCAGCCTGACCTCATCTTGCTGAGATTTAATCTAATAAAAAAATAGCTCTAGACAATCTAATGTAAATTCCTCTTGTTCATAAAAAACTCTACTTCCTTGCCACCCAAGCCTCTTCACAAATGAATATTCGATCACGAAATGCTTTTCTAAACATAGTTATAGAACAAAGTGCAAAGCCTTGCCTTGCTGGGCAACCTCTGACGATAGACCTTCGAATCTAAACAACTCCTTCCTTTATTCACCTCGGACAACAACGGAAACATTTGTTTTCTTTCTACTATATTGATTGAATATTCAAATATTTTTCACGTGACATTTGGGGAAATAAATGATACTAATAAGACACCCATGAAGTTCATCCTTATGAACTTGTTCCACTTGTCAGGAAAATCTCTTTTCTTGAATAATGAATCAGTAAGAGAAACTTTTCCACTAAGTAACTTTGCAACTAAAGTTCTTTGAAAATGAGACAGTAGTACTGACCCATAACTTCCGCACACAATACAATTTTTAAAGCCACTCAAAGCAAGAAGCAGTGAAGATCCAATGTCCCAGGTGTTGAAAAAATGCATTTATTTGGCTCTGAAGGGCTCTCTGAGGGCATGGTCATTGCAAATCTGGATCCATTATCACGTCTACACACTTGGTGTCATTGTTGCTTTCTTTGCTGGACTAGGCACCCAACCTGCAGTTTTTCAAACTAAAACAGAACTTGGACCACTGCTGTTTATTTATTTTTTAAAAATAATCTCTTTTACTGAGCACAGAGCAGAAATGCTGTCCAGCCCCTCACCTCTTTCCTCACTCCATCCCCAAAAGCAGTGTTCAGCTTTCACTGAGGAGAAAATATTACAGGAAAATCTTAACCTGTCAGCTGTGGTGACCGATGAACCCCCTGAAATGGATGTGGGATTTTGTGCAACTGCATTTTATCCCCAACTTTTCTGTTCTCAGAAGGGCCAGTGACCGAAAAATGTTTCGAGTTACCATCATAGGGGAATTAATAAACACGCATGATAAGGACTGGAAATATCAAGTACAAAATAAAATTTTAAGCTAAAATTTCTTTTTAAAAAAGAAAACAAGCCTATGGTCCCGAATTGTCACCATCATTTACACGTGAGCATTATCTGGTTTTCGTTTAGGTTGAACTTTGAAAATGTAATCAGATGGTGAATTGGGAAGATTCAAGATAATTGTGCTCTTGTGAAGACATTTTTAAAAAGGCATGTGTGTCTGACAAAGGGAATCTGATATCAGAAATTATACCCAAAAGACACTGTGTCAGGACTACAAAGAGTGAAAGAAGAGCATTTTTTAAAACAAGTATTCAGAAAAGGCTTTGGCATTTTTATCAAACACTTCTCTATACGTGTGTGTTTAAATTTTTTTATGTATTTACTCTCTGGATGTAGGAGTCCCTGTAAAGTAAAAGTTGATTATGGTTCTGAGACTGCATGGATCTAGCTCTCATGCTACGGAGACAGGAGTCAGCTGGCAAACTTCCAACAATCAACTTTTACAGATTTAAATAAACAAAGGCCCTATACAGTGATTTTGCAAAACCTTAAAATAACATAAGTATTCCTGAAGAAACCCTTTAGCACAAAACTCAAGCAAATAAAAATGGAAACTAACATTACATGCTATGAACAGGCCAAAGACCTTTTTTCCTTCCCATGTTTAAAATTTTCATTGACATCAAAGATGAGAAACTTTCTCCTCCATTTAAGTGACTATTATTTTTTAAGTCAAGGGCAATGAAGGACAAAACAGTTTGTCCTAAATGTTAAGAACGATATATTCTATTCATCTATTATTATTTTTTTTAATTAAGAAGAGAGAATACAACATTTTAGCTAATCATTTAAAGAAAAAAGACACCAACACAGATGCTTGGGTTGTACAGAGAGTCTGCAGTCTGGGTGATGGGAGTGAGAGATGAAAGAAGAGACAAAGAGAAAGACAATAAAAGAGGAAAAGGCAGGCGAGCAACATGCCCCAGGGAAGACAGACACAAAGAGAGGTAAAGGAGAGTAGAGGACGAACAGGGACCATCTTCCATCGGTAACAACCTCCAATCGGTCATCTCTCAGGCAATGCAGCTAAAGCCTTGCACAGCTGAGAGATGGTGGCGTCAGAGTTATGGCTGGGGACACACCCTCCTGGTGCTCGTCTTGACCTTGGCCAGGCTGCAGCACCCCTTATCCTGATTACGGTGATGACACTCAGGTTCTCGAGAGCCCTGGAGCCCTAGCTCCTCAGAGACAGTGGGGACAGACCCAGCGCCTGGAGCACGGCACCTGCCATGACCCTTCATGACCTTTCAGCATGGCACCCTCGTGACCTACTAGGGGAATCAATCTGACGGTATAACCTTGACTACTGAGAGTTTTCTTCTTCCATATTTTTCTTCTGGGATCTTAGAAGACTTCCCACCAGCGTGTGGACACAGTGAGGTCAAGAACATGAGCCCTTAGCCCAGGGGCTGGCTGCCTGAAAGTGCCCAGGAATAGCAGTGTCCTTATCTCTGCTAAGGCATTTGTAAGAATAAAAAGTTTGAGAGCCTAGGGACTACGAAGGGTTATGAGTTATGCTTCGTAATCCTCTTTTGTCAAGACTTGAGCCTTGGTATGTGTAGCCTTGATGATAAATGGCAGAGTACCTGGAATTCTGGAATTCCAAGGAATAGGCCAGTCAATGTTAATAAGCACTGTATCCACATATGTGTGTATATTTTTTCCTTCTTTTAAAACTGCTTTCCGTGTTTTGCTGGATGCAACACTATCAAAAGAACAGTTATGGTTTATGATGCAAATAAAATCCAGAGAAGTTAAAAAAAAGAATCTAACTGGAAGACAAACTGACAAATGCTTGTGCAATTAAATTAGTCTGTGGCAGCAGTAGCACTATTTACAAACTAGAGGGGAATCAGGAGACCTGGGTCTCTAGTGCTGGCTCTGCCGCTACAGCAAGTCAACTAAGAGCTCCCTCTGCTACAAAGCTGGTTTATTCCTTCATTCAGCAAACATGTAATGAACATTGACACGTACCAGGCACTGTGCCAAGTGCCGAGGACACAAGACGAGGCGGGCAGGTCCCGACACCCCCCAAAAGGGAGGCGGACGTGCCTCAAGTAAGAATACTATAAAGAGACAGAATGGAATAAAGGTTAAAGGGCTTTCAAAGCAGACGGGTGAGAACAATCCTTCCCAGGAGATGCTAGCGGGAAGCCAAAGAATTGAAGGGGAAGTGACATATAAATAAAAACAAGGAGACTGAATTTGCTAGAAGACCAGCTCTTGTACTCACTCAGAATTTCCTGCAACGCTTATGATAGAGGCAGATTCTCAGGCCCTACCCTTAGAGAGTCTAGCTCAGTGGCCTGGGGTAAAAATAAGGAAACTTAGCATGTTCTACAAGCCCCAGAGGACATCCTAGCCACCATCCTTGGCTCCCAGGCTGAGAAATACTGCCGTAGCATTCACTAAGCCCTTCTCAAAGGTTCTTGCCAGCTATAAAATGTCATGATTACTTGATCAGGTCAAGAATTTCAGTAAAATGATGACAGACTGGCCCCTTTATGTTGTCACCTTATTTCGAGATGTATGTGAAAATCCATAGGTTCTAATGCAATACGTGGGTTTTGCCCCTCCTGGGGAGTTAGCTGCTCAGGCCCCTCCCAGACTCCAGAGGCAATGCAGCAAGAACAGAGTGAATTGTGATCAACAAGAAATCACGGTCCTGAGAAACAATTCGACCTTCCCTTGCTTCAGACCCACTTGGTCCTCCATACTCTTATCCTTAAGGAACTTGGAAACACCTTCTGCTGGAAGGATTCTACGTAAGGCTTGCTTACGGGCCAATAGTTATTCATTACAATATTTTGTGTAGCTCCCTCTTCTCTCTAAAATTCAACATCTAAGTAACTTGGAACAAACTGATGGGCTGGGGGAAGATCATCTTTGGGCCAAATTTCAGCAGCAAATGCTTCCCGGCCAGTTTATAAACTTTCAAAAAATACTGCTGGCGTATGCAGAGGGAACATTATGTGCTGCGCCTAACACTTCCCTGGTGAACTTTGGAATGTGAAATGTAAAATTTTCAAACTGTAAGGAAGCCCTTCCGTCCTAAACTTTTGTGAAGCTGAGTCAACAGATTTGGCACTTTTTTTTTTTTTTAAGCCAGCTCAGGAAAAATCTGTGTAAGATGTGCGTTTCTGACGCGACATATTACAAGTTTCTTCTCGCCCTTAACATTTTGCTTTCTCTCATGTTTCCAAATTAGTCAAAATAGATTCTATTTAGGGACCAAAGAAATGGCATCAAAGACATAATCATTTCTCTTCAACTGGTATTAGCACCTGAGACAATGTTATCAAGAGAAGTCATCTTCTAGAAGGTGCTGCATATGTCACCTGGAGTGAAATGAAGCCATTCAAGGCTCTCCAAGCCTCCATACACACATAGGGAAACCTGGGGTAGGGGCAGGGGCCAGCAGACCTCCATTCAGGCTTGACTCCACTAGGTATTAGGTGTGTGATCCTGGGCGAGCTCCCTCACCTCTCTGTGTGCGTTGTCAAATGTAAGAAGGTAATGACAACTGTCGCACAGATGCGTAGGGTTTTATGAGGAGTAAGGAGACAAGGCATGAAGCTGGTGCTCTAAACACTCGATTACCCTTAGTGCTTCTGCTTTAACATCCGTGTCAGCACCTGCCGGACCTGGGAACGCAGCAGTCTGTGTCTTCCCCCACCTCTCCCCTTCCTCTCCTCTCTGCCTATCTGCTCATCCCTTTGCCCCTAGGATTTTAATGTATTGCCTTTTAAATCTGCTTGGTTCTTTGACTTAGCGGATGGCCTGATGTCCAGGGGAAAAAATGTACGTGAAGCAAACAACCGAAAGGTTGATCCAAAGAACATCTATCCCATTGGTCTATTTAAAGTGCTGGGGGACTTCCCTGGTGGCTCAGCGGTTAAGAATCCGCCTGCCAGTGCAGGGGACACGGGTTCGATGCCTGGTCCAGAAAGATCTCACGTGCCACAGAGCAACTAAGCCTGTGCGCCACAACTACCGGGGCTGCGCTCAAGAGCCCACGAGTCACAACTACTGAAGCCCATGTGCCTAGAGCCCGTGCTCCGTAACAAGAGAAGCCACCGCAATGGGATGCCCGGGCAATGCCACGAAGAGTAGACCCTGTTCGCCGCAACTAGAGAAAGCCCGCACACAGCAACGAAGACCCAACGCAGCCAAAAATAAATACATAGAATTAATAAAGAAAACTGAAGAGCTGGAAATGGGTCTCCCTCTGAAGCTTCAAAAAACTACACCTTTGTTACCATGTTTCTTGGAGGGATGAGGCTTTGTCCAACACGATGGCAACAGAAGAGAGGAACAGAACCATCCTGCCACCCTGACGCCACCTGCCTGGTTACTCAACTTGCTGAGCCTCGGTCACCTCTTCTCTTAAATGGTAAACATAATAGCTGTCATCTCTGCTGCGTGAAGAGTCTTGAAGGGGACAAATGAAGTGACGTTTATGAAAGTACCCTGAAAGCCACAAGAAGTCATGCAGAGCAGCTGGGAGGCGGACCAGTGGGGATGTGATGGAAACACTGAACTCCAGGAGAGCAAGTGAGGCAGGGCGGCCACAGGACACAGTCGGAGCCTGGGAAGGGGGGGCTAGGCGGTGAGCGGGAGGGGGGTGGAAGCAGGCATGGACGGGGCAGAGCAGGCAACAGTGGGCATCAGAAAGTGGCTCAGGGATGAGAAGAGGACTCTGCTTCTCAATAATTATCCCCAGGGCCAGCAGCCCACCTGTGCTGCGTTCTTCCTAAGGCTTTTCACAGAAAACATGAAAGTGAAAGTCTACCATATTAATCAAAGAAGTAAAAATCGGAGCCACATAAACCTCGGGATGCCCTCCTTGGGCTTCACCCCACCCACGCCTCGGCCTCAGGAGGCGGGCTCCGAGACAAACTTCATTTCTTCCACATACAGAGGACAAGAGATTCATTGAACAGAAATGGTATCTCAAAGTTAGTCTGATCTCCTCACCTCTGGACCAAGAGAAAGCAGGTCGGCTGAGATCTCAGAGCCAGGGAAGCCAAGGGAGAAGGACTCTGACCTGTAATTCAAGGAGGATTCGGGAACCCTGCGTTCTAGAGCCAGCGTGGCTGCTGGTCACTGGCCTCTCTGTGCCTCGGTTTCCCTGTCTGTAATGGACAGATACTGGTGCCAATGCCCCCTTCCCAACCGGGCATTCTCTGGTTGCAGGGCCCTCCCTGGGGGTGAAGGCGGTAAAGGGTTACAATAAGGGGGATGGAGCCGTGGAACGGAGAAAGATTCTAACAGAGATGCCGAGAGCCAAGCAGTACAGGTGAAGAAGAAAGAGGGGCTCTGTGCCTCAGTGAGAGCCCAGGGGCGTCCTGGCCCGCTCAGCCCCTGGGAGGCCACTCTGCGGTCCAGGGAGAAATGCCAAGAGGTAACTGGGCCAGAATGGAAGAGGGCTCCACTTCATGCGGAGCTCCACGAGGAGCAGCCTGTGTTGGTTCGTCTTTATCCCCCAGCACACCTCACATAAGGCGAAGAAATCGACTGAATGGGATGTGCCCTGAGAGGAGGAATATTATGCTAATAAAAAGTTATCAAAATCACCCAGTGATAAGCAACAAAATCCTAAGTGATTCAGTGGAACTGAAGCACATACCTGATCATCAGGGCCAAGTACCAACAAACCAAGGCCCTGGTGTATCAAGGGGGCCTATAGCTCGCCTCAACCCATCACTTGAAAGATGGAGAATCTGAGGCCCAGGTGGGGTGAGATGCCCGAGCCCAGTAAAAGCAGGAATGTGGCTGGAATGTAGGTCTTCTTGCCTCCCAGAGAAGAGCAAGTAAATAATGGAAGATGTTGTTTACTTTCAAAGACAGGAAGGGTGATAATAGCGGCAAATATGTAGAGAAACTTTGGGGTGAGAGACGCAGTTCAAATTCCTTCCATGTCCTCAAAGTAAAAGAAAATGAGTTGTTTAAAGAGCAGAAGACTGTGATCAAAAAAAGGCAGAAGTGCCCGTGTGTTAGGAATGAAACTTCTTTTCTCCAGCAAAGCCATTACTTAACTCTAACCTTTTCCCACTGTAATTCTCTTGAATATTTAGTTATCAGGATTCACAAAGGTTCACTGCAGGGATTTTTGTATTAGTAAATACCACGATGGAATTTTTTAATGCCTCAGTTCTTTGTTTAAACATCAGATTTCATCCTCAGGGACAGAACAAATTTATACTGCTAATTACTTCTAAAACAATGTCACTTCTGCTAAATAAACAGATCCTCTTTTTTTTTTTATTATTAGAAATTAAGCATTTAAGGGCTCTCAAAGGTTATTCCTGCAGACATTCTCTCCATGCAGTCAAATGAGCCCACGGATATTAATAAGATATGCAGTAATTATAACACATCTGGCCAAGAGACATTCTTCTGTGTGTAAATATTTTATGGAACCAGCACCACGCAACAGCACCTACAGAGTAAATTACTGCCTCCGTGAGCCCCAGGGAATCTTAACCACTTCTCATTAATCAGCCTCTCTTACTTTCTGTACCTGAAATGGTGTTTCGAGAGACCAAAAGCCATTAGAAAAATGAAAACATCCCTGAAAGATGGTATTAACACTCTTCACTAAGAGGAAGCATTTCGGTTTCAAATGCAACATGCATGAAAATCAAAAGCTTACCTGGATGACCTGTTGGGGCAGAAGCAATGAGTCTAAGGAGAAATCACAAGTTACATCCACTCTACTAAGCCATCACAAAGACACTCCATTTTACCTCGTTCTCTGGGGTGGGAGATGGCGTTACAGAACTAAGGGACCCTTTCCTAGAACCCTGGAGATCTGCTGGGATGGAGACAGGGCGTTCCCACTGAGTCGTCCCGGTTGGTATGTGCCAATAATAGGTCCCAGCGATGTCACTGATTCTTTTCCAGCCAGGTGGCAAATCTGGATCAGTCTGAAAGGAGTGATCGCTCCATATATCTGCTGGAAAATGGAAAAAAAGAGAGGGTTTTATTCAAAGAGGAAACAATTACAGTCTTCCAATTTTACTACCAACAGTCAGGAGGATTCCACAGACAGATGTGTCCATAGCCCAAATGAGAACTGAAGCCATCCTATGGACACGAAGTATGGAAAGAGGGGGAATACGGAAAGAAACATGGAAAGAACTGGAAGGTTGACACTTGAGAACATGGATATAAAGGACCCATTATCAAGTCATCTTACAGCTCCAAGGACCCTATGAACTAACAGGCTAAAGCTCCATTAGTCAGAATCAACTACCCAAGCAAAATTTGCACGGCTACACACAAAACCTACTGTATCCCTTTGTACATTTGTAAGATTTACTGTTTGGGATCATATATCATTCCCAGCGATGAGTACAACTCTAATGTTCTTTAACTGCTTTCTGGATGAGTTACTGGATTTATGAGTACTGGATTTATACCTTTCATTTGCTTTAACAACTCCTCCCATTTGATTGTAAACATCTACAACGTAGCATGTCTTTCGTAATACTCTAGCATTCTAAACTGCACACAGAAGATTCTCAAGGAGGGCAGACTGAAAAAGCCTTGGAATTCGAAAAGGAACCAGACTGACTCTAAAAACCGGCCAGTAATATAAATGCATGAAGGAGGATAGGTGTGGGATACAACAGAGAATGGTGAGGATGGTGGCAAACTGGTAAGCACGTGCAAAGTCCAAAGGCATTTAAATTCAAAAAATAATTTTTTAAGAACTGTATGTGTGTGGGGGAAATAAAATACACCTACTGGGCAATTTCAGTCATCCCTGGCTTATATCAATATTTTATTAATTTACTGGATAACTATTTGTTTTTTAAAAATCTCATTTTTGGCCTTCTTTGAGTTGAGTATGAGATGGATTAAAGTGCTAGAGAAGAGAGGAGAGACATAAGGAAGCAGAGTAAGAAATCCATAGAGAGGGAGGCATAATGGAGGAATTGCAGGTGGCTATTATCAACATACATAGGTAGAAAAACTTAATAAACTTGTGCTTTAAATCTAGGGATCACTTCATTCTAAGGATGAGGCCCTTTTCTGTGTGGTCATTCACAAGAGGCTGCAGCCTTTTCTTTTTCTTTGTTTTTTTGCGGTACGCGGGACTCTCACTGTTGTGGCCTCTCCCGTTGCGGACGGAGCACAGGCTCCGGACGCGCAGGCTCAGCGGCCATGGCTCAAGGGCCCAGCTGCCCCGCAGCATGTGGGATCTTCCCGGACCGGGGCACGAACCCGTGTCCCCTGCATCGGCAGGCGGACTCTCAACCACTGCGCCACCAGGGAAGCCCGAGGCTGGAGCCTTTACAGCAATTTAAATGAGAAAGTGTGTGGGCCTTGCTCTCAGCAAATGTCACTGCATCCTGTGGGCTGGCGTCACTGAGGCTGCTACAGCCGCAAGAAGAAAAAAAGAAACCAAACAAAGAAGTTGATTAAGGCTATGGGCACAGATGTGCATTCATGCAGTTGGTTAGCATCCCAGCATTCACTTTTCTCATTTAAATCTGCCAGAGGCAAAACTGCCACTTGT
Source organism: Globicephala melas (assembly GCF_963455315.2). NCBI lineage: Eukaryota > Metazoa > Chordata > Mammalia > Artiodactyla > Delphinidae > Globicephala > Globicephala melas. Next base: position 64,966,164 of record NC_083318.1, read on the forward strand.
CTCAAATTATGATGGAAATTTCCCCTCCCCCTACAGGAAATTAAGCACAATTAAATAATTTCAAGTTACCCAAATCTTTCAGAAGCAACTCGAAACAAACATGTGCATACACTCCTCTGTCCTGTCTCCGTTTTAGGGGGTGAGACGGTTGTTTCTGCTGTTATTTTGTTTTAAATATTTCAACTGGGATGGGAAAGGTAAAATACACAGGTCTTGGTATTAAGTTGGAGAAAACCCTACCAAGGGTGTTCCCTTGTCCAATTCTAGCAGCTCAGACAACAAGCTCGAGATGGAAACTAAAAGGACATAAAGAGGACGCTAGTTACCGTTTCTGTTGTTTTTAAGGTCTGAGGGCCTGAATTTACACATGTATCCCCGTTGTCTCTACAGCTGGGACATTAGCATATACGAAGAATAGCTACATAACACTATGAGAATATAAAATCACATCAGCACAAGGGCAGAGACCAAGGTCAGCAGTCTTAAGGTGTGGCTTTCCAAAGTGGTTGAGAGGGGCCTTGGGCTGCATGGCAGAAAGTGGTCTGTTCTGTTTCAACCAGACCCATTCACTTATATTTGGTTTATATTTTGAATTTCTGGTGAGATTTTGTTGGAATAAAAATTACAAGGTGGGTTATTCTGTTGCTAAAGATTGGTGATGATCAGATGATGATGATGAAGGAAGTGAGGTGGGCACATCTACAATATTATCAGCAGTTCAGAATCATTTATAGAATCCCTTCCGCATCACCCTACCCTGGTTGTAAGGAATGTAAGCCCCGTGAGGGCAAGCAGACATTATCTCTGTCATGTTCACCATCATATTCCCAACACCTAGCATGGCAGGTGTTCAATTACAATGAGCTGGATGAATGGAGGATAGATGGTGGATGGATGGATAGACAGAAGGGTAGACAGAAGAAAGGAAGATAAGAAGGAAGAATGCACAAAGAAGCAGGGAGAAATAAGTGAATGAAGTCCTGAATGATGGGAATTGAACTTGGCACTTAGCAAAAGAGAATTCTGAAGAAATCAGTTCTGCGTAATTTCATAAAACAGAGCAACTTCACAAAGCTCGGGAATACTAGCTTCTAGTTAAGAGCATGTCTACTTCCCTTGAAGGCATATGTGAATGTTGTTATGGACAAAAAGAAATACAATATGATAAACTGGAAAGAGTCCTGGGCTGGAGTTGAGATTTTGTTTCATTTTTTTATTGATAGGTTCCACAGGAACAGCAAGAAATATGCCTTCTGAGGTACCTCAGTGCCACTACACTTCATTTTGTTTAATCTTCAAAGCCCCAATGTGCTTTGTTTTCCTACATAGAACTATGTACACCTTTAAATAAGTACCCTGGACCTTATTCAACAGGTCACTGGTTTTCAAATGTTATCAAATGGGGGAGGAGGACAGTGGTGCAGGTAGGTGGAACTCCAGGCCTGTCCAGAGTCTTTTGACTGTTGCAGCAACATTTTTACCTGTTTTAAATATTGGTCTTGTATGCACGATTTTCCTTGAAAACAGGGATTAGTTGAATGCTCACATCAATCCCATCAGAAGGTAAGAGTGGGAATAATAGCCAGCCAAGACAAGAAGCCGGGCCTTTCAAGGCTTAAACCCAAGTTCTCGTAATGCTGCCATGAGGTTCTCAGCAGCTGGTGACAACTGTGCTGTTATTAACAGTAAAAGTAACAGGGATGCTGATGTGGGCTGTGGGCTGAAACACCCAGCTGCTTTATTGCTTCTCTACTGCAGGAGCTTGTGGAGTGTCCACTGCTGCCCTATGAAGGACACACTATGGTTATCCCATTTCTAAGGCTCGGAGAGGACGGCAGTTTGGTTTAAAGCCAAGGGGGTAAACTATGTCCCTATGTAGAAATGGATGTTACTTTTTCAGAGATCTGAGAAAAATCAGTTGTGGTCAGCTTGGGGGAATTTAGAAGGTGTATAAACGGGGCGGGGGCAGGGGAGGGACACATAAGAAAGGACACAATGGCTTCAAGTCTGAAGCTATGAGACCGGCCAGCTGACCTGACCAAGGTTACAGAGTTGGTGAGTGAGGGCACCAAGATTTGCCCTGGAGACTAGGTACATCCATGCAAGGACACTTCCAATATAGGTGTTGCATAGGGTCCTCCCTTCCGTGTCTCCCTCTCTAATTCTGCATCCAGTAAACCCAGGCAGCCACTTCAGCGGGTCCATGGATCTGCAGCCTCTCCCACTGGAAACCCGAGGATCCTATTCCACACTCGGGCACACAGCAGAGACTGAGATCCCACCTATTTCTCCCTCCTCCCTTCCCTACAGGATCTCACTGCTAAGAAGCTTTATGGTCTCCTGTCATGTCATCACTGCATCACTGCATCTTGCTGAAGGCGCCTTCAAGGAGAAGAGGGAAGTGGGACACGGTTCAGTGGTAAGAGCAGAAAGCTATAGATATCCTTTCTAAGTGGCTCTGTGGCCCACGTTGTCATTTGCAGTTTTGTTCCAGAAGCAGGGCCTGGAAGTCGGAGTGTAAAAATAGCAAGGCTGAGAGCCCCAGAAAGTCTCTCTTGTGCTGGGAGCCTCTTGGGCCAAGAGCAAAACTTGGCATAGAAACAAGGAGCCCGTCTATGAGCAGCAAGGACCTGCCCCTTCCAGCCGCCTTGGGCGCCAGTGCCGCTGCTGGCCTGGCGCCACCTCTACCACTTCTCTCCTGCTCTCCTCCCTGGTCTGTGTGTGAAGCAAGCCTGCCTCTCATCACCCTCTCCCCTGGGTTCACTTGCAGGAACTGAAGGGTCAAATGAAAACGAATTAGCATCTAGCAGCAGCTGGAAATCTCCCCTCTTGCTCCGGAGGCCACAGGAAGAAGGGATGGGTGAGCTAGGATTCTAAATTTGGCAACGTCTGCAGTGCAGAGCACAAGAGGCCTCCCTCTGGCCCTCTTAATGGCACTCACTCCCTTCCTTGACAGTTGTATACCCAGTGCCTTCAGTGTGTACGGCAGGGGGTGAGCACCTTTCGAAGAAAGAGGAGACAGATTAACTCATTCAACAAATATTTCCTGTCTACTCTGTGCCAGGCATTCTTCTAGGGCTGGGGGGCACGGAGTTCGTCAGACAGACCTGGGTCCAGCATCCGTGAACTGGGGCAGTGGTTCTCAAGGTTCACAGTCACCTGGAGAATCTGCTAGAACACAGACTGCTGGGTACTACCCACCCCCACCCCTCCGCCAAGGTTCTGACTCAGTTGCTCTGGGGCGGGGCCTGAGAATCTGCATTTCTAACAGTTCCCAGGTGGTGCTGATCTCTTGCTGCTGGTTTTGGGACCACACTTTTAAGAACCACTGGCCTAGGAAAACAGAAAAGGTAATTAATCTTTTCCACCAAACTCCATCTAACTGCTGGCTCCAGAGAATAAAAAATGTGAATTATATTCAATCATTCTTTCATTTATTCACCCACTTATTCATTCATTCTCTTGCACTGAGGACCTCCAATACATTCCAAGCACTATGCTAGAAGCTGAGAATACAGTAATGAATAAAAGAGGCAATTCAGGTATAATGATCAATTGGGTCTGGGGATAGGGTGGGCTATTTGGATAGGATGGTCTGAGGAAGGAACAATGTCACTCTAAACTAGAAGGGGCACCAGCCTTGGGAACAGACAAGAGAACAGCACTCCTGGAAGATGGAACAGCAAGTGCAAAGGCCATGTGGCAGGGAAGAGCCTGTTGTGTCATTACAATAGAAAGTCACTTGAATGAGATGTGAGTGGTCTAGGATAAGATTTAAGGGCATAAGGTCTAAGGATTCACCCTCTATGCAAAGGCAAGCTCCCGAAGCTCTTGTGTGGTCTGTGTTTTCAAAATCAGAATCAAAATCAGCACAATGCTCCCATTCTTAGAGAAGAAAAACCTCTCTCTTCGGAAGTCTTAGCTGCAGCTACTGCTGGCTTGTCTTTTGAGCACTGTTATTCCAGAGGGAGCCAGATGCCTTTATCCAAACTATCTGAATTTAGCTTTAAAACACTTTCTCCGGGACTTCCGTGGTGGCGCAGTGGTTGAGAGTCCGCCTGCCGATGCAGGGGACGGGGGTTCGTGCCCCGGTCCGGGAAGATCCCACATGCTGCGGGGCGGCTGGGCCCGTGAGCCATGGCCGCTGAGCCTGCGCGTCCGGAGCTTGTGCTCTGCAACGGGAGAGGCCACAACAGTGAGAGGCCCGCGTACCGCAAAAAAAAAAAAAAAAAAAAAAAGCATAAAAAAGGCCAAATTTCAAAAAAAAAAAACAACAAGAAACACTTTCTCCGGTCACCGGTGGTCTGCTTCCTTTGCCTCTCTTCTTTCCTAACTCACTACTTAGTCCCTTAATTTTTTCTGGACCTAGAACCTCCTTGTCAGAAAACAGCGAGAAGACTCTTCATTCCCTCCAGCTTCACCACCGACTTCTGAAGACAAGAGCGTGGAGCCAGGACTCCAGGTCTGGATCATTTATTATAGGTGTGCTGAGGGTTCCAGGCAGCATACAGAGGCTGTTTAGAACCCAGGGTGAAACTGTCCTCAGTCAAAGGAACTGGCAAAAACAATGACTGTGGAAAACAAGGGAATGCGCCCCAAATGTACAAAATCTGTGAGCGCTCTGACCCGCTGGCCTGCCAGACAGAGGGGAGGAAAGCTGACCTAAAACAGTTTCAGGGCCCCTGCTATTTCTTGATATTTATTTGCAGGGCCTATTTGGGACCCTAAAGTGTCTATCACAGCCTCAGAAAAATTCATGTTGTACTCAATTGAGCTTTCCTGTGGTTGCATTCTTTTTACAGGTGTAATAAACCTCTTAACAGTTTTGGGAGTGTTGATTTTCTAACTCTTTTTCCCTATTTTCCTTTAAAAACATTAAGATATTTAGTGTACCTGAAATATGTAGTTATTTGTAACTGAGGATTTTTCTGTTAAAGATTTTTTTAAATTTAATTTTATTTACTTTTTAATACAGCAGGTTCTTATTAGTTATCTATTTTATACATATTAGTGTATATATGTCAATCCCAATCTCCCAATTCATCACACCACCACCCCCCCCTCCCCGCCACTTTCCCCCCTTGGTATCCATACGTTTGTTCTCTACATCTGTGTCTGTATTTCTGCCCTGCAAACTGGTTCATCTGTACCATTTTTCTAGGTTCCACATATATGTGTTAATATATGATATTTGTTTTTCTCTTTCTAACTCACTTCACTCTGTATGACAGTCTCTAGATCCATCCACATCTCTACAAATGACCCAATTTCATTTCTTTTTATGGCTGAGTAATATTCCACTGTATATATGTACCACATCTTCTTTATCCATTTGTCTGTATACGGGCATTTCGGTTGTTTCCATGACCTGGCTATTGTAAATAGTGCTGCAGTGAACACTGGGGTGCATGTGTTTTTCTGAATTACGCTTTTCTCTGGGAATATGCCCAGTACTGGGATTGCTGGATCAGGTGGTAATTCTATTTTTAGTTTTTTAAGGAACCTCCATACTGTTCTCCATAGTGGCTGTATCAATTTACATTCCCACCAATAGCGCAAGAGGGTTCCCTTTTCTCCACACCCTCTCCAGCATTTGTTGTTTGTAGATTTTCTGATGATGCCCATTCTAACTGGTGTGAGGTGATACCTCATGGTACTTTTGATTTGCATTTCTCTAATAATTAGTGATGTTGAGCAGCTTTTCATGTGCTTCGTGGCCATCTGTATGTCTTCTTCAGAGAAATGTCTATTTAGGTCTTCTGCCCATTTTTTGATTGGGTTGTTTTTTTAATATTGAGCTGCATGAGCTGTTTATATATTTTGGAGATTAATCCTTTGTCCGTTGATTCATTTGCAAATATTTTCTCCCATTCTGAGGGTTATCTTTTTGTCTTGTTTGTAGTTTCCTTTGCTTTGCAAAAGCTTTTAAGTTCCATTAGGTCCCATTTGTTTATTTTTGTTTTTATTTCCATTACTCTAGGAAGTGGATCAAAAAAGATCTTGCTGTGATTTATGTCAGAGTGTTCTTCCTATGTTGTCCTCTAAGAGTTTGATAGTGTCTGGTCTTACATTTAGGTCTCTAACCCATTTTGAGTTTATTTTTGTGTACGGTGTTAGGGAGTGTCCTAATTTCATTCTTTTACATGTAGCTGTCCAGTTTTCCAAGCACCACTTATTGAAGAGACTGTCTTTTCTCCATTGTATATCCTTGCCTCCTTTGTCATAGATTAGTTGACCATAGGTGCATGGGTTTACCTCTGAGCTTTCTATCCTATTCCATTGAACTATATTTCTGTTTTTGTGCCAGTACCATATTGTCTTGATTACTGTAGTCTGTAGTATAGTCTGAAGTCAGGGAGTCTGATTCCTCCAGCTCCATTTTTTTCCCTCAAGACTGCTTTGGCTTTTCGGATCTTTTCTGTCTCCATACAAATTTTATGACTTTTTGTTCTAGTTCTGTAAAAAATGCCATTGGTAATTTGATAGGGATTGCATTGAATCTGTACATTGCTTTGGGTAGTACAGTCATTTTCACAATACTGATTCTTCTAATCCAAGAACATGGTATATCTCTCCATGTGTTTGTGTCATCTTTGATTTCCTGCATCAGTGCCTTATAGTTTTCTGAGTACAGGTCTTTTACCTCCTTACATATGTTTATTCCTAGGTATTTTATTCTTTTTGTTGCAATGGTGAATGGGATTGTTTCCTTAATTTCTCTTTCTGATCCTTTGTTCTTAGTGTATAGGAATGCAAGAGATTTCTGTGCATTAATTTTGTATCCTGCAACTTTACTAAATTCATTGATTAGTTCTAGTAGTTTTCTGGTGGCATCTTTAGGACTCTCTATGTATAGTATCATGTCATCTGCAAAGTGAGTTTTACTTCTTCTTTTCCAATTTGGATTCCTTTTATTTCTTTCTCTTCTCTGATTGCCATGGCTAGGACTTCCAAAACTATGTTGAATAATAGTGGCGAGAGTGGACATCCTTGTCTTGTTACTGATCTTAGAGGAAATGCTTTCAGTTTTTCACCATTGAGAATGATGTTTGCTATGGGCTTGTCATATATGGCCTTTATTATGTTGAGGTAGGTCCCCTCTATGCCCACTTTCTGGAGAGCTTTTTTTTTTATCATAAATGGGTGTTGAATTTTGTCAAAAGCTTTTTCTGCATCTATTGAGATGATCATATGGTTTCTATTCTTCAATTTGTTAATATGGTATATCACATTGATTGATTTGCATATATTGAAGAATCCTTGCATCCCTGGGATAAATCCCACTTGATCATGGTGTATGATTCTTTTAATGTGTTGTTGGATTCTGTTTGCTAGTAGTTTGCTGAGGATTTTTGCATCTGTATTCATCAGTGATATTGGTCTCTAATTTTCTTTTTCTGTAGTATCTTTGTCTGGTTTAGGTATCAGGGTGATGGTGGCCTCATAGAATGAGATTGGGAGTGTTCCTTCGTCTGCAATTTTTTGGAAGAGTTTGAGAAGGATGGGGTGTTAGCTCTTCTCTAAATGTTTGATAGAATTCACCTGTGAAGCCATCTGGTCCCAGACTTTTGTTCGTTGGAAGATTTTTAATCCCAGTTTCAATTTCATTACTTGTGATTGGTCTGTTCATATTTCTATTTCTTCCTGGTTCAGTCTTGGAAGGTTATATCTTTCTAAGAATTTGTCCATTTCTTCCAGATTGTCCACTTTATTTGCACAGAGTTGCTTGTAGTAGTCTCTTCGGATGTTTTGTTTTTTTGTGGTGTCCATTGTAACTTCTCCTTTTTCATTTCGAATTTTATTGATTTGAGTCCTCTCCCTCTTTTTCTTGATGAGTCTGGCTAAAGTTTTATCAATTTTGTTTACCTTCTCAAAGAACCAGCTTTTAGTTTTACTGATCTTTGTTATTGTTTTCTTTGTTTCTATTTCATTTATTTCTGCTCTGATGTTTATGATTTCTTTCCTTCTACTAACTTTGGGTTTTGTTTGTTCTTCTTTCTCTAGTTCCTTTACGTGTAAGGTTAGATAGTTTGAGATTTTTCTACTTTCTTGAGGTAGGCTTATATTGCTATAAACCTCCCTCTTAGAACTACTTTTGCTGCATCCCACAGGTTTTGGATTGTCGTGTTTTTGTTCTAATTTGTCTCCAGGTATTTTTTGATTTCCTCTTTGATTTCTTCAGTGACCTCTTGGTTATTTAGTAATGTATTGTTTAGCCTCCATGTGTTTGTGTTTTTTATGGTTTTTTTCCCTGTAACTGATTTCTAATCTCATAGCATTGTGGTTGGAAAAGATCCTTGATATTATTTCAATTTTCTTAAATTTACCGAGGCTTGATTTGTGACTCAAGATTTGATCAATCCTGGAGAATGTTCTGTGTGCACTTGAGAAGAAAGTGTAATCTGCTGTTTTTGGATGTAATGTCCTATAAATATCAATTAAATCTACCTGGTCTATTGTGTCATTTAAAGCTTCTGTTTCCTTATTAATTTTCTGTCTGGATGATCAGTCCATTGGTGGAAGTGAGGTGTTAATAGTCCCCCACTATTATTGTGTTATTGTCAATTTCCTCTTTTATAGCTGTTAGCAGTTGCCTTATGTATTGAGGTGCTCCTACGTTGGGTGCATATATATTTATAATTGCTATATCTTCTTCTTGGATTGACCCCTTGATCATTATGTAGTGTCCTTCCTTGTCTCTTGTAACAGTCTTTATTTTAAAGTCTATTTTGTCTGATATGAGAATTGCTACTCCAGCTTTCTTTTGATTTCCATTTGCATGGAATATCTTTTTCCATCCCCTCACTTTCAGTCTGTATGTGTCCATAGGTCTGAAGTGGGTCTCTTGTAGACTGCATATATATGGGTCTTGTTTTTGTATCCATTCAGCGAGCCTGTGTCTTTTGGTTGGAGCATTTAATCCATTCACGTTTAAGGTAATTATCGATATGTATGTTCCTATTACCATTTTCTTAATTGTTATTGGTTTGTTTTTGTAGGTCCTTTTCTTCTCTTGTGTTTCCCACTTAGAGAAGTTCCTTTATCATTTGTTGCAGAGCTGGTTTGGTGGTGCTGAATTCTCTTAGCTTTTGCTTGCCTGTAAAGCTTTTGATTTCTCCATCCAATCTGAATGAGATCCTTGCTGGGTATAGTAATCTTGGTTGTAGGTTCTTCCCTTTCAGCACTTTACATATATTGTGCCACTCCCTTCTGGCTTGTAGAGTTTCTGCTGAGAAATCAGCTGTTAAGCTTATGGGAGTTCCCTTGTATGTTATTTGTTGTTTTTCCCTTGATGCTTTCAATAATTTTTCTTTGTCTTTAATTGTTGTCAATTTGATTACTATGTGTCTCGGTGTGTTTCTCCTTGGGTTTACCCTGCCTGGGACTTTGCGCTTCCTGGACTTGGGTGGCTATTTCCTTTCCCACGTTAAGGAAGTTTTCGACTATAATCTCTTCAAATATTTTCTCAGGTCCTTTCTCTCTTTCTTTTCCTTCTGGGACCTCTATAATGCGAATATTGTTGTGTTTAATGTTGTCCCAGAGGTCTCTTAGGCTGTCTTCATTTCTTTTCATTCTTTTTTCTTTATTCTTTTCCACGGCAGTGAACTCCACCATTCTGTCTTCCAGGTCACTTATCTTTTCGTCTGCCTCAGTGTTTCTGCTACTGATTCCTTCTAGTGTATTTTTCATTTCAGTTATCGTATTGTTCATCTCTGTTTGTTTCTTCTTTAATTCTTCTGGTGTTTGTTCTTTAATTCTTCTAGGTCTTTGTTAAACATTTCTTGCATCTTCTCAATCTTTGCCTCCATTCTTTTTCCAAGGTCCTGGATCATCTTCACTATCATTATTCTGAATTCTTTTTCTGGAAGGTTGCCTATCTCCACTTCATTTAGTTGTTTTTCTGGGTTTTTTTTGTTTTTTTTTTTTGCGGTATGCGGGCCTCTCACTGTTGTGGCCTCTCCCGTTGTGGAGCACAGGCTCCGGACGTGCAGGCTCAGCAGCCATGGCTCACAGGCCCAGCCGCTCCGCGGCATGTGGGATCCTCCCGGACCGGGGCACGAACCCGTGTCCCCTGCATCAGCAGGAGGACTCTCAACCACTGCACCACCAGGGAAGCCCTGGGGTTTTATCTTGTTCTTTCATCTGGTACAAAGTCCTCTGCCTTTTCATTTTGTCTGTCTTTCTGTGAATGTGGTTTTCCTTCCACAGGCTGCAGAACTGTAGTTCTTGCTTCTGCTGTCTGCCCTGTGGTGGATGTAGCTATCTAAGAGTCTTGTGCAAGCTTCCTGATGGGAGGGACTGGTGGTGGGTAGAGCTGGGTGTTGCTCTGGTGGGTAGAGCTCAGTAAAACTTTTATCACTTGTCTGCTGATGGGTGGGGCTGGGTTCCCTCGTGTTGGTTGTTTGGCCTGAGGCGACCCAGCACTGGAGTCTATCCAGCTCTTTGGTGGGGCTAATGGCGGACTCTGGGAGGGCTCACGCCAAGGATTACTTCCCAGAACTTCTGCTGCCAGTGTCCTTGTCCCCAAGGTGAGCCACAGCCACCCCCCCGCCTCTGCAGGAGACCCTCCAACACTAGCAGGTAGGTCTGGTTCAGTCTCCTATGGGGTCATTGCTCCTTCCCCTGGGTCCCGATACACACACTACTTTGTGTGTGCCCTCCAAGAGTGGAGTCTCTGTTTCCCCCAGTCCTGCAATCAAATCCCACTAGGCTTCTAAGTCTGATTCTGTATGAATTCCTCCTCCTGCTGCCATACCCCTAGGTTGGGAAGCCTGACGTGGGGTTCAGAACCTTCACTCCAGTGGGTGGACTTCCGTGGTATAAGTGTTCTCCAGTTTGTGTGTCACCCACCCAGCAGTTATGGGATTTGATTTTACTGTGATTGCACCCCTACTACTGTCTCAGTGCGGCTTCTCCTTTGTCTTTGGATGTGAGGTATCTTTTTTGGTGAGTTCCAGTGTCTTCCTGTCGATGATTGTTCAGCAGTTAGTTGTGATTCCAGTGCTCTCGCAAGAGGAAGTGAGCGCACATCCTTCTACTCCACCATCTTGAACCAAGCTCTGTTAAAGATTCTTGAGTAAATGTTCCAAGAACTCACTATTTAAATGGTTCTTAAATTTGGGCCTGGCAATACTGTATACTTTGTGTATTTTTATCAAATGTTTTGGCATAAGATCAACACAATATTTCTTAATTTAAACTCACTGGGGACATAGTTTTTGCTGGGCTTACTCTATTAAATTTGTTTCAGGGCCACATTACTATCACAGGCAGGAGCTCTGGAGAGAGTGGACAGTCTTGAATCTCAGCTCCAATGCTGGCTAGCTGTGTGACCTCGGACAAACAGCTTAATTTCTAATGGCCTGTCTGCTTACTATGACAGAACTGATGACAGCTTCTGTGCCATACAGTTGATGTGGAACAGAGTGCCTAGCACAAAGCCAGGCATGTAACAATCACTCATTAAATGTCTGTTACTATTCGCTATTTATTACTTCATTCAAATGTGGCTTTGGGGGAAAATACTATGTAATAGAAACATTTTTGAAATGGCATCAACCATAGTGCATTTCATTGAAAAACTAAGACTTCTGAGAGTTTGCAACCACCAAATGTGTTTTTACTGAAAAGGTAGTTTTTATTTAGATCAAGAAAACTAGATGAGAACAGTGGTCACTTACATATCAATTCAGAAACAACATATCACATGAGGACCCACTGGTCTGAGTTTGCGGCACCTCTTTAATAAGCATGTGGGGGCTTCCCTAGTGGCGCACTGGTTAAGAATCCATCTGCCAATGCAGGGGACATGGGTTCGAGCCCTGCTCTGGAAAGATCCCACATGCCACGGAGCAACTAAGCCCGCGCACCACAACTACTGAGCCTGCACTCCACAGCCCATGAGCCACACCTACTGAGCCCTCGAGCCACAAGTACTGAGCCCACGTGCCTAGTGCCTATGCTCTGCAACACGAGAAGCCACCGTAATGAGAAGCCCGCGCACTGCAATGAAGAGTAGCCCCTGCTCGCCACAACTAGAGAAAGCCCACACACAGGAACGAAGACCCAACGCAGCCCCCCCCCAAAAAAAATCAGCATGTGGTTGCTTTATGTCATGCAGTTGAGCCATTGAAGAAGCAGAAATGAAATCAGAACAAAATAGTTTATGAAGTCTGCTTTATTATTTAAGACATCCTTCTTCTGAGACTGTTTCTGCTCTACCTTATGTCCTCAAGAAAGTATGTAGGGACTTCCCTGGTGATCCAGTGGGTAAGACTCCACATTCCCAATGCAGGGGGTCCAGGTTCAATCCCTGGTCAGAGAACTAGATGCCGCATGCATGCCACAACTAAGAAACCCACATGGCACAATTAAAGATCCAGCATGCCTCAACTAAGACCTGGTGCAGCCAAAATAAATAAATATCAAAAAAAAAAAAAAAGAAGAAAGTATGTAAATAGGAACTGATCCGATGATGGTGGAAAATAAAAGGGAAATTATGCCTCTCTGTTCACAGACTGTTAACCAAAATAAAAACAGAGTCAGGGGGACTCTGCAAAGACAAATTTAAAAACTAAAGGGCATGAAATGTAAGCCACTAAAAATTATCCAGGGGGAAATATTGGTATTTGTAAATATCCAATCATACATCCATACCTATACATAGATATAACTGAAGTTAATCATATGACCTGGCTGCAGAATATTTTAAATATCATAATAAGGTCTCATCCGAAACACACAATAAAACATGCATTTTCTTACAGGTTATAAAAGGAGATACTAAAATTTTAAGATATGAAATATAACCTAAAACACTATTTCCTTTTAGAGCGTGCACAAAGTAGCATAATTTACAATCACTATTGAGAAGCCGCAGGCTAAAAGTCTTCCCTCCCCTCCAAAAAATGTAAAAATAAAACCTTAGAACTTGAATGCAGAATAGTACTTTAAGAAAGCTACAGACCATTTCAATAACCTCAATTTTGTTTTCCTAAGACGTGCTGGGAAACACCTGTGTTGAAGCCAACCAATCTCTAAAATTCAAAAGTCTATTCACACAAAAAAAACGGAGAATGGGTGCAGGTGGGCATGCTCTTGAATCAGCAACTTGCTGGTGATTTTAAAAAGTAAAGGTTGCAACATATTTATATAAAATTGCTAGGCAGGTTTATTACTTTTTCCTCCAGTTGTCTGACTATACCACTCAACTAACTGAATGGCAGCAATGCATCCTGTTCAATAGCAGACGGGATTATTCAGGTTTGGCAGGAAGATCAACAAGTCAGCCCTAATATTCTTTGCTTTCAAGTTTAGGTATTTAGTGCCTAAACACCGTGTAACAGGAAGACCTATAAGCATATGGAGATGAAGCAACTGTACAACATCGTTCAGAGAACCTGTCCAGCTGCCATGTCTGCAGTCAACCAACCACACATCTTCCTCATTTGATTATTCCTTCACAGTGAGCAGTTGGAGAAAAGACAAAATGCCACCTCGGGCAGCAATCTTTCTTTGGCTTCCATGCAATTACACAGATACAATTACTACTGGCACCATACTCTTTCAAGGTAGACAGGTCTGAAAGTATATTAAATAAAGCCTGTTTTCTTTTCCACTATTTTGGCAGGGTCTTCAATACACTTTTCTCTTAAGAGCTGTGGTCCTCCTCAGGCTGGTACACAAGAGCACTGATAACAAGGTGGAAGCTATTCTAGGGGCTGCCTAGACCAACTTCAAGGTCATTATTATTCTATGCAGTGGCATGAGAGGCCTGGCCTTCTCATCTCCATTAAGTATTAGGACAAAAGATGATTATGGAGAATCTAGGAAATCAACAAAGTATTCAACAACCAACTACAATTTGGCCTTTTATCAGCGTGTTAAAAGCACAAGTGGAAGGGGATGCCATCTTTTCTAAAGTCATAATCGGTGTGTGGGAGCATACAGAACTATACTCCCATAGATTAAAATGTGTGTATTTTGTTTCTGATACAAGAACAAGAGCATGCACTTCTAGAGCACTATGGAATTTTCAAAGTCCTGTAACTAATTCAATCTCATTTGATCCCACAACATCTTACAAGACAGGTACAAGAGATACGATTCCCATTTTACAGGTAAAGATACAGATTTCAGCAACGTTATATAACTTGATCAAGGTTGGGAAACTGGTTGTCATTGACTGTGGAGAAATCTCAGTGTATTTTTGTTTGGGAACCATTCTATTTGCTAAATGTATTTTTAAAGGTTAAGTGCCCTTTAAAAAATCAGCATAACTTTAGTAATTTGTCCAGTATGCCTAAGTGGTTAGTGGACAAGCTTTAACATTTGACGTAAAATGTAAAATAGGGTTTTTAGGCTGTGGATGGGGCGGAGGAGTTCAGAGAGAAATGTTTTTCTGAGATTAACTTTTAAAAACACATTTAAAAGGATCAGGGTAGGGCTTCCCTGGTGGCGCAGTGGTTGAGAGTCCCCCTGCCGATGCAGGGGACGCGGGATCGTGCCCCGGTCCGGGAAGATCCCACATGCTGCGGAGCGGCTGGGCCCGTGAGCCATGGCCGCTGAGCCTGCGCGTCCAGAGCCTGTGCTCCGCAATAGGAGAGGCCACAACAGTGAGAGGCCTGCGTACCGCAAAAAAACAAAAACAAACAAACAAAAAGGATCAGGGTAAAAGCTGTTTTTTATTACTCTTCTGAAATATTTATTCTCTACCTAAATTAAAAGAGAATTTTTTCTCTTTTAAGCAGCTTATATAAAATATATAAATGTATTTGAAACCAATAAAATAACATGAGAAAATAGAGCCATGGAGTTGAGAAGAAATTTAATTTCTAGCCCCTAAAATTTACAAAGTTTTAGTTATCTAATAAAAGAAGTTTACCGAAACAGAAACTTTTTCCTAAGCACCAAATCTAAGAGGAACTTAGCATGTGGTAAACAGCACTGGAAGTAGAAAGGCAGTAACTGATGATCGTTTCACATTGCATCTAGGTGGTTTTATTTTGTAATCTTGTTCTAAATTATAATCATGTTGTACACTAGGTAATTACGTGTAAACTTTTTTTTTAATAATAAAGTTAACTGGGCAAACCATTCTGTGCTTTTCCTTTTGTCTATGAGAAGCCTGGTGTTTGGGTCTCATAAATAAAGCAGCCGACACTACAAGGTGTTCATCAATGTCTTCTTCCTTTTTATTGGACACATGGCCATCTAGAATACATTTCTCAGCTTCCCTTGCATGCAGGTAACATTCTAACTATTGGGATGTAAGTACAAGGACTGGATGGCAGCTTCTAAGAGCCTTCCTTATAAAATAGCTGGCAGGCACATTTTTTTCTGGCTGCCTGGAACAGACAAGCTGCCTTGGACTGTGAGTACTCTGGCTATACCCTAGGTATGCTGGAGTAGTAAGGTCAAGGAATTTGGGTTCCTGAGGTCTTTGTGGAACAGAGCCACTATATCGGTGGACTGCCAGGTTTCTTCTACGTGAAAGGGAAATACATTTCTATTGTAATAAGTCACTGTTATTTTAGAGTCTTGTATTACTAGCAGTTGAAGTTGATCCTAACTCATTCATCTAATGGCAGGAAACTGAATTCCAGACCTAGTACCTAGGAAAGAAACAGCTTCTAATGGATTGTCTTTGCAACCCCATATTCAATACCAAACTTACAGGCATCTAAATTATAGAGTTGAGTTAAGAAACCCAGGTTCCTGGCTCCCAACTCCTCCGACACTGTCCAAAACAGCATATTGTTGGAATATAACCTTGTTGGTTATCATTCATTCATTTTCACCCCCACCAATCCAAGCATTTTCACCTCATCTCCAACTCTTGTAAAAAAATACCAAATGCAGACACTGTGTTGGGCCTAATTTTTCACAAACCTCAAAAAAAGTATCTATCAGGATTCAACCAACCACAAGCAACATTCAGCCATTCATTTGACTCAAGGCTTTTGATTCTTTGATTTATACCATCCTCCTCCCCTACTCTTTCCAATTCTAGGTCAGGAGACAAAAACAAAGGTTCTCCAGGGGAAAACAAAATGGCAAAACCTATTAGCTGATGTACACCTGTGCAATAGCTTGGTTATTCTTTTCCAGCAATGAAAGAGTGGTATGCAGAGCTCTGAGTTTTCCAAAGATGCTGAGGCTACTGGCAGAAAAGAGGCAGGGGTATTTGTGGATCCCATCTGCCAAGGATGCACGTGTAGAAAGTCTCATTTTTTTTACGCTTCTCATAATAGAACCGAGCATAAGACAGTATTAGGTAATTGGTCCAAAATTCCAGGAAAGGACAAGTAAACAGAATAATTATTCTCGAAAATCTCAAACAATAAATTAGTGCTCAAAGTTTAGAAGGATTTCTTTAGTGATCAAGATGTGGAACTATCTGGTGTTTAAGTTGTGGGTCCTCAGAAGCAAAAAGATCAGAAAAAGTGGCATAGAGACGCTACTAATCACAAATTAAACAGATCGAAATTCCTTAAAGCCAAGATCAAGCTTGTTCCTCTTTTTATTTTAATCAACCGATTAAATGTACCATATTTACATGTACCGCATTTGCGATGTACCGCAAACATGTCTCACGCACAGTAGGTGTGCAATGTAAGCTTTCTGAAGGTAAGTGGATATAGCTGGGAGTGGCTCCCTTTTCTCATATCTCATCCTCTGAAACTGCAGAGGCTACCGAGATAACACCAATATGAATGAGAGCTATAGGAAAGCGGAGGACAAAGAAGGAAAGGAGGAAGAAAGAAAGGGAGCTAGGGAGGAAGGGAGGGAGGGAGGGAAAATGAGGCTGTGGCCTGTACCACTAAGCTGCCTGCCTCCTGAGTCCCAGCTGAGTTCTACCTTGCACTGACATCCAAAAAGAAAGTAGAACCACAGTTTGCTAGTTTTTATTTACCCACAAATGTACTGGTTACCCACTAGGCCATAAATCCCAGGCAATATGCTAAAATTATTTTCCTACTAGAAAAATGCTCCTGAAGCATTAGGGGTTTCTTATCTGCAGGGTGTCTGGGAAGGATTCCAAATTTATTATGCTACAGAAATAGGTTTCTTTTTCCTCGTCTCAAAATCTAAGCCTCTTACTTGTGAAAACTCTGATTCATACAAAGTTTTTGTTCTGGGTTAGTTCCATTTCCTTCTTTCTAGATCTACTGGTAGTTAGGGTCCATCTGTAAATGACGGTCAATCTGTTCATGAATTCTGATACTAAGCATCTTCCTCCTCAACTCTCCCTATTACTTCCTCTCTGAAAGAAATTACTATAACCTAAAGGCCTTTTGAGAGAAGACTCTGCTCAGCACACACAAATGATCCTTAGATCTCAGAAGTGGGTACAGAGGAATACTCTTTGGAAGCAAATGAATCAGACGCTGTGTCAAAGTCTTCCTTGTTGCAGGCAAAGAGGCAGAGATCAGTGGGGACAAGTGTATGACTACGTGGAAACTTCACCCAGCATAGTTGTTTGTGTTTCCTTCCTTGTAGAAACAAACTTTGTGTGTCTTCCTGTGTCACAGGTGCACTTTGATAAATGAACTGAGAGCAATTATCCCTCCCTTAGAAACTATTACAGTGGAAAGTACCTAACCATGGAGCCGGGACCGGAGAGGAGTTGAGTAAAATAAAACACTGTATTTTTGTTTTGTTTTGTTTTGTTTTATTCTCCTTGGAGAAACAAACAGCATAAATTACTTTTAAAAGGAAGAGTGCATTTTCAGTGTATATGTTCCATGGGATTTTTTTCTTTAAGGGTAATAACTATGTTTTTTCTTCCACTTTCTGCTTTGATGACTGATTCATTAAAAACACATATATTCTACTCTGCTGACAGAGCAAAAGTTGCAAATTTTCTTATTGTGAATAAAGGCTACTTGCACTTGGCCCAAATTCCAACTGGCCACCCTGGGAAAGCTGACCTGTTTCATGGCCACTGGGTCTGTTTGAGAAACACATTTATAAGAACTGAATTGGTTAGCGAGTCCTAAAAAAAAAAACCACAATTTGATTCACCTTACCAATCAAAAGGATCTGATTCAACAAACACTTACAATGCTGTATTTTTCACTGAACAAAATTATATAAAAGTATATCCAGGGCTTCCCTGGTGGCGTAGTGGTTAAGAATCTGCCTGCCAATGCAGGAGACACGGGTTCAAGCCCTGGTCCGGGAAGATCCCACATGCCGCAGAGCAACTAAGCACGTGCACCACAACTACTGAGCCTGAGCTCTAGAGCCCGCGAGCCACAACTACTGAGCCCATGTGCCACAACTACTGAAGCCCACGCGCCTAGAGCCAGTGCTCTGCAACAAGAGAAGCCACCGCAATGAGAAGCCCACGCACCGCAACGAAGAGTAGTCCCTGCTCACCACAACTAGAGAAAGCCTGCACATGGCAAAAAAGACCCAATGCAGCCAAAAATAAATAAATAAAATAAATACATTTTTTAAAAAGTATATCCATCAATAAAAATAAGATATCATTTTTTTTCAAAACAAGTAAATAATATACACCCTTTAACCCAGCAATACTAAGTGTAGAGCTCACACCTCCTCACATCGTTCCACTGGAGGATCCAAGCCAGGGTGTCCCCTGTGAGATTATGTACGGTGCTGGGGAAAGGGGCACACCCTGGGAGCCCACCATTCTACAAGGGGAAAGGGAAACACCAGAGTGCCATGCGGCAGTTAGAAACAATGCATTAAATGTCCACCCAGCCTTATGGATAGATCTCTAAAACAAAGCGCATGGGGAAAAAACACCCTTTAAATAAATTAAGAAAACACACACAAAAAACAATAATGTACATCGCAGGTACACTTCTGAACAGAAAGTTACACATTAAACACATTAGGATCGTTGCCCATGGGTGGAGAGAATAGGAGCGAGGTAAGGGAATAAAACAGGAGGTAATTAAGTAAGAACATAAAACAAGATGTTTTATATGGGCCAGTGATGAAAATACATCATGAATTGTGGCCTATGATTAACTCAACTGTCTGCAACTGAGGTCCAAATCAAACTCACTTTTTCACATTTACATATTTTCCTTAACAATAAAAACACTAATTTTGAAAAATCATCAAACATAACAGCCACTGTTTAGGTAGCTACTGAAGTGGCCCAGGGCTCTGAAAAGGCCAAAGTTCCAGGGCTGTGATGTCCAATATGGTAGCCACTAGCCACATGGGGCTACTGAACACAGGAAATGTGGTTAGTCCAAGTGACGATGTGCTGCCAGTGTAACACACACTGAACCTGGAAAACTCAGCATAATAAAAAGAATATAAATATCTTATTAATAATTTTTATACAGATTATATGTCAAAATTATAATATTTTGTTTTTTTAAGATGAGATTGTTTATTTATTTACTTTATTTGGTTATTTGGTTGCGCCGGGTCTTAGTTGTGGCAGGAAGGCTCCTTAGTTGTGGCTCACCAGCTCCTTAGTTGTGGCTCACCAGCTCCTTAGTTGTGGCATGTGAACTCTTAGTTATGGCATGCATGTGGGATCTAGTTCCCTGACCAGGGATTGAACCCAGGCCCCTTGCATTGGGAGCGCAGAGTCTTAACCACTGTGCCACCAGGGAAGTCCCAATATTTCAGATATACTGGGTTAAATAGTAAGATACACGATTAAAATTAATTTCACCTGTTTCTTTTACCTTATTTTAATGTGGTTATTAGAATATTTACTATTACATATGTGGTTCACATTGTATTTCTAGTGGATGGCACTGCTCGGAGGCCTCCAGTAAGCCAGGGGTACAAGAGGGATCCTTTCTATAAAAATTTCTTTGGAGCCTCAAACTGGAAGGTCCTGAAAAACATAATATGGGCCCCTGACTGGAAGGATATAAAAGCAGTGCAGGATTAAATATTAAAATTCTAGGTCAGGAATTGCCAACAATTTTGAACCACTCACAACCTTCCACTGCTTTCATTTTAAAACGTCTCGAGGATTAATGCTGCTCTTCAGAAATTTAAGCCCAGTCCTCTAAACTAAAGGAAAAGAAATTCCAAAGCTATGGTTTAAAATAATAAGATATAGTTGGAAAAGCCCGATATAATTTATCAATATAGTTGCACAAATATATGATTTAATCATCCACTCCTGGGAGGTGCTTTTTCAAAATCAAAATGACCTTGGCAGTAACAATTTAGAGATTATGTATTCAGTAATCCCCCCTCTCTCCCTTGCTCGTTTTCTCTCTCTGACACGTGTGGTCCTTTGTCACATGTGGACTATTATTTCCTGCACTCTTTTGTGTGGACCAATGGCCACCTATTAAAGGCCTCTAGGCTCCTTTATGACAAGACCATAGCGTTTTTACCCTTGTATCCCTGGCACTGAGTACAATGCTTAGCACATAATGGATGGTCAATAACTACCCATCAAAGTAACCAGAAGTGAGTGTTTCTAGAGGGGCAGGCTGAGATGTTTGGGGAAGAATAGAGTCAGATAACTTATTTTCTTGAGATTGCTTAAAAAAAATGATGAAAAAGTACCAAATACTCAACAATGTTTCCATTTCATCAACACCAGCATCCACGTTGTTTACTTGAAGTGCTTGCCACGTGTCAGGCACTGTTCTAAGCACCTCATGTTTATCCATTCACTTACTCCTTACGAGAACCTTTTTAAGGTTGGTGTTATCTTATCGCCATTTTATAGATGATGCTTAGAGAGGGTAAGTCACTGACTCTTGGTTTCCACAGCTAGTAACAGCAGAATTGGGATTCAAGGCAGGCAGCCACACACCAGAACCCTTGCTCCCGAGTACCTGTTAATCAATACACAAAACTATCTATTTCAGGAAATGAATCTGGAGCGGTACAGCGCCCTCATACTCACGGCCTCCAACCCCAACAGACTGCATGAGTCCAAGCTCTCAAGAGCCTCACCTGGATTCGAAAGTGGCTCATAATCAATTACGGTGACTACACGGCTCCTGCTAGTCATACTGCAGCTGGTAATCTCCCAGAGAACACCCATTTCAACCACTCCCTGTTCTTGTTCCTGCACAAAAGAAATCGACCTCCTTTAGCATGGCAGTGCATCGAATCAATGCCCCCTTCAATGCCTTCCGCGCCCTCTGCCCTCTCACTCCCTTATGCCCCTTCCAGGCCAGGCCGGGTGCGTACTCAGTGTCTCGCAACAAGCCATACATTTCTGCATCCCTGTGCCTTTGCTTGTGCTGTTTCCCTGCACTGGAATCCCCTTCTCCATTGCCTCCACACTAAAACCTGGTCACCCTTCAAGGGTGGGTTCCTCCAAGAGACTTTTCCTAATCATCCATTTTTTTAATTAACCATTTCCTCCCTGTACGACCACCTCCCTTTAGAGATCATTTAGGACAATTTTCTACTTAGGGTAAAACAAAGAATGTTGCCCACCATCCAGTTCTACAAGGATTAAGTCATTAGCCACTGCAGCTGCTGCCTGAAACAGTACACTCTGAAAGGAATTCAAGATGAAAACAGGATAACGCACTCTGTGCTTTGGAAAAAACAGGCCGCTTAGATGGTTAGAGATATCTCAGGAGAAAAAAAACAATTTTTTTTTCGGGGGGGGCGGGGTGCTGTGTCTCGCGGCTTTCGGGATTCAGTTCCCTGACCGGGGACTGAACCCAGGGCCACAGCGGTGAAAGTGCCGAGTCCTAACCACTGGACCACCAGGGAAGTCCCAAAAAACAATTTTTTTAATGAACCCCGATTCTTGCATCTTCCCATACATAAGCACTAAAAGCATTAACTGAAATATCTGATCCTCGTGACTAGCAGTAACCTTTTACTGAGATGTATGCTTGACTGCGCGTATTCCCCTGCCAAAACCATACGTACACTCAAGAGCTAGCTGAGAGGCTGTCTCCCAGCCTATTATTCACTAAGACCTGGAGTAAAATTCAACTGACAGCTCTTACGCTGTGGATTTTCTTTCAGTCGACGTTAGTATTATAGTTTCCAGTGTGATACACGCATCTCCCTCAGCTCCTGAAGGCCAGAGTCAAGGTTCATATGTGTGTGGGATCCACAAAGGATGCCGTTGAGAGAGAAAGTGGAATGTGAGGTGGAAGCTACTTTTCATAGGGCCCCTACACAACCACATTTTTAAGCTCAGAATTTATTATACAGGCAACAAAACGCTATCGAAAGTTTTGAGCAGGAGACTCCATATGTTTTGAGAATATTATTACTGACAAGACAGAAAATAGACGAGATAGAATTGTATGTATTAATGCAAAATTTATGTATTATAACACATGTTCAAAAATTACATATCAGTAATAGATGTGAAAATAGAGCCCAAATAACACATAATTACCAATTCTCCATCCCTATTTAGTTTTGCTATCAATATAAATCAGTGATTAAAAACGCAATCACTGGCCATTTGAAAGAGTCTTTCTTCCCAGCGTGTAACTGTTGTCATGACAACATGACTTCCGGCTGTATCTCTGTGAACAAGCTTATGTTTAAAAGGAGAGGATGAGGATCAATCAGTTTAAATAAAGAATACATTGACCAATTTTGAAATGTAAGGAAATGTGTCTCAACCAACGTTACCCAGTATAATCTCTTTAAATCCCCGTAAGTAACAGAACCAGGCTGGGTGTTTTTAATCAATAAAATCATGCTTTAGCATCTATATTCTTTACATATAATAATAACATGCACCTAAGTTCTACACACTAGTCCTGTAATTAGTGAGGAATTTTTCAAAACATATCTTGCTCTTACACTTACTGGTATTATCCTAAATCTTCCTTTCAGAGGTCACCCGTCTTTCTTCTGTCTCATCCCTTCTGAAGGATGTACTCTCATTAGGAACTGATTCTTTGATTCCAAGGAGATGGGATGGGGGTGCAGGGTGCTTCCAAATTATCTAAATGTTGGACATCTTGCACGACTATACAAATTAATTTGAAATTCTGTGAGAACTAGTAATTATTTGTGAATAAGAACCACAAACAATAAAAAGCTGACTAAAAGTTTATAAATAGAATCAATTTTCTTATTTTTTTAACAGGCACTGGATTTTCGATGAACATTGTCTATTAGAAAGTCTGTTGAGATCAATAAATCTAATCTTAAAAATTTTAAAAAAATAAACCATTTTCACCTCTCCTTACCTCTCTTTTTGTGCCAAAGGCATTTAAACTAACTGCATTTGGATTTTTGTTTGTTTGAAGACTGAAGGTGGCTTCCTGCATCCACCTTACTTCAGTAATGGTCTTGCCCAGAGGACCAGAGTGACATATAATGCTATCCCGAGAGATTCCCTAGCCTCGGGCTAGACTCAGAGTGGTCCCTACCTCTAGGGGACACTTGAAAATGTATGGGAGTGTTTGGGGTTCTCACAATGGGTGGAGGCGCCACTGGTGGGTGGGAGCCAGAGATGCTAAATGTCCTACAATGAGCAGGGCAGTCTAGCAAGGGTAAACAACTGTCCTGGTTTTCCTGGAACACTTCTCATTTTATTTTTATATTTTTAAACTTTTAATTTTATATTGGGGTAGAGCTGATTAACAATGTTGTGATGGTTTCAGGTGCACAGCAAAGTGACTCAGCCACACATATACATGTATCCATTTTCCCCCAAACTCCCCTCCCATCCAGGCTGCCACATAACATTAAGCAGAGTTCCCTGGGCTATACAGTAGGTCCTTGTTGGTTATCCATCTTAAATACAGCAGTGTGTACATGTCGATCCCAAACTTCCTAACTATCCCTTCCTCCCACCCTTCCCCCCTCGTAACCATAAGTTCGTTCTCTGAGTCTGTTTTGTGAATGTGGAACTCTCTTGATTTTAGCACTGAAAGTCCTGAATCCTAGGAAACCTCCCAGTCCCAAGCAAACCATCACCTTAAGTCCAGCATAAATAAAGGTCTGTCACTGTCAAACATTGGAGAGCTTCCTCTCTCAAGGGTAGTAAGTATACATTTGCCCCTCTGTCCTCCAAGAATTCTCTATGGTTCCATAACTCACGAGTTCCTCACAAGGGTGAACTTTCAAATCAGCATTTCTGTGAATGATTCCTACATCAAGGCTATGAAGTGTCTTCTCATGGCTCGGCATATTTCTATTGACTGAGAAACTCCAGTGAAACCTAACAAAGGGGAGCACAATTCTTCCTTAGGAGACTCAAACTCAGGAGGAAAGAAACATTTTAATCCTAAAATTCAAACAACATATTGAGAAACAGACCAGTGGCTTTCCGAACCTGCCTTCTCTTATCTTTGGTTTCCTTCATTAATTTTTTAAAAAAATTTTATTTTATTTTATTTTTGGCTGCGTTGGGTCTTTGTTGCTGCGCACGGGCTTTCTCTAGTTGTGGCGAGCGGGGGCTACTCTTCGTTGTGGTGCGCGGGCTTCTCATTGCGGTGGCTTCTCTTGCTGTAGAGCATGCGCTCCAGGCACGTGGGCTCAGTAGTTGTGGCACGTGGGCTCAGTAGCTGTGGCGCACGGGCTCTAGAGCCCAGGCTCAGTAGTTGTGGTGCATGGGCTTAGCTGCTCCACGGCATATCTTCCCGGACCAGGGCTCGAACCCGTGTCCCCTGCATTGGCAGGTGGACTCTTAAACAGTGCGCCACCAAGGAAGCCCCATTAATTTTTTTTTACAAGTAATTTCCTCCGTTACTCTTAAGCTGAAAAGGCATTTTATACTACTGAGAACTATAAAAACTAGACTCTGTACTTACTCATTCAAATAAAGGACACAATAATGGGGGTGAGAATCCCTAGGGATAACATTATACATCTTTATGCAGAAATACCAGACATTCTCTGTGGGAAAATGGTTAGGTCGGCCACTTTTTATTCTCTTTAAATTTCCTCATCCTGAGGCTATTAGATAACATAGCTGCTCAAGGATTCTACACTATTTTTCCTAGAAATGTTCTCCTTATATGGTAATCAAAGGAGTGCTGGTTTCTGTTTAGTAATGGTGCTTTGGAGGCCCAAAGGAGTTAATACGCCTAATTTAATACCGGAAAATGTTTCAATAGCAAGGGAAGAAAGTCTACCACATAACTGCTCCCTTTGACACCTTTCGGTTCTTTAATCTGACACCAGGTGGCAAATATTTTGCATTAAAATTAGTAAATGTATTTGTGTAAGCAGATAGGGTAGGGGGTCCCCAGAGAAAGAGATCAGGCATGGCTTTCTTGACATAAGAGAAGCCATTTTTGGCCCAAGCCATTTTGTGATCTAAGCCTGGCCACCGTGCTTGCCCTTGGACAGGTTTCAGTAATTAATGATCTTAAGGGACGTGAGGGAATGCAGGAACAAAGGAAAAGCAGTCGAGAAACAATAGTTCAGCATAAACCACAGTCCCAGTTCCTCCTCAAGAGAAATAAATAACATCTGATACATACCTCTGAGCTCTGCAGGAAGTAAGGGCTCTACCTAGGTGGAGGATGGAATGATGGTATTGACCTTTTCTGACCCTCGTGAATTCAATCAAGTAAAGCCTGGACTCTGTCAACCTTTGCCCCAAGTCTATGCTGAATTCTCCTCTGCTCAAGCCCCTTCATGAATGTGCATGTACCCTTAGCTAAACACGTCCCCAGTTTTGCTGTTCCAGGAGACACTGCTTTGGGAAAGGTCCCTGGTGTTCCCTTACTTTGCTGCAAGTCATAAATCCTTCCTTCTCCTGACTTTTGGCTTGGTTGTGTCTTTTGGCTCAACACCCATCCAGAGGCAAACCCAGTTTTGTGGGTAACATTCCCCCAAATTCTTGGTCTAGATTTCACCATTGATGCAGACGTTAAAAGGCTATATACTGCATAACAAATCTTTTCATATTCACATTCAAGTTTTCATTTAACTTCAGTTAATACTTTTATGGATAGATCAGTTTATGAGAACATTGACCAAAGAAAACAAAAAGATAATATTTGGTCTCAATATCTAAAAATGAACAAAAGCTCTCTCAACAAAAAGTAAAACTTCCAAAAACTGAATCGAGAGCTATAAAATAAATTGTAGACTGTTTTGTTTTAGCACGCTTGCTTTGTAAAGGATCCATTCAAATATTCCCTAATGCAGTTATTTTGTCCAATTTTGTATATTTTAAGCCACCCAGTAATTTTCAAAAACTCCTCAACAGTGAAGAGGAAGGGTCTAGAATAAGCCACAGTGGCACAGAAATAATTTTGAGCTGAAGGTATTTGAGTTCTTGAAATCCCTTATCTGCCTAAAAGCAGAGCCTCCCAAGAGAACTCAGCCGTCGTAAATTCCTTCCCTGGGAGCAACTCTAATCCCTCTGGGAGATGGGAAGTCTACACCCAGACAGACTGTCATCAAACTATTATATCTCCTATCTATTCCCCTAAGAGCCCAATCTTTCAAAAATCATTTGTTTTTCCAGAGTTCCCTTTCTCCCCTCTTCTAAAGTCATTTGTTCTCCCAGAAGTACCCTCTGTCCCTCCCCATCCTCTATTAAGACTGTATATTAAGCCCCAAAGTCTCACAGCCTCTTTGAGTCACATTTCTTTGTGAACTCTCATAAGTAAGTATGTAATTAAATCTTTTTCTTTCTCCTGCTAATCTGTCTTATGTCTGTTTAATTTGCAGGCCCCAAACACTAAATCTAAGAAGACAGAGAAAAAGTTTTTCCTCTCTGGCAAATACAGGAACTCTGTCATTCACTCACTCATTCATTCATTCATTCATCAATTCATTCAGCAAACACCTGCCAGGAGCGAGGCTGTGGGCTAGGTATTGGGACCTAGCAGTAAACATCCACCATTGGCCTCATGAAGCTTGCAGTCCACAGGGAAAGAGTGGCATCTAGTTTTTAATTTCAAATTACACTGAGTATTATGAGACAAGTAGAGGGTTATGGGAGTTTTAACCCTTGTTAATATAGTTGGTGCCTACTAGACTAAGTTCTTTAAGGGTAAGGACAGAGTCTAACTCACTCAGCGCTTATCCCCAGGGCTATCTAGTATCCAGCACTACAGTAGGCACTTAATAAGAATTTGTTGAATGAATTCCACTGCCTTAAATCTTGTACTCTAAAATAAACATTTTTGGGTAGCCTATATCGGCAATCACAGTATTTGCTGAGCAGCAGTGGTATGCATAGTACTATCTTAGACATTAGATTCTTTCCTTCTCATAGAGAACAGATACCTTTGAATGACATATACCTCTTACCCCAAATGTGTGAGATATTCTCCAGTTCCCTGCTAGAACTACTAACCACTCTTTCCACCCCGCCCTGGACGCTAAGAGCTAAATCCTTGGCAGATTCGGCCAATGAGAGGCTCAGCGGCGATAGGAGTGCTGGAGGAGAAAGAGGTCTGAGTACAAATTCCCCAGCTCCCTCTCTGCAAGAGCACAGTCATGCTGAAAAAGGAGGGAAGGGGGCAGGGCACAACCTTTAAAAGAATGACATAGCTGTTGAGGATATGACAAAAACTGGTTAGAAGCAACTAGGTCCAAGATGGCGGAAGATTCGACTTCAGTAGACCTTGAGCCTCAGTATACACTCACTGTAATCCATCAGCAAGCTAAATGGCGCACCCACAGGCACCATGACAGTTCCGAGGCCGACCATAAAGGTCAAAAAGTTGGTGGTGGCCCAATTCCTGGAAATCTCCACCCCTTCCCCAAGATCGCTGGAATAATCCTCCCACTCGTTAGCCAGTGAAATTACCCAGTCCATGGGATTTCTCTGGTGGCCCAGTGGTTAAGACTCCACACTCCCAATGCATGGGTTTGATCCCCGGTCCGGGAACTAAGATCTCACATGCTGCACGGCACGACCAAGAAACAGAAAAAAAAAAAAAAAAAATTACCCAGCCCATAAAAACTAAGGCCCCCACATTGCAGGGCCTCTTGCCTTCTGAGATGGCCCACACTCTGTCTGTGGAGTGTTTTTCTCCCATGGCCACTCTCACTTTCCAAGAGGACCCCATGCCCTGGGGTCACTCTCGCCTTCTGAGACAGACCACATTCTGTCTATGGAATGTGTACCTCTTTAAATAAATCCACTTCTTACCTATCACACTGTCTCTCACTAAATTCTTTCTGCAACATAACGAACCTGAGCTTCATTAAGTCCTGAGAATAGGTGTGTAATCTCAATTAAAAGACAGTGCGTTCAAGTCCCAATCTGGGTTTTGGTTGGGTTTGAGTTCTGGCCTGTGGGTTCAAGTCCCATCTGAGTTGTGCAGTTTCAAGGCCACCGCTCTCCTACACTCGCAGCTGCAAATCTGGTTCTGCCTGGATTCCAAGAATTTTCCCTCCACTTGGCCTTTTAGACCTGGACATGCTGATGAGAACCTGGCTGCCAACCCCAGAAGGCTTCCCCACCCCTTGGAAATTCTTCTTAATCTTACCCAAACATCTGTAAACAGTGCCTCCTTTAAACTCTCCTTGGCTACCTCACTGGAGTAATCACCTGTTTCCCTCTAGAACCCTGATTCATACAGAAATGTATAATGGTTGTATTCCTTTTCTAGGGCTGCCGTCACAGAGTACCACAAACCAGGTGGCTTATGGCAACAGAAATTTCACAGTCCTGGAGGCGTGAAATTCAAAAGCAATGTGTTGAGGGAGCCATGTTCCCAGGCCTCTATGGGAGAATCTTCCTCTGCCTCATCCAGCTTCTACCAGCCCCAGACGTCCCTTGGTTTGTGGCAGCATCAGTCCGATCTCTGCCTCCATCTTCACATGGCTGCCTTCTTTCTGTGTCTGTGTGTCTCTGTCTCTGCATGGTATTCTCCCTGTGTGTCTGTTTCCAAATTTCCCTCTTCCTATAAGGGCAGATTTGACGACATCTGCAATAACCCTATTCCCAAATAAAATCACACTCAAATGTACAGTGTTAGGACTTCAGCATATCTCTTTGGAGGACACAATTCAACCCATAACAATAGCTAATATATTAGTGATACCTTCTACACCCAGAATTGTTTGAGGGCATGAAGAAATCCTCACCAATCTGGCCCACAGGATCTAGCCCAGGGCCATGCCCACAGAAGGTGCAATACATGTGTGCTTTAATAGACCCAACAAAACAGTAAATTGATAAATGAATGGCAAATACAGCTATTTAAAAAAAAAAAAAGAGCTTACATCTGCCTGTACATCTAGTTTTAGGCATATCTAATTCTAACATCTCCATGAAGTTCTGTCTAGAGAAGTAACCCTCTTTAACACATTCAGGGAACATCTACTGAACAACTCACTGCTTTGGGCTGGACTCTGAGATAAATTCTGAAGAGACAGATGTGAGTGAGCTATGGTCACTGCCTTCAAGGAACTCACATTCCAGTGAAGGCAAAACAACCCCAAATACAAACGCTGAGGGCGTCGTGCTCATTGCACATTTCTCTGCTTTCTTCAAGTGCTCAAGCGTACATGTGACTCAATTACGCCAATTGTCACCTGCTACAATGAGAGACACTAAACTCTTTACCTCTACCCCTGCTATCCAACATGCTCTCTGAGCACTTAAGATTTGTTCTGGGTTCCTGCCCCCTCCAACCCTGCCCCCATGCTGAGCTATCACCTTGCTAATATTGGAAGGCTTGGCTCTATCAGCTTCTTTTTTCTCCTGATCCTTCCTTCCACCACCCAGCTCCCTTCTAACCCATTAAATCTAATCCCCTGTCTTCTATAAAGCCATATTAGAAACATGTCTAAATCAGAGTAAATAGGTTTGGAGCAAGGGCCTGGAGGCTCTTTTATTAAAATTTATTTGTTTATTTATTTTATTTATTTGTGGCTGTGTTGGGTCTTTGTTGCTGTGTGCGGGCTTTCTCTAGTTGTGGCAAGCGGGGGCTACTCTTCGTTGCGGTGCGCGGGCTTCTCATCGCGGTGGCTTCTCTTGTTGAGGAGCACGGGCTCTAGGCGCGTGGGCTTCAGTAGTTGTGGCACATGGGCTCAGTAGTTGTGGCTCGTGGGCTCTAGAATACAGGCTCAGTAGTTGTGGTGCACGGGCTTAGGTGCTCCGCGGCATGTGGGATCTTCCCGGACCAGGGCTCGAACCCGTGTCCCCTGCTTTGGCAGGCGGATTCTTAACCACTGCGCCACCAGGGAGGCCCGGGCCTGGAGGCTCTTAATAAGTGAAATGAAAGTGGTTCAGCATAGGGACAATGGGGCCTCTATTTTTGGCTTCTTAATAGGTTTTTGCCCTTGTTGCAGCTTCTCATCATTGATCTAGTTCTGCCCCTACCCCTCTCCACCAGGGTGGTTTTCTACGATGAGCAGTAATCACAACTAATTTTGTCTAATTACATGGTTTAATTATTGTCTGACTCCTGCAATAGAATTTCAGCTCCTTGCGGCTATAAACAGAGAAGGATATAACGGTGGTTCTTTAGCATCTTGTACAATATTTGGTATATGCTACACGTTGGTAATAAATGTATTCATCCTGTAACGTTTATGACTCCTGACTACTCCAGGCACCATACACTTTATGTCATATAATCTTATGGTTAGCCTAGAAGGGAGGACATTATACCGTAAGGTCGCTTACACAGTGCCTAGAAACAACTTTCAGGTAAATAAGGGATTTGAATGCAGTAAGAAAAGAAAGAAACCCTACTTTCCGCTATATAAACCTCATTCTTTACAAAACAGACACATTCTTTACTTATTCTAGGGAATTTAATAAACACCTGCTTTCTCATCTAATCCAAACCAGTAAATTTAAGTTACTCAAAGGTTTTTGTTTTTTAATGGATTTTTATGCCTTCTTCTGAACAAAACTATTAGGAAAACTATCAGCAATAATAAGGTTTATGCAAACTCATGAAATATTAATAATGTTTAAGGCTATTTTTGCTTCATATAAAAGTTACTATTTCTCTCTATAAAATTCAGTGCTACAGAGTTAACAGTATATAGAAAATTTACTAAAGTTAGATTTTAATTCCAAATTATTTTTTAGATCTGGAAAAATCCAACAAATCCAAAAATTCCAGCTTCATAGTAGCAAGTTAAAAGCAATTTCAGAATGGTGCTTGTTTTAATTTTATGTGAACTGTATAATTTACTGTAACTAAATTAACATTAATGGGACTCACTAGGTATGAGAATTAACCAAGATGCTAATTCTTCATCTGACACCAGGTGGCAGACATTTTAACATTAAAATTAGCTAAGGTATTCCTCTAAATCCTTTGATTCAGAGACTGCAGACCTTTGGGGATCACATTACTTACTATAGGAATTCCCAACTTCTAAAAAGCAGGAAAGCGTCTACATATTAAAGAGTGGTCCTAAAACCACTTACCAGTTGTGATCACAAAGCCTTTGACCACTAACATACGTATTGAAGCTACCATGTGAGGGTCATTCTGTTAGGCAGTGGAGTCATGGATAGACTCAGCCTGGGGATCATGAGCTTCCAGTCTAGGGGTGGAGGTGACCCAGACTATTAATCAGATATTCTTAATTCAAAGAACTAAAGAACTGAAAAATTTATTAGTGCTACAAATGAGAAGCCTTAGCCTTGCCAGTTTTCTTTACACACCTCACAGAAGAAACATGCCGGAAGACTTGCAATAGGGAAATATCTCAAATATCTCAAAATGCAAAGCACCTTGCTGGATGCTGAAAGGGCAGTGGCTCTCAACATGCAAGCATGAGGGCGTCTTTTATTATATTCTTAGTAAGTACTGATTAGGTAAAGACCTAAATTACAATGAAGTCAGTGTACTTTTAAAGAAACTTACGCTTTATTCATCTCAAGAGCAACTAAATACATTTGAAAAAGAGTCACACACATATAAATATACACTGGGTACAAACAGAAACGCAGACCCTGAAATATCTCCTTGTTCCCAGAGGTCTGAGGTCCACAGACTAGGAATTACCACAGTCTGTGACAGATAGAAAGACGACTGCCAGAAGACACTGGAGACGTTGTCCCTGACCTCAGGAACCTTCTTTCCAATGGAGATTTAACAAATCTCAAAACCAATGTACAAATGAGTTTCATATCAGAGTGTAAAACACAAACCCCGTGCTCCAGGGCGCAGGAGGGTGTGTTACAGTGATGTGGCCGATGATGAGAGGCTTCATGGCAGAAGCAGTGACAAAACGGTTCAGCCATTCTCACGTGAAGGTAAGAGATGTCCCTGTTTGTGCCCATAGCCAAGCGCTGATATATATGAAGACGCAAGGGATGGGACTCAGAAATAGCCTATGGTTGCACTGTTTTCTCGATTTGGGGTAATTTGCCCACCAGTATGCCTTGACAACTGCCAAAGATGTGTGCTCAGACCGAAACTGGCAATTAGTCCATTGCTTCACCCCCAAATCAGGCAGCTCTGAGGCTGGGCGAAGCCATACAGATGAGTGAAGGACATTCTGCTCCTACTTGACACATCCACAGCCTCCATGCTGGGACAAAAA
The DNA here is from genome assembly GCF_963455315.2 of Globicephala melas. Lineage (NCBI taxonomy): Eukaryota > Metazoa > Chordata > Mammalia > Artiodactyla > Delphinidae > Globicephala > Globicephala melas. Next base: position 64,998,561 of record NC_083318.1, read on the forward strand.
CTAGCTTCTTATTTGGTAACAGTCACTCTTCAAGCTAAGGACGAGTCTACCCACCTGCGAGGTCATTTAGCAGTGGGCAGTCTGGAGAGGAAGCCTGAATACAAACCGCTATAGAGAAGCACTGCCTTGTCAGTGGTAAGATTCTACTACGGAAGAAGACATGGAGAAAATATTCAATCAGCTTTATACTTAAATAAGTATTTTTTTTAGAACTAGCAAGTATCACCAAATATGGGGGGAGAAAAGCATGGAAAATTACTTAATGAATATCAATCCAGCTGTCCATCACAATAAAAGGGTTTTTTTGGTGAGGCAGTTGAATCATAAAAGCTTCCTCTGGTTCCTCTCCCCACCCTCAGCTCTCTAACTCCTTGACTGTATGAGTCATCATGACAATTATGAAAATTACACAAATACAAACAAACAGCCAAACGCTCATTTTATCCAAGATTCTATTTCATTTAGTAACTAATTCATAAACACATTCGAAGAAAAATGTTCCAATTCAAGACAATAATGGCAAACAATGGCAAACTGTTCATTAAAGTCAACGAGCTCCTGATTAATAAGCTTATCTTTGAGAAAAATCTAGAGACACATAGGAAAAGAAATGATAGAAAGGGCCAGCAGACCCCCGCCTTCCTCTACTCCATGACCTTGGGAAGTTGCTTCCACTGAGACCGTTTTCTAACCTGTATAAGGAGTGCAGGTAACTGGATGAGTGAGCTCTGGGGTTTTCTAACACTTTGACTTTAAATTCTAAAAGGAAAGGGTAGATATTTTATCCTGCTTAACAACGTTTCTCCAAAAAGTTGCAGATTAGAATCTATACACCTAATTCTAGACTCGTAGAAATTAATACTTTTATAGAGTTTCTAGCCAATTAACAGTCAAGATTTGGTGCCCAACATATAATTAACAATCTTTGTATATGTGGTAGGCAGATTTCTAAGACGGTTCCAAAATTCCTGCCTCCTGATAACATTCTGTGAACAGTTCCCTCCCCTGAGGATGGGCAAGACCCAGGAATACGATGGTTATCACTCCTGTGATTATGTTACACTGTAAGGTGAAGGAGTCTGCAGATTTACTTAAGATCCCTAATCAGGGACCTCCCTGGTGGTTCAGTGGTTAGGAGTGCGGGTTTGATCCCTGGCGGGGGAACTAAGATCCTACCTACCGCACAGTGCCGACCACAAAAAAAAGGATCCCTAATCAGTTAACTTTGAGCTAAATGAAAGGGAGATTATCCTGGATGGGCCTTACCTAATCAGGTGAGCCCTCAAAGGTGACAAGCAGCAGCAGACTGGCCTTGAAGAAAGCAAGCTGCCATGTGTAAAAGGAAGGAACCACAGGGCAAGGACCCAAGGACCGCCTCTAGAGCTGAGGGTGGTGTTGGCCGAGAGCTAGCAAGAAAACAAGGACGTCAGTCATACAGCTACAAGGAAATGAACTCTGCCAACAACGAGTGAGCTTGGAAGAGGACCCCGAACCACAGGTGAGGCTGCAGCACTGGCTGACAACGTGACTTCAGTCTGCGAGGCTCTCATCAGAAGACCCAGATAACCCACACTCATAATCCAGACCCACAGGAAACACAGATGTTTGTGAGCATTTGTGACTCAGCAAGAGAAAACTAATCTAGGACACCTAGACTTTTGGGAACAAAATCAAGGGTTGATTCTCCATTTTACCACCAGCTGGACCTTTCTCAGTCTTCTCCAGTCCATAATTTCCTGGAGACCACTCTCTGCTTTCCTCACGATTTTTTTCTTTCGCATCCAGTTTGGATCCATTAACACTTCTCTAACCCTGGCCTGAGAGATCAGTGGCCATTCCACTGCGGGCATGAGATAAAAGAAAGGACGTCCACATATGGTCCACGAAGGGATACAGCAGAGCCAGTAAGTGACCAATAAAAGCATGACCATTCAGCTCGAAGATATATAACACCGTAGAGGGGAAGGTTTGGTACAATATCAAAAACACTAGAAATTATAGTCCTAAAGTGAGATCCCTTCTCCATTTTGTGCAATCTAGTAGACAGTGCTTACGGTCTCATAGCTTGATAAATGCGTATGGGTACAAAACAAATTTTAAATCGTGTAGCTTTAGGGATAAGGACCAAAAAAGGCAGTAAGAAGTATCCCAAACCTACTATTTCTCCAATTCGGGTTTTTTTCTCAAGTCTATTTCAGCTTCCAGTCTCTTTTCAGGAGAAATCTCAGGTTACTGAAGTGGGATGGGAGGACCACCAGTATCAGATTCACTTAGGGATACCTGCCAACAATGGAGATTCCTGGACCCCATCTAAGACCCGACTGAATTGGAATCTCTATGGGGAGGGGTCCAGAGAACTTGCACTTTAACACGTTGAGGCTTTTGCACACTAAATTTGCAAACCAGTGATCTAACTTGGCTAATCCCATCCATTTATAGGTAAGGAACACGAGGCTAAGCAACTTGTTTATAGAGATATGGTTAGCAAGGAAAAGAGCTATAATTAGAATCGAGAATGTAACATTTACAAACACAGACCAGGAAGCTGGGAGTCAATCAGTGTCTCTGCATTTTCCACACTAATATTCTCCCCCATTAGTAGAAACAATTAAGCATTTAAGATAAAATGACTTTGTAGTGACAGAAATATGTAAACACATTAGGGGGAAAAATTCCATTTCACCAAGATCTGTGAGTAGTTAGCGTTTTATGACTGGTGCAAAATTTGACAGTATACTGAGATATCACTGGTATGACTTGCGAGGAAGGTTCTTCATTGAATATCACCTCCCAAGCACCCATCAGCTCCAAACAACGAGTGTCCATTCTGGTTGCAGGCGTGGTCCCTGCTCCCTGTAGACAACTAGGCTACCATGATGACGTGTGCAGGCTGGTCCTACTCTCTCCAGGTGCAGCCCCTTCTTCCACTGCAGCAGTCACATTCGTGTTTGGGACTATGCTTCCTTACGTGCTGAGCATGCAGAAAAGTAGAATCTGCCTTAAAATAACCCCCAAGCTCACTCAGTCACCAACAAATCACATCCTATTGTTGTGGACTAGTATGCATCCCTTCATTAGGGTATCATTTCAACATTAGGTTGAAATCCTAACCCCCGGTTCCTTAGAATGTGACTGTCCATAGAGATGGGGCCTTCAAAGAGGTAACTAAGGTTACATAAGGGTGTTAAAGAGTGGGCCCTAATCCAGCAGGACTGGTGTCCTTATAAGAAGAGGAAGGACACCAGAGACGTGGGTACAGGGGAAAGACTGTATGAGAAGGAAGCAAGACAGCAGCTATTTGCAGCAAAGGAGAAAGGCCTCAGAGGAGACCAACCATACTGCCATCTTGATCTTGGACTCCCAAGCCCCCAGAACTGTGAGAAAATTAATTTCTGCTGTTTAAGCCTTCCAGGCTGTGCTACTTTGTCATGGCAACCCTAGCAAACTGATCCACCGCTCTATAGTAACAATTCTCACTAAATAAAAAATCCCTTACATGATAACCAGAGATAATAAATAACATATTTGAAACTGCATTCTAGGCATCCTTCTCTTCAGATGAGGCTGATTGGTTCTCTGATTACAGTAAACCCTTCCCCCCCCCCAAGATCAGAAAACATGCATTTATTCAATGAATTAAAAACACCCCATATTTTCCCCTGTAAGTGTTCAAATGTATTTCTTTGGTCATGAAGTAATGAAAAGTCACAAAAATAATGCATATTGGTGACTTCTTGTTCATCACTTAAAAATCAATCTTAGTTTTTAACAATTAAACCTAAATACACACAGGAGATAAATTCAATGGAGAAAAAAGCCAAAACCACTCTCCCCCTCCCCCAGGATGAACTTTAATAACCAATGTAAACACACACAAAGATGGAGCAAAAGCACATGGGCAAGGTTCCTTCCCACCTGGACTCCTACCAGGACGCAGACCATCAGGCATGTCCGCCTCCTCTTCTTCCTCAGAGACGCAATATCCAAGTTGCAAAAGTCCTTCCACTTGTTCAAATGCAGCAAGTATAGAAGGGGCAAACTGTCCCCTCTTTGGAACCAACAGGTGACAGACCCCTGACATGTACCTGGCTTTACACACCTTGTGCTCTGAAGGGAGCTGGAACTGCCCTGTGTCACGCCTTCCCAGCCTGACCCACTCAACGGCTGGGGGAGGATAAGAATGGAAGCAGACAAGGGAGACACGTTAGCTATGTTCAAGGAGGCAAAAATAACAAGAGTAGCTGACATTTATTGAGTACTTACCATGAACCAGACACTGTTCTAAGCACTTTTTGTACATTTAATTCTCAAAGCTTCCCATTTCACAGACCAGGAAAATGAGGACCAGTGAGAGTAAGTAGCTTGCCTAAGGTCATACAGCTACTGAATGGTGGTGCTGGGATTCAAATGCACTAAGAACTGATACTAAAGCAAAGATGATTTAAAAGGCATTCGTTTGGTAATCTACCAACCCATCTATGCTATGAAGAGGACTGTTTCTGGAAAATAAGAATGAAACACACATTTCTATAATTTAAGTGTAAAATGTTAGGAACTAGCAAACATTTCAGAGATATTCTCCTCCCTACCATTCTAGGAGGCATGTAAATATTATCTGTCTCAGTGATAAACAAAACAGCTAGAGCCGACTTAGTATTCAGTTGGCCAAAAGGTTCCTTCGTTTTTTTCCCTAAGAGGGCACTAGTAGCTCTTAGCTGTCTTTAACTTCATTGGAAACAATTTTGTTAGACTGTATTGTGACAGCTGTCATATCAGCGTGCATTAAAAAAAAAAAAAACTTATCAAAATTGGTGAATTTTTGTGTAGCCATTTTAATATTGAAGATGGAAGGAAAAAAGCAACATTTTTGGCATATTATGCTTCCTTATTTCAAGAAAGGTAAAAACTCAACTGAAATGCACAAAAAGATCTGTGCAGTGTATGGAGAAGGTGCTGTGACTGATCGAAGGTGTCAAAAGTGGTTTGCAAAGTCTCGTGCCCGAGATTACTCGCTGGATGATGCTCCATGGTCAGGTAGACCAGTTGAAGTTGATAGCGATCAAATCGAGACATTCATTGAGAACAATCAATGTTATACCACGCGGGAGACAGCTGACATACTCAAAATATCCAAATCGAGTGTTGAAAATCATCTGCACCAGCTTGGTTATGTTCATCACTTTGGTGTTGGGTTCCACATAGGTTAAGTGAAAAAAACCTTCTTGACCATATTTTCGCATGTGATTCTCTACTTAACGTTATGAAAACGTTCCGTTTTTAAAAGAAATTGTGACGGGCGATGAAAAGTGGATACTGTACAATAATGTGGAACAGAAGAGATGGTGGGGCAAGTGACATGAGCCACCACCAACCACACCAAAGGCCGGTCTTCATCCAAAGAAAGTGATGTTGTATATATGGTGGGATTGGAAGGGAGTCCTCTATTATGAGCGCCTTCCGGAAAATCAAACGATTAATTCCAACAAGTACTGCTCCCAATTAGACCAAAGGAAAGCAGCACTCGACGAAAAGTGTCCGGAATTAGTCAACAGAAAATGCATAATCTTCCATCAGGATAACACAAGACTGCAATGTTTCTTTGATGACCAGGCAGAAACTGTTACAGCTTGGCTGGGAGGTTCTGATTCATCTGCCGTATTCACCAGACATTGCACCTTGGGATTTCCATTTATTTCGGTCTTTACAAAATTCTCTTAATGGAAAAAATTTCAATTCCCTGGAAGACTGTAAAAGGCACCTGGAACAGTTCTTTGCTCAAAAAGATAAAAAGTTTTGGGAAGACGGAATTATGAAGTTGCCTGAAAAATGGCAGAAGGTAGTGGAAGAAAAGGGTGAATACGTTGTTCAATGAAGTTCCTGGTGAAAATGAAAAATGTGTCTTTTATTTTTACTTAAAAACTGAAGGTACTTTTTAGCCAACTCAATACAATGTCACTGCAAGTCTAAATCCCTAAATCCAGAGTCCTGTGTACTATGATATTTTGATCCCTGAATCATGAAGTCTCTCATGAGAGAAGAAAAAAAAGGCATTCTTATCTGCGACACTGCCGGTGAATTCACTGTTCAATGAAATGATCCAAAGAAGACCCTGGCTCAGCAAACATCTGGTTAAAATGCTAGGGGTGGACTATTCCACAGATTCATAACTTGATCTTGACCTTTAGAGGCAAAAGAAGGCAGCAGTGCACAACGACCAGTGCAAGGGATCGCTGGGTGAAGTTGAAAAATTGACGGTGTGTCAGACTACGGAAATCACAGACATGGGAGGCCTTTCCCAGTTGTACTAGGACAGTGGTCACACATGAAACCCTCAGGGGGCCGACCTGGGAAGCTGGCCCATCCCAAGATCGTCAGCATTTGCACTGTCTTTTATAATAGAATCCCCTGGCAGTCCAGTGGTGAGGACTTGGTGCTTTCACTGCCGTGGGCCTGGGTTCGATCCTGGGTTCCCCTGGTCAGGGAACTAAGATCCTGCATGCTGTGCAGTGCAGCCAAAAAAAGTAAGAAAAATAAAAGTTTGGTCACTGAGCCTAGAATCAGGTATCTTTGAATGAGTTCAGAGCTGTCTTTCTTCCTTTAGGGGATCTTAAAGGACCTAATTTCTGAGAGAATGGAGGGCAAAGGTAGATTAGGTAAAATTAAGCATGGAATTTAGGGTTTCGAAAGAGGATGCGTGGTCACTGGCCAAAGGCACTGTTCCACCAAGGAAGCCAAGGGCTGAGCAACAGCTGGGGGTCAAGGAGGTAGCATTCCGTGACATCCCCACTCAAAGGCATCTTGCTCTGTGAAAACAGTGCTGGCCTGACGGTCATGTGGTTCACCATAGTGATGTGTTCTGTACCATCCAGTCTCTTGCAGCCTGAAGAGGTGAAATGACAGCACTAGTAGCGAAGAGGCAGAGAAAATCTGCCCAGAGGAAGCTGGGAATTTAGTGTGTTGCCTCTTTTTTTGAGGGTGGGGTGGGTAGAAAGAATAGTTTCCAGTAAAGATGCTGACATATTGCAGTATTTCATATTATGAAACTAATAATAAAATACATTTTAATAGATTTTTTTAAGACTCTACCCTCTTGATGAATACTATATTTAATATTGTTGCTGAGGCCCAGGCACAAGGAAACAGAGGTTCAGGAACCCACTGTCTGTCACAGCTTTGTTTATAACAGTAAACTTTCTTGGCAGTGGTATCTGTCAGAAGTGCTTTATCCAAATAACTCCTCTAGAAAAATATCTGGACATATTCATGAGATGCATAAGATTCATAGAAGACTAGTTTGTTACGAGGAAAACAAGAACAAACCTAAAGGCCCGGCAATAAGGAACAATAAAAATAAATGTAATATACCTAAATTCGAGATTATTATGTAGCAGAATGAGGAGGTCTTTGTACTGAACGTGGAATCTTGAACTAGACTTCCCGTATTCTAATCCCAGCTCCACCACACACTTGACAGACACCTCTTACAAGGTTTATTACTATGAACAAGGCTGTAACAAACAGTGGTCCATGGATCGCTGTTTCCCTGTTTAAGGGTCTGGCTACATGATCTTAGGAAAATTCTGTAACCTCTCTGGGACTCAATTTCCTGATATTGTAAAATACAAATAATAATAATGGTCTTCTTATAGGGCTCATGGGAGGTTTATAAGCAAAGTGCTTAGAACACTGCCTGACAGAGAGTAAGGGCCATAAAAGCGTTAACTATTAGTAGCAGCATCTCCAATATGTGTCATGTGTTGGAGGGGGACGCAAGGAGAAAAATACTTATAGATTATCCCATTTATATAAAATAAAACCAGTAAGTCACAACCATAGCTCTCCTCTTCTCCCCTACCCTCCTTCTTTCACTAAATACACACACACACATACACACACACAGAGAGCTTCCCTCTGGGGAAGAGAGAAGGTGGGATGGGGAGTGGGTACGCGAGGGAGTTCTGACTTATAAGCCTGGACTTCAGAACTGTCTGAATCTTTTGGAACCGGAATCATCTACACTGGTTTCCTCCAAGTTCCTACCTCCTGCTCACTCCTAACGCTACATCAAACTGCATTCCACTCATATCACATCTTCAAAATTACTCTCCTCGGGCTTCCCTGGTGGTGCAGTGGTTGAGAGTCCGCCTGCCGATGCAGGGGACATGGGTTCGTGCTCCGGTCCGGGAAGATCCCACATGCCGCGGAGCGGCTGGGCCCGTGAGCCATGGCTGCTGAGCCTGCGCGTCCGGAGCCCGTGCTCCGCAACGGGAGAGGCCACAGCAGTGAGAGGCCCGCGTACCGAAAAAAAAAAAAAAAAAAAAAAAAAAATTACTCTCCTCTAGTCATTAATAACCTCTTGCTGCTAAAAATCAAAATGTATTTTTCAATTCTCATTTTATTCCACTTCTTTACATCTTTCAACCCTCTTTTAAAAATGGCTTCCAGGAAACTGCCCCCTCCTGTCTGTCACTACTGGCCGTTCTGCTCCGCTCCCACACCCCTCAGTCTCCCCGACTCCCTCATGCCGTCCACGCGGGCCTTCAGTGCTGAAGGCTGATGCCTGGGCCCTTTCTCTGTACACCTGATTCAACTTCTAGGCAACCTCCTCCGTGCCCAGGGCTCCGGTTAGGCTCTCTAGGAACTTTCCTCTCACACTTACAGCCCCGCTCCAGATCCTTCCTGAGGTCCCGGCAACACCGACTGCCCACTTGGCATCGCCACTGGGATACTTTCAACTTACCATGTCGAGGCCTGGTCCTCCGGCTTCCATCAGTCCCTATCTCATCCTTCCAGTTACGGAAGCCACTTAGTCAGGGCTCTTCCTGACAAATCCCTCTTCCTCACGCCCCTAAATCTAATCCTAGAATAGCTGGTTACTGTATCCCTCTTCCATCCATCTCCTTCCCTCCCTCCATCTCGACTGCTACCTTCTTCAGGCTAAAACAATCTCTCACCTGGGACACTGCGATTACCTCCTAACTGGTTTCCAGCCTTTACTCTTGTGTTCCTCCCAGAGGTTCTTAAAAGGGTCCGTGGACTCCGGAAATATTACATCTCTTTTTCATTAATCTCAGAATGAAATTCAGCATTTCAATCAATCATGAACATTAACAACAAACCATACTAGTATTAGTACTGGGAGAAGGCTGACATTATTGGGAGAATACCAATACTCCAAATGCTGTTGTGATTTTGCCACCAACAGAAATCAGGTATTTTCATATAACATGACAGTTGTTAGATATATTCTTTACTGTCATCACTACTTTGAAATTACAGTAGCTATCAGACTTCCCACTAAATCTTACTATTTAATGTGTTAAGAAGCACATATACCACTACATCACATATGTGTTTAATATTTTGACAACTATATTTCAATACAATTGGTCTCCTTTGTAATCCTACGTGTTTTGTGTTATAGATTTTAAAACATGATTCTTAGAAGGTGTCTCTGAGCTTCATCAGACAGTCAAAGCCATCAACAGCATAATAAAGGGCAAGAACTCCTGCCAGCTAATTTTTCACACCACGATCTCACAGTTATTTTCTCAAAACACAAATCTGATGTCACCTTCACATGGTGCTGATGTCACTGTCACCTGGCTTCCCACTGTCTTGCTAATAAAAACCAAAGTACTCAATATCTTGCCCCGGCTCGCCTCTCTGGCCTCAGCTGGCATCAGTGATCTCTTGTTGCCTAGGTTGTAGCCACACCAGCTACAACTCAAGCTTGCAGCAACTCAAGCTTGCCATCCTCCACCCACCCCCAGGGACTTTTGCTCATCCTCTTCTCTTCCTACTCATCCCTACCTCCATCTGTTGACACAGCTAACCCTTTTCCAATTTTCAGACCTTCCTGTAAACATCACTTCCTCAGGAAGACCCTCCTGAGGGACCCCAAGGCCATCCTTTCCCTTGTCTCTACACTCTCAGGGCTACCAGAACTTTCTCCCCATAGCACGTCTCATGATCAGTATAACCAACTTTCCTCTGCAAAGCTATCAGTTCCATGAGACAGGAACCATGAGCGCTTTGGATCTATTCTACTGCTGACCTGGGCTAGAAAATCAATGAACATTTGTCAAATGAATGAGTGGTAGAAAAAGGCCAACCTAAATATCCAATGATGAAAGTAATTAAATAAATGATGGCATTACACACTCAAGTTACTGGGCAGCCATTAAAAATCATGTAGTAGGGATTTCGCTGGTGGCCCAGTGGTGAAGACGCCACGCTTCCAACGCAGGCTGCACAGGTTTGATGCCTAGTCGGGAACGAAGATCCCACATGCCATGTGGCACGCCCAAAAATTTTTTTTAAATAAATAAATAAAATGGTCAGTACTTAAAAGAAATCATGTAGTAAAAGTATGTTTGCTGACATGAAAATGTATCAATATATCTAATATTTAATGTAATAATAGGTGAAAAGGGCAAGTTACCAAGCAAATGTTCAGCAATTTCATCTTTATTAAGAAGGGAAAAAACAGACATCTAAACATATGAAAAGACAGAGTGCCACAGAACTAAGTCTGAAAGGATAGTGATAAAATACATAACAGTCCTTACCTCTGGGTAGCAGAGTTATAGAAGATTTTAAATTGTTAATTTACGTCTATCTATGTTATCTAACCTTGTCTTCAAGGAACGTGCGTTGATCTATGCAGGTAATAAATTACTAAAATTTCAAACTCTCTGCTTAACTATTTTTAAAAATAATTAAACAACCCATAGTGGTAAGCTATGTTTAGCTGAGTTAATTAAAGTCCATTTCAGCAAGGTTAATCTTAGGAGACAAGCAGAACTTTTCAGGAGGCTACATAAAGGACTGCAGAACCTAAGGATACACCCGACAGTCAGCACAGTGTCCGTGGTGAGATCACTATGACCAGAAGAGGTCTTTTCAAGTTAGTATTGATTTCATTATCTTGTAAAATCCACTTTAGTTATATTAAATTTCACGTTCAATATAATGACTAATCTACAAACCGCAATAAAGGAGAAGATAAAAATCATGGTAATTTCTATTATTAAAGGCAAATTTCTTACCAGATATACTGAAATTAAAGTAATATTTTTTCATCCTGCTACAATTTAGCCACATTAAATCTCTAAGTATTAAAATAATAAAAAGATAAGATTCATTAATTTGCGACAGAATGAAGCTGAGTAAAAAGATGAACATTAATAACTTCTGGAAAGTTGAGCGAAGTAGCATTTATAGACATATGTCAAACTGAGAGAAGCATCATGGGTAATAATTACACATCTTCAGATCTGGTTTATATGTCATTACAGTAAAAGGTTACTTTGCCCTGCACTAAAGCGTTTGGCTTGGAATGAACTTGCTGATTCATATTGTCTTGAGTACAGACTTTTTCTACTTGGATAACTTAATAGGTTGTCACAGAGAAGAAATTAGTGACACATGAAGGAGAAAAAACAAGTTTTGTAACGGATTCTAGTTGTTTGAAAATCTTCAAGCTCCACGGATCACAATTTCCAAACCTCACCACTCAGGCCACAGGAAAGCTAAGAACTTAATTTTGAGACCACTCTTTTCAAGCTACTCCATCAATTCAAAATTGCTCATTTCCTCTTTTTAGGATCCCCCCGCCAGCCCAACAAAATGATAAGGTAAAAAATAAAGTTCCAAAGCAATCCGGAAGCAAGCTTTAACCAATGACATACCATGGGTAGTAAGAGGTTACTTACAACCTCTCACTGGGACAGCACAATCCACTCTCCGCTCATCTGCTACCAGCATCCTTTAGGTTTTTGAATGACATTTCTCAGCAGTTTCCTATCCTCCTCCACATACCTCCAAGTCAGCTCCTCATTCCAAGCAAGGCAAACAGTTTTGTGTGTAAATAAGAATTTAGTCAATTAGCCCAAGCAGAATCGACTTTTAGGGAAGAACGAAATCACCTCTCCCATTCACCTTTGCCTGGACATCACACTGCTGAAGCTCCACATGCAAATGGCATCAATGCCTCCTTGTCTGGATGGGCTAGGAACCCAGCAACTAAGAAAAGTGCATTCACCACTGAGCTGCTTCCAGTTTGAAAGGCACTGATGAGTAATCTGACTTATTCCCTTCAAGAGATGAGATCAAGAAACAGGGCATCTGGACCATGAATCTACTACATTGATCCATCACCCATGATTGATACTAGGTAGTCACCTAACGGCAAAAACTCCTCATATACACATTCCTCTTACGAGCACAAAAGAAACCACTCAAAAAGAAGATCTTCACTGCAAATTGTTTGGATAAACATGGAGGGGAGAAAGGAGGAAATAATGGAAAATAATAAAGACAGATTTAGGAGACACAATTCTTCCCAAGGTTCTCATTAAACTTCACAGGAGCAAAACAGGAATGGTAGAAATTGATTTTTGGGAAAGGCTATTAAAGAGAGTGCTGTTCTCATCAGAAAGTCCCCCCCACCTTTTTAACCATAATCAATAATTTAAAGCAAAGCCAAAAATCACATCAGCCAAAATGACTTAGAAAACTTTTTTGTGTGCAATATAGGAGTAAAATTAAATTAGTGTCTGTTAGGAAATTACTACTCTTAAGAGAATTATTAGGTAAAAATTTTAACTCTTTTCCACAGCTTGCCAGTATGGTGACTTGAAGAGAAAAGCTCAATGTTAAATAATAAGATGCCGAGTATATATATCAAAAGAGTAATAAATTTATCCTTTTTATTACGCGGACATTTGATTTGCTGTCAAAGTTTAAAAGGTCAATTTTGAATTTGTCAGGCACAAAACATACTTCAGAACTTGGCAATGTAATTGTAAAAACTTGTTTTCTTCCTCAGTTCAGCGAATTTCTTAATCTAAAGTTATAAAATAATCAGCAGGAAGCTTTGATGGTTTGATTACAAATTACACTGAACCAGTTCTTTATTTTACTGTTCCTGTTCACTTTAGGTAATGATTTGTACCCTAAGGGATATATTTCACAGGACTTTTTTTTTAGATCTTACATTCAAATCCAATGACTAATTCTTTGAAATGTATTTAAAATTATATAGTCATCATTTCTCAAAATGAAGGACTGAACATAGTGTCGGTGTGTACAATTTGTAACTAGGGCATGAGAATTCTCATGGTGTTTCTGGCTGGTGAGCACAAAATGGAAAAAGTTGAAGAACTTTGGCAAGTAGATATGTATCACCATGTTAATGAAGGCCCCTGTTCTAGAACTCGTTATGGAGGATGATTCTGAGAGTCTCCCAAGGCAAAAGAAATGAAAGCAAAAATAAACAAATGGGACCTAATCAAACTCATAAGTTTTTACACAACAAAGGAAACCATAAACAAAACGAAAAGGTAACCTAACTATTAGAGAAATGCAAATCAAAATTACAATGAGGTATCATCTCACACCAGTCAGAACGGCCATCAATCCAAAAGTCTACAAATAATAAATGCTGGAGAGGGTGTGGAGAAAAGGGAACCCTCCTACACTGTTGGTGGGAAGGTAAATTTGTGCAGCCACTATTAAAAACCATATGGAGGATCCTTTAAAAACTAAAAATAGTTACCCTATGATCCAGCATTCCTACTCTTGGGTATATATCCAGAAAAGACAAAAACTCTAATTTGAAAAGATAACATGCCCCCCAAAGTTCATAGCAGTACTATTCACAATAGCCAACACATGGAAGCAACCTAAATGTCCATTGACAGTGGAATGGATAAAGAAGATGCGGGTGTGTGTGTGTGTGTGTGTGTGTGTGTGTGTGTGTGTGTGTCATCTGCAGCAACATGGATGGACTTAGAGATTATCATATTAAGTAAAGCAAGTCAGACAGAGAAAGACAAATATACGATATCACATACATGTGGAATCTAAAAAAATGATAACAATGACTTTATTTATAAAACCAACCGACTCACAGACATAGAAAACAAACTTATGGTTATCATAGGCGAAGGGGGGGATAAATTAGCAATTTGGAATTAACAGATACGCATTACATTATATAAAACAGATAAACAACAAGGACCTACTGTATAGCACAGGGAACTATATTCAGTATCTTATAATAACCTATAATGGAAAAGAATCTGAAAAAGGAGATATCTATACACACACACATACATATATATATATATATGAATCACTTTGCTGTACACCAGAAACTAACACAACATTGTAAATCAACTATACTTCAAAAAAAAAAGGAAAGAAAGAAAGAAAAAAGAATGATTCTGTGAGCTGTAGAGCATCTCTCCAAGAACCTAGTGGATGGCTTCCCTGGTGGAGCAGCGGTTAAGTATCTGCCTGCCAATGCAGGAGACACAGGTTTGAGCCCTGGTCCGGGAAGATCCCACATGCTGCGGAGAAACTAAGCCCGTGCACCACAACTACTGAGCCTGTGCTCTAGAGCCCAAGAGCCACAACTACTGAAGCCCACGCGCCTAGAGCCCGTGCTCTACAAGAGAAGCCACCGCAATGAGAAGGTTGTGCACCGCAATGAAGAGTAGCCCCGGCTCGCTGCAACTAGAGAAAGCCCGCGCGCAGCAACAAAGACCCAACGCAGCCAAAAATAAATAAATAAATTTATTTAAAAAACCCCCAAAAAACCTAGTGGATTCGTCCTAAGCATGTGCTTAATGACCATCTCTTTAGGATGGAACAGAAGGGAATTAGAAGGCAATTACAGTGGATAAAATCTAAAGTCCCTTCAAATTCCAAGAGTCTGTGGTCTTTCACTACATTAAAATGAGATTTTACACTCCAACAGCATTCATCAAACAAAAGTCAATCTCTCCAAACCTCAGTTTCCATGTCTAAAAAAATGGAAATAATTATATCCAGGAATATTTTATGAATTGAATGAGATACTGGATGTGAACAGACTGTTCATACAGTGGGCGAGAAACAAATGGTCACCATGACTAAGTGACTGTGCCCCAAGGATGATTCAAAGCCAATTCTGACAAGAATTTCAGAGCCATATTATACCTACACGCACAATCCCAACAGCTGCAGAACCAGATCTGATCCAAGTGTGTCATTCCCATTGTACTTGTGCTGAAAGCCCTTATTTCAATACCCACTATACTCGAATGCAAATGACTAGAGCTTAATTCCCACCCCCCCCCAAATCCACCCTTTTGTTTATAAATGCCAGGGGCTAGGACATGGGACACATACAATTAATATTACTGTAATGAATGCTAAATAAATGAAGTGTTCTTCTGATGTCCAAAGTCTTCTGGATTTTTCAATGTTTATATAGTGGGTGAGAAACAAATGGATTTTTCAGTGATACAGAGAAGAAAGAGGAGGTTGGTAACGTAGCCTCCTTTTCTACCTCATTTACTGCTGCATGGGATTAACAGTCAGGTTATCATTATTACCTGCTTGGACTCTCAAAGAAGGCAGGTGTCCACTATGCCTTGCCTCTTGCTGCACTTTTCAGGGGGCTGAGGCAGAAGGAAAGCCAAGCTCAGCTCACACAAGATGCTTTCTCCCCTCGCCTATTCACTGAGGCACACCAGGATGTACCTGAAATACGCCTTCCAGAGGTGGACGTTTCTCTACAGAAAGGGCTCATTTCCAGGAAGCAAAACCAAAATCTCTGCATCTAAAATCTATGCTTCCAAAAATTATGGCTTTTCTTTCATCACTTAGCTTTTATAAAAACAACGTGCACATAAGCTTAGTGGAAATCAATAAAACGCAAGAGTTTTTAATTTCCCGAGTCGACTAGAAAGTACTTTTTTTCCCAAAGCCATCCCAAACGTGTCAGATGTTCAAACTAGCTACATATTTACTTTGTCTGATAATATGCTTGTTTGTTTTATTTATCCTGTAATTACTCCAATAAACAATTTAGCGCGACTTACGGAAGTGCATGCATCACAGAGATTATCAAACCTCCCAGTGAATCCTGGTCTCTGTTATGCTGAGCTCTAGAGTGATCACTGTATCACGAGGGCTTCATCTGAAGGGGAATGTGTTTGCTCTAGGGGATGCTATTACAGATGCCACGTTCATAGATTAAATAGCATGCAACCAGACTTTCTAATCCAACAGCAACAAAGATCATAATCACTGGGTATTCAGGAAGAGCAAATCCTGGCCTCAAAGAGATCTTCAGTGGACTGTCTGTCCAAGTGGGCAAAAGAAAGAAAACGAAAGAACACATACAAAATGCTAAAACTATGTCAATCGTCAAAGAAGAGGTCCCAAAGATGGACTTGAGACCCTTACTGTGTTCCAGAAACAGACTCCTTTCCCCTTAGTGTTCCCTGTTCAAACATCTGACTTTCAATCACATTTTCAGGAAAAGGAAAGAAAAGAAAGGGAACATGCAATCTGAAGAGACAGACCTTGGTGTGAATCCTGATCGAATGGTTGCTTAGCTATGTAATTTAAGTCATGATTCTTACAGCTTTCTGAGCCTCCGTGGAAGGAAGGAAGGAAAGGAGGGAGGGAGGGAGGGAGGGAGAGGAGGGAGGGAGGGAGAGGAGGGAGGGAGGGAGGGAGAGGAGGGAGGGAGGGAGGGAGGGAGGGAGAGGAGGGAGGGAGGGAGGGAGAGGAGGGATGGAGGGAGGGAGAGGAGGGAGGGAGGGAGGGAGAGGAGGGAGGGAGGGAGGGAGAGGAGGGAGGGAGGGATGGAGGGATGGAGGGATCTTCCCGGTAGGATTGTGGTGAAGATTAAATTCCCTCAGGCTTGGATACAGACGAACACACTGTAGGCATTCAAGAAATGGTGGCGATTATCACTGCCATAAAGTGAGTACTGTCAAGGCGTTTTACAAGAGTGAAACTTTCTGCAAGGTTAATCAACGATTCTCAACCTTGCCTGCACAGTGGAATCATCTGGAGAGCTTTAGAAAATACTGATACCAGAGCTTTAAATAAATACTGTTACGATCACAGACCAGTGAAATCAGAGTCCATGGTGGGAAGAGCCCAGCACAGATCATTTCTTAAGTTAAGAGATTATAATGTAGGCCAGAGTGAGAACTACAGGATTGAATCCTTAGCCAAGGACAACCCCGCATCTTTTCTTATTCCCCATCCTACGCTTACCTACCGTAGGTCTTTAACCCACCTGCTACACCAATAGTCTCAAAAGTGGGAGTGGTACAATGTGGAAGTAACCCAAGTGTCCATCAACAGATGAATGGATAAACAATATAGGGCATACACATACGATGGAATATTACCCAGCCTTAAAAAGGAAGGACATTCTGACACTTGCTAGACATGATTCAACCTTGAGGACATTATGCTAAATGAAATAAGCTAGTCACAAAAGACAAACACTGTGTGTTTCCAGTTATATGAGGCACCCAGAGTAGTCAAAATCATAGAGACAGAAAGTAGAACGCCGGTTGTCAGGGGCTGAGGGGAGGGGAGATGAGGGGGTTATTAAGGATGGGTGGCAGTGACAGTCACATAAAAATATGACCGTACTTCATGTAACTGAACTGTACACTTAAAAATGGTTAAGATGGCAAATTTTGTGTTACGTGTGCTTTATCACAATTTTTTTTAAAATGGGAGACGTGCAAGATAGTCCACCGGGATTATGAAGAAAGTATATCTTCTGTTTATACTTAATTGTTATTATATCCACTTATTTCTGTTTTTGTATGTTGAATCTATGCACAGAGTATATTAGTATGTTGCAAATGTGTGGGGTTTATAAACACATATACATATGATCACGATGTATATTCAAATATCAGAAAGGACAATGAAAAAAATTTGCAAGTTGTTTCTAGATTTCCTAGAAAGAAATGCGGATCCTAATGCCATCTTAGAAGGCAGGCCTGAAACATGTCGTCATTAAACAGAGCCAGGCTTACAGACTGGGGCAGGGGAGGGCAGGCAGGGAAGGAGGAGCTTACAGCACACAGGCAGCCTGAGCAACATAAGACAGTCATTCGGCAGAGCAAGCAGTAGGGTTCAGACCCATAAAATCTATTCTAGTGCAAGTTCCATTCTGCTGGCTCTACAATAATAGCTTAGACCAATGTTAACACCAGATCAAAGGAATCACCACTGAGCATTACTAATATTTTAGGAAACTAGATATTGATTGATTCCTGCCATGTGCCAGGAATATACTTTACATATACACACAACTCGCACGTATTTTAGCACATACACTTTCCACATGTTGTTAGCTCATTCGATCACCACAGGAACTTTATGAGGAGGGTGATAGCAGCCCACTTTACAAATGAAGAAACTGAGGCTTAGAGACGCCTCATAACTTGCCCAAGGACACAGAACAATGAAGCGGATCTGGGATTTGAAACCTAGATATATCTGACTCTAAATACCACTCTTTTTCCACTATGCCCCCAGAATGCATTTCCCCTTCATAATCCAGTAAATACACATGTTATTTACCCAACTCTAAAAACTGTTTTATAAAATAATACTTAACCTAAAGCTGACAGACTTTGCCTAGTTTGTTGCCCAGCATCACGCGAACATTCCAGCTGTATCAGGTGTCTAACCTGAGACAAGTGTTCATTTTACCAAAGTGCCAAAAACAAGTGGTGAAATTCATCCAAAGTTAATCATTTCTCATGAAAGCACTTGTGCCATAACCACATTTTATACCAAAAAAAAAAGAAGAAGAAACAGAAAAGAAAAAGGAACTCAGCAAATAGCTCAGCATTTCATTAGCCTACCATTCCAAACCTTCCAGACTCCCAGAAGGCTCTTGACAGAACTATGGCAAGCTCTTGGGGGAAATGCTTCGCCTTGATGGAATCCAGTCCAAATATGCCATCATGCAGGAAATGCGTGGTGGGTCCAAGTGCATCCATGTGGGCAAAGTAATGCAGATTAAATAGTGATTTATTTCATCCCAAACTACATTCATCATTTTAAAACTATGTTTCACCATGTTACTCCAAACTGTATATGGCATCTTCCCTTCCACTTGTGCCAAGGAAAGCAAAGACTCTGAGATTCAGTTCATAAAGATTTAAACAGGGTTTATATGCTCTACAGAGGCAAGTGGGGGAAAAAGAGAAAGAAGTAGGGAGAATTCTGAATAGTGAGAGGAGGGTGGAGGATTTAGTCTGCTGATTGCACAGAATTATTGTCATTTTAAATTAGGTTCTGATTTTTAGATTTCTTATTTTGCTTTCTGGTATTGATAAAAAGTCCCCTGGAGAACGTCATGCATTTTGAAACATTCATACCCTTGTTGATATTAACCTGTTCTTTCCTTAAGTGTACGAATATAACCTTCAAAACACTTTAGATGAAATTATGGTGGTCCAGAGTAACTTATACTAAATGATTCTGTTTATTTATTTTTTTTACAAAAAAAAAAGTATATTTGGAAACATGAAGTATGGCATGTGTTTGAGTTGATAATATAGAAGGGATAATATAGTATGTTTTTTTTAAAACATACGCAAAGAACACAGAAAAAAATATACACAGAGTTCGAACTCCAGCAATTTTCTCCTGCTTGTTGATACTGAGTTT
This sequence comes from Globicephala melas, assembly GCF_963455315.2. NCBI lineage: Eukaryota > Metazoa > Chordata > Mammalia > Artiodactyla > Delphinidae > Globicephala > Globicephala melas. Next base: position 65,018,058 of record NC_083318.1, read on the forward strand.
GAAGTGAGATGATTTTGTTTGTTCGTTTTTGGCAAATGAGCAGAGAGAGAAGCAAAATGTAGAGATACGCTCTAGACTTTTTAACCCCTCTTCGCAAAACAGACGGGCTTTTCAATTTACAGCTTTGAAAATTCTCCTTCCCTAATTTAGCTTATCCGTCAGTTTTCTAGGTTTCCTTTAGAATCTGCAGAACAACAGAAGGTATTTTTTAGCTGAGGATTCTACTCATCTTACCCTTTCACAAGGGGGGGCTGAGGCTTCTCTTAAGAATGTTCAGGATGTTCAGACCATCTAGTTTATAACTAGAAAGTTATAAACGCTACCAGCGACAGCACTCTACAACCAAGAGAACGTTTGTTTTATCCTGTCTCTGTCTGCCTCTGTCTCTCTCCCACACATGCACATACCACAAACTCATACTGAGAGTAACAGAGTGAAACCTGTCAAAGTAAAAAGATATGAAAAATAAAGCATCTTTGCTAACACTTTCTGCAGCTAATACTCAGAACACGTTTTTGTGAATGAAAAGTATGATACTTCGTCTGACTGGTTTATCAACATAGCTTTTTAGTTCATTTTAGCAGCTATAGATTCCTCTTCTGAAATAATTAAACAACATGTTCGATATCTCCTGGACAGTAGTCTGGGATGCCTCATGAATAAGCAGTGAGGAAAAGAGTAAACCAAACTTGGAAAAATTGTTCAATGAGGAGCACAGGATGGCTGGGGAAAAACACCAGGACTCTGTGCCCGTAACCCTGGCTTGTGGCTGGGAGTGTCAAGGGCAGAACCCAGACCTCCTGATGCCCAGGACCCAGGGGACTGCACCACTCTCAGGACCCACCCCTCCGCCCTACCCTTTCAATTGAGGCTGATTCTCATGGGCAGTGACTCACAAACCAATCTCTGTAGGGCCTGACGGAAAGCAGGCCAGCCTTCCGCTTGCAAGGCCTTTATTAAGAACCGTATCCTTGTCTGCCTATTTTCGTCTCTTCCGGCGCTTATCTGAGAGCATTCTGTGTTTGTTCGTGCACAGGATCCTAGTCCCTTTTTGACCGCATATCCAGCACTGTGCCAAGTGCTCCACATGCCTTACTTCACTTAATCCTTGCAACCACCCATGAGCCAGGTACTACTATGAACCCCATTTTACGGAGGGGGAAACGCATGATGTTAAGTGACTCAACCACAATCACCCATTAAGTAATGACAGAGCGGGGATTTTAAATATTCAATCTTTCTGTGGCATCAAAGCTGATGTCACAGATCCCATTTCAGGGTCAAGAGCCAGAGAAAAGGCTTCCAGTGGTTTAATTTCTGGAGCCTACAGCAATTAAGAACACCTCCTGCTTCTACCAAACACAAAACAAAGCATTGATTTTTTTAAAAGGAAACGTATTTTTACACGTTTTTCATTAGAATTATAATTCTTGTTAAATTTTGCCCAGAGCAGTACTGACTCTAAAAGGAACATGGTACTTTAAACACAAGTGCAAGCCCGGACTAAAGCAGACCCTATGTCAGAAATCTAGGTAGCTTAGAAAAAGCAGACCATAGACTCAAATTCCAAACAAGAGAGCATCTTAGCGAATTCAAGGATTCTGGGTCCATGGTAGCATCATCCCACAGGGAGGGAACACAGGACACATCAGGCCATTCCAGTTTGATACCATTTAAACTTGAGCTTCATCTGACTCTCCTTTGGCTAAGACCATGTTTCCCAAGCAAACTTCTGCTTATGTCTGGGTTTCCTGTTGTCTAGAGGGAAAGAATGCCTAGTCATATAGTTTAGGGCAAATCAGGTCGTGTGATCATTATTTCTAATTAGGAAATAATACACTGGCACTGAGAGTATGCATTGATTGTATAATGTCAAGAAATCCAGTGCCTGGAAGAATGATCATTCTCATCAGAAATTAAACTGATATTTTTGCTGTAGTATTTCAGTCTCATGAATGTGATTAATGAGTCCATCCCTAAGAGACAGATCTGCTTTTTAGAGCCCGTCAGCTAGAAAGGTCACGAATACCACTTCAGATAAGGACTGCTGGGTGCCTCACCTGGCAGAGACCCTCAATGTCAACCTGTGAGTGGAAAAGTATGCTTGTGGCCCCTTAACTTTACTGCAGAGAAGTAGGAATAAGAGAAATGGAATGGGTCACCCCTGTGTTTAACAGCTCAATCACCAGTGAATGAGATAGCTAGCCATTATTCTAGAAGTATGGCTAAATCATGTTTAATATTTAAAATGGGAAAAAAGAGCAGACTGGTTCAAATCATCATTAACTATTTCAGTGGTTTCTTTCTTTTCTTTCTTTCTTGCTTGCTTTCTTTCTCTCTCTCTCTCTCTCTTTTTTTTTTTGTGGCAACCCTCTAATACCACCCAACCTGGTTAGGACACCCATGTTCCCACTCCATCCTTAACCTATCACTCTTCTAAATCTAAGTATGGCTAAAACATACTTAGACACACCAAAAGAACGTATAAAAGTCCTAGACATAGTGGAAGAATTATGTGCAAGTAGAGCCACAACTCTAACTTCAGGACGTTACCCCCTGGCTATTCCCACATTGTCACAAACTCATACATCTAAAATCAAAAACAGCATCTTCCTCCAGAAACGAATTCCTCCTCCCAACCTCACTACTTCTGAAAACCGGCATTTTCTTGGTCCTCAAACTGAACATCTGACATCTTTGATTCTCTTGTCTCTCTCATCACCCCTATCTAATCTATCACTCAATCCTAGAGAGTCCTTTCTTCCACCTCTGCTCTGTTTTTAAAGCTACTAGTCTCCAGTCCTCATGGTCTCAAATGGATTGCTGTGAAACTCTCATAACCGCTTGCCTCATTTGACCCTCTGACATATTCTAAAGCATCAGACAGGCGCTTTGTCCGATACGCCGTCTTCAAACTCCACCCTGCAAATGGCACTCCTTTTCTCATAACCATCAGCCATGTTTCGCCGACAAAAGCAAGTTCACAATTAAGCGTTAGCATTCTCCAATCTGGCCTCCACCTACCTATCTGACCTCTCTCACAGTTATCCTTCACAGACTCTCCTCTCCAACAAAACTGCTGGAAGCACTAACCCTCTCATGGAGAGCAAAAGTTCCCCAAGGGGATTTCAGGGGATCTCTGAGGTCACAATTATTTTCATGATACTAAGATGTTGTTTATAGTCTTTTTCACTGAGTTGACATTTAACTGATAGGATGCAAAAACTACAGATAAAATTGCTGGCATCTCAGCACAAAGCAAGAAAATGGCACAAATTATACTAGTAATTACTGCATTCCCTAACACTACATACGCCTACTAAAACCAACGCCAGTTTCACCTAAGAATGTCCTTGTTGAAGGAGTAAAAATTATTAATTTTATTAAATCTCAACCCTCGTATACACTTCTTTAAGGTAATTATGCATAGAGCACTTCTGCTGCATAGGAAAGTATGATTGTTGTTTCAAGGAAAAGCACGTGGAACCAGCACTCTTTTTACTTGACAGAACCACTGACAGACAAACTATGGTTATTCGAACTTGGGTACCAGGCAGGCATTTTCTCAAAACAAATGAGGTGAGCCTGTCACTTCAAGGAAAACAACTGACAGTATTTGTTGCCAATGACAAAATGTGAGCCTTCAAGCAAACACTAGAATTTTGGACAAACCCGTATCCACCAATGAGAGCTTGACAGCTTCCCAATAATTAACGACTTTTCTGATGAGATGAGTGGTAGGATTAACAAATGTAATGTTTTTACATTGTATAATGAAATGTGTCAACATTTGGAAGATCTTCATAACTCACTGAACCAACATTTTCCAAATTGCCAATGCATGATGTTACAAAATTATGTATGACAGACCAATGGATTTTAATATAACACAGGACGAAAAAGTTTACTATTGTGGTTTCAGATTCTACATTGTAACTAACCTTTAAGAAACTACCAATCACCAAGTTTTGGTGTAACATCAAAAAAAGAATATCCATAATGCCTGAAAAGGCTATTTCTGCCTATATATCTGTAAGAGGTAGGAAGGATTTTCTTCACCTACTTTAATCAAAACAATTTACTAAGACACACTAAAGGTAGAAGCAGATAAGAGAATCCAGATGCCTTCAACTAAGCCATACATTAAAGAGATTTTCAAATAAATAAAACAATTATCACTTCTCTCATAAATTGTTGTTGGCTTTGGGGAAAAGATGGTTGTGCTTCACAAAACATCCTATTTTGTTAACATTAATGGGTTTCTTATTCTTTTTTAAATAAGTAACTTTTTAAAATACCTGTTTTAATTTCTAAATAAATAAACACTTATAGATATAATCCACATAAGCAAAGACCTTTGGGGTCTCAATAAGTTTTAATTATTAATTAAAATTTTAATTTAATTGTTAATTTTTAATTAATAATTCTCAATAATTTTTGAAAGTGTAAAGAGGTCCCCAAGACCAAAAAGTTTGAGAACAGCACCTTAGGGCAAACTCTTCTTTTGATTTCTTCCAGTTTCTTTGTTCCGTGTGCCCACTACTTCTTTATTTCTCCAAACCCCATCTTTCAATTTTGTCCTCTTCTTGTATCACAAGAGCCCTCCAGGTCAAGAAATACCTTATCCGGAACTTTATGACCCTGATCTGTTCTGCATACTTGGCAAAAATCTAGCCGGTACCAACTACTTACGTTTTGAGGTATGCTTATGTTATTCTTTTAAGACAAGTATAAACCAGGCACTGTTTACACTGTGTGCTCCGGATAAAGCAGCGAATAAAACAGACTGGACCCTTCCTCCTGTGGTCTACAGTCCGGTGTTACCACTCAGCGTGCAGTCAAGCACCAGAGTTATGACAGAGCTTGCTAAAAATGCAGAATCTCAGGCCCTAACCCAAACCTACTGAATCACAATCTACATTTCAACACGATCCCCGGGAGATTTTCCTGTACGTTAACTTTGAGAAGCGGAGGATTTATGCATCCTCTTAATTATTGGGAATTTCTTGAAGGTAAACTATTACCTTTCATTTGTTGCACTCCTACTATAAATAATACAGTTTACCTATTATGCTAAGCAGTCACTCAAACATGAGTACCCATCAAATGGAGTCATTTCTGGGGATTAAAGACAACAACAACAAAGGCAAAACAGCTTACACCCGGAAGAAGGTTTCAATCTCATAGCAAAGATAAGACAATAAATATAATGACAGTTAACATTTCAAAAAATGCTTTCTGTGAGCCAGTTATCGCACCAAGGGCTTTAAGTAACAATTTTATAAGGTCGGTACTATTATTATCCCCACTTTAGAGATAAGAAACTTGGGACTCAGAGGTTAAGAAAGTGATGGAACTGGGATGAGTCAGAATGTTTGACTCTAAAGCCCAGAAAGTGGTAAGACAGAGATTTAAAATAATCTTGAGGAAGGAGCCTCTGAGTTCCTTGAATGAAAGCTTATGCCTCAATCTTGGAATCACCCAGGGAACTAGCTCAGTTCCTTGCACATACTAGGAACTCAGTAGACATGCATCAGCTGAAAGTATGTGAGTAGATTAAGGTTAACTTATCACCCTTACTAAAAAGTATCCTAAAAATAAACAGTCTAGACTTTACCAACCCAACAATGCTTAACTACATTGAAGATACAACAGACCTGAGGTGAAAATGCTTCTCTCTGATACATTATACAGAGAGTCCATTCACTGACTCAGGGCTCTTATTCCATAGCATGTAGAGGAAAAATAAACAAGAGACAGAGGGACAAGACATCGACTAAAAGGTGAAAGCCACTAGGGAACGCTGAAAAGAAGCTGATGCTTTTTCCAGGGAAAGAAAGGAAGGGCAGGAGGTCATACAATGTCTTCCTTGTCCATAGTAAGCAAAGGATGAAAGGAAATGTTGGTCAAAGGTCCCCCAAAGGACACATCCCTGGAGCAGAAACAGAAAAGTAGGAACTGAGGAGTAAGCCCATTACAAAGAAGTGTCCCTGGAGGCTTCCAATTACCAGGTATCTAACTCACCACCCTCAGCCCTTGAACTTCCTTTGCCACACCTCCCGAAACCATTTCCCAATGGTTTGGAGTTGGGGGTCATCTCCATTCTTCCACTTTCTGACAAAATCACATAGAACTATGATCACCTTTTCTTCTAGAACATGCTGAGAAAAGGTCCTACAGTTCTACTGATACTATTTCACATGTCTAAGTAGGCTTTTATGGGCCAGCCGTCTTGTATACCTAACCATCACGTACACTACCATGTGTATGAGAAAAAAAGTGTCCTGGTAACAAAAAAATAGCAGACCAAAATCAGCTTCCTAAACAAGCCACTTACAGGATGGAGATCTACCTTTATAATATCCTAGGTGTACCAATTCAGTACAGTTCTATATGAAGATTTCTGCAAATTATGCTGAGGAAGAAGAATGATCACCTAACGATGTCCTTAATGATATTAAAGAAGAATCCTTGCAAAGATTAAACTCAATCATATTCAAGAGTAAATCTACAGAACGCAAAACAAAGAGGGAAAAAAGGGAAAGCTCACGTAGTAATAAATACCACCTCCTCTCTTAGATACTGACAACAATGTTTTAGAGCTGGAGTTATCCCGTCCTCTCACGTTCTGACCCTTACACATGGAATGCTGACCACATATGATTTTCTAATAGTTAAATGATTCAATTTTCTAGTCAAATCTGTTCGAATAGGAAGATTTTATTTCACTGCTTTGAACCCAAGGGATCTGAAAGGGAAACACAATATAAAAATTATAAGGGTAATTGGTAACTACCCTCACATTTATGAAAGCAAACTGGGTGTATTAACTGAGCCAGACTTGAAGCACAAAATTTATGAACCACCTACAACCTAGCTTTTGAAAAGCTAATGTTTTCCCTCCTCTAACCAGATTAACAGATGGAGAACTCTGAGAAGTCATCTAAAGATGTCTTTGGAATTTTCAAGCATGTTTTGCTTAACAGTTCATGTCACACTTTATATTTCTACCAGAAGGCATGGGACTGAGACTAGGATGACTAGGATTAAAAGAAGTCTGCAGGGGGCTTCCCAGGTGGCGCAGTGGTTGAGAGTCTGCCTGCCAATGCAGGGGACACGGGTTCGTGCCCCGGTCCGGGAAGATCCCACATGCCGCGGAGTGGCTGGGCCCGTGAGCCATGGCCGCTGAGCCTGCGCGTCCGGAGCCTGTGCTCCACAACGGGAGAGGCCACAACAGTGAGAGGCCAGCGTACCGCAAAACAAAAACAAAAACAAAAACAAAACAAAACAAAAAGAAGTCTGCAGGTGCAAGCATGCTGCTACTACACAGCATTACAGTTGCACGCAGCTGTAACAGGCAAGACCAACCAAGCCTAGTTCTTCCTACTAAAATACTTTCATGTGTGTGTGATGGCTGACACTTAGAGCAGGAATCCACAGGCCTAATGCCTTGAGCCCCAGAAAGCAGGACCATCTAAAGGGCTGCCGCCGACTGGGGCCTCCATGGCATTTGAGCCCAGTGTTATGAGATTTCTGGATTTAGAAAAGAAAGGGGAAACCCATATTTCTATGTAAAAGCTCCCAATTTCTAAGCATTGGCATCTAATTCAAAACATCATGTGCTAGACAAAACCTGTCTGCAGGCTCCCTGCACACTCCCCAGCGCTGTGCACTTGTGATCTCTGAAACTTTCATGGCATCATATTGCCTTTGCATTGCCCTAAAGTTAGGGTCATAGTTTCTCTTTTATATTCTGCATAGCTCCTAAGAACATACTCTATGTTTGGTAAGCAATGTCTCTTAAACAGAGGTAAGAAAAGCATGGCTGTTGCTAATATCCCTGTCTGTCTGTTTGTAAGCTTTGATCCAAAGGAATAACACCATCCCCATATTGCCAAGTTCCCTGAACTATCCTGTTCAGAACCGAGCCAGACTGCTAAATGTGAAGCTTTACAGTGTCTTTATCACATTTTCCTGCCCTTCCCATACTCACTCCCAATCTCAGTTGGGTTTATGGTTTCAGATTCACCAGTAACAGGTCCACACTAAGTTCCTTCATAGAAGAATTTGGGTGAAGGCAACCAAAACCATCTTGAAGTCCTCTGCAGCATACTCTATTCATTTGTCAATTCTGACAATATCTGCAAGTATTAACTTTCCTTCCTGAAAAATTTAAGCATAAATTTTCTGCAAATATCCTTTCACATCTCCTCTGTGTTGCAGATATTAAGGAATTATCTACGAAGATATTTGTACTGGGTTGAACAGTATTCCTCTAAAATTCATATCCACTCAGAACCTCAGGATGTGATCTTATTTGGAAACATGGTCTTTGCAGATATAATTAGTTAAGGTGAGGTCGCAGTGGATTAGGGTGGGCCCTAAATCCAACGACTGTTGTCCTTATAAGAAGGCCATGGGAAGACACAGGCAGAGACTGCAGGGATGCAGCTATAAGCCAAGGAATGCCAAGCATTGCCAGGACCCACCAGAAGCCTAGAAGAGGCAAGGAAAGAGCCTTTAGTGGGTGAATAAGCCCGCTGATAACTTGATTTCAAACTTCTAGCCTCCAGAACTGTGAGAATAAATTTCTTTGTTTTAAGCCTGTATGGTATGTTTGTTTTTTTTTAAATAAATTTATTTTATTTATTTATTTTTGGCTGCACTGGGTCTTCGCTGCAGCTTGTGGGCTTTCCCTAGTTACAGCGAGCGGGGGCTACTCTTCACTGCCCACTGCGGTGGGCAGGCCTCTCATTGCGGTGGCTTCTCTTGTTGTGGAGCACAGGCTCTAGGCACGCTGGCTTCAGTCACTGTAGCATGCGGGCTCAGTAGCTGTGGCACACGGGCTTAGCTGCTCTGCGGCATGTGGGATCTTCCCAAACCAGAGCTCGAACCCACTTGCCCTGCATTGGCAGGAGGGCTCTCAACCACTGTGCCACCAGGGAAGGCTTAAAACAAAGTGTATGGTAATTTGTTGCAGCAGCCCTGAGAAACTAATATAACATCTAAACACCTTCTTCTCTTCTTTGCTAGTAAACTTACACTACCCAGGATCTGGGGATGGGCTTTATCTTTCCGTACTTCCTGAGGCATGCTGTGTGAAATGGGACAAAGAACCCAGGGACGCATTTCAGATGGTGGGGACGTCTTCCATGGAGACAGGAAACTGTAGGTGAGCTATCTGAGGTCACAGACTGGTTCTAATTTAATTCTATGTCTGGGGCACCTAGCACAGTCCCCAGAGTAGACATTAAGAAAATAATTGGCATGAGTACATATATATGAATTAACAAATGAAAAAATGAATGGATGAATTAAAACAAAGCAATGGTGAACAAACCATTAAGTTTATTAACTTAAGGGTCTTTTGTGAGGACAATGGGTCAGGGCAGAATGTTCATGAGGAAATTGGACTAGAAAGCTTCTGAAAGTGGCTGGTAGTACTTTTGTCTCTGTGATCCCACTGAGTCACAATCTTAGAGGCGACATGCCCTCCTCCAAGGAGGCATCACTGGCACTTCCGGGAGCACTTCACGCAGGACTACTGGAGGACTGCAACCTGTCATTTCCTAAGCAGCCACTCTCTGTCTCTGTCCACTCCCTCTCCCCAGAAGCCGAGCAACCTGCCAAACTAGGTTCTAAAATTTTTAATTTCAAGATGTCAGTAAAGCAGACATAAGAGTGGGGGAAAAAATCATGAATTACACTTCTTCAGTGATTAATTTAAAAAAAGAAAAGGACTCCTTACTTTTTTTTTTTTCCTTTTCTTTTTGCGGTACGTGGGCCTCTCACTGTTGTGGCCTCTCCCGTTGCGGAGCACAGGCTCCAGACGCGCAGGCTCAGTGGCCATGGCTCACGGGCCCAGCTGCTCCGTGGCATGTGGGATCTTCCCGGACCGGGGCACGAACCCGTATCCCCTGCATTGGCAGGCGGACTCTCTACCACTGCGCCACCAGGGAAGTCCAGGACTCCTTACTTTTTTAACAGCTCTGAAGGGCAATGATCTCCCCACATCTTCATCTGTTGAAAACCTATTTAATCTCCAGCACAGATAACTTCGATGCCTGAGCTTCCATATCCCAGTTTCTTCCTCCTCTAAGCTCTCCTTACCCCACAACATGCCACCATCTCATGGCTCCTTCCTGGTTCCATCTTGAATATATCAACGGTCTTGTGTTCACTACTAGACTGGTAGACTTCTTTTGCCACTCATAGCACTGTATTCATTTTTTTGTGTACCCTGAAGTACCTAGTATAATACTTTATAATGGAAGGCAACCAAAACCTATCCTATCATTCAACTGAATATAAACTGTTTCTAGAACTTTCCAAAAATAATTAATTGAGCAAAATCATTTTCTTCCTTAAGTTCATGAGGTGAGATAAAAAATATTTTTATACATCTTACTCCTGAGATACTAAAATCTAATTTGGAAATCACACCATCCATCCCAGAACTATGTGTCCAAGCTATTTTGGAAACATCTCACATCTGTCTTCTTGAATTCCTCCTGTCACATCAGGGAACGCTCAACTGAGAAGACAAGACAAGAAGGCTAGTGACTCACTAAAGGGTGCTTGAAAGATTAAAAGTAATTCAGCAGGACAAACCAGCTGAACACTGGGTCTTTTCTATATCCTGGAACTTTTTTTTTAAAGGGATGGGAGCTTTCAAAAAGCAATTTAAAAGTAATTTATGGTTGAAATTACCAAAATCCATTCCACATAAAATGAACATCTAGAAGACGTTTTGGAAAGTTAATAATATAAACTTATCCAAAGCTCTAACACTCTTAAGCTAGCTAAGGCCAGAAATAATTAGTGCTGCCAATTGTGTTGACATAATTAGGTCTGTGCCTTGGCTTTTGCCCTCACCAGCTATCCAACTTGCAAGAGTTCCACTTTGCTTGCCTCAAGACTGGAAACCAATCAACTTAAGACAGCAAAGGATTCAAACTCTCGAGCAACATGGTTCAACTTACAATGCAAGGCGAAGTGTGAAGGTAAGTGAAAACAAAATGGTCCTTTTCCTTAACCCTGGCTATTCTGACTTGTAGACTTAAAAACTCAAACACAAAGAACGTTTGTGACACACTGAACTACTGGCCCCAACTCTTCGTCCCTCCCTGGAGCCTAGAATACAAATAAGAATCACCGTATCCAGGTGTTCTGAACAATTATTTTATACAAGTTGTGCTTACCTTTTCTATTTCTAAAGCTGTACTGATATAGCAAACCTCAAAGTATGCATGTTTGTGGTCCAGCTCTATCTACCCAACCAGCAAACCGATAACATTTATGGAGCCTGTCACTATGTGTTACGTACTGTGTGAAGAGGTTCACATCCACACGTAATGAAGACTTAGCTCCTACTTTCATGGAGCTCTAAGTCTAAACAAAAACTTTCCAGTAAGGTTACAAACTGCTGAGAGGAATGTGATAACAGAGAATTGGAAATATTTCCTTGAGGTACAGAAAAAGGACTTTCAACAGCTCAGAGGGTCTAGAAAGGTTTCACAGAGAAGATGAAAATTGAGCTAAAACTCAATTGTTTACAGGAATGGAAAGGTTCTCTAAAATATAATTTTCTATCTTTCAGATTATCAGGATAATCTAGTTGAAGTGGATAAAGTCTGATGTATTCAGCCACTGGTGCCACTAGCCTAGGTCTCAGAACTATGATACAGTGGAAAAGTGCTGGATGCTAGGTCCAAAGATCTTGGTTCAAGTCCCAGCATGGCCACCTGAGTGTGAGAGAGTATCACAAACAAGACCTGGCACCCAGAATTTCACTGTGCCTTCCCCAGAAATTTGTTAATCAGTATCCCCCCTCCACTGTGAGGCAATATCATCAATTAAGTTAAAAATATGTACCCAATATCAAAATCAGGCATTGATTAAAATATAATATTAAATGATTTACTCAATACATCAGGGCCATTTGGAGATATATATAGCTAGCTTTCATTTTTATTCAATTAGTCATTATTTATTTACTAAGTTTACCTGCTATATTTCAGGCACTGACAGCATAAAGATGAAGACAAACCAATCCCTGCCCTTAGAAGATGCAGAAAGTCCTAACTAAAATCAGAGCCCAACGTATGCAGACCAGGGGTGGAAAGGGGGGTGGGGTGGGACGAATTTGGAGACTGGGATTGACATATATACACCACTATGTATAAAACAGATAACTAATGAGAATCTGCTGTATAGCACAGGGAACTCTACTCAATGCTCTGTGGTGACCTAAATGGGAAGGAAATCCAAAAAAGGGGACATATGTATTCATAAAGCTGATTCACTTCACTGTACAGCAGAAACTAACACAACACTGTAAAGCAACTACACTCCAATAAAAAAAATTTTTTTTAATATGTAGTAAAATCAGAGCCCAAAATATAGGCAATCCGTAATTAAGAGAGAAGTAAACTTTTATCTCACTGCTGTACGGATAATGATTATCACTAATAATGATAAGCACTAATATTTATTAAGCTCTTGCTATATGTCAGACACTGTTCTAAGAGCTCTTCAAAGATGCTCTCACTTAATCTTCACAACAGATCTATGCTAAAACCCTACTAGCACCACCATTTTACAGTTGAGAGGCTATGCAAATTGCCTACATGGAACCCAGCTGAGGTTTGAACTCAGGAAGTTGACTCTAGAGCCCATGCTCTCAATGATAAATTAATGCAGCATTAGGTCCACTGTTGCACCACCCAGATTTGATTTTCTCGGTGTATATTCTGCCTTTGTACACTTTAGTAATGAACCTAATTTTGAAATGGCTATTCCACAAGATCCACCCAGTTTCATACTTTGTATCTTCAATTTTATTAAGCCCCAAATTAAACTTAAGTTACCTGTTGGTATAAACTAGGTACCCTGGTAGTATCAGAATGTTGTGTCTTTCCGAAGTTTTCATGAAGCAAACATAAAACACCAGGTGATTAATGGAAAGACTACACACAATCTGACCAACCTATATTTATCTGAGCCATCATGCTTACCTGGGGCCACTGAGGGGACTGCATCTCTGGCAAAACCTGAACAGACTTAAGGTTCCCACTTTCAAGTACCAAAATGATGCAACACTTTCTTTTAGAATCCAGGTCAGAGCATTCTTTTGAACTTTTCTAAATTCCTATGAAACTCAGTAACTCCGCTGATGCTTCCCCACCGCCCCCGGCTTCTAATAACCTCTTGCTTCTCAAAGGACAGACGACATAGGAGGAAAAGAGGAGAAACATATATACATGATTGACTGTGCAAAGAAAGTTACTAACGTGCCAACCTGGGCAATTCAGAAAGAAAGGGAAATAGAAAGTGGTCAGTCTCTGGGCTGGGCAGTGCATTTTATTTTATAAATAGCATTTTATAAAAATATTTTATAACTTGGAAAGCGTGCCCCTAAGGTAGAAATGAGTCTATTTATTTTTCCAGGCTCCCCAAAACACAGTCTACAATCCAAAGATAACTGGGTCAAGATTTAGTCATACAACATACACCACTGTGATGAATACTTGCTTAGCACACAGTGAATAAGCAAGTATGTACACTTTGTATATATGTATATATGTAAAATGGTGCTGCATACTAGTATCTTACAAAATACTTGCACTTATTTCTTTTCTTTCAACAATTAGTATTTTGTGTTTATTTTACATATATATATATAAAAACTCATATATACTATATAAAACATATATAATAATGACTTCACCATTAGAAGTGTTTAATTTAAATTGACTGTGGGACTTCCCTGGCAGTCCAGTGGTTAAGACTCCGCACTCCCAATGCAGGGGGCATGGGTTCGATCCCTGATCGGGGAACTAAGATCCCACGTGCCACACAGTGTGGCAAAAAAAAAAAAAAAAAAAAAAGACTGTGATCACTGTGAACACTAACAGTATGTTTCACTGGAAAGATTACCTCAAAAAAAAATACCAAGGCTGAATAATCAATTATTTTATTTTACTTGCTATTTTATGTGATCTGTGTGATCATGAAGTAAAGAGGTGTCTTTTCAGTTGGAGTTCACAACTGGCTCTAAGGAAATTCCAAAAGAATTCCCAAATATTATTAATATTCTGAGGCATTGCATTACGCTGAAATAAAGATCCCGAAGTGATGATTTTGAAGGGATGGCTTCTAGCATTTGTAAAAAACTCAGTCTCACAGCTTCAGAGAGTTGGGTCACAGCTAACACACTTTTTCAAGCACATCTGATTCAAAATGTCTATCCTTAGCTAGCCATTACGGGCCATCACCATACTGCCATCCTTACTCTAAAACTCAAGGTCTTCAAAAGCGACTTTAAGAATGAAAAATGAATGTATCCTCTCAACACGTCAGAAAACTCTAATCCAGTTCACATCACATGCCAAGCCCTGTAATGGGTTCTGTAGAGAAACCCCAGCAGCAAGTAACACCAGGACACCGAGCAAATGAGTGGTGAGCTGAGGGGACCCTGGAAAGGCCCCCTGGAGAGAGTGGCAGTGGACCAAGCCAGTGTACAGGTACAGTTTAAACTTGGTGCTCTTGGGACTTCCCTGGTGGTCCAGTGGTTAAGAATCTGCCTTCCAATGCAGGGAACGCGGGTTCGATCCCTAGCCTGGGAACTAAGATCCCACATGCCGTGGGGCAACTAAGCCTGCATGCCCTGAAGCCCTCACGCCACAAATAGAGAGAAGCCTGCGCACCACAACAAAAGGTCCCGCATGCTGCAACTAAGACCTAATGCAGCCAAATAAATAAATAAAATAAAAAATAAACTTGGTGCTCACCACCAGCCCTTTTTGACACCAGCACTTAGTAAGCGAAGGGGCCAGGGACAGAAATACCCTAAACACTCAGCAGCGAGGGAATCATTAAATACATCATGGAGCTTACAGAGGGTGGAACAGCATGCTTAATACTTAAATTCAGCCTGAGGTAGAAAAATGCTATATCCTGATATGAACTGATCTGCAAAATATACACTTTGGTGGAAAAAGCAAAGCATTTATAAAATATGTAATGTGTCTTTTTTTTTCTTGTTTTAATTTTTACTGTGGAAATTTTTAAACATACAAAATGAGAGAGAACAGAATAATAAACCCTTATGTACCCACCTTTAACAAGGATCAGCTTATGGGCAAAATCCCATATACAATATTATAGTATAATATATTATATTATACTATAATATCTTAGTATGTATCTCTAAATGGTAAGGACTCTTTAAAAATATCATTATAAAATTTGGGTAAATTTTAATATTTATTATAAATGTGGGTACATGCCTAAAATGGTTTCTGAAAAAAAAAAAAACTAAAAAAAAAGTAGTGGTTGTCACTGGAAAAAAGGGGGCCAGAGTGAGGAACCGAGGAGACTTTACTGTTACTTAATACCTTTCAGTAATATTTAAAATATAGCTACAAAAGGGAGCACAGGGCCTGGAAGAGCAGCAGAAAGGCTGCCACGACGTGAGGAAGACAGTGTGGCCTCAGTGGAGGGCGCTGGACACACGAAGTTGAGTTTGAATGTGAGACACTCAAGGAGCCATTTATATAGATTCAAACACTAGCAGGTGACAGTGTCCATCGGCTACAGGATATGAAGTCTCTAAATGTGAAAAGTAATAGAGAGTTGTGAACTCAGTGACATTACTATACATAATTACGATTCCAATAATGTGCAGATCCAGGCATTTCTGAGATGAAATGGGCTCATCTCAACCTGTCTACGGCCACATCCAGCTACAGGAGGCTGATGAAATCTATCATTTAAAGCACTCTGGTTTTAAAGGGCACTTCAAAACCACTTTTTTTTTGTTTTTTTAAACAAGTTAATGTCTTTCTTTCTCCTCTTTTCCCATCTGTAGTCCTTGTAATTTCTCTGCCTTACAGGTGGGTAAAATGTCAGTTCCTTCCCTGGTGGTTCTATCTGTTACATCTGTATCACATTAACAGAGCCCTGGGATCCACCAGAGGCAGGGTTAGGTTAAAGAAATAAGCCTTTGTGAATGCCTGTTTACAGTGAATTCAGACACAATACAGTTCTCCAGTCTTTTAACCTCATGATCAGTAAAATAGGGGCTATGAGAAGATAAGATTAAGAGTAGCTGATTTTTAGGACCCTGTTCATTTCTGTGACAATTTTCACTCCTCTGAAAAATCCAAAGATGTTACAAAATAGAGACAAAAGTTAGGAAAGACTGGTCTCAACTAGACTAGCTAAAATCCAAAACTTCTAAATATATGTTAAAAGAAACACTACTTTCTCACTTTCAAATATCACTTGAACAAGGCTAATAAAATGTTCCCCAGTAAAGGTCAAAAAGGAAATGTCTTTAATGAATAGACTTTCAACTTTTTAAACCTTAAACTTTTCATTAGCTTGAGCATAAATAAAGTTTTTTCAGAGAATTTTAAAATACTTGGTTCTCGTTTTCAGGTTATATCTTGCCCCCGGCAAGTGTCTCCCTTTTATTATTTTCCTTAACAAAACCCAGCATTTCTACATAGTATATAGAAATAGTTCACCTAACCACTGGCAGTATAGTTGCTAAATAGGTGATGTTTTACTGTACTTAACACCGGGGAGCTATTTCTTTTACAAAAATGCTTCCCGGGACAAACAACTTATGTATGAATCAAAATGAAACCGCTGAGGAATCTAATGATATTTTCACACAAATTGCCCAATTTTACCCCAAGAGGCTCAAGTTCTTCTCTACCTGCAGATGAAAATTTGGGGGAGGGGGTCAGTGTAGAGATTAATTCCATCAATACGGGAAAACACCAAGAGAAAGTGCCACCGTAGGCTACACTTTTCCCAGGTACCTGTCTCATCTGCGGAGCTGGGGGAGGCACTGTCTTGGGACAGGGTCGTCCAGCTGGACTCCTCGTCGCTCGGTGCCAGGTTCTGGATCCGGTGGAGTGCACAGTCAGTTTTGGCCCCCGTTTTAGGGTGATCCTTCTTGGTCTCCGGGCTGGATGATACGGTGGCTATCTGGCCATCCTCAGGGCTGAACTGGGGTCTGTTTGGTTTCTGCAGCAGTAAGTCGCCATTCCCAGCGACGGTGGAGGCCTGGCTCTGGCTTGGCTGGGCCTTCTCCTCCACAGCCCCGTGCTGGTTTCCCAAGTTCTGCTCGAGTTCTCTGGTTGAGGTTTCCAGGTCTGCATAGTAATTCAGGAAGCTCTTGGTTCTTCGGGGCTGGGAGGGTAAAATCTCGCAGCCCGAGGAATCCCGTGGGTGGGGCTCTTTACCCTCTAACTTCTCAGAAGTTATGTTGATGACTGCAGTGGGGCTGACGTTTCTGTTGGGGTCCTGCTGCCCTTGTTCTGCAGCCTTCCGGAGCTGGTTCTCTCCATTTTTCACCAGCTTGATGTTGGCAGAGCCATTTCCCAGCAGGGGCTGTGCAGCCGGATCCGAGAGGCCCATCGCCGCCTGGATGTTAGTCAGTGCATATTTTTTCCTGCATTTGGGGGGTGTGCTGTTCTTGGTTTCTGTGTGTTTTATTTCAGCGTTCAACAATTCATTGTGGGAGGAACGGAGATTAAGGGTGTTTGGTGGTGTGGCCGGGCTATTCCGATTCGTGACGTCTGTCGTTCCGCTGCTGGCCATAAACACTGCCAAAGTGTCTACACCTGAGTCAGCTGGAAAGAAAAAAAGAAAACTGGTCATTAGACGCCTGGCATGATTAAACTACTTAGCATAGAGAGTGAGCAAACATTTCTATACAGAAAATTGAAAGAACCAATGCTTCCGTTGCAGTTTTGTAGAACAGACCCATTTTCCTCCCTCTTTTCAACGTTTGCTCATACATTAAACAGGAGCAAATAAAAGGCTTAATGTGTACACACAAAAGCCAATTTATAGAAAAGCTAGGGGGTCTGAGGGTCCAAATTTTACTTAAAGTAAAAAAGTATCTCTCTTTTGAAATCATATAAAAGCATTTTCTTCCAGCAGCTGGTCTTCGCTTTTTCACAACCTTGCAAATCATCCCCTTTCTAAACATTTACATCACATTTCTATTCTGTCATTCCCTCAGGCAACAAAAAAGTTGCTCAAAAATCCTCTGGGGCTCCAGCTTTCTTAATTAACCTGAAAGGTCACTGTTCAATGAAGCACCATACATCCAAGGTAATTTTTCTTCACCATGTTTAGAAATTGTGTTCTGAACACCAGGAAAAATCAAACCTCCCTTAGAGTTTGATAATGTCTTGTGAACATTTCTGACCTGAGCTTACTGTTTGTACTAAACAGAAATTTTGGAGAAATGGCTTAATTGCTCAAGAACATACATACTCACATAAAACTATTACTAATAATGTAGCATCGAGCCCTTGGCTAAAGACGTGTTAGACTCCCCAAAGGAGTCTGAATATATTCCACTGAATTAAAACACAGACTCAGCGGTTTGCAGTCACCACAAGCCCTTGCAGAACTCCTAGGAAATTATCTGACAGTGCATTTATCTCAAATATTGTTCACACCATCAGTGATTTGTTCCATGCGTCTCTTGCTAGGAAGACAGAAAGGTTTCTCAGACTAGAAGGGAATAAAATTCATCAGCAAGAATTTCTAAGGTTTCAGATTTCTCAGTCTATAAGGAATGACTTCTTTCTTATCTGATCCCTTGCCCTCCAGAGACCTCCGTGGGCTCTACACCAGCAGTAGATGAACCAAAGCACAGCTCCCAACATTCCTGAAATTGTACTATGACAACTCCCTCTTCCTCCACCAGGCAAAACAGAGACCTCCGCAGGGAAGGAAGGTAAGAATGTTCTACTGTTTGGAAGCTTAGAGGTATCCCTTTCCATCATCCGATACTCAGGATAAGCTATTTTAGAAAAGAGTCACCCACTGATTCTAGAGTCTGTGTGCTTCTTGGAAGCTAGGGAAATCTGTACACTCCAGGCAGTGTCCATATTTACGAAAGAATGACCATATGGCCCACAGAGATAGCTAAGGCTGTAACCCAAAGTGGTTAGACTTTGGGCCCCATTCTTTAGAATTATTATTTATAAGGATTCCTGCTTACCCAGCACCTACTGCACTTGGGCTTCATTGAGAATCTGGTTTGTTTTTCCCTTTTAAACACTATTCTGATGACTAAATTTTAAACAAAAATGTATACTGTTTTGGCTACTACTACCATTTTACAGAAAACATATTTCAATTTATAATTCAACCTCACTCCAGAGCAGCATTTGATATGAAAAGGGTCCATATTGAACCCACATGAAGTTTTCCCTGAGACACACAACCATAACATAGGCACACAAGAGAAAATTACACTTAGACTTCTGGGTATTTAGAGTGACATTATTATAAAAAATCTGGCAATCTGCTGGCTTTTTAGAAGGTATGGCAAAAAAATTGCTATGAGGCTATTTTACGATGTTAGATACTATATCCTAGCAATGTTATTAGGGAGAATTTTTTTTTTTACTCTGCTTATAATTATAAACATTTTAAGAAAGAATACCATCAAAATTTCTTGGTGTGTTAATATTTAAGTGGCTTTTATACCCTGGATGTGACAGATAAAAACTCTGAGCCAACAGAGCTGGAGGAATCAGGCTCCCTGACTTCAGAATATACTACAAAGCTACAGTAATCAAAACAGTATGGTACTGGCACAGAAACAGAAATATAGATCAATGGAACAGGATAGAAAGTCCAGAGATAAACACACGCACCTATGGTCATCTAATCTATGAAAAAGAAGGCAAGAGTATACAGTGGAGAAAAGACAGTCTCTTTAATAAGTGGTGCTGGGAAAAACTGGACAGCTACATGTAAAAGAATAAAATTAGAACACTTTCTAACACCATACACAAAAATAAACTCAAAATGGATGAAATACTTAAGTGTTAAGACTGGATACTATAAAACTCTTAGAAGAAAACATAGGCAGAACACTCTCTCACATAAATCGCAGCAAGATCTTTTTTGATCCACCTCCTAGAGTAATGAAAATAAAAACAAAAATAAACAAATGGGACCTAATGAAACTTCAAAGCTTTTGCACAGCAAAGGAAACCATAAACAAGATGAAAAGACAACCCTCAGAATGGGAGAAAATATTTGCAAACGAAGCAATGGACAAAGGATTAATCTCCAAAATATACAAACAGCTCATGTAGCTCAATATCAAAAAAAACAAACAACCCAAACAAAAAATGGGCAGAAGACCTAAATAGACATTTCTCCAAAGAAGACACAGAGATGGCCAAAAAGCACGTGAAAAGATGCTCAACATCACTAATTATTAGAGAAATGCAAATCAAAACTACAGTGAGGTATATCACCTCACACTGGTCAGAATCAAAAAATTCTACAACAATAAATGCTGGAGAGGGTGTGGAGAAAAGGGAACCTTCCTACACACTGGAGAGGGTGTGGAGAAAAGGGAATGTAAATTGGTATAGCCACTATAGAGAACAGTATGAAGATTCCTTAAAAAACTAAAAATAGAGCTACCATATGATCCAGGAATCCCACTCCTGGGGATATATTTCTGGAGAAAACTGTAATTCGAAAATATAGGTACCCCAATGTTCATTGCAGCACTATTTATAATAGCCAGGACATGGAAGCAACCTAAATGTCCATCAACGGAGGAATGGATAAAGAAGAGGTGGTACAAATATACAATGGAATATTACTCAGCCATAAAAAAGTAAAAAAAATAATGCCATTTGCAGTGACATGGATGGACCTAGAGATTGTCATACTGAGTGAAGTAAGTCAGACAGAAAATGAAAAGGCAACCTTTGGAATGGGATTTTTAAAAAGGAAAGAAATAGGCACAGAGGGGGACATGATTAAGGTGTCAGATGTGAACAGTGAGGAATGCACTCCAGGATCTGGCCTGAGGAGGGCAGGAGACGGAGCCGGGAAGAGGGTGAAGAGCTAGGGGAAAAGGAAAAGGCCAAGGGGTCAGAGGTCTCTGAAAGGTAAGGGAACAGGTGTGACAGGAACAAGGGATTGCTCCAACCCTAGCTGCATGCACACCTTGGGGAGCTTTTAAAAAGCCCAGAAGCCCAGGCCCCACCCCCTAAGACACTCCCAAATTCTGATTCAATTAGTTTGGGATTGGGCCCAGTCAGGGTATTAAAATGAAATGTTCTTTGGGTGATTCTAGTGTGTGGCCAAGGCTGAGAACCACTGCAGTAAGTGAGAGATTTGGAAGAAAAAGATGATACATAAAGATGCATACAGATGCATATCTTTATGATACATAAAGATGAAAAAGATGCATATTATATACATACATACATAAAGATGCATCTTTATATACATAAAGATGAAAAAGATGCATATTAATGATTTCAGAAGCTCCTGGAACACTCTGGTCACACACGTCACGTTCCTTGTACGTGCACACATTCTCAGCATCCCTCCCTCCTTCCTGGCAAATTTCTGCTCCACCTTTAAGATTCAGGGTAGATGTCACCTCTTTGGGAAGCCTTCTCTTGCCCCTCTAGACAGATTCCAGGGCTGCTGCTTCTACGCCTTTCATAAATCTATCTCCATTTCTCCATAGCATAACAGCATTTCTCACACTGTTTTATTTTTAACCTATTTGAGTTTATCACTAAGCTGTGACTTCCAGCAACAAGCACAGCGGCCTATCATGCAGTAGGCACTCAGTAAATGTTCGCAGAATAAACTGTTGAATAAAATGAAAAAGACAAGTGTTTCATTAACATCTCAAGAAATGTTTACTTAAAAAGCCTAGGTTAAATTTTTGAGTTTCTTATTAAAGATTGAAAGGAAACCACCATTACTGCCTAAATAGTCAACGGTAAATTCATTTTTCCTTTCCTTGAAAAAGACTAATGCTCTCAGAAAGGGAAAAGGTGATCAGTGGTCAGTTATCTCAGCTTTCCCCCCATGCACGCAGCATCTGGGCAAGATTTAAAATAAAATCCTTCAATACTGTCTAGACCAATTTATTTTGTTCCTCAGTCTCAGCTCAAGAAAATTCCTGTTCAATTCTGTCATAACTCCCCAAAGAAGAAAAGACTATTTAGAGTCAAATAGCCTTTTTTTTTTTGACCCAGAGCAGACTGGTGTACTTCTTTGCCAAACATGATTTCTCACCAGCTGTGATCCCAACAGCTTAAAGTTCTCCGTGCTTTGGTGTGAAGAAAACTGGAGGCCCAGCAGAGGCTCTGGTGCACACAGCACACGTGCTCCTGTCACCCCGTGATCCCCATCACCCAATTCCGGGCCTTCCTCTGTTCCTTATCTCCTCCTGTTTACCATCTGTATCATTAATAACACTGAACAGAAGAGAATTAAGTAGAATGGGAAATAGCAACATAACAGTAATATAACAAATTATGTTGAAAAACAGATGCGCTATGGACGTGGAAATGAAAGGATATAGAATGAAAGATGCTATATTGAGACTCTAATCAAAAGTTGGTGTATTTAAGCTGGTTCCATTTTTCTCTGCCTCACATGATTTTACTATAGTTATAGATCAAAGAAAACTTGGTGTACTACTCCCTATAAACTGGGGAAAGAGGGGAAGTTAAGTCCACTAATGCACGGGCTGGATGCTAACTGAGAATTCATGGCATTGCCATTCTCCCAAATTCCCTGCCTGGAAACCTGGGAATAGCCCTTCATGAGTTTCTTATACTACCAAATTCTGTCAATTTTACTAGAAAACGTTTCTCCAATAAATTGAGTTCCCCCTTCTCACCATCTTTATGGCTGCTTTCAGGTTCTCACCACTTGAAGTTTCCTCCTATATCTCCCAAGCACAACAGTCTCTCAAACTCCAGTCTACACTGACACAGTTCGTCCTCTGCAATTCTAAAAACAAACGGACGGTGCAATTCTCAGTTTAAAAATTTCTACTGGGGCTTCCCTGGTGGCGCAGTGGTTGAGAGTCTGCCTGCCGATGCAGGGGACACAGGTTCGTGCCCCAGTCCGGGAAGATCCCACATGCCATGGAGCGGCTGGGCCCGGGAGAAAAAAAAAAAAAAATTCTACTGGCTCCCTGTTGTCCAAATTCAGCTCAGTATACAAGGCACTTCAAATTCTCCTCTGCTAGCCTAAATCTACCCTTCCCACCACATCTCCTGTCACTGCACCTCCCCCTCCCATCGTGGTCCCTACATGACAGCAACAGTGAACTTTTCTGAGGATGCTAAGCCTCTTCGCAACTCTTTGCCTCTGCACATAGAATTTGTTTCCTCTGCCCGGGAAGGTCCTTTGCCCTCATCTGCTTTACCCCTGCCCTATTTCCTGCCTGAAAACTCCTATAAATCCTTCAAAACCCAGCTCCCATGTCCTCCTTTAGGTCTTCTCTGACTCCTGAACATAATCCTCTGTGCTAGGTGTGTGACATGCAGTTCACATCAGCACTTCTATACTATACTATAATATCAATTGAGAGATCTCTCTCCCCTTCAACACTGCAAGCGCCTTGAGGGCAGTGACTGTTTTGTTCACTTTTTATGACAGTTTTATTGAGATATAATTCACATACCATAAAGTTCACCTTTTTAAAGTATAATTCAGGGGTCTTTGGCATATGCACAGAGTTGTGCATTCATCACTACAACCTAATTGCAGAACGTTTTTATCACCCCAAAAGGAAATCCTGTACTCATTAGCAGTCACTCTCTATTCCTCCCTCCCCTAAGCCCCTGAAAACCACTAACCTACTTTCCGTCTTCATGGGTTTGCCTGTTCTGGACATTTCATATAATCAGACTCATACAATATGTGGTCTCTGTGATTAGCTTCCTTCACTTATGTGTATCCTTAAGGACCGTCCATGTTTTAGTATGTGTCACTACTTCATTCCTTTTTATGATCAAATCATATTCTACTGTATGCATCTACCACATTTTGTTTATCTGTTCATCAGTTAACACAGGTATTTGGATTGTTTACACTTTTTAGCTATTATGAATAACGCTGCTATGAACATTTGTGTACAAGTTTTTGTGTGGACATATGTTTTCAATTCTCTTGGATATATACCCAAGAGCGGAACTGCTGATTATAATTCTCCCGTGATGTGCACACGTATATACAGACATACATACCATATGTATACGTGTGTGTGTGTGTGTGTGTGTGTGTATAAAACCTTGTGAGGAACTGCTAGACTGTTCTGCAAAGCCGTTGTACCAGTTTACATTCCCACTAGCAATGCATGAAGGTTTTGATTTCTCTACATTCTTGTCAACACTTGCTATTGTCTCTTTTTGATTATAGCTACCCAAACAAGTGTGATTTAATTTTGATTTGCATTCCCCTTTCATGTTTATATTCCAGAGTTTCCAGTTCCTTTTACAAAGCCTGGCACATAAGAGCACTCAATAAATGTTTGGTTCATTAATCGTTCACTCATTTATTAACTAAATATTTTTCACTCATTCATTAACTAAATACTCTCTGAGCATCTATTACATGCCAAGGTCAGGAACACAACCGTGTACAAAATAAGCAAAATGAATGAGGAATGAGCAAGCACATGTCCACGACCCTGAGGGCCTGTCTTCAGTACAAAGGTGGCTCTGCCCCTGGATATCTCGAAGGTGAATGGGACCCATGACTTTGCCATCACCTCCGCATCTATTCATCATGCTGTCTCGAGCATAACTCACAAAGATGCGACATCCATTCAAGAGGCTCCAGAGCTCAGTATACGTTCAGAGCTAAGAGTGTGACGAGAGCTCATATTATTCCTGCTGTCACTCTCCTGCATGCACGATGCACAAACATCTGTTATGACCTGGCACGTATTTCCTTCTTTTCTGGTAAAAGCTTCACAGTTTTTCTTGAGAATCAGCCTCCGTCCACGCTCATTCATTCATTCAACAAATATTTTTTCGTGCCTTACTATGCGACAGATACAGTTCTAACTGCTGAGGAGACAGCAGTGAACAAAACTGACAAAATTAAAATATCTGCTCTCACAGAGGAATTCAGCCCCTGTGTTTCAGGCAGAGATGACGCTACCCCTTATTCACGAGGTCCATGGCCTAGGCCCAGCCAATCAGAGGAGCACATCTCCATGGCTGTGGTGACTGGATCAAGGAAAAGCATATGACCAATCCTAAGCCTTCTGCCAGAATGATCAGAAGAGAAGTGCTCTCTTTTCTCTTTTTCTTGAACTAGACGATTTATAAGCCTAGAGCTTTAAGAGGTCACCATGAAGAGACACCTGTGTACATAAGACCTAACAAACGGGCAGAGAGAGCCAGGAAACAGAGAGAAAGTGAACATGCCCTAATGACACTGCTGGAATCCCTGAAACGAGTCATGCCTGAAACATGAGGCGCCAGGACTTCCAGGGTATTGAAGCCAATAGATTTTCAGCTACTAAAAGAGCTGTAGTTAATATAATGCACAGAGTATTTTTTATGAAGCCTAACTAAAATTAGGTAAGCCAGGGTCACTTTAATTTCATGGCTAACTAACAAAGCTTTCCTCAAACCCTGAGTCACAAAGATCCCAGCCCTGAGATGTAACCCCGTAACTCAGGTGACATCCTAATACAAACCCATGCTGGAGGCCGGAGTTAAACCTGTCCTCCCCGCTTCTCTTTTCTGAGACCTCTAGCCTCCTGTCAAAGAAAGTTTGTCAGTAATGACAGGAAACTCCTCTCTTCAATAACCTCCTGCTCTCCCTCTGCTCCCTTGGCATGTTTAACAAAATTGGAAATTGACAAACGGGCCGGGGAAGCTCAACGCCTGACCAATTCTTAAAGGAGACTTCACATTTTCTTCATTTTTTTAAATTTTTCTGCTATACAACTTTATTTCCACTGAGGAGTTAACAGCAAAACTTCTGCCCTGAGGAATGTTGCCTTTTGAACTAGACCTCAAAGTATTAAGGAAATGAAGTAAACTCAGATTTTTTTTTTCTTTTAGGAAGGAGAGGCAAGATAAAGCTGGTTTCCTGAAATTACTCATGAAAGTAAACTCTCAATGTGACAAAAATGATAAGAACTTCTCTATGAACAAAGGAGGAGAAGGTTATTAGGAGGCAGCTTGGGTCCCTGGGTCAGAGAGATCACAGGATTAGAACCTTAGAAGTTTTTAAACCAGGGGGACAACCTCTCCAGGCTCTAAGATAAAGAGGTGATTTCACCCACTAGGTCTGACCCACCTAAGGGGTTTCCCATGCCCCGTTCAGCTAAACTGCCTGAGGGCTCACTCTGCCCAACATCCCAAGTGGATCTGAGGAAGGTCAAAAAAAAAATGCACCGAACACTTTTCTTCAAGAAACTCAGGGCAGAGACAAAAGGATACATTATTAACAAAACTCCCAATGTCTAAAGTAAGCACAGGGTCTTACGAGAAGGTATTAAGGATGAGGACAGAGGTTTAAGGAAGACTCCCACAAAAGGAACAGCTGAGCTGGGTCTTGAAGGATAGGGTTAGGGTTAGGGTCCACCGGTGGACAAGGAAGAGAAAGGCACTCCAGGTGGGAAATTAACCTGGTATTCCAACATCACACCCAGCAGATGTAGTCACCTTGGGATATTATTATATGCTTATCCCAAGGATATTTTCTTTGCTCAATTTCTAAGCTGTTTTCATCATTTCATCTTCTTCCAAATGATGTCTTCTGAAGACAACTGTATTTCTTAAATATAGCTCTAGAGTTTTATGGCCACGTTTGATTAACATAGTCAGTGATCAAGCTGGTTTAGGTGAGGAAAAGTAGGTTAGCTAAAGTAACAACACAGATTTTCTTGAAAAACTGATAAGCTGGCCTCAAGTCAATTCCAAAAGAGAAAAAACAAAAAAACATTAGACAATGGCAGTGTCCTTGAAATAGGGTAATTACTATGTCACAGGCTGAGACCTACTCGGAAGGGACTCCCACGTTGAATCTCGAAGGTTCAACAAGAATTTTCCAAGACATATAAGGGTATACATTCTGGCATGTTTGTTTTTTTAAAGGCTCTTTGTAGTCACAGCTCCTAAGAGTTGAAAATGGGCTTGAAAGCAAACCTTATCCCAATTATTGGTCCATACTCTACTTCACTAGCTGCCATTGGATTTTCACGTAAAAAATGGCTGGAATGATACTCTATTGAAATAAAAATACCGTTTTCCTTGTAAAATGTGTTACATCCTATACCAATGCATGATAGTAATAGGTGTTATTAAAAACCACGCTGGGCTTCCCTGGTGGCGCAGTGGTTGAGAGTCTGCCTGCCGATGCAGGGGACACGGGTTTGTGCCCCGCTCCGGGAAGATCCCACATGCCGCGGATGGCCGCTGAGCCTGCACATCCAGAGCCTGTGCTCCGCAACGGGAGAGGCCACAACAGTGAGAGGCCCGCGTACCGCAAAAGAAGAAAAAAAAAAAAAAGAAAAAAAACCCACGCTGGATAATGGTTTCATTATCTCTTATATAACTACCAATGAATAAAGCAATTTGAGTAACAACAGTTAAAGTGAATAATTGGTATAACAAAATATAGTGACAATGAGAAATTTCTATAGGTTATTTGATTAGTTCGCCTCTATTTAGAGGAAAACACATCGTTTACATGTTTGCCAGCTTTATTCTTATGTTTCCATGCTGAGTCTATTTTGCAGTGTAATAAAAGACTTTAAATGCTAAAGAATTCCTAGAAGGAATTCTTCTCAACACTTAAAATGTATTCGTCAAAGGACACATGTATTTGCTTTGATTTTGCAAAATTAATATACTTATTCAAATATGGATTTACAAAGAAAATCTACTCCCTGCCCCTAAACCGGCTTCTAAGAATTGCCTCTAAGTTCCTAATTTTCCTGTGTGAACTTAGGTTGGTCACATTGTTTTCAGCTGTCTTTAATAAAAGGATATTTCTGGTCACTCAACTGCCTCTACTTAGCTTAGTGTTTATTTTATTATGTTTTAATTTTAGTTCTCTGTTGAGATGTAACATGCAGTGTTATATAAAGGAGAAAAAGACTTGGACATACTTATTGAGCTTAATTTTAGAATTTAGGGACATTAACATCTATTTGTCCATGGTTTAAATTTACTTACTTAGAAACTCAGAATTTGCGGAGGGGTATGTGCCCTAACAAATATAGAATCTACCTAGATCTATTTGCCACTTACAGTCTTATATTATGTTTAATTCAAAATGTCATTGCAATTGCTTTTTTCTTATTATATTACTATGAGGCTAAGAATTAAATCCCACACCACACTGTATGCAGACTAGCATACATCACAACACAGAGAAAGGGGCATACAATGAAATTAAGTTGGTTTTCTTATTAAGGCCTCAAATTAATCAGCATTAGATCCAGGGAGAATTCTGAATTGGGAGTTCTATTCTAGACAAACCCCGCAATGCCTGAGATGCTGTTTATGCAGACTCACCACCAATGCCTCCTTTGTTCAAATTTAACAGTTCACAGGCTATAACATGCAATGCTACATGGCAAAATGTGACAGAATTTTAGTTTTCTGTTATAGTCAACTAAAATGTTTTCACATTATGATATTAGTAGAGTCATGCAATTAATACATGCATGCAGTTAAGTTCAATTACTTCTTCTATCTTATTTTAAAGATCCACCTTTCTAGTACATTAGTGAAAAACAATAAAAAAGCCAAAACATGTTATTATAGTAAATCATAAGTTTAACATCAAAACAATTATCTAGTATATATATCTGTTAAAGTTTTAATAGTCAACTAGTATGCTGCACTGAAACATGTGAAAGTATATCTGACCTGGAAGTACTTCTGACATGGGTCACTGGACGTCAGCAATGGTGCAGGAAATAGGTTATAATCTGAAATCTGAAAAGAGGAATCATTTGAGAAATTAAAACCCCAAATAACAAAGCATGAAAGGAAAAAAGCATAGCATTGAAAATTCTTCTAAAAGCTGTTAAAAATGTTAAGCAAATCTTGGCAGACAGTGTCCAAATTTGGTTTACTTATAGTTGGCCAAACCACTTTTGACTGAAATTTGAATTCCTGCTTAACCACATTTCCCACAAACATTTCTTGAGATTTTTTTCCATACCAAGTTTAAGTTATCTATCTATCGATCTCAAGTTTCCAATGCCTTTTCTCATTAAGAACACACAATTCAGAAGCCAGTAAAGAAAAAAACTGGTAAATTTAACCACATAAAAATTTAAACCTTCTGTTAAGAAAAAAAAAGAGGCTATAAACACAACAAAGAAAAAAACAAACTGAAAGAAAAATTCATTACAAATGAACTCATTTACAAAACAGAATCAGACTCACCGACATGGAAAACAAACTTATGGTTACCAAAGGAGGAAGGTAGGAGGAAGGATAAATCAGGAGTTTGGGATTAACAGATTCACACTACTATATATAAAACAGGTAACCAACAGGGACCTACTGTATAGCAGAGGGAACTATATTCAATATCTTGAAATAACCTATAATGGAATAGAATCTGAAAGAGAATATATATATATATATATATATATATATATATATATATAAAAAACTGAATCAATTTTCTGTACACCTGAAACTCAACGTTGTAAATCAACTATACTTCAATTAAAAAAAGAAAAGTTCACACCATAGATGACATAAAAAGGTAAATTCCCTTTATATAGAATGAGTTCTTTGAAATTAAGAAAAATATAAACAAGCCTGTAGGAAAATGAGCAAAGGACAGAAACAAGTCCTAACAACTAACCTCACTCAAAACTGAAGAAAATGCAAATTTAAATAACAATGACTTACTAGTTTTCCTGTAGCTAACTGCAAAGATTAATAAGCTTGATAACACATAATCTAAGGCAAGGACACTGGAAATAGGAATTTCCAAATCTTGCTGGTGGGAGTAAAAACTGGTAACACTCTTTGGAGAGCCATTTAGAAATATATGAGCAAATTTAAAATGCATGGACCCTACTGCTCAGCAATTCCTTTCCTAAGAATTTATTTTACAAATAAAATTACATAGACTCTACTGTTCTAAAAGCAAAAAATCAGTAACAACCTAGCTGTGCATCAGTGGATAAGTGCTTCATTAAACTATGATGCAGCCATACAATAGAGTACTGTGCTGCCATTACAAAAAAAATGAATCGAATCTACATGACCTGATACAAAAGGGGCCTTAAGACACATCACAAAGGTAAATAATATGCATGATCGAATTTGAGTAAAATTTTTAAAAGCATATACATATATATATATGTGTGTATGCATATACACACACACACACACACACTTGCATTTACATAGAAAATGTCTTAAAGGAATAATAAAGAACTACATACACTGGTCAACTGCCAGTTTACCACATTAGATACATAACAAGGAAAACTGAAAACAGACTTTGTTTTCAATGAGTTGCTATCAGGAATGTCACTTAGAATAACAAACTGCTGTATTAATTCAAATGTGGACACTGCATGATTCCATTTATATAAAGTACAAAAACAGGAAAAACCTATCTATTATGTCAAGAGAGTTTGCCCTGGAGGGCAGGAAAGGGGAAGAAGCAAGAAAGCAGCCTCTGGGATGTTGTGATGGTAATATACTTCTTGATCTGGATGTGAAAATTCATCAAGATGTAGCCTTTTGTGTACATTTCTGTATGCTTACTATACTTCCATGAAATGTTAAAAAAAAAAGTTAAATGTTAGTGGTTTTCTAAAGCATTATTCAAGTTGAGAAACTTTATATTTGCAAAGACTAAATTCTAATTTAACCTTTCCAAACTAGTAACCTTTAATGGGCATTACTTCCAACTTATGATTTAGATAATGACCTGACAACCTTGTCTACTGGTCCACCATACATTTTTTAATTATATTTTCACATATTGTGGGTAAGGCTCATTACTTTGGTATAATTAAAAGGGTGGGCTTAATTTAAACCGTCCTGAAACAGCAAGAGATGTTTCCTCTATGTACCTTTGCTTCTGCCCTATATCTTTCTCAACTCCTTAAAAGTATTTCACAATTCACTTTTCCTTTCTTTCAGTTTTTGTCTTCAGTATACCTTCAGTTATAAGCATAGCAGATATGAGGTGATAGCTATCAAGAAAATGAATACCAATAAAGTAGAAAGAAAGCTAAGAAAAGGCTTTACAGGAGTATTTTGAAAAGGCTTGAACAAAAATTAAAAATTTGCATATCTTAGTTTGTATTATACTTAAAATAAAATATTCATTTTTTCCCCAACACAAAACAAACTCTGATTTCTGTAAAGTTAAGAATTGGACATTCTGCTAATCACTTCATTTTTAAAAAGGCCCTGTGCTGGTATTATCATCTGACCAATATTTAATCCATACGTGCCATGAATTATGCTAGAAGCACGAAGCACTTCAGTGAACAAAAACACATTCTTCCCTCTTTTGGAATTTATAGACTAGTTGGGGAGACGGATATTAATCAGATAATTAATCAAATCAGTGTGTAAGTATATATGTTCTAGAGGAAAAGAATTCAGTTCTATGAGAAAATGTAATGAAGGAACAGGTGATATAGAGAGCCTGGAGAGTCAGGAAACATTCCCCTGAGAAAGTTAAATTTATGTTGCAATTTGCAGACTAAACAGGATTTAGCAGGATAAGGTTATTAAACACCTAAACGCTACGCAAGGCACTCCCTAGCCCTGGAGATGAAGCACAAAATGCAGAACTATTTTTCCCTAGGTGCTTATATCCTTGATGAATAAATGTAATGTAGTAAAACAGTTTCCGAGGACTTTGCAGCATGCATTAATTCTACATAAATAATAACCTGAGAAAGTATAAAAGCACTCAAGTATGGTTTTAAGAATATTCGATAGCAGGTAGCCACTAAGTGCAACATGGAGCTACTAACACTTGGAAGGTGAGTTTTTAATTTTATTTAAGTATGCAGTTGACCCTTAAACAATGCAGGTTTGAACTGAGCTGATCCACTTACACCTATTTATTTTTCAGTAATGAATACTGTTGTAGTCCTACATGATCTGTGGTTGGTTGAATCCTGGTATGTGGAGGGAATGCTTAATCCCTGAGCAATCCCAGTATTGCTCAAGGGCCCACTGTCATTAATTTAAATATAAATTTATAAACTGATGCTTGACTCTTTGGGGGAAACATTTTAAATAAGTTTGGAACTTCTTGGGTAAGTAAATCTACTTCCAACTCTAAACCTTATGATCAAGTATTTCCAGTGAAAATTCTACATCTGAGTTGAGTGTTAAAACATGCTGATCTTGGAGCCTTTGCATGAAAATAAATGTAAAATATCTCAATAATTTTAAAACATTGATTACATGTTGAAATGATAACATTTTGAATATAATGAGTTAAATAAGATGCATTGTTAAAATTAATTTCACCCATTTTTTAAAACGTGGGTACTAGAAAATTTCAACTTACATATGTGGCTTGAATTATATTTCTATTGGAGAAGTACTGACCTAGGGAATGTAGGTGGATTCTGAAACTTTACCCTACTCAAAATACTATCTTCTTTTCCCAGAAAAAGCAAAGCAAATGCTCCCTCAGCTGTAAGCTAGAGGAGGTATAACAGCTTTCAGAGGAAGTGCCTTTGTTTCCATAAAAATCACATACTGAGTTGCCAAGACACCCAAGACCCAGGGTAGGCCACCACAAGCTCCACGTTAAGAATATAACTGTGGGAATTCCCTGGTGGTCCAGTGGCTAGGACTCTGCGCTTTCACTCCCGGGGCCTGGGTTCAATCCCTGGTCGGGAAACTAAGATCCCACAAGCCTAGGGGCGTGGCCAAAAAAAAAAAAAAGAGATATAATCATGATTTCAAAACAAACAATGAAATTAAATGAATCAATCTAGCAACAGGTTTCCCTTCCAGCAGTGTTTTTATGTGTCGCATTTAGGAAAATCCATAATGCTTATGCGCCTTGTGACAATGCCATTGGAGCTCAATAAATGTCCGACATGACCATAGAGGAGCAGCCTAAGCAGAAAGCACTAGTAAACAAATAAAGAAGTGAACAAGTAAACTGAATGCCCACTTGTATTTTGGTTCAGTATAAGATGCTATGTACTTTTCCTCCCCATTGGACGTAAATATAAAAATTCAAAATTATATACATACATATTAGTTCAATGTTTTATATGATAACACTCCAATCCTCAATGCCTTTATTTTTGTCAATATGATACGCCCAGACCAAGAATGCTAGAGTATACAATCTCACTATAATCAGGCCTTCATGTGCTCCATTTGCCTCAGTAACTGACTGGTCTTTTTATTTGTGATATTGTGTTTGTAATTTAGAATAAAAAGAATTTTTCACTTATTTTTATTGTGTATTTTACCTTTTTTCAATATGTAATTATACACTGTACCCAACAGGCTTCAAACAGGAAGTAGATGACACATTCAAATTGCATATTTTGAGGAGGGTCTAATTAAAGGACTATTTTTTTAAAACAAAGTGGGCAGAATAGGAAAACGACAAGAGATAATGCAGATCCCAGGACCAGTAAAAGCAAGTTACCACTCCTGGTCTGCAGGAAGAGAGAGCAGTGTGCAGGGTGAGCACTGCCCACCACCACCATGGAGGTTCACAGCCAGCTTTCAGCAACCTTGTGCAAAACTGGTGTCTTCTCCTTCTCTCACTACCTGATCCTTTGGCTATAAGGATGAGAAATTACTCCTTAGTAAGCTAAAGTTGTGTGTAACTCCTTTTTTCCAAAAATAAATGAAAACTCACAAGTGTTCATCCATTCAGATCCAGCTCAAGTACTACATCCTTGATAAAATGTTCTCTGAATACCTACTTGTTTAATCACTATTATCCCACCACTAAACTTTCTACATACTTCTATTATTATGCTTAACATTAAATTTTTATTTTTAATTTTTTTTCCCCAACAGAGGGTAAATACCTTGAAAGGAGGACTGCCTTACTTATTTTTATTTTTTTAAATTGAGGTATAATTGACATAAAATTATATTTTCAGGTGTAGAACATAATGATTTGATATTTTTATAGACTGCAAAATGATCACCACACTAAGTCCAGTTAACATCCATCACCATACACAGTTACAAAACTTTTTTTTATCTTGTGATGATAACTTCCTATGTACTTTTAAAGGATGCCAGAGAAACAAAAGATATAAAATAAAAATAAGACAAAGAATTTCACTTTACCTCTCTTCCCCAAATACAGTTAAAAAAAATATCTGAGAAATTCCTCTCAATTTACTTCGCTCTCTGTCCTGTGCACCGCCTCTTTAGACCCTTAGTACTTCACCTGGTTCCATAATTCCTATCATGGCCTCAGTTTAATCCCTCCTGACACCTCCCCCCAGATCCATCCCAGCTCCACAACGCCAGACAAACACTGCTCTGTTCACAATCACTCCCAATCCAAATGCCTCCAGAATAAAGTTCTCTCAGCCACTGAGAACCTAATACCCACTTGATTCTAGAACTTATTTTTAGAGAGCCCTCTTTTCTCACTGGTTTTTAACCTGGGAAAACTATCTGGGGAAATGAGCCACGTTAAGTGTGTCCTAACATATTTCTGAGTTTATGGACCCTCCCCAGCTCATCTACCTTAGCCTGGTGTTGGGCCCACAGTAGGTCTAAATAGTTATTTTTAGACACTTTGTGATCTTCACAATTCTGAGGCTGCTTGTCCTCTTCCCAGCTTAAGAATATTGGGTGGGGCTTCCCTGGTGGCGCAGTGGCTAAGAATCTGCCTGCCAATGCAGGGGACATGAGTTCGAGCCCTGGTCCGGGAAGATCCCACATGCCGCGGAGCAACTAAGCCCGTGCGCCACAACTACTGAGCCTGTGCTCTAGAGCCCGCGAGCCACAGCTACTGAAGCCTGTGCTCTAGAGCCTGTGCTCTGCAACAAGAGAAGCCACCGCAACGAGAAGCCCGTGCACCGCAACAAAGAGTAGCCCCCCCCGTTCGCCGCAACAAGAGAAAGACTGCACACAGCAACGAAGACCCAGCACAACCAAAAACTAAATAAATACATAAGCCTGTGTTCAGACCATCATTTAAAAAAAAAAAAAAAAAGAACAAGTATGTAAAATGGTATCTCACTCTGCAGGTGGGTTCTAAAGTCAGAAAATGAGGCAAAACTTGACAACAGTCAAACTTACTTTGAAAAATCCTTTAAATTGACTCAGCACAACACACAGTTTCCATTAAACAAAGTGTGTGCAATTTTATGATGCATACACAATAAAGAGTATTTCATAAGTATAGGTATATGCAAATTTTTATCTCAGCATTTTGTTTTTCCATGGAGAAGAGAGGTGTGACATATAATATTGCACACTATGGGAATAAACTTGATTTTTTTTTAAATTTGACATTTAATTACTAGTACAATTTCTTGCCATCTGCATATCTGGGTACTGCATATCTGCTGTTAAGAATCACTGTTCTAGAAGAGCCTAAATTTACCACTTCTAGAACTTAAAATAGAGGGAAAAAATTGCAGCAATAAAGGTACAGGGACTAATCCTATCGCTAATGTCTATATCTGAAGCAGAAACACTTAAAGAGGTTGATTTGTGATTTTAGCTTTTTATCTTACTTGAGTCAATGTTCTCAAAGCCAGATTTCAAAACCAACTCCAAGAACAAAGAAAAATAAACACAGGAAAAACCATGTTTCCGGAACTATATCCCAGGGGAAAACATCAACAACTAGAAAAGAAATATTTTCAAGACAAAACAATAAATGTAGGATTTTCCATTTACAAATTACCTTTATAACTTTTTTTTTTTGCGGTACGCGGGCCTCTCACTGTTGTGGCCTCTCCCGTTGTGGTGCACAGGCTCCGGATGCGCAGGCTCAGCGGCCATGGCTCACGGGCCCAGCCGCTCCGCGCGGCATGTGGGATCCTCCCGGACCGGGGCATGAACCCGTGTCCCCTGCATCAGCAGGTGGACTCTCAACCACTGCGTCACCAGGGAAGCCCCCCTTTATAACCGTTAACAAGAAAATTTTTATGCTCCCCCCACAAACATACTTGATCCCCATTTTTCATATTTCAAAGGTATAACATCTGCAGTTTAGAAATAACAGCAATGTTTAATGCTTCTAAGAAGTGCCAACTTAGGACCTCCCTGGTGGCGCAGTGGTTAAGAATCCTCCTGCCAATGCAGGGGACACGGGTTTGAGCCCTGGTCCGGGAAGATCCCACATGCCGCGGAGCAGCTAAGCCAGTGCGCCACAACTACTGAGCCTACATTCTAGAGCCCACGAGCCACAACTACTGAGCCCATGTGCCTACAGCCTGTGCTCCGCAACAAGAGAAGCCACCGCAATGAGAAGCCCGCGCACCACAATGAAGAGTAGCCCCCACGCACCGCAACTAGAGAAAGCCTGCGCGCAGCAACAAAGACCCAACACAGCCAAAAATAAATAAATAAATAAATTAATTAAAAAAAGAAGTGCCAACTTAAAATCTGCTGCTGGATGGCTGTGGAGGATGAACTGCGTTAATGGCCTCAATCAACAACTTCTCTGTATCCTCACTGTCTGCGCTGTCGCTTTGCAGTCCCTTCTCACTGACTGGCCTTGCTATGTCACTTGCTTTGGTCAGTTGAAGGTTAGCAAGTGGGACGGCACAGAAGCTGGCAAAGCATAGCCCATTTCCAGCTCCCTGAGAAAGATATGATCTGTACCACCACCACGAGAACACACCCAGGCTGGCCTGTTGAAAGGATGTTGGAGACTTGGGTAGCATAGCTGAGTCCTCTTGTCCAAGGCCACTGAGATCAGCCTAAGCCAGCCGACCATCAGACATGTGGGAGAGCCCTGCAGAGATCTGCAACTATACCGGCAGCTGACTGAAAGCATATGAGTGAACCTAGCAAAGGCTGTAAAAATGACTCATCCATTCTGTAGAAACTAATGGCTACCGTTTAAGCCACTAAATTTTGGGGTGGTTCATTGCGTAGCACTACTGTGGCAACAGACAAATGATAACACTAACTATACCCACAACAACCAAAATGAGACAACAGAAGAGCCATTGGGATCAAACCTGAATTGATCCAGGGGAGGTATGATGCTATGTGAGGACCCTGCTTCAGGGAATCAAGTTTTTTCTTGGAGATTTATGCCCTCCCTCAGTTACATGGCACTGTCTTGATCAATATAGGCTGCATCTTTGGTTTCTACAGTTGTTCATTCACAATACACAACCATTTACATGCTGCACATCAGAATACTCCATGACAGCAAATTTTAGGAATTTGTCATAAGGACATATAAGCACCATTATTTCTACCAGGAACAAGTTAAATGTCCATCAAAAGAAGACTGATTTAATTTATACGATGGAATACTATGCATCATTTATTTAAAAGTGAGGATATTTCTATATTTAGTTTTATAGAAAGATCTCTACTAAATATTGAATGAAAAACTAACAATAAAACAGTATGATGAGTATACTGGCATTTCATACCCAGTGCTGGCAACTTTTCTGTATGTTTGAAAATTAAAATAAAAAGTTGAAACAAAGGCAGCATGTATAGTGTCATTCTTTCATAATTTTTTTTTTTTTTTTTTTTTCCGGTACGCGGGCCTCTCACTGTTGTGGCCTCTCCCGTTGCGGTGCACAGGCTCAGCGGCCGTGGCTCACGGGCCCAGCCGCTCCGCGGCACATGGGATCCTCCTGGACCGGGGCACGAACCCGTGTCCCCTGCATCAGCAGGCGGACTCTCAACCACTGCGCCACCAGGGAAGCCCCATAAATTTTTAAAACTATTTTTATGGTAAAATAAAACACAGATTGAGAAAATCACACAAAACAAATAGTTTATTAATTATTATAAACAAACCACTCGTATAACTACCACCCAGATCAAGAAACAGACTTTTCTAGCCAACTCAAAATGCCCTCCATGAATTTCTTCCTTTCCTCTAAAAGTAAACAAACTATCTCGAACTTATCATATTCACTTCCTTGTGTTTCTTTACGATATCATTACCCAAGGTTACAACTCTGGTCAACACAGTGAATTCTTATCCATTTTTTAAAAAAATGTGACATGTATTTTAAGTTACGTTTACTCTACCTCCCCCATTATCCTTCGCTTTATCTTACAATTTATTCCTTAGAGAATCTGGACCACTTGAACTATGGAGTTTCCACAGTATGAATTCTGCTGACTACATATTCATGGTGCAGGTTAACATGTTCCTCCACCCTCCGAATTTCCTGCAAATTGGCATCTGGGTTAGGAGGCTTGAAAAATACTGAGATTCAATCCATTTGGTTGTATGATCTTTCATCAAGAGGCACACGATATCCGGTTTTCTTGGGTTTCTAATGTCAGATGCCATTGTCTCTCAATACCCGGATCCATTAAATCAACGGGGGTTGCAAAATAATGATAGTCTAATTCTCTCATTTCATTTTCATTTATTGGGTGGAAAAAAGTTTAGGAAGGGCCTCCCCTCATCTACTACATGGTTATCCAGTGATCTGTTCATATAAGAAAGGCAGGGTAAACACGTGGTTCTTTCTTGACCACTTTTAAGACAATGAATTGGTGATCCATTAACCTCAGGTAACCAATAATTTGTTTTCCTTATCATCAACCCTCACAGATTTAAACATCCTTGGAATTCTTATTTTTGAAGCTCTAATTGCCCCATGCCAGTAGAGGCCCCTTCAAGTTGGCTCCTGAGTCCTTTAGACACGGTCCTAATAATCTTTGATAACAACCTTGCTAGCTATTATCTTGAGATGTCCGGGCTCATCTTGTATCTCTCCAGTTATTTTCATTGTTTAAAGCTCACTCTTTAGGAGATACCTTAAGAAGAGTTCATGGGAACAATATTTCCTCCTCTCACTTCTTGCATGTTGATGCAATGTTGGTGTTCTTCACATTTGCAAGTCAATATTGCTAGACATAAAAAGTACAGGCTCATATTTTCTTCTCTTCGAGGACCTTAAATATGTTATCCCATTTTCTTCTGATATAAAAGGTTTCTTCAAAGAGTCTGAGAACCATCTAATTCTTTTGCTGCTGTTTTTCTCTTTTTTTCTAGATGCCCAAAGGACTTTGCTTTTTCTTCTTTTTAATCCAGTAATTTTACTAAAACATCTTGGCATTGATTGTTCTAGGCTGATACCCTAAAATACATGATTTGCCCTTTAAAAATGTCATTTAAAATCTTTTTCTCAGGAAAATTTTCTTGAAATATAGTATTTGTACTGTTCCCTTGCTTTGGTTTGCTTTTCCTATTATGGTATGTTCAATCTTCTTTTCCTATTTTTAATATCTGTCACCTTTTCCCAAATTTTAGTTCTTTCTTCATTTCCTATCAATTTTTAACTTTTTCCTCCTTTTCACCCTCAATTTCTCTTAGGGCAGTATTTGTGGTATTTATCTGATTTTGTGTTCCATCTAAGAATTTATTTCTAAAGTGATTTTTTTCTAATTTCTAATTCTTTGAGCTCTGTCATCTTGTCTGAGATTCTTCTAATTCAGATTATGCTGTTCTTTCATGTCTTGGATAATTTTTAATGATCTCTTTTTCTTTTGAAATAATATATTAGTTTTTTTTTTAATCATATCTTTTGGGCATGTTTTCATTGTCTATAAGGATATAACTGTGTTCCCTTTTTTTCTTCTTAATACTAAGTCTGTATGGGGTTTAATCTTATTAGTTTTCTGTACTTTTATAAAGTTTCATGTAGGTGCAGAACACTGGCAAAGTTAATAAATAGTTCATAAAGGAATGAATAGGCAAATTCATCAAAATGTTAACAGCAGTAATCTCTGTGCAGTAGGATTTAGAAAAGTGTCTTCTAATGTTTCATGTTGATTTGTGTAAATTTTTTAATAATGAGTATGAAGTGTTTTCATATTCAGAGCAAAAGAGTTATTTTCAAATTGAAAGAAATAAAGTGTGTACATGAAGATATATATACACACATGCCATGTATCTTTTAAAATAAATAGGTAAAGAAGTAGCAAGCAACCCATCCCATTCCCCTCCCTGCACTACATATGTCTCCTATTCATAAATGAAGGCTCTGGGGTACACGGTGATAAGGCTAAGTTTTACTAAGGAAGACTAGTTTAGAGTTTGTGAAAAGGAAGACAGCTACCACCCAACTGCTTTCCCTGCTGTATTTGACAGATTTTACTCTGCAGCTCAGAAAACATGTTAATAGGACTTCTCATGGTGAGAGGAAGAGATTAAAAAAGCAAAGAACCCTGGTGTGACAGTTTGGCACTACATGGAAATGGCTCACAGTGCCTGTAATGCATGGAACAAAGATAACCTCTTTTCATAAATCTATACTCCAAGACATTCCAAATATACACGTGAGAAATGCCGACGGCAGTGATAGCAAAGCACCGAACAGAACAATCGCAAACAAGAATGAGATGAAGCCTTAATTTGCTTAACTGGGCTTTAATATACCTCTCAGAGAAAACATAAGAGATGAACTGCCTCATAAAGCAATGGTCTTCTCCAGTTCTTTTTTTTTTTTTTAACAAGATAATTAAAGGAAACGAAAGAGCAAGGATCTTGTTAAATTGACCAAGGAAAATGATTTCATCTGAAGTAGAATGCGTGAGTTTTTGAAGAAAGGATTTCAAGTTTCCCCACAGAGCTGACACAGGTCATTTGGTAATGCCTACATCAGAAAGCGAAGCCATTCCACGGACAGAGAGCATGGAACACCCGGCAGGCCCTATTAACAGAGGCAAGACGGAACGCTGGGGGAACCATGGTCTTGTGGAAAGAGCACCGGAATGGGGAGTCAGGACACATGGGATTTGACTTCTTGACTTGTGACTCTGAAGAATCTAGTTCACTTTGTCACCTGTTAATATTTCTTAGAGAAACCCATTATTCATTCCCCTATCCTATCTCGGTAGTGAGAACAAAGGAGGTAACGAGAAAAATCTCTGCATGACCAAGATTACAAGTGCAAAATGAT
The DNA here is from genome assembly GCF_963455315.2 of Globicephala melas. Lineage (NCBI taxonomy): Eukaryota > Metazoa > Chordata > Mammalia > Artiodactyla > Delphinidae > Globicephala > Globicephala melas. The sequence continues at coordinate 65,058,988 of NC_083318.1, forward strand.
TAGTTTATAATGAAATTGTGTTTCAACTGCTAAATATAAAAGTCCCACTGTGCAGTAATGTTGTGAATTAAAAATCAGAGGAAGGGAAATGAGGGTCCAGGTATTCTGAACCCAGCAGAAGAAGAAACTATGTCCACTTCTCCTCTAAGCTCTAAGACACTTTTCTGAGGGAAAGGAGAGGCAGATAAACGTATACCTCAAAAGCGACTCAAGATTCCATGCCAGATCCTTGACTGAGACAGTGATAAGAGCCAAGGGTCTTTTATGGTTTTGGCTGGGATTCACCCCGAACAGGCTATGCCCCCAAATGTCACCACATATGGCTTGCCCACGGAGCCCGAATTTCTAACCAAAGCTCCGGGGATAATATTAAGCCCTGGGTAACTAACAATTGCTGAAGGCTTCCTCTGAGCTAAACATACACAGTGTGCACAATCTTTCTCAGATCTTACAAGCCCTAGGAGGTGGGCACCATTATTCTCCTCCTTTCACAAGCAGGACACGGAGCTATATGGAGATTAAGAAACTTGCAAAACATCAGGCAGCTAGTAAGTGGCAGGGCTCAGGCTCCAAACCTGGTCTCCTGATTGCGGGATCCTTAGTTTAATATCCTACTCTACTGCCTCTTCCAGGAAGTGGAAAGAAAGAGGGAGCTGGCGAAGCAGGGACTCCAAAGGTCCCATTTACAGAGTTTATTGATCCCTCAGCTACCGGTTCCAGGAGAAGGTGAGTGTCATAACCAAGCAATCAGGAAACGGCTTCTCTCCTGGCACATAACAAAAGCAACACAGAGCTTTCCTTCTGACCTGCTTCCTAATTATCTCTGGAGCTCTCTTTTTCTGCCAGCCAGTGAAATCCTTTCCCCTCTCTCCTTTGGACTTTTCCTGATGCTTCTAACATCACTTCCCCAATGCCTCTCCATGAAAACCAAATCCACTCTACATTTCAGAAACTATAGTTTCATCTCATTTCAACACATTATGCATGTGAATCAATCCTGATTTCACCATACAGCAGCTTAGAAGAGATTTGGAAATTGTCTGAATAACAATAATTTCTAATACTTTTACCACACTGACTTTAACAGGTACTGTTTCAAGACTTACGTATATTAACCATTTCAATCCTTATATTCACCCTATGAGGAGGGAACTATTATTATCCCCATTTTATAGATGAGGTAACAGGCAACAAAACACTGAATAATTGCTCCAGGTCATATCTGCAGCAGATGATGATGCTATTTTGTTTTCAACATCTCTGAACTTCAGTTCTCTCATCTTGAGAATAACAATAACATGGTCACTAGGCAGAAATGAAATAAACACACATAAAGCAATTTAACACAATACTTAGATTCCCCCATCTCCCTCTAGTATTTCTGGGATCATCTTAAGGTACTACCCAGAAATTTTTAATTGAATGAGAACAGGGAGATAAGAGAAGTGCTCAGTATTCAGACATGCTGTCCCATCTGTGCATCACAACACCCCTTTGACGCAAACATTACCTCCCCCATTTTACGGATGAGAGACAAGAGAAAGCATGGACTTTTTGCAAGTGACTGGACCAGGCCTTGAACCCACATATGCATCCTGTCTTTCCAAGGTTTTTAAGGGGCTTGAGGACAGGGATAGCCCAGTCTTCTAGTCCCTTCATCTTCCCCTTGTAGCCAGACCCAGAATAGCGCATGCTGCATAAATTCCACACGCAACCAATGCTTATGTGACTTGCCAGGGTTACCTTTCCCTGGGAAATCAAGATGTAAAACCAAAATCAAATACAACAATAGGTGCATCACATTTACTGACCCTGCCCAATTAGCAACTCCTCCGATTAGAGGGGAAAAAAAGAAGGATGGAAGGAGAAGGAATGATGGAGGCAGGAGAGGAAGAAAAGGAGGAGAAGAAAATGCCCAAGACTGCAGATATTGTGATGAAACATAAACCCAAACGGTAACTGCCACGTTCTCTCATCCACTTCAGGATTTTTTTTTTCCCAGAAGGATATTAGCTACCGATCTTGCTACTGCTGTCCCTTCTGGGTCCTTCAGCTGGGACCGGAAGTTAGAGTCCTCAGAGAAGACCTGCCAGGCCAGGATCACCCTTCTCAGAAAGGCGACAGGAGGCAAGAACACTGCTCTCAGCCCTGACCTGCGGGCAGAGGCCGCCACCGGAACAGGGCGTTCCTCCCAGCACCGGATGCCCACTCACAAAGGAACACCACCATCTCCTCTATCTCCCTCCCATCAACACCTAAGACCTAAGGGAGGACAGGAAAGTGGAAGTCAAGGGTCACTGCTGGGGAAGCTGAAACAAACAGTGCTCTCCAGATGCAGAACCACACCCATCACCTCTCCTGCTCTCACACCCCATATTCTACTTTTTTTAAATATATTTATTTATTTACTTTATTTATTTATTTTTGGCTGCATTGGGTCTTCGTTGCTGTGCACGGGCTTTCTCTAGTTGTGGCGAGCGGGGACTACTCTTCGTTGTGGTGTGTGGGCTTCTCGTTGCAGTGGCTTCTCTTGTTGCAGAGCACAGGCCCTAGGGCGCAGGCTCAGTAGTTGTGGTGCACGGGCTTAGTTGCTCCGTGGCATGTGGGATCTTCCCGGACCAGGGCTCGAACCCGTGTCCCCTGCATTGGCAGGCAGATTCTTAGCCACTGCGCCACCAGGGAAGCCCCACCCAATATTCTTAAGCTGGGAAGAGGACAAGCAGCCTCAGAATTGTGAAGATCACGAAGTGTCTAAAAAATAACTATTTAGACCTACTGTGGGCCCAACACCAGGCTAAGACAGATGAGCTGGGGAGAGTCCATAAACTCAGAAATTTGTTAGGACACACTTACGTGGCTTTCTTCCCCAGATAGTTTTCCCAGGTTAAAAACCTGTGAGAAAAGAGGGCTCTAAAAATAAATCACCACCTTCCCAACAAATCTCCTTCTCAACTTCCCTAATCCAGTGAGGCGGCCATCCAAGCGATGTCTCAATTATCTCTGACTCTGTCCCTCCCCGGCCTCCATATGCAGTTGGGGACCTGGCACCACTGATCCATCTCAGAAGCTCCTGCCAGCTGTATTCTCCTCCCTTCATTTCCACGCCAAGCTTTTATTACTCTCCTGGAGGCCTTCCATCACCTCCTGATCACCCTTCTGCCCTCACTTCGATCCTCTTGCACTCTCCTATAGATCCATCTTCCTAAGAGAATCCACCACCTTTATCACCACCAGACCATGTTCTAGACCATTAAAAGTGGGACTCCAGGGCCAGTCCTGGGTTTGAATTCTTTCTCCATCATGTCCTATGAGTATCTCTTTGGGTTAAGTCATCTAACCTCACGGTGCCTCAGTTTCCTCAACTGTAAAATGGAGATGAGAGTACCTACATCAAAGGCTTGTGGGAATTAAACAGGCAAGAGCACGTGAAGCATTCAGAACAGTGGTGGCATACAGTCTGGGCTATGTAAGTGTTAGCCATCATCATCATCGTTATTATTTTAAGAGCACCTCACTGGCTACCAAATAAAATCCCCACTCCATTGATGGGCTCTCAAGGTGCTCCATGCACTGGCCCGAACTGGCCTGAACTTGTCCCTAATCTCTATGGACACAGGCCTTTCCTCTACCGCCTGACCCCAAAGGGGCACCAGACTGGGCTTTGCACCCTTTCCTGAACTGCCTGAAATTGTCCCACTCACACGCTCTTACCGGTGGCTCTGCCTGGGAAGCCCTGCCTCCCACCAGTGCCTGTCAAACCCTCAGCAGCACTCAAGGATGAGCTCAAACGCTGATCTACCCAAGGTCATCCATCTGCCATCTGAATTCCAGCACACGGCCCTAAAGATGTTAATAAATCTAGAAGGTTTCATGGTCCTGCCCAAGAGCTACTTTCTGGTCCACCTTAAAGAAATAACCTTCGTCCTCTACGGGCTTCAGTTTCCTATCTGTAAAATGAGGCAGTCAGCACAGACAGCTTATAAAGCTTTCTTCTGAAGGCCCTTGGGTTATACAAACAATGTCTCCTTGTTCCTTTGGGAAAATCTTTCATTAGGGAAGAGGGTGCAGAGGGTAACCACATGTATTTTTGTTTTTTAAATGAATGACTGTTTTAAGTCTCAACTTCTAAGGTTATGAAAAAAGTGAGATTTTATTAGATGATGTCTACAATTCCTTTCTCTTTATAATATGATGACCCTATGACTTATAGTCCCTTTTTTCCCTAACAGCTTAGAATACAATTTCATTTTTTACTTTATATTAGCTCCATGATGCATACCACAGGGCTATTTCTACTTTCCCCATGGAAAACAATTCATTGAATGCTATACCCAAAGACCAAGACAGTAAAAACAAAAACAAATCCAAATTATTTCCCCTATCCCTCAATTCAGCAAGTGAGAATTCCAGGATAAGTTTTTTTCCATAAAAATACAGATCTAGACTCCAAATTTCTTGAAACCACCAGGGTGGAACTTAGCCATAAGAAAGTTTGAAAAGAAGCAGAAAATTTAATAATACCATTACCCTGAAATCCAATAAAGCCTGTTGGAGCTTCACATTTTTAAGAATCAGACTATTTATGCTATTACCCCTAGTACTATTATAGTTTCCTACAAAGCCATAAATACACACGATGTAGTTCACCAGAACACTGACTAAGACCATCACACAAAAGGCCATAAGGAAGATAGTGGCCATGAAGCATGGCTCTGTGGTACTTGCTACAGCAGGTTCACACAGACGAATTCATCTATTTCAAAAATTATATTTCTAAGGCCACAACTCATCATCTTCAACTGTGAACAACTTTTTTTTTTTTTTGCGGTACGTGGGCCAGCTCCCGCTGCGGAGCACAGGCTCCAGGCGCAGGCTCAGCGGCTATGGCTCATGGGCCCAGCCGCTCTGCGGCATGTGGGATCTTCCCGGACCGGGGCACGAACCCGTGTCTCCTGCATCGGCAGGCGGAGTCTCAACCACTGCACCACCAGGGAAGCCCTGAACAACTTTTAATACAAGTTAGAACTTCCTTTTCAGAAACTGTTTTCACACAGGCTAAAGGTCATACTGAATATCAAGGGACATTTATGAGGTAATCACAACACACAGGATGAAACTTATAACACCGCATCTTCATATTTGCTTCAGTTAGCACTGTGCTCACCTTTCAGTGTCAGAAACCTAACGAAGAGTGGATGCAACAAACTGGAAGTAGTGGACAGGCTCAGGGTTGCTAGTGTTGGTTCAACAGGAACAATGTCAGGGCAGGTATCTCCGTGATACCTTTGGCTTTTCCTTTCTGCTTGTTACCTCGTGGTGACATAAGGGCTGCTGTGCACTCACACATCTCATCAGCATTCGAGGCAGAAAGCAGAGGCAAGCAGCAAAGGGTACTGACAGGCTCATTTGTCAGGTTTTATCAGGACAATAGCTCTGTCCCAGAAATCCCACCCCCATCCCAGTGGACTTATTCTCAGGTCCCACTGACCAGGACCAGCTCACATGGCCATGCTGGTTACAAGGAATGCTCGCAAGTCAGGGGTCAGGACTGGCATGTTGGCTCAGACCAGCACAACCTACTGTCTGAGGCTGATCACCACACCACCCTGAATTAAAGCCAGGTTCTAACAGCAAAAATGGAGCAGGATATAGGTACTGAGTGAGTGAGCAACTGTGCCTCCATTTTGAGTCTCCACCTTAGAAATAAGAAAGTCATCCATTAGAGAACGTAATTAATTATAGTATTTCCAAAGTGTCTTCAGCTCCCCACGCCAAAAGCATCTACTACATATAAAGTCATATTTTATAAATTCAAGGCCTATAAAAGCAAAAATAGTTTTTCATCTTTAGGTTCATATGCTCATATGGTTTGTTCATATGGTTGTTCTTTATATATATAAATAGGTATAAATTGGTAGTCAAATGGCTAAAAGGTACATATCAAGCCTTGTTGCTGTGAATCCTGTTCACAACCCGAATACTAAGAAGCTTTATCTGGCATGAGGTTCATCTTTCCCCAGGCAGAAAGGCCACATTAGCTGTGATTCAAACTTTTAAGGTACCAGATGGGGGAGAAACATCCTAACTCTTCTTTCCCCACCTTGTTTCCCCGCTTCTCTCAGGCTCCTCCCTGCCCCGGCCTGCTCCAACAGGCATCTAGTTAACACCCTGGCTCTCCCATGGGACCATGCCACCCATCTACTTAACACGCAGTGGCTTCCCACTGCTCTTAGGAAACAATCTAAACTCCTTACCAAGGCCCTCAAGTCTAACTGAGCCCCGCCTCCTTGCCCAACCTCATCTCCCACCAAGCCTCAACACACGCCCGTTCTGCCGGGGCCACCCAGGCCTCCTTTCCATCCCTTGGACTGTCCCTATCCCCACAGCCTGGAATGAGCTTTCCTCATCCTTCACGCGGCTGGGCTTGTCTCATCCTTCAGATCACAGATCAAATGTCACTTCTCCAGGGACATCTTCCCTCTGCTGCCCTATGCCACGTGGGCCCTGCTCAGGAATTCTCATCACACCACTGACTCCTCCACAGCACGGACCACAACCCATAACCATCTTCCCCGTCGAGTAGCTTTCCATCGTCTGTCTTCATCACCAGAATGAATGGAAGTTCCAAGGGAGCGGCGACCTTACCTACCTTATTCAATGCTCTATCCCCAGAGCCCAGCACACCGAAAGGGCTCCTGACCATCGGTTTTGCCCCTGTGCTTCCTGGATGGGCTCGATGCCGCTGACCTCTAACTCCCATCTACATCACTAACGCCTCAGCGTGACCACCAAACAGACACTGCATCCCCGGCACCCAGGCCCTGCAATCTTGACCTTGACCCAACAATTTCCCTTGCTTGTAACTCCTTCCAACTCGTCTCACACTGACTGAAGCAGTCAGCACAGTGGTTAAGAGCACACACCCGGAAGCCTGAGAGCCTGGATTCAAATCTCAACTACACCACTTACTATATAGCCTTAAATAAGTTACTTATCTCCTCTGTGCCTCGACGTCCTCAACTGTAATTGAGTGATAATAGTAATATCTGTGTCACAGAGAGTTGTTGGGAGGATTATAAGGATACACCTGAAGTGCTGAGAACAGCGTCTGGCTATGTACGTGTTAGTCATTAATAATAATATAAATAGGGACTTCCCTGGTGGTCCGGTGGTTAAGAATCCGTCTTCCAACGCAGGGGATGCGGGTTCAATCCCTGGTCAGGGAACTAAGATCCCACATGCCATGGGGCAACTAAGCCCATGCGCCACAACTACTGAGCCTGCGCACCACAATGAGGAGCCTCCGCGCCACAGCGGAGGATCCTGCACGCCGCAACAAAGATCCCACGTGCCGCAACTAAGACCCAACGCAGCCAAAAATTAAATGAATATTTTAAATAATAGTAATAATATAAATAGGCATTATTATGAACATGCTTTGTTCTCACCAGGCTACCCAGTCCCTTGAACCCTTCCCGTGTGACCCTACTTCATGAAGTCCCTCCATGATATCCCATCTCACATGCTCTTCAAATACCACCCATGGCACCTGCAATCCCATAGTTGCTCTGCCACTCCAGGATCAGAATCATAGCTAATACCAGACCTTTATGTCCTATTGGAGGAAGACATTCTCTAAATCTGTTTTTTAGCTCTTGAACTTCACTGATTACACATACCTTTACTGGCCTTCCTCTCCTCTAAAGTGCTACATCACATAATTTGAGTCTAACTGACGCAGTTACTACCTTTGGTCATGTCTACATATGAAAACATGAGCTCTTTGAGGACAATATGTAACTCTTCTCAATACTCCAGAGAAGCCAGCACAGCATTCGAGTACAGCAGATGCAGCATCAATCCTTCTATTGTTTGGCTGTGATCACCCCCCTCCAGCCTTAACGCTACTCTCTCTCTCAACCAGAAAAAAAAGGAAGCTTCTTTTAAGCTTTGTTTAAATTGGACCCTTCAGTGTGAGGAATAGTGGTTTCAAAAACAAAAAGCTTCTATCTCCTGATGTTCAGGAAATCCTCCTTCACCCTAACCAAGCCCCCGTCACAAGGATAAGATGGTAGCAGGTATGCGTGATTTAGCCAAGTCATGGTGGATTTACTGGTATCAAGTTCCAAATAAGCAGTATGTAACTTAAGCTCTTTGTACCCTAGGAGATGCGGATCAACTTTTCCCATAATTGGACACTCCCAAGAAAGAATTCAAAGGAGAAATCAAGTGTAATCCCATGGATTTAAGTAATTTCCATAAAACTAAAAGATGAAGAACGACTAAAAAGTCTAGATGTAGCTTTAATAAAACATTCTCAACAGAATATTCAGTAGTACATGTTTGCTATTTTCTATTTCTACACTATCTACCTACCTACCTATCTATGCATCCATCCATACATACACACATAGACATAAATACACACACACACACACACACACACACACACACTCATAAAAGGAAGGTCTAGAAGGTACAGATGCTAACAACAAACTGACCTATCTTGTGACGCTGCAATATATCAAATCATTCCTTTCAGAATTCAATAGGTTTCATTTTGTAATGGTTTTTGTGGCTGTCATTCAGGTCATCCAAGTTCACTTCCCCCAAGAACAATTTCAAGTTTGCATAAATGAGCAAGTGTCCAGGAAACCTGGAAAAATAATTCTATTTGCTTTGGTTTCAAAACTGTCCCATAAAGTTGCCTATTTCTCTTCTTTCCTTTCCCATCTTCTGCTCCCAGAAGATGGGTCTTAAGCTCCCACAGTCTGGCTGGGGCATTTTCTCCCAGTTACTCCATTAGCAGAAAGTGCTGTGGCCACCTCCCTGAGGACAATACATCCTTCTCCTCTCTCTGAGTCAAAGCCTGTCTGCGTATCCCCAACAACCCAATCGTCTTCACATGGAGTGTGGGAAAAAGGCTGCTCAGAACCCCCTACAGTTATCCCAGAAATGCTGGGCATGCAGTCTGCAGGGACTCACCACACTCTACTAACAGGTTCTCTTGAAGCAAGAAGGCTAGTCTTCAGAAAGATAAAAGCGAGGCACACTTAGCTCTCTCCACGGATTATTTTGCCACGTTTTCCAGAGTCTCATTCCACAACCAACACAGGCAGGCTCCCTTCCAGGATGTTGATTCCTACTGCTAAAGACTTGACATACGGCTCCTTAGTTCTGTTCTCTCTTTCTGATCCTACAGGGGAAAGCACTAGGTCCAGAGCAGCCTTGTGAAGAGGAAACTTTTTTTTTATCACAACAAAAGAGGATTTCAAATCTCTAGCTTAGAAGAAGTAGATTATAGAGAAGGTTTTTTTTGTTTTTTCTTAAAGCAAAAATTTACAAAGAAGAGATGTTAATTTGGATGATCGAACTTTGATTTCTGTCTCCAGAGAAAGATAAATATATAGAAGTAACCTTTCTTTATTACTCTTAATATCAAGATAGAACCTTATTTACTAAGACATGAAATAAGATCCATATTTGTAAATACCTAAAAATACAGTACCCAGGTAACCATTTTCACAGCTTGGGTTCACATGCCATGTTAAAACCTAGAACCTAACCTACTGATTCTGAGACGTGCACAGAAAGTGGTATTCCACAAGGAATGAAGTGGCTACTGATGAGACTGCACTTCACTACACGACACAACTGTGGTTACTCAGGTACAAGGCAACTCAGTAAAAGGATCTGCAGAACACCCATCCACTGGATTAATATTTACTTACCACTTATTTATGTTTAAAGTTCTGAGGAAATCAGGGATTGCAATTTGGTGATTCAAAAGTCTTACAAAGGGCTTCCCTGGTGGCGCAGTGGTTGAGAGTCCGCCTGCTGATGCAGGGGACACGGGTTCGTGCCCCGGTCCGGGAAGATACCACATGCCACGGAGCAGCCGGGCCTGTGAGCCATGGCCGCTGGGCCTGTGCATCCGGAGCCTGTGCTCCGCAACGGGAGAGGTCACAGCAGTGAGAGGTCCGCGTACCGCAAAAAAAAAAAGTCTTACAAATCCTTTAATCAGACTGCAGTGATAAAGTTTCTAATCAATATGGTGAGCAAAGATGACAAAGAATGACTGCCTGTTTCAAACACACAGAAAAACTGAATAAGATATAACTAACGACATTTTAAATACAAAGAAAAAAAGTCAAAATCATGAAAAATAAATCCCTGGGCCAGAACTGAAGGTGGAACTCAGAGTCAGTGGAGAAAGTTGAAGCTTTGAAGACTTAAAGGCTATGAGAACATGATATAGCCTTAATGTCGAGGGCCTAAGACTCTGATGATCTATAGGAAGGAAAGGGGCATACAGACCATAGGGCCATGAAACTGGCTGGCTAGAGCTGAGCTATTAGCTTAACGGGGCAGTCATACAGGGTTGCCCCTCAGTAGAAAACATTCATGCCCCCCACTCCCTAAGCTTTGCAAGGAAGCTTTTATTTGGGGATCGGGTAAAAATAAATAAATAAAAATCAACTTTTCAAAACCTCACCAATATGAAATCAGCATTGCAAGACTGTTCCCACATGGAGGTATGGTATCCACATACATAACCTCCATGTAGTAGCAGGGCCCCAGGCCAAGAAAATAATACAAAAAAATGGCCCAGAAGCAATGATACCCATGGGCACTGACTGAGACAAATAAGAAAACTCCTCTGGGTTCCCACAGTCCCAGTCCCATGAAACTCCCATGTTAACCCTCACGGAAGAGGCACTCACAGTCACAGGTTAAGACCAAAGAAGAAAAAAACCCACTCTAAGAAACAGCCAATGCAAATGGAAAAATAGGTGCCCCAAGAGCTAAAAATAGCAGAACAGTGTGAAAGAGACTTTAAAAATATATTTAAATAACTGAAAAAAAAGTAAAAATGGGATAATATGGAAGGATAGTAGGTGAAACTGAAAAAATCTACTACAAACTCCAAAAGTGAAGGAAGGGAAAATTAAAAAAAACAAGATCCGACTTCCCTGGTGGCGCAGTGGTTAAGAATCCGCCTGCCAATGCAGGGGACACGGGTTCGATCCCTGATCTGGGAAGATCCCACATGCCACGGAGCAGCTAAGCCCGTGTGCCACAACTACGGAGCCCATGAGCCATGACTACTGAACCCGTGTGCCACAACTACTGAAGCCCGGGCACCTAGAGGCCGTGCTCCGCAACACGAGAAGCCATGGCAATGAGAAGCCTGCGCACCACAACGAAGAGTAGCCCACTCTCGCCACAACTAGAGAATGGCTGCGTGCTGCAACGAAGACCCAACACAGCCATAAATAAATAAATAAATTTATTTTAAAAACCCCAAAAAAACAAGATCCCTCCCTCTCTCTCTCTCTAGACTGATCTATAGAAAGAGAGATACACATACACACAAATCAATTCTACTTCCATGCACTAGCAACAATCCGAAAATGAAATTTATAAAAAAGTCCATTTATAATAGCATCAAAAAGAATAAAATAGGAATAAATTTAACAAAGAAGTGCAAGACTTGTACACTAAAAACTATAAAACATTATTAAAAGAAATTAAAGGAGACTTAAATAAATGGAAAGCTATCCATAGACAAAGATTTGGAAGAATTAAATTATTAACATGGCACTACTTCCCAAAACAATCTCAAGATTAAACACAATCCCTATCAAAACCCATCTGGTTTCTCTGTAGAATACAAAAAGCTTATCCTGAAAAGGGAAAGAATAGTCTTTCAACAAACAGTACCGGTACAACTGGATATGAACATGCAAGAGAAGGAAGTTGGACCATATACAAATATTAACTCAAATGAATCAAACACCTAAAGGTAAGCCCTAAAACTATAAAATTATTAGAAAAAAAAGGGAGTAAATCTTCAACACCTTGGATTAGGCAATGGTTTCTTAGATATGACATCAATAGTACAAGTGACCAAAAAAAAAAAAAACCAGATAAATTGGACTTCATCAAAGTATAAAACTTTTGCGCTTTAAAGGACACTATCAAGAAAGTAAAAATACAACCCACAGAACGGGAGAAAAATTGTATAAATCTGATAAGGGTCTAGTATTCAGAATATATAAAGAACTCTTACAATTTAAAAAAAGGGTACATAACTCAATTTAAAATGAACAAAGGATTTGAAAAGATGTACAACATTAGTAGTCATCAGGTAAATGCAAATCAAACCCAGAGTGAGATACCACTTCACACCCACCAGGACAGCTATAATCAGAGACTGACAATAAAAAGTCTGCAAGGATGTCAAGACACTGGAACCCTCCTATAGTACTGGTGGGATTGTGAAAGGGTTCAGCTACTTTGTAAAACACTAGCAGTTACTCAAAAAGTTAAAGACAAAAAAAAAAAAAAAAAAAAAGTTAAAGACAGGGTTGCCTTATGACCTAGCAATTCCACTCCCATATAGCTACCTAATGAAAACATTTGTCCACTCAAACATTTGTACATGATTGCTCACAGCAACATTACTCATAACAGCAAAAAGTGGAGACAACTCAAACGTCCATAAACTGATGAATATATAAACCAAATGTGGCATATCTATACAATGGAGTATTATTCACCAATAAAAAAGAATAAAATGCTGGTAAGTACTATCAATACAACATGGGGGAACTTTGAAAACATTATGTTAACTGACAAAAGGCCATACAGTCATCCCTCGGTTTCCGTGGGGGATTGGTTCCAGGACCCCTAGGAAACATCAAAATCTGCGGGTGCTCAAGTCCCTTATATAAAACAGTGTAGAATGTGCCTATAACCTACACACATCCTCCTGTTTAACTTAAATCATCTCTAGATTACTTATAATAACCTAATACAATGTAAATGCTATGGAAATAGTTGCCAGCACATAACAAAGTCAACTTTTGCTTTTTGGAACTTTCCGGAATTTTTTTTCCAAGTATTTTCTATCAGCGGTTGGTCGAATCATGGATGAGGAACCTGCAGATTCAGAGGGCCAACTACATATTATGTGATTCCAGTCATACGAAATGTCCACAATCGGCAAATCCATAGAGACAGAAAGTAGATTCTTTGCTTCCTGGAGAGAAGGAGAGCAATGTGGAGGGACAGTCAATGATGGATACAGGGTTTCATTTCAGGGTGATAAAAACATCCTGGAACTAGATAGTGGTGATGGTTGTACAACTTTATGAATATACTAAATGCAACTGGAGTTTACACTTTAAAGGGGTGAATTTATAGTATGTTAATTATATCTCATTTTGGGAGGGGGATGGATGCAAAAACCCTCAATGCGCAAGTTCAGGAATAGATAAGAAACAGCCAAAGAGGGAACTCATGAATTTGAAGGTGGCTCGAGGGTTTGTTTTAATAGGGGTTGCAGATTTGCCAACAAAACAGTATCTTAAATTTGGGGCTTCTTTATATTCTCCTCTGTACTATACCTTGCCTCCTAGTCCTGTCAGCTAAGGAGCAATCTTACCCTTTTTGGTTAGAGTACCTGGCACAGCAATTCAGACATGGAATGAATGTTTGTTTGGGGAAGAAACTAATATTTCTCTAGGTAAATGCAATAGCTCTGTGTGTGTGTGTGTGTGTGTGTGTGTGTGTGTGTGTGTTCCTATAACAGCAAATAGTTGGCAGTAAGTAGAAAAGGAAAAAGTTCAGGGTGGGAAAGGAAAAAAGGTAGGCTGAATAATGTCATCCCCTCCCCTCAAAAGATATGTCCATCCTAATCCCTAGAAACTTATATGGGCAATAAAACAGCAACTATGATTAGGTTAAAGTCTTGAGATGGGGAGAGAAGCTGATGTTCTGGGTGGACCCTAAATGTAATCACAATTTGTCTTTGTAAGAGGAAGCAGAGAGAGATTTGACTGCAGAAGAGGAGAGGGTAATGTGAGCAGAGATGAGAGTGATTCACTTTGAAGACGGAGAAAGGGGCCACAAACCAAGGAATACAGGCAGTCACTAAAAGCTGAAAAAGTCAGGAATGCAGATTCTCCCCTAGAGCTTTCAAGAGGAATCAGCCCTGCCAACTTGATAGCCCAGTAAGACTTCTTGCAGACATCTGGCTTCCCAAATAGTTAAGAGAGTAAATTTGTATTAAGTCACCAAGTTTGCAGTAATTCATTACAGCAGCAACAGAAAACTAATACAAAAGGTAAGCAGAAGAAGAGGAATAATTCCGCCTTGAGAGAAACAAAGGAAACTGATACCAAAACATACAAGGGCATTAGAGTTACTTCCCAGTTTGGCGTGAGAACTGCCTCCCAGTTTGCAGAGGAGAACACTAAGGAGATTTGGATGAGAGGGTTGATGCAGTCAGGTGGGTGCAAACAAAACGGGTTATCATGTTCAGAAAGAGGCTACCCTGAACACAACTAAAGCAGTAGAACCATGTGTGTTAGAAAGTAGGATTTGGAAAAACTTGTAATGTGCAAGGAATCCCCTTTGTTCATTCATTATATATAAAATATATGTATGCATTGAGCATTTACTATAAGTCAGGTCCTGTACTTAATGACATTCATAATGGTTCTCAGGACTTTTCCTATCAGAAGCATTTACACAATGACACCAGGAAACAGGTACTAACACACCTGTCTAAACTGGCGAGCTATCTAAACACTATCATGTAAAAGCACTTGTGTTTTTGTCACTGCAGTTGTGTAGTAAAGTGGATTACCTTTACTTACTCGGCTCTGACCTCTCATTTCAATGCTCTTTGTCTTGGCCTGTTTGCAGGTATTTTAAGCAGTTAAAATCCAAGGTCAAACACTACTTCACTATCCGTTCATGTTTTGTGTTCTACGTCTTGAATATAATTGCTCTGCCTTTGGCTTGGTTCTCCCTAGAGCCAAGGTTCAGTTGCAGTTCTTTCTCTGGAAAGCAAATATACTAAAGAATTTTTGAACTAGAGGTTAAACATCATCCAGTCCAGCTCCTCAATTGACAGATGTCAGAAGTGAGATTCAGTTGGTTCTAATGACTCTTCTATGCCCTCAGCCCAGGAATGGCAGGGCCAGGGCTAGAACTCAGGCCTCCCATCTCCCAGTCCGAGGACTCTCTCACAGGCTGTCGACTTTTAAGTCCAGAGTTCTAAGTCTGAGGGCTTGGTTTCATATTTTAATTAAATCCCCAAGTTATTATCATATGAAAAATCTAGCAACCTTATCTCTTTAAAGAATCAGACTTTCAGCTTATAACCAATACAAACTACGTGTAATGAAGACAAGTCATATTACCAACACAAGTCAAATTGACTTTTTTTACATTTGCATCACACATATTTAAAGTGGCTGATTTTGGGCTACTGAACAGATAAACTTTTTTTTAAAGTTTAAATAAACTGAATTTAAAAATTTTAAATCTAAGCCTCAATATTAATAAAAAGGAAATGCAAACTACAACAATGAAGATAGCATATTTCACCTATCATATAGAAAAGTGTTTTTTTTCTCTCTCTGTCTCTGTTTCCAGAGTAGGAAGAAATGGACAATCTTCACACAAGAATGATGAAAGTAAATAAAACTTCTCTAGAGAGCAGTTTGGATGTGTGTAGCAATGTCTTTAAAATATGCAAGCAACCCTTCAACTTCGCAATTTCACTTCAAATATTTCTTAAGCACACACACAAAAAAAGACTTAGTAATCTAGAAGGACAGCAACAGACTGGAAATAACTTAAATGTTCAACAATGGGTGACTGTTAATTATGATACATCCATGCATTGTAATAAAGTATAAGATCAGTAAAAACCACCTACTAGAAGAATATTTAATATCAGAAATTTCCATGATGAATTAAGCAACAAAAAGTAGGTCATAAAATAAGATGATGATGACAATAATGCTAACATGAAAGAACAGGTGCTTATATAGACACACACACAAAGATTATAAAGACATGCAAAATGTTAAGGATGGTTTTTTCCCCCTTGGGCTTTTTAGTATTTACACATTTTCTAAAATATATAGATTTTTTTTTCTTGCACAGAAGAAAAATCTAATCAGTGTACTTTAAAAATTGTGTTCCCTTTAACCTTTCCCAACTCCTACATACATCCACTTTTCATTCATGGACTCACTACAACCCTGAGACTCCCCAGGGGCTTCCCTGCTGTGATCCCCTGCAGGTGATCTGGACAATCCTGCAGGCCTTCCTCCCACACCAGGAAAACCAATGAAAACCAGAACAGAAAGCCCCTCTCCTGGGATGCCACGTCACGTCCTGGCTGTTCCAGGCAGTGAGACCCACACTTGGCTGTGAATGATCTTGGGCACTGCCCTCAGGCTCCTGGTCTTAACTCAAATTCCCAATGTTGGGACTTTCCTGGCGGTCCAGTGGTTAAGACTCAGCGCTTCCACTGCAGGGGGCGCTGGTTCCATCCCTGGTCAGGGAACTAAGATTCTGCATGCAGCGCGGTGCGGCCAAAACAAACAGAGGAACAAAAAATTCCCCATGTTTCCTCAAACCCCAACTGAGTTCAGAACCCTCCCCGCCTCCCTGAAAACTCCAAGTCTGCCCAAGCTTGCCCTCCAGTACTCTGTAATCTCTAGGGCAGTGCTTTTCAAACTGAGAATTGAGATGTGTTAATGGACGGAGAAAACCAATTCAGTGGGTCCTGGCCAACGTCTTCTTAACCATGATAAAAGTCCCTCCTCCTATGGAGGGGAATCAGGCTCCCTGCACTCACCTGCTTTTACTGCCTTCCTCTGGGACATCACGTAAGTAAGTCCACTACAGGCTACAGATACTTCTGAGTTGCTACTGGTCTAGAAAGGTATTTACGACACTTTGTTGAGTAAACACAGTGTCTGACATTATCTTATTACTGTAAATAAACAGGATAAATAAATATATTAAGAGAGAATACTAGAAGTACAGGAAAGCATTCAACAAAATGTTTAACACAGTTATCTCTTG
The DNA here is from genome assembly GCF_963455315.2 of Globicephala melas. NCBI lineage: Eukaryota > Metazoa > Chordata > Mammalia > Artiodactyla > Delphinidae > Globicephala > Globicephala melas. The sequence goes on from NC_083318.1 coordinate 65,075,884, forward strand.
GTATATAGGGTTGTAAGAACTTATTTTCTCTTTTCGTCATTTTTAAAATTTTCCAATGCTCAACATCACTAAGAATTAGAGAAATGCAAATCAAAACTAAAATGAGGGACTTCCCTGGTGGCGCAGTGGTTAAGAATCCGCCTGTCAATGCAGGGGACACGGGTTCGAGCCCTAGTCCAGGAAGATCCCACATGGCGCCGACCAACTAAGCCCGTGCACCACAACTAATGAGCCTGCGCTCTAGAGCCCGTGAGCCACAACTACTGAGCCCACGTGCCACAACTACTGAAGCCCAAGTGACTAGAGCCTGTGCTCCATAACAAGAGAAGCTGCTGCAATGAGAAGCCCACTCGTCGCAACTAGAGAAAGCCTGTGCGCAGCAACGAAGACCCAACACAGCCATAAGTAAATAAATAAATTTATTTTAAAAAAACCTCACACTGGGCTTCCCTTGTGGCGCAGTGGTTGACAGTCCGCCTGCCGATGCAGGGGACACAGGTTCGTGCCCCAGTCCGGGAAGATCCCACATGCCGCGGAGCGGCTGGGCCCGTGGGCCATGGCCACTGAGCCTGCGCGCCCGGAACCTGTGCTCCACAACGGGAGAGGCCACAACAGTGAGAGGCCCGTGTACCGCAAAAAAAAAAAAGAAAAAAGAAAACCAACCTCACACCAGTCAGAATGGCCATCATCAAAAAGTCTACAAACAATAAATGCTGGAGAGGGTATGGAGAAAAGGGAACCCTCCTACCCTGTTGGTGGGAATGTAAATCAGCACAGCCATTATGGAGAACAGTATAAGAGGTTCCTTAAAAAATTACAAATAGAGTTACCATACGATCCAGCAATTCTACTCCTGGGCCCAGAGAAAATCATAATTCTGAAAGATTCATGCATCCCATTGTTCACTTCAGCACTGTTTACAATAGCCAAGACATGGAAGCAACCTAAATGTCCATCTACAGAGGAATGGATAAAGAAGATGTGGTACATAGATACAATGGAATACTACTCAGCCATAAAAAAGAATGAAATGCCATTTGCAGCAACATGGATGGACCTAGAGATTATCACACTAAGTGAAGTAAGTCAGACAAATATCATATATCACTTATATGTGGAATCTAAAAAAAAAAATGGTACAAATGAACTTATTTACCAAACAGAAACAGACTCAGACCTAGAAAACAAACTTATGGTTACCGAAAGGGAAAGATGGAGGGGCGGGATAAATTAGAAGTTTGGGATTAACATATACACACTACTATGTATAAAATAGATAATCAACAAGGACCTACTATATAGCACACGGAACTCTATGGGAAAAGATTCTGAAAAAGAATGGATATATGTATATGTATAACTGATTCACTTTGCTGTACACCTGAATCTAACACAACATTATAGATCAACTATACTTCAATATAAAATAAAAATTTAAAATTTCTATATTAAACATATGTTACTTGCATGATTTTTAAAGCATTGTTACTACTTCTGTATTATTATTACTCTTTCTATATGAAGTGCTCTCCTAGGGCCTTCACATTACCTGTAATTACTGGGTTCAAATAATGAATAAAAGAGGAGATATGAGACAGATGTCAGCATCGTTTGATGCAGAATCTTTTAGGCTTCTAAGACCATGTTACTAAAAGCCATGGTGTGGAGAACAGGAGAGTGGACAACATCTAAATAAGTGATCACCCAAGTGATGACCAGGTCACTAGAAAGCCTGGTGGGAGGAAAGAACACAGACAGAAAAGGCAGATAAACCTAGGCTCAAACTGCAACTCCGCGGTGACAAGTTACTTTGTTGTTCCAAGCCTCAGTATTCTCATCTGTGAAATGGGGATGATATGATGACCCTTTCGAAGTATATCCCATTTGAAGTGGAGAATTTCTAGTAAATTCAGTACACAGTGAGTGGCATGGAGTAGGACTACAAACAAAACCAATGTCTTTCATCACTGAGAACAGGGGAAGTCAAGGAGGGAAGGCCAAAAGAAATAATCATATTTGGCTGCTCCTGTTTAAACTTTTTAAACGGCAATTTCTTAAGAAAGGGAGGAAGTGCCCACCCTGTGAGTGAGAGGGAAGGAAAGGCAGGAGAGCCAGGGGTGGGCAAGCAGCACAGGGCCCAGCCCATGCACAGCCCTGGAGGCCTTAATTACACCCTCTTGGCCTTGGCCTTGGCCTTGGCCTTGGCCTTGGCCTTGGTCTGCACAGGTTCCACCAAGTTCTCTGGAAAATGCTTTATAGGGGCTTCCTGAGGACAGTTATCACCCAGTGTCACCCCTAAGCCCAAAGTGATTCCACAAATATTTGAGCTTCTACCACTGATGGAGCACTGTCCTCATACACAGAGGAGAGGAGGGAGATGAAACAGAGTTTAGTTTCAAAGGTCTGACGAAGTATACACGCACACCAAGATAGAATGAGTAATTTGGGACACAAGCTTCACAAGGGAGATGTAAGAGCTACAGGAACGCGTGCCTCCTGCTGGGAAACGAGGGAAGCTTCCTGGGAAAGAGGGCAACTCTGCTGCACCCGAAAGTCAGAATGGGGTTTTAGCAGGTTCTCCACAGAGGGACCCTCATTCCAGAGAGGGCACAGCACGAACAATGAGTGACCCAAAGGCAAAGGGTGTGTCTCGGCAGGAGCAGCCCACTCGGGCCAACACAGGACAGTATTATAAGGAACAGTGAAAGAAAACGTGGAGGACTCCAATGTCAGGGTGACCTTCTGGACTAGCGGGGATGCGCTGAGCACAGGGAAGTGATGTGATTAGAGCTGTGCTTCTGTGAGATTAATGTGGCCACCATGCAGGAGTCAAATTTGCAGGGAGAGAGACTTCCGGCCAGAGGTCCAGACTCTGATGGTCAGGGTTAGAGCGGATACTGCAGTCACACAAGGAAACTACAAGATGCAAACAAAAATAAATAAGGATGCAATCTGACTAGTAATTTCCAGGATAATTCAACTCTAGTCTTAACACAAGCACAAATATCTATATGAAAAGTGGGGGAAGGTCAGCTCTAGCTACTGACTTCTTACTTTGGTGCTCAATGGATGCCACTCCACATTCCACCAAAGAACAGCATCCTGTCCTGAAAAAAGCCTTGAAAGGCACAACAGTGGTCCCAAAACACGAAAAGGGAAAATCCGGAACTCCCATTTGCCATGCAAGCCTCGGAATCAATTCAGAGCAGTATGTACTTCCAACCCTTGACGGAGGGCTGTGACCACACTTAACGACAAAATTATAAACTCCAGAGAATTTCTTTCCCCTGAAATAGTTTCCCATCTCCAGGGAACTATTCATGTCTAAAGTTCCTGATCAGACCTAGGTCGGGCCCGGAGGCCCCAAGTCATCTTAGATTTCTTGCCTTAGGTGACAGGAGACACAGCAGCTGAGGTGAACGTTTCCTACCACCAAGGGTAGCCACTAAAGAATGTCAGCTGGAGATTTCAACAAGCAAATCTTACTTAACAATCAGGAAAGGGGAAGTACAAAGGGGAGGGGGAAAGAATGGAAAACAAACCGCATAAAATAAATGATGGTTTTAATGCTTTGGACTAGGGGATCAATAACGCTGGAAAGGGAGGTGGAAAGCACAGAAGGGTGGGAACCACGTTCTAGGTCCAGGGAAGGATGGTTCAAGGAACGCATTACGCAGACACGCAGCAGGCCAAGGGACCATCATGCATGCCCCCTGGACAAGGCAGACACGCACCCTCCTTCCCGCCAGAAAAAGGCCCAGGTGACATGTCCAGCAGAGGCCTCGGCGTATTCATAGCAGCCACCTCTATCCTGGGGGTGGCTAGCTCATTCCTAGCACCCAGGAAGGGTGAGATAAGAAGACAGTTTTCTCCTAGACAGTATTAGTAAGAATTAAGCCAAGTGAAAAAGAAGCGCTTCCTCTCAACTACTTGACGGCCCTTTAGAAAGCTCTGGAGAGGAGAGGTACGATGGTGGTGAAAAATGAGCAGGACCACACTTGTGAATTTTCCAAGGAAATTTACTTCTTCTACTCCAAGAAACCAAACTTTAACATCTTAGGCATTTTAAAGGAAGAATTTCCTCAAAATATATTAGATTGAACCATAAGCAATCAGCATTTTTGTAGGTCAAAAACAGTCGAATGTTAACAATTTCATGTGATTGAATTGTACTACATGCCTTCCAACTTTTTCTACAGCAGAGACAGGCAAATTTTTTCTTAACAGACCAGACTGTAGGTATTTTAGGCTCTGAGGGCCAAGAGGCAAAACAGATTACGTAGGTAACCATTCAAAAACATGAAAACCATTGTTAGGCCCTACAAAAACAGGCATGGGCTAGATCTAGCCCATGGGCCACCCTTTGCCAATCTCTGTCTTACAGTATGACAAGGGTAAACTTTTTCTGATAATGTTCACTATAAAAATGGCTGACTTTAGAGTAATACAGTGATGCCCTTGGAGGATACGAAAGTCTATCAGTAAAAGCCACTGCTCCCATCCCAGCCAGCTCTAACGCTGGTGGTTGGTCTGAGCCCCCAGTCTGCTGTCAGCGCTCCCTTCTGCTGCTGCTTCCACCGATCTGGCTTATTTTAGAAGCAGTTGTCTGCGGGAGGGTTTGAGGATGGTTCTAACTTTTCTACGAAGAAAAAAGAAAAAGAAATGTACAAGGAAATGGGGCTTAACGGTAACTGTGAATAACCATTAACTCCAGAAAGGATAGGGGAGCAAAGGCACTCTGAGGAATTACCCCAAACACACCCCTGATTTGAATTCAAAATTCCAGAGGTCCCAAGGGCAGCAACAAAAACAGGTAAATACCTAAACAGCTGGCCCAAGGCTGAAAGACTAAAGAGAGCAAAAAATAAGTTTGAGACAGACTATGCTTTATAGAAGTAAGAGAGATCATTAAATGGGCAATAATCATTCTTCTCCTAAGTTATCAGGGTAGGGCCAAATAGAAAAAGGCTGCATTTGTAGCCACTCCCAAAAGACTACTGTTGGGAAAACTTAACTGTTGTGAGACATAGAAAGTCATCACTGAGGGAATCAACAGCTTCCTCCTATGGAGAATGTTAAGAAATTAGAGTCGGGGGCTTCCCTGGTGGCGCAGTGGTTGAGAGTCCGCCTGCCGATGCAGGGGACACGGGTTCGTGCCCCGGTCCGGAAGGATCCCACGTGCCGCGGAGCGGCTGGGCCCGTGAGCCACGGCTGCTGAGCCTGCACGTCCGGAGCCTGTGCTCCGCAACGGGAGAGGCCACAACAGTGAGAGGCCCATGTACCACAAAAAAAAAAAAAAAAAAAAAAAAAGAAATTAGAGTCGGGGACTCTCTCGCCAACATGTATTCAACAATGACACACCCTGAGGACCTCTTCCGGGTCCATGAATTTTTTTATTGCAAAAGAAGTTTTTAAATCACTGGGAAATGTTTCTAATTTATGGCATTGCTATTGTTTCAAATGTTATATATTGTGATGAAAAAGGAAAACTTAAACAAACAAACAAACAAAAAAACCTTGTATGTGAGTGGATGCGCTGAAAGAGAAAAGGCAGATTGCTGATATACACTTCTGATCTGTCTTATAGGGCCACTGAATTATAAAAATCCTAATTTAGATAACATTTCTCATCATTCAATATTAAAAACTTACCCTAGAGCAGATCCATTCTCCTGCATTTCTAAACACTGTCATGTATATCTTATAAACCTCCACCAGTTCAGTAGCCTGCAATATTCTACACCGAAAATTAAAGGAAAAAAAGAGAGAGACAAATCCCATACATACATGAGCTGCCTGGATAACAGTGAGCCTCTGGGTACCGTCTGCCCATAGCGACCAGTCAGCACATTATCAGGGGCCCCGGCAGTTTCCAAGTACTCAGGAAAGACTGAGATGTTTAAGCTGTGGTACAGGGAGGGGGAGACAAAAAGAAAGTAGAAATAAAAAAACAGATTTAGAATAATGATTGCATATTTTCATTCAAATGCTACTGATGACCACAAATTTCCAGATAACCAGGTTTATGAATTATTCATTGTCACAGCCGAGATGAAGTCTCCCTGTCACTGTTGGCAGGCCCAGAGCACGTTGATGATCATTAGCATATGGCCCCTCTACTAAGTGTGACAGAAGTGCACGTCGCTGCAAGTCTATCCATCAGGGCTGGCCCTCACTGGCCCTCTTTATTTATTTATTTATTTGGCCACGCCACGTGGCATGTGGGATCTTAGTTCCCTGACCAGGGATCAAACTGCACTCCCTGCATTAGAAGGGCAGAGGCTTAACCACTGGACCGCCACTGGCCCTCTTTAGAGGACCAGACAACCCCACCCACGCTGACGCTTTTTCATCTCACTCTTCCTTAACGTCAAGGAATACCACTAGCCTGGTTCTTTGTTGTGACATCTAAACTGATATTCTGTAAAAAAAAAAAAAAAAAAAAAAAAAAACTCTAAAAGCTTGAAAGGAAAAACTAAATTTTCTACACTGGGTACCAAAGACATCAAATTAATTTTTTTTAACTTTTCATGGAAGCAGAACATAAATGTAGAAAAGGATGCATACCACACACAGCTCAATGAATTTTCCTCCACTGAACACACCAGATCAAAACCCAGAGCATTATCAGTACCCCAGAAACCCGCTTCGTGCCCCCTCCTAAAGGTACTACTATGCATAGATTACTTTTGCCCTTTTTTGTAGACATCAAATTGATTTATTGTCCTTATCCAGTCTTCACTTAAAAAACATACATTGAACGCCTCCTATATGTGAAGACATAAGGCACTGTCTCTGTCTTTAACGAAAGCAAAGTCTAGTGGGACCAAGAAACACACACAGCTGACCCCAAAGGGCAGTGGGATGAGCACAATGACTGAGATTCATGGCAAGCAGCCCAGAAATGGAGAAGTCGGGGAAGGCTTCCAAGTACCAGGGGTGCCTGGCATGTCCTCAGGCTGGGCAGGACTTAGCCAAGCGGGGACTGGGAAACAAGACAACGGAAAATACAGGAGTAAGAAAACTGCCTGGTGTATTGTGTTGCTGGGCTCTCTAGAGCGAGGCCAGGAAAGAAGCTGGAGCCCGACTGTAACCTTGTACACATATTCGAGAACTTTAGTTGCAGACAGCCACTGATGGATCAGAGCTGGGTTTCAGATGCATGACTCTCTCTCGGGATGGATTCAGAGAGGGCAGAGTAGCGGCAGGGAGACCAGTTAGGCTGGAGAGGAAGGGTGAAGATTAGGGCAGTGGAGGTAGGTGGGGAAGGGAAAAGGAGAGAAGAATTAGTACTTGGGAAACATCCAGACACTAAAAGCAGAGCAACATGGTACCTGACTGCATGTGGGTGGACGGCAGTGACAAATGAGGTAGAGAATACTAGTGAATTAACAAGTTTAATAAGGAAGACGATGGGTTTAGTTTGGTGCATTAGAAATTGAGATGTAGAAGATTCGAGTGAGGACAACCAGATATTCTTGGGAGTGAGGCTTGGGGAAGAAACCTGAGCAAAACGTAAAGGCACAGAAGTGGTCACTACATAGAAAGTAGCAGAAATTAGATTAGCGGGTGATATCACTGAAGGAACATGGGTAGAGGGAGAAGACTGGAGGATTAGGGCCAAAAGCAGAACCGTAGAGACAATGACAGAACTGGCAGAGGAAAAAGATCTTCTGAAAAGGACCAAGGAAGAAAGGCAGGAGGTACCATGGAATACAATGAGATGAAGAAAGATAAGAAACGAAAACTATAGCTTTGCCTTTGACACTTAAGCAGTCACTGGCCACCTTGACTGAAGGTGGTTTCACTGAAGTGGTAGAGGCAGTGATAACAGAGCAAGTGAAAGAAGAGAAAGGAGAACGAACAGTTGTTGAAAGGCACTGGTGCTAATTAATGGAAGTCCGTATTGACAGCAGTAGAGACGGAAAGGTTGAGTGTTCAAGAGGGAGGAGGTAAGGATGGAATAAAATCCCAAAGGAGGTGGGGGAAAAGGGTCAGGAGTACAAACGAAGGGCCTGACCTTGAAGAGGAAGGGGGAATTCACAACCCTCTTATATTAGAAGTATATTAGAGGAGTGAAAACAAATCTGGTTATAGTTAGTTTGTAGGTAACAGCACTACGATATTAGAGGTAATAGACTAAATGACATCAGTGTTGTAGATAAATAGCTGCTATGGTTCTTTGCTAGGAATAAGTTGACACATAAATGCTTTGATGACACAGATCTTGAAAATCTTGGTTTCTGGCATGCTACCCTGTTATAAGTAGTCTGACCCTGTTTTAAGGTAGATAAACATATACGCCAGTACATATCAAGGTGGGAAGGGGCATTTGCGAGATAGGCACACCCACAGTAGAACTTATTAGTAGTACCAAAAAAAATAGCATACAAGCAAAAGATTCAGAAGAACACTCTTCTTATAATGATCTTTGTTCCCCGGTGCCAACCTTTCCAAAGGTTTACATATAGTTTCATTTAAATGAAACCACTACCCATTATCGTACAAGGCCTCTTAAGATGCTTCAATTCAAAGATTCTTTCTAGCATGACTAACCTAATGAGAATGAAGAGTCAGATATCTTAAAGAAAAGGCAAAAAGAAGAGGAGGGTGGAGCTGGCAGCGGCACCTGCCTGCGATTTCCTAGCGAAACGTCCCTTAAGACAGCAGCTCAGTCATCATCCTCCATCTCCTGCCCAACTCTTTTGCCTCAGGTTTTGGTGAATCTGGAAGTGGGTGGAGTGACCTAGCTCTTGGAAAGCACTCCAACGATGCCAAAAGTAGCAAGGCTCATTAGAAAATCTAAGGCAATGGAAAACACCTTGAAAAGCAGATTTTTCTGTTCTCTAGGCAGCCTTTGTGATCTCACAAACTCTGAGGCTGCTCCAGGGTTGTTTGTCTATTCTGGTCACATGAACATGTCTCCAGGCCATCTTTGGAAAATGACAGAATTTTAGAATTCTAGATAAACCCATCATTATCATCCTTGAAGTCAGCCAGGATTGAGATGGTTCCAGAGCCATCAGATGACTACTGACTGGACCATTCGTCTTTGTGTCCCTGGGGCACGGGAGACAGAGCAAGCAGTCCATAAATATGGAATCAATCGATAAACCAATACATAAGCGAAGAGTTCTCACAACGAGGAGGTAAAGAGGCCAATTAAAGGGTGAGAACAGAATTAGTCTTTCTATTCCTTCCTTTCCCACCCTAACTGACTCAGAGCCAAGCCGCAAATCGCATTCAACTGCATTTACTTTCCTCTTCACAGAAGAACGTCTCTGTGAACTCATAAATAAATATTGTGTGTTAAGAGAAATCAGAAATCATGAAATTATGAAAAACAGGATGCCTCTTAAGTGGGAAAATAAGTAGGTGCGAACATTTTGAGCGTACAAAGAAACAGAAATTGCCCACTTTACATCTATCTGCCTTCTTTGTTATCCTTTGGTGTGAAGGACAGACCCATTATTACTTTAACAGCAGGGTGCCTCTCCTCCCAGCCGTGCATTCACACAGCAACCCGCTCAGCTTCAACCCACTGGGCAACAGATCCTAATGAGATAATGAAGTCTCGCTTCCTTAAAAATTCTGATCCTAAAATGTATTTATATTATGCATCATCTCATTTCTTTTGTAACGCATAAGCTCTAAGGTATCACTGATCACACTGAACACATTTTACACATGACAAGAAGCGCACTGTAGCATTGTTTGGAAACAACTTCAAGGATAAAGTTCCCAAAAGTGAGGAATAGTGGGGTTGTTGTTTTGTTTATTAGTATGTACTATGTGACATTTTTCTGAACTGTTATAAAATAACTCGGTCCTGAAACATCCAATCTGTTTCTGCCCATCTGAATAGCAATATATGGAGAAGGAAACAGATCTTTGAGACTGCCATCCTTTTTCCTATTCTTGATTAAGAATCTAGGAGACCAAGATGAACAATACACCATTCACTTGAATGCAAGCCACCAAGGGGAGGAAAGGAATATTTATGCCAGTGCACAAAGTGTTTAGTGTGCAACTTTTTAATTACTATATTTATGGTATTACCATAATATATTCACTAACACAAATGCTCTACAGGGACATTAATCCTCAACAAATACATCAATGCTTCCCTCCTCTCCTCCAAATTCTTATTATGCTGACATGGGGCAAAAATGCCAAGAATTCTCTCCGAAATAAACATTTCATGTCAACAATCACTTGTTCTACTATCTCCCTTTCTAACTGTTTTATAACATAACAACTCTACTTAAGTATTTGCTATTAACCTAAAAGACAAATTTGTAAGCAAAATATTTTTTAAAGGGCTTTGTTTAATGTAACATCTTTTTTGATACGAAAGCTGGTTCAAGCTACTAAAAAAGTTATGTTCTAAATAACATATTCTGTAACTCATCAAATTATAAGTCTCTGTATCACTCTGCACTTATAGTACTATATAATTTCTGCTTTTTAGAAACCTCAAGGGGTAAGGCATTGAGGATGATGAAGAGTTTCACAATGGCTGAAGGATGACCCATCTAAGTAATAAAATGGGTTTAATTTCAACCATACTGGATTTTCTTTTTTTCCTAAAAGGTAATGTCTTCTCAGAGAATCCAGAATGTGATTAGGCTTTGGTGACACAGGATCATCAATATGACTATCAATTATCATGCTCTGTTAGAACATGAGAACACTATCCCTGAGGAAAAGAAGCTGGCCCAGTGGATACTAGGCAGAGGTTGAGTTTCTACCACCATGATGAGAGCTAGATGGGGAGTTCCCACCAAAGCAACAGGACACTCTGAGAATCAAAGGGAAGAGATTGATGAAATTCAAACACCAAGGAAAAGGAGAGCCAAAGGTGAAATCTAAGTCACAGATCCAGGTCTAGAGCCAAGTGGAGTCAGGATGTTAGTGGAAGATGAATGGATGGGATAGAGGGACAGGGCGTAGGACTGGCTTTATGTGTGTGCTGCTGGTAACGGGACTGACCTTGCCTAGAGTGGCCAGTGGCAAGACAACCTTTCCAGGCACAGAGGGATGTCTGTTCCTCTACTCAAAGGTTGCTGACTGCTATATTTTGGGAGATATTTTTGCCTACCTTTCATAGTTTGGTTATGTCCTCTCCCTTGCTGTCAAGAGTTGAGTCTCATTGCTTTTAGAGTATCAACCTTTCCCTTCTTCAAGTCAGCTATGATTTTGGAAACCAAATAAAACTAAAAAGCATAAGAGAATTAAAACTTAAAATACCAAGCTCCAGATAAGCTCTGAAGGACACAGTACACAGACTCTGAACCCATACTGGGGCAGCTGAGATGTCTTTTTTGTTTATTCCTTGGTTCTTACAGAATTCAAATCGTATTCCTTAAGTAAGACTCGCACGAAGTCATTTAATACAGACACAGCCAAACCTAAAACATGCCCTGGGATGTTATTTTTATTTATTTTTATTTATTTTTAATTTTTTTGCAGTATGCAGGCCTCTCCCTGTTGTGGCCTCTCCCGTTGTGGAGCACAGGCACCGGACGCGCAGGCTCAGCGGCCATGGCTCACGGGCCCAGCCGCTCCGCGGCACGTGGGATCTTCCCGGACCGGGGCACGAACCCGTGTCCCCTGCATTGGCAGGCAGACTCTCAACCACTGTGCCACCAGGGAAGCCCCTGGGGTGTTATTTTTAAGTGACTGCAGTTATATTTCAAGGACTTCTTTTAGAGAAACCCAATAAGTTGAATATCCAGGAACACAACCGAACCAATTGCTCTGATGTGAAGTACCTGCGGAAATGTGGGAATAAACTCAAAAGCTGAGGAAGGGAGGGCTTTGTCACAGGATAAGTAAGTGGCTGTGGGCAAGTCACTTAGCCTTCTACTCCCGTCTGTAATATGGGTTAATGATACCTACCTTGCAAAGGTATGAAGAACAAATGAAAGGCTCAGACGATACCAAAAAATGTAAATTAGACCTTAATTAAGTGGAAACGCACTACATAACTCCCTATGACACACAGATCTTTATTTAGAGCTGAGAAAGTCATCTGCCTAGTGGTTCCTATCCAGCTCTCACCACCTCATATGATAAGATTCTCTTCCCAAATTATTTTTGACAACTTTCCTTTTGGTTAATAAATAAAATGTTTTCAACTTAACTGTTTAAATAGCAAGTACAAGTATTACTGCATTTTCAGGTAAAAAAAACTAGAATGTAAAGCTTCCCCCCATTATGATATTCCCACTTTGTTTCTTCCTCAACTTTTTCTTATTCAAATGATTTCTTTTCCCTTTTTCCCATTTTTCTTTTTTGAATCCTTGCTCTCTCACTGTAAGTTATGCCCCTGCAATAATAGTAACTACCAACTTTATGTTATTTAGCAGTTTACAAGGCACTCTCATATACAATACCTTATTTCCCTTAAAGTACTTTTACTTTCTTCCCTTTATTTTTACCTTGCTCCACTTTCCAAAACACAAATAGGACTTCCTAAAATCAGCAAAGAAGCAATTTTTCTCCTTCCGACTGCCAACACATTACACAATACTTGGCAGAGTTGTCTAAAGCAAGTTAGACTATATAGAGTATACCTAAATCCTGACGCATCCAATTCTTCTTGCAGATTATTTTTTTCTCCCCTGGTGATGATCTTTTGAAGTTAAAATACAGTGAACATTATGTAAATGTACCACCATGTTAAAATAAGACAGGAAAATCTCTTTAAGAATCATCAAAAATAGTAAATGAAAAATAAAAGGGAAAGATGAGGTAAAAAGATTTACAAAGAGAAAAAGAAAAAGCAAAGTTGATGCTTTGGCTTCCAGGAAAATCTCCATAATCTATCTCACCAGACCTATTTTTCTCCAAGCTCTGCATTAAATAATCTGATTATTAAACCTGTGAAAAACCACAAGGGATGAGCCCATCTCATTAAAAAAAGATGATCTTTTGAATTATGATCATGAGAAGGAGCATCTATTTCTGGTTTTAAGGACAGAAGTACTTCCTGTTTCTTGCTCAGAGGCAGCGACACTTCTAGTAAGCTTCAGCACAGCACAGATGCCTAGCACCCTTTACCTATCATGATGAAAACAGGGACCTTCAAATAGAAATGTTTCCTCTCAGAAGCTCTACATACTCTCAACCCTGACCAACAAAGAACATGAGGTGTCTGAAACAGGAAAATATTAATTCTACCATATGAAGGTAAACATTATTTAAGAAAAAAAAAAAGGATTCTGTAAACTCTAGGGTGGGAATCAGATCAGATTCCCCTATACTCATTCAAACCCTACAGGACACAAAAAGCTTTAAAGTTTGAATTGGCTTTCCCTTTGCTTTACAATGGGTGAATAAGGCCCATAGTAATTTTACAGAAATTCTTGACATACCTTAATACATTAAACATTATTTAAAAAATCAGTTGTTAAAACTGGAGAACTAATAAAATTTAAGGAAAAAGTTGAAAGAGAGGTCATATTTGGTCCTGATTCTGCTGTGGTGTTCACATGTTCAATAATGTAAGCCTTTGGCACATTATGAAATCTTCTTCATTTTACAAGAGATATTCTGAGATTTCATCCTAGGAATGAGAAAGATATCATGGTCTGACATTCTTCTATAGAATCTACAGAGATGCTTCATGGAAACTCAGTATCCTACAGAATACAGCTGGGACTACCACATAAAACGGTACTTAGAAAAGAATGTTTTTCCAGCTTGGACACAACTCAAGTCAAACTAGTAGGGAATCTAAGAAAGACTGACCCAACTGGGATTATGGCCGTGGAAAACCTGAAGGGATGGAAGTCATTTCTTTGAAATGTTGTAAATTGTGTGTGTTATTCTTGTGACTGGGTTTGAGGTCGGACTTGGAATTTATACCTAAGAGATAACTGACCCTTTTTCCTATTATGTACTCAAATCAAGAAAGGATGACACCTAGTTCAATTTTGACAGTGAGAGTAACAATCTCTGAATGAAACTGAAAAGTATAGTAGATGGAATCCATCCTAGAGTAACCAAATTAACTCTTCTTTAATGGACCAGACAACCATGTATCCAAATGGAAAGACCAAATCTCAAAAGTTCACGATTAAGGATTTTCAGCATCAAGTGGTGGATTATAATCATGTGCTTAACTGCATTCCCTCCACTAAATGACACCAAATAAGAGGAAGAGATAAACTCACAAGAAGAAAGAGAATGGAAAGAGAGAAAAATAATGGAAAAACTTTTTGGAAAATGGAAAGCAGATGGGAAAATGATGAGTGAATTTTCAAAGCAGGGACAGACAAAACTGAAATGCCTACTAGCAGAACTGACAGGAAGAAGCCAGACAATACGGGGCACAGACCCTTCAGAAAGTACAAAGTCCAGTTCCATCCAAAGTGGGGGACGAATGGAGAAGGAAGCGCAGAGATGGCATTGAAAACCGGAGAACTGCTTGCAAGACATTTTAAGGAGTAAACCTCCAGATCTGTCCTTCGCCATGAAGCTTGTCAACTCTCTCTTTCCGCCTGAGAAAGTCTAGACTCAGGGACACTAGGAAGAGTGACTGGGTGGAGGTACCATTCTGAAACAGAGGACTGAGTCAAAGTGTACACTGAGTGGAGAGACCCCCAGCCCCTCCCTTGCTGGGTTTCTAACCAGCCCAAGAGAAGAGATCTACAGTTACCAAAACTAGGGAGAAAGGGGGCTTCTGAAAACAGAAAATCATCCTAGGGCAAGTAAGGTCACCAGGTGACATGAGAGAGCCCTGTCAGCTTGTTTATGCACAAAGAGCCTCCACATAAATAAAAATGGACAGCCAATGATCACCAGACATGTGATGAAGAGCCTAACGTGACAGACAGGAACTTTAGGAGAAAGGACAGTCAGTCAACGCTGGGAGCGGGGAGAAAACTTCATACACATTATTAAAAAGACACTTGTATCCATAAAGCAAAACAAGAAGAGGATGCTATAAAATAGAAATATTATTAGAACAAGAGCTACTAGAAATTAATATTACGATCACAGAAATTAAAAATCCATAGAAGGGTTAGAAGATAATAGAGATTTAAATGTTCCCCAAGAGTAGAACAAAAAAATAGCAGGATAGAGATCAGGGACTTTTTTTTTTTTTTTTTAAACAATAAGTAAGTTGGAGGAAAAATACAAAAGTTCCAGCATCTGACAAATAAGAGTTTCAGAAAAGAGAAAACAGTGGGAAGAAAATTATCCTCCACCACCTGCCGCAAAAATCATCACAATGGATGGAAAAAGTTACACACCAAGGCACATTATGCTGAAACCTCAGAACATTAGGGGATTAAAAATAAAAGACTCTAAAAGCTCCCCCGCTACACCCCTCCCAAAAGA
Organism: Globicephala melas; assembly: GCF_963455315.2. Taxonomy (NCBI): domain Eukaryota; kingdom Metazoa; phylum Chordata; class Mammalia; order Artiodactyla; family Delphinidae; genus Globicephala; species Globicephala melas. Next base: position 65,091,235 of record NC_083318.1, read on the forward strand.
AGTCACATATAAAGTAACCAGAATCAGAAACGCATCCAACAATAGCAAAATTGGAAGCGGAAGAAAATGAAGCAGGGACTCCAAAACTCTCAGGGAAACTAATTTCCCACTTTAAATTCTGTATCAATCATATGTGAGGAGAGACTAAGTGATATTTGCACACATGCCAGATCTCCAGAAAATTACATCATACACACTCTTCTTTCTTAAGAAGCAACTGGGCAATGTGCCTCCCCCAAAAGAAAGAGGAAACCAGGAGAGATGCTATTCAGTAAACAGGTCGGTCAAGAACTCCTAACATGGTAGTAAAAGAAAATTCCGGGTCAACAGCTGTGCATAAGGCCTCAAGAGCAAACAGTCCAGAAGGGAGCAGGCAAGCAGAAGGCTCCCGGAAAAACGTCACACACACCACAGACACACACATAAGAACTGAGAGCCAAGCCGTTGTGTTTGACCTTATTTGAGAATTTGGGGCTGAATAAGTAGCACATAAATAGAATAGGAAGCCAAAAAAAAAAAAATTTTTTTTAATATGCTGAACAAGAAAGAAAATAAAATCACAGTACACTGCATAACTCAGCTGTGAAAAATATTTATGGTGAAAATAAATCGAGATATATACTATCTCAGAGAATGAGAGGCAGGTATTTAAGGGAGGGAGTGTAAAAGAGAGCTAACCCCTTATATTCCTTAATAGAAATTCAATGTTTAATGTCTAGAAAAGAAAAAAAAATTTCAAGAAACATCATTATAAAGATAATTAGCTACATGGAAGTAAATATCAGAAGAAGAGCTCACTGAATTGAAAGTAGTTGCCTCTGAGAAATGGGAAATGACGATGCAAATAAGCAGGCAGCAACTTGTAAGCTACATATATGTATTACTGCAAATAAAAAAACATTTTTAAGAGGGTAGAAATTTATGAATAAAATATATAAACCATCTATAAATCATCTAAGACAAACTGATAATGTGAAGTTTCATTTTATACTATAAATTAAAAAAAAAGATAAATCTTAATCTGCTCCTCCTAGTTAATCAAATTGTTAAAATTCCATTTAATGCATTTTATCTTAAAGTAGTAAGGAGCACACCGTGAGAGGTCAATTATACCTAAATTGTCAAGTGACACCTCTAGCCTTAGTTAACACGTGATGAAAGGGTCCCTGGATACCAGTGCACAAGAGGGAATCCGCCATCTCTGTTATCATAGAGTAGTCAACTACAGCTTCAAACAGATAAACATGTTGGCCGCTCCCCATCTACCAGAGCCCAGATGGTGGTTTCTTATAGTGAAGATTGGTCCTTATAGAGGGAAGAAAGATGGAGACTATTCAGCATCTGAACCCCCTTCCTGTATTTGGGAAATTTCTCATCATATGAGTATTGATGAGAGACACACCTTTCAACATAGAGACAAAAATCGCTGGACACTCACCTTGCCAGACTCCCTTGCAGCTAAGGCATGGGACCTAGTCTTGGCCCAACCTGCATCTAAAGCTGGAAACAGGGGCAGAAGGAACTTGTTGTGGGTGAGGGCAATGGCAACAACATCTAGTGCCCAGAGGCAGCCGAGGCTGAGGTGACAGAGTTGGTAGCAAGTGTCTGGTTCCATTGGTGTGGTCAGTGTGAACCAGCATGATCCTGTGTTCAGTGACAGGGTCCACCCTGCATAGAACTAATCATAGCATATGACCTTGGCTATGAACCTGGCTGCGTAGTCTCTAATTGCTCCTGACCTTTTCCTAACTTTTAGCAGTTCTAGAAACCATCCAACAGCATCTTCTCCATAAATTACTTCTCTGCGTAAAGCATTCAGCCAGTCTCCATTGCTTCTGTCTCAGAACCCTGCCTGATACATTGTCCCAGGATACGCAGGGGGAGATAGGTGGCCATGTCTTGAAGTTAAGAATGAAACATTTATGTTCCTTGTGATACCAGAGCAGAATCAAGGACATTTTTCCACAGGGAAACATGGGGGAAGGTTAGGTTTTAAAGTACAAATAAAACTATACCGCTGGAATGTTATGGGTTAAAAGTTTTAGCGGGCTCATCTATTCTTTGAATTCTTTTCTCCCATTAGAAAACACATTCCAAGTTCAAAACCACTAACTGACTTGACAACAAGCCACGAGAACGTAATCAGTTTGTGAACTGGGAGTTGTCACTACTCACATTTGGCAAAAGACTTGTGCTAACGATTCTCACTGTTGTGAGTGGGCAGAAGAGCAGTGGGTGAGGAAGAACAATTTTCTTTGTCTTTCTACTTAACACAGAGCTTTCTGAGAGCTGAAGCTATCTGAAAACCAGTGGTCAAGAACTGCACATGAATATGAAAATGCAAACCAAGGCATCCAAAGATTTATATTCAGCCGTAGAAACATCAATATTGCTGAAAAGCTACATCCATCAGCTCAGCCTACTGCAGCATATTTAGTTCCAAGACTGAGAAAGCTGAACCCTAGGCAATTTATCTGCATGTGTGTTGGGCTAACCACACAAATTTTGCAGACGAAGCTGGAAGTTAAGATAGATAGATTAGAACAAACTGTTGATGTGACCAAAAGGGCTTCATAAAAGAGTAAAGTGCAATCAGGACATTAATAGAAATGTGGATGGAAAGAAAGAAAGCCTCTCTCTGTGATGCCCATTGTTTCTGGAAACTGAGGAAGTCTTTCATGACAAAGTACAGCTACAGTTTTTGTTAGTCATACTGAACAAGATTATACGCACTCTGTAAAGAAGGCTAACAAAGTAAATGCAAAGCCTGATGTACGCACATAATTTCCCCTCCTGTGGTGTTATTTCATAAAGACTTGCCAAGAGATCAATCCCTCAGTCACAGAAGTCAGGCTACATAAATCACTTTGGAAAAAAAATTAATTGTATTTCAGTTGGTGATGTAAATGCTACTTCAAATTCTATCAACTGCCAAAGCATCTTTACCATATATTCTTCTCCTGTGCCGTCAGTTTTTATAAAATATCTAATGGCCACTAAAACAAGAGCTTTATTCCACAGTTGTCCAGGTGAATTATATTGTGCTCACACAGTGTTTTGAAAAGCTGAGATAAATTCATCTCAGTTAATCCCAGATCACCACCCCGCCCCCAGCTCCCTGTTTCATTTGGAGATTACAATGGACAGTGATTCCACACAGCAACATGCGTGTGTGTCAAAGTAAATATGCAATCTAATCACCACAGCTCTGTACAGAACAAAGCACAGGTTTTGATTTTGCTACTTAGGTTTCAGAAATGAAAAGGTGGGGGGATCCCAAGAAATCAGTCTCAAAAGCTTTTTCCAAGACTACTTTTGTGAGAAATTTTAAAATAAGGCTCAGTTTCTGATACACAAGTATAAAGGAGGCAAATTCACAGCTAGTTACTGAATTTCAAAATGGTGAAACCCTAAAAGCTATTTCCAAAACAGACTCACTATATCCAAAGCCTGAATTAATATTTAGGTATATAGAAATATTTCTTTGTTTTTCTCCCCTCTCCAATGGCTTAAGAGATCATTCAGAAATTCACACTGAGGGGTTTTGTTTCATTCTGCATAGGTTCTGCTTCCAACCATCATAAGTAGCAGATTTTTTTTTAACTTTTACTATAAGAATCTCTATATCAGTATATAATCTCTCAAACACCTTCTTCATCTAAATTTTTTAAACAAATGACAAGATGTAACTAAAATGGCATTGGTTTCACCAATATCACACAATGTAAACTGACAGTCAATGAAGTTCTAAGGAAACTATAAAATGGTGAAATAGTATCGCTCACTTGAAAAAGTAGTAACTGAAAGCAAGTCAAATGAACACCAATCCTTCAACATTTACTACAAGCACAGCAGTTTGTAGTAGGTGTGGAACAGGAATGCGGCATGTGACACACCTACTGGCAACAGGGAACTTAGCACATTGCAGAAACATGACACATGGAACACTGATGAACACTGGATCACAAGCCCCCCAGAAAGATTTAAATGTGAAGGACAAGAGGTTGGATAGGTCAACTGAGACCAATTTCTGTCATATTATTAAGCCTATTATACATACTTAAAAGATTTTATGTGACATGAATACGTCCACACCTCTTATATCATAAAGGATACCAATCAACAATACTGTCAAAGTCAACTTCATGCAACTAAGAAACTTTACCATATCTTTCCAACATCACTCATGTTGCTGTATTTATTTTTGACCAGTCTGAGTCTCCCACTGGACTATGAGATATTACAGGTCAGAGGTGTGCCCTACTGAACTTTTAATACTTAGCTCTTGGCACCACTGAACACAGAATAGTCCAATATACTGATGATGAATGAATGAACGGCACTAAAATAGTAGCTATTTATTTGGTGATTTATCTGAATACAAAGATTGATTCTTGACAATAAAACAAAGTTCAGGAGGCTTCTACAAGGTTATATTTTACTAAGAAAATGGTCAAAATTAAGAATCAAAAAATACGCAAAAGAGGTGTTCACTGAAGCATTACTCATCATAGGAAAAATGGCAATATTCTGAATTTTCAACAATTGGGCAATGTGCTGTTTTACTACGGTCAAAGACTGGATAGATTATGGAACCATTAAAAATGACAAACATGGGGCTTCCCTGGTGGCGCAGTGGTTGGGAGTCCGCCTGCCGATGCAGGGGACGCGGGTTCGTGCCCCGGTCCGGGAGGATCCCACGTGCCGCGGAGCGGCTGGGCCCGTGGGCCATGCCCGCTGGGCCTGCGCGTCCGGAGCCTGTGCTCCGCGGCGGGAGAGGCCTCAGCAGTGAGAGGCCCGCATACCGCAAAAAAAAAAAAACAAAAACAAAAATGACAAACATGAAGGCCTGCAACAGAGGAAATTAAGATGTAACAATAATAAAAAAAGAAGGGGTCAACATAAGATGTATACTACAACTACAACCAAATAAAAATATATACATATGTTAAAAAAGACTGGAATGAAATACACACAAAAATACTTGTTTAAGTAAATAGATTTGGAGCTTATAGGTGATTTTTCCACTCTAAACTTTTTGTAATACTTGATATTTATATCGTCATTTATAGCTCCTATGGTAAAACTGTTATATTGCCATTACAGATTCTTGCAAAAGTAGCATTTCAACATTACGTGTCTAACAGTAATTGTTACAATGATTATTAATAGAAACTTATTTCATCAAATCTAAGTGCTACTGGAAGCTACACCACTATTTTATGTGCTAAGAATAAAAACAAAAGTGCTGCCAAGAATAGTTACAAGATGTCAGCAATGGCAACATACATCAAATTTCACGAATATTAAAATGTGAAAGATGTATGTCTTAGAATCAATGAGACAGAAAAAAGAATAAACAGAATAAAGCAACTGTACAAGAAACTATTTTATTGGTGAAATAAAAGTGATTTCTAGATAACAAGAAACTAACAAATCTATGAGGAAAATGATAGAAATCTCTTATCAAAATAAATTATTTGACTCACAAATAAGTCTATATAAAGATTGGGATAATGAGAGAAACAAGGACATCACACAACAGAAGTCAAGTCTTCATCATACCCCTGAGATCAAATATACTTGGTCCAAATGGATTGAATAAATGGACTACCAAGAAGTAATTAAGGGTTTCCCTAGTGCCACAGTGGTTGGGAATCCACCTGCCAATGCAGGGGACACGGGTTCGAGCCCTGGTCTGGGAAGATCCCACATGCCGCAGAGCAGCTAAGCCCGTACGCCACAACTACTGAGCCTGCGCTCTAGAGCCTGCAAGCCACAACTACTGAAGCCCGCACACTTAGAGCTTGTGCTCTGCAACAAGAGAAGCCACCACAACGAGAAGCCTGCGCACCGCAATGAAGAGTAGCCCCTGCTCGCCATAACTAGAGAAAGCCAGTGCGCAGCAACAAAGACCCAATGCAGCCAAAAATTAATAATTAATTAATTTAAAAAAAAAGAGAGAAGAAGTAATTAAGGTAAGCCAACAGGCCTGGACAAGATTTTTTAGCTCGCGGTAGGGTGGGGGCTATGAAATGAATTGCTTTGAGTGGCATTCCCTTGAAAGTAATACTGAAGCTTCCTGTTGGTTTATAATCACAGAGAGGGCCACTGACTGAATTTTGGTAACCTCAAAATTTTTGCATGGAGGAGTAAGATGGGAAGAAGCAGTAAGTCCACATCAGTGAATAAAGCATCATGGTTCACAAAAACAGAGTTAAAATTTGTAATTTTCTACCCAGTCCTCTAAGCTTTCCTCCCTAAGTTCACGCATTTCTATAAATAATTGGCTTTTTACTTAAAATAATAATGGAAATGAATTAATCTCACCTGAACTTTTAGCAGTTTAACATGAAGAAAATGTAAGGAACTTTCCAGTTGGAAACCAAATCACGGGACACCACCTTAACTATCCCTGAGAGAGTAACCACAACAATGCAACCAACTGTAAGAACAAACTACAATGAGCAGTGAGACAAAAATATCACCCAAGAAGAAAAAATGTCAAGTGCATTATTTTAAAAGCACCGATTATTTAAACCCTTCATACATCTACATATGTAAAGGCAAAGGGGTCTTACTCATTGCCAAATAACAAAAACAAAATACAGAAGTCTAATACTAAACTAATATAAACATCAGTTTGCTTACTGTAAGAATGAATAAAAGTCATAAAAGCCAACCTCTGGGAAAAATCAACAAAGCCAAGAGTCTGGTTCTTTAAAAAGTCCAACAAAATTGACAAACCTTTAATTAGACTTAAAAAAAGGGAAGAAGACTCAAATAACTAACATCAGAAATAAAAAAGAGAACATTACTACCAATTGTAAAGATATAAAAGGGATTATAAAAGAGTACTATGAACAACTGTATGGTAACAAATTTGACAACCTAGATGAAATGGGTACGTTTCTAAAAACACCTACCAAGATGGAACTATGAAGAAAGAAAATCAGACCTATAACTAATAACAAAACTGATCAGTAATCTCAGAAAGAAAAGCCTAGGACCAGATGGCTTTACCAGTAAGTTCTATCAAACATTTAAAAAAGAAGAATCCTTCTCAAGTCCTCCTAAAAAAATGAAAGAGGGGGAAACACTTCCAAATTCATTCTATGAAGCTATAGCATTACACTAATACCAACGAAAGTTTTCTACATAAAACAAACAGACAAACCCCTACAGACCATTATCCCTTATGAATACTGATGGAAAAATCCTCAGCAAAATACTAGCAAACAGAATGCAACAGCATATTAAAAGTGGCATTTATTGCCGAAATGCAAAGATGGTTCAACATATGAAAATCAAGCAATGTAATACACCACATTAAAAGAATGAAGGAAAAAAATATCACCTGATCATCTCAATTGATGCAGAAAATAAACCTGAAAAATTCAATACTCTTTCATGATAAAAAACACTCAACAAATTAGGAATAGAAGGAAACTACTTCAACAAAATAAAGGCCTTATATGAAAAACCCACAGCTAACAATATACTCAATAATGGAAAAGGCTGAAAGCTATTCCATTAAGATCAAGAACTAGGCAAGAATGCTCACTCTTGCCACTTCTGTTCAATATAGTACGGGAAGCCCTACCCAGAGCAATTAGGTAAGATTAAGAAATAAAAAGCATCCAAATTGGAAAGGAAGAAGTAAAATTATTTCTGTTCACAGATGACATGAAAACCCATCACAGATGTAGAAAACACTAAAGATTCCAGAAAAAGAAAAAAAAAAGGTAGAATAAGCAAATTCAGCAAAGTTACAGGATATAAAATTAACACACAAAAATCGGTTGCATTTCTATACATTAACCATGAACAATCCAAAATGAAGACTAAAGATAATTCTATTTATAACAGAATCAAAAATGAATAAAATACTGAGGAATAAGCTTAACCAAGGAGGCAAAAGGCTTATACACTGAAAACTGCAAAATGTGGCTGAAAGAAATTCAAGAAAAGTCAAATAAATGGAACGATATCCTGCATTCATAGATTGGAAGACTTAATATTGTTAGGATGTCAATACTACCCAAAGAGATACACATATTCAATGGAATCCTTATCAAAACCCCAAAGACATTTCTGCAATTGTGAAGTCCGCACATATTCTCTCTTTCAGTAAATTTTAAGGGTGAATTGCTCCAAGTTACCAACAGACATTAATAATAATTAATCAACCTATAAAGTAATATATTGAACATTGCGAATTGGAAGACATACAGAGGATTCAACGTTTAAAATAGGGTGGCATCATCACTAACATTCAGGCTGACAATGGACCAAATCCACAACTTTTTGCACGAGACAATCACAGGGGAGCCTTGGTGAGTCTGTTCTGCCACTGCACTTGAAAAGCATACCAACGGAATAGTATAATATCAGATAATGGGTAGAAAGGCCTTTTCCAGCAACAGATACCTGGGTCTCCACAAAACAGCTACAGTCACAAACTAGGGCAGTGTCAAGGAAGGTAATCACCATCATCAGATACAGAGAGGTTCAATTTGTTCAAAAATTGTACTGTGCATTTTTTTTTTTTTTTTGCAGTACGCGGGCCTCTTACTGTTGTGGCCTCTCCCGTTGCGGAGCACAGGCTCTGGACGCGCAGGCCCAGCGGCCATGGCTCACGGGCCCAGCCGCTCCGCGGCATGTGGGATCTTCCCGGACCAGGACACGAACCCATGTCCCCTGCATCAACAGGCGGACTCTCAACCACTGCGCCACCAGGGAAGCCCTGTACGGTGCATTTTTAGGAGTTATTATAGATGCATAGAATTTCTGATTGACAAAGACCTTTAAAATCATATTACATGTGAAAATCATTTTATGGATAAGAAAATGAGGACCCCAGGAAGGGGTACCTATGTAACTCAAGGTCACACAACTAGCAGTTAGCAAAACCGGGACTAGAATCTAGGTTCCCAGTGTTTCTCCATCTTCCCTAATAAAACTCCTGAGCTTCAGGTCGGGAGTACCACCTTAGTCTGTTGGCAGAAAAAATCTCCCCACAAAATGATTTCTTTTTCTTTCCAGTTTTATTGAGCTATAACTGACATATAACATTGTATTAGTTTAAGGTGTACAATATAATGACTTGACATGTGTATTTATGACTAAATGGTCACCACAGTAAGTTAGTTAACATTCATCACCATGTATAGTTAAAAATTTTTTTCTCTTGTGATGAGAACTCTTAGGATCTACTCTCTTAGCAACTTTCAAATGTACGGTACAGTATTGTTAACTACAGTCACCACGCGGCACATTACATCCCCATGACTTATTTATCTTATAACTGGAAGTTTGTTCCTTTTGACTACCTCTCCCACCCACAAACCCCTCACCTCAGACAACCACCAATCTGTTCTTTGTTTCTGTAAATTCAGGATTTTTTTAGATTGTACACATAGGTGAGATCATACAGTATATTTCTTTCTCTGTGTGACTTATTTCACTTAACATAATGCCTTCAAGGTCCATCCATGTTGTTGCAAATGGCAGCATTTTCTTCTTTTTGATGTCTGAATAATAGTCCACTGGATATATATGCCACAGTTTCTTTATCCATTCAGCTGGTGACGGATACATGCATGTCTTGGCTATTGTAAACAATGCTGTAATGAACATGGGGGAACAAATATATCTCTTCTAGATAGTGATTTCATTTCCTTCAGACATATACCCACAAGTGGAATTGCTGGATCTTATGGTAGTTCTATTTTTAATTTTTAGAAGAACCTCCATACTGTCTTCCATAGTGGCTGCACGATTTTACGATCCCACCAACAGTGCATAAGAGCTCCTTTTCTCCACATCCTCACCAACACTTATCTCTTGTAGTTTTTTTTTGTTTTTTTTGCGGTACGCGGGCCCCTCACTGTTGTGGCCTCTCCCGTTGCGGAGCACAGGCTCCAGACGCACAGGCTCAGCGGCCATGGCTCACGGGCCCAGCCGCTCCGCGGCATGTGGGATCTTCCTGGACCGGGGCACGAACCCGTGTCCCCTGCATCGGCAGGCGGACTCTCAACCACTGTGCCACCAGGGAAGCCCCTGATTCTGAATTTTTTGATAGCTGTGGTTATTGTCCCATCCCTGGGGTAAGCGGTTAGGATCTGCCCTGTGAGAGGTGGACTTCCCAGTGTCAATTACTCTGGGAAGAGGCAGAGCCTGAGATAAGAAATGAAAACTAGGAAGGAAAGACCTGGCAGAAATCTTCCCTCTTCCAGGACCTTAATCTATTTGATGCCTGGCCTCTACAACTAAATATGCTGATAGTCCCTTCTGGGAGAGGGGGCTGGTGGTCTAGGCCAGAGAGGTAGCCTTGTAAGGGTCCAGTGAGGATGGGTCTCAGTATGCCATATCTAGTAGCAATTTTACGGGACTCTCAGGGTTTTGCTGAAGGTCATAAACTCAACTTTTATCTACTACAGGGAATTAAGGACATGTTTCCAAGCTAAGGATGGAGTGGGAAATAGGAAAGCAGAGTGGGATAGCAGAGCTATCACAGTGCTGGCAGCAATGATTAGCAAGGTCCCCAAAGAAAAGGGAACCTTGGGACAGGAATCCTGGCATGAGAGCTAGGTTCACCTCATCATATGAAGATGGTGTCCTTTCCCAGTCACCTCAGAAGAGGAAGCATTAATTTATAACTAGGAGACACAATGGGTTTCTTGCAAATCATCACAGGTTAAACAGATTTCCTGATACCGATAACACAGGATGATATTCAGTAGGTGAGCACCGTGATGACTGTCCAATGTTTATAGTCAGCATCCATTCTGATTGGCCAGAATCTGGTTGTCAACTTTTTGAGTCTCATCCTTCCAACAATAATACATGTCTCTCCATCTCAGTTTCTGCTATTGATTCCTAAGCCTTGGAGAACATTAACCTTTTCGTTAGTGCTTATCACAGATGCAGGAATGAATAAACACTATACTAATAAACTCTAAGCAATAGATACCATTATTCCCACTTTACAGGCTAGGAAACCGAGGCTCAGAGAAAGAACTCACCCACAGATAGCCTGAGGCAGAGCCAGAATTTTATTCCAAAACAATTTTAAGATTGTATAGAAACAGTCCCTCTACTCTGGAAATCCACCCTCCTATGAAAGATAACATTGCAGGGAACAAGAAACTATGGGACTTGAAGGTAAATGCATCATTATCTCATAAAATATCAATATTAATATGGAAAAGACTGGTCTAATAAGCATGATTTTAATCCTACCCAACTCTCATGCTGCAATTATTGTCAAGCATTACCTGAACACCTAAAAAGCTTTTACATATATCTGTATGACAAAATACTAGTTCATGTCTTCAAATCCATGTGAACTATAAAACCAATTTAACCCTGTTTATTAAGAGAAAAGCCCCAGCATATATTCTATTAATGTGCACTGAATTCCTATGTGAATCTCACTTGATTAAAATATTATTACTATTAAAATATTATTACTATTAAAATAGTATTACTATTATTACAAAAGACACAATTTAACAGATTTAAGGAAAAAGTTTGAATTCAACAACTTCCCCTCCGGTCATTTATTTAAACCTCTGACAAAACCTCTGTTCTAAGAAATTATTTCCTCTACTTTCTACTTAGAGAACAAATGAAAGCACATCTGAATTAAATTACCACTGCTGTGGAAACACTGAAACTCTAAATAAAAACGAGCAATCAAGACAAGATTATCTCAAAAGATGCTAGATTCCCTCAACACTGCCCATCATCAGGACAGTCTTTAAATGCCCTTTCTCATAGGCTATGCCAGTCATTAGTTGTAATTAAAGTTCTTGTTGAAATTGGCTTATATCTCTCTACATCTGCATCTTTTCAGGTACCGCTCATTTTCTCTTCTTCCTACTTATTATAAGACATCAGACACTAGTCTGCTTCGAAATTTTACAGGTACTACATCCACATTAAGGTAATTCATCAAAGTAATCTGAATGCTGTAAAGATTATTTTTTTTAATGATACAGAATGTCACCAAATTCCCTTATTAGTAGGGTGGCCATTTAATTTATCATCCAAACCAGAACACTTGGTTCTGAAAGGGGGCATTATCAAAAATAGCAACAGGCACAGTCAGGACTGTCCCAGCAAACTGACACACATTGCCACCCTACTTATTAAAGAACCAAACACCGTGCTTAAAAGCCGAAAGTCTCAAAAAAGTGAAATAAGGTTCATGGTGGGAAAGAGGGCAGAGTGGGTTCATGTGTGAATAGAAAGTCAGAAGAGTCCAATCAGAAGGTCAAGAGAAAGTTGCATTCTCTCTCAGGCACCCAAACGCAATGGCATTTCCAGATTACATAAACACAGCTCCTTCCCACGTTGGATATTAAAAGGGTTTGTACATATGAATCAAGTCTGTCATATGTCGTGTGCTCTCCTTATTTATTTATCGGTTTATTTTACGGCTACCCACACACTCCTCCTCGATGTTACCTTATCTCCCACCCACACCCCACAACCCACAAGCTTCCTTTCCCTTCTCTTCCTTATTTTATGTCTCATCACTGAACCAATAAACCAGAATTCCTAGGAACTTGCTACATACCAGGCACTGTGCTAAGTCCTCCTACATAAAATGGGGATCCCAAAACTGAATTAGATTCAGTCCTTGCCAGCTCATTGTTCAAATTTTTATTCACCACACTTCGTTTAAAACTCAACACAGGGGACTTCCCTGGTGGTGCAGTGGTTAAGACTCCACGCCCTCAATGCGGGGGTCTCGTGTTCAATGCCTGGTCAGGGAACGAGATCCCACATGCCTGCCGCAACTGAGAGTTCACATGCCACAACTAAGGAGCCAGTGAGCTGCAACTAAGGAGCCCGTGAGGCGCAACTAAGACCCGGCGCAACCAAATAAATTAAAAAAAAAAAACAACAAAAACTCAATACCATTTCACCCCAGCCTCCATTTCTGCATGTCCTAAGCAGCCCAACCAAGGAGTACAGTTGCCAAGTTTCCTAGTGAAGTCACCTCTCTATTTATTTGTAGATAATTTAGTACAGTATATACATTGATATAAAAGAAGAATAAACTAAACAACTTTCATTAAGGCGTCAAAATTCCCACATCTTAAAAAAACTTTATAAAAGCTCTTCTGCTCTCCTAACCAAGACACGGCAGCTTTTGGAGGGGAACACTCTTTCTTGCACACCTTTTTCCTCCTTGAAGCTGGTGAAGGATTATGTCTTGCCCACCACTGAATTTCCAGCACCGTGCAGAGTGTCTAGCACAAAATAGACACTCAATAAATATCTGTTGAATAAATGAATGAATGACGGGCTCATGGTTAATGACTTTTTTTTATGTCAACACCTCAAGATCTTTGCTCCATTGATCAACTCCTCTCTCAAAAGGCAGTCTCCCCACTCCCTCCCCCGCCTCCCCACCACAGTAACAGCTTTGGAGTCAGCCAAAAACCCCATATCAAATCCCAGCCACCTAATAGCAATGTAACCCTGGACAAGTTTTCTAATCATTCTCTATGCCTTATTTTTCTTACCTATAAAATAGAGATAGCACTATCAAGTTTGCTAGGTTTTTGCGGTATTTGTGAGATTTGAAAACAGTTTATGTCAAGGGCCAGGCAGGAACCCGCTAAATGTATGTCAGATGAAAGAATAAAATGCCATTCTGTTCTGTGGCTCCAGGTCAAAATGTAACCATCAAACTGTAATTTGCCAAAGCTGATCTTCATTTAACAACAGATAAGCATCAGAAGTGGTAACACACAACTGGAGTCTGTCTGCTGTGGAACATCAAAGGGAGAGTTTAACATCTGCTTTTAAATGCAGGAGAATAACAATTAGTGCACAAGTAAAAGGGAAAGGTATACAATCCGATTTTATTTTCCCCACCAGGGTATCCATGTATTAAGGGATTACCAGCTTACGGCAGACTAAAGCTTTTTTGCAAGGGTCACTTAGTAGGGGGAGGTAACCCTGGAAATGGTTTTTAAATTCAGCATTTATTGATAGCTCCTGCTTTTCACCATCAAGAAGGTACAGGCCAAGTCTGCCCTTCCTTCAAAGTGCAAAACTAAGCAATCAAAAACTACAAGAATAAGACGGCGGCTGAAGAGTATTTTTACCCAACTTGTTAGCAATCGAAGATATTAAACCTCGAAAGGGAATGACGTCATGAATCTTTGTGCAACTTGAAATTTATGAAATGTATGCCTGTGATGGACGGGACACTTTGTTTCCACTGTAGAGCCACGTTCTGAGACCCATTCTCCTGCTGTCAGGCCGAGCAGCAGCCGTGGGAATAAGCAGCTCCCTGTGCTTTATTGCTAGCACACCTGAACCTGCCATCAACTGCGACCGTGACAGCTATTTACGGGCCCTTACTTTCCCCTTTTCCAGTAACAGCGGCAGAGACAAGCTATGAAACTTCCCCAGGGTTTGCTTTCCTTCCTCACAGCTCTCTTGGAAGATGAAAGAAACCCCAGAGTTTTTCAAAGCCCAGAGGCAATGTTGATCTTGAGTAACATTTTCTATTTTCTTAAAAGACGTCGTTTCCTACTCTCCTCCAGCATACGGAACATGAAGCAAAGCCTAAACTACCTCCTTAGAGTTCAGGAAAATAAATGCAGTAGTTACAAGAGAACGTGAACTCTGGTTTAAAAACAGCAAAGGGTTAGGGATAAACACGGGCTGTAATACTGAACCGTCAAGTTCTGTCCTACGAGCTCACAGTTTTGGCCTCCTTTTAAAGAGTGTCTGAGCAAAAGTGGCTCCCGTCTGAATACGGATATTTCTTCCCTAAATTCCCAGTGAACCAAGTACATGAACCTATTATAACAACCTGTTTTCTTATCCATCTTCCTTTCACAGATGCTTTCTTGTCATGAGTCACAGAGCTCATAAACCAAGAAGCTAGGGTGCAAACCTAGGCAGACTGACCTGAACGGTCTCCCATAATATGCCCTGAACCAGAAAAGTACTTCTGTTTGTTGTCTAAATCTGAAACCAGCCAGGACCAACAGGAGTAACCGCCAACACAAGGGCTCCACGTATTTTCACAAACTGAGGTCCTTACCTGCATGAATGATGGTGTAGTATTTTTTATGGACTCAAAAATATCATTTAAGACAGTTTTATACCTGCCATAGCAATGAAGCAGCAAGCACAGCTTTACAGCCTCCAAAAGGGCTTACGAGAAGTGCATTTTAGTCTCAGCTTCAGTTTTGGACAGCAAGTCACAAGATAAAGTGGCAATTAGGAATTTCCTGAAACTTTAGAGATCAATCTAGATATCAAACAACTAAATAGATAAATAAATAAACAAATATCAAACTAAAATCCAATTACCCCCATTTAAGTAACACTTGCTATAACTTCAACAGAAGCTTTACATATATAATTTTAAAACACTGAATTTCAAGGGACAAAATATCTTAGAGATTATTCATCTTATCAATGCAAATTTTATTGAGCAAAGAGTTATGAAAGACAAAAAAAAAAAAGTGAATGAGACTGGATCCCAGGCCTCAAGACCTTACAGTCTATTAAACATTATGTAAATAACTATAACCCAATTCAAGTTAAAAACAATAAAAGATAAAAGCAGAATATACTATCAGAGAGACTGAAGTAGGGTATTAAGGGAGTTTGACACACAGAAAGGATTACTTCTGATCATAGCACAGTGGTTAAGAGTATAAACATGAGAGTCATACAGACCTGAGTTCAAATGTTGACCACTCCACTCCCTAGCTATGTGACATTAGACAAGTTATTTAACCTCACTGAGCCTCAGTTTCACAATCTTTATAATGGGGCGATAACACCTACCTCTCAGAACTGATATATAGGATTAAATAAGACGAAATATGTAAAACTCTTACTACAATTCCCAGCACACTCCCAGGGTTAATTGCTAGCAGTGGCTTCCAGTCCCAGACCTATTATTTCTCCAACTCACATGCCTAGCTACTTCTCTTACCAATGCTCCTTAATTGCTCTGGTCCAATGCCCTGCTAGATCCGACTACCAACTCTTCTTTAAAGATGAAGAGATGGACTTTGAGAAAATGGGAAACATGCCCAATGCCACACAGACTCCTGATTCCTCGGGAAAACACCGCCCCTTCCTCAGCAGGCCCACAGCATTTGTGAATCCATCTTCCCTACAAGCTCACCAGAGTCAGACGGATACCTCATGGGCTTTAAAGTTAGATGGATCACAGTTAGAATCCTAACTCAAAACTTTTCTAGCTGTGTGAATGCTGGAGAGTTACTTTCCCCCAAGTTTCAATAATCCCTACCCTAAGAATTACTGTGACAATCTAGTAACTCACTGCTATGACTTCCACACTTGTTCAGACAGCGGAGCCAGTCTAAGGGCAGAATATCAGAAATCTTGGTATATTTAACTGTACCACATGAACCAAGAATTATTCTACTAGGAGAAATTACAACTGCATTATATACACACTGCTTCCCAAATATTGTGTGTGTGTGTGTGTGTGTACACGTGTGTACAAATATATACACACATGTTTTTTAAATCATTTTTCTAAGTTTATTGATTAAATGCTTGTTATTCATTAACTTTTTTTTTCCTATTTGCTAATTTAACTTAACAAGCAGTAGCAGGTACCAAAAGTTCAGGAAAATATAATGAAAAAAAAACCCTTAAGGATTAGAAAATTCTATTCATGATTTATTTTGGAAGGGGTGGGTCAATGAATATCATTACTGAATGTTAGTGGTCAAACGCCTCATTTGAATATATCCAGAATATCACATGATACACACTGAATACATGTTATTTGAATCTGAATTTGAAACTCAAATTAAGTTCCCTGAAAGCAAGAGCATATCTCATTCATCTCTGTATAAGGAGCTCCTAACACAGTGCCTGGCACATGGTAGTTGTGCAAAAAATGCTGGCTTAATAAATGAACCTAAAATTGAGAAGGCATGCAAAGGTCTACAATACATTTTGCATCTCCAATTAATTTGGATTTCAATTTGCTCCAATAAATTATATTCCAAAGTCTATGAAACGTTCCTTCTGTACCCATCACCTCATCTGAGATATTAAGAGCTTCTTGGGAGGAAGAAATACATGGGTAGAATCCTTCCTTAGGCACAGAAATATTGATGAAGACAGCTAAGCGGGAGGAAGATGTCACCTGCACTCTTGTAATATAACAAAGGGACCAAAGAAGACACAAGCTTTATACACAGTACCTGTCAAACAGTGACATTTACCATTTTGAACACATATTTAGTCCCACAAGCCTCCTGCTCAGAACATGTCTGGTTACAGTAAACACAGTAGAGATGGTAGAAGGTGAATCCTAGTCTATTCTCTGCTCACAGATGAAAAACCCACACCATATATTTCACATACTTATACTCCCTTCTAACTGAAAGCCAGGATCACCTAAAATTAAACAAAAAGCTAAGATGCAACTGTTTCTCTTTCACTAAAAATGATATTTAGACAAATATTTATTAGCATGGGAATTCATTATTTATTAAGTGGAAAAGAAGGGATACCAAATAATTTGTAGCATATACTACTCTGATAGTATTAACATAAAAATAAACATAAATATGTATTAAACAGGATAATAAAATACAAGCTATTTTCTACTTCTTTTAAAATAATCCATGGCTAATTTTTCAAAAGTGCATCCACATTTTGTCAATATTATAGACTCAAGTTTCCACAAACCTACTTCAAACAATTAAATAAAACACTTGAAACAAGGAAGTCTTTGAAAACATATTTGTGATTAAGAAAAAACTAAAAGTAGAGGAAACTGGGAGTTAAGAGGAAGTGTGGGGTCTTCCCTGGTGGCGCACTGGTTGAGAGTCCGCCTGCCAATCCAGGGGTCACGGGTTCGTGCCCGGTCCGGGAAGACTCCACATGCCATGGAGTGGCTGGGCCTGTGAGCCATGGCCACTGAGTCTGCGCGTCCGAAGCCTGTGCTCCGCAACGGGAGAGGCCACAACAGTAAGAGGCCCACGTACAGCAAAAAAAAAAAAAAAAAAAAAAAAAGGAAGTGTGGTGGTTGTTTAGGGTTCTGAATTTTCCCTAAAATTGCACTAACTTCCCCCAAAATAAGTCACCAATTCATTTAAGTACCCCTTACAGTTTTCAAAGTACTGTCAGAAACATTCACCTGTGACTTTTGTAAATTTCAGAAGGGACTTCCCTCTATCTCCCCCCACTCTGCCCTCTCCCTTAATGTTTACTTCCATATAACTAGTTCTTCAGCACTAGATTTATACAGAGCATACTTACGCATTATAACCACCTTCTTTTTAACTTAAAAGTCAACTGTGAACATCCTTCTGTGCATATAAATTTTCACCTATGACATCAGTTTCAGTAAGCAGGGATCCTTCTGCCATAGTCCCTTTGGTAACACAGGGACTGTCTTTAGCTTACTGTGCTGATCAAAAGTCCTACTGATGCCTTGCTTCTACAAAATGGAAAACTAACTTTTACAGCAATATCACAAAGGGAATATTTTGGTGTAATGGAAGAAAAATATTTCACCAGGGACTATATTAAATTTTAAAGAAATGCTAAATTATTTGAAAGGCAGTTTAAGTAGCTCACTTTCTGGGGCTAAGTTGTATTTCCAATCTAAACACCACTGCAAATATTGAGATCCTAATGGCCAGAGAATTAATCTTTTGCTCTTTTCGTTCTACTTCTGTGGACAGACTGGTGACTTCCAACATAATCCTCTTTCAAATATCCTTCCAGGATGGAATAAATTTCCTTTATTTTAAGGTTAATATGTGAATACAAGGCTAAAAAATTCAACTAAATATATTGCTATCATTTTTTTTTAATTCCACTGACAATAGTATTTCACTACTGCAAATGTTTCACTGTAACAAAAAAAAATGTTTTTGGAGAAAATTTTCGAAGTCCTTGCTTTCATTGGATTTATATTTTAGCAGAGACTTGATGGCTCTCAGAAACTGTTTTTGTGGTGTGTGTATACTCCGTGTGTGTATGTAATATTTTTTCAGTACATCTTATTTAACTTCAAAACAGCTTCATAATTAAAGACCCTTACCTTATTAAAATTATTTCAAATAACACACAATTTAGTTCTAAATAAATTTACACTACAAACAATATAACAATAAAATCTGATCTTACTGTTTAATGCTTCTATGGAACTTCTAGAGTATAGTTCTTTTCTGTCTTGTTTTGTTTTAGGAATGTTTCAACTATCTCATTTGTACTGTCAGAAATGTAGAGGAGCTGCAATACACAAAGAATACAAAGTTTAGAAAACTATCTAGTGATTTAATGAGCAAACAGTTCCTACTGTCAATGATATTGCTTCTGGAATACACCAGAAAGGAGGTGTGTGTGAATGCGTGTGATTGTGTATGTGTGTTGTTTCGCTTACATTCTTATGGGCCACTCACATTTCCAAGTACTATCTACAAAAAAGTAGACTGTATTACTTTTAGGGCCCATTTTACCTTTCTCTTCAAAAAGATCAGGGAAATAAACTGAACTTTATGGCGCCGAACAATTTTTTCTACAAGATAGTCAAGCCATTCACACAGGTTTCTCAATTAAACTATCTTAGAGTTTCTCGAAAAAGTTATAAAACAATAAAACTGACAGATGCATCAATTCTTCCAAAACCAAGCTACATGAGGGACTTATTGAACAAGTGATTCCACATTTTATTTTCCTTTCCAGACAAGAAAAGAACCAAATGGATTACATTCTTATTCTAAAAAATTCAGAACCAAAGAGCTTATCTAAAAGTCTAAAACTCCTGAAGCTCAGAAAACTGGACTCACTTTTCCGTCACACCATATTACACTGTCTTACCTTTAGAGTTTAATTCATCTACTGAACACCTAATAAAGGTTTTATCACAACCCTGAGGACTCAGTTTATGAAATCACAAAGAAATGGCACATTGCAGAAAGTCATCCTAATCTCCTGAAACGTTGTTTTATTTTTTTTTAAAGGTCTCCCGAGTCCCTTTCCATGTTTCAAGTCTGTAAGAGCATATAAAACTTACAAAGCCAGGAAAGAAAGGAAGTAGAAAAGCCACAGACAAACTGTTAACTTTCTGAGAGAAATGTAACAAAATTTTTAAAAAGCAAATTAGAAAATTACTTACTTTTCCCAGGTCTTTGGTACAAAGCTCAGAAGGCAATTTCCCTTTTCCCACAAAGTCTTGTTAATTAATAGCAATCACTCAATGAGGTCAGGCAGCCCGAATATATCTAGAAATTGTGTAGAGACAAAAAGTTAACATTCAAAGTCAGATTAGAAATTAAAAATCAAAACACCCCATTGCTATTCACAGTCTCTGCATAATTAAAATACAGATTTCATTGGAATATCTAAATGATGAGCTATATTAGCTTCTTTTCTTTCAGAACAATACTAACAAGACTTGCTAAATCTAGATGGTGTTTTGATCTGTCATCTAATTAAAGTTACTAAAGCCGGAATCAGCAAGGCTTGTTGGCAACCGTTCACGATAAAAATGTCCTTCTCAGGGAGTTCTAAAAAGCAACTTAGGGAGGATGTGGACTTCTAATTATACTGTGACTTGGGAGGGAAGGTCTTCCGAAATCACACTTGCTTGCCTCACCTTCCAAAGATGAGCTCATCTCACAAACACAGAAGCAGTTGTAAATAGAAGTGAACAATAACAACTTAAAGAAATTCATCAACAACTTGTAAATGCCCTTCAGATGTATCCATTGAAGCACACTTCACTTTTGAAGGTGGGAATGAGAAGAGAGAGGCGTGTTAACTTTTTTTAAAAAATAAATTTATTTATTTTGGCTGCACTGGGTCTCTGTTGCTCTGCGCGGGCTTTCTCTAGAGTTGCAGTGAGCGGGGGCTACTCTTCGTTGCGGTGCACGGGCTTCTCACTGTGGTGGCTTCTCTTGCTGTGGAGCACAGGCTCTAGGTGCACGGGCTTCAGTAACTGTGGCACGCAGGCTCAGTAGTTGTGGCCGAAGGGCTCTAGAGTACAGGCTCAGTAGTTGTGGCGCACGGGCTTAGTTGCTCCGAGGCATGTGGAATCTTCCCGGACCAGGGCTTGAACCCACGTTCCCTACATTGGCAGGCAGATTCTTAACCACTGCGCCAACAGGGAAGTCCCAATTTTTTTCTAATAAAACAGAAAATCCGAAAATTCTGCATGATGATAATCTCACTTAAAACATAAGTTACTTCCCCCAACAATGCTGTGAACGAATACATAGGTAATACATCATTCATAAGATAAACGAGTTTAAGTAGGTGTAACAGATGCCACAGGTACACCATAACCTAAAGTCTGTGCACCTGTCAGCCTCTCCCACACTGGGCCGCACATTAGATGTAATTCTAAGAAGCGTGATAAATTCATTTAAAAGCCATAAGAGATTGAGAAATAGGTCCTTTAGGAAGAGGCAGGAAGCACTGCCACGGTAGGCAGTCAGAATCCCACAGGCATCAATAGTCATCATTTATTATTACTGTCATTGTTACTGTTACAGTTTAGAGTTACTATTACTGTTACAATGTTATTGTTACACTTACACAGTATCCACTCGCAAGCCAGGTTCTTCTCTAAGTGTTTTTACATGTATTAACTCCATTTAGGATAGAGACAAGCAGAAATATCCCCTAGACATCACCCTGGTGCCACATAGTACACTCAGTTCTCCTATAACACTCGTGTTTGCTCCAAGGTTGATACAGTAGGGAGCAACTTGAGCGTAACTTCATTTTCACATTTGTTTAGGTATGATTTCACTGCAAGAAACATTAGGTAATAGCAGAAGATTGCACGGGGCGGAACCCAGCTGTCTAAGGATACACAAAAGGCACAAAACCCACGCCTCAAATATCTGTTGGCGATCTCAGTCCCCCCGACATGTGCCGAGCCACAGCCCTCCAAGCTGGGTGCCCCAACTTTCCTTCTGATTTCAGGTAACCCTCTTTCCACCACTTCACAGTGACGCATAAACTGCAACCCTTCCAGGGCCTCAGTCCACAGGAAATGTCACGACTTTCTCAAGGTAAAATGCCATATTTAGTGCACTTTTTATCTATTTACTTCTTGGCCAACTAATATGTGTAAAACTGTGCTCCGATTTTTATTCAGTTCCCATCTTACTTTTTTTTAATGTGTCACTGATAAAGGTTTTTTTTTTTAATTTATTTTTGGCTGTGTTGGGTCTTCGTTGCTGTGCGTGGCTTTCTCTAGTTGTGGCGAAAGGGGCTACTCTTTGTTGAGGTGTGCAGGCTTCTCATTGCGGTGGCTTCTCTTGTTGCAGAGCACAGGCTCTAGGTGCGCAGGCTTCAGTAGTTGTGGCACGTGGGCTCAGTAGTTGTGGCTTGTGGGCTCTAGAGCGCAGGCTCAGTAGTTGTGGCGCATGGGCTTAGTTGCTCTGCGGCATGTGGGATCTTCCCGGACCAGGGCTTGAACCCGTGTCCCCTGTGATTCAGTCAGCTGTGGCCAGGTCGGCAGGGCCATGTGACAGGCTTTCCTCACAAATGGCTCTACGAGTGGTGCAGGTAACCTGCTAGTGTTGGAGGGTCTCCTGCAGAGGCGGGCAGTGACTGTGTCTCACCATGGGGACAAGGACACTGGCAGCAGAAGTTCTGGGAAGTACTCCTTGGCGTGAGCCCTCCCAGAGTCTGCCATCAGCCCCACCAAAGAGCCCAGGTAGGCTCCAGTGCTGGGCTGCCTCATTGATAAACGTTTTTGAGTGTTATGTCCCTGATCCTACTTTTCCCTTAAGCACTGGGGGATTTACTGCATAGCATGGTGGTTTTTAGAAACACATATATTGCATTTTAGCAGAACTGACTGTATAATAACTAGTGTTTACAAGGATGCTTGTGTGTTGTGTGTTTTGTTTTGTTTTTCGGGGTTTTTTTGGCCATGCCACATGGCTTATGGGATCTTAGTTCCCCGACCAGGGATCGAACCCAGCCCCATGCAGTGAAAGCGCTGAGTCTTAACCACTGGACCACCAAAGGAAGTCCCAGGACGCTTGTGATTTAGACCAGAGGGGTTAAATTATGATTTTCAAATACTTTCATTATATTAAAGAGGATAGCAACATATGTAATTTAATTTTAGAAAGAATCACATTCACATATTTTACAATAACCTAGTATGGACACTTTTAAGGGTGTTTCAGTTACGTGAAAAATTTATTTATGAGAAGTTCCGTAATGGTGTTGTTAGATAAATGAAGTGTTACTGCACCATTCCGGACAGACCAACATGATGGTGTTATAAAGATGCAATTCTTGCAGACAAGAAGACTTAGCCAGAATTGCTAGAGAGGAGAAACTGAATTACTTGTCATTCCTTGAAACCAATAAATTTTTAAAAGATTAAAGTTATCTGTAAAAAAAAGTCCAAGATATGTACAAAGAAGTTTTCTATTAAAGTAATAACATTTTAAGCAATTTTAAAATATAAATATTCAGCAATGGATAAAGTTTTTAAAATCTGTAAGATATTTAATAAAATGAGAAAATGTTTTTAAGCAGTGTTCATTGGGAATGCAGACTATAAGATGATTTGTTCCATATGATCTCAATTTTGTTTAAAAGTATCTATACCTAGAAAAAAGACTAGAATGAAAAAAGTCAACATTTGTGTATAGTTGCTAATTAGAGATAACAGAATAAGGATAGAATAATTTTTATTTTCTTTGCATTTTCCTGTGGTTCCCAAATCTTCCACAATAATCATATCTACTTTTATAGTTAGAAATAATCATATGCTATATAAAAATAGGACTAAGGCATTTGGTGGGGAAAAAACCCTCTTTTTATCCCCACTTTAATTCTGAATGTGACTCCAGCCAGTAGAATGAACACCAGCCCAAGAACAAGGGTACCAGATGCTTCCTCCACAGGTATTAACAGATCCAGTCACAGAAAGTATTTTCTATCTCATAATTCAAGGGCAAATACATCCCAAAAGATGTTCAAAGTATATAAATCCGTTTTAGAGGCCAAAATATAATTTGCTTTTACTGGCTAAAACAGTTATAGATTTAGTAAAATCCAGATGAAAGAAGACTTTTAATTATATAATTGCATATTAGCTGTCTTAATGTCTGAAAGAAATTTAGTTATGAATGAAGAAATTGTGCTCTGGATAAAGCTCCTTTCAAACAAGATCAAGATTAAAGAAATACAAGAAGCAATGGATTCGGTTGTGGGGATGAGTGCCTCACTCGGGGAGTTTTCGATAGAAAGTAAGAAAGAGATATTGATCTTTACGACCTCCAAAAGAACTCAGCTGTATTAAAAATTTTCCCAATAACCATAAAACTGGACTTTGAAAATAATCCATTTGCCAAAAACGGTGACTCCTTATTAGTCATCAGTCTGCTTAGTTTAATCCCATGCACTGAAATTGCATAAGAACTAAATGGTGAAACTACAATACTCTGAAGTCAAGGGCCAGTGTGGAACAGTTTGGCCACCACACAACCCGAGTTCACTTACCTATACTGGCCAGCAGCACATTTAAAGGATGTGCCCCTTTCCATCTTCAGCATAGCATTACTCACATCAAATACCCAGTAACTATTTGGTGTAGAGCAATTGCTTTAGTACCACTCTCCATTCTCAAGAATGCACTGAGGATTAAAAATCAGTGATTGTGTGTGTGTGCGTGGTTTTGTTTTATAAAATTATAAAGCATCTGTAACATGCAGTGCATACATCTGAATAATAACCGTATTCCTGCTGTACAAAGTATAGATGTACTAGTCTCTGTTTTGTTTTGTTTTTTACTTCCAAAAATGCTGACTTCAATGGAAAACAAACAAAAAACCCTTCTGTTTCAAATTTGCTTTTGTATTTTTAAGCATTTTCATAACTTCCCTATGAAATGGAAACAAAGCTACTGAATTCATGTTTTGTTCTGGTTTGTTTCACAGAATAGAAGAGGCAAATGAATATTTTAATTACGCTATCATATACAAGAAGAGATCACAGAGGTGATTCTGAGTTCCAGAAAAATCAGTTCAAGTTCAAGATCAGAGACTATCATTTTATCAAATGTATGTTGATTACTTTGGAAAATAACTGAAATTCTTGGCTTCTGTGTCTCACAAGTTGCTGCCTAAAATGCTGCACATATGCACCTTTAATAATTTGCAACCACGTATTATAATCAGCAAATAAATTCAGATACTATTTTCAGTTAGGAGTGTTCAAAATAAAAACTATGAATTTTAATTTTTAAAAGAAAACATGCAGAAATATACATCTACCTATATACACCTCACACTGACTCTGAAAATACAGAACACCTAGGAACTCTCAGTATGGAAACTATATTTCTTAAATTGCTCTAAGAATTAGCATATGTATAGCTCAGGGGAATACACTCTCTTAGCATTACTGGATATAAAAAAGGGCAACCAATTTTCAGAGTCTACCTGGAAAATAAGCAGAAATTATTTTCTCAGGCTCTCTAGTCACTCTGTGGGCAGAATTCCAACATAATCTAAATTGGTCTTGGCACTATCTCACTCCCCCTTTTTGCATCACTACACCACCTCTGGTCCAAAGCCCAATGACCTTCTCTTTCAACGGCCTCCTCCTCTCATTGGTCCTTTCCTTCCAACTTCTAAACTTCCAATGACTCCATGGCAATATTTTAGCAGAAGCTGGGGAATGGGGGAGTTTCAACAAATGATTAAGGAATTTTAACTTTCTCTGGATTATATGCATTTTTAAAGAAAAATTTGAGTACCCAGATCTTGTTTTTCTAAGCACCATAGCTCACTGGAGAAATAGTTGGGTCCAGGCCCGGGGGTAAGGAAAGTACAATATAAGCCTAGAACATCATACTATGCCAGAAAGCAAGAAGTGCTCAAATATTAATGCAGACATGACAGAAGGACACAGGAGCTGCCTTGAAGGGGCTCCCACTGGCCAAATGTGGTACAATTTGAACAACAAAAAGAATGATACGGATAAATTATAACACACTCAATTTTAAAAAAAGGAACCATAAATCCACAGATATTCATGGAAAGGGGGATAGTGGAAAGCTCTTTTTTACAAAGAAAGCCAGCTAATAAACACCAAAGGAATAGCAGAAATAGAAAGTCCCACTTTGCAACCACCAAGGCAATGATTGATTCAGTCAAGGGTCATTAATGGACGCTAAAACCATTAGGGAAAGGGTTGCTATGGAACAGGATACTCACACAGCCTCAGAATATCACCCCACAGATTACTTATCACTTACTGAGGGGAAGAGGTATCTTTACAATGGAGAGCTCTGGCAGACCACCTTACCCAAGTGTTGGTTGGCACAATCAATTACAGGATAACTGAATGTCATGTCTCCACAGGGACTATGTAGTACGTTTGTCAAAAGGCTTAATCTGTATCTCATCATAAAGTAACAATCAAACAAATCCAGTACTTGTGGTACTTTCTGCAAGACAATTATCTTGGCATTTTCCAAGATACCAGTGCCATGAATGACAAAAATAAACAAAAACAGGGTGACTGTTCTGGATTAAAGGAAAAGAAACAAAATGCAGTGAATGACTGTTGATGAATCTTGGATGAGGAGAGGGGTTATAAAAAGACATTACTGGAATAACTGGGGAAATTTGAATCCGTATTACGGACTATGTGGGAGAATATTCTTGTGTTTGGGAGATACATATTAAAGTCTTAATATTTCAAGTAAAGGGTCATGACCTCTATAACTAACTCAACCGGTTCAGCAAAAATGTTTTAAAGTGTATGTATACAGAGACAGAGAGACAAAAACAGAAAGAGACAGAGATAAAACAAATTTGGCAAAATGTTAGCATTTTATTTGGCAGGCTGGTTGTAACCTCTAAAAGCCAGTAACTACGGTTACTTGTAGGCTGTGTCTATTCCATATGAAGAGAGATCATAAAGGAGCCTACAGTTGAAACCAACACAAATAGAAATAGAGATTACTGGTGTTAGAGCATTTAGTCCATTTTTCAGAAAACTTTTTCCAATGCATTTTTCTTCTGTAGCAATTAATGGTCATTAGTTGGGAGGAAGAAGATTTACAGAGAAAAAGAAACCCAAGGAAGAGGATAACAATGGATAAAAATTAGGCACAGATAATTTCAGTTCTCTTCCATACCTCTTCTTTGGAAGAAGAGGTAAGTCTCGAGGTTTAAAAAAATTGTGCATTGTTTTCCATCCTGGTGAGAAACGCTGGATAGATGTGTACCTTTCCAAAGAGCAAGAAAGAGTCCCTCTGCAAGAGGTATTCTGACCAAACACCAGGACCAGTGAAGCTGAGCACTTCATTTCATGCCCAGTCCTGGCTAAGCCTAGAACAGAGGGGCATGTGTCTGAATAACGAACATTCCATGTGGGCAAACTTGCATCCCAGAAGCGCAGCTTTCAGCAGCTGCCTCAAACTGAATGTGTTGGAAACAGAATTCTCCTCCACCAAACTTGATCCCTTGTTTCTATTACCTCTCTTCTCAGTCTATCCAGTCTCAAAAGTGCAGCTTCATCTTTCACTTTGGTTCCCATTGGCCCACTCTTCCTCATTCACATCCTCAGGGCCATATTGGCCACAAGGTCTCTCGCAGTCCAGGTAGAAGCAGCCTCTCTTTTCTCTGTTTCTCCTCAATACTTCTATCTATGGCACTCACTTGACACTTTTTAAATATCTTTGCCACACGGTACTGATTCTGTACTCACTGTAGGCAAGAACTTTACTACGTTACCTCATTTAAAAATCACTGAGGGCCTTCCCTGGTGGCGCAGTGGTTAAGAATCCGCCTGCCGATGCAGGGGACACGGTTTCGAGCCGTGGTCTGAGGAGATCCCACATGCCGCGGAGCAACTAAGCCCGTGAGCCCCAACTACTGAGCCTGCGCTCTAGAGCCTGCGAGCCACAACTACTGAGCCCACGAGCCACAACTACTGAAGCCCGCGCGCCTAGAGCCCATGCTCCGCAACAAGAGAAGCCACCACAATGAGAAGCCCGTGCACCGCAATGAAGAGTAGCCCCCGCTCGCTGCCCCGCTCGCCGCAACTAGAGAAAGCCCGCACGCAGCAACGAAGACCCAATGCAGCCAATTAAAAAAAAAAAAAAAATCACTGAAATTCTGTGAAGTAGTTTACGTTATTTTGCTTCTATCTACGGAAGAAATGGATACTCAGACGGGTGAAATAACTCGTCCGAGGTCACAGAGCTGTAAAGTTGATATTCAGACCCTGATCTTCTGGTTCTACCCTAACACCAAGGTGCTTCCGATTTTATTTATCATTTTAAACACTGTCCCCTGTCCTTAAATCAAGCACAGACTCCTTGAAGGAAGGGATCTATTTTATCCAGCCTTGTGCTCTCTCCAGAGCCTAGCAATACTCATAACTCATGTTCACTGAATTATATTTCAAGACTCAGTCCAGAAACCATTTTTCTTTCTGACTTCCAAGCTCAATCCCTGTAGCACCACCCACCCCCTCCCCTTGCCCTCTATATGTTTCTACTGCAGTACACGCAAGCCTTAACGGCAGGCTTCGTGACTGCCGCGTGTGTGCCCTGGAACACAGCAGGCACCTAATGTATGTTTGCTAAATGAAATGTTTATGCATGAGACAGCTGGGTTCCTTATCAAGGCTACTATGTCTTGCTAGAAAATTGACCTCATTTTTGTCTTTATCACATACTGAGGAAATTATTTTAGGAAAGAGTGTCACAGGGAAAATGGAGAAAAACAGTCTTGGCCTTTGGGTCCTACCCACTTCACCTGCTGTCCTGGGTATACTGTGTTCTGGAGAAGTGCTTCCAAATTTTAATGGATACGTAGTATCATTAAATACAAATTACGATTCAGTATGTTTGTGGTAGAGCCCAAGATTCTGCATTTCTTTTTCTGGGGTGTGGGGGGATGCAAACAAGAGGCTAACCCAGATTCTGCATTTCTAACAAGCTCCCAAGACACGTTGATGCTGCTGATCTATGGACCACACTTCCCAGGAGCAAGAAGTCCTAGACTGTAATAGTGAAACTGCCCATTTAAGGAGAAATAACATGTAGACTAAATGACCAGACATAAATTCAGAGTGTTAATGCTAGTTATCTCTGGGTTTCTTCTTTCTGCTTTCCTGTAATTTCCAAGTATTCTATAATGACTCTTGCTGATGGAAATAAAAATTTTAAATGCTATATATACACATGCATAAAAAACTGTACATTTGGACATTTCTACTTTGCATGGTTACATCTTTATTTAAGCAACAAATATACTTAAGAGGACCAGACTTGGGAAATAACAAGATGGTGAATTTAGCAATTCCCTGTCTGCTCATTTTATCATGTAGATTAACATAAAACAGTAATTACCCTTAGCAAGCAGTCACCACCACAAGCATTGCTTTTCTCAGGTTCCTTTCCCTTAGAAGAAAGAGAAAGAATCCATTCAGTTGGAAGACAATAAAAGGCAAACCAAATTAAGGACAGAAGAAAAAACAAGCAGGTGCTACAATGAACCTCTTCCAAGTGGGTCAACAGAACCTCATGAAGTTGAAAAGGAGGTGGAAATGCGTTTCTCCCAGCAGAGGTGGGGTGGGCTGGGTTCCCCGACAAGGCAAAGTGCAATAAATTAAAGCAGCACTCACTGTGCACCTGCAAGCGAGGTGCAAAGAAATGGTCCTCAGAGGAGCCTCCCTTCCAAACGTAACAAGGAAAGACCGTCAGGAAAAGGCAATTAGAGGGTGTGCATTTGCAGGAAAGCACTCCCCAAATACCTCCTTCTCTTCCGTGTTGTTCCAAAGGATGCCAGGTTTATCCTATGAGTTGCAGAAGTTGCAGCCCAGGCAGGTGGGCACCTCATGCCCACTCCCATACCCGCAGCTATTCCAGACTCTTGCCCAGCCATAGGTACCTGTGACTCAGGAAGGGCCAAAAACAAAGGAGGCACTTTGTAACCAGAGTGTTCCCGGTTAAAGTAGGACCAACAAGGTTCTGCATCCTCTGTTTTCCAACCCACAGGCCTAAGTGACTTTTTGCCTTAAAGGAATATTGTGAAACTCACTGTGAAATTACCCAAAAGGATTGGAACTTAGTGTCTGGAAGGCTTATATGTACAATGGGACTAAAAATCACTTCTGTGTGTCTATTAAGGATGTGGTTTCCTATCTGTGAAGTTTAGACACGCTAGACATTCAGCTCAACTGAAAACAGTGAGTCACTTTATTGCTATTGAGTTCTGTGAGTCTAGAGCTGGACCATTCAAGGCAAATAAGCATATGCTGAGGTATTTAAAAATGTGATCACTTGAGATTTCGATAGCATCAAAGTCATCATCTTGATGGGAGAAAAAATCTGAATCTACTTGGACTTGCTTAAATTTCTTTTACTGAAATTCAATATTGTTTTTATTTTGAATTAGATGGATGGTAGATGGGGTGGGGGAGGGGAAAGCACCATAATCTTCTCGGTGCTCCAAAGCCTCAGAGTCTTAATATCTTAGTAGGAATTTTAGATTTGAGGAGACGTAAGAGGCACGACAATCAAATAAAATGCAGTACACGGTCTTTAGCTTGGATTCTGGTTTAACTTTTTTTTCAATGCTAAAGACTTAGGGGATTAAGTCTTTGGGAAATTTGACTATGGACTGATAATAAATGATATTTGAGGACTACAATTAATTTTGTTGGCCATCATAATAGTACTGCATTCACATAAGGCAGCGTCTTTATTTCTTGGAGATGAATGCTAAAGTACGTAGGGGTAAAATGCCATGATATCTAAAATTTATTTTGAAATGGCTCAGCAAAAAATAATATATGTAGGGCTTCCCTGGTGGTGCAGTGGTTGAGGGTCTGCCTGCTAATGCAGGGGACACGCGGAGCAGCTGGGTCCGTGAGCCACAACTGCTGAGCCTGCGCGTCTGGAGCCTGTGCTCCGCAACAGGAGAGGCCGCAATGGTGGGAGGTCCGCGCACCGCGATGAAGAGTGGCCCCCGCTTGCCACAACTGGAAAAAGCCCTCACACAGAAACGAAGACCCAACACAGCAAAAATAAATTAAAAAAAAAATAATAATAATAATATATGTAAATTTACACAGATGAAGTAAATAAGAAAAATGCTAATAGTTACTGAAATCAGATAGGGGTTCTATGGGTTTTCATTGTAGTATATTCCTTCTACTTTTTTCTATATTTGAAAAATTTTAGAGTTAAAAGTTTAAATTTATATCAAAAACATTTATGACCCCATAGTTTTATCTCCCTTGTCCTATTCTCTTGCCATATTAGACCACAGTCCATCTATAGTAGATTATTTTCTTTTCTCTAGAACACACCCTCTCACGCCTTCCACCTCTGTAACTTTGTGTGTTATATTGTCTCAATCTGGCATTTTTCTCCCTCCAATAACTGGGCCTCTGGTGAAAGCTGATTTATTCTTTCAGGTCAATCTCAAAGGCTACCCCCTCTCGGAAAACTTTCCCAACCTCCACCCCACTTTATGCATCTCCCCTTTTCAGACTCCCCATTACACCTTGTACCTCTCAGCATACCTATCACATTCTACCCTGCAAGGTAAACACTGAAGCTGACATTTACTGAGAGCTTCCCACGTGTGAGGCCCTGTTCACATGCTGTCGCATGCAATCTTTACTTCACTCATTTCTTTCCTACCCCACTGAGGTAGGAGCTGTCATTACCTCTTTTCACAAGTGAGGAAACAGGCTTTGAGGGGCTGGGTGACCTACCCAGTTACAGGGTCAGTAAGTGGCAGTGCCAGGCTTCATTCAAATACAGCCCATCTGCTTCTAAACTCTTTAAGCACTAGTGTGTATGTCATTTGCATGGCGGCCTGATCCTTTCCTACTACATTGTAACAATTTAAGGGCAGGTATTACATCTTCTTTCTTTATTCACTCAACCAATAATTGTTGAAAAGCCACTATTATCAGGAAACCACTGCCCTATGTGATGAGGTAAAGATACGAGTGAAAAGGACAGTTTTTGACCTAGACAAAAACTAAGGAAATCTGAACAAACTATGGACTTTAGTTAATAAAAATGTATGTACTGGTTCATTAATTGTAACAAATGTACCATATGAATGTAAGATGTCAATAATAGGGCAAACAGGGTGAGAGGTTAATGAGAACTCTGTACTATCTTCTCAATCTTCCTGTAAATCTAAAACGGTTCAAAAAAAATAAAGTCTATTTTAAAAAAGGAGAAAATAATGTGACAATGAGGTCAGTTTTCTTGATTGGCTCATAAACTCCCTATAAAATCAATCCTAAAGAAGAGTGGTTCAGTCATTCTAGCAAAAGGGGTGACAATGAAACGCCTGACTAGGGCCTATCTGGGGAATGAATTCAAATGAGGATCTCCAGCTGAATGTGTGGCACGTGTTTTTTAAACCTAGTCTCATACATGTATGTCCTTCCCCTCATACAACACGAACATGCTTCAGGCTCCAGTTTCTCCAGCTTAATTCACGATGTTTTAATGAACATACACAGGAAGGGATGTACCACATCTCCTACTTCCCTAAATCAACTCAAGTTCTTAAGTTCTCAGAAAGACTCTTAGGATGTTCAATTCCTTTTTTAAGCATGGCTTATTTTTTGGTTTTGATTTTTTTGTTTTTGCTTTTTTCCTTAAAGAATCACAGAGTTTCAAGTCCCACACTCCACAGCCATCTCAAACCCAGAACTTTAGGTACCTACACATTAATATACTGAACCATCCTATGCCTGATTCTTCCCTAAAAAAAGGGAACTCGGCCTTTCAGATACTGTTCAAGGATTCCTCTCCACTTCAGTAAATGGCTCTCTCCACCACATTTGTGAGATCAGCTACATTTCCACATATAAAAACCTTCCTATGTGAAGCTAGCCTAATAAACCACCATGAGTAACAGTAACTCTTTTTTTAGATCTAACTCCTGGAAAACTACAGCTCCTCACAGCTATGTAACTATTTAACAGACACCATTTGACAATATTAACCATAGTAATAAGTAACAGCATTGAGAGTATTTCACTGGTTGTGGTGCATTTTGGAAGTTAGTCTCATAAAAGTACTGTGATATGGGTGGTAAAGATATCATCACCATTTTATAGATGAGGAAAACTGAGGCTTACAATTGAAGTCAGAACTCACTCAAATACACCACTGCGTGACTTTGTTCCGCGGGGGATCCTCCAAGTCCTGGTTCAAAGCCAACAGTGCTTTTGCTCTCCAGTCAGAAAGCCAGCCCCTCTCCCGGAAACTGTCCACAGTCCTCGCCTCATCCCTGGAGGCGCTCTTTCTCTACAGGCCGTGTATCCGCTCATGCATCCAATCTCCTGAGAAGAATCATATAAACTAACTCAGGACTAGGACCCCGCTTCACTCATGCTTCAGCCGCCACATGTTAACACACGGCCTCACACAGTGGGTGCTCCCCAAGCCCAATGGTCTGCAACCGCATGAACGATCCTGAGCTGCAAAGCTTACCCACGGGCAAAAGCCATGAAACAAAAACATACCCTGTTCTGGTGCTTGACAACTAATGCAAAGTTCAAGATGACTTTTTTTCATTGACCTTAAAGCAAAACAAATTATATTTAAGTTTTACAACAGGGCTGATAACCATAAATAGAAAAGAGAGAGTTTTGTTTTCCCCATGAGTCCTCAGTGAGACCTCCAACTCGGGGGCCAAGAACATTCAGGGAATGTGCCACAGATCTTGGTTTTCATCCAGAGCCCAGAAAAAGGGCAGAGGCAAATGAGTTTTACCAGCGATACAGTTTGAGTTCGTCCTACAGGGACCACCCTCTACAAAGTAACGCCTAAAATCGGCTTGTGCATATTCCTCTTTCTATAGACCTCTTTCTAATGGCCAAGTTGACCGTTCTGTTATTAGAACCTTGGATTCTTTAAGTCAAATGAAAAGTCAAATATTTTTAAAATATCAAATCATCAAAAAAAAATTCTTCTGTGCCCTCTGGTACCAAATATAAAGGTCCTGACTTCGCACAGAGAGTGAGTGATTCAGAGTTAACTGCTCCTGCCTTGAAAGGAAACCGAAGGCTTCCAGTGCCCCAGGACATCACAGAAGTTGCTGAAAGAAGCAGTTTACTGAATCGTACTTCTGTGTCTTCAAAGTTTTAACATGCCCAACAGTGGAAAACTAAAACCATTTGGATCAAAGAGGCTAAAAATCAATGCTTGCTTTGTTTGTTTTTAACCAGAATAATAACCAAAACTGAATATAGTTCACCAAGGTATTAAATTCTGTCTCAGTGTATTTTTCCTTCTGTATCCAACTATACAAGAGACTTTTAAAAAAAATAATAAAATGCTCTATTCTACCATCAATAACACACATGTGCTTTGAATTTTTCAGGAATGAAAGATGGGATTGTGGGGCTCTCCAAACCCTTCCTTGTGTGTCCAATGGCATATATTATAAGACTGCTCCCCTGCACTCATGAGAAAAGTGATCACAGGATACCAGAGGGAACTTACGGAGTGTGTGTGTGTGTGCGCGCGCGCACACACACACACGCGCACACGCACACACTCAGCTGTGGTGTATCTATGGGTGGGGTTAGGGTGGGGGAGGGCAAGCAACAGAGTGTTGGAACTCCTAAAAAGGGTCATAGGTATTGCCTAAGATCTAAGATTCCACTCGCCCCTCCACTTTTCCTCTCTGTTCTTTGCTCCAGGAAGCTGACCCACTTGACAACACACTCCCTCAAAGCAATCCTGAGGAAAAAGAACAAAGCTGGAGGCATAACCTCCCAGACTTCAGACAATACTACAAAGCTACAGTAACCAAAACAGCATGGTACTGGCACAAAAACAGACATATAGATCAATGAAACAGAATAGAGAGCCCAGAAATAAACCCATAAACTTAAAGTCAGTTAATCTTCAACAAAGGAAGCCAGAATATACAATGGAGAAAAGACGGTGTCTTCAGCAAGTAATCCTGGGAAATCTGGACAGGCTCAAGTAAATCAATGAAAATAGAACACTCCTTCACACCATATACAAAAATAAACTCAAAATGGTTTAAGGACCTAAATATAAGACATGACACCACAAAACTCCTAGAAGGGAACATAGGCAAAACATTCTCAGACATAAATCACAGCAATATTTTCTTAGGTGAGTCTCCCAAGGCAAAAGAAATAAAAGCAAAAATAAATAAATGGGACCTAATCAAACATAAACTTTTGCACAGCAAAGGAAACCATCAACAAAACAAAAACACAACCAACAGAATGGGAGACAAATGATGCAACCAACAAGGGGTTAATTTCCAAAATATTCAAATAGTGCATACAATTCAATATCAAAAACAAACAAACAAACAGACAACCCAATCAAAAAATGAGCAGAAGACCTAAACAGACATATCTCCAAAAAAGACAGACAGATGGCTAACAAGCACATGAAAAGATGCTCAACATCTCTAATTATTAGAGAAATGAAAATCCAAACTACAATGAGGTATCACCTCACACTGGTCAGAATGGCCACCATCAAAAAGTCTACAAACAATAAATGCTGGAAAGGGTGTGGAGAAAAGGGAACCCTCTTGCACTGTTGGTGGGAATGTAAGTTGATACAGCCACTATGGAAAACAGTATGGAGGTTCCTTAAAAAACTCAAAAGAGTTACCGTATGATTCAGTAATCCCACTCCTGGGCATATTTCCGGAAAAGATGAAAAATCTAATTTGAAAAGATACATGCACCATGGATGGACCTAGAGAGTATCATACTAAGTGAAGTAATCAGACAGAGAAAAATAAAATAATACAGACTCACATAGCAAAGGAAACCATAAACAAGACCAAAAGACAACCCTCAGAATGGGAGAAAATATTTGCAAATGAAGCAACTGACAAAGGATTAATCTCCAAAATTTACAAGCAGCTCATGCAGCTCAATAACAAAAAAACAAACAACCCAATGCAAAAATGGGCAGAAGACCTAAATAGACATTTCTCCAAAGAAGACATACAGAGTGCCAACAAACACATGAAAGAATGCTCAACATGATTAATCATTAGAGAAATGCAAATCAAAACTACAATGAGATATCATCTCACACCAGTCAGAATGGCCATCAACAAAAAATCTAGAAACAATAAATGCTGGAGAGGGTGTGGAGAAAAGGGAACACTCTTGTACTGCTGGTGGGAATGTGAATTGATACAGCCACTATGGAGAACAGTATGGAGGTTCCTTAAAAAACTACAAATAGAACTACCATATGACCCAGCAATCCCACTCCTGGGCATATACCCTGAGAAAACCATAATTCAAAAAGAGTCATGTACCAAAATGTTCATTGCAGCTCTATTTACAATAGCCAGGAGATGAAAACAACCTAAGCGTCCATCACCGGATGAATGGATAAAGAAGATGTGGCACATATATACAATGGAATATTACTCAGCCATAAAAAGAAACGAAATTGAGCTATTTGTAATGAGGTGGATGGATCTAGAGTCTGTCATACAGAGTGAAGTAAGTCAGAAAGAGAAAGACAAATACTGTATGCTAACATATATATATATGGAATTTAAGGAAAAAAATGTCATGAAGAACCTAGGGGTAAGACAGGAATAAAGACACAGACCTACTAGAGAATGGACTTGAGGATATGGGGAGGGGGAAGGGTAAGCTGTGACAAAGTGAGAGAGTGACATTGACATATATACACTACCAAATGTAAAATAGATAGTTAGTGGGAAGCAGCGGCATAGCACAGGAAGATCAGCTTGGTGCTTTGTGACCACCTAGAGGGGTGGGATAGGGAGGGTGGGAGGGAGACACAAGAGGGAAGAGATATGGGAACATATGTATATGTATAACTGATTCACTTTGTTATAAAGCGGGAACTAACACACCATTATAAAGCAATTATACTCCAATAAAGATGTAGAAAAAAAAAGCAAAAATAATACAGACTCACAGACATAGAAAAGAAACTTATGGTTACCAAAGGGGAACACGGGCAGGAGTGGGGTGGGGAATGAGGAATATGGGATTAACAGACACATACAACTATATATGAGATAGATAAGCAACAAGGATTTTCTGTATAACACAGGGAACAATATTCAATATCTTGTAATAACCTATAATGGAAAATAATCTGAAAATATATATATATATATCTGAATCCCTTTGCTGTATACCTGAAACTAACACAATATTGTAAATCAACTATACTTCCATAAAAATAAAAACAAACAAACAAACAATCATGCTCCCTTACCCTCTGGCTCCTGGTTGGGTTTGACCAATGTGGACGTTCCACAGGAGGACAACCACAGGAGAGCAGAAGGAAGGAGGAAAACAGCTCCCTCCCTGCAGGCTCTCAGGTCACAAGTCCTGTCCAGTGGCCCACTACACACAGCTCTCTGTCTCCCCCCTCACCCCTCAGGCCCCCAGGTGGGAGGAGCTTGGCTGCCACAAGCCCCAGGGCGATGCAGATCTCAGTCCTGTTCTCAGTCCAAGTTCTCAGTATGAATGTGCCACCTGTTTCCTGATGAGACCTGGGCTGATCATATACCTAAAACCTTTGAATACTCACCTAACAAGATACTGCCCTAATCACTACTGTTTTGATCCCACCTTTACGGCAGCCTTACATCAATTATGTCAAAGAAAAGTCACTCGACAATATTTCAGGACCTTTTCTTATTTATTTATTTATTTATTTATTTGGCTGTGCCACACGGCATGGGGGATCTTAGTTCCCCAACCAGGGATTGAACCCATGCCCCCTGCAGTGGGATTGAACCCATGCCCCCTGCAGTGGATGCACGGAGTCCTAACCACTGGACCGCCAGGGAATTCCCCTTCAGCACCTTTTAAAGCTAGCTGTTTTTCACTTTGTTATAAAGCAGAAACTGACACACCATTGTAAAGCAATTATACTCTAATAAAGATGTTAAAAAAAAAAAGCTAACTGTTTTGACTAGTGTACTGACATGGTTTTTGTTTTTTTGTCGTTGTTGTTTAATCCACAAAATGCCATCATCTGCAATAAACTACACAGTAGAGGAAATACACTTATAGCTTAAATGATATTTTTTCAGCCTTACTGAGGGATAATTGACATACTAAATGGTAAGATATCTAAAGTATACATTGTGGTGATTTGATAGACATTGTGAAAGGTTTCCTCTCACCTAGCTAATTAACACATCCATCACCTCACGTATTTTTCTTTTTTTCTTTTTTTTGATGAGAACATTTAAGTTCCATTCTCTTACAATTACACAATATAGTGTTATCAACTACAGTCACCATGCTTTACATTAAATCCTTAGACCTTATTCACCTTCTAGCTGAAAGTTTATACCCTTTTACAAGCCTCTCCTCTCTTCTACTGTTTCTATGAGTCCAATGCTTTCTTTTTGATTCCACACTTATGTGATACCATAGAGTATTTGTCTTTCTTTGTCTGACTTATTTTACTTAGCATAATGCCCTCAAGGTCCATCCATGTTGTCACAAATGGCAGGATTTCCTTCTTTCTCACGGCTGAATAATATTCCATTGCGTGTATGTATATGTGTGTATGTATACATGTATATATATAACATCTTCTCATCTTCTTTATCCATTCATCTGTTGACAGACATTTAAGTTGCTTCCATATCTTGGCTACTGTGAATAATACTGCAATGAACATGGGAAGGTAAATATCTCTTTAAGATCCTGTTTCCATCTCCTTGGGATTTTTACCTGGAAGTGGGATTGCTGGATCCTATGGCAGTTCTATTTTCAATTTTTTGAAGAACCTCCATACTGTTTTCCAGTGGTTGCACCAATTTACATTCCAACCAACAATGCACGAGGGTTTCCTTTTCTCCACATCCTCACTAACACCTGTTGTGCTTGTCTTTTTGATAAAAGCCATTCTTACAGATGTGAGGTGATTATCTCACTGTGATTTTGATTTGCATTCCCCTGATGATTAGTGACAGGGAGCACCTTTTCAGTACCTGTTGGCCATTTGTACGTCTTCTTTGGAAAAATGTCTATTCAGTTTCTCTGCTCATGTTTTAATTGGATTATTTGGTTTTCCTGCTGTAGAATTGTATGAGTTCTTTATACATTTTTTGGATATGAACCCCTTATCCAATATATGATTTGTGAATATTTTCTCCCGTTGAGTAGGTTGCCTTTTCATTTTGTTGATGGTTTCCTTTGCTGTGCAGAAGCTTTTTAGTTTAATGTAGTCCCACTTGTTTCAGTGATCCTTTTTAAAATGTAAGTCAGATCAAGTCAGCTGTGCTCAAAACCCTGTCATCTCTGAGAAATGAATATTTCAGGTCCTTATTCTGTCCTGTACCCTTCGCAACCTGTCCCTTACTCCACCCCCATATTTTGTGGCTTTACTCGGCAATACTCTTCCCTTTGTTCCCTCTGCCCTAGCCTCAAGGGCATCTTGGCTGTTTCTCAAACATGCCAAGTTCACTCCCACCTGAGGGCCTTTGTCCTTGCAGTTTCCTGCACCTAGAATGCCACCTCCTGGGTCTCCATATCACTAAGTCCTGCTCAACTGCAACTACTCTAGGAGGCCTTTGCCCATCACCACCTCTTAAGCAGCCCTCTCTTGCTCTATCTCTCTCTCATCCCTTGATTTTTCTTCATTGTGCTTATTACCCCAATACATTATATATTTATTTGTCTATGGCCCACCTCCTACCACAAGAACGCATGGTCCCAGTGAGCAGGGACCTTGTCTGTTAGGATCATCACTCACCTCCACTGCCCAGAACAGTGGGTGGTGTACAGTCAGCACTCACTAAATCTTTGTCGAATAAATGATTTGGTTAGGGAAAAATAAAAAGGACTGCTGGTCTGCTTTCCTAATGACTGCAGCTAAATTTCCAGCGACCAAGAAGATATTCAGTAGCCATCTTTAGAGATGCTATAGAAGGGATTCTGTAAACTAAAAGATGAGTTTATGGAATAACCTGCCATCCTACGTGAGGATTTTCCACACTGCACATCAAAACCAGCAGAGTACACAGGAAATAATAATAATAAAAAATATGAACAAATTTAAACAATTATTCAAACCAGAGTGGCAAAGATCTTCTGTAAAGCGCCAGAGAGTAACTAACTTACACTTTGCAGGCCACAGAACCTCAGTCACAACTACTGAGCTCTGCTGCTGCATGATAACAGCCAGACACAATACATCAGTGAATAAGCACAGCTGTATTCCAATATAACTTTACTGATGAACACTGAACTATGTATAACTTTCACGTGTCACAAAGTATTATTCTTCTTTTAATTTCTTTCAGTCATTTAAAAATGTGAAAACCATTCTAGGCTCGTGAGCCATATAAAAACAGGCCGTAGGCCAGATCTGGCCTCTTAGCTGTAAGTCTCTGACCCCTGATTTAAATCCTTTCTAAGGGTGTTTTCTTTTTCCTTTTCCTATAGATGAAATACATTCTGGTCCATACAATCTGTTGGATACATAGTCTACAATTAATTAAGCATGGAACAATTGCCTTTGTTAAAGAATAATAAGCTGGATAAACAATTTATTTAGGTGAATAAAAATTACTAACTCACTCTTCCAGGACTGTCTTTCCACCCAGATTTTGGTCATCTTCAAATACAAGCTCTGTTATCACCTTTTTCCTCATCTAAGTATTTTCATTTTCCAACCTAGTGAAGAAATTTCCATTTACTCTTTCTTCCTTTATAGAGAGGGAAACTGTAACAAAATCTTAGGATAGAGGGGAGAGTGGCTTCCCAGGTTGGAGGCAAGGCAGATTCCAGTACAGTGTTTTATGATGAAGCGTACAGTGTGTTGCTTATACTTTGCTTCCAAGTGCTTTCAAACACACCCTGTTGTGTGGGCCCTGGAATGAGAACTATTCTGATTGCAGGTGCTGCTAGCACTCAGGGTCATCTGTCCCCATGAGCCACAGAAATTTGCTGAAAAGGCCAGGCTGGGAGATGGCACAGCCAAAACAAGTTATTTCATAACTTAAAGCAGAAGAGTTTAAATTGCTCTCAATTATAATGACAGCTCATCTCTCTTACGTAATAGCAATATATGAAAATAAGGACTTTGAAGAAGCACTCTTCATGATATCACTCAGAAAAGTCGACCAAAACAGATATATTAAAATCAAACTTGGACTTCCCTGCTGGTCCAGTAGTTAAGACTTCATGCTTCCAATGCAGGGGGCACGGGTTCGATCCCTGGTCAGGGAACTAAGATCCCACATACCTCAAGGCGCAGCCAAAAAAAACCCCAAAAAAACATGTCTATTTGACACTGGACACACAGTAGAGAACGGGAACACTTCACTATAGGCTTCGGATGCTCTCAATATCCTGATGTTGAGTGTCCCAGGAACCCAATCAAGAAAGAATTCAAGAGAAAAGTTCTCATGTTCTCTAAGCATAGGAGCCATGGAACAAAACCAACATTTATTTTAACCTAATTAATTATAGACTCCACTTGCCCAACCCACTGTGAAAGTAAATCTACTGGAATGTGGAGTGAACATTTTTTAAGTTTTTGAAACACCTCTGGTGCTCTGTTTCTTGATTTTCCCAGTGAATCAAATTCAAATAAACAGGCTAAAGGAAGTCAATGGTTTTCCAACTCCTACTGTAAGTAACACAGACTTACTGTGAGATTTAAGCCTACAGATTTACTGTGAAAACCAGGGATTAAATTAAGCTTCACTTAAATTTCAAGATGCCAGAGATGGTCTCCTGAGAAAGCAGACTTGGCTTGAAACCCTGGTGTCTCACACACATGGCCCAATTCCCAGCAAAGACAGCCGTCCACAAAGCCGCCCTGTCTCCGCAGGCATCTCCTCCGTTCTGCAGAGCGTGGACTATACACATCAATGAAAGTTGAGACATCAAGTCATGGAAAAGCTGTAAGATAAGCGCCTCTGCTTCATCTCACACTCTTAATTGAGTTTCTGAGGGAAATGGAAATGCTGACGAGGCAGGCAGCTTCAAACAAAAATGATCGGAAGTGAATGAATATCCCAAAGAATTGCCACCATAGTTGCCTGGTAATCTGAATGTGTCAGCATTCAGATCGACACATTCTTTTGGGGAATACCCAGGGCACCAGGGAATCACCCCCTTCCAGACACCCAGGGGGACTGTGATGCTGAAACCAGGTGATGGAGAAAGTCACAGGAGGAAGCTTCCCTGAACAAACCTGGCTTCAGCTTGTATTAGTTTGCTAGGACTGCCCTAACAAACTACCACAGACTGTATGGCTTACACAACGGAGGTCTCTAAGTCCAGGATGAAGGTGTCAACATCAAGGTGTTGGCAAAGCTGTTTTGTTCTGAGGCCTCTCTCCTCTGCTGGTAGATGTCCTGGCGTGGTCTTCCCATTATACGTGTCTGTGTCCAAATTTCTTTGTCTTATAAGAACACCAGTCATAATGGCTTAAAGCCCACCTCCATGACCTCATTTTAACTTAATCACCTCTTTAAAGACCCTATCTCCAGGGGCTTCCCTGGTGGCGCAGTGGTTGAGAGTCTGCCTGCCGATGCAGGGGACACGGGTTCATGCCCCGGTCCGGGAAGATCCCACGTGCCGCGGAGCGGCTGGGCCTGTGAGCCATGGCCACTAAGCCTGCGCATCCGGAGCCTCTGCTCCACAGTGGGAGAGGCCACAGCAGTGAGAGGCCCGCGTACCGCAAAAAAAAAAAAAAAAAAAAAGACCCTATCTCCAAATATACAGTCACATTCCAAAGTACTGAGGGTCGGGACTTCAACATAGGAATCTTGAGGGGACATAATTCAGCCCTTTGCCCTGCTGGAACCACTGCCATGGCAGGACTCTGTTTTTGTTTAGTCCTACCGGTGCCAAAGGCTAGACTGATAACCCAATTCTCACTATTTTGAACATTAACTACCTTTCTTTTATAATGGAAGGATATTACATTCAACAATGTCTCAACCCTAACCTCATTTTGATAACAACCAAAAAGACCAACATATAATTTTCACTGCCTTTATAAAATACTCTGTTACATACCGAATCCAATCATAAAGAAAAGTCTTCGGGTGTGGGCGCACACTCTAAGCACCAGCTGCTGCCAGGCCACATTTTTTTTATAAGCAATTTGCACTGCAACCAAGATCCAACACAAGGAAAAATCAGGACATTCAGTTGACATTCATCGTCATGGGAGGCAAGTGTAAAAAAACACATTCTCACTTATTTCGTGTGTACCTTTTCATGCAGACACTCACGTCTTTGCATGCAGGATTACGGACTGCTGTGTTAATCTGTACTGCCCGCTCCTGATAGTGAAATGGGTTTAAAAAATAACACTAGTGTTGTACACCTGAAACTAATGTAATACTGTAAGACAACTATACTTCCGTAAAACGCACACCCCCACACTGAAATCAAGACTTCTATTCAAACCAGGTGTGTGACCAGGCAAACTGTAACGTTTTAAAGCCCTACATCTAAATGATTACCAAAGCTCTTTTTAAAAGAAATACCAAAACCAGTATCATTTAAATGTGTTTAATCTCAATTTAAGCCTTAACAAGTTCTGACCTTATAACCATTTACGCCCTCCAAATTCGACCATGTTATTCATCAATTCAATAAACATTTACTGAGATTGTACTATGTCGCAGGCAGCATTCTAGGTGCTAGAGATACATCACTAAACAAACAAAATCCCTGCCCTCCTGGAACTGACAGTCTGGTAAGATACACACATCATTTCCCCTACTGTCCTACGAACTCATTTACCTTCCCAA
Source organism: Globicephala melas (assembly GCF_963455315.2). Lineage (NCBI taxonomy): Eukaryota > Metazoa > Chordata > Mammalia > Artiodactyla > Delphinidae > Globicephala > Globicephala melas. The sequence goes on from NC_083318.1 coordinate 65,135,064, forward strand.
ATTCCCTGACTGGGGCATGAGTATTTCCAGCCTCCTAATTTCCCAAAGACAAAACTTAGCAGCTATGTTATATTTTTCATTCTCTATCACATCCCTCCTGGGTCTCTAGTGGCTACTTCCCACCCTGCTTCCTCCACCTGCCTTTCCTAATACAGATAACATTACCACCTACGAGCCTCAGCTATCAGCCCATCAGCCCTGTACTCCCTGTCATTCACCACATCCTGTTAATCCCACCACTGGGGTCCCTCCCCAGTCTCTTCCGACCTCTCCACTCCCATCGCCACAATCCTGGTCATTTTTCGTCTCAATTTACACATCCTCTTAGAAGACGAAACCTATAAAGCAGAAACAGTGATCTACTCACCTTTGTATCTGCACCATTACTTGTGTTTGCATAGAACTCTGGACGCACTATATTAAGTCAATATACTCTGTATTCCTGGCCACCTCCCCACTAGACCATGTGCTCTGAGGGCAGGGCTTATATCTTTTTTTTTTTTTTTTTAATTCTCAGTGACAGACTTGCAGTAGATATTACGTGCCTCTTGAAAGCCACTTATTCGTTCACGCAACAAGTATTTATCAAGCACTCACTCGCCACCAGGTATTATGCTAGATGATGGGGATATACCAGTGAACACAAGCCCCCCCAAACCCCTGCCTTTTACCACTTCTATTTACACAAATTCCTATTGTACAAATTTATTTTAGAGTGAGGGTAGAAAGATAATAACTTAAAACGTAAGTATGCAATGTGTTATAAAGTGATAAGTTCTATAGGAAAAAAAAATAAAGAAGGAGAAGAGGGATTTGGGGAAAGGGGCAGGAAGGTTCGCAATTTTCAATACCATCAGGGTAGGTAGGTGGGTTTCACTGGGAAGGTAACACCTGAGCAAAGATGTAAATAAGAGAGGAAGTTCACCAGGTGGATATCTGGGGAAGAGGATACAGGAAGAAGAAACAGCAAATGTAAAGGCCCTGAGGCAGAAATGTGCCCAGTGTGTTCAAAGGCCAGTGTGGCTGGAGTGGACTTAGCCAGGGGGAGAATATGAGGCAATGAGGTCAGAGAGGAAAGGAGGAGGCTTAGTATGGTGCCTGTCAGGTAACTGGAAGGACCTCATCTTTTACCATGAAGACAGAGAAGTCATTTCAAGTTCTGAGCAGGGGGGTGTCGTAGAATGACGAGTTTAAACAGGATCACTCTACTGAGAACAGACTAAAGAGAGGCAAGGATAGAATCAAGGAAAGCAGCTAGCAGGTCCTTGGAATAATTCAGGCAAGACAGAATGGTGGCCTGGGTCAAGGTGGCAACATGGGTGTGTTCTTAAGGCCGAGTCAATAAAGTTTTCTGATGGACTGGACCCTCCGAAACTGATCTACATTTCTTCCTTTTCACGGATAATAACGAAGCCCCAGCCAAGACCCTGCTCCTTATTCCTACATGGCTGTGAAAGTCTAGGATTTGTTCTTACCATCTTCAATTCTCCCCTCTCTTCATCCTAAAAGCTGCAGCGGGATTGGTGCTCGGAATGCTGCCCCCCCATCACAGCATCACCTGCTCGCAGTGGAGCTCCCTTCGGGGCACAGACCTGCTCTGAAGCCCTCCACCTTCTCCTCACGTGCCCAGTCCTGTCCCAACACCTCAAACACCTTCCCATCACCCCACCTCTGCCCTCCATCACCCTCCCTGCTCCTCTCCAGTGCCCTGGATCTTAAGGCCCTTGCTGCCCTTTAAAGTTCACTGCAGGTTCCACCTCCTCTAGGACATCTTCCCAGGATTGTCTGGCTCATGCCTGTTTCTACCTCCTCAGGGTTCCTGTGGCCTTTACTGCCCATACTAAACATCCCACATCACACTGGCCCATCTAGACTGTGTGCCGCTAGAAAGCAAGAGCCGTGCCGTACATTTTTCAGGCCCCATGCCACCTACTCTACAGGCAGCAATCATAACACTCGCTGACAAAGAACATCATAGGGAAAAATACAGCAGTACAATGTTTGAATTATTTTTATTTATTTATTTATTTATGGCTGTGTTGGGTCTTTGTTGCTGTGCGCGGGCTTTCTCTAGTTTGAGGTGAGCGGGGACTACTCTTCGTTGCGGTGCTCGGGCTTCTCATTGTGGTGGCTTCTCTTGTTGCGGAGCACGGGCTCTAGGCGCACAGGCTTCAGTAGTTGTGGCACGCAGCCTCAGTAGTTGTGGCTCGCGGGCTCTAGAGCGCAGGCTCAGTAGTTGTGGCTTGTGGGCTCTAGAGCACAGGCTCAGTAGTTGTGGTGCACGGGCTAGGCTGCTCCGCGGCATGTGGGATCTTCCCGGACCAGGGCTGGAACCCGTGTCCCCTGCGTTGGCAGACAGATTCTGAACCACTGCGCCACCAGGGAAGCCCTGAATGATTTTAAATGTACTGCCAACACTTGAAGACTGGGAGCAGTCACATAAAAATCCAAATTTATGTCTTCTCTTGAAATACTAGAAGATCAGGCAACACTGGCCCTCATTCCTCAACAGCTGAGTGGTCATCATGCCCCCCCCACCTTTTTTTTCTTTTCGGCCGCACCGCGCGGCATACAGGATCTTAGTTCCCTGACCAAGGATTGAACCTGTGCCCCCTGCAATGGAAGTGTGGAGTCTTAACCACTGGACCACCAGGGAAGTCCCTAATTGTGCCCTTTTCCCCTTTTTCTGTCAGGTCCTGGTAGGCATGTGAGTTTGTGATCCCCATACTAGACACTGGTTACCTTGAATATTTTAATTATCAAGTTATTTGGGGAACTGAGTATGTATTGAAGGTAATATCAGTTTTTCTCACTCATGATATATTGTGACAGACTTGTTTCAGACATTTCTACATTATAAACATAAATAATTACATACATACACAAATATACACACATATATGTATTCTGTATTAACATTCCTAATAGATTACAATTCCTACACTATGGTTCAAACACCTTGAAATATGGGGGCTATAATTCTTGCCATGACTAAGTATAAGAGGGTCAGATATCAGTACAGAAGCTATGCAGAAAGAAAGGAAGATAAAGCAAAAATAAATGTTACTGGTAAGCTATATATCAAACCATTTTAGGGGAAAAAAAGTCACTAAAATTCTTTTGAAACTAGAAAAATTCCATGGCCTTGTTGATTTAAAAACAAAACCTCACGGATTAGAGATCAAACTATGTATACATAAGGGATGTTACAATGGGTTTATTCTCCAGACAACTGCCTACATTCTAAAGTAAAACTGTCTTCTTCCTATGATTAAATTTCAGCATCCAAACTGAGACCAAAGGAGGTAAATCACACCATAAAGAAACAGATACAATGGTTTCCAGAGAAGCCTACCAAGAGTGGAAGAGTTAAGCAGTTACTGTTTCGGGAATAGTTTAGGGGAGTCATCTCCTTTGACCTATGACTCATGCCTGGGGTTTTAATTAAGAGAAAAGCAAGAAGTCAGAAGATATTTAAAAGGCACCCTGACTTTATCTGTGTATCAATCCTAACTTCTACTCCAAACAGGCAGGCCTTTCTCAGCAAACAGCTTTCCTGATGAGCAATCAGATTTTGAAGACTTCCACTGCCACCTCCAGCCCTGTGGTCTGAAAAGCAAATACAATTCAGTCTAAAGCTCATATTTAAAGCAAAGAAGGGTACACTTTCAGACATACTTCAGCACGAAGGGATTCTGTGTCCTTCAAGTCACATTTGGTAAATATCTTTCTCCTTTCTCTTTCCCAACTCAGTGTTTAAACTAATAAGCTTTCAAGGGAACGTTCGCTGGCTTAGCGCATACTTTACCACTCTTCCCATAAAAATTACCTTCTTCCTCTGCATGCAGAGAGGCAACAAAGACTGACGAACATGAGAAAAAAATTTACAGTGTTTTTACAAACATTTAGTAAGGTTTTATAAACTGCATTAAAACACAATGGATGGGACTTCCCTAGTGGTGCAGTGGATAAGAATCCACCTGCCAATGCAGGGGACACGGGTTCGAGCCCTAGTCCGGGAATATTCCACATGCCGCGGAGCAACTAAGTCCATGCGCCACAACTACTGAGCCTGCATTCTAGAGCCCGCAAGCCACAAATACTGAGCCCACGTGCCGCAACTACTGAAGCCCATGCACCTAGAGCCTCTGCTCCGCAACAAGAAAAGCCATCACAATGAGAAGACCGCATACCGCAACGAAGAGTAGCCCCCGCTCGTCGCAACTAGAGAAAGCCCGAGCGCAGCAACGAAGACCCAACACAGCCATAAATAAACAAATAAATTTATTTTAAAAAAACAACAACGAATGGTTATGGTCATGATCATACACTGCCCAGCTAGCTCTTGATTCTTGTTTAAAAGGAAAGAAAATGAACAAATGAACATGGCTAGAAAACTCAAATAATATGGAAAAGAAAAAGGTTTTCAGTGTAATATCTCCCTAGGGGGAAAAAATGTATGTACCAGCATATATACAATATCTTCTTTAAAACATTTATACAAAAGGGAATGGTAGTCACATGATTCTGCAAAACATTTTTTCATTTTATATAGACACATGCACATACATACATACATATATAAGTTGTATATGTATATGTATATATAAAAATAATGTAATTCCAAATCAGCACACTTATAGAGTTTTCATTCTTTACAAATATGCTGTAATATAATATACCTTGTATAAATATCTTGGCATAGTTGTAAGTGAACCTATTTATGAAATTGCTGGTGATTTTAAATTTTAAACTATATTGAGAAATTGCTCTCCAGTGGCATCTACTTTATAATTCAATCTCAAACAGCCGTCCCTTTTCTGCATGTAATATAAGTATCAAAACAGACCTGCTTTGTCTCAAACTGCATCACAAAACTGCCAGACAACCAACCCATCACAAAACAAGTCAAGCTCTTCTAGACAACACAGACTCTACGAACCAAACCAGAAGCATCACATATCAAAGCTGGAGGCTGGCAATCACAGCTTCATAAAGGGTTCTGCGTAGCTGACCTTTTACGTTTTTCTATATTCTTTGTCTAAGACAAAACTGCAGGAACAGGGTGGGGGAAAGGGGAGATTATCATCTGCTAGGTATTTATCCTAGTCCATTCGGGATGCTATGACAGAATATCAGAGACCGGGTGGTTTATAAACAACAGAAATTTATTTCTCACAGTTCTGGAAGCTGGACATCCAAGATCGCGGTGCTAGCACAGTCACCTTCTGGTGAGGGCCCTTTCCTGATTCATAGCTGGCGTTCTCGCTGTTTCCTCACATGGCAGAAGGAGCTAGGATCTCTCTGGAGCCTCTTTTATAAGGCAGTAATCCCATTCACGAGGGCTCCACCGTCATGACTTAAGCACCTCCCAAAGTCACCACCTCCTCATACCATCATCTTTGGGGGGTTAGGATTTCACCATGTGAATTTGAGGAGGGGACACATTCATTTACACCACAGCAGTGCTCAACTACGAATACTACCGGGGAAAACACTGAAACTGTCATAGAGTTGAACCCCTTGGTCCCTCCCCACTGTCAAATATCATGGGGGCCCCCAAGGCAGGCAGTGCAAAGAAGCTCGAAGCCCCCCAAACAACAAGTGTAGAATCAGGGTCGGGGACAGTCAGGGAAGTCCAAGGCTGACCTTCTTCCTTCCTTCTCTAAGTAGCTGCTTGGGAGGGTCTGATTCCCTCAGTAACCAGATACCTCTGGGTAACTCACAGCAAGCTGACAGAGTGCATGGCTGGGCCACATACCTTGGCTGTAAGATCGTGGACAGACTCCCAAACATGCCATGCATTTTTATTTCCACCTCTGAGGTTCTGATTAGGTATTTTCCTCAGGTAAAAAGCCTTGAAAACCCCCATCCACTTACAACCTCCTACCTCTTATTCATTTATCAAAAATAGCAAAATGCCACTTCTCCAGATTAATCTACATCCAAATTAACCTCTTTCTATTTGGAAATTCCAAAGCATCCTATTCATACAGTACTTTGGGCCTTTATTATCTCATTAGTTATAATAATGATGAAAGATATATAAAAAGATACAGAGTTTTCTACAGGCCAACCACTTGAGAGGCTGTGCTTTTATTTACACAGGTATAGCATGAGGTTTGAGAAAAAAAAAGTTTAGATTCAAATTTAAATTAGATTCAAATTTAAATCTAAAAAAAGTTCAGATTTAAATTAAATTTATCCAGGGCTTCCCTGGTGGCGCGGTGGTTGAGAGTCCGCCTGACGATACAGGGGATGCGGGTTCGTGCCCCGGTCCGGGAAGATCCCACATGCCGTGGAGCGGCTGGGCCCGTTAACCATGGCCGCTGAGCCTGCGTGTCCGGAGCCTGTGCTCCGCAACGGGAGAGGCCACAACAGTGAGAGGCCTGTGTACCGCAAAAAGAAAAAAAAAAAATTTTATCCAAGATGTGAAACTTGGATAAAACCATTTGATCTCTCAGCTCCTGAGATTCTTTATCTACAAAACAGGTAATACTGTCTCTCTCATAGGACTGTTGTGAGGATTCTCCCCACCCCTGTCCCAACCCATCAGAAGCCAAGAGAGTGTTAAGTCCTTAGCACACTGGACAAGCTCAATAAAATGTTACCTCTCCCAGAAGGGCTTGTATTCTGGCTATCTCTCCTCCAGGATACTTCATTTTGTTCCCTCCAGCAACTACCAAAGTAGACTTTGTTAATACCGTTAACAAGTTCATTTGGAATTTAACTGAATTGCACTGAACCAAGTAAAATTAACTCAGCATCTCTGAACACTCATAAATGAATGCCTCCTCAAGGTCAGTGGTCATTTTTAATTCAATTTTAGAATCATCGAGGACCTGAAGTCTTGGTTGGAACTCCAGACTTTCTATTTCTGAGATAAGTCTTTGGTAAAGCCACTAGTTACCCTCCTACTTTCCCAGGCATGGCCACTGTCAAGCTTTAACCAGACACCAGAAAGGAGCCACAGCCCTCACAAACTATTTACAACCTCAAGTCGTCAAGAAAACCACCCTTATGAAACCAAGCACAGAGGAGTTACTAACATTCTAAATTCTGTCTTCAAAGGGCCTCAGCAGCATGAAGAATGCAGGAAAAACTAATTTTTTCATTCTTAAAAAGGGCACACTAGCAAATTGCACAGAGCAATTTCCTAAAGTAAGCTAGACTGATGTTGATATTCATTTTCTAAATAAATGACTGGCTTGGATACTGTCTACGTAAAAACATCCAATAGACTTATTTTTGTTTATAAATGAAGACGAATTCTTCTCTCAGCAGATAGTAATCAATTTGGAAACTTCAGAAGTTCTGAACAGTTATCGTGTCATGAATACTATAGGTCTTATTCGGACAGTATAATCAAACTAAATGTTTTATTCATTACAGGTCACTATGGGACTGAGAAACTACTGCTTGTTCTTACATCAGAAATTACACTAAAATAAACTGACTACATGTCATTGGAGTATGTTATCTTTGAAGGCTTTTAAAGGAAATCCAATACCTCACAGATTATGTAACATAAAAAATATAAAGACAAATAAAAAGTCAAAAGATGTAATATTCCAAATTCTAGTAATACAGTACATATATTTATCATAAACATCCTCATTAGAGGTTTACACAAGAATGTGGTTTCTCCTAACGAAAGCAAGTTCCAGACATGCTCTTTATTCTTGCATCAGGCTCACCGAATGTGACCAAGTTGATCTGATTCTGCGACCAAATGATTATAAATAGGCAGGAGCCTTCACAAAATGTAATTGTACCACAACTCAAATTGCAACGGCTCAGCCATTCCGAACCCCTAACTTCAGTCAACACAAGGCTCTATTCAGAATAAAGGGCAGTTAAGAAGTTACCCTCACCCAGCCCTAGTATGTTTCAGCTCCCTAAGAAAAACAAGACCAATAGGACCGTATCCTCCTAGAACATTATACTACACTCCTCATAAGGTCATTCATCATTCTGCAAACAGGTCACAAAGATTTTTAAAAGGGCACCAAAGAGAAAGAAAGGACAGAAAGGAGTGACTGGGTTAAAAAAATCATGATACCCACATCCTAGAGAAATAAATGAAAGCTTACCTACTGCTTTTTCTTTTCAATGAAAATAAAAAGAGTAATTCCATGTTGCCCATGGGTGCATTTTTATGAAGTGACATTATCAGCCAGAGGACTGCAAGGAAAGCAAAGGGGCCAGGTAACAAAACACGTCAGCTCTACCCAGGTGGAAATGAGAAGATTACAAGAAAGAGCAGGAAGCAGATAAGCCATCCTGGAGAACTGAGCCCTCCGGGAACAGGGAGGCATGGCTTGACCCACTAATGCAACGGCAGAAAACATGTTCTAAATCTAATCATGTGATTTTAATATCTGATTAAAGTCCAATAGCAGAAGTCAGCTTTTAGCTATATGCCAGAGAAGAGAAATGTCTCTGAATTTCACCAAGACTAAATTTATATTTTGTTCACATTAAAAATAAAAGTCATTCCCCAAACAAAATTGTAACTTTACTAGAAAACAAAAAAAAGGCCAACTGGAATCCAAACATCACAATAAAGCACTGACTTTTCCTTTTTAACCTCTATGCATTCACAATTTTCACAGTTATAACTAAAGAAGAGATATAAATTTGCAGTCTTCGTGTTTCTAACATAATTATTTTAATGTCTCCACAGCAGTCTATTGAGAACCATACCAACACAAAGGCAAAAATAGCACAGGTAGATATAAAAATGTAGGTAGCATTTTAATTATATTATAAAAAATGTCCAATTTTCAGAAAACATAAAACCATACTATAATCCCAAAACCCAAGACATTTCAATTCATAGAGTTTCCATCTGGCAAAATAACTGTTTTGTGAAATTTACCTTTTTCTGTATAAAAGACCCAATTCATATAACCATTAATGAAAGTACTTGAAATTCTTGAAATAATATACCAAATGTATAAATCTTTCAGCCAGTAATTATTGGTAATGATTAAGACAGAGGTAATGAAAAAATTTTAATTTACTCTGTTTTATACAAATGGATAATGGGCATAAAAAAGCTTACCACTTTTATGAAAAACAAAGTAGTTTTTGGAAATAAAATAATCTAGAAAACGCATCTAGACTGATCTGCATTCTCTCCTACGACTTCAGATTTCCACTGTTATCCCAAAGAGAAATAACCAGAGACTAGTACTTTTAACAGAGTGACTCAAACAGGAACGGAGATGAAAAGTAGCAAAGGTACAACAGTTTTGTTTTTTTTTTTTAAAGGGAGCTATACTGCAGCTTAGGTCCATTTCTTGAACAAACCTTTTTCATAGAAAAATTGCATTGCAAAAACTTAAGTGAGGTGTGATACTGACATAAGGAAGAGAGAAAAAAAAAAACCTCTTACATTTATGGTCAATTAAATTTCCACAGGGATTTCCCTGGTGGCGCAGTAGTTAAGAATCTGGCTGCCAATGCAGGGAACACAGGTTCGAGGCCTGGTCCGGGAAGATCCCACATGCCGTGGAGCAACTAAGTCCATGCGCCACAGCTACTGAGCCTGCGCTATAGAGCCCGCGAGCCACAACTGCTGAGCCCACGTGCCACAACTACTGAAGCCTGCGCATCTAGAGCCCACGCTCTGCAACAAGAGAAAGCACCGCAATCAGAAGCCTGCGCATCGCCATGAAGAGTAGACCCAGGCTTCCCTGGTGGCGCAGTGGTTGAGAGTCCACCTGCCAATGCAGGGGACACGGGTTCGTGCCCCGGTCTGGGAGAGCCTGTGCTGCACAACGGGAGAGGCCACAACAGTGAGAGGCCTGCGTACCGCAAAAAAAAAAAAAAAAAAAAAGAGTAGACCCCACTCAACGCAACTAGAGAAAGCCAGTGCGCAGCAAAACACAAATTTTAATTATTTTTTTTTAAATAAATAAATTTCTACAAAGGTGCCAAAATAAATCAATAGGTAAAGGATAATCTTTTCAGCAAATGGTGCTGGAACAACTGGATATCCATATGGAAAAAAGAGAGAGAGAGAGAAAAAAGAGGAGAAGAGAAGAGAAAAGAGGAGAAGAGAAAAAAGAAATTGAACATATACCTGAACCTTACACCATACACAAAACTTAACTGAAAATGGATCATAGACCTAAATGTAAGGGCTAAAACAACAAAAGTTTTGAAAGAAACATATGAGAAAATCTTAGCAACTTTTGGTTAGGCAAAGAGTATTTAGAAACATCAAAATCATAAGCTTCGGAAGAAGAAAATGATAAACTGAACTTCATCACAATTTTAAATGTTTGAGCTTCAAAAGATACCATTAAGAAAGCAAAAAGACAAGCCAGAGACTGGGAGAAAATATGTGCAAATCATATGTCCAAAAAGGGACTTATAGACAAATAACCTAATATAAAAATATGCAAAGGATTCAAATAGATATTTCCCCAAAGAAGATACAGGAATGGCTAAGAAGCTCACTGACTGAGTTACCAGCTCAATTACGAGGGGATAAATTTCATAAATACCATCCTTTGTCCTTTTCATAAAGCTACAAAATAGGATGATTTCATTAGAATTTCCATAACATGTTACTTTGTTCTCATGTCACAGTAAAGTTTTCAAATCACTGTAAAATGATACTAACATCCATACTGGACAAGAAATAAAACTATCTCTATTCACAGATTGCATAATCTGGTATATAGACAATCCTAAAGAAGTCATATACACAATTAAAAAACTATTAGTACTGATAAACAAGTTCAACAAGGTAGAAGAAAACAAGAGCAATATACAAAAAACAACTGTATTTCTATACACTAACAATGTATATACACTCTGAAAGTGAAATTTTAAAAATGATTCCATTTATACAGCCATCAAAAAGCAAAAAAAAATACACTGTAATAAATTTAACAAGGAGGTGTAAGTTGTGTTCCCTGAGAACTGGGACAAAGTGAGAGAGTGGCATGGACATATATACACTACCAAAGGTAAAGTAGATAGCTAGTGGGAAGCAGCCGCATAGCACAGGGAGATCAGCTCGGTGCTTTGTGACCACCTAGAGGGGTGGGATAGGGAGGGTGGGAGTGAGGGAGATGTAAGAGGGAAGAGATATGGGGACATATGTACATGTATAACTTATTCACTTTGTTATAAAGCAGAAACTATTGTTATAAAGCAGAAACTGACACACCATTGTTAAAGCAATTGTACTCCAATAAAGATGTTTAAAAAAGAAAACGAAAACACAGTTGAAAGAAATTTTAAAAGACGTAAATCAATGGAAACACACCCCATGTTCACGGATCAGAATTCTTAACATTGGTAAGACAGCAATATTTCTCAAATTGATCTGGAGATTCAACACGATCCCTATCGAAAGGCTGGTTCAAAAGACAGGTTGTCAAAGCCCACAGTGTACAACACAGTCAACTCTACCATAGACTACGGACTTTAGTTAATAATAATAAATCAATATTGGCTAATCAGCTAACAGATACATCACACTAATGCAAGACGTTAATAATATTATGAGAAAACTCGGGGCTATGGGTATGGAAACTCTACTTTCTGCTCAATTTTTCTGTAACCTAAAACTGCTTCCCCAAAATAAAGACTATTAATTTTTTAAAAGTCAAACGAGGTCAATTATAAAAAATAAAATAATAATCATAAAGCCTAACATGGAGACGAAGAAACAAATCTTTAAAGTTCATGAAGCACTCGGAATTCTGCTGACACCGGAAAGCCAACTGACGTTTTGTTGAGAAGAGCAGCTGTTCCCCTGTGGTGTTCAAATAAACTCTGGACAACTTTCTGATAACCTCTCATTTGGCTGCTCCCGAAACAATTGTGTGTACAGTAAATACCGAGACTCTACTGCTGGCGAAGCTCTGAAATTATCTCTCTTATCTGCAATTAACTATACATTCTGGAAAGCCTCCCTTTCTTTCAGACTCAAAAGGCAAGTAATTGAATTACATACAGTTCTAAAAATGTTCCTGTTTCTCCTTTGTTAAATAACAGCTCTCTGTGCTGGTCTCTCCCCAAGCCAGCAGAATTCCTAATTCCCCATCTCTTCTACTCCCACAGAAATTAGTTCTTACCTCTAGGGATACATTTTTCACACTGTGGGTCAGCTAACCTAATACTGATCTGGCTTAGCACTGCAAAGCCCGAGGGCAGGGACTATGCCACAGTCATTTCATGCTAAGACCTCCTACCTGGAAGGGTGTTTTCAGATGTAAGCGACGGACACCTAATTCAAACTAAATAGCTAACCTGCCTGGAGAGTGAAACTGGAGTTGCTGGCTTTAGGGGCTGCTGAATCCAGGGCCATAAGTTGTGGGTGTAGGGTGGGTGTATGTGTGCATGTGTCCCCCTCATCCCCATTCCTTTCCCTCCATCTCCCTGCTCTGATTTCCTCTGTGTTGACTTCATTCTCAGAAAGGTTTTCCCTACGTGGTAGAAAAGAGGGTCACTAGTAGCTCCGGCTTAACAAACCCACAGAAAGGAAAAACCTTTTTGCAACCGTTTCATAACTCCATAACGGACCCTTGTGACCCTGACTAGCCAAGCTGATGTCACATGCCCATGAAAGAGGCAGTGGAGTCATCTCCTCTAACTATATGGGCTGAGAACAAAGCAAGGGTGACTGACAGCCCGGGGAAATCCGGGTGATTTATTGAAAGGAGGAGGAAAGGGATGCTGGGTGGGCAAAGCCAAGAGACTTCACTACCTCACAGGCTCTTAGGACGGCCGACTCCCTCCCTTTTGCTGAGTATTTATCCACTGCTTATTACGTGTAATGCTGAGTTAACCACCGAATATTCAACAGAAAGTGTTTGCAGTGCCTGTCCCTGTATGATATTCTTTCTCAGAATGAATTCTTTGCCACCTTACTGCCACATGTGAGGTTGTTTATGCAGTTTCCTGCTCCTGGTCCACAGTGAGGCTATGTGGCATTTAGTCACATTCCAATTATTTTCAGGACATTTCTTCTCCTCCGTCCTATGTATCTTAATGGCAAGTGCACACACTGCTGAAAATGAATGTGTTGCTAGCTTTCGTTTGGGGGGAGATAAAAGTAAGTAAAAACTTGCCAAGCAAACCGAAGGAGCACACACACAGAAGAACCCCTCCCCCTCAAAAATTTGGCAAGTCTTCACAATCGACCCTTCTTAGCGTGGAAACACAAATGAGGGCAAGTCTCTGAAAGTACAATCCCAGGCTTTCTCGAGGACACGGCTTTCTCTCCAAAATAAAGCCAAGATCATGGAGTGATCATGGGTGACCTCTGGCTGTGGCTTCCTACACGTTTGCTTAAGCTTAAGATCCTCCTCTCTTTTCTGAGAGAGAGGATGGGACAGAGGAGAGGAACAAGGAAGGGAAAGAAAGGAAGACCACACAATACACTGTACACAGGAGTCTGTCAGGCTATACCTGCCATCTGTACAATGCTAGGCATCTCTCAAATAACTGGGAATGTTTATTTGGGACTGTCTCAAAAACACTCCGTGGAATGAACACCACCTTCCCCATCTGACCCGGTCCCTTTTACCCAGCCTCTCTTATCTGATACCAACCTGATTTTGCTTAAGTTATCGTCTGTCTCAGGCTTTCACAGGAGCTTTCTTTTATGGATTTTCCATCCAGCAAATGTTTCTGTTCCACGGCTGGGCAGAGCCGACCACAGCATGCTTGGCTACAGACAGCAGCTGCTCACCCCACGGCAGCTCCGACCTGGAGGGGCGAAGGCCGGAAGCCATTAGAGGGATTCACAGGCACAAACTCTCTCTCTCTCTCAGGAGTGTATGTTTGGCAAGCTAATCCCCAGCATCTTCCAAACGTTTAAACTCATTAATGAACAGAGACGACAGTTTATAAGGTGTTCTAAAGACAAGTTTGCGCTATTCTGAGGGGAGGACTGAAGTATTTAATCATTACTGAAAAGGTCTGGCCAAACACTTATGCTCTGTTTGCGGAAAATTTAAAAGCCAGATGTTTTAATTAACCACAGAAAACACGAGCTACAACTAAAATTTCATGAACACACTCATCTGCCCTGTGGAAAACCACAGGAATGTTCTGGCAAGGCTCAGTCTGGATTCTTGGGACACAGAGGGCTGGAATCTTTCCCCTTAGGAACCCGAACAGAAAATTAATTTGCTCAATATGTTTAAAAAAGTAAAATGAAACCCTGATTTAATCTCAGTCAAATACAAAAACATTTTAGGACTTCAAAGGGCACTACCAAAAGACACATAAGGGAAAGGTCATAAAAAATTCCAACGTGGTTCAGGATTTAGAATGTATTTTCAAGGCAAAGTGAATAGTGTAACAGAAAATTTTATAGGCTAAATAATCCAAAGGGGAAACTAATCATCTTTCATTTCCTAATAGAGGAAAATGATATATGAAAACCCAATATTCAAGTGAATCATAAATATTATCAAATGTATAATATATTCAGGCAAAAGGAATCACTTAACTATACTACTTCATGCCAAACCTGTGGCCTGGCCCACACTAGCTACTATGCTTCAGCCTGAAGAATCAAGGCATTCAGAAAAACTGTTAAAATAACTTAAGTTCACTGACATTGCAGCTAGCGATTTAGAAACAGAAAACTCAAATGAGGGAGCCCTATAAAAGCAATTAGTGAACAATTAAGAATAGCTTAAGAAGTCTTCGTTAATTATAGCAATAGTTATGACATCAATATATGCCACATATTGAAAGCCTGTTCAAGAGGGAATGAGACATATGTTATTTTCAGATACTAGGTCCACAATTCTATTTCTGTTAAGTCAAAGCAGACCCCGTCACAAGTGTGCCAAGCATAATATTACATTAATCTCCACCTTCATTTGAACCTCTGTCACAAAAATCATTTTGAAAGGAACACGGCAGGAAAAAAGCAAGCTATCAAGTTATGTACCTGTGGTATAATCCCAGTTTTGTTCTACAAACTGAGTGCATACAATCTAAAGACTCCAAATTACGCACAATAATAGCTATTTCTTGGTCATGGAATTAGAAATATTTGTGTTTACATCTCAGTATTTTCCAAGTTTTCTACAATTAATACATATTGTTTGTAGAATTAGGATATTTTTAAATAAGGTTTTTCTTACTTTTTTTTATTTTTTGCGGTTCGCGGGCCTTTCACTGTTGTGGCCTCTCCCGTTGCGGAGCACAGGCTCCGGACGCACAGGCTCAGCGGCCATGGCTCACGGGCCCAGCCGCTCCGCGGCATGTGGGATCTTCCCAGACCAGGGCACGAACCCGTGTCCCCTGCATTGGCAGGCGGACTCTCAACCACTGCGCCACCAGGGAAGCCCCAAGGTTTTTCTTATTAAACAGTATGGGAATGCAAATCAGAAATGGGATATCGATATACTATATTAGCCTGATCTGTGAGTTTCCTCTTATCTGAACAGTAAGAGCTAAAATTTAAAAGTCTTCATTTATCCGAACTCTGTAATTCTTCATTTAGAAGTTCAAAACCCGAGTGTCCAATAACACTCCCAGGGCTGAACGACTACTTTTCCAGAAACAAGAAATCTTGTTATTTTGCAAACTTGTCACAAAGAAACAGGAAGACCCAGAGTTATTCCTCTCCCTTAACTAATGCATCCAAACTTCTCTATCACTAGCCATGCCATACAACTGTCACTTAATTAAAAAGAGTGCCTCCCAGGGCTTCCCTGGTGGCACAGTGGTTGAGAGTCCACCTGCCGATGCAGGGGACACGGGTTCGTGCCCCGGTCCGGCTAGGCCCGTGAGCCATGGCCGCTGAGCCTGTGCGTCCGGAGCCTGTGCTCCACGACGGGAGAGGCCACAACAGTGAGAGGCCCGCATACCACAAAAAAAAAAAAAAAAAAAAAAAGAGTACCTCCTGGTGTTACTTATGATTTCACAGGGGCAGAGCCCTTAGTGAACACTGCCACACTCCATTTCTGATACTCCTAGCATCTCAGAAAACACAAAACACAATGGTAGAATCTTAACACTAGGGTACTTGGCAGTCCATCATTCTAAGAAGCCAACCTCCTCAGTTTACAAATGAGGACACTGTCACCCAGAGAGGTCAAATGTCTCTCCCAAGGCCACACAGTTGGTGGGGCAGGGATGAGAGTCCAGATCGCCTGGCTCCACTGTGACCAAGTGCTCTTTCCGCCACTACAACATCTCAGCATGCACTCCTCGAAATACAAGTTCGTATGAACCACCAGCACATGTTAAATTCATAATCAGCAAAACCAGTAGAACGAGACAGAAATTTATTCCATCAAAAATGAAATGCATGCAGGAAAAAAACCAGAGACTCAAAGGCTGCCTAAAATAGACGAGGCTCTGCCCAGAACCCGTTCCGTCGGAGAAACAATGGTTGCAGTGTGCTTGGGCAGCAGGTGTCTTGAACAGAAACCGCCTGTCACGCTGAAAGCTTTTTGGTCCTAGTACTTGCCCTGCTGATGACAGCACAGTCCCACTGCTCAAAGCAGGACGAGAGGTTTTCAACAAGAGAAAATGACACTGGCACCTGTGAGCCACCTGTAAGAGAGAGGAGGGATGCATGCTTGCCCCAGTGCTGGAAGTAAATGATCTACTAAATGGCCAGGCATCAAGTCTGAGCCTCTTCCTTCCTAAACAACTCAAGTTTTAGGGGAGAGATATTATTGATTCCAAAAAGTAAGAAACAGAGTGGGGATCATTTTGTAAAGTACAGAAACAGTGAATCACTACGTTGTGTACCTGGAACTAACAGTTTTATAGGTCAGTTATACTTCAATAAAACATTGTTAAAAGGAAAAAAAGAAAGGGAGGGAGGGCGGGAGGAGAAATAAAAAAGGAAAGAAAGGAAAAGAAGAGAGTCACTAAAAACTAAAATAAAATAATCCTAATGCTTCTTATCTTACGCCTGCTACAAGCTTGGGGATGAGCAGGACTTTTCTCTCTTCCTCTAAGTGATGTACAGGAACACTGCTCACCTCCACTTCTTTCTCAGCGTTTACCTACAGCGTCCATGCCACACCAGTCAGAAACCTACGAGTCCCACAAAATGCAAACAGCCTGACGAGCAAGGGAGACGAGAGGACAGATGGCAGTGACAAACTCAGAAACACTCCCTGAAAAGCCTTCACTGAGTTCCCTCTGTCACCCCTTGCCTACTGTGCAGCAGGGCCACAAAGGCAGGAACTGTGAAGCCACTAATAAAAAAGCCACATCCAGGGATGACGTGAGCTCCCTTTGTGAGTGCCAGGACCAATACAATGGCTCCGTCCCGCCTCATCTCAGGAGTCAGGCACCCTCGAAAAAGAAAACACGAATTTTTTCCACCCCAAACTGCTCCTAAAGTCCCCACCATCTCTTTCCACGGCTGGATCCTGAAGGAAAGACAATATCGACAGTGTATTCATTCTTTTCTGTGCCTCAGATCGGACGCTAAAGGTTAATGTCCACAGATGGCAAAAGGAATCAGATTCTTGTTGCTATTTCACAGTGAAATCAAAGCTTGGTGGTGAGTATTGTGCAAGGAACTCTTTAAAGTCATTTGTAAGGTAATGGCAGGAAGTTTAAATTTAGCAGTCTGGTAGAATAAACTCTGACCTGCCAATCAATTTGGCCGTAATCTTGCTGAAGTCAGCACATTATCTTTCTCAATAGAGACTAAACAAATTAGAATTCGATCGGATGCACTGATTTTGAAATCCTTTCTTACTTGGAACCTTAGCTGTGTGTCGTCTGGTTCTTTAGCTTCAGTGAACGCCTTTGGCAAAACATACCCCCAGACACTGCCACCATCGGAGAATCTTAAACGGATGGCCAGCATTTTTTTTTTTTCCTATTTTAACATCAAAGGGAAAGTTTCTCCTTCTTGAGCCTGATTCTAGAAATATCAGCCAAGCCAATTCAATACTTCTGAAATTTCTCTCTCAAAATGATCAGGCAGGAATATGTCAGAGAACATTCCTCTCATGGCACTGGAAATTGGATTTTAAAATCTTAGATTGAAAGTACTGATAATTTCACGTCTTAAAATGTTTGGGACAGGGCTGGGTTTGTTTTAAATTACCCATCACCAGAAACTGAAAAGAATCTATTATAAGTAAGCAAAACTGCCACCCAACAAAGTTTGTGGAGACGTGACGACAATCTGGAAAAGGTTTCACCTAGTAATGTCCCGTGTCATGCTCTCAAGTAAAGGGGGTTTCAACAGTTGGGGGAGGTGGGGAAGGAATTTATGCTTTCTAATGTTTTAAAGGCTGTTCCGGAAAGAACAAGGGACAAAGAAATCAGCAGACATAGAGGTTGTGGTCCCAGCTCTGCTACTTATGACCCAAGGCTTTCTGGAATAACTCATTTACACTCTTTAACCTTAGTTCCATCATTTGTAAAACAGCCAGCTTCATGGGATTGTCAACCAATGAAACCAAATATAAAGGCATTACAGCAATTTTTTAAGCTTTATGTACTCATTCAACAAATATTTACTTAAGAAACTACAAAGCTGCCAGATACAGCACTGTGGATACAACCATGAACATGAGACCCAGTCCCCTCCTGCAAGGACCTAAGTGAGGGGACTCAGTGTGATTTGCGAGAGGCACAGGGGGCCATGGGAACGTGCAGGCAGCCTCTAATCCGAATACCAGACAAATTTCAGGTATTGTTACCTTCACAAGCCCTTGAGGAAGTTTTTCGGTGAGAAGTGGTAGATGTGGTTTTTAGTTTGGGTTGGTTAATTATTACCTCATTCACTTCGTACAGTTTTATTAAACACTCACTATGTGCCAAGCGCTATTCTAGGCGCTGGGGGTTTAGCACTGAACAAAATTTCTGCCCTAATGAAGCTGACATTTCCTCATCCAAATGAAATGCAAAATACATGAACTAAACAGATTTAACTAGCAAGGCTACTTCTGCTGCAATACAATGCTTTTTTTTTTTTTCACCAAAATATCCCCACACAAAAGTTAAAAGGAATATTCTAATTGATCTAAATACAGTAAATACTTTATTTCTTAAATCTCCCAGGCTACATTTTACAGTATACCAAGTGACTGCCATCATATGAAAGGCACTCTTAGGTCTGAGGGATTAAATTTGCATATTTTGGCACGGAGAACACTCCCACATCTTGCCCCCCTCCCAAGGAAAAAGAACAAATGCTGGAATCTATCCAAACACAACCTCAGTTTTAACAGGGGGAATATAAGTTATTTTAGAAGCATTTCCTGTAGTCATTTTTTTCCAAGGATAAAAAAAGTTGAATTATTTAGCGTAACCTGAAGTTCAATTTTAACATGCCAAATGTCTGCCTTCACAAAGTTTCTTTTAAAAATCTATTTAGGACTTCCCTGGTGGCGCAGTGGTTGAGAGTCCGCCTGCCGATGCAGGGGACGCGGGTTCGTGCCCCGGTCCGGGAAGATCCCACATGCCGCGGAGCGGCTGGGCCCGTGAGCCATGGCCACTGAGCCTGCGCGTCCGGAGCCTGTGCTCTGCAGCGGGAGAGGCCACAACAGTGAGAGGCCCGTGTACCGCAAAAAAAAATAAAATAAAATCTACTTAAAAGAGATTGTGGGGGAGGTGCTGAGAACTAGGCTGTCCAGGAAATAAGTCAACCCAACTGTCTAAAAATTCAATATGGGATGATGGGGAGGTAGATGAGGAAAGGAAGAGAAAGAGAAAGGAAGGTACAGGAGTGAAGAGTCACACAATGATCTCTTGGATTAAACACCTGAAAGCTCACATACTCAACCCATACCAAGAGCCAATGTTCAAAATACTGTAGAGCAAAGAAGAATGTAAATACGCAGGTAAAAAAATGACCAAAATGCTACTCAGCCCAAGAGCAAGGGTTCCTAAACCTGGAGTTCCTATCAAAAAATACAAAGTCCAGAGCCCAGGTGCTCTGATGTACTAGGTCTGGGGTAGTGTTCACGAATCTTTATTTTTCTAACTGGCCCCAAATGATGCGGATGCACATCATTCCCACAGCTGGGAACCACTGATACAGTGTATTTCCTTATTGAAAAAAGTACTGGAATGTTTTTATTATCATAATGAATAACTGTTTTGCTAAGTTCTTCCTATTACTCTTCACATCCATCCTGAAGTAGGAACTATTATTATGCCTATTTTTAAATGGGGAAACTTGAAGCATGAAGCGGTCAAATAACTTGACTGATGTTACACAGCTTTTAAATCAAGAATCTGGGATTTCTGCCCAAGTCTTATCTGCTGCATATTTTCTTAGCACTCTGACCTGGTGAACTGTAGCAAGCTAAATCTGTTTCCCACTCTGTAGTCTAAGGACGGCGTATGATTAATCATCTTAATAATATACCATAGGCATTAATGCAGAACTTAAATCCCAAAATTCAGTAATAAACTGTATAACCTGAGATAATGTTGGAAAAATCATAGATAAAGTGTGGTCTACTCAGAGCATTAGGGAGGTGTCTGGTCAGGTATGCAGTTATTTTAACTGCCTTCCCTTCCAACTTAAGATCAGTAGAAGTATGCTTCTGATCTTAGGGAACACATGCTCCTTCACCAACATCAGCCCTTTACCTAGAAAAAAGCTGGACACAGTGAAGTCGGCCTCATTAGGAGTTACTGCCAAGGGCTTCACACCTCCTCACAATTTCACGCTGTTGTTAGTATTACTCCTAGACCGTCTCAGCCTAGACCGTCTCAGCCTACTACTCTGATGTGCCAATTACTCGTCCTTTGAGGCCCAGCCCAAACATCACCTCCTTCATGAAGCCTTCTCAGATGCTCTGGCGGAAATAATCACTGATGCCTTTGTGATTCTCAGTGCTTCTCCTATCACATAGGGCGGGCTGATGCTTATTCAGGAATACATATGCCTCATCTTAACAGAGTCCTTGCAGCATCTCACCTCCTTACCCTTTGTTCTCAGGTGGCCTCAGTTCTCTCTGGTTCTTCCCCACCTCTCTGAAAGTTCTTTCTCGGGCTCCTTCTTAGGCTCCTTTCTATATGACCACTAGAATATCAATGGTGTTCACCAAGGCTTCATCCTGACTCTCCTCACACTTCATACAAACTTTCTGGGTGACTTCGACCACGACGCCAAGTCCAGCTACCAGGATAGTCTGAAGACGCCCATCCGATACATCACCCATTCATTCATCAAACATTTATTGAGACACGCTCTATGCCAAGTACACACCATGCTTTCTCTCTCTTGACTATTCTATGTCCAACCTACTTGGATCTCAATTCCTGGTTCATTCATGCTCCAACTCCATATTGCATCCATTCTAAGAGGCACATTTCTTCCATTTTCACACAGGTAATATGGAGATGTGCCTTACAAAAACGGCATCTTAAACATCTTTGGCAACGTTTTTCTTAAAATCTTACACACATAGTATAACGGTGGCTCTTATCAACAGTGGCAACTTAAATCAATGAACCGCAGAGATTATCTTAGTGTATTTCCCTTCCATTATTCCACAACAGAGCTATCCAACAGAACTTTCTTCGACGATGGCAATGTGCCGTATTTGTGTTGTTCAATATAGTAGTTACTACCCACGTGTGCCTTGAAATTTGGCTAATATGACTGAGGAACTAAATTTAATTTTAATGAGATTTATCTACAAGTTTACCAATTTCTTTATCATTCCTTTTCGCATTTCAGACTTTCCTTCTGGAATGACTTTCTTCTCCATGAAGCACATCCTTTACGAAGTTTCTTAGTAAAGGTCGGCTGTGGTAAGGTTTAATTTTTTTGGAAAGCATATTTTGCCTTTTTCTTGAATGACAGTTTTGCTGATATACAACCAATAGTATTTTCTTTTAGCATTTTGAAAATATTTTTCCAGCTTCCATTATTGCTGAGAATTCAGCTGTCAGTCTATTATTCCCTTGATTAACAATCTATCTTTCTTTTCTGGGTATGCTTAAAATCATCTTTCTTATTTTGGTGTATTTAAGTTTTCCTATGTCTAGATGTGGATTTCTCTTTGTTTATCCTATTGGTATATGCTGTGCTTCCCCCCTTATCTTGTCCATAAATTACTAAGATTTAAGGAACACCGGTCATTTATGTTCTTCATGAACTCTCTCTGGAAATTATTTGTACACTAGATTCTCAAATATTACTTCCCTCTATTTCCTCTATCATCTTTCTGGGACTCTGAACAGATCTCATCATAGGCTTTATAGTCTTCAAACACACCTTCATGTTTTTCTTTTTATTTCTATGTTACATTCTCGTTATTTTCTTCAAATCTTTTTTCCTAGTTCATGAATTGCTTCTTTAGCTGTTGCCAATCTAATTTATTGAGTTTTTATGTCAACAGTTATAATTTTTTCCCTTAGGTTTTGTTCTTGCTTTTTTCCCCTAATCTGCCTGGTTAATTTTTTTCCAGTAACAACCAAACACCTAGATTTATGTTGCCCTTGTACACACACACCCTTTATTGAGATATAACTGACATACAACATTGTATTAAAGTGTACAACATAATTTGATCTATGTATATATTGCAAAATGATTACCACAGTAAGTTTAATTAACATCAAATACCTCACACAGTTACAGTTCTTTCCTTATGATTAGAACTTTGACTATCTACTCTCTTAGCAACTTTCAAATATACGATACAGTTTTATTAAGTATAGTCACCATGTTGTACATTATCTACCCAGAACTTATTTTTCTTGTAACTGGAAGTTTGTATCTTGACTACCTTCATCCATTTCCTCCATCCCCCACCTCTGGCAACAATTAATCTGCTCTGTTTCTATGAGTCTGGGATTTTTTGTAGATTCCACGTATCAGTGAGATCATACAGTGTTTGTCTTTGACTTACTTCACTTAGCACAATGCCTTCAAGGTCCATCCATGTTGTCACAAATGGCAGAATTTCCTTCTTTTTTATGGCTGAATAATATGCCTGGTCATTTTTTTAAAAAATATTTATTTATTTATTTGGCTGCACTGGGTCTTAGTTGCGGCACATAGGATCTTCACTGCAGCATGCGGGAACTTTAGTTGCGGCATGTGGGATCTAGTTCCCTGACCAGGGATGGAACCTAGGCCCCCTGCATTGGGAATGCGGAGTCTTAGCCACTGGACCACCAGGGAAGTCTCCATTTTTTTTTTTTTTTTTTGATTGAAGTATAGTTGATTTACAATGTTTTGTTAATTTCAGGTATACAGCAAAGTGATTCAGTTATACATATATATGTATATATCTATATTCTTTTTTTCACTTCTTTTCCATTATTGTTTACTACGAGACACTGAATATATTTCCCTATGCTATCCAGTAAATCCTTGTTGTTTATCCATTTTATAAATGGTAATGTGCATCCCATACTCCCAATTTATCCTTCCCCCACCGCCTTTCCCCAAGCCTGGTCAATTTTTATCTTATGCTCTCTGCACTTATGTGTGATTATATATTTTATTTCTTAAAGCATTTCAAAATGGTTATTTTATATTCTGTATCAGATAATTTTAATATCTAAAGTCCTCAGGGTTAAGCCTATTGTTCTTTGTTTGTTTCTGATGACCCTCACTCCTGGTGGCTCGTTTTCTAGTAGGGTTAGAAATCTTTGATCCTCAACTCTTATTTGGTTGATCTTAGGAGAATCCTAAGGTCTAAAGTAGGCATGCCTTCCTCCAGAAAGGATTTGCATTAGCTTCTGCCAAAAGCCAATGGGCTCTATCTTCTTTTACAGGTCCTAATCGAATGCAGGCTCTTCTAACATTGCCACTCACCCAAGGCTTAGTCTCCAACCACACTGGTGAAGGCAACCCGTCTTCTGTGTTTGTTTACACAGAAAGCTCCCAGCTTGGGTTTTACCTTACTAATTCATGGTTGACACTTTGGAGATGTCTTAGTTCCTGTGATCCCAAAAGTGCATTAAAAAATGTTTTATCCAGATTACAATGCTTTAGTGAGGAAGTGCGTTTGAGTATCCAGTCCACCACACTGCTAGAAACCTGCATCTCAAACTAATCATCTTGTCTCAAAACCTACTTTTTCTCCTTTGTTTCCACATTTTACTGAATGACACCATTCACTCTCACCCAAATCTGAAACCCAGTAAAGCAAGTACCAATGACCCTACTCTTTCCTCCACTACCCACCCCAATGCAACGAGGCACCAAGTCCCAACTTCTGGCTTGATCAAAAGTGGGTTTGCTTTTCTGTTTCTAATCATCATGGCACCTAGTAGTATGAATTTAATCATCAAGGACAAGGAAGAAAAATAAATGAAGCTAAATTAAAACCAAAATCATACGTTCTGGCCAAATGAAGGTGCTTTATATGAAGGAAGGTTTGAATATAGGGAAATAGAAGGAGAAATGAACTGGGACTTTGGCTGTCAGAACCACGATCACATTTCCAAGGAGAGGTTTAATTTTAGCCCAGAAGATTATCTGTCGTGATAAATTGATGTTAATTTGAATGTTATTGGTTTTGCTTGAATTTACTCTATAAATTTGTCATTGTTTTATAGTTATATAAGAGCTGGAAGCATAAGGAGTTTATACCTAGTTTTATGTTCAGGCATATTTAAGCTACTTCATAATAAAAATATTTATGTTAGTACTGGGAATTTGTGAGAAAGTTTTCCTTTAAATAAAGAGGTCCATAAATTACTGAGATTTAAGGAACACTGGTCTTTATATACTTCGCCACCCCTTTGATACATTCATCATTCTCTCCATAAATGAACAGAGAGAAATGGAATACAACAGCACCAGCAAGAAATCATTTTCTAAGCTCCAATTCCTCCCCTAAGTCTCCAAGTGTTTGAATCAGCTCAATACTGATGAATCTTTTAAGGCAGCACACTTTCTTTCCTCCAACAGTGGCAGTTTCTAATAGATAAGAAATATGCTTCTAATATATAGACGCACTGCTCAGCCCAGCTCCAACCACCACCCATTCCTACTAGACTGTATAAAATGGCACAAACCTACCTAGCAACCGTAGAGCAAATGCAATGTGTCAAACAAAGGCTAGTCCTTGCCTAAGGAAGTCCCTTTCCTGGTTGGGTTTCAATAACTGGGAATTGGGGTGAGTACAGCATTGTTGTTCTGAATGAGTACAAGAAACTCCCAATCATTTCTTTTTAACTTCTGTATTCTTATTCTTTATGGATTGATGGACTGTAGTTCTTTCAACCTCTAGATAGTTCATTTTAAACGTTCCCCTACAGGGCTTCCCTGGTGGCACAGTAGTTAAGAATCCACCTGCCGGTGCAGGGGACATGAGTTCAAACCCTGGTCCAGGAAGATCCCACATGCTGCGGAGCAACTAAGCCCGTGCGCCACAACTACTGAGGCTGTACTCTAGAGCCCATGAGCCACAAATACTGAGCCCACATGCCACAACTACTGAAGGCCGCGTGCCTAGAGCCCGTGCTCCACAACAAGAGAAGCCACCACAATGAGAAGCCCACGCACCACAACGAAGGAGTAGCCCCCGCTCGCTGAAACTAGAGAAAGCCCACGCACAGCAACGAGGACCCAGCGCAGCAATAATTAAATAAATTTACTTTTTAAAAAAAATAATAATTAAAAAAAAAAGTCCCCCTACCAAGAAAAAAACTCTCTCTCCAACATACTGGCCCATGTGTCGACATCTTGTATTTCTCTTCCCACAGAGTCTGACCCAGTAGGAACCAGCAGGGAGGTCATAGCATATCCATCCAATCCCTTACTCAACAGAGGAGCACACCAGAGCCCAGAATGTTGAAAGGCTTACCCAGGGTCACACAGCTGATGGGCAGAGACCAGAACCCGGCTCTACCCAGTTGTGCCACCCAATCCAAGTCTGTGAGTCATCTGATTCATTTTAAATCATAAGTAGTTTGAACTAGGACTTCAAATTGATGCCTCTGGTCATCATTAAAATTTTTTTTAAAGTCAAGTAATTTGATATTTTGCTAATAATAATTTAAGGATATCCACAGTGTATGAAACAGCTCATGTTTCAATAAAAATCTAATGAAAGTTTCTAAATTCTAAACCCTAAGTCCAGGATTCGTATTTGAAATTCGTAATTCCTATTACCCTTCAAGCATGTGGGAAAGGGGCTTTCACGGAACAGCACTCCTAAACGCTGGCCTAATAAATTATGTTGAGAGCGGCTGCTAAGAGTTTAAAAAACCAACTCAAAGCATAAATGGTGCTGCTACCCAAAGAACAGGTGAAATCACAAACTAGTACACGGTACGGCAGATTTCAGGCCCTCAAGAAATATTTGTTTAATTAAGAAGCAACTCCAGCTCTAGCTGGAAATCTATTTAACCACAGAAGTGAAATCATAATTAATATGATCACATCTAATTTTCCCCATGTTTGTTTCCTCAGGGCATCTGTAATGGCTGACGTGGAAATGGAACCGTAAGTATTATAGTAATAACATTTGTTGGAAAGCTCATCCTATATTTTCACAGCTCATACATTGATAGATATGGCTTTATTAATCCTTCACAGGCTTTTTCAAAGAAATCTCAACTATTAAAATTACATACTTTATCCACCTGAAACCAAGTAATACTGGCAAGCAAAACCTACTAGAAAGGACAAGTGGGAGAAAAGAAAAGGGGAGGAATAGGAATACAGTTAATTGAGGGGGAAAATTCAAGAGTAAACAATGCAGGAATTAAATGTAGCTAAAAATACAAACTGCTCCTTCATGGTCCAGATCCTGTATCATTTTAACAAAAGAGGGATAGAAATCCCCAAAAGACATTGTTCTGAAGGAAATCACCAGAGCCCCTGAGCACACTGAATCTCCCTGTGCTCTCTAAATCCATCACCAATCCAGCTTCATTCGTCCATCCATTCATTCATTCATTCATTCACTCATTCATTCCTTTTTCCTTTTTTCATTTCAGGATAACATTTAGCAGTGCTTATTTTATTCGCCGTATCCAAAAGTAAATCCTGATGTTATATTTGGAAGAGAGAAGAGAAAACTTTTATCTGCAAACTAATGTCTGCTGTGAAGCTGAGTACACAGTTTTAGGAAAGTATTAGGAAAGTTCACAGGCTTTGGAGTCTTGAGAGAAATGGGTTCAAATCCTGATTGCATCACTTATTATCTGTGTGACCTTGAGACTGGCTCATCATTTAACTTGCTGAGTCCATTTCCTCCTCTATAAAAAGGGGGCCATAACATCTACCTTCCAGATGGCATGAGGATGAGGGCTAGTGTCCTAAAGGACCTTAGCACTGTGGCCGACACCCAGCAAGTGGCTGTTTTTATTGTTCTTTCACACCTGCTGCATTTGTCTGAGGGCTCCACAACTTTCTCGGGCAGGTCGGTCTAAAGCACGTATGCCCCAGACTATCAAACACTCTGGCCCAGGCTGCAACGGCTCCCGCGTGAAAGCTGTCCTCCAAGACGGTCTAACGCCAGGCTTGTTAAAGCCGTGAGCCGGCAGGCCCTCGGGAACTGTGCTCCGCTCTCTTCCGAGTACAGACGAAATGAAAGCCACTCTCCTCAGGCTGTCTCAAAGGACCAGCCACCCTTGAAGGGCGTTCAGTCTAGCATTTTGGCTATAGTGAAAAAAGCCAAAGAAATGACCCCCAAATTCTCACCCCTGGAGCAAGCTAACGCCTACTGAAGAGTACGCGGGAGAGCGGAAGTTGCAAACATGCGAGGCGGGCTTGTCAATTTGCTCTACTGCCTTCATCCCCACCTGCCAGGACACACACCTGCTCCAACGTATGAATCTTACTGAAATCTGAACCAGGCCAGGATACTCCAAGAAATAACGCAGGGTCAGTAAAAAAAAAAAGAAGCTGCTGGTTCTTAGCAAATTTCCCCCAGCCCTTAAGTAAGAACTACACTCTCCAAAGCCCATTTCCAAGGCAATTCTATCTCTGATTAAGAGAGGAGGAAAACACGAGGGACGAGGGCACGGACTCCAAGGCCAGGTCGCTGGGGCTCAAAACCTGGCTCCACCCCATCCTGGCTGTGTGACCTCGGACGTGTCATGCAGAAGGGGCATAATGACAGCACGGAACTCGTAGGGCTGGTGTGAGAACCGAATGGATTAACAGTCACTCTGATTTGTCTAAAGCAGTGGCTCTAAGCCGGGCCGGCATCAGGAGCACCTAGGAACCTTTTCCAAAAGGTACATGTCTGGGCAGTAGGTCAGGTTTAGAGCCCAGAAGGTGTATTTTGACAAAGCAATGTCATTCC
This sequence comes from Globicephala melas, assembly GCF_963455315.2. NCBI lineage: Eukaryota > Metazoa > Chordata > Mammalia > Artiodactyla > Delphinidae > Globicephala > Globicephala melas. Next base: position 65,163,275 of record NC_083318.1, read on the forward strand.
CATGCCCACCCGGAGGTTAGACACTGGCTGAAAGCAAGTCCCAACTCTACCAGACCAGCCTTTCTTGGCAGGGTGGGGTGTTTCGAAGCTACCACTGCCCACCAAATGCCTCTGCAACCTGTGTGCTGCGGCCCGAAATCCCTTTAGCAGGAGCCCTCCACTGCACGACTCAGAAACACATTTTAAACCCGAAAAGGAGCCAACATTGGGTGTCATGCCCTTCATACCTATGTCCCGCTCCTCTAGGTCATCCCATGGCACAGCTCCTGTAAAAAGGAGGAAACCGAAGAGCAGAGAGGTTCAGCAGCACAGCCGAGAAGGTTCTATAGTACAGTGGGCATATCTGCCCACTGCGCCACACTGCCTCCTGGCCTATCACCTGCACTCAGGAGCCCTGGACACGGTTCTAAATCAAGGACAGGGCTTCCCTGGTGGCGCAGTGGTTGAGTGTCCGCCTGCCGATGCAGGGGACATGAGTTCGTGCCCCGGTCCGGGAAGATCCCACATGCCGCGGAGCGGCTCGGCCCGTGAGCCATGGCCGCTGAGGCTGCGCGTCCGGAGCCTGTGCTCTGCAACGGGAGAGGTCGCAACAGTGAGAGGCCCGCGTACCCCAAATAAATAAATAAATAATAAATAAATCAAGGACAATGAAAGTGGACTGAAGGAGAAGCTCCAGACACACACCCCACCCCACCCCCAGGTCCTCTCCGGTGGTACTGAACCAAGAATAAGCTGGAGTATAAAGATACAGAAAGGAGTCCTCCACTCACCCTTTGCCTCTTCCTCCAGGAGAGGATTTTAGGGCAATTCTCAAACTCACCAAGCCTTGATGCTATAGCTATAAATAGAATTTATTAGCCTTAAATCTCTCCCCTCCTTCTCTCTCTTTTTCCTAGGCAAAAGGAAAGGAATAGATGAATTAACGGAAATAGATAAAAATGGAGAAGATGACCTGATCTACCTCAAAAAAACAAACAAACCACTATACTGTGAAGCTCAATAAGATCACAATATCCACAGTAATATTAGCTAATGTTTATTAAATTTAATCAGTACCAAGAACACATCATCTCCCGCCAAGCCCTAGAGATTTCCATTTTTCAGATGAGAAAACTGAGGTAGGAAAAGGTAAAAATAACTTGTCCAAAGACAGACAGTTTGTCAATGGAAATTCAAACCAGGTTAAAATCTAGCCATCTCAACTCTTTTTATTTTTTTTATTTTTTTAACATCTTTATTGGGGTATAATTGCTTTACAATGGTGTGTTAGTTTCTGCTTTATAACAAAGTGAATCAGTTATACATATACATATGTTCCCATATGTCTTCCCTCTTGCGTCTCCCTTCCACCCTCCCTATCCCACCCCTCTAGGTGGTCACAGAGCACCGAGCTGATCTCCCTGTGCTACGCTGCTTCCCACTAGTTACCTATTTTACATTTGGTAGTGTATACATGTCCATGCCACTCTCTCACTTCGTCACAGCTTACCCTTCCCCCTCCCCATGTCCTCAAGTCCATTCTCTACATCTGCGTCTTTATTCCTGTCCTGGCCCTAGGTTCTTCAGAACCTTTTTTTTTTTTTTTTTTAGATTCCATACATATGTGTTAGCATACGGTATTTCTTTTTCTCTTTCTGACTTACTTCACTCTGTATGACAGACTCTAGGTCCATCCCCCTTGCTACAAATAACTCAATTTCATTTCTTTTTATTAGCCTTCTCAACTCTTAAGTCTAGTATGTTATTTTCTCTATAAAATCTTTATGTAATCTGTCAAATCTTATAGAGATATTATTTTCCTTGTTATTAGGAAATTTCCATGAGCTGTAAAGTGCCTCAAAGGTGCAGAAAAAGCAAAGGGATGTGGATAATCTATAAACTGGAATCTCATCCCTGGAATAAATACGAGAAGCTTGTAAACCTATTTTCAGCGTAATGAACAGAAAATAAATTGACGCATCCAAAGAAAATGAAGGCAATGAAGAAATAACACTAAGGAGGAAAGCAATAGGCTTAAGGGCAAAAAAAAAAAAAACCAAAAAATCACAGGATGATACTTTGTGGGTGCCGGAGAAACAATGCTATTTATTGGGAAACATAAAGGATGAAAACAAGGATGGAGAAGTAATTCACACAACTGTGATGCACTGATCCAGGGCCTGGAGCAAGCGGGCTGGAAGGAACGGGCAGGGGCCTCCCAGGTGCTGCCGGCCTGGATGGGGAGGACAAGGGTCTGAGATCACGAGGCCTTAGAAAGGAAGTGACAGAATCCCTGCTGCTTAAGCGATTAGTCAGAGTGCCCAAGAACACCACGCTTCCTCCCTGCCCTACAAATGCTAGGGTATTCCAGACTTTCCTTCTCAACACAGGGGATGATTTTTTGTAAATACTAGATAGATCAGAAAGACTGCACCCTAGTCATCAGTGAGGATGCCAAACGAGACTTCAGGAAGCTGAACACAGCCACAGAAATAACCAGCAGCCAGGGGACCGGATTCCAGAGGTGGCTCCACTAACTATGCCCTCAGCCAAATCCTTCAGCAACTCAGCCCATCAACAGCCAAGTGACAGGCAGTGCAGACAGGATAACCTCTAAGAGGCAATCCTGGTCACTAGCTCCCTTCCCAGGTTACCCTGTTCTCGCTCTCATGTCCCATAGACTATGGTGAGCTCTCCAACGTGCTTCTAACCCCGAGAGAGAGAAGGAAGCAACTGAGGATAACAAACGTACTTAAGCCTCAACGAGCCTATAAGAATTAGAAATCCAAAATACAAGCAGCACTAGTGGAGCCAATGAGAATATCTGCCATTTATTGAGCCATTATTATGTGCCAGGCACCGTTCAAAGCACTCCGCATGTACTGGCTTATTTAATCCTCACAACAACCCTCTAAGGAAGGTAGGTTAAGTCACCTGTCCGGGGGGACACAGCCTGTAGTTAAGCGGGGACTGGAACCTGGCCTCCAGAGCCTGAGCTCTTCTTAATCACTACAAACACAGCATCAACTTTGTGGATAAGACCTCCCAGCTCACGACAGGATGCTGCTTTGCTCTTTGCCTGAAATTCTATCAACTCAAACTCACTGACAACGTGTGTTACAGAATGCTGCCAGTTTCCCTGGGGAAGAGGAGGCAACGAGTTTGGAAGTAGGATCTGGCAAATACACATCTTGAATAAAATCATGCCCTTCACAGACACGGTTCCTTGAATCCAGACTCTTTCTCCTGGAGTGCAGGCCCAAAGTCTCTCTCAGAAGAGCAGCACTGCAATCGACCGGTGGCAATGAGGACCACCCAGTGAGCTCATTTACTCAGGAGAGTCTGTGAGGCCCAGAAGCGTTGAATGGGTGACTCCAAGTCACACAGGTACTTGGAGAGTGAGCGAGGGCTAGAACCTGAGCCTCCCAAATGCCAATTTCATGTCCTTTCAATTCTTTAAAAACAAGATTCACGTCTTATCCCTTATTTTATATCTCATACCTTTTATTATGGAAACTTTCACACACATAAAAAAGTATAAAGAATGAAGGAATCCCTGTAACACCCATGATCCAGCTTCAACAATTATCAACTCACACCCAATCTAGTTTGCTCTCCAAAACCGCATATTCCCTACCCCTCCACCACTCCCACCAACTCCAGGCTGGCTGAAGGGAAATCCCAGGCATCACATCCTTTCGTCTACAAGTATTTCAGTGTGTATCTCCTACATATAAGGATACTCTAAAGCATAAACACACTAACATTATCGTGCCTATGAAAATTAATCGTCATTTCTTAACACCAGTTATCTGATCAGTGCTCCAATTTCCCCAATTGTCTTATGTTTTCTTACAGTTTGTTTGAATCAGAATGCAAACAGTGTATACATTGCAACTGGTTGATATATTTCGTAAGTCTCTTTTAACCTCTAGGTCCCCTATTCATCTCTGTCTGTCTCTCTTTTTTTTTTTTAATCAGAGTAAAATGCTTTACAATGTTGTGTTAGTTTCTGCTGTAGAATGAAGTGAGTCAGCTATATGTATACACATATCCCCTCCCTCTTGGACCTCCCTCCCACCTTCCCCCGCCCATCTAGGTTGTCACAGAGCACTGAGCTGAGCTCCCTGTGCTATACAGCAGGATCCTACTAGCTACCTATTTTACACATTGTAGTGTGTTTATGTCAAACCTAATCTACCAGTTTGTCCCACCCTCCCCTTCCCCGTGTCCACATGTCCATTCTCTACGTCTCCGTCTCTATTCCTGCCCTACAAATAGGTTCATCTGTACCATTTTCCTAGATTCCACATATATGTGTTAATATACGATACTTGTTTTTCTCTTTCTGGCTGACTTCACTCTGTATGACAAACTCTAGGTCCATCCACATCTCTGCAAATGACACCATTTTGTTCCTTTTTATGGCTGAGTAATAGTCCTTTGTATATAAGTACCACATCTTCTTTATCCATTCATCTATCGTTGGACATTTAGGTTGTTTCCATGTCCTGGCTATTGTAAATAGCACTGCATTGAGGAAACCAGGTCAATTGTCCTGTAGTGTCTCCCAGAGTCTGGATTTTGCTGAGCTTTCTTTTTATCTCTCTCGGTGCTCTGCACTGTACCTTATACAAAGGAAGTATGCCTGGGCTCACCCACAGGCATTCACATTCATTTTCATATTTTCACTCTCTCCCTCCCTTCTTCCCTTCTCCTCTCTGTTTTAAAAGAGTAAATTCCATCTAACTGTGGATTCAGTTCAACAACTATCTACTGAGTGCCAACACGGCAAGGCTGATGGAATACCAAGGTGAATAAGACAAGATATTATCTCTGAGAAGACACAATCTCATGAGGGTGATAAAGGCCATAATGTTAATTCAAAGGGGACAGATGAGAACTATCTGAGAAGGGTCTAGAAGAACTTCAAGGATGTGGTGGGACCTAAGCTAGACTTTGAAAAAACATGGTTTGGGCCCATTTGGAGCAAAGGACAATATAACATAGAGGATAAACTGGGCAATGTTAGTAAGGTGGGAATGTTTCTGGCATGTTTTAAACTGATAGCAGCGCTAGTGGATAAAAGATTTTATGGGAAAAGAGTTTGGTAAGGAAAGCTCCTGAATATCTGCTGGGGATTTGAGAACCATCGAGCATGTTTGATGAGGGGAGTAGCACTAGATCTGTATTAGACAGAGTTAGCAGCAGCACTGACAATGCCCTAGAGGCCAGGAATCCAGTTAACAGGGCTCTGTAAGAGGCCACTGGGAATGACCAAAAAGAAAAGGAAGTGACAATGATCTGTCAACTGAATACGTGGGAGCAGAAGGCAGGAAAAGTAGAGGATGATAAGCTGATGTGAGAAAACAGAAACAATGTTCCTAAGGAAAAAAAAATTATTTCCATAATACTTCAAGTAACACACTTTTTTTTTTTTTTTTTTGCGGTACACGGGCCTCTCACTGTTGTGGCCTCTCCCGTTGCGGAGCACAGTCTCCGGACGCGCAGGCTCAGCAGCCATGGCTCATGGGCCCAGCCACTCTGCGGCATCCTCCCGGACCGGGGCATGAACCCGTGTCCCCTGCATCGGCAGGTGGACTCTCAACCACTGCGCCACCAGGGAAGCCCAAGTAACACACTTTTATAGCTTCCAATTAAAACCCACATCAATATAAACATTCTCTAACATTTCAAAGACAGGGATCATAGAAGGAAGAAACTTAACTGTAAAGATAAATCCTAATAGGCTCTATATTTATTTTATCTAGGAATACAATGTAAGCAAGAGTAAATCACAACCTCAATCTCTGAATTCTCAACTGATTTTGAAGGTACACACAAATTACAATCAGTAGTTTAGGGCTACAAATTTCCAAGACACTGACACAGGGCACAGGAGAAGGCTCCTTTGATTTAGAGATGATCTCAAGACACATAATTTCCCTTTATCTAATTAGAGAACACAATAAATTCTCCTAGTACCAGACAGCACAAACACAATTAAGTGCTTAAAAGATACTTTCTGTGATGATAAATCCCTTTTAAAAAGCAAACCAGGCGACCAGGAGAAGATGGCGGAAGAGTAAGACGCGGAGGTCACCTTCCTCCCCACAGATACATCAGAAATACATCTACACATGGAACTGCTCCTATAGAACACCTACTGAACGCTGGCAGAAGACCTCAGACCTCCCAAAACGCAAGGAACTCTCCACGTACCTGGGTAGGGCAAAAGAAAAAAGAAAAAACAGAGACAAAAGAATAGGGACGGGACCTGCACCAGTGGGAGGGAGCTGTGAAGGAGGAAAGGTTTCCACACACTAGGAAGCCCCTTCGTGGGCGGAGACTGTGGGTAGCGGAGAGGGGAAGCTTCAGAGCTGCGGAGGAGAGCACAGCAACAGGGGTGCGGAGTGCAAAGCGGAGAGATTGCCGCACAGAGGATCAGGGCCGAACAGCACTCACCAGCCCGAGAGGCTTGTCTGCTCACCCGCCGGGGCTGGCGGGGCTGGGAGCTGAGTCTCGGGCTTCGGTCGGATCGCAGGTAGAGGACTGGCGGCGTGAACACAGCCTGAAGGGGGTTAGTGCACCACGGCTAGGTGGGAAGGAGTCCGGGAAAAAGTATGGTGCTGCAGAAGAGGCAAGAGACTTTTTCTTGCCTCTTTGTTTCCTGGTGCGCGAGGGGAGGGGATTGAGAGTGCTGCTTAAAGGAACTCCAGAGACGGGCGCGAGCCGCGGCTATCAGCGTGGACCCCAGAGACGGGCATGAGACGCTAAGGCTGCGGCTGCCACCACTAAGAAGCCTGTGTGCGAGCACAGGTTACTATCCACACCCCCCTTCCGGAGAGCCGTGCAGCCCGCCACTGCCAGGATCCAGCAATCCAGGGACAACTTCCCAGGGAGAACGCACGGCGCGCCTCAGGCTGGTGCAACCTCACGTTGGCCTCTGCCGCCGCAGGCTCGCCCCGCATCCGTACCCCTCCCACCCCCCGGCCTGAGTGAGCCAGAGCCCTGAATCAGCTGTTTCTTTAACACCATCCTGTCTGAGCGAAGAACAGACACCCTCAGGCGACCTACACGCAGAGGCGGGGCCAAATCCAAAGCTGAACCCCAGGAGCTGTGCGAACAAAGAAGAGAAAGGGAAATCTCTCCCAGCAGCCTCAGGAGCAGCAGATTAAATCTCCACAATCAACTTGATGTACCCTGCATCTGTGGAATACATGAACAGACAACGAGTCATCCCAAATTCAGGAGGTGGACTTTGGGAGCAAGATATATTATTTTTTCCCCTTTTCCTCTTGTTGTGAGTGTGTATGTGTATGCTTCTGTGTGAGATTTTGTCTGTATAGCTTTGCTTTCACCATTTGTCCTAGGATTCTGTCCGTCAGTTCTTTTTTTTTTTACTTTAAAAAATTTTTTTCATAATTATTTTAATAACTTTATTTTATTTTATTTTATCCTCTTTCTTTCTTTCTATTTTTTCTTTCTCTCTATTTTTTCTCCCTTTTATTCTGAGCCGTGTGGATGAAAGGCTCTTGGTGCTCCAGCCAGGCATCAGGGCTGTGCCTCTGAGGTGGGAGAGACCACTTCAGGACACTGGTCCACAAGAGACCTCCCAGCTCCATGTAATATCAAACGGCGAAAATCTCCCAAAGATCTCCATCTCAACACCAAGACCCAGCCTCACTCCACAACCAGCAAGCTACAGTGCTGGACACCCTATGCCAAACAACTAGCAAGACAGAAACACAGCCCCATCCATTAGCAGAGAGGCTGCCTAAAATCATAATAAGACCACAGACACCCAAAACACACCACCAGATGTGGACCTGCCCACCAGAAAGACAAGATCCAGCCTCATCCACCAGAACACAGGCGCTAGTCCCCTCCACCAGGAAGCCTACACAACCCACTGAACCAACCTTAGCCACTGGGGACAGACACCAAAAACAATGGGAACTACGAACGTGCAGCCTTCGAAAAGGAGATCCCAAACACAGTTAAGATAAGCAAAATGAGAAGACAGAAAAACACACAGCAGATGAAGAAGCAAGGTAAAAACCCACCAGACCTAACAAATGAAGAGGAAATAGGCAGTCTACCTGAAAAAGAATTCAGAATAATAATAGTAAAGGTGATCATCCAAATATTGGAAATAGAATAGAGAAAATAAAAGAAACATTTAACAAGGACCTAGAAGAACTAAACAGGAAACAAGCAATGATGAACAACACAATAAATGAAATTAAAAATACTCTAGAAGGGATCAATAGCAGAATAACTGAGGCAGAAGAATGGATAAGTGACCTAGAAGATAAAATAGTGGAAATAACTACTGCAGAGAAGAATAAAGATTGAAAAGAACTGAGGACAGTCTCAGAGACCTCTGGCACAACATTCAAATTATAGGGGTCCCAAGAGAAAAAGAAAGGGACTGAGAAAATATGTGAAGAGATTATAGTTGAAAAACTTCCCTAATATGGGAAAGGAAATAGTTAATCAAGTCCAGGAAGCACAGAGAGTCCCATACAGGATAAATCCAAGGAGAAACACACCAAGACACATATTAATCAAACTATCAAAAATTAAATACAAAGAAAACATATTAAAAGCAGCAAGGGAAAAACAACAAATAACACACAAGGGAATCCTCATAAGGTTAACAGCTGATCTTTCAGCAGAAACTCTGCAAGCCAGAAGGGAGTGGCAGGACATATTTAAAATGATGAAGGAGAAAAACCTAGAACCAAGATTACTCTACCCAGCAAGGATCTCATTCAGATTTGATGGAGAAATTAAAATCTTTACAGACAAGCAAAAGCTGAGAGTTCAGCACCACCAAACCAGCTTTACAACAAATGCTAAAGGAACTTCTCTAGGCAAGAAACACAAGAGAAGGAAAAGACCTACAATAACAAACACAAAACAATTGAGAAAATGGGAATAGGAATATACATACTGATAAATACCTTAAATGTAAATGGATTAAATACTCCCACCAAAAGACACAGACTGGCTGAATGGATACAAAAACAAGACCCATATATGTGCTGTCTACAAGAGACCCACTTCAGACCTAGGGACACATATAGACTGAAAGTGAGGGGATGGAAAAAGATATTCCATGCAAATGGAAATCAAAAGAAAGCTGGAGTAGCAATTCTCATATCAGACAAAATAGACTTTAAAATAAAGACTATTACAAGAGACAAAGAAGGACACTACATAATGATCAAGGGATCAATCCAAGAAGAATATATAACAATTGTAAATACTTATGCACCCAACGTAGGAGCACCTCAATACATAAGGCAAATACTAACAGCCATAAAAGGGGAAATCGACACCAATACAATCATAGTAGGAGACTTCAACACCCCACTTTCACCAATGGACAGATCATCCAAAATGAAAATAAATAAGGAAACACAAGCTTTAAATGATTCATTAAACAAGGTGGACTTAATTGATATTTATAGGACATTCCATCTAAAAACCACAGAATACACATTTTTCTCAAGTGCTCATGGAACATTCTCCCAGATAGATCATATCTTGGGTCACATATCAAGCCTTGGTAAATTTCAGAAAATTGAAATTGTATCAAGTATCTTTTCCGACCACAACGCTATGAGACTAGATATCAATTACAGGAAAAGATCTGTAAAAAACACAAACACATGGAGGCTAAACAATACACTACTTACTAACCAAGAGATCATTGAATAAATCAAAGAGGAAATCAAAAAATACCTAGAAACAAATTACAATGAAAACACGACAACCCCAAACCTATGGGATGCAGCAAAAGCAGTTCTAAGAGGGAAGTTTATAGCAATACAATCCTACCTTAAGAAACAGGAAACTTCTCAAATAAACAACCTAAACTTGCACCTAAAGCAATTAGAGAAAGAAGAACAAAAAAACCCCAAAGTTAGCAGAAGGAAAGAAATCATAAAGATCAGATCAGAAATAAATGAAAAAGAAATGAAGGAAACGATAACTAAGATCAAGAAAACTAAAAGCTGGTACTTTGAGAAGATAAACAAAATTGATAAACCATTAGCCAGACTCATCAAGAAAAAAAGGCAGAAGACTCAAATCAACAGAATTAGAAATGAAAAAGGAGAAGTAACAACTGACACTGCAGAAATACAAAGGATCACGACCGATTACTACAAGCAACTCTATGCCAATAAAATGGAAAACCTGGAAGAAATGGACAAATTCTTAGAAATGCACAACCTGCCGAGACTGAACCAGGAAGAAATAGAAAATATGAACAGACCAATCACAAGCACTGAAATTGAAACTGTGATTAAAAATCTTCCAACAAACAAAAGCCCAGGACCTGCTGCTTCACAGGAGAATTCTATCAAACATTTAGGGAAGAGCTAACACCTATCCTTCTCAAACTCTCCCAAAATATAGCAGAGGGAGGAACACTCCCAAACTCATTCTACAAGGCCACCATCACCCTGATACCAAACCAGACAAAGCTGTCAGAAAGAAAGAAAACTACAGGCAATATCACTGATGAACACAGATGCAAAAATCCTCAACAAAATACTAGCAAACAGAATCCAACAGCACATTAAAAGGATCATACACCATGATCAAGTGGGGTTTATTCCAGGAATGCAAGGATTCTTCAATATACGCAAATCAATCAATGTGATAAACCGTATTAACAAGTTGAAGGAGAAAAACCATATGATCATCTCAGTAGATGCAGAGAAAGCTTTCGACAAAATTCAACACCCATTTATGATAAAAACCCTGCAGAAAGTAGGCACAGAGGGAACTTTCCTCAACATAGTAAAGGCCATATATGACAAACCCACAGCCAACATTGTACTCAATGGTGAAAAACTGAAACCATTTCCACTAAGATCAGGAACAAGACAAGGTTGCCCACTCTCACCACTATTATTCAACATAGTTTCAGAAGTTTTAGCCACAGCAATCAGAGAAGAAAAAGAAATAAAAGGAATCCAAATTGGAAAAGAAGAAGTAAAGCTGTCACTGTTTGCAGATGACATGATACTATACATAGAGAATCCTAAAGATGCTACCAGAAAACTACTAGAGCTAATCAATGAATTTGGTAAAGTAGCAGAATACAAAATTAATGCACAGAAGTCTCTGCCATTCCTATACACTAATGATGAAAAATCTGAAAGTGAAATTAAGAAAACACTCCCATTTACCACTGCAACAAAAAGAATAAAATATCTAGGAATAAACCTACCTAAGGAGACAAAAGACCTGTATGCAGAAAATTATAAGACACTGATGAAAGAAATTAAAGATGATACAAATAGATGGAGAGATATACCATGTTCTTGGATTGGAAGAATCAACATTGTGAAAATGACTATACTACCCAAAGCAATCTACGGATTCAATGAAATCCCTATCAAACTACCACTGGCATTTTTCACAGAACTAGAACAAAAAATTTCACAATTTGTATGGAAACACAAAAGACCCCGAATGGCCAAGGCAATCTTGAGAATGAAAAATGGAGCTAGAGAAATGAGGCTCCCTGACTTCAGACTATACTAAAAAGCTACTGTAATCAAGACAGTATGGTACTGGCACAAAAACAGAAATAAAGTCCAATGGAACAGGATAGAAAGCCCAGAGATAAACCCATGCACATATGGTCACCTTATCTTTAATAAAGGAGGCAAGAATATACAGTGGAGAAAAACCTCTTCAATAAGTGGTGCTTGGAAAACTGGACAGGTACATGTAAAAGTATGAAATTAGAACACTCCCTAACACCATACACAAAAATAAATTCAAAATGGATTAAAGACCTAAATGTAACGCCAGACACTATCAATCTCTTAGGGGAAAACATAGGCAGAACACTCTATGACATAAATCACAGCAAGATCCTTTTTGACCCACCTCCTAGAGAAATGGAAATAAAAACAAAAATAAACAAATGGGACCTAATGAAACTTAAACGCTTTTGCACAGCAAAGGAAACCATAAACAAGACCAAAAGACAACCCTCAGACTGGGAGAAAATATTTGCAAATCAAGCAACTGACAAAGGATTAATCTCCAAAATTTACAAGCAGCTCATGCAGCTCAATAACAAAAAAACAAACAACCCAATCCAAAAATGGGCAGAAGACCTAAATAGACATTTCTCCAAGGAAGATATACAGATTGACAACAAACACATGAAAGAATGCTCAACATCATTAATCATTAGAGAAATGCAAATCAAAACTACAATGAGGGCTTCCCTGGTGGTGCAGTGGTTGAGAGTTCCCCTGCATCAGCGGAGCGGCTGGGCCCGTGAGCCATGGCGGCTGAACCTGCGCGTCCGGAGCCTGTGCTCTGCAACAGGAGAGGACACGGCAGTGAGAGGCCCGCGTACCACAAAAAAAAAAAAATTACAATGAGATATCATCTCACACCGGTCAGAATGGCCATCATCAAAAAATCTAGAAACAATAAATGCTGGAGAGGGTGTGGAGAAAAGGGAACACTCTTGCATTGTTGGTGGGAATGTACGTTGATACAGCCACTATGGAGAACAGTATGGAGGTTCCTTAAAAAACTAAAAATAGAACTACCATATGACCCAACAATCCCACTACTGGGCATATACCCTGAGAAAACCATAATTCAAGAAGAGTCATGTACCACAATGTTCATTGCAGCTCTATTTACAATAGCCAGGACATGGAAGCAACCTAAGTGTCTACTGACAGATGAATGGATAAAGAAGATGTGGCACATATATACAATGGAATATTACTCAGCCATAAAAGGAAATGAAATCAAGTTATTTGTAGTGAGGTGGATGGACTTAGAGTCTCTCATACAAAGTGAAGTAAGTCAGAAAGGGAAAAACAAATACCGTATGCTAACATATATATATGGAATCTAAAAAAAAAAAAAAAGGTCATGAAGAACCTAGGGGTAAGACGGGAATAAAGACACAGACCTATGGGCTTCCCTGGTGGCGCAGTGGTTGAGAATCTGCCTGCCAGTGCATGGCACACGGGTTCGAGCCCTGGTCTAGGAGGATCCCACATGCCACGAAGCAACTGGGCCCGTGAGCCACAATTACTGAGCTTGCGCATCTGGAGCCTGTGCTCCGCAACAAGAGAGGCCGCGATAGTGAGAGGCCCGCTCACCGCGATGAAGGGTGGCCCCCCCTTGCCACAACTAGAGAAAGCCCTCGCATGGAAACGAAGACCCAACACAGCCATAAATAAATAAATAAAGCAAACTGCCAACAAGTAAAAATAAATAAACACTATTTAAAAAAAAGAAAAAGACACAGACCTACTACAGAATGGACTTGAGGATATGGGGAGGGGGAAGGGTAAGCTGTGACAAAGTGAGAGAATGGCATGGACATATATACACTACCAAATGTAAAATAGATACCCAGTTGGAAGCAGCCGCATAGCACAGGGAGATCAGCTCGGTGCTTTGTGACCACCTAGAGGGGTGGGAAATGGAGGGTGGGAGGGAGCGAGACACAAGAGGGAAGAGATATGGGAACATATGTATATGTATAACTGATTCACTTGGTTATAAAGCAGAAACTAACACACCATTGTAAAGCAATTATACTCCAATAAAGATGTTAAAAAAAAAAGAAAGCAAACCAAAAAACCTTTTTTTTTATACAGACTGCCTGAAAAAGTGAAATAATAATATCACTTCTCATGGTAACTTTTAAATAACTAAAATAGCTATTTTATCCCCTGAATTTCAAATCCTGTATCACACTGGCTTTAATGTAAACACAAAGAGTAAACTCCAAATATTTTTAGAACCAACAGAAAGTCATAACTTTGAGGTTGATTCCTTTCACTTAGGAATGTTCCTAAATGATCCCTTAAAGCATACCTATTTTTTAGAGGACTATATTAAATCCAGGTGTTTAAGTATATATCAAGGTTAACATAATGTCCACCTTCTGGGCGTAATTCTGGATTCTCATTTTTCTTTTTAAGTTTTATTTTACAAAGGATTTTAAGTGGGTATATTTTTCCTTCGGCCCCATTTTCAGAAAGTTTCACCATCGGAGTAATAAACCACTTCCCTAAACCATTACATCTTGAATACTTCCCCCACAAAAAAAATCAAGTATTTTGTATTTCAATTGACCATTTGAGATGTCTGCAACACATGCACATAAAGGAAGGCAGTTTGAGATTTGGAATCCAAAGAACCTCAGGTGTGCGAGTTTTAGCTGTGTATCACTCGTAAATCGCTTGTCTATTTCCTCACTGTACGCTCGGGTCACATTAGCACCTGTCTCTCGGGAATGCTGCAGAACTATCTCTGATTCTATGATCCTCCAATGCCAACTGGGCATCCTACAATTCAATTTCGACACCAACTACCCAGAGGGAGCATCAGACCCCCAAGTTTAAGGGCTCACTCCTGCAAGCCTGTCCTCATTTCAGATGCCAGTGACGAGCACCCAGTTCCCAGGTCCCTTGTATTTCTATCTGACTTAGCCCACAACACCTACCCCCTCAGGTTCACGAGAACAGCTCACAGAACTCAGGATAACACTTTACTTACATTTAGTAGTTTATCACATAGGACACAACTCAGGAACAGCCAAATGGAAGAGTCGCACAGGGCAAGGTCTCAGGGGAGGGGTTACACAGAGTTTCCATGCCCTCTCTGGGTGCGCCACCCTCCAGGCACCACAATGTGTTCACCAACCCAGTCATCTGGGGGTTTTACGTAGGTTTCATTGCCTAAACATGACTGATTAAATCACTGGCACTTCATGACTGAACTTAATCTCTGGTCCCTCTCTTCTCCCCCAAACCCCCCCCCCCGAGTTCAGGGAGGGGCTGAAGTTCAGCCATCTAATCAATGAGGCTTGGTGTTTCTGGTGCCCAGCCCTCATCCTGAAGCTACCTAGCAGTGTCCTTCCATCCCTTAGCCAGAAGTCATCTCATTAGCATACAAAAGACATTCTGACCACTCAGGGATTCCAACGGTTCTGGGAGCTCTGTGCCAGCAACCTGGGACAAAGACGAAATATTAACTTTTTGTTACACCACGTGCTGAACATAAATACAAATGGTGGCTATTGGTGTCTTTATTAATACCAAATAGTAGTCAGTCTTGCAGGTGCCTCCCCAGCATTGAATGGCAAACATATGGTTTAAGTGAGACTGCCCACCCCCATCCCTATGCTCCTATCTTCCTTCTAACAGTCAGTGGTTCGAGAATGGAAAAATAACAGGAACAAGGAGCCAATGGCATTCCCCTGATCACAGGGAAGGGCTCTGAATTGATCTAATCGGTATGAACCTCAACACTTTTGAACAACAGTTAGGAAAACTCTTTCCCTAGATGTGAACAAGGATACACATCATTCTGGAAGCTACTAGCAGCCATTTTACCACCCCGAAAAAAACACACTGCAAAAGCTGGCAGGAAAGGCCAGTCCCAAAGCAGGGCTTCTAATAGCCTGTAACAGTCTATTACAAGGTCAGGACAGAAATAAGCATGTTTAGAAACATTTACAGCAACTTGGCAGAAAAGTTTTACATCTGTTGAATTTAACTTTAAAAATATGGGATAGGGCTTCCCTGGTGGCGCAGTGGTTCAGAATCTGCCTGCCAATGCAGGGGACACGGGTTCGAGTCCTGGTCTGGGAAGATCCCACATGCTGCGGGGCAACCAGCCCCGTGAGGCACAACTACTGAGCCTGCGCGTCTGGAGCCTGTGCTCCGCAACAAGAGAGGCCGCGATAGTGAGAGGCCGGTGCACCGTGACGAAGAGTGGCCCCCGCTTGCCGCAACGAGAGAAAGGCCTCGCACAGAAACGAAGAGCCAACATAGACATAAATTAATTAATTAATTAATTAAAAATATATATATATGGGATATATTTGTCTTTTTAAATTTCATTTTTCTAGTAATTCACATGTGTTTGTATTGTATTTTATAAAAGTACTGACCTGCACTGGTTTAGAATTTTTTCTTAAAATATTCCTTTCCAAAAAAAAAAAAAATTCCTTTCCTCAGATAGCTTGAGAAGCACTGGCCTAAAGATCTGAGCAATGAAGCCACAGCCTTGTTCAAACCATACGTAAACCCGATATGTCATCTCTACTGTTTAGTTCACTGAGCCAACAGATACTCTACTGCTTAAGCCTATTTGAGTTGAATTTTCTGCCATTTACAATAGCATCTATCCTACCTGATACTGGAAACTGATTACCAACCCAAAGTAAGGTGGAAGAATGGACAAAGATGGAGGTAAGATACAGCACAGGCAAAGGTACCAAGAATTCCAATCATTACATAAAACTCTACATGAAACTGAAGAAGAAAATATCCAAGCAAAGATATATATTCAGATAAAGGCTTTCAGAGCCCTGCAATTAAATGGCCACCTTGATGGATTTCCTTCCTTTAAAAAATGAACTCGTGCAAACATTTCATTGTTTCACTCATTTCAGCAACTGTCAATTTTGAGCCAAATGAATTATCTTCAAGCAAATGTCACACACAGTGGGGAGTGATTTCATTTTCCTAAATTGTTGTCAAACCTTTGAATACTGAAGCTTCCAAAAAAGGAGAATTGGAAAAATGACAGTTTAGAGGTGGGAGAGAAACATGAGTTATTTCAAAGCAGCAGCCTGTGATACAGTGAAATCTTTCTTCTAAAGTGTCTCCATCTAACATTTTTCAAGCTGCAATCATTGCAACTGCTGGCTTTCAGTATATTTATGCTAAAATGTAGCTGATTTATTTTAATAGTATTTTACCAGCGTGAAAAGTCAAAAATGAATAGAGAAAAAAAGGAAAAGAAAATATTACTGTAGGTTTTCAAGATAAAACTAGAAATGGAAGGAATTAGGAAAGAATGAACTTTGTTAAGAAAAATGTTGACTAGTTTTATCTCTTTTATGAATCTAAAACAACCCTAAAACAGAATGAGGTTACTCTTAAGTTAGAAGCCCATGTATAATAGGTGAGGTGAGTAGGTTATGGGGGGAGGGGGGAGGTACCCACCCTGAATAATCAGTTCAAGCCCAGGGAACTCCTAAAACCCTTAACAAGATCTGGTAAATGAGGCAGTTAGCAAGGAGTCATAGCCTCCTCCAAAGCTTCCCTCACGGGAGGGTCCAGGGACATTTTCCCCAGGAGTCTGAGATCTAGAAACTTTCTATTTGTTTTTTCTTTTTTTTTTGATGTTTTTAAAAATTAATACATAATAATATAAGCATACTTTAGGCCATTCACATGCCAACCTTCTTACAGTCAAGTAATCTCAATTCCTACAACTGCATTTATAAGCATGCTGGTACCAAGATCGCTCAAAATGACAGCATTTAACTCTTGTTAGTGTTTGTCAAGCCGCAATGCATGCCCCCAGACATAGTCTCAGAGGTCCACATTATCTGAAGTTTGAGAAGCTTGAGCCTACTTAATACTATCATATCCATTTGGAAGGAAGAACAAATAAATTACTTTATAGTTAAAAACCGAGGAATGATATGAGGCCCTGAGAAGCACACAAGATCACTCCCACAATATTCCTTACAAAAATGCATAACCTTCACGCAATCATGAAGAAACAGCCAACAAACCCAAAATGAGGGGGGGGCATTCTGCAAAATAACTGGGCACTACTCTCCAGAGGGTCAAGGTTATGAAAGACAAAGAAAGGTGAGGCATTGCTCCATATTAAGACGACTAAGGCACTATGACAACTGAATGTAACATGAATCCTGGATTGGATCCTAGACCAAAAAGAACAATAATGGGACATTAACTGGCAAAATTTATATAAGGTCCCTGGATAATAATATTAAATCAATGTTTAGTCCCTGATTTTTGATCACTGTACAGTGATTATATAAGACCCTTACATTAAGAAAATGAAGAATGTAAAGGAATTCTTTGTATGAAGAATGAAGAATGTAAAGGAATTCTTCTTCTTAATGAAGAATGTAAAGGAATTCTTTGTATTTTGCTATTTTTTGGAAAGCCTAAAATTATTTCAGAATAAAAAGTTTAAAACACTAAAAAATTTTAAATAGACAAGGAAGTGTATGAACCAACGAAAAAGAAACCAAAAGCAGCAAAAACCTGTACAATGTCCATTAATGTCCAATGGACTAAGGGGTCTCGTCTCCTCTGCAGAGATGGCCCTTATCGAGATCTAACCGATGCATGATGTCACTCTCATTTGGCTCCCCGGGTAGGTTTCCCTCCAGAACTCATGTCCAGACCTCTTTCTGGCTCTAGTCTGTAACATTAACCACCTGATATTTTAGTTTACATGAATCTCTTATGATTTGAGTTAACAAAAGCCCAGTCCCCAGAGTCCAATCACCTTACAGGTGTGCTGAGAAAAGAACTGATTCTCCAGGTTATTAAAGCTGAGAGACAGACCCCAAACTACGGCGATAAAGAGCTACTTGCCGTGGGCCCTGCTCAACAACCATTCTGCAAGCCTGTAACACCCAAAGATCATTACTGTCCACACTTTCTTGCAAAGATTAACAGGCAGCTCCCAACAAAAAGAATGTACTCAAGGTACAGGCATCTTGTAAAGCAGGAGATGTCAGCAGCCAGCTTTGAATCTTGCTGAATAAAGGATTATGGAGGACAAAATAGCCAAGGGCCAAGAGCCAAACTCATACACAACTCAGCACAGGTTTAGCAGCCTGTTGGTTTCAACTGAATAACCTTTTTATATGGCTCCCTTAGGACCTATATCCACAGTGGCCTAGAACGATCCTTATGAAAGGTAATCCTATCCATCTCTTTCCCCAACCTAAAACTCTCAGATAGTTTTCCGTTGCATTTGAAATAGAAACCAAAATCTGGGTGGTAGCCTGGTGTCCTGGGCCCTTCCCACTACCCCACACTTCATCAGGGTCCCTCCCCCTTGCACCCTCTAGTCCCTGAGTCAGCCTTGACCTTCACTCCAAAGACTCAGTGCAAACTGTGCTCTTTGTCTAGAATGTCTTCCCACCCCTCTACCCCGACATACACACATACACACACACACACTTTAGCCTAGCTAACTTCCACTCATAAATATCATTCAGGTTTCAGCTTAAATATCACTTAATCAGCAAAGCTTTCACTGACCAACCTTGAGAACTAATGAGCGCCCTCTGTTTGGTGGTGTTCTCATAGCACCCTACAATTTCTCTTCATAGAACCTACCACCACTTCTAATTACATAAAGGCTCTTGGTCTCCCGATTAGATTAGGAGCAACCAGAGGGCAGGGACTAAGTCTGACTTGCAAACCACCACATCCCAATGTCTAGCACAGCATTTTGCACTTCAGACACAGGGGTGGATGATCCTGCCCAAGTCCTCGGCTTCTTTCAAGGTTTAAATGAAGCATAGTATGTCAAGCACATGGATACGGTAAGCACTCACTATGTGATAGCTATTAGAATTACGGGGACTTCCCTGGTGGTGCAGTGGTTAAGAATCCGCCTGCCAATGCAGGGGACATGGGTTCGAGCCCTGGTCCTGGAAGATCCCACATGCCACGGAGCAACTAAGCCCGTGCGCCACAACTACTGAGCCTGTGCTCTAGAGCCCGTGAGCCACAACTACTGAGCCCGCATGCTGCAACGACTGAAGCCCACGCGCCTAGAGCCCACACTCGGCAACAAGAGAAGCCATGGCAATGAGAAGCCCGCACACCGCAACGAAGAGTAGCCCCCGCTCGCCACAACTAGAGAAAGCCCATGCGCAGCAACAAAGACCCAGCGCAGCCAAAAATAAGTAAATAAATTTATTAAAAAAAAAAAAAAGAATTACGTCATGATGCCTTTGCTCTAAATATGCTTGAAATTTACAACTGCTTTTTCTTTCACCTGCTGGAGGAGAAAAAAGCCTAGTAAAAGATGCCAAGTTGTCATTTTTTCAATGATATTTTTTGACTGTCAAGTCAGCTTATTTTTAGGATATTGAAAAACTTCAAACTGCAAGGTATAACATCAAGAAAGAAAATGCTTCTAAAATTAACACACTACACTTTTTTTACTCTGAGATAAATCTATACTCATCATCAGTACGTTTTCACTTCCCTCTGTAGCCTTTATTGTTGCCTTCTCTTTCAAACACCTGGTTATTGCAATAAGGGCATTTGCTCCTTTATCAAACAACAAAGACCCCTCTAATAACTTTCATGAAAATGAGTTTTAACTATGGCCAAAACTTCATTTGCTTGAAAAACCTGCTCCTACCTCAACTATGAACTCATGAAAGTAGGATAAATCACAGCTATCCTGCGCAGTCCTTGTTCATAGGAGGATTTAAAATAATTCACAATTGTTAAGTTAGTGAAAAGATAAAAGTGGGGGATTGAAACACCCAAACTGATCATTTTTTCAAGATATGTTTCACTGTAACAGCAGCTAAATTCTCCTGGGCCCAGGCAATATA
This sequence comes from Globicephala melas, assembly GCF_963455315.2. NCBI lineage: Eukaryota > Metazoa > Chordata > Mammalia > Artiodactyla > Delphinidae > Globicephala > Globicephala melas. The sequence continues at coordinate 65,183,694 of NC_083318.1, forward strand.
CTCAGGCAAAGGAAACCAGAGGAGAAATGAGAATTCAAGTGTGCTGTTTCCTTAGAAGAAAACTACACTTTAAAGAACTTGGCTCTAGAAAATGTCTCCACTGTCCATATATATATATATGTGTGTATATATATATATAGACAGATATATATATATGTATATATATATGTATATATATATATAAAATATGCAGCAATATCTAGCAGCTGCATGCAAAGCCCAGTGGGTAATTCAACGATGGACAAAGATGGGGGTGGGGGGAGACTTTCCTTCTACCCTCCTAGGTTCGATAGCTATGTCTACAAAATAAACTGAGAACAGGCAGATTAACAGGAGAAAAGGTCTACAAATTTATTCATTTTTAATATTACACACATGTGGACATCACAGGAAAAATAAAGTGAGTACCCAAAAAAAAGCAGTGAGATTTGAGAGTTTATATACCATCGTGATACGGGAAAGAAAGGGAGGGATGTTTGTTGGCCTCTCAGGGGAGAGTAAATGATTTTTAGGTAAGGTGAATGGGCCCTTAGAAGAATAGATGGGAGACATGAGAGTTTGTTATAAAGTCTGTCTGGGTGCGGTGTATGTGAAGAGGTAATCTTCCCCGGTTGATGAAACTCCTGGGGAGAGGATCTGTGACAACTGAGTTCCTTTTGGAGGGTCTGTCTTTAGGTAGATAAGGGGAGTTCAGAGAAAGCCGTGCACTGCATGTGCTGTTTTTCAAGTGCCTTTAGTTTAAAACAATCAATATACTAAGGCGGCACATTTTGGGAGGCATGTCGTGAACTCCTTCAGATGACAGCACGATCCCTATCCTCACAGCCATCGGATAAACAGACACGTAATACGTACAAATATGCACACACATACATCTGCTACTGTAACTCTCATGAAAGCTAAGAACCTTGGTGGGGGGCAGGGGTGTTTATGCAAAAGCAGAAGCAGCTCTCTTAACTGTTCTCCCCTTTAACCGACTTGCCAGATTAATCAGCACATCCCACTGCCTCTGTAGAGCATAACAACTGATGTTTCAGCACACCAGCGGCTCACAGCCAGTAAGAGGTGCTCCCTGAGCCCAGGGCTTCTCAAGGTGTGGTCCAGAGATGGATGCCAGTCTGCAAACTATTTGTTACCAGCTGCCCAGCAAATGGAGAGTGAGCATTTACAAACGTGGGTAGTCATTACACACAGCTGCCACATCCAAGTGCATGAATAGTGAACTCATCTCAGTGACCAGTTCTGGCGGTGCTGACCCTGTGAGGTGAGCTGCGTGAAGCACCAGCTGCCTACTAGTCAAGTGCTGTAGAACCATGTGACCACGAGGAACGGTTTAAGGTTACTTTGTTAATACATTTTAATATAAATGTATTAAAATCCACATCCATTTTTTTCATCAAAAGATCATTTAAATTTGACCATAAGTTTAAAGGACAAGTTGGAACTGGCTACTGAGGAAGAACTGAAGGTGAATTTTGACGCTAGAACATCGCTTGCTTCATTTTGAAGACAAGTGAAAAATGAAGATCTTCAGCTTGCTGAAACTGCTTTGCCTTTTTTCATCTTCATCAACCTCCCTCTACAAGGCCAGTTCCGCTACCATGAGTGTTATTAAAACAAACCCACAACCAATTTAGATATACGTTATTCATTAACCCCAAGATAAACTATCACTAACCCAGCCTAGAGTAGATAAACAAGAAAGAAGTTCATTTCTGACACTAAAAATCTTAAGCACTGATATACACAGAGTTTGTTAGAAGTATACATAGGGTATTTAATGTGGAGCATCATCATTTTACTCACAAATTTTGTTTAGTTATAACTGGATTAACAAATTAACAAGAGTAATAGTGATTCTTTATGTGAATTGCCTACACACATGCTTCTGAAGAACACGTACAGATTTTGTAATTTTTTCCCACAATATTTGTTGTGCTTGTACTTACTGAGATGTAATTTTATTTATGTTGTTTCTAAAATGTTAAAAAGAATTAAGGCTTGCATATCATATGTCTTTTTTCTTTCTTTCCTTTTTTGTTAATAATAGTATAGGTCCATGACAGATAGAAAATAAAAAGACTAGACCTTCACCATATATAGGTTAAGAAGCAGTGATGTGCTCCCACCAGCAAAGCTGTATCCTCCTCTAGGGTCAGATGTGTTTACTTCTATTTATGCCAGTTGTTCTTATAATTTAATTTAATTGTACCCAAACACATAATAAATTGTATATAAATACATAAAATATGAGTTCAGAAAAAATGTTTCTATGAAAACGAAGTTGAACATCTGAATACTGTGGAATAACACAATAAAAGAGTAACACTAAAATAACTGCTGTTATATTAGGCATGAAGAAGTGGCAAAGGATGGGGAGGCAAATCAGAAAAATCTGGAAGGATTCTACATTCATAGTTCACAAATATCCTGAAGTTCCAATAACACTTTAAAGCAAGCCAAACCGAAAACCAGGTGGACCAGACATCACAGGTTATGGTTTAAGTGCAAAAAACAACATGGAAACCACTTACCAGGTCCTACCTCAGAAATCAGCAAACAGATGTACATTTATATGTTTGAATTTAAAATAAAATGCTTAAGATATAAATGTAGCTTTTTTTTTTTTTTTACACTTCTCCACTTCAACTGAGCAGCTGCTGGTCATGATAATCCCAGATAAGAGAACTTATCCTGTAAACACAAAATTCTGCACAGAATATTCAAGAGATTCTGGCCTCCTGGCTCTATTACTGAGACATAACTGGTAGATGATAAAACGGGGACAAAATACAATGTACAGGAAAGATACACCAATCACAAAAAGTATAAGGACTCCAAAAAGAGGTTGTAACCACATGAAGAAAATGTAACAATTTGTGAAACTGCACAGCATAAGTCTCTTTTTAGTAACATTATACCCACACCCAATTCCTACAGAGACTATGCTTTTTAGCAGTTAACAGCATTAACCAAATAAACGCAGAGCCCTCAGGGGACTTTCTTTCAAAGGTCAAGAAACTAGCGCAGAATCAAAAAGTAATATATAAAAGTCCTTCATGAGATACTGCAAAACATTTTCTCTTACTATCAATACAGAAAGCTGTTTTGAACCATAAACCAAACTAAGCCAATGCCATAGGTTTAGTTTAATTCTGAACTCAGACTTTTTTATAGCTTATCCACGTTGGCCCACAGCTCAGGATTAAAGTTTTAATTTAGCATTAGGAAAAACAAGCAAAACAAATGAAAAGTACAATAGTGATGAGGGAAATTAACATAGGAAGTCTCATTTAGCATTATTGGGTTGAAAAAACTAAAATTATAGGGAAAAAATTTTAAGATTGTATTAATACTCAAATTGAAATGATTTGAACAAAAACTCATTTTGAACTAATAGTCCTACCCCCACTTCAAAGCACTGGGACTTCGCTGAATTAATACAAAATTTCACTGTCAATTATACTACACAAATGAAATAGAACGGAAACAATATGCAAAAAAAAAAGGGGTGAACATAAAACCCTGTAGGGGAGGAAAAATAATTTTCCCTCCACACTCCTGAGTTCTTAGCTGAAACCCTTGTAATAAAAGACAGATTAACAAGAGAAAAACAAACAGAAACTTATTAACATGTATACTTTGTATACATGGAAGATACCCAGAGGAAAATGAATAACTCAAGGAGGTGTCTTAGAATTCAGACTTAAACACCATCCTAGTAGGGAAAGGGGAGGGGGAAGCTGGCCTCTTAGCGGAAAGTAAATGATTTTCTGGAAAGATGAACGGGCCCTTAGAAGATTAGGCAGGACGTATGATAGTTTGTGACAAAGTCTGTCTGGGGGTGGTGTCGACACCTAGGCTCCTCTCCTGCGATAAGAGTCAGTGCTCCCTGGTTGATGAAGCTCCTGGAGTGAGGATCTATGACAACTAAGTTCCTTTTGGAGGATCTGTTTTCAGGCAGATAAGGGGAGTTGGGTCAAAGCCTCTCCCTTTCATCTATTGTTTTTTTCAAGCGCCTACAGTTCAGAATAATCAATACATCAAAGTGGCATATTCGGAGGTGGCACGTCCTAAACTCCTACAGTCATTTTTTGGGGTGGCATATGCCGCTACCCTCCTCGTGCAAAGCCTAAACCATGCTGTTGGAGGGACACTGGGCCGATGTCCCGGGTCCTGCCCTCCAACTGTGGCTCTTCCGATAATTAGCACCATGACCGTGTTTGCTTTAATTCTCGGGTCCCCATCTGTGATCTCTGGGAGTCAGCTGATGTACACACACCACAGGCGCTACCCACTCTAAGATTCTATTGCCCTGGAACTAAACATACAACTGAAATGGACTGAAGCTCTTATGGGCAATGGAAGGCAAGAAGCAAACATAAAATCTACTACAGTGACAGATCTGGACACTCACCCACTTGGCTGATAGTTATTCTGGTTATGAAACAAAGGAAAAAATGGGGAGACATGCAGCCTACAAAGCAATGTCAAGGACTACCAAATTTTTATAATTCCTCCTGGCAAAATGATAAAACCACAATATAACTTAAAAAAATTTTTTTGCATTAAAATAGGTTTTCTGGGCTTCCCTGGTGGCGCAGTGGTTGAGAGTCCGCCTGCCGATGCAGGAGACACGGGTTCGTGCCCCGGTCCGGAAAGATCCCACATGCTGCGGAGCGGCTGGGCCCGTGAGCCATGGCCGCTGAGCCTGCGCGTCCGGAGCCTGTGCTCCGCAACGGGAGAGGCCACAACAGTGAGAGGCCCGTGTACCAGGGGAAAAAAAAAAAAAAAAAGGTTTTCTTCCTTATTTTGTAATTGGGAAAAATTTATTTTTAAAAAACACAAAGGAAATATATTGAGACAAGGGATTCACGGTGTTTATGTAAAGATTGCTTTACTGGCATCTTTATCTTCTCTTACAGAACGTTAAATTAATTCTTTCTTTTTAAGTGAAAAGGTGATAACGAAGTAATTAAGAATATATAATCGGAACTAGATGGCCTGGGTCCAAGTTCCACTTACCAGCTGTATATCCTTGAGCAACGTTCAGTTTCCTCATCTGCAAAATGAGGATAACATGGTCTCAGCACCTCACATGGCTGTTGAGGGTTAATAGGAGTCAATATATATAAAGCACTAAGCACAGTGTCTCTGGCACACACAAGAACCTGTACGTGTTCACTAATATTTTATGGTAACTTCATGTTTAACTAAACACAGATGTTCCCTAATATACCAAATGAAAACCAAACAACATCAAGACCCTAGAAAACTGCACATGAAAATATCAACACTAAACATTTAAAACATTAAAATAATTCCAAAATATGACACATATACGTCCTATGACAGATGTATGATATCTATAACAGTAGCTTCATTTAAGTGTTTTCCCAGGCTCCAATCCTTCGTCAATCCATCCTATCCACTAGAGGAAACTTCCCAAAGCAATGCTGGGTTTAAGTTACTCCCTGCAAGAACCTTAACGACTCCATACAGTACAGGGTAACCCTCAGACCCCAGAACCAGACTAAATGAGCCACTAGCACACTGTACTTCACAGTATTTACCACAGTTTGTAATTACATACTTGAGTGATTGTTTGGTTAATACCTTTCTCACCACTAGAACGAAAACCCAGGAAGTACGGCCTGCATTTTACCCACCACTGTCTATCATAAGGCATGGCCTGCTGCAGGTGGCGGTAAGTATTTGATGGATGAATGAATGGCCCTCAGCAACCATCAGGGCTCACAGCAACACCTTGTAGGTATGACCCTTCATGGCTTGCAAAACACTCATATAAATTTTCTCATCTGAGCCTCACAGTAAGCCTTTAGGGAAGGCAGAGGCCCCAAATTCAGAGCCACCCAAGGTCACATTCAGTAGCAAAGAACCAAAGTGCCAACCCCTAGTCTGGAGTTCCTTCCAGAATATTCTCCTGCCCGAGTTAAATCCAATAAAACATACTAAGGCCTCGGCCTGGCCTCACACTTTCCAGCCTCTGTGGTTTTCACTCTTTCCTTCTACTCACCTAGAACTGCCTCCGACCTCTTTTCCTGCTTTTCATTCATTCAGCCAGGATTTATTAAGGACTGTGATTGATGGGCAAACCTTCCTCCTTCCTTCAGGGCCCACTACTGTGTCATATATGTGCCATTTCTAGTGCATGGACATCCGTGTATTTACTCAACAAAATATCTTTCATTGTACAGACATTTATTTGTTCGTTCAATATAACAGTGAGCACCTACTAACTGTCCTACTGCGTGAGGTTCCAATGAGAACTGCACAGTTGGAATACTGGTGTCCTAGTGGTTTGAAAAACTACTGCAGTTTCTAGAAGAGAATAACAATGTAAATCAGTCTGCTTTAAAAAGCAATACAATTGCTGCTGTTCACAGTCTGAGACACCCCAGGTACCTTAATTAAGAAGTAAAGCAGCCACCAATATCCACGAAAATAATACAGATTTTATCAATTTTCATATCATTTTAAAAAGGAATACAGATTAAATTGATGTACCATCATTTAAAAAAAAAAAAGACTCACACAACGACATCCACAAGCCAAGTATCTTCAGGTCTACTCCACCAAAATGGTTTTTGTACATCAGGTCTTTTAAACAGTTATCGGCCCTTCTCAAACTTGTCAGCTCAAAAGCACACACAATTAAAATGGAAACAACATATTAAGGAATCCGATTCCTCTGAATTACTAGCACAGAACCACAACTCTAAATACTACAGCAATAAACCTGCAATAATCCTCGTGAAATACAGCATCAATTAAATGTTGGTGCAAGAAATGTAATGCAGAATTACTGCCGTATTAACACTCCCTGAAGATAAGTCACCAAAGACTTTAAACAAGTGAAAATCAATTCTATGAATATTTAACACAGCTGGCTTTATTTAAAATTTCCCATTACACACACACTGGCATAAAACAGAGCCGCAAAGGGTTAATAATGCGAGATTATATATGAATTCAGAAGAAAGGAAGACAGCAGCCTAGGAATCTTCCTTTATCTTGGAAATGACAATATTTTACAGCCTCGGGGGGGAAAGAAGACAAAACAGTATTCCATAATGTTAACTCATTACCAGATTTAATAGAAACACTACCCAACTAATTTTAATCCTCCTCTTTCTTTCCCACCTAAATTTCATTGCTGAATTTAAGAGGCCAATCTCAGATAAGACAAAAAGGAAAGTTTCAAGAACACAATAACGAGAGGAATGGACAAAAACCTGAGAAATCATTTGTCTCGAGGGCGAAGGCTTGGGTCTGTGAATCCGTATAAAGCTGCATGTCTGTCTCTACCTCACGATCTCCTACACGGACACAACTGCTTTCAAACACCGTGGTCCCACAGGTCTTGAACAAGCCTAAGTAAACCTGCAGAATGGTGGGATTGTGCTGGTTTGCTTGCTTGAGGGTCTTTAAAAGTAGAGTGAAACTTGCCCAGGTGTTTTCTTGTATCTTCCAATGGACCAAGGGGCCTCCCCACCCCCATTTAAGTCTCCCGATCACTCTGCCTTTCCACACCTTGACCATCTACGAGGCAGTGATTTATACATCCCACAGAGAAGCCATGACCAGCCTCAAGGAGCCTCATTAGGAAAAGCTTCCCTTTTATTAAGTCTAAAGCTCTTCTCGTTGTGCAGTTTAATTCCACTCCCCCCCCCTTTTTTTCGTCTGTGAACTCAGTAGAAGGGAATAAATCTCTGAAAGAAAAAAATCCCTTTCATCTCACAAAATAATCACATTTGCGAATTCTGTGAGTTGACAGAATAGGTGTGCCCTTCAAAGAAGAGAGGACATTAGTGATCAAATTTAATTCTATCATTTATGTTTAAAAGATTCAGACCTAATATGGCCTTGTAGAAACAAAGCATTTAATATCTCCTTTGATTCTGAAATGGTACAGGTCTCCCTGAAAGTTTAAGTTCACACCTTCACCTACATTCAGTTCCCAGCAGGTGCACAGAGCTTTTCCTAATGGCTTCACTGAGTCACTGAGTAGGTGCAGATACAACACAAGGCCCTTCTGTTTAACTACTGCAGTTGCCCTTTGGGGTCTTCTGCTTCCTTACCTTGTTGGACTGGGAAGATGATAGGAGGTGATATTCCAGTCTGTCAATTACACCTTACTCCTAATTCTTGATTTTAACATACGCGAAGGATGAAATTGAGAAGCTACTAAAATTGTTTTTGAATGTAAATTATCCTGAGGGCTAATTATGTACAATTTCTTCATTTTCCTTATTCAAGCAAGTGAATCCCAGATAAATTTCCTTTCAGGTCAAATTTTTCTTCCCTTATAAATTCATGACTAATCCTATATAACCCTAAGACTACCTTACTCACCCCTCAAGAACTCAGTATTACTATATTATCCTGCTGGAGGAAAGGAGTTAAAACTTGTCTGAGAGGGACTAACATAACATACTTCGGCATGAAGTTGTTATTACCAAGCAGAGTTAAGGTTAAATAACCCTGTAAAAGAAACGGGGAGGGAGCCTGAGAAGTACCTGACCTCCATTCTAAGACAGTTACACAAAGGTTTCCCAAAGGTTTTCCCCTTTCTAGCATCCTAGTTACTCTGTACCTCTGGGGTGAACATGGGCCCCCAGCCTCAGCAAGCTAGTCGTAAAAGTAAGAGCTGCCTATATTTACAGCCTCTACTTTCTCTCTTCCCGTTGAGTTCACCCCAATCAGGCTTTCATCCCTGTCGTTCTATCAAAGCTGCTCTTGTCAAAGTCACCAATGGCCTCCACGTTGCTGAAGCCAGTGGTCAATCTGAATCCTTATTCTAAGGGATGATTACTCTGTCTTGAAACATATTCATTACATGCCTTCTGAAACCCTGCCCCCCTCTTTCTTTGGGTTCACTTTCTACCTCACTGACTCCTCTTTCTAGGGTCTTCTTTGCTGGTCCCTTCTCATCTTTGAACTCTGGATTCCAGAATCTCTCATGTGTCCAATTGCCTGCTCAGCCTCTCTACATGAGTGTCTAGCAGGCATCACAAACTTAAGTCCTAAATCAAATTCCTACTATTACCACCTAACTGGCTCCTCCCAAAACCTTGCCCATCTCAGTACATGGCAACTCCATTCTTCCAGTTGTTCAGGAGCCTTCCTTGCCTCTGCGTTTGTTTCCTCTCTTTCTCTCCCCTCTTCTCTCCACTTCTAATCTAATCTAACGGGATAACAGCTCTACCTTATATCGAGAACCTGACCACTCACTACCACCTCTAGCACCTGGCACAGCGAACATCATCTCCTGCCTCAGTTATAGCAATGCCTCTGCTTCCTCCCTTCATTCTGATCTCCACAAAGCATTTTTTACAAAAAAAACATAAATCCGATTATTATATTATTAACCTGTTCAAAACCCTCTAATGGCTTCCTACCTGTTGTGGGTTGAAGTGTTTCCCCCACAAATTCATATGTTGAAGTCTTAACCCCCAACACCTCGGAATGTGACCTTATCTGGAAAGAGGGTCATCACAGATTAATCAGTCGAGGTCCTTAGGGTGGGCCCTAGTCCAATATGACTGGTGTCCTCATAAGAAGGGGAAATTTGGACACAAAGACACACACATAGGGAGAACGCCATGTGAAGATGAAGGCCGAGACCTGCAAGCCAATGAACACCAACTACTGCCAGCAAATGATCAAAAGCTAGGAGAGAGATGGAACAGAGACTCTCTCACAGCTATCAGAAGGAACCAACCCTACAATACCTTGATCGTGGACTCAGAACGTCCAGAACTGTGAAACAATACATTTCTGGTGTTTTGCCATGCAGTCTGTGGTACTCTATTACAGCAGCCCTAGCAAATTAATACACCACCTCACACAGAATAAAAGGTGAACTCCGTGCCACGGCCCGAAGGCCCCACATGACTGTACCCCGACTCACACACTGGGCCCCTTGACGTTCCCCCAACAGGCCAGACACACTCCTCCTCGGGGCCCAGCTCTTCCCATAGCCCGGCCTGCTCTGCCCCAGCGCCCTCAGTTCCTTTAGGTCTCTGTTTAAATACCTCCATAAGGCCTTCTCCCTCCAACACTCTCCACTCCCCTCCCAAGCTTTATCTTTCTCCATCACTGTGCTGTCACCTCCAGATACTTTAAACACTTACTGTGATAGACTGGAAGATCCACTGCTAAGACCCGCAGAGCAGCTGCAGGCAGACAGCCTCCAGGGCCCAGCTCCTCGGGGTCAGCTGGTCAGCCTTAGTGCAGAGAGCTTCCAGCCGGAGGCCACACCCCTCCCGGGGCAGCTGCACCTGGTAACACACCTGAAAGGAGTGAGGTCATCGCTCAGTGTCGGAACCTCTGCCAGGGAATCCACGTCACTCCAGAGGTCTCCACAGGCTGGTGGGGGCTCTGTCACGTCAAATCTGCATCACAGTTCAACTTCTTCCTCGGCCCAATGCTGCTTCCACCCTCTTCTGTTCACCGTGTTGATCCCAAATAAACATCTTGTTCCCCCAACTCCATCTCAGCGTCTGCTTCAGGAAAACCCAACCCTGAGACACTTGTCTACCTTCCACAACCTGAACGTAATCTTATTGAGGGAAGGGACTTTGGTTCAATGTGTCCCCAAAGCCTAAAATACTACCTGGTACAAAACAGGAAATGACTAAATGGGAATACTGGAAGGAAGGAAAGGGGCGGGGCGGGGCGGGGCGGGGCGGGGAGGGAAGGCATTGACCATTTGGATAGGAGACTAGCCCCTGGATAAAACAAAAGCCTCTTAATATAGTCACAAAGCAAAAGGAATACACACTATCACAATGAAACTAGGCATGAGGTTTCTAAAGTACACATGGCTATTTGATTTCAGAGAAACTTCGAAAAAAGTTGTGCACAAAGTTCCTGAGATTCGCTTATTACCTTGAGACTCCTGACTCTTCCCTTCCTCCTAGGATTTTAAATTTTGCAACCTCAAGTTCTACCATCGAGAGGGTTTTCAGGACCCTAACCTTTAGGAAAGATACTGTATAATCACTGTTCGATAGCTTTGTGACATCTTATATGTTAATTCTTAACTCCCACTAATGAGAAGCTCTGCTCAGCATTTGATCATAATAAATAGCTTATTATAGCCTTTCTCTTTACTGACTGCGTCTTACTTCAAGCCTCACTCAAGACATTCTTTTTTCTTTCTCAGAGAACTGCCTTTCACTTTATTGCAAGACTAACTGCATTCAGCTCTGGCAAATGATTTTAAATATATTTTCCACGCTCCACAGCTGGCTACTCATTCAGATCCAAATAGAGCTGGTTTCTACCGGGTTCCGTATCTCATGGCAATTCAGTCAAGAATATGTGAGGTCTGACTATAAAGTAATAAAGCTGGGAGGGTTGTGTGTGCTTGGTTTATAGAATTACTTTCACTTCTTTACATATCATTGCACGATGAGATTCTAAGGGGAAAATGTAAAGACATGTTTAACACCAAAACCAACAAAATCACCCCTAAACTAGAGTTACTACTGTTCCACTGGTCTGAACTACTCTAAGACAAATGGTTTCAGAACACTGTGTTCCTAGAGCCCAGGAATGTCATACATAGATGTACCTGAAATATTTTATAACCATAAATATGAATAACAGAGTCTTCCCAGTGAGACCTATCTAATTTCATCAGCCTTCTGAAATTACATCTTTCACCAAAGCAGCCTCGGAGCACAAAGGCAATAAGATAACATTAATTAAAATACATAAAACCATCCAGGAGTAGCAAGGAGTATGCAACCTTTTTTTTAAGGGTAGAAATTGAACTAAAAATAGTAATCAATGTTTTGCCAGCTTAAAAAGCTAGGTCTTAAAAAAAAAAAAAAGCTAGGTCTTACACAGTGCCTGAAGCTATAACTCTACCAGACCTTCTCCAAGGCAGGATAATAATTAGCATGTTATTATTCATTTGTCTGGTATGCAGCTAACTTTGCAGGGTGCCTGTGCATGCTCACTTTGCAACCGCGAGCTTCAGTTCTCTGCTACCTGGTTGCCATTAAGGAGAATCCAGGAAGTTCCAAAATACAATGTGTCATCCCTTACCGCTATGCCAACAATCGAACCATGCAAAAATGAATCCTAATGAGACCCTCATTATTATCACTGCTGAAGTTCAGCTCTCCACTCCATTTGGAAGACATCTGGGGACTAAAAAGAGAAAACAGATTCCTGGGACATTTCAGAAGACTGGCCATTCCTGTCGATGACCTACCTGGACAAGGCAAAAGAAAAGGATCTTAAACAGGCAGGAAGGTTTCCAGCTTTGGTGCCTGTGGGGACGGTGGTGCTGTTAACGACGGTGGGGAACACAGCAAGTCCTAAAAGGGTTAAAAGGTGGTGGCATCACACATAGCTGGCAGGGATGTAAACCTGTACAACCACTTTGACTCCATTAAGGCTGGACGACCAGCAATCCCATGCCTAAGAATACACCTAGAAGAAATGCATGCTACGTGTCCACCAAAAGGCATATACAAGAATATTCATAGCACCATTATTCTCAATAGCCAAAAATCGGGAAACCAACTATCTGTCAACAGTAATGTGAATAAGTGGAAGTATATTCACACAATGAATAAGTGGAAGTATATTCACACAGAGCGGAAAAGAATGAACTACTGCAACTCACAACAACATGGGAGGTTGAGCGTTAGAGCGCCAACATGAAAGAGCACATACTGTATGACTCCAAATATGTGAAGTTCAAAACAGGGAAAACTCAGCTACAGTGACAGAGGTGTAATGGGAGGGATATCCTATGGAAGGGGACAAGAGGAAAGCTGCGGGAAGGATGGAAATGTTCTCTATCTTAATCTGGCTAATGGCTACACAGGTGCATACTTACGGGAAAACTCATCCAGCTGTACACCTAAGATTTGTGTACTTCCCTCTACAGAAGCTATGCCTTAATTTTTAAATTTCACGAGTAAATTAAATTCTCCTAGCCCTGCAGCTTTACAGGGATGACAAATCTCCTCCTCGAAACAACTCACTCACCACAGCTACCTGATAACAAAACAGGCGCACTTCAAAAATCAGGCGACAAAAGCGTCTTCACAGACCGAAGTCCTCAGTACAAGTAAAGGCACAGTTATGAACATCTGTATGTAATTTATGTACCATTGAGCTTGCCCAAGGAAGTCATTACCTAAATGTTCTGGACGTGAAGAATCTGGCTCCAGATTCTTCAGGTGCAGAACTGTGGCCCTGACATAGTATGTCATCTCCTCTCTCCTACTTTCTCTAAAACCCCCCAGATGTAATTTATTGATCCTTCTTCTGTGTTAAAGGAACAGGTCTCCACACGCTAACACTGTTTATCTGTGAGCCCCAGGGAGACAGGCTGGGGTCAGTGCACTCACTTTTGTCCCCTAAGCACCTTATACACTGCCCTAGCACAGTGCAATAAATGTGTACTGGATTTTGAACAATTCAACACACCTTCAGTAAAATTCTTTTAAACCTTCATGGCTAGGGACTTCCCTGGTGGCGCAGTAGTTAAGAATCCGCCTGCCAATGCAGGGGACATGGGTTTGAGCCCTGCTCCAGGAAGATCCCACATGTCATGGAGCAACTAAGCCCATGCACCACAACTACTGAGCCTGTGCTCTAGAGCCCACGAGCCACAAATACTGAGCCCACATGCCACAACTACTGAAGCCTGCGCGCCTAGAGCCCGTGCTCCACAACAAGAGAAGCCACCGCAATAAGAAGCCCGCGCACCACAAGGAATAGTAGCCTCTGCTCGCCGCAACTAGAGAAAGCCCGCGCACAGTAACGAAGACCCAACACAGCCAAAAATAAATAAAATAAAAGCTTACTGGCTAAGAAATTGGATTTAAAAAACAAAAACAAAAAACTGGCAGAATTCTAGTCTCAGCTCAACTACTTCATGTACTAAAATTCTTTAATCTCAAGATTCCTTTCTAGATAACCAGAATATATTTACTTAAATAATATACATTTCATCCACTGATTACCTCAACAGTAAAATAGGAAAAAGATGAGAAAGACCTAGGGGAAAGAATGAATGTAACTGGAACCTACTATGTGATAGGCCCTCTCTTAGGCACTTTACCTACACACATTATCACCTACAAACCTCACAACCTTTTAAGGTGGGAATTGATCTCTCCAGTCCATAGATGAAGAACACTGGGGTGCGACTGGTCCATCATCACAGTTACGTGCCAGAGCTAGGATCTGAGGTACAGACTGAAGAACACCAAAGCCTCAGACTTTCTCCTAGATGATGATTCTCCCACTGGCATTCCTGGGCTCTCCAAATGGAAACCTGGGGCTCCCCAAGGCTACTTTCATCAGCAAGCTTCACGTTTCCTTGTGGAGGCTGCTGTTTTCTGCATCATTAATTCTGCAGCTCTCCCAAGACCCAGCTGGGAGCAGGACCACCGTTTCTGCTGTTACTGCAGCTGTCTGAAAAATACAGCACAGCCTTGGGCAGGTTGGAAGAGCCTGAGGAGGTGTGGGAGAGGGAGAGAGGGAGAGAGAGAGAGAGAGAGAGAGAGAGAGAGAGAGAACACACACGTGTGCACACAAGCAAGAAGGTGTACGTATGCGTATGAACTCTAATAATAAGGAAGTAAAGATAAATTTTAAGTCATCCAGAGAAGTGGTCACATTTCTTTAATATGGTCACATCAGGATCTAATACATTAGTCTTTACTTATTGGGATATTTGTATATTTGAAATATCTTAAGACAAAAGTTTACAAATAGATATAGATACATCGATATCAATATGATATATAAATACACACATCTGGAAGGTTACCCACACTATTAACTATTAACTATGCTACATACAGGGAGCAGGAAGAAAGAATGGGGCATTTATACTTCATTCTGTATATCCTGAGAAGTAAATAAGATAAAACCTAAAGAACAAACATAAGTTTTCAATAATTACTACAGTTTTATACAGAGATGTGATTTACTTTTAGATTTGACCCAGCTGATCACACCTCTCCCTTGAAATACATCTTCACTTGGCTTCTAAGACATCACACTCCTCCATCACTGCCCAGTCCCTCTCAGTCTCCTTTGCTTCTTCTTCCTCTCATCTCCCCAACCCTAACTTGCCAGTGCAAGTCTTCTCTAACTTCACTCCCTCTCTGGATGATCTTTATACTCCCAAACCTGTAACTCCAGCTCAGACCTCTCCCCTAAGCTCCAGACTCCTAGATCCAACTGCTGGGTCCACATCTCCAATCAACGTCTGTTAAACACATCAAACTGCCATATTCAAAGCTGAACTCCTGATCCACCTTGTCTTTATCCATTCAGGCTGCTATAACAAAATACCATAGAGTGATGGCTTTAAAGCAACAGAAATTTATTTCTCACAGTTCTGGAGGCTGGATGTCCAAGATCAAGGCACCAGCAGATCCGGTGTCTAATGAAAACCCTCTTCCAGGAAGGATACAGACTGCCAACTTCTCATATCTTCACGTGGCGGACAGCACAGAGGGTTAGCAAGCTCTCTCATAACTCTTATAAAGGCACTAATCCCATTCATGAGGGGTACACCCTCATGACCTTATCTAAAGGCCACATCTCCTAGTATCATCACATTAGTGGGTAAGGTTTCCAACATAAGAATTTGGTGTGGGGACACATTCAGACCTTGACACTCCCTCACCAAAGCCTGCTCCACTCAATCATAGTCTTCTCCATCTCAGTTCAGAGCAGCCTCATACTTCCAGCTGCTCAGACTAAAATCCGTGGAATCATCCTTGACTCCTCCCTTTCTCTCACACCCCACATTCAAGCCATCAGTAAATCCCACTGGCTCCAATTTGAAAATATACTAAGAATCCAGTCACTCCCACCGCTACTGGCCTTGTCCAACTCTCCATCATCTCTCAAACCAGATTACCACAACCATCTTTGGACTGATTTCCCTGAGTCCACTCAGCACTCCTAAAATCTATTCTCATACAGCCACCAGATGACCCTTGTGAAATGTAACAGTTACCCCTGGCTGGGAACCCTCCAGTGGCTTCACATCTTAATTGGCATTAAAGTCAAGGCTGTTCCAATGGCCCAACCAGCCCTAGTGGGATGTTTCAGCCCTTCACCCCACCTTTTCATCTCTCTGATCCCATCCACTCCTTCTCCCCTCATTGCAGCCATGCTGATACCCTCCCGCTCCTCGAACACCACTGCCTGGAACACTCGTTCCCCAAGTATGCACAGCACAGGCCACCCTCCCTCACCTCCTTCAAGTGTTGATTCAAATACCTTCTCTGTAAAACCTTCCCTGACTGCCCCCCATTTAAAATCACACAGAATATAAAAAAAGAATGTGTGTAAATATACACATATATGTGTATAACTGAGTCACTTTGCTGTGCAGCAGAAATTGGCACAGCATTGTAAATCAACTCTACTTCAATTTAAAAAATAAAATAAAATCACATCCCCTCCTTCTCACCCTCCCCTTACCACCCCATCCCTCTGGTCTGGTTCATTTTTCTCCACAGTACTTCCTCCTTATGATATCAATTACTTATTTGATTTAGTTACTGTCTATAATCCTGACAATGGATGCAACTTCCACAAAGGCTCAGATTTTTATCTGCTGTGCTGTGTTCACTGCTGTATCCCTAGCATCTCACTGGCACTCAATAAATACGCTTAATGATGGGCTTCCCTGGTGGCGCAGTGGTTAAGAATCTGCTGCCAATGCAGGAGACACGGGTTCGAGCCCTGGTCTGGGGAGATCCCACATGCCGCGGAGCAACTAAGCCTGTGCGCCACAACTACTGAGCCCATGAGCCACAACTACTGAAGCCCATGTGCCTAGAGCCCATGCCCTGCAACAAGAGAAGTCACAGCAATAAGCCTGCGCACCACAACGAAGAGTAGCCCCCACTTGCCGCAACTAGAGAAAAGCCCATGTGCAGCAACAAAGACCCAATGCAGCCCAAAATAAATAAAACTAAATAAATTTATTTTAAAAAATGCTTAGTGAGTAAATATAACCTTTTTTCAGCGACTTATTTCACCAACATTTTTAACTAGTTTAGTGTAAAACAATTCCATGATCATCATTATGTTGTTCCTGTCCTGAATTTTCTAATTAAACATCTCCCCAAAAATCTCACTCACCAGCCTGCCCTGTGTCCAATGCTGGCCTTACTGCCCCTGCAGTCGAGAAAGGCCTAATTTTTTTGCAAGTGGCAAGAGGCTTAGCAGGCTTTACCCCAAGTGTTAACAATTATTATCTCCAAATGTTGACATTTCTGGTGATGGTTTACTTTTTATTTTCTTTCTGCCTAAGTCTTGTCATAATGAGTACATTTGACTCTCATGATCAAAGAAAACCACAACTGGAAATGACACCCCCCTTTAGAAACTAAAAATAAAAGTAGATTGGACCACAGCTGAAATCATTCATGCATTTGTCATCACAGCTCTGAGAAGTGTAGCCAAAGAAATCCCGAGGCCACACGCCTCCTTTCACCTCTAAACACCTGCCAATTTAGCAGCACCACCAATGGGCTGTGTTCCAGTGATGGTTTTTCTAAACTTACCCTGGTTCAGAACACAGACTGATGTCACCGGGTAATTTGGAGACAATTAACAATAAACCAAACCATCTTTAAATTGATCACTTAAAGATACAGGTGGTTCACCAGATCTAAAAACAAAACCATGTTGGCTCAACATGCTGGTTTATTCTTTTAATTTTGCCTAATCAGCAATCTGCACAAAGTTTTGTGCCAATGTCTGGCCTCCTTTAATCACTTTTTCCTCTACTTAAACAATGTATTTTTTTCACCTCCTAACCCAAATGTTCAAATGGTGAAAGCTGTTTCAAGAGAGTATACAGACCCAAGGGTACAGCATTTATCCAAGCCCACAGGAATCGCTGAACTCGATTAAGAATCTTAAGGGAACCCTCTTAGCCCTTGTCTTCTTTTAGCAAATTGAAGAGTAATAACATTAATTAGAGCCAATACTTTTTTTAAAACACTTACTTTGGACAAGCACTGATCTAAGCACTTCAAATTAATATGCCCATTTAATCCTCCCAAAGTCTGTTATCCCTATTTAAAAGATGAAAATACAGAGGCACAGAGAGGTCAAGAAATTAGCTTAAGGAGACACAGCAGTAAGTGGCAGAATTTGAATCCTGGCTCTAGGACCTATACTCTTGTACCACTATGAGTAACCACTGGCTGTATCTCCTGTGCATGCCATGGTGGTAATACTCCATGCCTTTGGATATACTACTCCCATTTCCCCTAATGTTCTTTCTTTCCTTTGCTGCCTAGAAAACTCCTATTCAACCTCCAACACCCATATGTGGGAAACCTTCCCTGATACTCTGAAACCCTGAGAATTATTCAACCTCCAAAACCCATATGTGGGAAACCTTCCCTGATACTCTGAAACCCTGAGAATTAATCATGCTCTTTCTACTTTCTACCACCATTTTCTTTGTTCATATACTATTTCATCAAAGTGTAAGTGAATTAATCTTCCCTGACTTAACTATTCATTCTATGTGAAAAGGAGCTGTATCTGATTCATATCTGAATTCTCCACACTTAATAAATTTCAAACAAATGAATTAATTTACAAGTTTGAAAGCTTTCTGGGTTTATTTAATAATATAACAACAACATTTATTAAGTGCTTACTATTCTAGGCACTTCATGTGTTTTAATTCACTTAATCCTTACCATAACCCTATTGACAAAAGTACAATTATTGTCACCATTTTGCAGATGTGGAGGCAGAGAACGTTAACGATTCTGTTATCGCCCAAGGTCAAAGCTAGCAAGAACCAGAATTTGACCCCAGGCAGTCTGGCTCCATGCTCACTGACTGCGCAGTTCATAGGTCCTGTACTGGGCTTCCCAAGGTCCAAGGAAAGGTCAAAGCCAGTTCTTGCCCATAAAGATGCCACGTGGAATCTTCTTTCTAAAGGATCTATGAGGGTTCACCCTGAACACTCACTGTCTAGCATGAGGGTTGTCATTAAAAAAGAAGCTCAACAGATATTTGTTGAAGGATCAAAAATCATTTCTATATAGTTTTTAAACGACTGAATTTTTCACATGTAATAGCACCAGGCACTGCCAAGGTATTAAACATAGATTACTTTATCTTCAAAATGACCTCATGAGGAAGGGATTCTTTTTAGTCCTACTTTACAGATGAGGAAACTGAGGTACCACGAGTTTCAATAACTTGCCTTATGGGCTTCCCTGGTGGCGCAGTGGTTGAGAGTCCACCTGCCGATGCAGGCGACACGGGTTAGTGCCCCGGTCTGGGAGGATCCCACATGCCACGGAGCGGCTGGGACCGTGAGCCATGGCCGCTGGGCCTGCGCGCCCGGAGCCTGTGCTCTGCAACGGGAGAGGCCACAACAGTGAGAGGCCCGCGTACCGCAAAAATAAATAAATAGCTTGCCTTATAACTTGAGGTTCAAGACCACAACATTAGAATGTGAAGCCAGGATTCAAACTTAAGCAGTCTGACTCTATAAAGTCTTGTCGCTTCCTGGGCCTGCTGGAACAAACACAAACTGTGTGCCTTAACCAACAGAAACGTATTCTCTTAAGAGTTCTAGAGGCTTGAATTCTGACATCAAGGTGTTGGCAGGGCCATGCGCGCTCCAAAGCATCTAGGAGAGGATCCTTCCTAGCCTCTTCCAGCTTCTGGTAGCCCTGGCGTAACCTTCATCGTCACATAGTCATCTTTCTTCTGTGTCTGTGTATCTCTGTCTTCACGTGGCATTCTCCCAGTCTGTGTCTATGCCCAAATTTCGCTTCTGATAAGGACACCAGTTACAATGGATTAAGCGTCCACCCTACACCAGTTTCACCTCATCTTAACTTGACATCTTCAAAGACCATTTTGTAAATAAGGTCACATTCACAAGTACCAGAGGTTAAGACTTCAAGGTATTTGTTGGGGGTGGGGGGTGCACAAGGGGAGAGACACAGTTCTAAAGGTAACAAATACCCTATACAGAACTGACTCCACAGATGCAGGTAAATGACTCCGTTTTTCTAGCCAGTTAATTCTCTTGATTGGTGCAAAATTTGTTAGCTCTCAAATCACTCTTTTGAATACAGAGGGGAGTGGTTAAATGTTTGAGATTCAAGGGTTAAATGTTTGAGATTCAAGCGTTTCTTTACATACAAGGTAAACAGAACACAATCAAAATGTAAACATATTTTAAGTAAATTAGAAACTTTATCATAAAAAAGCAAGTATTTCCCTAGAATGGAAGCCACTTAATATACCAGAAAAATTCGAAGTAAAATACTTATAATCTGCTTACCTTCCCACTCTCTTCATTTCTCTCTCCATTTCCTCCATTAAGGCAATACTTCTGAATTTTGACCAATGAACAATCATCAAACAATATTCTATAATAGCGACCTATAATCATTTGATACTCTCTTTTAAAACTCTTAAGAGAGGTATCCATTTCTTTTGATTCTTTGGGGCCTACAGCTAACAGTTAAAGATTACATGCGGCCTTCAAATTTTTATTAACAAAAATTAGCCCTCAAGGAAACATGTAAATGAAGTACACAACTATGCAGGTAAACAGGTGTGTTTCAAATTTCTCCCATTGATAGCTTCCCTATACCTCCAGAGTCTAATGTCAAACTTGCACATGCACCCTACATCAACTGTGCTTTCTTTATCTGTTAATCATGTGAAATACCTTTACCACACACTGGAAGCCTGATTTTCTCTGTATGCTAAGGAAACAACCAGAAATTTCCAAAACAGGCTAATTCAGAATTTGGCCCTTTAGGGACTTCCCTGGTGGTGCAGCGGTTAAGACTCCATGCTCCCAATGCAGGGGGCCCAGGTTCGATCCCTGGTCAGGGAACTAGATCCTACATGCCGCAACTAAGAGCCCACATGCCACAACTAAAAGAGCCCGCATGCCACAATTAAAGATCCTGCATGAAAAAAAAAAAAAAGATCCTGCATGCCGCAACTAAAGATCCTGTGTGCCGCAACTAAGACCCAGCACAGCCAAATAAATAAATTATTTATTTGTTTATTAAAACAGACTTGGGGAAATTCTCTGGCATAAATAATTGTTAACCAACTCACTACTCAGGAATTATTAAGATGGTTTTCTTAGATGACATTATTGATAACTAATTCAATGAATACATTTTATTATACTAGCATCACCCAGATGGCAAAAAGGACCACAAAGTTGCCTTAACTCATTTTAAAGATCAAAATATAGCATTTAAGTCAGGATGCACAGTACACCAAAGCTAGTCAAAGCAAACATCATAGGGAAAATGATATTTCCTAAAATCAAATTCTTGACCTGAAATTCTATCTGCTTTCTTGTATTCCATCACTATCCTGACTCAAATAGAAGTGGAAGTACTAATAGGTTATTCCAAAAGATCGTTCAATTATTTTGGAAGAAACAAATGACCTATATATTTTTTTTAATAAAGTAACAGGCTTCCTGTAGAAAAAGGTCACTATTAACATGGAATAAATTAGCAAGTAAAATTCAGTTTTGCTAGTACACAGCATTAAAATGCAATTTTCAGACTAATACGTTTACAGAACATTTCAAGACCGCCAGTTGCTCACCCCTGGCGGCTGGAGCTTATCCTCTCTAATTATACTGAGCGCATTCTCAGGACAGAATGCTCAATGCTTAAAGAAATAACTGATTTTTTTCCTCAAGAAAAATATCACAACCCCAGTTACAATCCTTTGAAAGTATATATCACACTACAGAGAGTATAGACATTTTCTTTGTTTAAAACAGCAATTAGAAAGAAATGCAAAGCAGCTACAATTACAACCAAACACAGTTTGTGTTTCTGCCACGAGCTTTCTCATGCTGGTTGGTCCTTAGACTCTCTCTACTTTCCCAGGATATTTCCTGATTTTGCAACGCTCTTGTGTCTCAGGGAAATATCAATTAAAGGGTATGTGTGTGTACTCAAGCACCTGCATTCACATTTACCGAGTGCCTTCCCCATGCCGAGTTCTGTCCTCATAATCTACACTCAGCCCAATCCTATCACCTGCTCTAGCTGTGTGCCCTGGGACAAACTGGGTGAGCCTCAGCTTCCCCACCTGTATCTGCAGATAACTACAGCAGCTACTTCACAGGCGCATGGGACCAAATGATCTCCACGTTAACACGTGCATCACAGACAGTGGCTGCTGTCTCACAGGAGGTGCCCAATAAACATTAACCCTTATAATCTCTACAGGATCCTCTTCAGGTGAGAAAAAGTAGGTAACTTTTGCTGATAGAGACCAATCCAGCATCAAATCCCAGCCCGTAGGTCTTCCACACCTATTAAACTATAATATGAGGCATCAAAGACACTGAGGAACTGTCATCCACATTCTCTGAAGATACTTAAAGGGGAGGGGGGAGGTAACAGTCAACACCAAGACTATGTAGTTGAATATAAAGCATTAAAAACCTACTACCGGGGGGCTTCCCTGGTGGCGCAGTGGTTGAGAGTCCGCCTGCCGATGCAGGGGACACGGGCCCGTGCCCCGGTCCGGGAGGATCCCGCATGCCGCGGAGCGGCTGGGCCCGTGAGCCGTGGCCGCTGGGCCTGCGCGTCCGGAGCCTGTGCTCCGCAACGGGAGAGGCCACAACAGTGAGAGGCCCGCGTACCGCAAAAAAAAAAAAAAACCCTACTACCGGGCTTCCCTGGTGGCGCAGTGGTTGAGGGTCCGCCTGCCGATGCGGGGGACGCGGGTTCGTGCCCCGGTCCGGGAGGATCCCACATGCCGCGGAGCGGCTGGGCCCGTGGGCCGTGGCCGCTGGGGCTGCGCGTCCGGAGCCTGTGCTCCGCAACGGGAGAGGCCACAGCAGTGAGAGGCCCGTGTACCACACACACACAAAAAAAACCTACTACCAATTACAAATATCTCCCCATCATTCTTCTTTAAAAGAATTATCTGTTTAAATATTTTAATACTAAACATATGTAAGTTTTTGATCAAGGACCATCTTCCACAGCACAGTAACCGATGTGGAGTTAATCTAAAATCCTGGTCCACCTACCAACGACTTCAACAACAGGAAATCAAGGCAGTAAATATCTTGATCACTTTATAGCACACATTTTCACATTATCACAGGAAACCCTCCCACCCAGGTAGGTATCACTCTAGATATTTTATAGAGAGAAACTGGGGCTCAGGCAGGGCACCCACCTATATCCACCTATCCCAAGGCAGGGCCCAAAGTGAAACTCAGCTCTGTCTAGATCTGAAGTCCATGCTCTCTTTAGAACCACAAATGGACAAGGCAAAAGAAGGGTGAGGCCAGCTGGTCACTTGGCTATGAAGGCACACTCAACAGAATACATGGGAAAGGTGCCACAGTTTTTGAGGACATCCCAATGAAGATTAATTTTTACCAAATCGCTTCATCTTCAAAGCAGAAGTCAGTAACATACATGACCAAAAACATGACCCACACAGAGCATACCCAATTTCAAACTTCAAACCCACATAGAGCATACCCAATTTCAAACTTCACGATTTCAAACTTGTCTGGATCAGTGTTAGTCCTACACTAAAGAAAGCTTTTGAAAACACAGGAGTTGAGGATCAGGTTCAGCTGAGTGGCACCTGTACCCTCCCCAGCTCCTGGGGTCCTGGGAACCCGCACAATCTCAGAGCCTCAGCCCCGGGGGCAGATTGCACAGACATCAGAAGAGCTGCGCCAGCAGCTTCAGTCCAGTGCAAATTAACTCCTCCTTCAGGTTCCACATTGACAATAAGTCAGAAGTCCTTGGGTCACGGTACCTCTGCTGGTGAGGACACAGGACCAGTTCTCTTTTTTTTGGGGGGGGAGGGGTTAAACCTTTTTTTTAATTGTGGTAAAGTGTACATAACCAAATTTATCATTTTAGCCATTTTTAGGTGTACAGTTCTGTGGAATTAAGCACATTCACAGTGCTGTGCAACCATCACCACCATCCATCTCCAGAACTTTTTCATCTTCCCCACCTGATACTCTGAACCCATTAAACAATAACTCCCCATTATGACCTCTTCCTTCCAGGCCCTGGCGACCACCTTCCACTTTGTCTCTGTAAACCTGACTTCTCCAGGCACCACATATAAGGACATTCATACGATATTGGTCCTTTCGTGACCGGTTTATTTCACTAAACATGATACCAGTTCTCTTTCGTTCCCAGTTAGTCTCCTTGAAGAAACACCCCTGAAATGCACATCCTTTAGATGAATTAAGAATGAATACATGAGAATTATGTTTTTCCCTTTTACTCATTGCTAAAAGGATACAGAAACACTGAGGGTGGCTCGGGAAGAAGAGAGGGAAAGCCAGCAGAGTCATCCCCAACATCTCTACTTGTTTCTACTCATTCTCCCACGAACTTTTGCTTTATGCAAATGAAATGTTTAAAATCACATCACACGCAGATGTAGAGAATGGACTTGAGGACATGAGGAGGGGGAAGGGTAAGCTGGGACGAAGTGAGAGAGTGGCATGGACATATATACACTATCAAACGTAAAATAGATAGCTAGTGGGAAGCAGCCGCATAGCACAGGGAGATCAGCTTGGTGCTTTGTGACCACCTAGAGGGGTGGGATAGGGAGTGTGGGAGGGAGACACAAGAGGGAGGAGATATGGGGATGTATTATACGTATAGCTGATTCACTTTGTTATACAGCAGAAACTAACACACCATTGTAAAGCAACTATACCCCAATAAAGATGTTAAAAAAAAAAATCACATCACATTGGGTATCCTCCTTTGACCTAACCATCTATCAAAAGGATATATCTGCAAGCATTTCAAAAGTTAGCTTTCAAGGTCAACACTAAGGAAAAGCAAATGTGATTTCATAAAAACGTGTATCCACCGAGCTCTCCTATGGAAGGAAATTGTTTTGGGCAAGATAGCACCACACTGTTTAATAGCTGGTGCTGCAGAAAGAAAGAAACACCTTTACAAATGTTCATACAAAAATCATTTAAATGTTAAGCAAAAATGTATATAGACTCTGAATGGGGCCATCCATCCCACTATTATCTCTCTCAATGGAAAACAGCACAATAGCATCTAATGAAAATCCTGTTTTCTTTACAAGAAATAAAGATAATAATGCCACAAATCAACACTCTCCCCAGTCGTCTATCTTTATTGGTTTTTCTTGTAAGCCACATGTTCTCAGAACAAAAGGGGGAAAAAGACAAAATTCAATACAATGCCACATCTTATTTTTGCTTTTTATTTCTACTTGCAGCTTGTAAAATATACACATAACAGCACGATCTGGTACCAGTAAAGGAAAATGACTTAAGCTAAAATAAAACTCAAGTCAGCAGGAGATGGCTTTGATCGGGAGACCATTGTATGTTAAGTAGATGGAATGCAAGACTTCCTCTATTTATTTTAGTACAAATAACCTCAAGTCCTGGAAAAAAAGACATTTTTAGAAAATGACACTGACCCAATTGCTAAGCCTCATGAATAAGAGTGGTGAGTGTTACTTCTGTTGCACCACTGCTCATACATTTTCTGCTCAAATCATTGCAATACGATTAATTCAAACACGGGGTTTTTTTTCCCCCTGAAATTCGGGATAATAGATGGTTGAAGACATGGAGATACTGACCAAGTAATGGTATGCAACACATCTACTGTTCACACTAAATGTACTGTCCCATTTAGGGAAAGCACCAATGCCAAGAAAAGAGTACCCTGACAAGGGGGACCCAAAAGCACCAATCACTGCAAATTCAAAGTCTAAATTCCCAGAACTAGAAGGAACCCCCAGGGACCCCCAGCCCTAATTCTCCTTGTGCTCCACACTGGCTCCTTCCCTGGGTGGAGGGTTTTGGGGGCTATTCCATCTATATCTGCAGCTTCTTTTAACCCTCTTCTCAGTTAAGTCCTACTGCATCTTTCTGGGAGTTGCCCCAAGCATTAAAAATCAGCAGCACAGGATAGGGGCCTCCTCCCATCCCTGAAAACTGAACCAACACTCTTTTACTCTGAATTATTCTATCTATGCAAATATTCTTTCAAAAAGACTCATCCAGGGCTCTCCCTCAAATGAAAATTTTCAGTGAGCTCGCCCGACCTAGTCCATTTCCTGCCCTCCATGCCAAACTACAACCATAAAGATGATCAGAGAATGAAATTCTTCACAAAGACAGACCTAGTCCGTCAGCTCTGACCTCACGTAGGACCAAAACTAAACACACCTCAACAGAAAAAAATCTAAAAGCCAATATTCTTTTAAGTCGGGAAGATTCCAAAATGTCAGCAAAAACCCAGGACAGGCTTAACCAAGTCTGACCCCAAGTTTATTTTTCTCATACCTAATGCTCAGCCTTAGCAACTCCAGCTGGTCACTCCTCTCTCCCTCTGTCCACTTAGAGTCAGCTGGCCTCCAAGACAATGTCTAGATATCCGAAAGATGCAATGAAGTCATAATTTGAACAATTCAAGTCAAAAACCACTCTCCGTTAGCCAGCTCCTCCCCTAAATGCACCACGTGAGCAATGATCTCTCCGGCTCGAGATGCCATTTATCTTTGGACCCAAGCCAGTGGGACCGATCCACTGATCAGGCATGAGGAAAACCAATAAAAGAAATGCTGTCCCCACTGAAGATCCTGCAGTCCTCCACAAGGATGAGAAAACACTGAAGGGTGAGCAGAGAAGTCTGCCTCACGTGCAATGTTCTTTCAGGGGCATGCAAAGCAGAACTTCTAGAGCTGGCTGTCCAAGGTGTGTGCCAAGAAACACCAGTTCACAAGAGACTGTGCAAGATGCACCCACAGGCAAATGCGGGGTTAAAGGAAGTTAACAAACTTCGTTTCAGCAGGACTTCTTAAATATGCTGATGGAGAGTAGGTATACACAATTTTCTGAATTTAATGGCAGAAACCTTTATTCACAATATATTTCCAATCACTCGGGTTTCCAATCACTTTGAGAAACACTGCTTTAGAGTACCTGGAAGCAAGCCTGGAGCCGAAGCCTGGATGACCGATGACCAGGCACAATAATAATGAGATATCAATCCAGTTTTCAGGACTGCAGGATCATTAGGGCTCCTTAAGGAGCTTTTTTCGTTTGGGGGGGGGGGCGTGTTCCTTGAGTATCTTTTTTTTTATTAAAGTATAGTTGATTCACAATGCTGTGCTAGTTTCAGGTATACAGCAAAGTGATTCAATTATACGTGTGTGTATGTGCGTATTCTTTTTCAGATTCTTCTCCATTATAGGTTATTACAAGATACTGAATATAGTTCCCTCTGCTATACAGTAGGTCCCTGTTGTTTATCTGTTTTTTGTTTGTTTGTTTGTTTTTTGTTTTTTTTGCGGTACGTGGGCCTCTCACTGCTGTGGCCTCTCCCGTTGTGGAGTACAGGCTCCGGACGCGCAGGCTCAGTGGCCATGGCTCACGGGCCTAGCCGCTCCGCGGCACGTGGGATCTTCCCGGACCGGGGCACAAACCCACGTCCCCTGCATCAGCAGGCGGACTCTCAACCACTGCGCCACCAGGGAAGCCCTATCTGTTTTATATATAGTAGTATGTATCTGTTAATCCAAAACTCCTAACTTATCCTTCCTGCCACCAAGAGATGCTTTAAAGTGAGGCCCTCTGTACCATTCTCCTGGCCTAAAATTGTTCCTCTTCATGATCCTGACATGGCCATCACTTACTGCCACTAGGGACATAGCTTAATAGTCACATACTAGGACCACTTGATCTAAAGGAACCCACTAGGCACTTTACATCACATCACCCGTCTCTATTTCTTCACAGACCCTCCCACAGAGACAGCAGAGAGTGTTTTAATCATTGCCATGCCCCTCAAACCCACTGGCACATAGTAGGTGCTTAATAAACATTTGCAGAATGAATAAGGAAATGAAGTATTCTGGCTATCCCTCCTTCTGGCTTGGAGAAATGATTAAACATCTGGTTATACTTAATTTCAGTTCAATATGATTTATTATTTCAAATAAAGGGGCCATGCTTATGCTGTGGCTAAATTAAATGACATCTGCATTTCCTGTGAACACATATTTTCATCCTGAGCCACTATAAGAAAACAATGTATTTTTGATTCATTCCAGAAACAATAATGGGTTTAAAGGTAGCCCCTCCCCTAGACTTCTCTAGAATCCGGACACAAAAACCACAGAGTTAATCGGCTCTTATGTTAACCCCATTAACATCATACTATAAGCCTATACCACCATATCTGGGGATCAACTCTCAGGAAAACTAGCTGCTGAAAATGTCCTGGGGCATATTTATCAAAACCTCCAACGATAACATTCTTGTTCATTCACATACTCATTCTTTGACAAATGTTAATCAAGCACCCAGGACTTCCAAAACACTGGGAACACAAAGATGAAGAAGCCACAGTGCTGTCCCTCCAGGGCTTATGGACTGGAAAAGGAGCCAGGGAAGTAAACGGTTACAGTTCTGCGTGCTAACAAAGGTGGGATGTAAGTGGGTGTGAGGGAGCTCACCGTGGGAGCGAGAAGAACCAGTCACCCTGTCCTGGGTGACCATGTTCCAAGTGCAGTCCCCAGATGAGCAGAATCAGCATCTCCTGGGAAATCATTAAACTGCAAGCTTTCATCAGGCTACAGACACCACAGGCCTATGGGATCAGAAGCCCTGGGGTGGGGCCGGCCGTGTGTGTTTTAAAGAGCCCTCAGGTCACCCTGCCGCACACTGAGGTGGGTGATGATTAAGCTACTTCCCCAAAGGAGGAACTAAAGTCAAGCAGGTAAAGAGCACACAGACGGCAGGGATGGTTGCAGGGGATGGGAATAGGACAAAAGGCCAGAGAAAACTGTCGTGTTGTAAATACCGTGAGGCCCGAGCTCAGAGCACGAGATGCAGAGCAAGCAGGCCATGAGGGGCTCACATGCGGTGCCAAGGAGCTGGGCTTCCTCCTGAGCGCAGCGAGGAGCCCCTGCAGGTGGGGTGGGCGTGCCCAGGCCTGCGGATCTCAAGAGATGACCTCGGAGACCCTGCTGAGAACAAGGAGAGGCCCTGGAGGAGGAGCTGCAGACTCCTAGGTGAGAGGCAAGAGCGGTGGGAAGGAAGTGGAGGCACGCTTCGGAGCTGGGAGTCAGGGGCGCCTGACACAGCGGCAGAGACGGAGGGGCCAGGTGTGCGGTGGGATAGATGGAGCATCCCTTCTCCTGGGAAGCTTGCCTGACACACACCCCACACCCAAACAGAGCAGCTGCTGATCTGGGAAGCACACATCGCATTTTACCGTAGCTAGTTCTTCAGCTGTCAGAGGCAGTGGCCGTCCCAGTCCGTTTCCATGTGCATCGTTTGGAACGGCGCCCAGCACTTGGAAAGCCAAACTGATTGAATGGAGCTGGACAAGCCGAGAGGCCACTGAGAGGCCACTGCTCTCATTCAGGGGAGAGAGGACAGTGTCATGGGGAAGGAAATTAGAAACCTATATCAACTGAACTTAAGTTTTCTCTAGTCTGTTGATACCATTCAAGACACTGAAGGAAAACCTTTACAAGTCAATCACGTGATAAAAATTCAACAGTAAATTTGATCTGTTGTGTGGAGTCCACAAGCTCACCTTCCAGCTGAAAGTCAGAAAGGACCATGGTTTGAGTGCATGTGCAAGTGAAAATGTGACACAGCTCTAGGCCACAGAGAGACTGCCACCTAATCGAGATAACAAGTCCGCTTTCTTTTGTTTTCAGAACAACTCTGCAAAGCCCAGAGGTAGAGGACAGAGACATTTCAAATCCCTCTGAGACAGACCGAGTCTTTACTTTGATTTTTAGAAATGATCTCCAGCAGGCAGATAATGCTGTGACCCAATTACAGGATATTTTGGAAACAGCAGGCACCTAACTTGGGGGTGGAGCTGGTGGGCGCAGAGGGAAGGGTTACTAAGCAGACGGTACCACCTGCCCCTCGGTCCTGCATGGAATTTGATAAAGAAGGGAGCTGTGACAATCAGGAAGTAATGCAACATCTCCCTTGACCTTCTTCCCGTTTTCTCACCATTCCCAAAATAGACAGAGCTAAGGAAAATCATAAATATGTTTCTCAGCCCTCTAGGGGGAAGGTTCATTAAAGGCATAAATTTGGGTCCCTGGGGAAAAAAAAAATGGATGAAAGGCAAAGGAAAGCCCTAGAATCAAGAGGTGGTAACAGTGGAAAATAAAACCCATGGCCGAAAAGGAACAAGAGAAATAAAAACAATGGTCAGCTCTTACCCCAAAGCACACTGAGAGGCGGTACCATAAGCTCAGCTGTCCTGGATTCTCCAAACTCAAGCTCTTCGGAGACAAAAGTTAAAGTTGCTGCTTAAAACTAAAAATAATAATAGCTGTTAAGGTCTTACTTTATGCCAAGTATTGTTTCTTTGTTTGTTTGCTTGTTTGGGGTTTTTCTGTTGTTTTTTTTGGCCTTGGCGCACGGCCTGCCCCGACCAGGGATTGAATCCGGGCCACAGCAGTGAAAGCACCAAAATCCTAACCGCTAGGCCACCAGGGAACCCCCCCCAAGTACTGCCGTAAGCCCTTATCATACCTTACCTCACGAAATCCTCATAACTACCACACTATGAGGAAACTGAGGCACTGTGTAACTCTGTTGTCCAAGTGTAACTGTGGTGTCCGAGATCACATGGCTGTGAAATTGCAGAGCAGTACTGGAATCCTAAAAGTCTGGCTGGTAACCACCAAATTTCACCTGCCTCCCCATAGGGCTGTCCTGTGCACACACTGCAAGATATTTAGCAGCATCCTTGGCCTCCACGCACTTGATGCCAGCAGTACTTCTTCCATAATCATGACAATCAAAAATGTTTCCAGGGAGTACTGCCAAATGTTCCCCAGAGAGCAAAACTGCTCCCTCTGAGAGCTACAGAGATTTGAAAGGCCAAATCTCTAGGTCCTTTATAGAAGCAGAGGCAAATCCTAGGTGTTGGATAGAAGAAGCAGGCTACAACACTTCCACTAAGCCAAAGAAAAATGGAAAAGGAGACAGCTGAAGGGTTTTCTGTAGCGGGTTCCGCCACAGTCCTTTGCCACGGCTCCTATAACTGTAAGGCCTCCCTCCTCTCCCCTCCCTCAGAGCCTCACACACATGCCTCTACTGAAGCACCTTATATTGACACGCTGGTACATTCCTTTCTGTCTTCCTGAACTTCCCACTGTACCTGGCACCAAGTATGTGTTCAACAAACATTTGCTGAACAAAGGCATGGACAAACGAAGCCGAAGTTTCTGAGTGTACCCAAATGAATGCATGTCTGTCTGCACTAGTGACCTGGAAAAGGTATAAAAAATAAAACTTGGTTATCGGGGAGGATAAGAGGCTCTGCTCAGAAGGCAACGTTGAATCAGTGTTTCCCGAAGTATCTATGCCCCTCTGAGATCACTGTGAGTCCAGATCATGCCTCAGTTCTACTCAAAAATTCAGCTGTATTTGTTCACTCAAGAATGAACCAACTCAGGAAACCTAACTCGTAAGGAAATTCTATTTATTCATAACTTCCACTGATACAGAGTACTGCCCAGCAAATCAAAGACACTCAATGTGGCAGGTCTGCTGCCTGACTCTACTGCCCAGGACAAAGGTCTACTTGGGAAACCAAATGAAGATCAGAAGGTAAGAACAAAGCCATCAAGCAGGAGTTTGATGCTCCCAGAAAGGGGTACCCACCATCCTCTCTCTAGCAGCCAGAAGTCTCAAGTGAGCCTCAGCGCTGCTGGAGAGGCCCTGAAATCCTCACATCAACTTTCTGAAGTCATCAAAGGCCTCTGTCACCCCAACACTGCCTCATGATTGGCATGTGACAACTAATCAGATTCTGGTGTATTGTATTCACAATAGCAATAATCCTAGACCGGAATCCGCCCAGAGAGATTCAACACAGCAACCCTTAGTTTCAGACAATATTTAGAAATTATATTTGGATTTTCCAACTATTCAATTTGTGTTCAGACGAAAGAAATGCACATGGGGGCCATAATCTGGAGGCAACAGCTCCACCACTAAGCATATGCAGATTTGGGTTAACGGGATTTTGAAAATGGACAAAAGGAGAAATTTTCACCTTCTCCCCAAGGCTGAATCTAGGAAAGTTTCATGTTGTGGTGGAAATAATAATACAGGCTTTGTTTAGGGCCTGGGTGAGTCCTTTAATGTTTCTGAACCAGACTTTCCTCACCTATAAAAAGGGAAAAAAGAGGGTACCCCAAAAGACAAAGTGAAATGTTTCCCGTATAGCACCAGGCAGAGGTGGCCCTTAATTAATAAATGTTATTTCTTCACGCTGGCAGTTCCTCAGCAACCCATAGACTCCTCTGTGTTGATTACAGTTCCAAGGCAAGCATCACTGTTCACTGTGTAGCCTTTAGTGAAAAGGACCTCAGTTTCCTTATCTCTAAAATAGGAATAGCACTACAGTATTTTGTAAGAATTAAATAGGGTAACAGCTGTAAAGCTCTTTGCACAAAGAGATCCACAATATTAATAATATATTATTATTACGACCAGTGAGATCCAGATATTACGAAGCACAGATTTTTTAAGTATTATCTGAAAATACATTACCTATTTTCTTAAGCTACTATTTAAAACTCAAAAATAATTTGGGTTTTTTTTTTTTCCTCTCCTCCCACCCACTAAAAGCAACTCAAACCTAAGGTGAATAATACCAATTCCATGAGCAAATTATTCTTAAACTTCCTCTAGCGACTTATCAAGGCTCACCCTGGAGGGCATGGCACTGCAGAGATCCAAACCAAGATGGCTATAACACAACTCCCGGTTCTATGGCTGTAACTCCATCAGCATTTCCTAGAATCACCAATCCTGAATTGCTAAAGCACGCTGTTTGGGCAAACAGAGACCTGTATGCAAAGAAACAAAAACCGAGATGTGTCATTTCACAGCCCAGCCTGCTAAAATTCACATTTCAGTCCCTTGTCCTTTCTGCTCTCTCAGAACCTCATCTTTCATCTTGGCGTTTTCCTTGTCAGTCTTGGGCTATAATTCAAAAATACTCGCTGGTTCCCAGAGCACTTTCAAAATTAGCTTCTTCTCAGCTCCTAGGACCTTGGGTCTGTACCAATGACTCCACATTCCTGGAAGGCCTGGAGGCGCCATCAGCCCACCCAGAAGCTCCAGTTTGGCTTGGCCTCCACTATTCAACTTGATCCTGAGGGCAGAGCTCTCTACATCTCAGGCCCAGATTCCCAGACTTATCAATTTCATGGACCATTAAGCTGCCAAATAAAAATATTCCCATCAATTTGTACAAGAAATCTTACCCCATATCCGAATGATATCATCTCAGAGAAAAGGACACATCTAATGTGAACACACTTCTGAAATATTCACTACACTGCCATCATCATCACTTGGGTAAGGAGAGTGGAAACCTCACCAACAGACAACAGCCCTGGCACTGTGACGTGCACATAGTAGACACTCAGTTACTTTCATATTGTGTAGAAACTAAGCTCTGATTCATAAGGGAGCGATTTGGGGAACGCTGCATTCCATACCACCGGTAATGCCAAGTCTTCCTTCTTCAACAACAGAGGTTCCCTTTACTCTCTGGAGCTCTGCAAGTTCTCCCCAACCTTGTCCTCCAAAGCACACACTTCTCCTAGCTCAGTTCCAAAAGTGCAGTCGTTTTAGTCAACTTGAAAGGTAAAAATCAAAACAAACCATTCTGCCTCCTATTCCAAGCATTCCTGAAGCATACTTTCCAGGAGAGTTACACTGCAAAAACCTCAGTTATCGCCTAGCAGACAAAATTTTGCAAGATTTTCACAAGAGGCAAAGGGTAGAATGGTTCGCTTTATTTACAATGACCAAATCATTCACAAACAATAAAGAAAAACCTTAATCCATAATTCCATACCATTTATTCTTTGCATGTTCTCTTTCCATAGCTGTCCATATGAATCTGCACATTTTATACACCAATAAGTGATACATTGTGACTTTTTTCCTGCTTGTAAAAGTAATGCCTGCCCTAGCATTTGTTCAATGCTTAGAAGACTAGGTAGGATCCAAATATTATGGAAATAAGGTTATGTACAGAGGGAATGTCTCCTGTAACTCTACACCCAATGGCCTCTGATACCTTTAAACCGATCAAGGCTTCTTACTTCTTGCCAAGTTGTGACGACTTGACTTTCTAGCCTCCATGTCCTTCCTCTCTTCCAGCTCTCACCTGGTGTTCGCAGTTACTGCCCCGCTCCTACCACAGGTCCAGCAACACTGGAGCCTAGTTATGATCAGAAACTCTAGACTTACTATTTATTATCACTTATTTAAACGTTGACAACTCTGGCTTCTCTTCATCTGCCTCACTTAAACGTTAATGAGGCTGAGTTTTGTGACCATCTTAAGAGCAAAGTATACTACAAACACCAGGTTTCCTTTGCTCTCTGCCCCATCATCATGGCTTGCCAAAAGAAAAATTCACGTAGCTGCATCCCGACAGCCATCACTCCTGCTACTACGGCAGCAGATCAATACAGCACCTGCTCAACACAGCGATGGTGCTAACATGAACTGATAATGATAATTTTATTCCAGAGACCAAGGGCGGCAATTCTGATCAACAGCTGAATCGACAGGACAGGGACATGGGAAAAGTTTGTCCAGATTTCACATGGGTAGGCCCCAGCAGCCAAGGTACAGGGCGGCCTCCTCTACAGCCCCAGAGGAGACTTATTCAT
The DNA here is from genome assembly GCF_963455315.2 of Globicephala melas. Lineage (NCBI taxonomy): Eukaryota > Metazoa > Chordata > Mammalia > Artiodactyla > Delphinidae > Globicephala > Globicephala melas. The sequence goes on from NC_083318.1 coordinate 65,218,506, forward strand.
TGGATTACCTGCATGCCCAAGAGCAGAGTGTCTCCTCAGAAGATGCCATAAAACAGTTTCAAATATCTACTACGGTGCTCTACCCAAATCTAATCATTACCTTATCTCCTACCTAAACCTGGCAGCGCCACAAAGAGTTAATGTTATGACAACCATCCTTTGACAAATAAAAACCAGAACTGATGTAGGAATTGGCCAAAAAAAAGGAAGGGCATTCCACAAAGCAGGACAGGCCAGACTTAGTGAAACAAAATCGGCTTCATCTAAGGTTTTATCTATAGTCCCCCTTTCCAAATGGATGCATCACAGGCCCCTGGACTGGGACATGAAGGCCCAACAGACACCCAGAGGGTGCTTTCTACTGTTACGCTCTCATTTTACATATGGGAAAACTGAGATCCAAAGAAGTGAACTGACTTTCCCAAGGTCACACAGTAAATTTAAGTAGTGGACGACCCTGGCCCAGGGTCAAATCCCACCAGACCCTTTATTATGGAGAATCTGTCACTCTGCCTTTGACAAACTATTTCAACCGAAAGAAACGCCATCAACACATATCAACATGCAGAATATGCACTAATAACACATAAAATTAAAATGGGTAATCTGGGCTTGCCTTCCTTACACTTATTTGTTGGTAGTACAACGTTGTTGAAAATAAATGAACATAAAACAGTTTTTAAACCTGGGTGGAGGCTTCTTAAAAACATTCAAATCATCTTGAAGACATGCTGTTCCAATCAAGTCTAATTCTAAATAACAAATATGTTATACAAGAGAATGCTTACTGAATAATAATGAAAACAGTTGAAGATAGTCTCACATAAAATAAAACTTTGAAGTTCTATTGCTGTACAAGCAAAGGACTGTCCACCTCCTCAGAGGGACTTTCTTGGGAAACTGACATTTATGTCAAAGATGCTGACACATAAGATATGTAAGAAGTTCAATATCAGACTTGACACATAGTAAATAATGAACAAATGCTATTTTCCTTAACTTGGGATAGGAAAATAACCATCACCCACATAAGTAGTAATATCTTCTTACAATACTTTACTAAAAGTCTGTCCTATGCCCCTGGAAAAGTTCAGGGGTTATATCATCAGGGTACTGAATATTTTAAAACTGTAACTGAAGAAGGCACAGAGAGACAACATTCCATTTCTCTTAAAAGACAAATTTAGATATCCTGAAATTAGGGTAATCAACATAACCCTGTTCTAGTACAATGGCAAGCCTTTCAGTATTAATTCCTGCTGTAACAGAAAAGAGAGGAAAAAAAAAAAGAACTTGATGTTTGTTTTTGTTTCTCTGGTGGCAGAAAAAAAAAAGTCATCAAAAAGTTGAAACATGACATAAAAAGAGTTAAGTTTTAAAATATTTTATCTCTGTACACGTGGATTCTTGCACTATTTAGTAGACTTTTCCTAGATGATTCTGTAGTCAGTATTCTTATTACTCCAGTTAACTGTAAAAAGCCAGTCTTTCACACTTTAGCTCATCAAGTTTTTCCACTACCACTTTATAAAAGTTTCAGAAAAGGGGACCCTGTTGGCTCCCTGCAGATGAATTACTTAGTTAAAAGTATCCTTTTGAAGAGAGAATGAAAGAAGTAAACACCTTCCCTGGAAAAGGATCTCAACTTTAGAGTTCTTTCTCAAAGGCCCTGAGCAAATATCTAGACCAAGCCCAGCCTAGGAAGACCCTGAGTCATTTTTCGAGGTCATATAGTAAGCCGATGACCAAAGGACAGCTATAGAAACCTTGCCATCTGTTTTCCCCAGGTGTTCTGACTACTGGACCATTGTACTCTACTGCCACCTGTGTTCTCTCAGCATTTCCCCCAGCGTGGATGTTCCTCATCCTCCTGACAAACGTCATCCTTTCAAAACAGTGCCCTTTCTAGGACTGTGCAAGTTACGATGAACAACTGTTGAACAAATAACTGCTTTCAAGCTACAAACTGAAAACACAACAAAGCGGCTTCATAAAGAAATCCCCCTTCCTGAAAGGCCATCTACCCGAATTCAGATATTCTTAATTATCATGGCCATTTAAAGACAAGATTTGAAGTATAAATCCATGACAAGAAAAATAAACCAAAGACTTTAGAGAACCAAATCCAGAATAACGGATCAGGATGCCACTGTCTGCTTTTTAAATCAGTGAAATATTAAAACAAATGACAAACCAGTGCCAACCTCACAAAGTTTCTTCATTTCTTGGAATTCAAACAGCACTGCTGGCATCATTTTATGATAATCCTTTAAGTATTTTACCTAAGTCATCAGGCGCAATGTAAAGCCAGTGACTGAGGGACTTCTAAAAAACCTGCGCCCAGTCTTGTGTGAGCTTCCGACACTGACCTTATTCTCCTCTCAGTGTTGGTCCTCCCCAACCACTCAATCCATCCAAAACCGTCTGGGACAGTCATGGCTCTAAACAGCGCTGAACTTGACTACAAAACGACTACAACTCTAAATCTGATTTCTTCAATGTATGATTTTTTAAAATCCAGGTCCCACGCTCCTTCGGCCCTTGGCCCCTGACCCCTCAGTTCTAGACCTCACCGCCGACATCAAGATCACCTTTCATTGTTTCTATGGGACTCCGCACCCCTCCCTCCGTCCAGCAATCTTTTTCATCGCACAAATGTCATTTCTAGTGTTCAACCCTCCATTCCGCCCGGCGGGCAGCAGAGGGGATTTCAGGACCAGCTTCCCTGACTCGGTCCCCTTCGCACAGCCATTTTCTAGTTAAAACGCTCCCTGCCTCCGAGGGGGAAATGAACTTTTCCCCCTTTGAATCCCCTATAAGCCAGCTCGGTCTTCAACTCCCCGGCAGGAGCGCGCTGCCGCACGGGGAGAGCCCAGCCGCACAGCGGAGGCCGGTGCCAGGGCAAGGGGGTGTGCGCTCTTCCCCGCCGGCGCCCACCCTCACTTTTCCCCTCCGCAGCCCCCGCCCAGCACCCCCTCCAACCCTGTCTCCCCCGCCCCAGGCCCTGCGAAGCCCCGGCTGCCGATGGAAAGAGGGCGCCGAGAAGCCAGAGGGAAGGAGTCAAGGAGTGAGCCCGCGGGCGCCGTGCCACCCAGCCCTGCGGCGCGGGCGCAGGGCGCACGGGACTCCGCAGCAGACGCCCGCTGCAGATGCGGTGGCAGCTGCTGCAGCTGTGGCTGCGGCTGGGCGAGCGGCAGTGGCCGCGCAGCCCTCGGGGCCGGGAGGAGAGGAGCAGCCGCCCCGGCTACGCGCAGCCACTCGCCGCAAGCTGCTGCCGCTGCCCGGGTCTCTCACCAGTACTCCCGGGCCGCCCCGGGGTCGAGAGCAAAAGCAAGGAAGAAAGCGGGGCTCACCGGCGGTTCGCGCGGCGCTCGCCTCGGCTCCGGCGCCCGGCAGCTCTGCTCCAATCTCGCCCTGCCAGGAGCGCCAGGATCAGCTGCGGGTACAGCGCACGAGCTTCCTACTTGAGACCAGGACTGGCTTTGGCCACTGAGCATGCCCAGTGCCGCTCCACGAGTCCCGCTCAGAGAGCGGCGCCGGCTAGATTCCACTTCTCCGGGCTTTGGCGGCGGCTGCGCGGAGAGGCTGGAGGAGCCCAACCGGGCGGGGGCGGATCCCGAGAAAGGCGGGGCCGGGGGCGGGGGCCTAGAAGGAGGGGGCGGGCCGCGCTCCTAGAGCGACCCCTGCAGGCAGAGGCTTTGGGGCCTCTTGAACTCGCGCTCCCTCTTATCTGAGAAGATGGCAGGGAGGAATGCGGGCCAGAGTGTCGAGACCCAAGGCGATGCATCCCGGTATGATAACCCCTCCATAAGGCTCGGCGTCTGTCTGCACCAAAAGGTAACCTTATCCCTGGCTAGTCTTTTCTCCCACATGTCTGCATTCCCTTATAATGGGAAAATGTCCTCAGATGAGAGCTGCCCAGGCCCATCCAGCTGCAACTTGTAGGTGAGACCTTCTCCTTCCTTCTGTCTCCTTATCTAGAACCCCAGGCATATGCCACACACACACACACACACACACACACACACACACACACCATTTCTTGATATGAAAATCACAGCAAGATCGCCTCAAGGAAGAAGTACACCTGCAGGAGGGGGAAAACATAATTTCCTTTTCACCTCCAGGAATATTAACTAAATTTTAACCAATTTAAACAGACAAGCAAGATCCTGATAAGAATGGATACTCAATAGGTAGTAATCAGTGCTCTGCCCCAGACACTGTGAATAACGTCCCCAAGGCATCATTGGGGTTGCTCTTCACCGATGCGGTGGTCAAAGTTGAGCCTGCGTCAGAATCGCCTGGAGGGTTTTTGGAAATTGATTGCTGGACAGAGTCTCTGAATGTGTATGTCTGTGGTGCGGCCCAAGCATCTGCACATCTAACAACTTTCCGGGTGCTGCTGGTGCTGCTGGTCTGAGGACTGCACTTTGAGAACCACTGCTCTACACACAGCCTTACCTACTATCTCCTTCAGGAGGATTGTGCTAAAAGTAATTTAATAGTAACGACAAAGTGATGGCTCCTCCTCACTCATCCTCTTCCTCACACCTCCAGAATGCACTCCTTCCTCAAACAGCAAACTCACACCCCACCGGTCCTTGTTCTTCATGAGAGGACTCAATGCAATTGGGGCCGGCATTACGTTTTTCCTTCGACGTCATAAATTTATTGAGGACCCACAAGATCTTATGGTTAGCCTGGGAATAGCAGTGAATAAAAAAAGAGCCTAGACCCCTGCTTTCATAGAGCTTAGTCCAGCGAGGTAGTCAGAAATCCATTAAATAATCACTCAAAAATGTCATTTCAAACATGAAGAGTGGGGCTTCCGTGGTGGAGAGTCCGCCTGCCGATGCAGGGGTCACAGGTTCGTGCCCCGGTCCGGGAAGATCCCACATGCCGCGGAGCGGCTGGGCCCGTGAGCCATGGCCGCTGAGCCTGCGCGTCCGGAGCCTGTGCTCCGCAGCAGGAGAGGCCGCGACAGTGAGAGGCCCGCGTACCGCAAAAAAAAAAAAAATATATATATGAAGAGTGTTAGGAGGGAAATCTATTAGGTGTGTATAAAAGAGTGTATAATGGAACCCTGACGCACACTCGAGTGGGGTTGGAAGGAATGAGTGGTAGGGGGAAGCTGCCTTGTGGAAGAGGGGTTTCTGGCATTTGCACCCCCAAACCTCTGCCACAAACAATTTCCCTCAGACCAATCTGGAGGCCAACAATCACGTCACTCCTGCAACGCAAAGACAATATTGCCACTGAGAAATCCCTATAAATCCATGAAAGTGCTCATCCTTGGGGCTGAGTCTCTGCACCCCAAGATACGCCTATGCAGTTCGTGCACCAAGGATAGTTGGGGGCCGCAGTTTAACCTACTTTGAGAAAATTCAGACTCTTAACTCTAACGCCTTTTAGTTCTAGCCTATGTCCTTCAGGCCTAGAGAGGCGAGGAAATTAGCCCAAGATCACCCCTTCCGTCAGCAGCAGAGACGGGACCCGCCACCGGCCTTCCAGGCAGGTCATCTTTCCGCAGGTACTCTATTCCCTCGAACTCCACAGCTCTCCAGGAGTCCGGCCCTACCATCCCCACTATCGGGGGTCCGGGGCGGTGAACGGCGCTCGCCCCTGCAGGCTTGATCTCTCCGGGACCGGGAGGAAAACCCGCGGTGGAGTCCTTGGCGGCGGGGCGGGGCGGGGAGACGCGCGCAGGCGCAGTGGCCGCCAGGTTGGGCAGAGGAGGCGCCGGGCTCCACACCTGATGCAATCAGCCTTCCGGAAACGGGCCCCGCGGCCGCGCTCACGCAGGAAATGCTCCTGCGCCCTCTCCCGGCCGCTGCGCCACCCGCCTGCCCACGGAGCCTCCTCGCTGCTTGACTTCGTCCTGGGCGGAGGGCGACATTCGGCGATCCACAGGGGACCCGCAGGAGGAGTTGGGAAGTCACCGCCAGAAAAAGCAAAATCCCTGGCTGCCCCTAATAGTGACGTGGAAGCGGCCACAGAACGTTCCGTGGCTGCAGGAGGAAATTCCCTTAATGATGTATTTCCAGAGAGGATGGGGTTGGGAGGAGCTTTTAACCTTCCTTGCTTGCTTGCTTGCTTCCTTCTTTCGGTTCCCGACACACATTTTCTTTCTCCCTCACGGAAAGGAACGTTTATAGTCATAGCCGTTTTCAGGCAGTATGAAGAGGACTCCTGGCCACCCCCCCGCCGCGTTGCTTCATAAGTAACAGCACGTTAGCTCTGCTGCCTAGAGCCTTCCACCACGCATTTTACAAATAAGTCATTGGTTTCTTTGTACCTCATCATTTCGGTTTACAAAGAAAATCATTTTTCGTTTCACCACCTCATGCAATTTTGATATCTATTATGTTTTTTTCCCCCGTCATGCTGACTCACCCATGAATTATTTTCCAAGGAAATGAAATATTCCAAGAGCATGTTTATAAAAGCACGGAAGTAAAAATTACCTGTTTACGTCCTTTGAGACCAAAGGGGAAAAGAAAAGTCAGATTCAAGGAATTTTATTTGGAAGGATACTTAGGAGATCATTCTAGAATCAAGTCTGGGTCAACTCTTAGATGCTGCAGAGGACCTGTGGCCCAAAGATGGCTTTTCCTAAACAGACAACTCAGCAGAAGTGGCACTTGAACACAGATTTCTTGACATCCCAATCTAATGAAAAAATACATTTGTTATTTGCATAAACACTAAACAAAGTGCAAGACTACATCACAATGCTTTCAGTCCAAAGGTTACCAAGTACAAAATCGATGGCAACAAAAGAGATCCTATTACTTGTTCCTATTTCTGAAGTCATTAGTCTTTAAAGAGTACTTGATTTATCCAACCACTATACAACCTATCTAGCTACTTCTAAGATAATCAGAGACTAGGCATTAAATATCTTAATTACAGCAGTACGACATTCTTCAGAACTTCCAGACATCGAGAAATCTTTTGAGTCAACATTTAGAGCTTTTAGTATTTTTGCTTGATCGTGTGGTGTATGAACTAAGGTTAAACCAAGGGAATTTTAATGATCACAACAAAATATCAGGGTTAAGATTTTCCACTGTACTGATTTAAAGTACTTTATCAAAACAGAAATCAAAGTGAAATACAAAAATGACTACAAATAAGAATTTTCAGAACCCTACCCACTTTTTTATCTTGATGAATGTGTATTTCTTTTCTGGAATATTCTGACATTTAGAGAACTGGGAGAATACCTTCACTTATGCAAAAACAGAGTCAAGTAATGTCAAAACACAGAGGTGCAAAGTGCAAACATCACAATAAGGTACTATTTACAGAATAGGCAGCCTTTAGTGGGTGCTAAGCCAGTACCAGATACTGGCTAAGCATTTTACATAGGTTATTTAACTTAATCTTCACCATTACCCTATGAGTTAGTACTATTGTTATCCCTATGTTACAGGTAGTAAAAGTGAAGTTTGAGAATGTGAAGTAATTTAACTCAAGGCACAACAAACCGGTTCAGTGGCAGAACTTGGATTTGAACCCAGGTGTTTGCCTGGAGCTTGAGCTCTTAAGTAACACTCTATACAGAAAAATGTAAATACTGAGAAAATGACTGTGATTTTTGTCTCATATAAGAAAGGTAGCGGGGGGAATTCCCTGACAGTCCAGTGGTTAGGACTCCACGCTTTAATTGCCAAGAGTGTGGGTTCAATCCCTGGTTGGGGAACTAAGATCCCACAAGCCGCATGGTGCAGCAAAAAGAAGGGAAGGGAAGGGAAGGAAAAAGAAAAGAAAGGAGTGGAGTATTGTACTTACTCTCCTTCCAAAAATAAGACTTGGTAAAATTAATTTGCTGTCTGCAGTAGGAAAGAACCTCTTCCTAATTAATGAATTACAGTCCCCAAACTTAGGACGAATCTTACCCACAGATATAAGGCAGATGATCAAATACCTAGTGATTTTTGGGGTTACCAACAAGGCCTCTCCTCTAATGGACTGTCTCCATGTCTGGCTGGTTTCTCTAGTTCTAAACTGTCCAATGTGATAGTCACTAGCCACATATGGTTTTTTAATTTATATTCATTATAATTAGAATTAAAATTTCAGTTCCTCAGTCATATTAGCCCCATTTCAAGTGTTCAATAGTCGTGTGGGCTAATGGCTACAATATTGGACAGTGCAACTATAAAATACTTCCATCACTGCAGAAAATTTTATTGGACAGTGCTGCTCTAGTCCTTTATCCCAATAGTGTAAGACTTTAATCTCCCCTCATTCTTAATCATTTCCTCCTCTGAAAGGAACCATGTTTTTAGCTCTATCTAGCTTTCCTCTGAGCTTTAGTCTTATTTTTCCAAACTAAAATTGTTGTCAGAGTATAGAATACCATCATGGAAAGATACCAGCTTTGGAGTAAAACTCTATTTCACATCCCAGCTCTTTTATTTATCATCTGTGTGATCTTGGCAAGTTACTCAACCTCACTGGACCTTGATTTTCTTATCTACAAGATGGGCATCTTAATCTTTTCATCATCGGTTTGTTTAGGGTTAAATGAAATAACACATATAAATCTTCTGGTAGGCCTCACAGAGATTTCCTTCCTTCCATTCCTATTTCAGTTAATGATATCACCAATTACTCAGGTTTCCAAACTAGAAATCTCAGTCATCTTCAATTCTTCCTTCCTCCTCCTTAACCACCTGCATCAAATTAGTCACCAAGCCCTGTTGCTTCCACCTCAGGGATGTTTCTCAAATCTGGGCCTTCCTCTCTGTCCCACTTCCACTGTCCTCACTGGCTTTTCATGCACTGTTTCAGTATCCTGCTGACTGACCTTAGGGACACTCATCACTCCCAGTCCAAGCACTTCCTCCGTGCTGCTGCCAGAGTAATCCTTCTAAAAAACGTTGCTGATGATGTCACTCCCTTTCCTTAAGACTACTGATGACTTCCAGTTGCTTAAGGATAAAAACTACTAAACCTAAGGACTCACATGACCGCCCCACCCCCACTCCATTTCAAACCTATATTCGGACTCCTCTACTACCAGCTTCCCTTTCGACCAGCTTTCCCCACCTCCACGCCCCCAGTACACCCCCTGCACTGACAAATTCCTGGAATAGGTAATGGCCTTTCTTGTCTCTGCCCTTGCACACACCCTTCTCAAGCTGAACTGACCATTTTATGTATTCTGTACCTGGCAAAATCCTACTCATTCTTTCTTATTATCTCTAGTACAGAATCTTAGTCAACTCTCCTAGGAAAAAGTGATGACCAGCTCATCCGTGACAGACGCTGTGTTCGGGCTACCCAGGTTTAAATCCTAGCTACACCACCATGCCACTGGTGGTTCTGGAAAAGTGACTTACCCTCTGCAACCTCAGTTTCCTCATCTGAAAAGGTTGATAATCATAGTATGTACAACTCAGTGTTGTTGAAAGTATATACTGAGATGTTGCACATAAAGCTCATAATAGTGCACCTGGCTCAGAGGTAAGCATTCAATATATATTACCTTAAAATTATTACTATTACGATCAATATTTATCTATTTTATCCTCTTGCCATTAGGTGGCTCTTGTTACATTTTAATTCAATTCTTTACTTTCAAGGATTTTTATATTTTACATTTATATTGGATTTTACATTAAATTAAAAGTGTTTTATTACAGAAGTAATTGATACTCATTGAACAAAATTTTGGAAACACTGATAACAAACAAAAAAGATGAAATTCTCTATTGTTTGAGACACTTCTTGGTTGCAAACAAAAGGAACCCTCTGTAGTTCATGTATCCAGAAAAAATTACTGAAGGGTTGTCATGTAGCCCACTGTATCAACATATAGATGGAGAATTGGTTCAGAAAAGGGTCAGGATCTATGGAAGCTGGCAGCAAAACACAGACCAGACTATGGCATACTATGTCACCAATTGCCCCACTCCACTGGTCACTTGCTGTGGCCACTATTCCTGTACATTGGCAACTTAGCATCACTGTCTCCCTATTCAAGTTCACAGGTGGAAATAGATAAGGTCACACGTCCATGTCTCAGCAGTCAGAAGGCAGAGAGAGGGAACGTTTGCCTCCCTTCAGATTCCCTATTGGGAGGTAGGGCCTCCCACAACCCAAATTCATACGATAAGGGATTCACCAAAAATGGAAAGAGGGCCTTATCCGCTCCCCAACTCTCCCACCCCGTGATGTGTTACCCATGCTTGCTCACTCACTGGCAAACATCATGTACTTCCATGCTTCTGTGCCTTTGCTTATGCTATTAACTTTAGACTCCCTGCTTTATTCATTCACCTTCTGCACTTTTCAAAATCATACTCCTTCTTTAAAGACCAAGATTCCTCCTTGAATGTACTACACATGTTATGAAACCGAGCAGGACACTGCAGGGCCCTCCCAGGTACAAAAGCCCCTCTGAGTCACCTGTTTCTTGTTTATAGAAAAAAGCTTTAGTCTCCTAGGCCTTCCCTGAATTCCAAAGAATAGGCACAAGCAGTTACTAATTAGAGAACTGAGAGAATGCAGAAACAAAGTAAAAGTTGTTAAACAAAAAATATAATGACAATAATTCAGCAAGAAAACAGAGTCCTACTTCCTCCTTAAGGGATATACATAACGCTCTGACACTCTCTAAGTTGTTCTACAGGAACTAAGGCCCCCCGCCCCCGACCCACCCAGGTGGAGGATGGTGACTATAAGCATGTAGACCCCAGACTGGTTGGAACCCAGAAGATTGATGATTAAGATTCCCGAAACTTCACCCTGTTATTTCACCAACCAGATAGAAAAAAACACACACCCTGCAGCCCTCACACCAGTTCTTGCCTTTAAGAACCCCTCACTGAAAGCCACTGGGGATTTCAGGGCCTTTGAGCATGAGCCACTCACACTCCTTGCTGGGCACCCTACAAATAAATGGTGTGCTTTCCTTTAACACAACCTGGTGTCAGTAAGTTGGCTTTGCTGTGCAGTGGGTGAGTGGACGCAAGTTCGGTTCAGTAACAGTTAATTGCTCATTTCTTGATTCCAGAGCCTGACATTCCAGAGCCCCCCTACATACAGTTAGATGTTGTATGATTCTTTGTTGCTATACTGTGAACTCCTATTTCTGGGCTTATCACATAGAAGACACTTGATAAATATCTGTTCAATGAATGAAGAAAAGAGAAAATGAAAATTAGTTTTTATTAAGGTACTGTACTAAGCACTTTACAATTTTAACTCCGTTCATTCTCAATTTATAACTCAATTCTTCCTCAGGCTGTGTCACCATTTTATAAGGGGAAACAGACACAGAGGCGTTAAGTTACTTTTCCAAGGTCACACAGCTATTAAAAGACAGAGGCAAAAAAAAAAAAAAAAAAAAAAGACAGAGGCAGAATTTGAGCAAGGCAGTCTTGTTCCAGAGCTTAGGCTCTTACCTAATGAGATGTTATGACTCTGTGAAAGGTAGTATATGGTCCTTTTTCTAGGGAATTCCACCACAAATTTTGTTTTTGTTTTTGCTTTAAAGCCCTGACAGCTTCCTGGTAAGAGGAGAAAGCTAATTAAATTTCTCTGTAAATTTTCACTATTAAAAATATATTCAGTAAATTTTATAAACACTTATTCCATGGTTCTTGAACAATGATAATGGATGGACTTTATACAGGAATTCATAGAAACTCAATTTATTAGCACATCAGCACACAATAAAATTCATCACATTCTTTGTGTCTGCCTTTCCCCCAGGTTACCAAGAGTTGTTACTGCAGACTGTGGCATTTATTGAACTGACCCTGGCTACAGAGAATTTATGTTCTTATGCTCAGGGCAAACTCCATCACTGGCCATATGATATTCTCTCACCCCTTCTAAAATCCTTGTTTTGCTTATCTTCAGACAGTAGAAATTTTAGTCCAGAGTACCAATGTACCTGATATCTCACTATTAATCATCTGCACAGATAAAGGCTAGAATTTAAATCTTGTAAATGGAGGAAACACATCACCTTCATGTTCAAAGGGTAAAACAAATAATACCATCCAATCTGGAAAAATACTGAATTTTAAATTTATATAAGCATAATTAAATAGAAAGGGGGAAATCTGAAATAAAGTTGAAAGACAAAAGGGGTTATAAAAGAACCAGAAATCATTAACAAGAGAAAAATGCTTCAGTCGTAGCAGAGATAGACAAGAACCATATTGCTAATTTGCAAAGGAATTGATAGTCTTCTGGATCAAGCAAAAAATTTGTCTTCTCCTTTCTCTACATGTTCCTGCCAGTACCTTCCACTTTTAAGCACCCCATTGCCTTGTCTACAAAAAGAATGCAAGTGAAGGAAGAAAGGAAGGAAAGGAGGGAGGGAGGGAAGGAGGGAAGGAGGGAGGAGGGGAGAGTGTCAGAGAGAGACAGACAGGACAAAAAGGGAAAATGGAGAAAAAGACCTAACGATCTCTTTGATGTAAAAGATTTTTTTATTATAAGTAAACATATGTAATTAATTTAAATGAAGCCTAGCTTCTTACAAATATCTGAGAGTATAAAAACAGAATTTGGGAGAAGAGGAATTACTACAGGAAAAAAGTATAATTAAAAGCAATAGCACAGAATTAATAAATAACATGGAGTTTAGACAATAGAAAAAAAACAAGATTCTTGGGAAGGTCAGTTATATAAAAGGAAAGACTTCAGAGGGATATAACAAGTGCTCCATCCCTTGAGACATTTAAAAATTAACCTAGACAAAGAAATAGAATATATTTTGTAGAAAGCAATTCTTTCTGACAAGCTGGTAGATTATCTCTAATTGATTTTTCCACTTCTAATTTCTTTGAATCTCTGAAATGCTGTTCTTAGAAGACAAATGAGTTTTCTTTGAGGATGAATTTTCTGTCTTTATTTTAATGAAATGAGTTATGATTTCTCGTGAAAATAGTTTTCAAGACAATGACTTTGCAAGTAATAATTGTTATTTAGATTATAGAAGTTAAAAATCGAAGTTACAGGGCTTCCCTGGTGGCGCAGTGGTTGAGAGTCCACCTGCCGATGCAGGGGACTTGGGTTCGTGCCCCAGTCCGGGAAGATCCCACATGCCGCAGAGCGGCTGGGCCCGTGAGCCATGGCCGCTGAGCCTGCACGTCCGGAGCCTGTGCTCTGCTACGGGAGAGGCCACAATAGTGAGAGGCCCGCGTACTGCAAAAAAAAAAAAAAAAAAAAAAAAAAACAAAGTTACAGACACCTGAAACTAACATAATATTGTATGTCAGCTATACTTCAATTAAAAAGGAAAAAAAAGTCAGTCACAACATTAGTAAACATGATAAAATACAATATATTTTCTTCCACTGTGCACTAGCAATAATCTTGAAATAAAATGCCCAAGATGTGGGGGACGGATAAATTAGAAATTTGGGGTTAACAGATACACACTACTATATACTGTGCTGTACACCTGAAACATTGTAAATCAACTATAGTGCAACAACAAAAAAAAAAGTTCCCAAGAAGTGGAGGAATAGGATAGAGTCCAAAAACTGGAAAGGTGGAGCAGGCAAATATTCTACCATTTTTTACTTTTTTGTTCTAGCTTCATATCCTGTCTAGAAGGTTATCACTGAGAGAAAAACATTTAGTTTCATTGAAATTACATCAAATTTTGTATTATTATTTATTTATTTTATTTATTTATTTTTGGCTGCATTGGGTCTTCATTGCTGCGCGGCAGCGAGTGGGGGCTACTCTTCGTTGCAGTGCACGGGCTTCTCATTGCGGTGGCTTCTCTTGTTGCAGAGCATGGGCTCTAGGTGCGCGGGCTTCAGTAGTTGTGGTGCATGGGCTCAGTAGTTGTGGCTCGTGGGCTTTAAAGTGCAGGCTCAGTAGTTGTGGCGCACGGGCTTAGTTGCTCCGTGGCATTTGGGATCTTCCTGGAACAGGGCTCGAACCCGTGCCCCCTGCATTGGCAGGTGGATTCTCAACCACAGTGCCACCAGGGAAGTCCCCAAATTTTGTATTATTGAATCATATAATAGTTTTGAGGAGATGGGGACAATATCATCATGTACATGTTATTTATTGTAAGAAAAGAACTAAATTAGAAATGTACCTTTGTTATATATCTTGATATCTGCTAGGGTAAGCCTCTCTTCTTTCTTCTGCTTTATCAAATCTGCCATAACCCTTCATTCACAATATATCTTCCTTATAAAATTTATAGTAAATGTATCATTTTGATGAAATATGTTTAGAATTTTGATTAGTATTATATTTCATCTAGATTAATCTGAGGAGAACTGACATTTTTGCTCTATTGAATAATCTCATACATAAATGTATAACATTTTTCCATTTATTTAAGACTTCCTTATTTTAACAGTCTGTACATCTACTAAACTCTAAGCCCAGGAAAACCCATGCAATTTTTCAAGTTTGAGAATGATATTAGTAAGATGACTTGATTTTTTTATATTGTCTTAAATCTGATGCTACTTTGGCTGAGACAAAACTCCTGCACAGAAGTCTATTGTTCTCACTTTATTTTTCCTGGATTTGATCTTGAAAAAAGTCAGTGAGATGCAGAAAATCAGTCAAGCACATTGCCTTTGTCAACGTGACTTGTGTTTATATAAATCCAGTGTGGTTAGGATTATTAACCTCAATTCCAATGAGGTTTAAGATGACAGTGCCTCATTTATATTAATCTCCTAAGATTTGCAAGGGAAGTCACAAAGAAAAAATAAACAGATTTCTTTCTTTTAACCAGTGTTTTACACTGCTTATATTTAATAGTCCCTAGAGTAACCACTAAAAGAAAAAGAGACATGGCTAAAAGTACAATACATAAAGTAAGAGAGAACACTGAAAGTATTTAAATAATCCAAAAGAATATAGGAAAGGAAGAAGAGAGAACAAAACATAGGAAACAAGCAAAAAACATAATAAAATTGTGGACCTGTCTAGCCATATTAATAATTATATTAAATATAAGTGGTCTAAACACTCTAATTAAAAGACAATGATTCTCAAATTGGCTATAGAAATAGATGACCCAATTATATGCTATCTACAAGAAAGCCAATTTAAATATAATTATATAGGTAAATTAAAATCTTGGGGGAAATATATGATGAAAACTCTAGTCAAATGTTATTATTTTTCTAAAGCTGCCTTAACAAAATACCACAGACTGGGTGGCTTAAACATCAGAAATTTATTTTCCTCACAGTTCTGAAGACTGGAAGTTCAAGATCAAGTTGCCAGCAGGGTTGGTTTCTCCTGAGGCCTCTCTCCTTGGCTTACAGATCACTTCTTTCTCTCTTTTGTCCTCACATGACCTTTCCTCTGTGCAAGTACCTGCTTAGTGTCTCTTCCTCTTCTTATAAGAACACCAGTCATGTTAGATTGGAGCCCAACTATATGACTCCATTTAACTTTAATTACCTCTTTAAAGACCCTATCTCCAAAATATAGTCACATTTTGAGGTACTTGGGGGTTAGTGCTTCAATATATAAATTTGGGGAGTAGGGGCACAATTCAGTCTATGACATCAGAAGAAGGACTAGTTACATTTATATAAAATAAAGTAACTTCGGAACATGAAAAATTACCAGGGTTAAAGACAGACAATATAAAATGAGATATGGATTCATTTGTCAGTAACACAACAAGCTTGATGTGTGTGCACCTAAAAATCCAAGGCCAAAAATACACAAAGCAAAAACTGATAGAAGTGAAAAGAGAAAGAGACAAATATACAATTATACATGGAGTCTTCAACACTCCTCTCTCAGTAGTGAGTGAAACAAGTAGACAAAAAATCAGAAAGGATATAAAAGATCTGGAAATTACACAACATTGTAAATCAACTATACTTCTATTTAAAAAAAGACTTGAATACTCTAGTCACCAACTTGGCTTAACTGAAATTTATAGAATAATCTGGCTAACAACAGCAAGATACACAAATGTTTCAAGTACACAGGAAAAACTGAAATCATCCTAAGCTTTTTCTCTGATCGTAACAGAATTAAACTAGAAATCACTAACAGATTATCTGGAAAATCCCCAAATATTTGAAAATTAAACAATGCACTCTTAAGTAATCCATTAGTCAAAGGAGAAACCACAGGAAAAATTAGAAAATAGTTTGAATGCAAATACAAAATATCAAAATTTGTGGGATGCAGCTAAGTGTTTAGAAGAATATTTATAGCATTAAATACTTTTTTTAAAAGGAAAATACTCAAACCAATAATCTAAGCTTTCATGCTAAAACAAAACAAAACAAAACAAATGACAATAACAAAAAACAACAAATTAAGCCCAAGGTAACTAGGAGATAGGAAATAACAGTATTAATAAAATAGAAATTGAAAAAATAGTAGAAAATATAAATGAAAATAAATGCTGGCTCCTTGACATAAATCAATAAAATTGGTAAGCCTCTAGTTAGACAGATCAAAGAAAAATAAAATTTATAAATTGCCAATATCAAGTTAATAAAAGAATATTAACAACTTTATGCTAATAAAGAGAAAAAAGAAAACTTGAAAAGCCCTATATACATTGAAGAAATTGAAAACTTCAAGCCACTAGTGAATTTTATGAAACTTTAAAAGAAGAAATAGTAAAACTTCTAAATAAACTTTTTCATAAAATAGAAAAGGAGGAAAAACTTCCTAACTCATTTTATGAAGCCAGAATCATTCTGATACCAAACCAGATAAACACAGACAAGAAAAGAGAACTACAGAGAATATAGGTATAAAATCTCTTAACAAAATTTTAGCAAATTGCCTCCAGCTGCACATACACATGTTGTTGTACCTGTGTGTGTGTTTGTATGTGTTAAACATATTAAAGGAATTCAGATTAGAAAGAAGTAAAACTGTCTTTATTTGCAAATGACATGATGATTTATATAGCTAATCCAATCGAATCTATAATGAAGCTACTAGAACCAAAAAGGAAATGTAAAAGGGTCACAGGATCCAAGGCCAATGCTCACACACACAAAAACTGAATTTCTATTTACAAGCAATGAAAAACTGAAATTTTAAAAAAATTATGGTAGCATCAAAAAAATTGTATTTCTGAGCTTCCCTGGTGGCGCAGTGGTTGAGAGTCCGCCTGCCGATGCAGGGGATACGGGTTCGTGCCCCGGTCCGGGAAGATCCCACATGCCGCGGAGCGGCTGGGCCCGTGAGCCATGGTCGCTGAGCCTGCGTGTCCGGAGCCTGTGCTCCGCAAGGGGAGAGGCCACAATAGTGAGAGGCCCGCATACCACAAAAAAAAAAAAAAAAAAAGAAAAATTGTATTTCTATTTACCAGTGATGATTGAAAGTTTTAAAAACATTTATAATAGCATAAAAATGATGAGAGATGTGTAAAAGCTATATACCTAAAACTACAAAATATTGCAAAGAAAAATTAAAGAAAACCTTATAATTAAATGAAGAGATATACCATATTTGTGGAATGGAGGAATCAATTTGGTAAGGTGGCAACGACCCCTATGTTGTTCTATAGATTCAATGCAATCCCAGCCAAAATCCTAGCATACTTATATAAAGAAATTGACAAGGGCCTTCCCTAGTGGTCTAGTGGGTAAGACTTTGCACTCCCAACGCAGGGGGCCCAGGATTGATCCCTGGTCGGGGAACTAGATCCCTCATGCATGCCGCAACTAAGAGTTCGCATGCTGCAACTAAAGATCCCACATACCACAACTAAGACCCAGTTCAGCCTAAACAAATTTTTAAAAAAGAAGAAGAAATTGACAAGCAAATATGAAATTTATATAGAAAGGTAAAGGACTTAAAAGAATTTCTTTAAAAAGCCACTACCACATTTTAAGTTTTTATTATAGCAGCACCCCATTTCCAGGTACCAATGTCTGTTTTCCTTATGAATTGCCATGTAACAAATTACCCCTTGCAGCTGAAAATCACAACCACTTATTATCTCACCATTTCTTTGGGGAAAGCATCTGGGTGCATCTTAGCTGGATTCTCTCATGAGATCGCAGTCAAGCTGTTAGCTGGGACTGCAGTCATCTGAAAGCTGGACTGGGGAAAATCTGCTTCCACACTTGCTCACATGATTTTTGGCAGTCCTCAGTGTCTACGTGGATGTTGGCCAGAGACTTCAGTTCCTCCTCATGTGAGAAGCCTGAGTATCTTCATGACATGGGACGTGGCCGCTGGATTCCCCTAGAGCAACTGATCCAAGAGAAAGGGCAGGAGGGAGAGAGAGAGAGGCCAAGACAGACCAGGAGAGACCAAGACAGATGCCATTGTGTCTCTTACGGTTTATTTTTCATTAAATAATATTAGAAGAATTCATGCATTTTTATCAAATATCATATTTTTCAAGAAAGAAGAGGTTTTAACTTTTTTCCATGAGAAAACTATAGGGTTTCATTTTAGACAAACGATAATAATAAGATTCATAAAATAAAAATGAGCATTTACTATGTCCCACTCCACTGAACACAGAGGTTAAGACGATGGTCTTTGGCACAGACTGTCTGGTGTTGCCTTTCTGATCCACCACTTACTGGTTATGTGTCTCTGGGCAAGTTATTTAACTTTCTGTGCCTCAATTTCCTCATATATAAAATGAAGGTAATAATAATATTTACCTCATAGAGTTGTTATGAAAATTAAGTGGGTCACTAAGGTGCTGGCATTTTGTCAGATTTAGCTGATATCCATATTAGGTAGTATTTACAAATATCACCTCATTTAATACTCAAAATACCCTAGGAGGTAAGAACAATTATTATTTGACTTCATAGGTAAGGCAGTTGAGCCTTGGAGATGTAGGTTAAGTAACTTACCTAAATGTATACAAATGAGTGGCAGAACTGAGTTCTATGCAATTCTCCGGCCAGAGGTTACTTAAAGTAAATAAATAAGAAGTCCCAGATGTGGGTGAAAAGAGATCAAAAGTGTAGGTAGAATCTAGATTAGAGAACTCATTGGCAACTGTAATTGTTCGGAAGTTATTGTAAAAGAATATTGAAATAGAAGAAATTTTAGAGTACCATCAAATCACCGTATAGTTCTTACAGGAAAAGTGAACATAGAATATCAGATAGTAGATAACCTGGCAAGAATATAAGGAAGCAGAGGAAAGACATTTGAGAACCTGCCACCCATCTCCAAAGTCTGACCAACTGACATTGGGGTCCCTTTTCTATGCTACTAAGTTGGAATGGTTCCAATAACCAGAATTGCTTTGCATTAAATACCCATCTGCCACTCAGGGTGTGGTAGACATTAGGCCTGTCCACAAATATTCCAGTTGTCCTCCTCCTGGGAATATGGTGGAACTACATTTCCCACCCTCCTTTTAAATCAAGTATCGCCATATGACTTGCTTTGTCCAGTGAAACATGAGTGGAAATGATGTGTGTCAGTGCCAAGCGGAAACTTTAAGAACTAATATGCCTTGTGCTCATGTCCAGGTGATACCTCCTTCAGCCCGGATCCTTGAGGGGCTATAGTGAGCAGAGCCTCCCTCTGACCTTCTTTGGACATGTAGTGTGAGCAGGTGGTAAACCACTGCTGTTTTAAGCCACTGGGATTTGAGGGGTTGTTTGTTACCCCAGGATAACCCATCTACTCTGCCATGATTATGCACGGTTTCAAAACCTTCTTTGTAAGAATTGTAGTATCTACGAAACTTTAGTGCAGAAAACATTTTGTTGAACTCTATTACTAGTTTATAAGGTACCAAAAGTACCTACAGCTAGTATTTAGCTGCTTATAAACTGTAGCATCCCTGGAACTGAAGCCATCCTTGGTCCTGAAGGAGAGAGCTCCTTAGCTTTTAAGGCTCTTCCGCACTGGGTCAGTTGTCCTGCAACATAAACCATCAAAAGTCAGCAGAGCTTACAGTAAAGAAAGCCAACACTAAACATTATATATGTTAGAGTGGTAAAGTTCCTGTTGGATTATAGTCATCAGAAAACAAACACACTGGCTCCTGTTTTCATCATTTAAAAAACAACAGTATAGCACAGGGAACTATACTCAATATCTTGTAATAACCTGTAATGGAAAAGAATCTAAAAAAGAATATATAGATAGATAGATATAGATATATCTATATATAGATAGATAGATCTGAATCACTTTGCTATATACTTGAAACTAATACTACACTGTAAATCAACTATATTTCAATAAAAAAAGAAAAACTTTGTTAAACACCCACTCACCCCCAGGGTACAAGAATGTCAAAGTTGGGTAAGACCTGTCAACTCTATATCCATGTTGTAATGTAATCCTGGGATGACACAGTTGGTTACCTGAAAGTATCCATTTTTGTACTAATTTATAACCCTAGTAAAACAAGGTGGCCTGAAAACATCAACAACAAAAAAATAGAAAACAACTAAACCTGACAGAGATTGGAGAGATGACATCAAGCCAGGAACACCAAGAGAGGAGCGTAGAACAGATTCCCCCTCAGAGCCCTCAGAACGAACCAGCCCTGCTGACACCTACCCTCCAGAACTGTGAAGGAATAAATATTTGTTGTTTTGAGCCATCCAGTTTGTGGTATTTCATTATGGCAGCCCTAAGAAACTAATACACCCATCCACTCCAGATAAAGACCTTTCAAAATAGATAAACAGCATACAGAAAAACTTTTATTAACATAAACTAATGTCTCTAAACTTTAGAGATTGTCGAAGGTATCAAAGACAAAATAAAGTCTAAAACATTCTTGCAAAACATTATCGTCTTTTTCTGAGGAGACACATTGATGACACACACTAAAAAAAAACCTCCCTAGGTTCAGAGTTATTTTACCTCCATTTTATTTCAGTATTGATTTTGCAACAATATGTAGAATGAACAGCACATCTGATAAATGGATCCCCCAAATGTCATTTGCAGTAACAAGAGAGGCACAATAAATGTCTCACATTTTAGAGTACAATTTCCCTCAGGTGTTAGCCTCACACAGTCTTCTATGTGTATAATATAATTAAAGCTGCTGCCAGGGGTTTAGAGGAGGGGGAAATAAGGAGTTATATTTTCAGAGTTTCATTTTTGCAAGATGAAAAGAGTTCTAGAGATGGACAGTGGTGATGGGTGCACGACAATGTGAACGTACTTAATGCCACTGAACTATACACTTAAAAACGGTTAAGAAGAAAAATTTCATGTTATGCATATTGTACCACAATTAAAAAAAAAATTTTACGTAAGTACACTGAAAATAAAGAAATAATACTTTTTCACTGTATTCAAGAGTGTAGATATATACCTCATACAATAATCTATATTTACAAAATAATTCCCACTTTTTCATTGGTGTTGCGGAGTAGAAAGACTTTTATTGAAGAGGACCACCACCACATTAGTCACGGTACTTTGAGTTACAGGGCCAGAGCAGACTAGGGCAAAAGAGAGAATGCATTGGCACATATAACTAGAGAGTTTTGGTGTAGGCTGGTGATGACTGGGACCAGTGGATTCCCAGGATATCATCAGAACTGGGTCTTTCTCCAGCTCCATGTCCTGCCTCCCTGCTTCTGTCTGGGCTGAATCACCCTCTGGTAGAGCCTCTCCCCATTATGGCATCCAGCTGCTCCAGACTGCACTCTCCTGGCCAGTGATCCCAGCAGCTCTGGCCAAAGTCCTGGAATTGAGAGCCTGGCTTAAGGCTCCTGCCCATCATGAAGCCAGAAACGTAAGGGAGTGAGGGAGTCCAGCCCCACCAAAGCAAACGGCTGGGAACTAGGGAGGGTGTCTTTCCCCTCCCCATAAAAAGGATGTGCTGTTAATAAAAGGGGAATGAATGCTAAGTAGGCAAAAACAACACATGTCCACTACATGAACCAATTGAATGTCCTCTAAAAATAATGTCAGATAATTACATTTGTTAAACATGTAGAAACAGCCTCTATACCCTCAAGCTACTATATGTCTCCCTAGCTGGTTATAATTATCC
Organism: Globicephala melas; assembly: GCF_963455315.2. Taxonomy (NCBI): domain Eukaryota; kingdom Metazoa; phylum Chordata; class Mammalia; order Artiodactyla; family Delphinidae; genus Globicephala; species Globicephala melas. Next base: position 65,240,458 of record NC_083318.1, read on the forward strand.
ACAGATATGTCCTATTCTCTTGGACTGGAGAAAACACAGATAGAAATTAGGAGAGATTAACCCAAAAAGTAAAAAAAAGAAAAAAAATTAAAGTGGGTAAGTTCTTTTAACCAGGGTCTGTACATAAAGTAGCTAAAAAACTCTGTGATGAGCACAGTAGCTTCTATTCCCCAATCCTCACAACCGCTTCAATGAGAGAAAGATCCTTCCTAAAAGTCAGCCTGGGAAGGTATCTGTGTCAGGCTGGTCCTCCTTCCCATCTTCCCTTTCACGGTCACTCTTCATCTTCTTTACAAAAGAAAGGCACGTCTCTGTCCCAACCTGATTCTAACTCTGGTGTATTTCCTCAGGTGTAAAACTAAGCAAAGGTACAGTTCAACATGCTGCCAGCAGTGCTGAAGTCGTTAAAGACTATAAAAGCTGTGTTGGTGTACAAGTCCTGTGATTCTGATTCTTTGCAGTTAAAATTGAAGGAATGAATCATCAGCTAATAGATGACTGAACATAATCTTTATATGATTTTGGCATATAACTTAGATGAAGTGCAAAAATTGTAGTGGCATTGGTACAACAAAATTCCTTCCATTCCCATCTATTCTTTTCATGTGAATAAGGTTTCTCCAAGCTATATCTGTAACACCGAAAAACGAATGGAATTGATGTCAAGCCCTGTCTCAATAGTAGAAGAAAAAGTTTTACTATCATTACTATTAAACCTTCTAGCAATAGTAGTACCTTTATTCATCCAAAATACATAAATTAATTTTTTTAAATGCAGCCTCATTCATCTCATTGAGATGCACTTCCAAAAACATTTTTACTTTTTATGTTTAATAATTATTCATAAAATTTGTAACATACGGGCTTCCCTGGTGGCGCAGTGGTTGAGAGTCCGCCTGCCGATGCAGGGAACATGGGTTCATGCCCTGGTCTGGGAAGATCCCACATGACGCCGAGTGGCTGGGCCTGTGAGCCATGGCCGCTGAGCCTACGTGTCCAGAGCCCGTGCTCCGCAACGGGAGAGGCCACAACAGTGAGAGGCCTGCATACTGCAAAAAAAAAAAAAAAAATTTGTAACATATGTATGGTACTTTAATTAATAATCTGCTGGTAGTAATAGTAACTCAAACTAGGAGATACTTTAAAATATTTACAGACTTAGGTCACAGGAAATAAAAATAAAATTTAATTTCTGTATTGCAGAGAATTATGCTAGAATGATAAATGAAATACTGTTAGGGACAAAAATACATTACATTAGGATAAAATTTTCTGGGAGAAATGGAATGGAAATATGAAATAAAGAGCAAAAAGGGACAATATAAGATTACCAACTATTAATGAACAGCTGGCTTAAGTATATTAAAAATACATGATAGTGAGTATCAAACTGCTGTGATATTTAATTCTTTTGAATACATTTAAAAGAATAATACTTTATAAATATATCTAATGCACCAGAAATTATATTCTTTGCATTGCTTTAAACTTGAGAAAAAAAATTTTAGATGTCAATTTAAAAATGTGTGAGGGGAGGGCTTCCCAGGTGACGCAGTGGTTGAGAGTCCGCCTGCTGATGCAGGGGACACGGGTTCGTGCCCTGGTCCGGGAAGATCCCACATGCCGCAGAGCGACTGGGACCGTGAGCCATAGCCGATGGGCCTGTGCGTTCGGAGCCTTTGCTCCACAAAGGGAGAGGCCACAACAGTGAGAGGCCTGCGTACCGAAAAAAAAAAAAATGTGTGAGCGGGGTACATTGTTTATACAGGTAATAAATGTGTATAAATGTAGTCCATGCTAGCCAAAAATACTTGAAGAACACTGATCTAAAGGAAGAGACAAGATGTATACTCAGAAAGAAAGTAATACAATAAGGAAACATATGAGTCCTAAGGGACCCCACGTAGAAGAAGATACATATGCTTAGGAAACCATCATATATGTAGTGGTTTGAGAGAAGGTAAGGTTCCCCCAGGTAGAGGCAGGCTGGCTGCCAAACCTGGATCAGAGTTCCAGCTTTTAGTCACAGAGACTTAGTTTGGTCAGAATACTTTATAGTTAATACTTCATATTCACCACACCGGCAGATTACTTAATTTATAGTAAGAACTGCAACTATCACGCTCAGTATGATGTGATAGAAACCAAATTATATACAAGCAGAAGGTCATTTGCTAGGTCTGGTGGAATCAGAAGAAGGGATGAGAGTGGTGTATCAGATGGCAGCAGGTGGACCCCTGTCACGGGCACTGGAGGACTCCAATTCAGGGGTCAGGCTGTAGGCATGGGCAGGGCTGGGAGGGATTCTGCCACCTTCTGGCTTTTGGGGCTTCCTGGTTTATGCTAGGCCATGCTTTTTCAGACTGATTTTATTAGAATACTAGGAACATAGTAATCATAATCAAATTCCAATCCTCCCTCCTGCATTTGACCTGCTGACCACCTAAACTGAAGTTTCTTGGCAAATCCATTCCTCATTTACAGACAATATCTGGCCGCCTTCTAACATAAAATGGATTATATCCATTATGTGTGGATTTTTTCTTGTTTAAATATCAGGTAAGGACTTCCCTGGTGGCACAGTGGTTGGGAATCTGCCTGCCAATGCAGGGGTCACGGGTTCAAGCCCTGGTCCGGGAAGATCCCACATGCCGTGGAGCAACCAAGCCCGTGCACCACAACTACTGAGCCTGCAAGCCACAACTACTGAGCCCATGAGCCACAACTACTGAGCCCCCATGCCACAACTACTGAAGCCCTGCACCTAGAGCCTGTGCTCCACAACAAAAGAAGCCACCACAATGAGAAGCCCATGCACCGCAATGAAGAGTAGCCCCGGGCTTCCCTGGTGGCGCAGTGGTTGAGAATCTGCCTGCCAACGCAGGGCACATGGGTTCAAGCCCTGGTCTAGGAAGATCCCACATGCCGTGGAGAAAATGTGTCCATGAGCCACAGCTACTGAGCCTGCGCATCTGGAGCCTGTGCTCCGCAACAAGAGAGGCTGCAACAGTGAGAGGCCCATGCACCGCGATGAAGAGTGGCCCCCGCTCGCCGCAACTAGAGAAAGCTCTCGCACAGAAATGAAGACCCAACACAGCCATAAATAAATAAATAAACTTATTTAAAAAAACAAAATATATTAAAAAAAAAAAAGAGTAGCCCCCATTCGCTGCAACTAGAGAAAGCCCGTGCACAGCAATGAAGACCCAACACAGCCAAATAATAAATAAATAAATAAGTATCAGGTAAAATTTTATTTTGAAATCTTTGTGGGAATAGAGATGATGGGGATCTCATTCCCAGATATCATCTATAAAACATGTAATAAGTGCAATTATAAAATTAACATATGAGAAGAAGAAAATTGAGCATATGAATTTTGCAAAATAGGGCTAATTAAGACCACTCACACTGCCCTGTACTAGTCACAGCCACTTTGAAGACAGTTGGCTAAGAAGGAAGCTTAATTAATTCAGCACACATTTATTGAGCTCCAACTCATGTGCTGAAGCATGCCAAGATGAGGGGATAGTGTTACCAAACGCAAGTTTGTATGTTCCACACACAGCGAGGCCAAACAAACTGAAACGGAGTTTGGAGCAGACAAAGGATTATTACAGGGACGAGAAAGGAGTAGGGGTGTTCAAAACCTCCGACATCCTGAAGGGTTACAGCAAAGCATTTTTAAAGGCAAGGTGAGGGAGGGGCATCCCAGGGTAGGTGATCACCTCCTGCACAATTCTCTGATTGGTTGATGGTGATCAATCCTTAGGTGCCAGAAGGTCTGGGGGCTACGAGCTCAAGATCATCAAGCAGTTAATTTCTTCCATTTGGTGGTGGTTTTAGCACCTGAAGAACTCAGGAAATATGCATTAGATATTATTATCTAGGTACTTCAGAAAGGAGCTAAAGCAGAGGATATGGGGTAGAGGTCTGTCCCGGGAAGGCCCTATAGGGTCCTGCTCAATTACAATAGGAAGAGAATTAAGGCAGACTCTGCTATCAAGCCCTCACATGTAAGCAGATAATTCTCATACAGTGTGATAAATGTACAATCAAGGAATAAAAGAGGGTTATAGGAGCACAGTGGAAGGGAGTGAGGGATGGGCTTCACAGAAGAGACATTTTGTCTTTGTCTTGAAGGAAGAGTAGAAATTTACTAGGAGGATACAACCAATATTGAGAGTATAATTGGTATCTGGAAACCTGCAAGGGCATCGCCTATTTTGAGAATGCTAAAAGTTCAGTGTTCCTGGAACTTAGGGTTTGGTGGGAGGTGCAGAAAGTAAAGGAAGTTTGGATTCTACCAATCTGCAGTGGGAGTATGAATATGATTTCACATGGATTGGACCTCTGGGCAAGCAGGGAAGTAGCACTTTTTAGTAGAAGAAATCAAGTATAGGAGACCACAAGCCTAAGAGAGGGCACCCCAATAAGAAGTTACAATTCCTTGCCTGGTTTCAGGATCAGATTGTTTTCAGACCTAGACTCATTGACTGAGTCCCCAGGAATAAGAATCCTGCAGCACCATGGTGAGTATGCATGGTAATGATAACCTGGGTCCCTCTTAAAAGGGACCCATGGATATTTACTTACATAAATGTACACTGGGGAAAAGGTAATACCCAGACCTTTCAAGGACTATTGGACACAGGCTCTGAATTGAATTGCTACCTTATCACAGCCCCTGTTAGAGTAATAAAAGGAGATCTGACCAAGGCCTGGCTTACAGTGGGTCCACTAGGTTTGCAAACTCACCCAGTGATCATTTCTCTGATTCTCAAACGTAAAATAGGAATTTACATATCTGGCTGCTGATGCAATCCCCTCATTGGGTCCTTGGCCTGTGGGCTAAGAGCTCTGAAACCATAATTCCTTGGCTAAGACAGTAAATCAAAAACAATATCATAGTCTGAGAGTGGGTGATGGTGGAGATTAACACCACCCTTCAGGATCCAAAGAATGCAGAAGTGGTGGTCCCCATAATGTCTCCAATTCAGCGGTCCACCCCCTGCAAAAACCAAATGGATCCTGGAAGATGACTGTAGACCACAAGTAGTAGCTTTACCATAACTGCCTGTCAGATGTGGTATCTCTGCTGGAACACATTACTATGGCCCCAGTTACATGGTGTGCAGTCATTGATTTAACAAATGTGTATTTTTCTATTCCAATCCAAAAAGAAGGGCAGAAACAGTTTGCATTCACATAGAATTGGCAACAGTATACACTTATGGTTTAGCCCTAGGGCTATGCTTCTTTTCTCATCTTCTATCATAACACAGTGTGAAGAGGTCTAGACTTTCTGGACATCCCACAGGACGTCATGCTGACCCATTACAGTGACAATATTATGTTGATAAGGCCAGATGACCACGAGGTGCTGGCACACTGAATGCTTTGGTGAGCCCTTGTCATGGTGCCATTCCCCAGGGAGACCAACCAGTCATGTGGTGGCAGCATGTTGACTACATTGACCTCCTTCCATCGTGAGAGTGACAGCAGTTCATTCTCATAGAAACAGGCATGTATTGTTGGTATGGCTTTGCCTTTCCTGCCGGCAAGGCTTCATCCCACACTGCTATCTGAGGACTTATGGCTTGTCTGATTCCTCCTGGCATGGGAACACAGCAGGCCAAGACCCACTTTATAGCAAAGGAAATGTGGGAGTGAGGTCAAGACGGAGGCATCCACTGATTGTGTCCCCAACCATACAAGCTGGATGTTGCCGGCGTGATGGAGCATTCACACAGCCCAGCAAGACAGCACAGCCAACAACTGAGAGGCACAAAGGCCGCTGCCTTGTCCCAGAGGAAGAACGGTTCTGCAGGGTGGTTCATGCTCCGCAGCGTGCCCCTGTGGATCAGGCCAAGTCAGACTTTACCTGAGACCACATCCCTGCCTGGCTCTTTCCCTTTATTTTGCTTCCTTCCCTCCTTTAAAGGCTTTTCCCGGAGAAATGCTTTTCCATCAACAAATCATCGTGCACTGAATTCCTCTTCTGGCTCTGCTTGTTTAGAACCCAACCTAAGACAACCGCCTCCCCCTGCAAAATGCCCCTGAGAGAGGCAGCATCAGGAAACGTGAAACCATGCTTGCTCAGGTCCCCAGAGCGGCCAAACTCCTGCTTTGGACAAAGGATCTGCCTTCATTAGTTCTTTCTAACTAAACAGATCCTGAGGGCTGGGAGTCGGTCTCTGGGTTTTTATACTCTTGGAACATGGAACCACATTCTAGGAGTTATTGGAAATCATAGGATAAACCCACATCCTCCTGGAGTGACAAATGTGTCAGAAAACTTGCGGTAAATATGTTACATTATGCACATGTATTATGAAGTAGGGTACAAGATGGGCAAAAATTTTAGACGAAATACACGATCTCAAAAGGCATGTCTCTCCTGAGGCAGGCAACTGAGGGTCCCCAGAGTTCAAGTTCCTTCTCTGTAAGAGGTGCTGAGGTGGGAAAGTTTGATGTGCGTCGGAGAGTTTGATGAGCAGAGCTGGTGATGGTTGCTTTGAACAAGACAAGGAAACAGCCTTCAACCATCGGACCAAGGCAAGAAAAGGAAAGAAACTGGAGTTCCACCAGACCAATTCATAATACGTTTCTATACCTTCCCTTTGTAATGTCTGACATATTTGAGGGCTTATTTGCTAAGCACTTTACATGCATGAACTAGCTTAATCCCAGCAACACTCTGTGAGGTGTGTACTGTGAGAAGCCTCATCTTAACATGTGGGAAATGCGAAGTTCAGGCAGGTGAAATAACCACCAAAGGAACGGAAAATATGTGGGTATCCACACCTACCTCCACACTCTGTGTCTTCTCTACTCTTTGTGCTCAGATAATGTGGGACATATAAAAATAGAGAGACACAGGAACTTGCCATCTCCAGAATTAAATGTCACTGAAGTCAAAGAGAGCTGAAATCCTGCCTGAATTAGAACATTTCATTTCCCACCTTTTACCCTAATGTTCACTTGATACTTTTGTTCCCTTGATTTCATATTTTTCAGCTGGATATTTTAAATTAAAAACTTTGACTTCTCTCTTTTACCATGCTGTATTTAGTTCTCTCTTATCACTTACATAAATTTTGCCCTGGATATATCCTCCTAGGCCTGGTATGCTTCATGAAAACAAATAACAGATAAGTATGAAAATATTAGAGATAAGAACAAGCAGGTTTTACAAGTCTAGAAGTTATAAAGAATCTCTTTGTAAAGGTGACATTTTATTTCTTTATTAAAAATTTGCCAGGTTCGATGTATACTGTTCATCTGCCTGTAAAAAAAAAGATTTAAATGCTGTTTCAGGGTCTCATAAATACAACCTCAAACCTATAGCCTCGAATTTTTCATGAGAAAGGATGGAAGTTGACTTATCCCTCACTCATCAATATCATCCATTAAAAAATGCTTTAGTACTTTCTTCCTACTCTGCTGAGTTGCTGGGCATAAATCCAGGAATATGAGGCATATATAGCCAGACTCTAAAGATGATTTCTATCCCTTTCCGGCTTGCAGTTTTATAAGTCAGTCTCATGTATCAATTAACATTCATATTGATATATTTCCCCAGAGTATTCTAGCTTGCATTTGTGATATGGGAGCTGCTGTCACAGTTTGTTGTATCTCCTTAAAAACTTTGCCCTTGTGGATATAAAACATTATTTTTCATAGGTAAGTTAGCCAAGAGCTTCAGAAATTTTGTCAAAACACATGGTTTCTAACATTTAAGTTTACATGCACAGAGTACAATAGTTACACACAATTAAAATCAGTTTTATTTTATTTATTCTTGGCTGCATTGGGTCTTCATTGCTGCTCATGGGCTTTTCTCTAGTTGTGGCGAATGGGGGCTACTCTTCGTTGCAGTGTGCGGGCTTCTCATTGTGGTGGCTTCTCTTGTTGCAGAGCATGGGGTCTAGGCATGAGGGCTTCAGTAGTTGTGGCACGCGGGCTCAGTAGTTGTGGCACACGGGCTTAGTTGCTCTGTGGCATGTGGGATCTTCCTGGACCAGGGATCAAACCCATGTCCCCTGCATTGGCAGGCAGATTTTTATCCACTGCACCACCAGGGAAGTCCTTAATATCAATTTTAAACAGATGATTTAAAACACTGTGAAGTACAGATGGCCAAAAGGCACATGAAAAGATGCTCAACACCGCTAATTATTAAAGAAATGCAAATCAAAACTACAACCAGGTATCACCTCACACCAGTCAGAATGGCCATCATCAAAAAGTCTACAACAATAAATGCTGGAGAGGGTGTGGAGGAAAGGGAACCCTCCTACACTGTTGGTAGGAATGTAAATTGGTGTAGCCACTATGCAGAACAGTATGGAGGCTTCCTTAAAGAACTAAAAATAGAGCTACCATATGATCCTGCAATTCCACTCCTGGGTAAACATCCAGAGAAAACTGTAATTCGAAAAGATACACGCACCCCCATATTCATTGCAGCACTATTTACAATAGCCAAGACATGGAAACAACCTAAATGTCCATCGACAGATGAATGTATAAAGAAGATGTGGTAGGGAATTCCCTGGCAGTCCAGTGGTTAAGACTCCAATCTTCCAACGCAGAGGGCACGGTTCAACCCCTGGTCAGGGAACTAAGATCCCACGTGCCACGCTAAGACCCCACATGCCCTCACAGCCAAAAAAATGATGTGTGTGTGTGTGTACATACACACACACACACACACACACACTGGAATATACTCAGCCGTAAAAAAGAATGAAATAATGCCATTTGCAGCAATATGAATTAACCTAGAAATTATGATACTAAGTGAAGTCAGACAGAGAAAGACAAATATCATATGATATCGCTTATATGTAGAATCTAAAAGAAAAAAAAGACACAAATGAACTTATTTCCAAAACAGAAAGATACTCACAGACACAGAAAACAAACTTATGGTTACCAAAGGGGAAAGGGGGTAGGGGTAGGGATAAACTGGGAGGCTGGGATTAACATATACACACTACTATGTATAAAACAGATAACCAACAAGGACCTACTGTACAGCACAGGGAACTATACTCAATATTATGTAATAACTATAAGGGAAAAGAATCTGAAAAATACATATATACATACACGTATAATTGAATTGCTGTGCTATACACCTGAAACTTACACGATATTGTAAATCAATTATACTTCAATAAAAAATTTAAAAGAAACTCTATGAAGGCCTTTCTGACAAGCATTCAATAATTTTAATATCTTTTTCAGGGTATCATCTTACTGCTTATTATATAAACTGTTTTCCATCTTTTTAAGCTTGTTTTTTGATATGTAAACAACTCCTAACCCACTAATTAAACTTCACAGATACTAAAACTTATGTGATCTTGTAGATACAAAGACATCATATAAGCCTAATAAATATACGTAAATAATAATAAATATAAATATATTAATTGGAAATCAGGCTGTAACAATGTGGCAGTTTTAGAGAATCACAAACCGAGCATTTTGATTCCAATCCCATGCATTACTCTGGCAGTCTAGGCCACCTAGAGTATAAAGCAGTGGTAACAAAAGTAATGATGAAGATTCACTGCAAATGAATACTATGAAGAATAGAAATGGAGGGGAAAAAAAAGGAAAGGAAGGAGGAGAGGGAGGGAGGAGTAAGGAGCAGAGAAGGGAGGGAGGGGAGGGAGGGACGGGGAGGGACCCAAACTACAAGCGGTTCCCTTTACTCTCAGTTCGGGTATCTTCTGAAGAGGACAGCAATTCAAGGGAAATCAAAGGCAGTTTCTAGAGAAATAGATTTCTTTGTTCTGACAAATTGAAAGACACTGCGTTGAAGGAAGCTTTTGCCAAGCACACCACATTGGATCTTCTGTCCAAGGCCATCATCAAGGTCAGGTTAATGGCTGGGCTTCTGAAAAATGTGGCCTTAGTGAAATCTAGAAGGAGTCCTAATGCTCTTTCCAACAGCCACATAAATAACCAAGAGGCATGTGGCACAGTGGGTTTCTGTCTTACTCTGGCCAGTCACTGGTATTATAACTTTTGGCAATTCCTTTAACCATTTGGAGCTTCACTTTTAACATGTAGAGGTGACAAGCAGACATGGAGTGAAATTCCAGGTTCATCTCTTATTACTGTATGATTTTAGGAAAGTTATATAACGCCTATGAATTTCTTTCTTCAGCTATAAGATGTGAATAAGACATAAAAAGATCATTCAGAAGTAGCCTGACTTAAAAAAAAAAGGACATAATGTATGATTCTATTTATATAAAGCTGTGGAAAATGCCAACCAATCTACAGTGACAGAGAGTAGATCAATGGTTGCTTGGGGAGCTGGGAAGCAGGGAGGGGTGGGGAACAAAGAGACCTCTCAGGTGGTGGATCTGCCCCCATCTTGATTTGGTGCTTGTTTCACGGGTGTATATGTATGCCAAAACATCAAATTATACATTAAACATTGTAAACATTTATTGTTTGTCAATTATGCCTCAATAAAGCTGTTTTTTTAAAAGGGTGAGAGAATTAAATGAGACAGTATGTGCAAAACAATTAGCACAGCATACGGTACAAGTTAAAGTCTCCAGAAATATGGGCTCCTTTCCCCACTGATGTTAAAGGGCTATTTAAAATAGTACTGTGCTCCATAAACATCCATCAGTACTATAAACACTGAAATCTTCCCAGAAGTTTTATAGCTTGATAAATATTTTCAAAGAAAAATATGGGACAATATGAAAATATCTCTGTGGCTTTTAAGGATATAATTTGGAGGCTTTCTTTCAAATCTTCATTAGAAGCATATTTTCATTGTTGGAATCACATTACACATAGGACTTGAATGCCACTTTCCACTCCATGTTTTTAAGTAAAATGTCTTGCATGTTGTTTTTAATGGCTGCCTTGTAATTTTTTCAGTGGTAAGAATTCTGAATATATTTTAAAGATAGAGCTGCCAGGATTTGCTGACAGATTGAATGTGGGGCATGAGAGAAAGAGGACTCAGCGATGATGCTGAGGTTTCTGGCCTGAGCAATTAGAAGTTCAGTAAAGTGGACAGTTTTTGAGATGAGGAAGAGTGTGAAAAGGGCAGATTAGAGGGGAGGATGAGGAATTTAGTTTGGACAAGTTAGGTATCAAACATCAACATGGAGATGTGGAGTAGGCAGTTGGACTTGAGATTAGAGAGGAGGTCTGGCTGGAGATAAAAATTTGGGAGTCTCCAATATGAAGATGGGATTTAAAACCATGAGCTGGATGAGTTTTTCAAGGGCGTGAGTATAAATAAACAGAAGAGGTTCAACCGCTGAGTCATGGGGGCCATCTAGTGTCAGCAATCCTGGAGCTGAAGAGGAATCGGCAAAGGTGACAGAAAAGGAGTGTCAGGAGGGTGGAAATCCCAGAAGAGGTGGCTGTCCACAATGTTTATATGAGAGAATGCTGCTGGTCATTTAAGTAAGAGTGGCTATATCGAGGGCAATTTTGGTGGAGTGCTGTGAGCCAAACTATTATTGGAATAGATTCAAAAGGTTATCATAAATAGAAATTTCTCCAAGGAAGATAATGGCCAATAAGCACATGAAAAGATGCTCAACATTAGTAGCTCTCAGGGAAAGACATATCAAAATGACAATGAGATACCACCTCACATCCGTAAGGATGGCTACAATCAAAAGAAAAATAAGTGTCGGTGGAATATGGAGCATTGCTTTTATAAAGGGGTAAATTTTTAGAGATTCTTGCACTGTCATTTTTCCTGATGTCTCAGTTAGCATTCCGGGTTTTATCTTCTCAGGAGTAGTTTATGTAAGAACGTTTACGATCTGTTCCTTGAATATTTGGTAAGACTCACCATGAAAGAATTTAAGTCTGGATATTTCTTCATGGAAAGATTTAAAATTACTGCTTTATTTGGTTTCACAACACAGGCTTTCTATTTTTTTTCTAGGTATTTGAAAATTTTCTCTAAGTTTTGAAATTCACTGGCATAAAATTATTCATAGTATTATACTCTTACCGTCTTTTAAATTTATAATGTATATGTGATTCTCATTTTACATCCTTAATATTATCTATTTGTGCATTATCTCTTTGCCCCCCCCATAAATCCTGCCAGATGATTGTCTATTTTATTAATCTTTTTTTTCAAACTTTTGTTTGTTGGTCATCTCTATTGTAGTTTACTACATCATCTATTTCTGCTCCTTATTATCTACTTTCTTCTACTTGCCTTGAGGTTATTTTGTTATTCTTTTGCTAACCTTTTAGGTTGGATGCTTAGTTCACTAATTTTCCACATTTCTTCTTTTCTAAAAGAAGCATTTAATGTGACGAATTTCCCTCAAATATTACTTTCATTGCATCTCATACGTTTTGATATTTAAACTTTTATTATTGCTTAGTTCTAAATATTTTCAACTTTCAATTATGGCTTTGACCCATGATTTACTAAAGAGCATGCATTTAATTTCCAAAGTTAATTTTCAAAGTCTCACTTGTCATTTTATTATTGGTATTTGAATTAACTGCATTGCAATTAGAAAATGTCATCTGCATAGTACTGATTCTATAAGATGTGTTGAGTCATGCTTCATGACTAGGCACTTAATCAATGTTTATAAATGCTCCATGAATGCTTGAGAAGAATGCACATTTTAAAATTGTTGGGTACAGAGTTTTATATACGACCATTAGATTAAGACTGTTTTATTGTGGTATTCAGTTTTGTTTTTTAATCTTCTATATGTCAGAAGCTCAGCCAGCTGAGCTGGGGGAGAGAGAGAGAGAGAGAGAGAGAGAGAGAGGGAGGGAGGGAGGGGAGTGAGCTGCCAGGTGTCAGAGTAGCTGATGAAAACAAGCCAAAAATGAAAGGGCTTAACCACTTACTGCTTTGGAACAAGCAAGTAGCTAAACTGCAGAAAGTGCAGACTCCTTCTGTTCCGCTTTCCCCCAGGAAAGTACACACTGGTCCAGGTCAGCTGATCAGTGATGTGGGGATCAGCTCACTGTTGAGGGAGCCCTGGAACAAAAGACACCAATAGTTTTATGGCCCCTGGGGTCGGGGCTGAGGGCAGGGGGGGAAGGATGAGGCGTGGAAAAGTACTGAGTAAGCCTGGGCAAAGGTGCCTTTGACAGTTCCCCTCTGCTCCCCATAAGGAGGCCTCAGCCCAGGCACCTGAGGAACAGATCTGCCCAAGGCTTAGATAAAAGCTTAGAAATAAAGGTTCTGGGAGTAGGAATGCAAGTATGCCAAAGAGAATGATTGGCCAAAGGGGCCTGAGTCCTTGCCTGCAAGTCCTCTCAGAGGCTGCAATGCATTGGCTGTACCCCAAATCTGATGTAGGCCTCTTCCCCAAGAGGCCTGCCAGGTAAAACTTTTGTAACTGCCTGTGATCAGACCTGAAAAAAACCACACATAGGTTTTAACCAGGTACCATACTCTTCACTATATTGTCAGTTTGACTTATAAATAATTAAGAAAGGTGGGTACATGGTAATGATGGATTTATCCATTCTCCCCTGCAGTCCTATCAAATTTTGTTTTACACATTTGAGGCTACTTTATTAGGAGCATGCAACTTTTGAATTGTTGTATCTTCCTGATGAATTAAATAATCATAATGATACCCTTATCTCTAATCATGCTTTTGCTTAACAATCCATTATGTGGATATTAATATAGTTACACCAGGTTTCCTTGGTTAATAATTTTGCTGGAAAACTTTTCCCCTTCCTTTTACTTTTGATCTTGCCATATCCTTATGCCGTAGGCATGTCTCTTAAAAATAGCACGTATCTAGATTTAAACAATCTAATTTGATAAAATGTAAGTTTAGTCCATTTACATTTAATATGATTTTTAAATTTGGACTTTTTTCTACTTTTCTCTCTCTTACCTTATTATTCCTATTTGTCCTGGATTTTCTATGCTTTTTTTCCTCTTATCCTGCCTTTTTGTCGGGGGGGGGGGGGTTGATTGTGTTTCTTCCCTTCTCCTATTTAGCTCTAATTGTTTGGATTTATATGTTTTTTCCTTTTCTTTATCAATTGCCCTTGAGACAACTTAACAAAGCCTAAAGTTAAATAATTCCTTAACATCTGCCAGAACAATAAAGAACCTGTGAATACATTCACTCTCCTTGCACTTCCTCACATCGTATATATTATTATGCAAAATCGTATTTTAGCATTATTCTATTCATTTGGATTTACATATATGCTTCCACTGAATATTATTATTATTATTATTATTATTATTTTTGCGTACGCGGGCCTCTCACTGTTGTGGCCTCTCCCGTTGCTGAGCACAGGCTCCGGATGCGCAGGCTCAGTGGCCATGGCTCACGGGCCCAGCCGCTCTGCGGCATGTGGGATCTTCCCAGACCGGGGCACGAACCCGTATACCCTGCATCAGCAGGCGGACTCTCAACCACTGCGCCACCAGGGAAGCCCCACTGAATATTATTTTAATCCCTTTTCTTAGACCATCGACTGGATCATTTTTTCTTCTTTAATTACATCTTTTAGAAGTTACTTGTTTGTACAACTCTCTAAGTAGTAAACTCATCTTATGTTTATATGTAAATTTTTTTCACCTTTGTTTTTGAAAGATAGTTTTGCTGAATACGAAATTCAAGGATGACTGTTATTTTCTCTCAACACATTGGAGATATTATTTCATTGTCTCCTGGCTTCCTTGGTTGCTTTTGAGGAGACCGATGTCATTTTCATTTATGCTTTCTTTGTGGCTGATTCTAAAATCTTTCTTTGTTCTTGGTGTTCTGCAGTTTCACTACTTATATCTAAGCATGTATTCCTTTTAGGGATACATTGTGTTTCTTTAATTTGCCCTTTCTGAGATACAGTGTACTGCCCACTCTGCTTAAATGACTGAGGTCCTCTTACTGAGATAGGCATAAGTCTCCGTTCTGGTCAGTTTTCACAAGGGCAGTTTTTAAGGAGTAGTGGGCTGCTGGTGAAAGTTTGGTAGCTGATAAAAAGAAACAAACAGCGTATAAACTCAAAATGGATTAAAGACCTAAATGTAAGACCAGATACTATAAAACCCTTAGATGAAAACACGGGTAGAACACTTTTTGACATAAATCGCAGCAATTTTCTTTTTGGATTCACCTCCTAGAGTAATGGAAATAAAAACAAAAACAAACAAATGGGATCTAATGAAACTTAAAAGGTTTTGCACAGCAAAGGAAACCATCCACAAAACGAAAAGACAACCCATAGAATGGGAGAAAATATTTGCTAATGATCTGACTGACAAGGGATTAATCTCCAAAATATACAAACAGCTCATGCAGCTCAATATCAGAAAACAAAGAACCCAATCAAATAATGGGCAGAAGATCTAAACAGACATTTCTCCAAAAAAGACATACAAATGGCCAAAAAGCACATGAAGAGCTGCTCAATATTACTAATTATTAGAGAAATGCAAATCAAAGCTACAATGAGGTATCACCTCACACCAGTCAGAATAGCCATCATCGAGAAGTCTACAAACAAGAAATGCTGGAGAGGGTGTAGAAAAAAGGGAACCCTCCTACACTGCTGGTGGGAATGTAAATTGGTGCAGCCACCAATGTAAATTGGTGCGTGCTGCAACTAGAGAGCCCGTGCACTACAACTACTGAGCCCATGTGCTCTGAAGCCCGTGTGCCACAACTGGAGAGCCCACGCGCTGCAACTAGAGAAGGCTGCATGCTGCAAGGAAGAGCCTGCGAGCTGCAATGAAAGATCCCATGTGCAGCAACTAAGACCCAACACAGCCAAATAAATAAATAAATAGAATATTTAAAAAAAAACTTATAAATAGAGCTACCATATGATCTAGCAATCCCATACCTGGGCATACGTCTGGAGAAAACCATACTTTGGAAAGATACATACACCCCAATGTTCGTAGCAGCACTATTTACAATAGCTAAGACGTGTAAGCAAACTACACATCCACTGACAGATGAATGGATAAAGAAGAGGTGGTACATATATACAATGGAATATTACTCAGCCATAAAAAGAATGAAATAATGCCATTTGCAGCAACATGGATTGACCTAGAGATTATCATACTAAGTAAAGTCAGATAGAGAAAGACAAATATCATATGATACCATTTATATGTGGAGTCTAAAAAAATGATACAAATGAACTAATTTACAAAACAAAAACAGACTCACAGACTTAGAAAACAAACTTATGGTTACCAAAGGGGAAAGGTTGGAGGAGGTATAAATTAGGAGTTTGGTATTAACGTATACACACTACTATATATAAAATAGATAATCAACAAGGACCTACTCTATAGCACAGGGAACTCTACTCAATATTCTGTAATAACCTAAATGGGAAGAGAATCTGAAAAAGAATAGATATATGTGTATGTATAACTGAATCACTTTGCTGTATACTGGAAACTAACACAACATTGTATATCAACTATACTCCAATATAAAAGAAAAAAGAAAAAACCAGGGTATCTGCTTCTGGCATTATGGCTGACCCAGTGCTCTAAGGGGCTCTTCCATGGAAGGTCTACTAATATAGTGCATAGGACTCACTGTTTGAAATGCTGTCTGTCTCACAAGAAGCAAAGGAGTTCTCCAGTGACAACCTCCCTTCCTCCTCCTTGCCCTCAACGATCCCCCAAAAGAAAATAGACTTGAGCTGGGATCTAAGAAAGCAGTATAGAGTTGGGACTGGAACAGTGGGCAGCCAAGTTAGAAGGAAGAGGATAATAAATGTCGATAGCAACAGTATACAGATGGCCAAGTACTAGAAGGAATATGCGGAGAAATGAAAAGGTAAATTTCTTAGGGTAGTGAATTTATGTATGGGTTGAGTTTATTTTTTTAATTGCTTCACGTTCTTAGGCCACTGAAGTTAAATGTCTAGGTAAGACCAAGACACTAGACATCTATAAATTGATCTATTTACTCAAAGGATTCTGGAAAAATCCAGTTCTAAGACCTAACCTTGGTTAGGTCTTAGAACTCAGCAGTGTTCTCAGGAAGACATTTCCTGGTATGTTTATAGATTTAAATTTTTTCTACTTATCATATTCCTCATATACTAATCTCCTGGTAAAAGGATATATGTAACAAACAGCTCAGAAGCACACTTCAGAAACCAATTTTAACTGATAAATCTTGTTTATTATATCCTAGTTACATCAAATAGGGCTAATGGCTAAAATCAAGGAATTAGAGATGAAAGTAGACGTAACCCAAATTTTTATATGATTTGGTCTATATATCTTTTATTTTCTGCTGCTTAAGGTCCTTGGGATGCTAGAATTGGGAGAAATTGTAGTGTTCCTGTAACACTCATTTCACTGTTGAGGAAACTGGGATGTAAAGAAATTAATTAAACTGCCTGTGTTCACATTTTGGATGGCTGATCTGGGTCCACCAAAGCCCTCTGATTTCCAACTTCACAGCTCCACAAGAAATAGTAACTGAGGGACAGTAGGGCAGGATCTCTATTTCACCTGTCCTGAGAACACCTCTCATTATCTGCTACCAGTTGCCAGCTGTGTCATATTTCTCCTATGTCCTCAAGCCCTTTCTCTATACCTTAGAAACATAAGGCATTTATTTTTCACTGTGGACAGTACATGCTGCTAGCCGTCCTGAACACGAGTTGATTGTGAAGAACTTGATAAAAACCAGAACCGGTGTTTCCTTGTGTCTAAGATGTACTTGTTTTTCACGTTTAAACATTTTTGAAAAGAGAGATGCCTTACAACTGATAAATACATTTGATGCACAGGATCTGCCCCCTTCTCCCCACAAAAGAAGCTCTTAAATTGATCATTATCTTAAAATTGACGACATTTAAAAGCCCAGGAAACATGGTCTATGCCTTACAGCTGTCATCTGCTAACCTCACCCCCAAACCAGGTAAGTGTAGTATAGTGTCTGACACATAGTAGGGTGCTCATAAATATGTGTTGAATAAATACATGACTATATGAAGTAAGGTATAAATCCATGAGGACATGCACTCTCCTCTCTCACATTTATCTTTCTTCCTTCCGACATATTTGTAGATACCCAGTTAATGAACCGCTTTTAGGAAACAGTAAGAAAATTGACTTTACCATGGGAACTAAGTGCGGTAATTTCTCTGCATTATATATAATTTTTTATTGTGTTATTTTTAACTTTAAAATATCTGGATGTCAGAACCTTGCTTCTGGGGAAACTTTATTGACAGGGGAATTGCCAAGTAATTTTTTTAAATGTTGAGGAAGTACTCTGTCAATAATTTATGTGCTAATTATAAATTCAAACTAGACTCTCAGACCTCAAAGTGAGCCACGCTTATCAGAGTTGAGTGACCTGCTCTGGCCCTGGACACTGGGGAAGTCATTTAAGTTCCTTTTTCTCAGAGGTTGATCTTCATACTTATTACGACTTACTATGACTAAGGCGGTAAGGCTGGCCCTTAGATGGAAGTAGGCAGGACAGTTGAACATGCACAAGTTTTTGAATCAAATAAACTTGGGTTGAAACCCAGACTCAGACACTTAGTAGCTGTGTGACTTTAGCAATTTAAACAGTTTCTCTGAGGCCTCAGTTTACTTACCCGCAAAAACAAGGTAGAAGTATGAATATCAGAGGATTTGTCTGAGGATTCAATGGGGATGACAAATACAATGTCCTTTGTATAACAAAAAAGGCTAGTGCTCTTTCCGTCCTCATCTCCCTCCTTGGGTAACTTCTGATTTCAGGCAGAAACACCCACTTCTCAAAATATTTGGGGAGCACTGCTTCAGTGCTTGAGTCGCCTGTCTTCACAAAGACACTGTATACTCTACCCCTTCAACTAGTAACAGTCTTTTGTCATTAGAGGTTTCCTATCTTTGAGATTTATGAATGACTCCTATTTTTTTTGCAATATCCTTATAGACCAATAATACTATTTGCTTAGTATATGTTAGACCTGCCCAAAGATTTAACAGCTGTGAAATCACAAACTTGTTTTAATTATACACACGTACGAGAACACACAGCTTTTATGATGTGCATTAAAACAAATAACTATTACATGTTTGTGATTCACCTAGAATCATCTCATGTACTTCTACTGGTATGCCTGCAGTATAGCAATGCAGGAGTCCACAACTACTTTAGGCATTTTAAGTAGAATGGAATTTAATACAGGGAATTAGGTGCTTACAAAACCACTGGAGTGCTGGAGAAAAAACTTTGTGGGCTGAGCCTTCAGGATTGACTCCCATATACTGTAGGACTGTTCTACCAAGGACGTTTGAATATATCTGTCTTATTAATTATCAGAATTTAAAAAAGGTTGGTTTCTAAAGGGTCAATCCCAAATCTTATTGCTAAAAAACAAAACAAAACAAAAAAACCTCTTATGATAAAAATCCTGTTCCTGGTGAATCAGAAATGGCATCTTTATTTATGAAGGACAACTTATCCACTCATTGATTTTGTTTTTCTGCCTCTAACAGGTCTACTCCATATTTACCCTGCGTATTTGATTTTTTAAAAAACGGTTTTCCTTCTGATCTTTGTGTATCCACTGTTAATGTTTATAAACAAAATGTTGTGGACTTGTTTTTCACTTGATATTTTCCACATTATTACATACCTTTACAACCACAGAATCAAGAAAAAAGTGACTATAAAGACCAACTGTACTATGATAATTGATGTGCAGAGCTTCATACATATCCCTACTGAATTTTTAACACCTTTGCTAAAATAACATTCACCCATTTAAAGTTTTTTGGTATATTCATAGGGGTGTACAATTATCACCAAAATCTCTATTAAATTTCATCATTTAATTTTTAACTCATTTTTCTGAATCTCACGACTCTGCCATTTAGTTTGCTTATTCTCGCTTGCATGTGCTCTCTCTCCCTCTCTCTCTCTGCTCCAATAAAACTGCACAAGACAGGATTAGAACCATTGTTGGGTGGCTACAGGTTGAGATTACTTCATTCAGCAGCACTTCTTTTTTAAAGGTAGAGTAATTTAATAAGCTATAAAACCACCTCAACTTTAATATCAATTGATGTCAACCCAGGCAGCATGAAGAAAGAAAACAATGAGAAGTGTTCTACCAGTCCATCTAGCTAGTAAGCCCGAAAGAAAAGGAGATAAGTGTTGGCAGACATAACGTCTTCAAAATGCAAGCATTCTATTTTTTCAAAGAATTCACTACTTATGAGTCCTAGAATTTGGCTAATGATTGATATCGAATCTCCTGGTCTACAGTTTCAGTGATACATTCTCCCCTGGCTCTCCCCTCCTTTTTAAAAAAATGATCAGGATACAGGTTGTTCATGTCTAGTCTCTGGCATCTTCTTGTAAGCAGGGAGCTGTTTTATTCATTGCTCTGATGCTTCCTGGCACATAGTAGGCCTTCAATATATATATATTAGTTGAGTGAATGAGTGACTACCTTTAATGAAGATTTCTGAAAGTGTTATCATTACTTCTTTTTTAATTAATTAATCTTTGGCCACGTTGGGTCTTTGTGGCTACGCACGGGCTTTCTCTAGTTGTGGCGAGTGGGGGCTACTCTTCGTTGCAGTACGCAGGCTTCTCATTGTGGTGGCTTCTCTTGTTGTGGAGCATGGGCTCTAGGCATGCAGGCTTCAGTAGTTGTGGCATGTGGGCTCAGTAGTTGTGTCTCATGGGCTCTAGAGTGCAGGCGCAGTAGTTGTGGCGCATGGGCTTAGTTGCTCCGTGGCATGTGGGATCTTACCACACCAGGGCTGGAACCTGTGTCCCCTACATTGGCAGGTGGATTCCTAACCACTGTGCCACCAGGGAAGTCCCTCATTACTTCTTTTTAAAAAATTTTATTGAAGTATAGTTGATCTACAATGTTATGTTAGTTATCATTATTTCTTTTACTATTAATTTTTGCAATAATTGTAAACTGCTAACTTCTACAGGTCCATCAGTCCTTATATTAAATGTCACTCCCTTCAGGAAGTCCTTCCGATTCCCTACGCTAAGCGTTCCCGAACTCTACTCCCTCTCACACTACTCTTATTACTGATAAGAGCTCAATGACAGAAGTTACTTTGTTCACCTTTGTATCCCCATTACACAGTAGGTGCTTAATCGGTACTTGTTGAAAAACTGAAGTAAATTAGGATGTAATTTGTCTCAGTCTTAAAGGCAAGAACTCATTCAACATAGCCAGGTATTCTTGTACTACTATTCACTTGTCAAGACTTTCAAGTCTTCTATTTTTTTTTTTCAGAGAGCGATGCTTTGGATTTTTTTTTAATTAATTAATTAATTTTTTGGCTGTGTTGGGTCTTTGTTTCTGTGCAAGGGCTTTCTCTAGTTGCGGCACGCCGGGGCCACTCTTCATCGTGGTGCGCCGGCTTCTCCCTATCGCGGCCTCTTTTTGCGGAGCACAGGCTCCAAATGCGCAGGCTCGGTAGTTGTGGCTCACGGGCTTAGTTGCTCAGCGGCATGTCGGATCTTCCCAGACCAGGGCTTGAACCCGTGTCCCCTGCATTAGCAGGCAGATTCTCAACCACTGCGCCACCAGGGAAGCCCAAGTCTTCTATTTTTAAAGAAACAACTTTAGTGAGGCATAATTTACATACCACAAAATTCATCCATTAAGTTCTCCTTACTAATGTCTTTTCCTCTCTCATGTTCTGTGTCAAGGTCATTTTTCTGATGGTAAAAATGGGAAGAAAATAGAAGTGGAATGTAGTGGAATTTTGGATAGAGAATGGGCTCCTTGAGCCCAATTTACTAGGGTTTGCTTCTCAGTTTTACTTTTCAGTTGTTATCTTAAAGCAAATTAACCTCTCTAAGCCACAGATTCTGAGCTGTAAAACTGCACTACGAAGAGTTTCTTCATTGGCTTCTCTAAGGGTTGTGAGATGACATGCAAAAGATCTGATCCACAGTAGAGGTAATAACTCAAAAACAGCAGATCCCCTCCCTTCTCTATGTCATCTTTTAACCTTGGATCCCCTAAACAGTAAGTCTATTCTTTCACCATCATCATTATCTTGTTCTGAGCATAAGTGAAAAAATACCCAACCTTCTTCTTTTCTTAGGATTCAGCAAGCCCCACTTCATTCTGAGGTTTTGTTTTCCTGCACTATTCTTACAGATTTTGTTCCACTTTTTATTCATTCTTAGGCATATGCTATTTGTCTCCATCTTTTGAATATGCTGGTAGAAAAAAACCCAAACCCCACCTGAGATCATTAGAGAACAGTGGTTTTTAAAGTTGCCATTACCTTTCTTCTTCACTGGGAGTATTCTATTGTGAACTTAATGTTTTATTTTTCAAAGCCTCCCATTCCTTGAAAAAAGTGCGTTTCCTTTTACAGCCTCTCATCTTGAAATTATACCTGTCTTTTTCCCTGGATATGTTTCCTAAAGTCTCCGACAGCCTGCCTTCTCTGTGTGTCGTATTACAGCCACATCCCCCAGGTCTCTACCGCTTCCCCAAGACCAACCAATTCTTCCCTGGGAGTCACATTACATCAGCATCACTAATGCAATATGTGCTATATTACAGACTATGTTTTATTCTAGGCAGTCAATTAAAAACGAACCTCGGTGCTGGTTTGCTTTAACATGGAGGATGAATTATCTAAGGTCAAATGCAAACTGCTGCTAGATTTATATTCATATTAAATATATACCTGTTGAATTTGGGCTTTTTCTCAGTGCTTCAGAGACTCTAAGCGTTCAGGTAACTGGGATGGTCTCAAGTGTGGGCTTCCAGAAACTTCACAAAAAATCAGACTCCATCAAAAGGACTGCTCCACACGCTCAAGGAACACCCACCAACAAAACCCATCTCCACAACCACCAGATTATCTCACCAGCAAGTGAGACTGCAAGGTTTGGGGGCTTGGCCGTACCACTCCGCGCTGCGCAAGGGGGGGGTTCGTGCCCATTTGGCTGCGACTGACCGTTTCTCTTCGCTTGGTTTTGCCTCTGCTCCCCCTGCGCAGGCATCCAAAGTGCGTCAGGCCGGTGCTTTATAGCTGCAGCCTGGGCGTCTCCGCTCTCTGTTTTTCCTCTTCTCTGGCTTGTGCTTCTTGCCGTTGTTCGCGAAGATGCAGCTGAAGCCGATGGAGATTAACCCGGAGGTGAGCATCAGGTGTACTTTTACTCGGGGAGCGCGGCGCCGAGGGTCAGCCCTCACCAGCTAGCGGTATCAATGACTGCTTTTATCTTTGCATTTTTTTTTCTTTGCATTTGCCTTCCAGATGCTGAACAAAGTGAGTGACGTCTCGGGCTGCCTCTGTCTCCCTCCCACGGGAGCACTGAGGCGGAGGCGCCCACCGGCTCCGGCTGTTTCTCAGGGACCGAGCGGCGCCCTGCGCGCTCCGGAGGCGGCGGGGCTGGGGCGCGGCCGGGGTGCCCTCACTCTGCCCCTGCCTCGGGGGCGGCGGTGACTGTGAAACCGGTCAGAGGTGGGATGTAGGAGGCTACGCCCAGATGCTAGCCCCGGGCGTCGCGGGAGCCACGTGTGGGCCGCGCTTTGTGCTGTGTCATTGCGCTTGGCCTGGGTGGGGGGCGGGGCGGGGCCGGGCTCCTCCCAGGCCCGGGGAGAGGTGCGAGGATGCAGAGCCCGCCCCGCCTCCCCCGCTTCCCGGTAGGTGCCCGCCACTTGCCTGTCTCCGCGCCTGGCCGCCATGTTTTTTCCCCGCAGGTGCTGGCCCGGCTGGGGGTTGCGGGCCAGTGGCGCTTCGAGGACGTGCTGGGACTGGAAGAGGAGTCTCTGGGCTCGGTGCCGGCGCCTGCCTGCGCCCTGCTGCTGCTCTTTCCTCTCACGGCCCAGGTAGGGCGTGGGGCCCGGGGTGCGCAGGCGCTGCGCGCGCTGCCCCTAGACCGGAGTGAGGCGTTGAGGACGGTGCAGGCTCTCCTCTCGTCCTGGCCTGGGCTTCCAGAGCTGGCACACTGCCCCTTCCTTGTGGCGGATGGAGGGAGGAACTCGCACTTTCATGGTACCTACTCACTGGGCTTCTGTTGTAACAGAGTTTATTGCCTGGTCGTTCATCCATCCAGTATTGCCTTGAATTTGGAGGACAAGCAGTATCTCAGTTCCATCATCCCAGTTATCCAGGAAGACAGTTCACCCTACTCATGAGTGCAGTTTGAACCTAGGCTTTTTGGCAGTTTGAGCCAAGGAATGGCTGGTTGGTGGTTCTCCTTTAACGGCTGTGACGTGTCGTTTTATTGTTTGGTTCTCAGACTCCCACCTTGCTGTAAAATGGAGGGGGATGGACTTGCCTAAACCACAAGAAAACAATAGGTTCTTTAATTTCCCACCTCTGCTGCCTGGGTCTTCAGTGGGTTCAGGGGTTTCTTCCCAACCCTCCACTCCCTACAACGTACACACTTGGTCTTTAGTTTCTCCAATGTGTTTTTCTAAAGCTTAATCATTTGTGTGTGGTTCCTGTGTGAGAACCTCCTTCTACCTCTCAACCTCTTTCCTGTCTGACCTTGTAGTTAAGTGAATAGGTGGGCATTAGACCAGTCTTGGGAATGCTTTTTCATTTCCCTTTAGATGGTCTTCCGCCTGCAAGTGTGCAAGTGTATATGTACCTCAAAGGCTGAGCATCAGATATAAAAAGGTAGCTGGGGTAATTGTTGTCTTGGATGTGTGGAATCCCACTAATTAGCATGGTTTTGTCTATCTCCTATTGCTGCCACTCGACCCCTGATGGAGGAGTGGTTGAATTTTGCTTTAGTGAAACTTGGGGCATTAGTATATACGGCATCGTTTCAAACAGAGTGAGCTAAACTGAAGCACCATCCTAATGCCGGGGGTTCTAGAAGCATCCTCAGCATAAACTAAGCCCTATGGGAAGTTCCAGGCGTTCCTCCTAGTAAATGGGCTAAGTATTGTGGGTTAAACACACTTAGTAAAGCTATTAGGATAGTCCCACTGACAACGTTTGTTATTGCCAAAGCCTTTACTTAGGTGAAAATGGAGTTCCCAAATAATTGCAAGTCAAATTAGCTTCCCTATTGATCAAATCAAGTGCAATGTTCTCTCTCTCATTTGAGCCTCTCCCAGAGGTTTCTTATTAGAGGAACCATGATGACTCGGAGGTTTTTGAGCAGTAGCGCTCAAAGGCGAGGCCTTGGGGAGGCAGTGGTGCAGCGCGTTTGTCTTGCAAAAGCCCACTGCTCTCATTTTGCTGCATCAAGCAGATCTTGGTTAGTAGAACATTCTGGGTAGGATGTTTTATGTTTGAAAGAGCTCGATACTATGTCTTTTCGCTCCAGTTCTGTCTATCAGATTTACTGAATGCCTGTTATGTGGCACAAAACACCTATTGGGCTAAATACTGAAGCAAATTCAAAGAAAAGTCGAGGTTTATAGGTTGACTTCCAAACAAGCTAATGTTAATTTAGAAAGCATCTAATTTTGTCTAAGAATATTATGAAATCCTAAATGGACTACTTTTAACACATTTTAAGGGATCATGAAATATTACAGAAATGTCTGCATGCAAGAGCTCAAACAACCCTAAAGGATGACGCTATCCCATTACAAAAAAATTAAGTCTTTTTAGAAAAGTGAAAATCCTTAACAGTCAATGAGTAGCTCAATTCAAGGATCCAGTGGGTAGATACATGATGCTAGAACTTCCTACGAGTTGGAGTTTAAGTTGATCTTGTGGGACAAGAGAGCTTATTCCTCTGATGGTACCACAGACGAGGCTTACTTCAGTTCTGTGTACAGTAATGCAAGGCTTCTAGAACTAGAAATACATGTACTTCTCGGGTTCCGTACGGTTTATACCAGTGGCAAGAAATTAGTGTTTCTATAGCATCAGCACCCTGCTTTTAACTGAGCAGTCATACCTTTAAGGTCTTTAGAACTCGTTAGTGAAAGGGCCAGACAAGCCCACTATATTACTGTACAAAGAGATAATGCTTTGAGGAAACTAGTCTCCTCAAATTGTATAGTTGTCAAGGACAAACGAGTTACATCTTCTTGTAGGATGAGAAAGTTTTGTGAAATCACAGTCCAACACCCCAGACCAGTTGTCTTTCCTTCCTAAAAAAGGATGAGGGAATAGTTAATTTCTTTAAATTGCTCCTTTCTTTAGTTAAGTTTTGTATTGTTTTGTTTTTGAAGAGACATGTATTTGGGCAGAATAGAAGTAGAACTTCAAAGAATAGTGAGATATAAACTAGCTGGTGTTCTTGGGCATTCAACTGCCCAGCGCTTGTTTGGAATGCCTGTGTGAAAGTCGTTAGTGTTAAAGGAAGAAAATAACGAACTTGTCTGTTTTTCTGACTTCAGCACGCCATCCATTTCAAGCTAAAAGGTTGCAGTGGTGTCTAGACAAAGTCTTGGGCAATGTCCAAGGCCGCTACTGCACTGCAGCATCAGGGTGGAGTGTCAGAACCCCACGGGCTGGCGTGGGCGTGGGTGGCAGACGGGCCATTCTCTGGGCACCAGCCAGCACCTAGATCCAAGGTTCCTGGTCATATTTCCCACTCTGTTTCCATTTAGGTGGTAGAACCCGCTGTGCTGCTGTCTGTTCTTTGCATTTTCATTTTGAGATGTAAAAGTGTTTTTTTGCACTCACAGCATGAGAACTTCAGGAAAAAACAGATTGAAGAGCTGAAGGGACAAGAAGTAAGTCCTAAGGTGTACTTCATGAAGCAGACCATTGGCAACTCCTGTGGAACCATCGGACTCATTCATGCAGTGGCCAATAATCAGGACAAACTGGAGTTCGGTGAGTGGGTTTTGAGGCCAGTCATCCTCTGGTTGACCTTTAATTAACTGTAATGCTTCCTTCCAACACCCCCAAGCCTCTATTTGGCAAAGCCATTGCCTTAGATTTTTTTGAAAATCTACTTATGCAGATAGAATCAGTGGGTGAATTCTCATCCTTCCTCCCTTTTGAGGAAGGGATGCGCATCCAAGAAGTATAGTGTGGTTTCCTCCCCCTGGAGAGGCGGGGCGGGTGACAGTGCAGTTTTGTACTTGCCTCTCCGCCTGGGCTCTTCATGTGCAGATCCTCCTGCTGGTCTTGACAATTCTAAAGAATTAGAGATGCTGTTAAGGCATAAAATGCCAACCTTCAGGACCTTTCTTTAATGGTGCTGTGTCTCATAAGCAACAGGAGAACCAAAACAACCTAAAGCAGCAGGACACAGCGCGAAGTCCTGCAGGGAGGCCTCGCCGCAGGCTGGCACCTTGAGAGATCCATCTGTGAACAAAGCTGGGTCAGGAGTTTTTTGTTTGTTTGTTTGTTTGTTTTTTTTTTTTTTTTGCGGTACACGGGCCTCTCACTGCTGTGGCCTCTCCCGTTGCGGAGCACAGGCTCTGGACGCGCAGGCTCAGCGGCCATGGCTCACGGGCCTAGCCGCTCCGCGGCATGTGGGATCTTCCCGGACCGGGGCACGAACCCGCGTCCCCTGCATCGGCAGGCGGACTCTCAACCACTGTGCCACCAGGGAAGCCCAGGGTCAGGAGTTTTAGCTCGCCTCCAGTGGATGCCATGGAGGATAGAGAAGAGATGAGTCTCAGCCCTTAAGTTGTCAGAAGTGCAAGTAACAGCATTGAAATATGTTAAAATACACGGCATTGTGTATGATTTTGGCCAAGGGTCAGCAAACTTTCTTAAAAGGCCAGAGAGTAAATCTTGTAGGCTTTGAGGGCCACATAATCTCTGCCCTTGTAGTGCAAGAGCAGCCATAGACAAGATGTAGAGCAGTGGATGTGGCTGTGTTCCAATAAAACTTTATTAGGTGGCAGTAGTCGGCCAACTCTTGATTTAGACAATGGATGGGGGTGGCTGAGAATTGAATAAGTTCAACTAACAGTCCATGCTGTTGCTTGTAGCAGGTCAAATACTTTTTTTTTTTAATTTAAACAAGGGAATTGTGGCCAAGATTCTACTCCTGGTATACTTCTGAAATTTAAAAAAAAAAGAAAAGGCTCGTCTGGCCACAAAGGTCCAGATCTTCTAGAAGTTGCTTTTTTCAAATATTGAGTGAGTCGTTAAAAAGTCGTAGTTTGATCCTTTTTATTTCTTCTGCAGTAAGTGTCATTTCTTTTAGAATACTGTGTTCCTGAGGTCACAGATACTGTAACTCTTCCATAAACATGGTCACGGTCACGGCTTAATCTGAGTCACAGCCCTCCTCATAAATTTGAGAGGATTCCTATAATTTCCAGATTTTCAGTGGTCCCCATTTAACACATTTGTTTAAGTTTAGAGCTGAAAGTTCAGATTGAGGTCTTTTGAAATACAAGTTGCTCTTGCATCCTAGATTCATCCACACTGAGCAATGACAAAATGCTTATGCCAACCATCAGCTAGTTAGCTGTCTCTAGGCCAGACTGTTAGGGTCTTTGTATTTCTATTTAAGATCTGTAGGTTGAAGTCTTTCTGGGTAACCATATTACTAAGATTGCATTTTCTACCCTGAAATAAAAGTCTTGGTTTGAGAACTGTTGATATTGATAGATTAGAATGTTATTGTTACATCATGTATGCAATAAACATTAACTGTGCATTGCTAAGTGCTGTAGATAAGAGCAATAGACAAGACAGTTCCTGCCTTTATGGCACTGAAAGTCTCACAAATACATGTTACCAGTGGATCAGTGCTGTAACAGAGATGGTAGGAGATCTGAGAGGTGAGGGTGAGGTGGAAGGTGGGGAGGGGTCAGGGGACAGGGAGGATGTGAGGAAGAGCTTGGCATGCTGGAGGAACTGAGAGTTCTCTGGCTTGAATGCAGTGAGAGGGGAGTGGTTGGAAAAATAGGCTGGGGAAGAGGCACCTCGCTCATCCACATCCTCAGAGGCCATGGTAAAAAGTCAGGTTTCCAAACGTGACAGACTATTGCAGTGGCTTAAGTCAGCAATAAATTGCAACCATTTACATTAGACCGGTACTAACATATGCTTTTTTTTCTTTTCTCTCTTTTTTTTTTTTTAAAGAGGATGGGTCAGTTCTGAAACAGTTTCTTTCTGAAACAGAGAAGTTGTCCCCTGAAGACAGAGCAAAATGCTTTGAAAAGAATGAGGTAGGAAGAGAACTTCTAGAGCATCGATTTTCAATAACTCTGGAGGTTTTCGTGCTAACTATTCTCTGTTTTCTGCAGGCCATCCAGGCAGCCCATGATGCCGTGGCACAGGAAGGCCAGTGTCGGGTAAATACAAGTTAGAGCCAGGCTGTCCAGGTGTCACCCATGTTTCCCCAGAAATATGTGCAAGAACCTCTTACTGGAACACAGCACATGTTTCCACCCAAGGCTGATGAATGCCAGCAAATTCTACCAGAATAATGCCTTGACCAGACCTGTTCATACAAATGGCTCTTCAAAATATCTGATTGGCAGTTGACACAGTCTTGAGTAAATTCAGGCTGGTAGTGTTTTATATAGATCCAAATGGGTCTAATTGAGTAGCACCCGTCTTAATAACTGAACATTTCACATACTCTTCTCACAGTCTATTGGAGAGCAAGCTGGACCAACAAGGACGAAAAGTTTCTAGATGACTTAAATGTACCATTAATCTGAACACAGCCTTCAAGTCAACTGTTGATTAGATTGAAGTCAGTGATAGTGTCTGTATAACTGCAGTTGACTCTGTCACATTCTAGTCTTGACCTTGGGTGAAGTACTTATCCTCTCTAAGCCTTAATTTCCTCCTCAGTAAAAAGCAAGTGTTAGAGTTCTGAGAGTTACAGTATATCTACTTTAATGGTCTTAGAATAGTACCTAGTATATAAGAAAGAAATATTCGCTATAATCATTTAATATGTAGGCAGGTTGGTTCAAGCATATTTACTTAGAGAATTTATTTTTAACAAATTAAGTTCTGCTTATAAAATAATCATATTGCAAAATATGTGTATCAAATCAACAGGTTGTAGACCTTAAACTTACACGATGTTATGTCATTTATATCTTTTCTTCCAGCTTTATTTTTAAACGCAGTTTATAATACAATAAAAACTCATTTTCGAAAAAATATCTTGACTCTCTGCAGGTAGATGACAAAGTGAACTTTCATTTTATTCTGTTTAACAACGTGGATGGCCACCTCTATGAACTTGGTACGTCTCACTCCAGTTTTGGAATCTAATATAGATGCATGCCTTCTCTCAGACATAATTCCTCTCACAGGACTGGTGTGTGACTTTATGGCGGCACTTAGTATATCCGTTTATGAAGCCAGAACACTGAGGTATTCTCAAGGGGGCACTTAACCCTTTATCATACCCAGAGCACCTCCCTCAGGAACCTGGCCTGCGGGATGAATGGCTTTAGTTACAAACCAGTAAAGAGAACTGATCAGCCAGTTCAAAGTATACACGTTCAGATTTTCCCTTTCCACGTTCCACTGTAATAGCATCACCAGTATAAGGTCTCCACCGCCATCCTTTCCAGGCAAGGAATACTTTTGGAAGGAGGTAAATGCCTAAACACAACCTGGTTTGTGTAAAAAGAATTCAGACATGTCCATCTCTGTATTAAGAAGAGCCATCTCCTTTTAATGGAGGAAGACTTGCAGCTGTGTCATCTCAAGCCAAGATACTACCTATGGCAAGCAAGGGCAAAGAAAACTTGGGGCCGCTCAGCAGTCATTGAGGGGCAACTGAAATCTCAAGGATCCTTTTTCTTCCCTCCACCTTCTGTGTACCTCATAGACTGCTGACTTGCTTTGTGGTCCTTCCCAAGAGATGGGCACAAGCCCTCCTAGTAGGGTAGCTAGTCTGGCCTGGTGTGGTCTTGTGGTCTTGGTGCTTTAGACTAGAATTGCCTGGGGTGGATATCTAGGAACACTTGAACCTCATTTCCAGTCTGTTGCTTCATAACCAGCCTAACCTTTGTGGGAGTGGCAGTGGTATTTGGAAGAATCTAAAACTTGCCTTTAAGCTGGACAAGCACAGTAGACAGAAAACGTGCAGAGAAAATTGACATGCCTGGCTTTTTCGTTACAGATGGACGGATGCCTTTTCCGGTGAACCATGGCGCCAGTTCAGAGGGCTCACTGCTGCAGGTAGTCTTTGGAATCCATTTCCGCTAGGGCCCATATTTCTTGAGCCAGTTTGTCTATTCTAAAGTGCAAACCGTTTTCGGTACAGGCAGCGTCAGTCATCTGGGATGAGAGCAGTCTTTAGGGCTTAAAGATCATCTCAGTCATTCTGTTTGCTTTATTTTATAGCAAATAGTCTTAAACGGCATCCTTTAGAGCAGCCCTGCCTGATCTGTATTGCGTGCTGTCTTTAGCCCACAGTTAGATTTAGCCTGAAAGCCATTGTTTATTTCCTTGTGAGGTTAAGGTGACTGTTGTCCTCTTGTCAGATTACATCATAGCCAATGACTCAGACTCATGGAACAGCAACCCAAGCCTTTCCTAATCCCTCTCTGATGGCTGGATTTGGGTCAGTCTTGTAGGTAGCATACTATGGATTCTGGTTAGGCAGTTACCTCTGTGATTGTTTTCTTCCCACACGGTCGGTCCACTGTTCACAGGTCAAAGGAAGCAAATTCAAACCATGCCTGACCAGAACTTTTAAGATCCAGGGTCACTGTGTAACCGTCCTGGTAAAAGTGACGGCAGAAATCTCTTAATTCTGAACACGAGTTGGTAGACTAGTCCTCTGCCCTCTAAAAAATGAATCTCTAGAGTTTAGTCAATTTGCTGTTGGAAAGGAAAATGGCTTAATTGTGATAAAATTTAAAATGATGTTGAGGTATAATTACTTCATTTGCTGTAATAACAGCTAAACTTTTTTGCGTGCTTCTTGTGTGTAGACGGGGGGGGGGGGGGGGTTGGCAAACTTTTTCTGTGAAGAGCCAGGAAATATTTTAGGCTTTGTATAGCATATGGGCTCTGTTGCAGGTATTCATTTCTGCTGTGACAGCTCCAAAGCAGCCCCATAGGCAGTGTCTAAATGAATGTGTATGGCTGTGTTCCATTAAAACTTTATTAACAAAAACAGGCAGCAGGTTGGATTTGGCCCACAGGCTGCAGTTTGCTGACTCCATGCTAGATGCTGTTCTAAGTTAGTTACCTCTTTTATGGACTCCTTTTAATGATGCTCTGAGGTAGTTAGTATTACATTTTACAGATGAGGAAACGGAGGTGCAGAGGTAAGTGATGCCCAAGGTCAATGGCAAACTACAGAATCATGGTTCAAATCTAGACAGTCTGTCTCTAGAGTCTGTGCTCTTAGCCACTGTACAATACTACCTTTATAGTAGACCTGTCTTTGGAACATCGTAGACCTGATGACCTCAAGGTACTAGTGGACCAAATTATGCAGTCCTAGGAGGGACGGTCACTTTCTCTAGCCTTCTGTCACATACACCTGAGATCAGTCAGAGCTAATTCTTGGATATACCAGGGGTAAATGAGAATAGTGATATGGAATGAGAACTAGACCTAGAGAAACAGAATGGGGATTTGCATGAGAGTCAGGATTCACTTATGGGAGAGAATAAGAACAGGGGCAGAATTTCTGGGTATGACCTATTTGGAGGAAAGATTCTGGTCCATGTAATAAAGCTTCCTAGGTACATACCAACTCCTATCGAACACTGTCCTAATACAGGCACACCTCACATTGTGGGCTCAGTTCCAGACCACTGCAGTAAAGCAGATATCACAATAAAGAGAAGTTTTGAGTTTTTTTGCTTCCTACTGCATATAAAAGTTATGTTTACACTATACTGTAGTCTGTTAAGTGTGCAATAGCATTATGTATAAAAAGCCAATGTACATATCAATTTAAAATATTGTTAAAACAATGCTAACCATCATCTGAGTGTTCAGTGAGTCAGTCTTTTTGCAGTAGTAACATCAAAGATCACTGATCACAGATCACCATAACAAATATAATAATAATGAAAAGTTTGGAATATTATGAGAATTACCAAAATGTGACACAGACATGAAGTGAGCCAATGCTGCTGGAAAAGTGATGCTGATAGACTTGCTCCATGCAGGATTGCCACAAACCTTCAATTTGCCAAAAAAAAAAAAAAAAAAAAAAAAGCAGTATCTGCAAAGGACAATAAAGTGAAGTGAAATAAAATGAGGTATGCCTGTACCATAAAATGTACTCTGCATAGGATACTTAAAACTGTTATGTGAGTAGAATTTATGAGGTGTGGGGAAGGTAAAACTTCTTTTGTTTTTAAAAAAAAACACCAGAATCACATTTTAAATTAATTGACTAGAAAATAGCTTTTTTTTTTTTACATCTTTATTGGAATATAATTGCTTTACAATGGTGTGTTAGTTTCTGCTTTATAACAGAGTGGATCAGTTATACATATGTTCCCATATCTCTTCCCTCTTGCGTCTCCCTCCCTCCCACCCTCCCTATCCCACCCCTCCAGGCTGTCACAAAGCACCGAGCTGATCTCCCTGTGGAAAATAGCATCTTAATTAGTGGAAATTCTTATCCTAAGTAAGGCTGGTTCTATATGGTTAGAGATGTTTTAGGTTGTCTAAACTATACCCCGAATTAACTTGTTAAATTGGTGAGAAAGTCCATAAACTTAACCCAAGTATGCTAAACTTGAGTGAGTTAGGTCACTGCTTATTGTCTATGTAGGAGATGGCTGTTGTCTTTACAGGCACACCCTTAACATTAATCAACAGCATGGGTCCTAAAGGAAAGTGGCTTTGGGGAAGGCAGGTCTGGGATATCAATATATTAAAAATTCTGATAGAATAAAATGTAGATGTTACTCTAGATCCTCTTCAGTTTTTCTAAGTGGTTCCAAAGCAGAAACAAAACCGGGGTGGGGTTGATGCTTTTTCAGGACCACAACTCATTATCAGGTTGGTGATTTTTAGGCCTTGGGAGCTGATGTTCTGTGACTGTTCTCTGTCATAGCATATCCACTGTCCTCTTGAAGGTCTCGTATTTAACATTGTTAGTGGGGCTTTCTTTACGCTGGACTTTTTACAAATTGAACAGTGATTGATATTCTGATCCCAAGGCATTTAAACCCCAGAATTTCTCAAGTAACATTGGGGTCAGTTTTCTATTCCCAATCTTTGTAATCTAGGTCTTAGAATTAGTAACACATGTCATTCCCTAAATATGTAGGAATCCGTCACTTATCTGTACTTGGAATACCAGGGATTTGAACTTTAAGCCTGTTTTGTAAAATGTTTACTTGAAATAAATCTGTCTTTACTCTGGGAATTTCTGAGTTAGAACTTTTTCCTTATGGAAGAGAAATCAATTTTCTGTCTTTGGATTTGAGGGAAAGAGCACCAAGAGTATAGTTTTCTTGTCAAAACCAGGCACAAGGTGGCAGAAGCACAGAGCATTTGGTAGAAAGAATAAAGGAATCAAAGCTTCTGGAGCTGGATTTGTGATGTGGGTCCTTGTCTTTCCTATCATCTGATTTTTTTTTTTTTTTTTTTGGTACACGGGCCTCTCACTGTTGTGGCCTTTCCCGTTGCGGAGCATAGGCTCCGGACGCGCAGGCTCAGCAGCCATGGCTCACGGGCCCAGCCACTCTGCGGCATGTAGGATCTTCCCGGACCGGGGCACGAACCCGTGTCCCCTGCATCGGCAGGCGGACTCTCAGCCACTGCGCCACCAGGGAAAGCCCTCATCACCTGATTTTTTTCCTCTTGCCTTAAGCCCTGGTTTTCAAGTTTATTGGGAGGTTTAAAGTGGGTCAGGGTGAACTTTGGGCATTAATAGACCTTACTAATACTTTCCCCTTGAAGCTTTCATTTTGAGCTGTTGCTGTTTAGACCTTAATTCATGACATTCCTCCTCCTCAGGACGCCGCCAAGGTCTGCAGAGAATTCACTGAGCGTGAGCAAGGGGAGGTCCGCTTCTCCGCCGTGGCCCTCTGCAAGGCAGCCTAATGCCTCATGGGGGGGCACTTCGCTTTCTCCCCCCTTCCCTTCGTCGTG
The DNA here is from genome assembly GCF_963455315.2 of Globicephala melas. Lineage (NCBI taxonomy): Eukaryota > Metazoa > Chordata > Mammalia > Artiodactyla > Delphinidae > Globicephala > Globicephala melas. The sequence goes on from NC_083318.1 coordinate 65,275,397, forward strand.
AAAGTATATCCCTACCTATGTGGTCTAAATGCTTCAGTACTTGTAGAGCACAGCTGTTCTCCTTCGGTTCCACAGATACGCACTTACCCTCAACTTCGCCCACGCACTAGCAGAGCTCCATCGAGCAAGTTTGGTGTCACCCTCTGATGGCAAAGCATTCCCCTCATTGTATGTCTCATACCTCAATATCTAATGCTTTAATGGCTACTTTGGTTTGTGTCTGTTAGCTAAGGCCTTGGATGTGGTTTGTCCTTAAAAGGAATAAAATTTTTCTGCTGATAAGAGATGAGCCTAAACTGGTTTTCATTTTTCCGTCCCCCCAATATATCCCAAATTACCATAGTAATTACATATATATCTTCCATATAAGAACTTATACAGTACAGGTAAGAAAATTACCATAAAAATATTATCGGTTTAGTGTGTTTCTACACTTTTTTCTATACATTTATGTTACTGTGTGTACCTGTAGACTTAAAAAAAATATATTTTGGAATAATTATTGAAATATAGTTGATACTATTAATTTCAGATGTACAACACAGTGATTCGACATTTAAGTACATCATGAAATGATCACCACGATAAGGCTAGTAACCATCTGTCCCCTTACAAAGTTATCGCAGTATTAGTGACTATATTCCTTATGCTCTAAGAATGATTTTAGTTTTACAGAAAAATTGAGAAGATATTAGAGTTCCCATATACCTTTCATTCGTTTCCCCCATTACATCTTACATTAGTATGATACATTTGTAACAACTGATGAACCATTAATTGGCTCTTCTTGGCTGTGACAGTTTCTCAGGCTTTTCTTTTGATGATTTTGACAGCTTCAAGGAGTACTGATCAAGTATTTTGTAGGATGCCCCTCTCTTGGAATTTGCCTAATGTTTTCTCATTAGACAAGTGTTACGAGTTTTGGGGGAGGAGAACCACAGGTAAAGTGCTGGTCTCGTCATGTCATATCAGGGTACATAGCATCAACATTCCTTACCGTTAATGTTAACCTTGATCACCTGGCTGGATGGCGTTTGTCAGGTTTCTCCGAGTAAAGCTACTTTCCCCACCCTACAGTCCTCTATTATAGACTGGAAAGAAGTCTATGCACAGCTGACCCTATAGGAGTAGGTTGAATTAAGCTCTACCGTCTTGAAGGTAGAGTATCTATATAAATTATTTGGAAATCTTTTGCAAGGGATATATGTCTCTTATCCCCTATTCATTTATATCAGTATGAACTCATGGCTATTTTATACTCTGGGTTATAATCTAGTACTACATTTTGTTTAAATTGTTCTAGCTTTGGCCATTGAGAGCTATTTCAGTTGGCTCCTGTGTCCCTTTGACATACTCCAATCAATGTGGGTTTTGCTTTTTTTTTTTTTTAATCGATAGTTTACTATCCAGAAATTAGTTTTTTAAAAATCAGTGTCAGTGGGGGCCTGGATGGTGGCTGGAAACGGGGCTTTCCTGGGAGGAGGAGGGCAATGGTGGGGATGCAGCAGCTCCACAGCCCCAATCCCTGACGAGTGGGGCTCATCTCTCAAGGCTGCCTCTGGTGCAAGTGAAGGCCTTGGTGAAGGCGGACCCCAACGTGATGCTCGTGGGACAGGAAGCCAGCTTCATTTTGGCACGAGCCGTGGAAACCATAGCAAAAGATGCCTACTGTTGTGCTCAACAAGGGAAGAGGAAAACCCTTCAGAGGAGAGATTTGGGTAATGCAATAGAAGCTGTGGATGAATTTGCTTTTCTGGAAGGTACTTTGGATTGATTGCTGAGCTGGGCAGTTTTGTGAGCCTGTACCCGCATCCTTCAGCTAGGCCCTCTGCAGGCCTTTGAAGAAGAGTCTTTGGAATACTGAACTTACACACTTCTCCTGTTCTGCCTTCACCTAAACCTGGATAAGCAGAGATCTCACCTGTTAGCTTTTCTCTGTAAGGTCTTCCACTACTTGTGTCTTCCATTTCTGGCCTGGATGCAGCTGCTGCTGCTTGCGGTAGAGATAGAGAAAATGATTTTGTAGGTTGCTTCATAAATGATAAGGACCAAATAAAAGTTTCTGATCAACCTCAAAAAAAATGTCTTTGCCATTTGTTAAACCTTAACTATTTTATAGATTAGGATACACTAATATGTAACTTACAGGCTTGCATTAAATGTTAAATGACATTTGTTCTCAACAATTGATACTTGAATATAACAGTTACTCTCTAGTTACAGGGATTAAGCCCTGTGGGGAAGAAACCCCCAGACCTCCTGCTCTTAGTGTGATCCTCACAGAAGAGCTTTATCCTGTCTGTTGCCAGGAGCCCAGGTAGCTTGGGTTTCAGCTGCCTTAAAGTTTTCAACTCTTGATTATTCTATGGTGATAATACTTCTGATTCCAACTTTGAAGTGAAGGATATTTTGGTTCCTAGGGGGAAAGTGATCACTACTATTCCTTCTAATGGAAGAAATTAAATACATGGTGACTCAGGTGATTCTAATTGCTTGGAGTTGAAGCCAGAGGGATGCATTTTCAGTTCTAATTTGGTGTGTGACTTTCATGCAGTCACCTTGGAGATTGACTTAGGGGAAAAGAAACAGAACGAGCCTCCTTCCTGCTAATAAGAGCTGGTGGAAATACTGCTTTCGGTCTCAGGAGTACAATTATACCACTAAATGCAGCTGTAAGACTTTATGCATGAGAATCATTAAAATGCTCACAAACACACCTTAGCATGTCACACCATGGAGGGTCATGTAATGGCTGTTGTATGTGGGTGATTGCAACCCTGGAGGTGCAGAGAAATTGGTTTTACTGAGGAAACACAAGTTAGTTTACATGCCCAAATTCTCACTGCTAATTACTAGGGAAATAGAGGTAGCTGTCCTCGGTTAGGAGTCAATATCATAGACTTCAGGGCTTATCAAACGTCTTTGACCTCAACTCTGCCTCTCAGTAACTTTGGGCAAAGAAATTACCCTCTCCCACGTCTTCATTGTTTCACGTTAAAATAGACAACACAGGGCTTCCCTGGTGGCGGCAGTAGTTGAGAGTCCGCCTGCCAATGCAGGGGACACGGGTTCGTGCCCCGGTCCAGGAAGATCCCACATGCCGTGGAGCGGCTGGGCCCGTGAGCCATGGCCACTGAGCCTGCGCGTCTGGAGCCTGTGCTCTGCAACGGGAGAGGCCACAACAGTGAGAGGCCCGAGTACCGCAAAAAAAAAAAAAAAAAAAGACAACACAGAGTGAAGATGTCTGGGAAGGGCCTGGCTTCTAGAAGTTTCCCTCTAGTACCAGCATCTTCCCTACTGCTCTCCCTGAGACCTCAGCCATGTGTAACCCCATGGGGTAACATCAACTTTGTATTCTATGTGAGGGCAGCACCCCCTGGAGTTGTGCAACTCAAGAGGTTCTTGTTTCTCCAATAAACGCTATTAACTGACATCTTGGATTTATCAAAGATCATGTCCAGTTGGCTTATTCTTTAGAATGTTACTAATCTTTGGCAATGAAAGTAATTTTGGTTTTTTTAATTGAAGTATAGTTTGCTGTACAATATTATGTAAGTACAAGTGTACAATATAGTGATTCATAATTTTTAAAGGTTATATTCCATTTATAGTTATTATAAAATATTGCCTACATTCCCCTTGTTGTACAACATATCCTTTATTTATTTTTGGCTGTGTTGGGTCTTCATTGCTGTGTGTGGGCTTTCTCTAGCTGTGGCGAGCGGGGGCTACTCTTTGTCGCAGTGCGTGGGCTTCTCACTGCAGTGGCTTCTCTTGTTGCAGAGCATTGGCTCTAGGTGCATGGGCTTCAGTAGTTGTGGCACGTGGGCTCACTAGTTGTGGCTCACAGGCTTTAGAGCACAGGCTCAGTAGTTGTGGTGCATGGGCTTAGTTTGCTCCACGGCATGTGGGATCGTCCCGGACCAGGGCTCGAACCCACGTCCCCTGCATTGGCAGGCTGATTCTTAACCACTGTGCCACCAGGGAAGTGCTTACAACATAGCCTTTTAGCTTATTTTATACCTAATAGTTTGTACCACTTAAGCCCCTACCCCTATATTGTCCCCCGCTTCCCTCTCCCCAGTGGTAACCACTAGTTTGTTTATATCTGTGAGTCGCTGCTTTTTTGTTATAGTCACTAGTTTGTTGTACATTTTTAGATTCCACATATAAGTGATATCATACAGTATTTGTCTTTCTCTGTCTGACTTATTTCACTCAGCATAATACACTCTAGGTTCATCCATGTTGTTGCAGATGGCAGAATTTCATTTTTTTAATGGCTGAGTAATATTGCATTGTATAAATATATATATGTACCACATCTTCTTTATCCATTCATCTGCTGGACACCTAGGTTGCTTCCATACTTAGGCAACTGTAAATAATGCTGCTATGAACATTGGGGTGCATATATCTTTTTGAATTAGTGTTGTTGTTGTTGTTTCCCTGTATATATACCCAGGAGTGGAATTGTTGGGTCATATGGTAGTTCTAATTTTAGTTTTTTGAGAAACCTCCATATTGTTTTCCATAGTGGCTACACCAATTTACGTTCCCACCAGCGGTGTACGAAGGTTCCCTTTTCTCCACATCCTTGCCAACATTTGTTATTTGTGTTCTTTTTGTTGCTGTATGCGGGCCTCTCACTGTTGTGGCCTCTCCCGTTGCGGAGCACAGGCTCCAGATGCGCAGGCTCAGCGGCCATGGCTCACGGGCCCAGCCGCTCCGTGGCATGTGGGATCTTCCTGGACCGGGGCACGAACCCGTGTCCCCTGCATCGGCAGGCGGACTCTCAACCACTGCGCCACAGGGGAAGCCCCCTTCTGCCTGCTTCCTAATCGGGTTTTTGTTTTTTGATGTCGACTTATATGAGCTGTTTATGTATGTTGGATATTAATCCCTTATTGGTCATATCGTTTGCAAATGTTTTCTCCCATTCAGTAGGTTGTCTTTTTGTTTTGTGGATGTTTTTCTTTGCTGTGCTAAAGCTTTTAAGTTTAATTAGGTTCCATTTGTTTATTTTTGCTTTTATTTCCTTTGCTTTAGGAGACAGATTTAAAAAAGTGCTGCGATTTATGTTGAAGAGTGTTCTGCCTATGTTTTCCTCCAGGAGTTTTATAGTATCCAGTCTTGCATTGAGGTCTTTAATCCATTTTGAGTTTATTTTTGTTTATGGTGTTAGAGAATGTAATGAAGGTGACTTGTTGTGCTTTCAATAGATAAAGCCACCTGATGCTAGGTTTCCCCCCTTTTTAACTAATACCCAGAATGTCCAATTGAGGAATACTTAGGTTACACATCTATTCAGTATAATATGGTCTGTCTTAAAGACCCATGATCATGAAAAAATGTTTATGCATGAAACTAGTGAGATAGTTTTGTAAAATGTGTATGCATATGTGTTTAGAAAAGACAGGACCATAATAACTAGATGTTTACTATATTCTAAATTAAACTTAGTCACAGCGAAGCTTAAGCAACTTGCCCAATCTTACTCAGCTAGTGAGGAATGTTGCTGACATTCAAACCCAAGCAGACTGGCTCTAGGAGCCCACGATATTAATGATCATTGCTGGGCAGAGGTGGACCTACCTTAAGGTGAATGAAGTTTAAGCTTTAGGGCCTCACACTTGAATGGCTCCTTCCAGCATCCTGGCTTTTGTGTCCTTGTGAAATTTACAGATCCTTAAAAAACGTGGGTCAGCTCCTGCCTCTGGATGTTGAGATTATGAGTGATTTTAACTTTATATCCTCATTTTCCAAGCTTTCTAAAATTGCTATATTACTTTTATAGTAAAAAAACTTAAGTTTTTCTCTAGGACTGTAATGAATGAATTACGGAATGAACTCTGTCTGAGCTGCTGCTGGTTAGTTTAGCTTACCTTCCAAGTTTCTTCCGTTTATAACTGAAGTTTGTGCAACTGAGTCTTCTAAGATGAAATGGGCTTCATTACAAGGCTACTTTAGAACTTCAATGATCATCTTTATGTTCTCCTAAACCCCAAGTTACTTGGGACCTGTTCAGTTTCCTGCACATCCTGACATGTTCAATAATGACTTGACATTTGGGAGTTACTTTGTGTCCCTTGAATGATGTGATCTTATTAATTCATTTGTATTACAGTGTTAAGTTGTTCATCCTTTTCATTCTTGACCTGGCTTGGTGTAGCGGCGAGGAGTGGGGTGCTGTGGATTGCCTGTGTGGTTGGGGTGTCTGGTATAATCCTGTAGAATGGGCATTACAGGACCTCTCCCAGGATTAGGAGGTTGGAGCTAAGATAAGGCACGTAGAGCTCAGCACATCGTGACCATGCCTTGAGCATTTCTATTAATGTAACATAAACTGTTATAGGAGTGGAGTGTGTGTGTGTGTGTGAATATTTATGAACAAAAGAGAAAGAGAAGTAGAGACGTCTCAGCAGATGAAATAGTATGGATAATGTTCCCTCCTAGTACAAAACACCTGGATTTGGACAATTTAAGTCACCTGATGGTTTCCTTTCCCTGGTCATGTTAATATCCTTAACCTGATTCAAAATCAAATTTTATAGTAATGCATCTCTTCACTCTTAGGAATCAGATGCTTTCCACAGTGTTCATCATTCTCTAAAAAACAGGCTTTTTTATTTTTTTAATCTTACCTTAGTATGGTAGTACATTGGTCACAATGAATGAACTAACAATGATATGTTATTATTAACTTAAGTCCAGACTTTATTTCCTTAGTTTTCACCTAATGTCCCTTTCCTGTTGCGAAATCCCATCTAGGATACCACATGCTATGTCGTCGTCCTGTCTCCCTAGGTTCCTCTTGGCTGTGATTTATTGAACTAAAACCAATTACGTTGATCCAAGGTGCTGCTTTGGCTCTGGCTCTTGACAGTTCCACTGTTTGTGGTCTCCTAGGGCCAGTGCAGGCAGCACAGCTTGTGGTTGAGACCTGAGGGTTGTGCCATCATCTCTGCCTCTTACCAGATGGGTGCCTTGGCCAACTTAACCCCTGCTAAGCCTCGATTTCCTCATCTGTAAAGTGGTTCAGTATCTGCCTTGTAGGGTTGTTGTGAAAGCACATGAGAACACTCGTGAAGTGCTTTGGGGTGTGCTAGAATAGCAAGTGCTATGGTTTTAATTTTCATCACCACCTATCTCTTTGCATCCATCTCTCCTTTTTTTTTTTTGCGGTATGCGGGCCTCTCACTGTTGTGGTCTCTCCCGTCGCGGAGCACAAGCTCCTGGACGCGCAGGCTCAGTGGCCATGACTCACGCGCCCAGCCGCTCCGCGGCATGTGGGATCTTCCCGACCGGGGCACAAACCCGTGTCCCCTGCATCGGCAGGCAGACTCTCAACCACTGCGCCACCACGGAAGCCCCATCTCTCCTTTTTATCCAACTGAAATTCCAAGCTACCAAGTGTCCCCTATTTCCTGGGATAAGGGCCCATTTCCAAAGCAACTTTTCCTAAAAGTTATTATCCTAATTCATGGCTCCCAGTCCGTCAGTGCCTCATTCTTCGCAGTGAGTGGGGTACATTCTGTTTCACATCAAGACATGTTTAATACAAGTGTATTTACCCTCTTGTAGGCCACTGATATTTAAGAAGGGAATCATATGATTGAACTTTAAAGTATAACTTTATAAGGACAGAAGAGGGGCTTTGAAAACGGAGATTCATAGGTTTATTTGCTTTGCTTGACATTAAAGTTGCTCTAGTCATTAGAGGAAACAACTTTAAATGTCCAGTGTTTGGACGTTTGAGTCCAAATTGAGTGGCCAATACCTGAATTCCCTATTTCACATTAAAATACAATATGTAGAACGACAAAAGCTTTATTTAACTATACTCACTACATCCAGTAGGTGGCAGCAAAGGAAAGCTTATGGCAACTTCAAAGCTAAGTAGGTTTGAACAAAGTTGAGCCAGGAAGGAAAAACCAGTAGCTTTTGGTGACTGGCCCTTCTGGGCAAGATGGAGAAGTATGATAGTGCTCGGGCCTTCATTTTGGCCCACTGTTTTGGACTGGACTAACCAGTCCTAGTGTAGATTGGCTAAAATCAGCCTTGTGAATTGCATGTTGGGCTATTCAAAATTTTGCCCAGGTTCTATTTACTTTATCAGAAAAATAAATAGAAATGAGCAGGAATAATTTCAAATCACAAGTTCATTAAATAAATGCTTCCTCTGCTGATGTTGAGTTAGCTATTATCCCAAATACAATTGATTTGATATAATCAATTCTATAATCAGCTCTACATTAGTGGAATCTGGCTTTCAACATCTTAACATTAGAAAATAGTAGACTTAATTGTATAATATTAAATTGTTATGACATCTTTAGGATAATATTTTTCTCAACACTTCAGTTACACAATGTGAATTTTATTTTCAAGTAGTTTCTTTCTCCCTTTTTTTTTTTTTAAGACTGCACCAGGCCACTTATGACATCTTAGTTCCCCAACCAGGGATTGAACCTGGGTCACCACAGTAAAAGCGCTGAGTCCTAACCACTGGACCACCAGGGAATTCCCTTTCAAGTAGTTTCATATGGATGGATTTGACCTTTACCGTTAAGAAAACTGGGTCTGGTCCAGTATTAACATATAAGTAGTTGGGTGACATTAACCAATTCCTTTTCTGGCCTGAGTTTCCTCTCTTTTAAATAAAATAATTAAATCGACTCAAAGCTTATTGAAGTGCCTCATCTCCACGAGTTTAAATACCACAAGCTCCACCATACTCGCTCTTGGCCAATCCCAGCTTCAGGAGATGTATGCAGTAGACCTTTGGCTCTCAGCTCTTCAGATCCACGGCCCCTCATTATAAGCACTATGTTGAAATGCCCCCTTTACAATCCTGAAAGAGTTCATAGCTAATATAACCTACCTATATACATAAGAAATCAGTTTAAAGAAAATATGTTTCAATGGGTAAGTGCTCAGGTATCGTCATATGAGAAGATGTAAAGTGAGGTGAGGCTTGTACTTAGAATCACGAAGACAGGGACAGCTGCAGATGGAGCAGGGGGTGGTGCGTTGACCGTTCAGATTCCACGAGCAGCCTTGTTATTGGTCATGCAATTTTCCCCAAATGGTGAAAATCTTGGTAAAGTCCCAAACAAAGTAATTACATTCTTCCCCTGACTTATTCACTATTGTATTTATGTAAACTTCAGTGCAAACAGCATGCAAACAAAATAGAGTTTCAGACAATTATACACAGATTTTTCATCGACACGAATGCCTCGAGGGACCTTTGAAAGCTGTGTAACATACAGCACAATTCCTCACTGTGTGAGGCTGTCTTTTTACGACCTGGCCCCGAATACGAAATGCCAGTGGAACATATCCCCGTTACCACAACAAAATATTTGCCCATGAATTTCCAAAACATCCATTAGGGCTTGGTACCACCCGCCCTGAGGATCACTCAGCTGCATTGGAGAAGCTTTCCTAAGTTAACTTGTCGCAGGTAGAATTCCAGAGTGGCCCCCAAGCCTCCCAGGTCCTTCTCCTGGGCACTCAATCCAACACTAAAGGGAGTTTGCAGATGTAATTAAGGTCCCCAATAAATTGGCATTAAGATAGATTATCCTCAGTTGGCCTGACCTAGTCCTCAGAAAGGACTAGGCCTTTCTTGGCAAAGGAATTTGGGCAGCCTCTAGGAGGTGAGAGTGGCCCCCAGCTGACAGCAGGGAAATGAAGGTCTCAGTTCCAGAGCCTGAAGGAACTGAATCTGGCCACCAACCAGAAGCAGATTCTTCCCCAGAGCCTCCAGAAAGAAACACAGCCGACACCTTAATTTCAGCCTTGTTAAGACAACCCAGCCAGGCCAAGCTGGACTTCTGGCCTACAGCACCGTGCGCTAAGAAACGGGTATTGATTCAAGCCTCTGAGTTTGTGGTAATTTGTTATGCAGCAAAAGGAAACTCAGACATAATGAGCCGATGCAACATGTTCGAGAGTCACTGGACTGCCCTGACCGTCCTCTCTAAACCACCCCTACGTGGTCCCCACCACTGACCCCCGTGGCTGCCCCGGGAATAAGTCCCATTGGTTCTTCTCAGTCCCTTTGCCCTCCCCACGTCTCGGAGCGCGAGGGCGTGAAGAATCTGCTGACATTCCGGGAGACGACAGCCCTCCCTTATATTCTGCGTCTCCCGCTGGGGTGTGTCAGGCCGCTCGGCGCCCTGGTCCAACCCGCGGCCCGAGTTTGCCTCACGAGCACCCTCCCAGCTCTGCCGGTGCCTGTCCTCGGCAGGCACCAATTGGGTGACGCATAAACAGGTACGGTGATGCGTAACCTTAATCACTTACTGAAATCCGGCCTGCACATTTGACTCATTGCTACAGAAGGTCACATAAATCTAAACTGTATGAATATAATTAAAAAAAGAGAGGCCTTAAGATGCATGGTACTTGGGAGTTCCCTGGTGGTCTACTGGTTAGAATTTGGTACTTTCACTGCCGTGGCCCGGGTTCACTCCCATGTTGGGGAACTGAAATTCTGCAAGCCGTGCCTCGTGGCCAAAAAAAAAAGTCATATTTTGTGTGTAGTGAAGAATTCCAGGCCTTCAGGTACGAGCTGCTGCCTGCTTCTCTCTGGGACTATTTTTTCTATAGCTCCTCCTGTAGTCCCCTCCCCACCCCAGTACTGCTCAGAAAGGCCACCAACAGAGCCACATCACTCTGGAAGGCTCCCTTTTTTATTCCTTTTGAAAACATGACGCTACATTTGAGAGTTTTATAATAATTATTTAAACATTTAAGACCCATAAAATCTTCTTTGAAATACATGAAGAATAACAGTTGGCTCAGAGACCAGGCCTAGTTTTTTTTTTTTTTTTTTTTACCTCCGTGCCTTTATTTGCTTCTGTGGGATGCTATGGGCCCATGTCCCTTCTTCAAAGACACGTGCTGACAGTACAGAGGCCATAAGTTCATTATTATTTGTGCCAAGTCGACTCACTTCATGGATTTTCCGTGGGGGTCTCTTCTGATGGTCTTGAGCCATCACAAAAGGGGCCTTCAAATGTATATATGACATTTCTCTCTCCCTTTTCCTTCCTTCTTTCTTTCCTCCCTGCCCCCTTCCTTTCTTTCTGCCTCATGCTATACTTTTTATTCCTTTTAAAATCACAGCATGCATTGTATAAGAATTTTCTTCCTAATCTTTCCGATTACATTTATTCCCAATTCCCTTAATGACTTTATTAAGGTGTAGTTTTACGTACCATAAAATCCACCCATTGTAAGTATTCTATTATTTTAGTAAATAGAGTTGTAAAATCATCCCCACAAATCCAGTTTTAGAACATTTCCATCATCCCCAAAAGTTTCTTGTTTCTGTTTACGGTTAATCCCTGCTCCTACCCCAGCCCCAGGTAATGACTGATCTGCTTTTTGTCTCTACCAATGTGCTTTTTCTGGACATTTCATATAAATAGAAGCATACAAATGTATGCTTAGCACAAGCTCATTCATATTGTAGCCTGTACCAATTGTTCTGTCCTTTTTATTGCTGAGTAGTATTCCATGGTATGAAAATACCTCGTCTTTTTTATCCATTCATCAGCTGATAGACATCTGTGTCATTCCCAGTTTGGGGCTATGATGAACAATGCTGCTCTGAACAGTCAAATACATGTATTTGTGTGGATGTGTTTTCATTTCTTGTGGGTAGACTCCTACAGTGGAATTGCTGGGGCACATAATTAAGTTTATAGACTGCCCCCAACACGGGGTAACATTCCTTCTCAACAAGTACATACTACTCAAAAAGTATGATAGGAAATCAACTTTGTAATCGGTATCAAAAGTCTTGTAAGTATGTAGCATCTGATCAAGTGACTCGAATTCTTAGAAATAATCAAAGGTCTATGTGAAGATTCATGTAGTAAGATGTTGTTCTTAACAATATTATAGTAGTGAAAAAGGAAACAATATAACTGACTAGGGGAAAGACATCTATATAACCACAAAATAGACAAAAATCTCTGGGTAAACAATAAACATATAAGCAAAGTATCTGGTATGGTAGGAGGTGATGAAAGCTATGGAAAAAAGAAAAAATAAAACAGCAGAGCAAGATAAGGAGGTGGGGGAGAGGCAAGTGGTTGAATGGAAATGTCAAGGTCAATCTTGAATGTGTTGAATGAGGCATTCAAGGTCAATCTCATTGAGGAAATGACTCTGAGCAAAACTGATGCATCTGGGGAAGAGGATTCCCCACAGAGGGAAGAGCTGGTGCTGAGAGGCCAGTGGGGTTGGAGTGAATGAAAGGGGAGAAGAGTAAGAGCTGAGAGCAGAGAGGTCATGGGCGGGGGCAGGTCATAGGAGACCTCGCGGGCTGCTGTAAGGACTTTGTCTTTATTCTGTGTGAGACGATTGATGGGAAGCCATTCCAGGATTTTAAGCAAAGGGGTGACATGATATGATTTTTGTTTTAAAACAATCCCCCTGGCTGCTGGGTGGAAAATGGACTATAGGGAAATGAGAGAGAAACAGAATAGAGGTACAAAGTGAATACTGTCCAGGTTTGAATGATAGGGGAATGAAGAGTTTACAGTACTGTCCTTGCCCACCTTCCCTCTCACATCTGCCTCTTTTCCTTTCCCTTTTTAGAAAACACAAACATACCTCAATATACACACCCCATCAGATAGGAGTGGTAGTGTAGTTGGGATTGTGATAGGAAGCCCACCACCCGGTTCTGATTTTCTTATCTCCAGTAAAATCATGCATGGACATGGTGCTGGTTCTGGAGGCACAGAAATAGCAGCACACAGTCCCTGAGAGAGACAGAGACAGAGGGAAGGAAAGAGAGGCAAGTAAGAGCACGGTGATGACGTGACCCAACTGCTCATAGGTCTCTGGCACGGACTGGTTGCTTTGTGCGGGGAGAGTGAGGTCTCTAACTCTGTGGCGGGGGTGGGGTGGGGGGGCTGGGAGGAGCTAAGGGGGCAGTGGAGCCTCACAGGTGGCTGGGGGCTGTGGTAAGCCTTGAGGAGGAGGAGAATGTCAGGAAAACCTGGTTAGTGGGGAAAGTGTGTTGTGGGCCAGGCAGAGTGAAGTCCCAGGCACAGGGGAGAGAGAAAGTGTGCTTTCCTGATTCAGAAACTGCTGACAGTTGAGGGCTGGGTGAGGGGAGTGGGACGGCAGTGGGAATACGAGGGTTTGGGAGCCTGTGCTCAGGACTTTGGCTTCTGTCTCTGTGCAGAGAGGAGTTATGAGTTTTAAGCAGTCCAAATGGTTTTCCATGTAACCTCTGTGATCCTCACAGAGGTGGCAGCCCCCGCCCCTTTTCTATCAGGGGCGACTTGGAATCAAATTCATTTAATGGGCGCTGGCGCCATTGCCCTTTACTGTGAGCGTTTACAGCTGGGTGGTTTCTCCACTAATGCAAGCCAGGCCCGGCAGGGCAGGAAAGAGGTAAATCTCCTTCATTCAGTAACAGCAGAGTCTATGTTGCTCCAAAAGGGCAAAGCCAACAGCTTTTGCCTTCTGTTCACTAAACTCCCTGCGAAAGAGCAGGGAGTAGTGTCCTATATTTACACTGTACTCCCAACACCAAGGATTATGTCTGGAGCTCAGTAGACAGACATTCAAGACTTAAAGACAAATTTCTTTTAAAAGGGGTGGAAAGGCCAAAGCCATGTTAATAGGAGAATCATCCTTGCCTCTGCACGAGGCACAGATAGCAGGCTGACTGTGTCATGGTGAGGTGTGCTTGGTCCCCTTGGGTGCCTGGGAGGGATCATCTATAACTCCCTCTGGTGGGAAGACTGAATATGGTACTTACAGCTGCCCTTGTTCCTGGCACTGGGAGATCCCACCCTCATCCCCCCGCCCCAAGCCCTAATGTCAGCCCGGTGCTGACACTAAGACCCTCAGCATCCTTGAATCTGCTGTAGGTGCTCAATAGATGTATTCACTGACTGAGCAGAGGAGAGCCTGAATGAACATCTGGTTGAATCCAAACCATTGCTCGTGTTTGCAAAATGCAGGGAGACCCAGGGCCTGAAACTCCTTTCCTTGAGGGGAGGGACCAAGTTTTCTGACTGGGGCCACTGGGCTGAGGAATTTGATATGGGGCTCAGAGAGTGTAAAGCAGGTTTGGGAAAGGAGAAGGTATTCCTGGGAGACCCTCTCCTGGGGGAGAGGCAGTAGAGGAAAAGACCAAGTTAGAATTCCAACGTGTTTCCTATCACACTTTCCCGGCATTCAGAGGTTCGTCCTGACTCTTCATTGAAGGACTTTGAGAAGTCTGGTGCTGGTCTGGTGGTGTCCATCCAGGAACCACTGCCTTGTGAAGTGTCTGCAGAGAAGGAGGGGAGTGGAAGGGACAGGTCAGGGTCTTATCACCGGATATTGGCTGAGCCGCCATATGTGGCAGTGGTCTCCTCAGGCATGAGAATCCCTAAAGTAGAATCCACTGATGGTCCCTGGGAGTTCTCAAGGAGCACACTTCAAGACCTCCTTTTTAAATGTTCTCTGTTACTCTTGTGAATTTACAGTGAGAGGCAGTGCAAGTCAGTAAGAATTTCAGAGTCAGAAGACTTGGACTTGAATCTTGGTTCTGTCACTAAATATATACATTTCTGTGGTCCAGCAGCTTAATGTCTCAGGATCATTATCTAAACGGGAAAATACCTACCTAGGAGGGCTGTCATGAGGATTAAAGGAGAGAATGCTTTTCATGTGCTTAAAAAATTAGAATGAATATATTTTGTTGTTTAAACCTTTCAAATTATATAACACAGAAAGACCTATAAAATAATTGTCCAACTTGATGACAAAAATTTTTAAATAATGAGTGGTTTCCTGATCTTTTATTTCCCACAGCAAATCTGCCCTTCTAACCTGTTATTTACCTGGCTCAGCGCTGGTTCAAGGTAAAGTTGAAATGTAACAAGTATTTTGGATGGCTTTCACTTCCCTTTCTGTGGTCCTTCCCTTATTGTTACCCGCACGTGAGATGGTCTGTGATCAAGTTCCGTCACTCTCCAGGCATCAGGGTTGGGCAGGCAGTTCAGGCGTCCTTATAACATCTTACATGTGAACATCTTACATGCTTCTTCCTAAGACCAGCTGTCTAACTGCTGAACCTGGGATTGCTTTTTCTCTCTTGAGCAGACTATATTTTTTAGTCTTCTTGTTTGCCTTGAAATAGATATTTTGGATACCAAGTATCAGAGTCCTTGATTTTCTGTTAAATGCAATGCCAGGTGGTCCCCACACCTTGCCTGCACAGCTTTCAGCTCTCTGTCAAAAAACAGGATCTTTTATTGTCCCAATCGTCCTAAACCCCTAAAGATAGGATTGCTCCTTGGGTGCTTACTGTTGAATTATTATAAGGCAAGCACACTTGGAATCACCACCCAGGTGAAGAAATAGAACTTTGCCAGCCACCCAGAGTCCTCTGTGTGCCCCATCTCAGTCGCAAGCCCCTGCTGCCCCCAACAAAGAAACCATTATCCTGACTTTAAAGATAATCACTTTCTTGCTTGTTGTCACTGAAGTGTACATCCCTAGATGCTATAATTTTGTCTTAAAAAAATTCTGTCTCTTAAGTCCCTTTTTACCTACGAGTTTTTTTTTTTTCCAATCTGCTTTTAAAAAGATTGTATTTTAGAGCCGTTTTAGGTTCACAGCAAAACTGAGAGGAAATACAGAGATGCCCACATCTCTCCTGCCCCCCACCCCATGCACAGCCTTCCCCATCATCAACATCCTCCACCAGAGTGCTGCGTTCGTTACAGCTGAGGGTCCTACAATGACACATCATAATCACCTAAAATCCACAGTTTACATTAGAGTTCACTCAGTGTTGTACATTCTATGAATTTGGACAAACATAATGACATGTATCTACCATTATAGTATCATACAGAGTAGTTTCTCTGCCCTAAAAATTCTCTGTGCTCCACCTATGAATCCCTCTGCCCCCATGATGCATTTTTTAATACAGTGTCTCCAACTGCCTCCCAGACATAGTTTGAGAATGAATTCTAAGAGAGATGGCTAATCAAAATCTTCAAACATAGCAAGTCCAAAAGATTGCAGCCCCATTCGCCTTTTTTCTTGTTTTTGTTCTTCCTGTTCCTAAAACCAACTGAGATCATCCCTGCCTTGGCTTCTTTGTGCGTGACGTTTCTTCCATCCGATATACTCTTCCTCCGTATCTTTGAAAAACAGACTCTATCTCATCATTTAAGACGTAACTCAATTATCACCTTGACAACCTGTATCACCGTCACCACGACAACCTGTATCACCATCACCACCACATCGTCCTCTTTCATTTCTCCCGTACCACTCTCACTCTCTGCTTTTATCTGGGACGTTACCTATTTTCCCCAGTGGAAATCTCCTTGAGGCTTGTGTAGGTTGCCTTTTTACTCTGTTGATTGTGTCCTTTTTTTTTTTTTGATTGTGTCCTTTATATATAGAATAAAAAAAAATCTTAGTTGCCCGACTGGGGATCGAACCCGTGCCCACTGCAGTGGAAGCGTGGGGTCCCAACCACTGGACCACCAGGGAAGTCCCAGAATTTAAAAATGTTGATGTCACCCAATTATCTATTTTTTCTTTTGTTGTCTGTGCTTTTAGTGTCACATACGAGGAATCATCGCCAAATCCAATGCCATGAAGCTTTTCCTGTTTTCTCTTAAGAGTTATATAGCTTTACCTCTTACTTTTAGGTTTTTGATTGACTTTGACTTAATTTTTATACATGGTTTTAGGTCAGGGTCCAACGGTATTCTTCTGTGTGTGGACATCCAATTTTCCCAACAACACAGCAACCTTTTAACTAATAGGCCTTGCCTTACCTTGACCCACCTAAACCATCCTCGTCCCCTGGTCAGGGTGACCGTTCACAAATGTTTAAAACCCTGTTTATTGCTTCCGCATACAATCTACACATAGCCCTAATAATCTGGCGCCTGCCTTCTCCAGTCTCAGCCCTCCCCACTTCCCAGGATTAGCTACACTGAACCGAAAATTTGGCAGTACAGTTTCTCTCTGCCTGGAATCTTTCTCCCCCCATCTTTGCTAGTAAGCTTCAAATAGCGCTTCAACTCTTCCAATATTGTTAAATTAAAAAAAAAAATTTTTTTTTTTTTTTTTTTTTTTTGCGGTACGCGGCCTCTCACTGTTGTGGCCTCTCCAGTTGTGGAGCATAGGCTCTGGACGTGCAGGCTCAGTGGCCATGGCTCACGGGCCCAGCCGCTCCGCAGCATGTGGGATCTTCCCGGACCGGGGCACGAACCCACGTCCCCTGCATCAGCAGGCGGACTCTCAACCACTGCGCCACCAGGGAAGCCCTAAAAAAAAAAATTTATTGGAGTATAGTTGCTTTACAATGTTGTGTTAGCTTCTACGGCACAGCAAAATGAATCAGCCATACATATACATATATTCCCTCCCTTGCAGAAACAGAGACACAGAGGTAGAGAACAAATGTGTGGATATCAAGGGGGAAAGGGGTGGGGTGGGAGGAATTGGGAGATTGGGATTGACACATATACATTATTGATACTATGTATAACATAGACAACTGATGGGAACATACTGTATAGCACAGGGAACCTACTTCATGCACTGTGGTGTCCTGGTATTTTTAAATTAATTAAAGAAGGAGGTCATTAGACTAAGTGTTCTAATGCCTTAGCAGATGACAAAAGCAAACCCAAACCTATGTCTGTAAAAGCCTCAGTCAACATCTAAGGACAATCACAAACAGGCAGTGAGGCTTTCCCTTAAATAAGGCAACTGCTTAAGCTATAGCAATCAAATGATTTCCTTGCTTCTCTTCTGCCTCTTCTCTTGCCCCTATCTCCTGTGAGTAGAGCACTCCTAACCACTTCGGGTTTGGTGCTGACCAATTCAAATAGATTTTTGCTCAAATAAATAATTAAAATTTTTAACATGTCTCAGTTTATTTTTTAACAGTTCCATGTTTCTGAAACACCCTCTTCCCTTTCCAGTGTGTATTAGATCAGGAGATGGAGAATGTCAGCCCTCAGATCAAATCCAGCCCACCCCTTGATTTGTAGCATTGCCATGCCCAGTCACAGATGTATTATTTCCTATGGCTGCTCTTGTACGAAACGGCAATTGCAGAATTAATTAGGTGTGACAGTTGTAGACGGCTCCAAAAGGCAAAGAAACCTATTCGTGGCTCTTTACAGGAAAAGTCTTTGGATCCTGGTTTAGATACCTCTCTTTGTGGATTCCCATTTTCATCTTGCTGTGATGGAATGTCACAGTATAGGCCATCTTGTCCTATATCTGCTTTTTCCCTCGATTCCCATCATGAGAGTAGGGCCTGGGCTAGCATAATGCCTGGCACGTAATTGGTGCTCCATCTATGTTTACCAAATGAGTTAAACAATTGCTTCCTAAAAATATCCTTGTAAGGTTACTCTAAATAAACTCATTCAACTGAATGGGAACCTTTGGGATCAGGCCCATGACTAGGCCCCCAGGAGGGGTACCAAAGCCTTAGGAAATTTTGTCACCATTTCTGAGAAGGACATAAGAATTTAAGGGTCTTAATGGGGTATGAGAATCAAGTTAATCAAATTAATAAAAAAGAGAATGAATAAAGCAAAGTAAGGATGTACTTGGAATGCAGAGGACCAGGAAGAGAGACCCTGGTGGGACAAATTAACAAATGCTTTCAGAGCATAGGAATCCTGAGTGGTTCCAAAGTTGACTGCACATGGTAATCAGCTGGAATGTTTTAAAGAGTACTGATGCCTGGGTCCCACCCTGGGGCTTCTCATTTATTTGATTTGGGTACAGCCTAGGCATCTGGATGTTTTAAAAATCCCTAGATGAGTGATGAAAATGTTCTGGAGCTAGATAGTAGTGATGATTGCACAACACTGTGAATGTATTAAATGTCACGAATGTGACACTTGTATACATTTCATGTTTGTGTATTTTAATACATACATGTGCACTCATGCACGTGCTCATCTCCGAACGTGTGCAGACAGACACACACACACATACACATGCGCACACACACACACACGCGCGCACACACACACACACACACGCACAGAGTTCCCAGGTAATATTAATGACAAGCCAAAGCTGGGACTCAATGAGCCTGTATTACCATTTCTCAGATAATAAGAATCAAGTGGAGATCTTTATTAAATAAATAGGCTGCCAGACCTCTGAGCTAGAAATTTTGATTCTGTTGGTCTGGTTGGGGGCAAAGAAATTTTCTTTCCAGCTAGAGCCCCAGGTGCTTCTTATCACAAGAGAAGTTTGGGAAATCCAGCCTAGTTTAGTGCTTCCCAAACTTGCTCAATCTCAAAAACACTTGGGGGCTCTCTTAAGCTTTCAGATTCTGGGGCTACCACCGCAGACCTATTAAACAAGGGTCTACAGAAGAAAGATGGGACTCAGAAGGTTTAACAAGCTACCCAGCTGATTCTTTGGACCAGGCAAATTTAAGAAGCACCATTTAGTTCAGTCCTTTATATTGGTTGGCTCTCCCACAAAAACTTCTGAGGGCTTGAAAAAGTGTCAAGTTCTCTTCTCCTAGAGATGCTGATTCTGGGGCAATGTCTAAACATCTATAGCTTTTTTTTAAGGTACCACCTCTGAGTTTGAGGAATAACTAGGGTGAATTATAATTGTAGCCATATTTTGTCTTTCTACTTCCCTATTTTCTCCCTTCTCCTAGTTTTACTGAGGTATAATTGACAAAATTATAAGATATTCAGAGTGCACAGTGTGGTGATTTGGTATGTGTATGCACTGTGAAAGGACCCCTCCCCTCGAGTGAATTAACATATCCATTACCTCACGTATTTACTTATTTTTTTTTTTGGAGAGAACACTTAAGTTTTACTCTCAGCAAATTTCAATTATGCATAGAGTGTTATCAAATATAGTTCCTATCTTATACATTAGATCCTCAGACCTTGTTTATCTTATAACAAAAAACTTGTACCCTTTTTACCAATCTTCCCCTATTTTCCCCACCTCAGAGCCCCTGATAACCACTTTTCTAGTCTCTGTTTCTACAAGTTCGACTTTTTTTCCCCTCATATAAGTGATATCATGCAGTATTTCTTTGTCTGGCTTACCTCACGTGGCATAATGTCCTCCAGATTTAGCCATGTTATCACAAATGAGAGGATTTCCTTCTTTTTTAAGGCTGAAAAAAAGCCTTATTGTATATTTACAACTGTATATTCTACTGTATATTTATATATACCACGTCTTCTTTATCGATTCTTCTGTCAATGGACACTTGTTTCCATACCTTGGCTATTGTGAATAATCCTGCTATGAACATGGGAGTACAGATAACTCTTTGAGATAATTATTTCATTTCCTTTGGAGATATATCCAGGAGTGAGATTGCTGGATCATATGGTAATTCTGTTCTTCAGGAACCTCTATACTGTTTTCCATAGTGGCTGCACCAGTTTACATTCCCACAATCAGTGCCCAAGTGTTTCTCTCCACATCTACTCCAGCATTTGTTATCTCTTATCTTTTTTTTTCTTTTTTTTTTTTTTTTTTTGCGGTACGCGGGCCTGTCACTGTTGTGGCCTCTCCCGTCGCGGAGCACAGGCTCCGGACGCGCAGGCTCAGCGGCCATGGCTCACGGGCCCAGCTGCTCCGCGACATGTGGGATCCTCCCGGACCGGGGCACAAACCCGTGTCCCCTGCATCGGCAGGCGGACTCTCAACCACTGCGCCACCAGGGAAGCCCCTCTTATCTTTTTGATAATAACATCCTAACAGGTGTGAGGTGATATCTCATTGTGGTTTTGATTTGCATTTCCCTGATGGTTAGCGATGTTGAGCATCTTTTCATCTACCGGTTAGCCATTTGTGTGTTGTCTTTGGAAAAATGTTCTTTGACCATTTTTATGTTTAATATTTTTATTTTTTTTTAATTTATTTTTTGCATTGGGTCTTCACTGCTGCGTGCGGGCATTCTCTAGTTACGGTGAGCTGGGGCTACTCTTCATTGTGGTGCACGGGCTTCTCGTTGCAGTGGCTTCTCTTGTTGTGGAGCACAGGCTCTAGGTGCGCGGGCTTTAGTAGTGTGGCATGTGGGCTCAGCAGTTGTGGCTCGCAGGCTCTGGAGCACAGGATCAGTAGTTGTGGCTCACAGGCCTAGCTGCTCTGCTACATGTGGGATCCTCCCAGACCAGGGCTCGAACCCGTGTCCCCTGCACTGGCAGGTGGACTCCCAACCACTGTGCCACCAGGTAAGTCCCTGACCATTTTTAAATTGGGTTGTTTTATTGCTATTGAGTTGTATGATTTCCTTGAATATTTTTGATATTAATCCCTTATTAGATATTGTATCCATTCTTTTGGAAAACGAATTGCCCTCATGTTTCATGGTTACATATTGACTCATCAGGCATGTACAGTTATACCTGGCACCATATCTAGAAGCTGAAAATTGAAAAGGTAAGGGGTCTGGACCTGCCTGCTCAAAGGGCTAAGAAACAGTCACAAAGGAAGGAAGAAAGGGATTAAGATGTATCCAGACTAAAGAAATAGGATCCCCAGTGACAACTTGGTGTCATGTGGTGGGAAGTAGAGTCCCCTGGTAAGTTTGGACATCTCCAAAGGGCATAGTTGGCAGAGTGACCAAGGCTCAGTCTTGGGGGACAGTTCTGGTGGGCTGTGTCCATCCTACGGCCTGGTCCCACCCTAATTAGGAAGTTTGGTATCTTCTACCTTCCTCCCAGCCAGGAAGCTCAACAATTGATTCTGACCAGGATATAGTTCTACCTGGGGCTGACAGGAATAATGCAAGAGTCTGATAGTAAAATAGAGCGAATCAAAATTCATTTATTTTAGTAATCTTTATATCTATACAAGGCAGTCCTCTATTACTCTGCCTGTCCAAGTTAGGAGTTTTAAATAGTCTTCCACAGTCATATGAGCTTATTCTCTCTGTCTTGCAGGATCTTAGTTCCCCGACAAGGGATTGAACCCAGGCCATGGCAGTGAAAGCACCTAACCACTGGACTGCCAGGGAATTCCCCAAATATTCTTTTCTTATGTCGAAAGTGTAGGGGAAAATAGACACAGGCACGGCCTGTTGTCCCATAGCGCCTTGAATGGTCCTCAGAATAAATGCATTCCAGATCCAGACAGACAGAATTCCAGCCAGAGCAGTAACCCATAACAGTGCTGCTTATCTAGCTTTTCCTGTTCTGGTCCCTAGAATCTTGGCGGCCATGGTCAGATAGGGTTCAACAGTTCAGTGCTTATTGAATGTGCTGAACTATAAGGAGACAATTATATTGTAAGGATTAGTAATCTTCCTTCAGATTACTTATTTCCATGTCTGTCTCCTGGCTGGATGGCGAACTTCTGGAGACAGGAGCTTTATTTATTGTGATATCTCCAGCAATTACCTCAAGGGTTTGGCCCAGACTGGAGAGTTGTAATTGTTGATAAAATTAATGATCGGGATAGACTCTGTCTCTTTGGAAATAACAAAATGATGGTAAGTCTAAATTTATAAGAGAAATATAAACGGTTGCACAGATAATAACCCATGCACTTTGATGTGTATGTACCTGCACCGTGCAAATTATGGTCCAGTGGCCTCGCTGTCGCCAAATAAACACTTTCTACTTCTACTCCTGTTGTTAGGTATTAAGATCTGCTTCAGATGGCTTAATTAAGCTTTTATTTTTTTTTTGTTCCACTCTCCATTGTGCGATTCGAAGAAAATATTCACGCTTTCATAATGTACTTTAGTTTGATTGTCAATTTCCCCCCCACATTTTTCATTTGTCAAATTATATTTATTCATAGTTTGCTTTCTCACCAGAGCAACACGTTCTGAACTCATCTACCTGCGGGATTTCCACCTTCAACAATAATAGGCATGAAGGTGGAGCACACAGAAAAGTAAACATTAAATCTCAGCCTAAAAACACAGTGGGAAACCTCAGAAGTTTTCGCCGGAATGATTGCCACATACAAAGGAAAACCACCCAGCAATCACCAGCTGAAATGTTAGTGTCCACTGGAATCAGCACTGGTGACCTATTTTAGCAGAGACAAAGCATTGTGTTGCTGCATCCTCCCAACATAGAACTTGAGTCAGCGTTTTGGAAAAAAAAAAACAAACACTCATTTTCAAAGTAAGCTTGACCTTGTGTTTTATGAGCTTTTATAATAGCAGCATCATAGTGTTTGCTACAGTTTAATTTTTTCCTAAAGAATCTCTGTCCCTGGGCATTCATTTAAACTAAAACTGACATTATACTACTTAAAATGTAAAACATTCAGAACGAACAGAGTAGAAAGAACGGGCTGATTTTCATGTATGTCTAAAAGACAATGGATCATATTGACTGGGATTTTATTTGGGAATCTCCTCACATGCTAGGAGTTTTCAATATGAAAAATTCAGGTTTGGGTTAGCCAAAGGCAGAGGAACTATTTTGTCCTGTTTTTGGGTCCATGTGGAGATGGAAGAGAAAAATCTTCTCTTGCAAAGATCTAGGAAAGCCATGCTGATATCCTTTAAAACATGGTTTGCTAGTGAGTCTGGTCTATCTTAGAGAACTTCTACCTTACGTTTCATAACCCCCTCATTTGAGGGTAAAATTTAAAGAAGCACCAAGATGTAATACCCCATTGGTATTTTGGATATTTCTCAAGTACATCTCAATTCCAGGCTGGTCTTCCCTCTTGGTTGCAGGCTTCAGCTGCTCTCTAGTGATCTGATGGTATTTGTGTCTGACTGTTATTACATCTGGTTGGTACTGAAGATTTAGAAGAATGTTTACGAAAAGACTTATCAACTCTTTTTTTTTTAATTTAATTTATTTATCTATTATTTATTTATTTTGGCTGAGTTGGGTCTTTTGTTGCTGTGCGCGGGCTTTCTCTAGTTGCGGTGAGCGGGGGCTACTCTTTGTTGCAGTGCGCGGGCTTCTCATTGCGGTGGCTTCTCTTGTTGTGGAGCACGGGCTCTAGGTGCATGGGCTTCAGTAGTTGTGGCACGTGGGCTCAGTAGTTGTGGCTCGTGGGCTCTAGAATGCAGGCTCAGTAGTTGTGGCGCACGGGCTTAGTTACTCTGCGGTATGTGGGATCTTCCCGGACCAGGGCTCGAACCCGTGTCCCCTGCATTGGCAGGCGGATTCTTAACCACTGCACCACCAGGGAAGCCCAACTTATCAACTCTTATATAGGTTTTCATTGTCCAAAAGCATCAGTGACTGACATCTCTAATATCTACGCCTGTGAGACCTGTGCCCTTCCTCACCCACATGGCCACTGTGGGAGATGCATTTTCTTCTGTGACCCCAGCCCTTAATCTAAGATGAGCTGGGTCTCTTCCTTGAATTTATTGTAATATGGAGAAAGCCAGTCTACAGTGATAGCCAACAGAGCCAAAATAGAGAGACTAAGAAGAATGGCCAAGAGAGGAAGGAGCACTGGCTGGTTTTAGGACCCTGGTTCTAGTCCTGGGCTCAGCCACATCCCTGCTGGGTTTGGTCTAACGCTTCTTGAGTTCTGCAAACCAATAAGTTCTGCTTTCTCTCTCTTTTGCTTAGAGAAGTGTTTCTATCACTTGAAACCAAGCAAATATTGGGTTGACCAAAGGTTCCTTCGGTTTTTAAAGTAAAAATGAAAGACACATTTTTCATTTTCACCAAGAAGTTTATTGAACAACGTATTCACCCTTTTCTTCCACTACCTTCTGCCATGTTTTAGGCAGCTTCATAATTCCATCTTCCCCAAACTTTTTATCTTTTTGAGCAAAGAACTGTTCCAGGTGCCTTTGCAGTCTTCCAGGGAATTGAAATTTTTTCCATTAAGAGAATTTTGTAAAGACTGAAATAAATGGAAATCCAAAGGTGCAATGTCTGGTGAATACGGCAGATGAATCAGAACTTCCCAGCCAAGCTGTAACAGTTTCTGCCTGGTCATCAAAGAAACATGCAGTCTTGCGTTATCCTCATGGAAGATTATGCATTTTCTGTTGACTAATTCCGGACGCTTTTTGTCGAGTGCTGCTTTCAAGTTGGACTAATTGGGAGCAGTACTTGTTGGAATGAATTGTTTCGTTTTCCAGAAGGAGCTCATGATAGAGGACTCCCTTCCAATCCCACCATATACACAACATCGCCTTCTTTGGATGAAGACAGGCCTTTGGTGTGGTTGGTGGTGGTTCATTTCACTTGCCCCGCGATCTCTTCTGTTCCACATTGTGGTACAGTATCCACTTTTCATCGCCCATCACAATTTGTTTTAAAAACGGAATGTTTCCATTACATTTAAGTAGAGAATTGCATGTGGAAATATGGTCAAGAAGGTTTTTTCCACTTAACTTATGTGGAACCCAAACACCAAAGTGATGAACATAACCAAGCTGGTGCAAATGATTTTCAAATCTTGATTTGGATATTTTCAGTATGTCAGCTATCTCCCGCATGGTATAACGTTGATTGTTCTCAATTAACATCTTGATTTTATTGCTATCAACTTCAACTGGTCTACCCGACCGTGGGGCAACGTCCAGTGAGAAATCTCCAGCACGGAACTTCACAAACCACTTTTGACACATTCACTCAGTCACAGCACCTTCTCCATACATTGCACAAATCTTTTTTTGTGTTTCAGTTGCGTTTTTACCTTTCTTGAAATAATAGAGCATAATATGCCGAAAATGTTGCTTTTTTTCTTCCATTTTCAATATTAAAATGGCTACACAAAAATTCACCAATTTTGATATGTTATTTTTTAAAATGCACATTGATATGACAGCTGACACAAGACAATCTAAGAAAATTGTTTTGAATGAAGTTAAAGACAACTAAGCGCTATTGGAGCCATCTTACGGAAGAAAAAAATGAAATTTCTGGCCAACCCAATACAACATCAAGAACAGTTTAGGGTCACCACCAGGCAAAGTTCTTTTTCCGGCACTTACTTGAATGATCTGTATCTCTAGACTCTATTTGACTGCTGGAAACAGTGTTATCTGAGTTGATATCTTCAGTAGAAACTGCTGGTGGAGATAAAAGGGGAGAAATAAGCTCTATGAAGATGTGTATTTTCCTTGAGCCAAGAGATACCAAAAGATGGCATTACAGACACATGATAGAATGGCTTTTAAAACAATATTTATTTGGCTGAGCCAGGTCTTAGTTGCGGCACATGGGCTCTTCGCTGCGGCACGTGGGCTCTTTTAGTTGCGGCATGAGGAATCTAGTTCCCTGACCAGGGATCGAACCCGGGCCCCCTGCATTGGGAGCGCAGCGTCTTAACCACTGGACCACCAGGGAAGTCCCTAGAATGACTTTTTTTTTTAAGTATTTGTAAGTACACTTATATGTGTTTAAGCCTTCATTCTTTTTTTAAAAAATTTATTTATTTTATTTATTTATTTTTGGCTGCATTGGGTCTTCGTTGCTGTGCACGGGCTTTCTCTAGTTGCGGCGAGCAGGGGCTACTCTTCGTTGTGGTGCGTGGGCTTCTCATTGTGGTGGCTTCTCTTGTTGTGGAGCACAGGCTTCAGTAGTTGTGGCATGTGGGCTCAGCAGTGGTGGCTCACGGGCTCTAGAGCACAGGCTCAGTAGTTGTGGCTCACGGGCCTAGCTGCTCCACGACATGTGGGATCCTCCCAGACCAGGGCTCGAACCTGTGTTCCCTGCATTGGCAGGCGGATTCTTAACCACTGTGCCACCAGGGAAGCCCTAGAATGACTTTTTGAATAACTTTTCTAACAATTGTAATTATCTTTCATGAAATTCAAATAAAAAAAGCATACAAGAACACCTCCTATGTGCTAGGCATTGCACATACAGAGATAAAAGGCCAGTTCCTTCTGTACAAGAAGTTCATGGTCTAGGGCAGTGATGCTCCAAGTGCGGTCTTTGAGCTGGCAGACTCAGCATCACCTGGGAACTTGTTAGAAAGGCAAATGATCAGACTCTGGAGGTGAGCCCAGCAGTCTGTTTTAACAAGCCCTCCCGATGATTCTGATGTAGCTAACGTTTGAGAACAACTGGTCCAAGGATTTGTTTATATATACCTGAGTGTCCCATCTTCTTTCTCACTAAAGGGACCATTTGTGACTCTCCTGAACTATAGTTAATGCAAACCCGTGCCTCACCCCTGATTTAAATGATTGAAAATGGAAATCACTCTGAGCTCTCTGAACAATAAAGCCAAGTGTAGAAACCCTGGGAAAATCTCTCTTCTCCTTGCCCCAGGGCCAGCACGAAAGGAAGGTGTGTGCTCTAGGCCTGTCTGAAGTGGCGCCAGTTTATCGTGGCAGAGCAGACAACATATGGAAATAAGTGGGAATGGTTGTTCGTGCCATCCTGGACTCCATCTTGACACCACCTCACTAAAACCCAGTCTATGAGCAGGGTCTGTGCCAGAGCCTCTGAGGGGAGGTGTCTGAGAAAAGTCAGTGATATCGGCCCTCAAACCCCATCGCAGGGCTCTTCATCCTCTATTCAAACTTAGCACTTGGTTCAAAAAGAAATAGAGGGATAGTTCTATTTTTAGTTGTTTTTTTTTTCCCCCTCGGAAAACCAGAATTCTAAAAGAGTTATGTACCACGATGTTCATTGCAGCTCTATTTACAATAGCCAGGACATGGAAGCAACCTAAGTGTCCATCAATAGATGAATGGATAAAGATGTGGCACATATATACAATGGAATATTACTCAGCCATAAAAAGAAACAAAATTGAGTTATTTGTAGTGAGTTGGATGGACCTAGAGTCTGTCATACAGAGTGAAGTAAGTCAGAAAGAGAAAAACAAATATCGTATGCTAACACATTATATATGGACTCTAAAAAAAAAAAAAGGTTCTGAAGAACTTAGGGGCCGGACAGGAATAAAGATGCAGACGTTCGTGGAGAGTGGACCTGAGAACATGGGGGGGGGGAAGGGTAAGCTGGACGAAGTGAGGGAGTGGCATGGACATATATACACTACCAAATGTAAAATAGATAGCTAGTGGGAAGCAGCCGCATAGCACAGGGAGACAGCTCAGTGTTTTGTGACCACCTACAGGGGTGGGATAGGGAGGGTGGGAGGGAGACACAAGAGGGAGGAGATATGGGGATATGTGTATACCTATAGCTGATTCACTTTGTTATACAGCAGAAGCTAATGCACCATTGTAAAGCAATCATACTCCAATAAAGATGTTGAAAAAAGAAAAAAGAAATAGAGGGATAAATTGAGAACCAACTAAAATCAGTGTTTAGAGAATGTTACGATTCTTCCTTCCCGAGAGCTTCTACTTGACTTTGTCTTTCTTAAGACTCTGTCTCCTCCTTGCCTTCTAATTTGTTGTTTTCTATCCTTTTGCTTTCTTGCTTCTTAACTTTTCTATTTCCCATCGCTCAATTCAATTAAATCCTCCGTGAATACCTATCACGTTCCAGGCTCTGAACCAAGCACCATGAGATGAATGAGATTTAGTGCCTGTGAAACCGTGAGTAATCATTAGTCAAATCCATTTCACCTACCTTCACTGAGCAGGGTCATTTTAATTGTTGCTATAAAAGACTTGCACGTCCTCCAAGCAGCACGTAGACTAAACAATAAGTTTGCCCAAGTTGTTTTCCCGGAACTTGGAGTCAGCTGTGTCTAGTTCAAGCTGACCTGGTTAAGACTGGGTAGGACCACTGGCCCTCCAACTAGGCATGTGTGAGTGTCTGCTCAGTGACCTTTTGGTGTCAGAGGGCTGGAAACTCCACCCTCAGGTCTTGCTAAGTGCCTCCATTTTTTCATGGACAGCTGTTTGTAGCTTAGTTACACCTGCGCAGAAAGACTATTTACTACACTTTCTTCCAATCACCTTTCCCCACGCTCCCCACACGTCAGACCACCCTGTTTTTTTTTTTTTTTTTTTTTGCGGTACGCGGGCCTCTCACTGCTGTGGCCTCTCCCGTTATGGAGCACAGGCTCCGGACGCGCAGGCTCAGCGGCCATGGTTGACGGGCGCAGCCGCTCCGCGGCATGTGGGATCTTCCCGGACTGGGGCACGAACCTGTGTCCCCTGCATCGGCAGGCAGACTCTCAACCACTGCGCCACCAGGGAAGCCCCACCCTGTTTCTTTATTCTTTGTGCCGTAAATACCCCAAGTCCCTTGCCGTCAGGGAGGCAGATCTGAGACTTGTTCTTTCTGCTTCTCACTTGGCTGCCTTGTAACCAAACCGGCTCGTTGCTGCAAACCCCTCCTCTCAGCGTTTTGGCTTGTTGGGCAGCGGTCAAAACGAACCTGTTTCGGTAACACCTGCTCGCAAGAAGCACGTAGTCAGGAATACTTCACAATCAGTCAGTCGCCACTGATGGCTGAACTACATGGCAGGCATTTGAACTAGGTTCTGGGGGTTCACAAATGAATACAGCATGGCCCCTGCAATGAAGGCGTTTGTCAGTAGGAGGAGATGGGCACACGTGAAATGTGATAAGAACTGCAGTGAAGGTAAGAAGGCTCAAAGAGACAAGAGTGGTGGACTCTATCTGAAGGAGCGGAGGAGGACTGGAAGGAGAATTTATCCTTGGAACCGCGTTGGGGGGTGAGGGGGGTTGGATAGGGATGGCATGTGACAACATGGTGGGACCAGAGTAAGGGGAGAAGCTCATGGTGCCTAGAGCGCAGGCTTCATGATTGAAGGCTAGGATGGAACAGTAAGTGAGGACTAAGTTGTGGCATATGCCACATGCCACGATAAGGAGCTGAGACCTGATTCTGTAAAGATAGGTTCATCAGGGTTTTCTTAAGCAGGGAAGACATATGTTCAGATACAGGCTTGGAAAGAACCGGGAAGCAGTGTGGAGAAAGGATTTGAGGGGATAAAAGCAAGAAGCGTTTTAATGATCACTATAACAAATGACCCCAAACTTAGTGAATTAGAACAATGATGATCTATTTCTCATAATCTTGTGAGTCAGTTGGGTGGCTCTTCTAGTCTCACCTGGGCTCACTCACATGGCGGCATTAGCTGATAGGTCAGCAGAGGGCTGGACAGGCCTCGTTATCCACATGGTCTCAAGGTCTTTCTCTCTCATCCTGAGTGCTTGGTCATCATTTAGCGTCTAGGCCGTGTTTTCGTACACAGTGGTGAGAACATTCCAAGAAGGCAGAAGCTGAAGCTTCAGATCTCCTCAAGGCCTACCTCAAAGGTTGCACAGTGTCATTTCTACTGCAGTTGACTGGTCAAAGCCATGTGGGAGGAGACAGCACAAAGATGTGACTACAGGGAAGCACGGTTTATTTGGGGCCACACAACTAGGTTATTTTTAGAGAATAGGGAAGAGACAGTGAGGGGCTGAAGTAAATTAGCAGTTGTGTGAGTGGAGAGGAGCAGATATTTAGAAAACATAAGAATTAGTCATACCGTGGGACATCGTATTAAAGCTCAGATGAGAGTTACAGGCAAAGTGTAGTGAAAAACAGGTCACAGGTGTAGTGGTTGCTGTCGGTACTCCCTCCCCCATCCTATTCATCTGCTAATCTCCCATCCCCTCGCTGCTGTGTTGGCTGATAGCAACTCACAGCTGGCCCTGTCTCTGGAAAGTTGCTCCTGGCTGAACAGGAGCTGTCTTCTACTCCACCCCGCGATTGAATGGCACAAGGTGCAAAAGGCCACCCCTTGCCTCTGGGTGTTACAATGGTACAGTTTGTGTACCAGAGCTTTCCTGTGGGATCAGAGTCAAGCTCGTCTCAAGTGAGATGGCACCTTTGCTTAGCTGCCCCCCTGCCCTATGTTACTTCCCTCGCTCCCCTTCTCCTGAGAGCATTCCCTGGACCTGCTTTTAGGAAACCCAGCGTAAGAAGCAAGGAGAAAATATTCAAATAGACACTGGAATTTCTGATGGGCTTTGCTCCTCTATGCTTTCTTAGTTATGGCATTTTCTCTGTCTATTTTCAGTTTATGCTTCTCAAGCATTTCAGTATATGCTTCCCGTATAAATTAGTTTCCCTTCTTCTTAGTTACAGATTTTTTTTTTTTTTTTGGCATAGCTGGACAGATTTATTTAAGAATGCTTAAATGATTCTTTCTGTGAGCCTGAATAGATCTGCAAAAGATACGGCCTTTACAGAAGTAAAGCCAACAAGTGAGGCTTAACCTAAAAAAAATGACCTCAGTCTTATAAAGTAATGGCTGTTCTGTGGACAAAGAATGCAGACTATGAGTTTGAAGACATGGCCCAGTAGACATCCGTTGTTTTTGTCCTTCAGCATCCATCCACCCTCTGGCAAATAGCCTGGTTCCTCCCCCCAGGGACCACCCCCCTCCTTATTCCCTGGTCTTCAGGTGGGGTTGCATTTCTGATTCAGAGGAGAGCATGTAGCCTAGATATGAACTAGTCAGAACCAGGAGTCAATGACTGGCTCACAGATAAAGAGCTCAAGTCAGGCCAATCAGAGACAATCAGACTCGATTCATGGCTTTTCCTTGAGTTCTCAGAGAAGGAGCTCCCTGCTTTTTTCCTGTGGTTGTGAATCAGGAAGTATGTAACTGCAGGAGCTACTGGCAGCCATTGTTTGTTGGTGAGGGGAGACTCAAAGCCGAAGGGAGTCAACACAGAGGAAACAGAGCTAAGAAACAGACAAACTGGTCCTGATTGAATCACGTGAGCTCCTAGCCGCGCCTGGACTCTACGGCTACATGAACCACTAATTTTTTTTTTTTTTAAAGCTGGTTTGAGTTCAGTCCTGCCATTTTCTACCAGAAGAGACTTAAGCTCCAACTAAGACACATGGGATTTTTTTTCTTAATGAACTACTTGGTTTATTATACTCAGACATCTACTTTCTGTTTGTCTAACATGTGCGGTGGATATGAAGAGTTTATATGGACATTTAAGCAGGGCTGCAGCTTCTTAACTAGACTATAAATAAAGAGCAGACAGTGTTGGCTGAAATGAAGGAAGACTGGCCAGTAGGGGAGGAAAACACGTGGATTCTTATCCTGATCTTGCCACAGAATCACCCTGAGACGGCTGGTCCAGCATCCAGCTTGTCACGTGGCCGCTCAATTCTCAAGCACTTCTATGCTGCTGCTCTACTTGCTCCCTTGTTTCTATCGAGTCTTTGGATATTTTTCCCCCTCATTTCTTTTTAATCTCTAATCAAGTGATGGAGCTAAGATTTGAGGCAAAGCCCTCTGCAAATATGAGACCCCGGTTTTCATGTCTCTGGCCTCGTTTCAGATATTTAACCTCCAAGTGTGCCCCAAACCTTACCACGGTACAGCCATGCACACAGACTGTTTCACCAGTAATTTATGAATGCTTGCACAAGTGACCATCAATTCACATATATCAATGCCTTCAATTCTTAGAGCAACCTTGCAGGGTAGGTATTCCTGGATCCATCTTAAGATGAGAATATTTAAGTTCAGAGTAAC
This sequence comes from Globicephala melas, assembly GCF_963455315.2. Taxonomy (NCBI): domain Eukaryota; kingdom Metazoa; phylum Chordata; class Mammalia; order Artiodactyla; family Delphinidae; genus Globicephala; species Globicephala melas. The sequence goes on from NC_083318.1 coordinate 65,307,812, forward strand.
TTGCCCAGAAAGAAAAGCTAAAAGCTGGTAAGTGAGAGGATTCAAAGTGAGTTCTGACTCCATATACTCTGTTCTTTCTATTCCCTTCCAGGAGAATACAAGGCTTTCTACAACAGGTACTTTTGCACACACTTTCCCCAACCTTGAAACCTCTTTGAAGGTTCTCCGTGGGAATAAAGCTGCACATTCATTCATTCAGTAACTTAAGAAAAAATTAATGAGTGCCTACCAGGTGCCAAGAATAGTTTTAAATGCTGAGAATACAAAAGAGACAAGAGAAAACTTTCCTAGTCCTCAGAGAGCTTACCTCTCATTGGGGAGGACAGACAATAAACATGCCAACATGTGTAATGTCATGTCAGGTGGTAATAAGTCCTTTGGATTAAAAACGAAGCAGGGTAAGGGTGTTAGAGAGTGATAGAGTGCTATTTTAGATGGAATGTTCAAGGAAGACATCTTTGAGGAAGGACATTTGAACAGAGACCCAAATGGAGCGACAGAGTGAGGTATGCAGTTTTCTGGAAGAGAAGTGTTCTGTGCAGCAACTTTTCCACTACTGTGGAGTATCATCAGGTGTAACTTTTATCTGGCTCACCATCCTTCTGCTAGATGGGATGTGGGGAAGCCCTGCAGAAGAAGAGCAGAAGCTCCAGTGGTGATGGGAGTGCCTGGGAATGAAGGGAGATAAGCAGATGCTGACCACAGACAGGAATCCGCTCTCTAAACATGCTGGCCACCTAAATGCTATGTAGTAACCTGAAGTGGATCCTGGAATAGAGAAAGGACAGTGGGATAATTGGTGGGAACCTGAATAAAGTCTGCAGTTTAAGTTAATAATATTTACCAATGCTAATTTTCTTAGGTTTTTTTTTTTTTTTTTCCGGTACGCGGGCCTCTCACTGTTGTGGCCTCTCACCGTTGTGGCCTCTCCCGTTGTGGCCTCTCCCGTTGCGGCCTCTCCTGTTGCGGAGCACAGGCTCCAGACGCGCAGGCTCAGCGGCCATGGCTCACGGGCCCAGCCGCTCTGCGGCATGTGGGATCTTCCCGGACCGGGGCGCAAACCCGTGTCCCCTGTATCGGCAGGCAGACTCTCAACCACTGTGCCACCAGGGAAGCCCAACTTTCTTAGTTTTGATCAATGTACGGTGATGTTAACATTAGGCAAAGTTGAGTGATGGGTATGTGGGAGCTCTGTACTATCTTTGTAACTCATAAGTCTAAAACTATTTCAAAATAAAAAGTAAGAAAAACAAAAAAATGCTAGACGCTGTACATTGGAAACTATATAATATTACTGAAATAAAATAAATGAGGCTGAAATAAATGGAGAAATATACCATATTCATGAATCAATGGACTTCAAATTTTAAAAACACCAATTTTCCCCAAAATGATCTATAGATTTGATGTAATCCCCCCAAATCACTGCAGACGTTGTGTATGGGAAATTGATGTTTCTAATTTATATGGAAGTACAAAGACCAAGATAGCCAAGGCAATCTTTAAGGAGAATATACTAGATATCAAGACTTACCATTACTAAGACAGTGATGATACAAGGGTAGACAGAGACTGGAACAGAATAGACAGTTCAGAAACAGACCATATAAAGTCACTAGATTTATGCCAAAGGGACAATAAAGTACAAGGAAAATAATGGTCTTCAGTAAATTGTGCTGAATCAAATTGGATATCCACAGAGAAGAAAATGAATTATGATCTCTTTCCTACATGATATGCAACAATCAGTGCTATATGAATTGTAGGAAAACAAAAGAAAGCTTCTAAGAGAAAACAAAATATTTTCATGACCTTGGTGTAGGCAAGGCACAAAACAAGGCACAAAAAGCACAAACCACAAATTATGGGATAAATTGGATTATGTAAATAAGAACTTCCTTCATTAGAATATCCCATTAAGAGAATTAAAAAACCATAACATGAGAGAAGACATCTTGTATTTTATATAACTGACAAAGGATTGGTATCCAGAATATATAACTAACTCTTACAAATCAATATAATTCAACAGATACTTTTAATGCACAGAGTAACATGGATGAATATCACTAACATAATGAGTTCAAGAAGATAGACCAAAAAAATGTATATATTGTATGAATTAATTTTTAAAGTTCAAAAGCAGGCAAAAGTATTCTGTGTGCCATGCTGGTTACCTTTAAGGTGGCTATGTAACTGGAAGAGACTTCTGGGATCTTGGTAATATTTTATTTTCTGATATGAGTGCTGTATAAAGGGATGTATTCTTTTAGGATTTGTATACTTAAAAAAAAAATTTTTTTTTAATTTTTGGCTGTGTTGGGTCTTCATTGCTGCATGTGGGCTTTCTCTAGTTGCGGCGAGCGGGGGTTACTCTTTGTTGCACTGCGTGGGCTTCTCATTGTGGTGGCTTCCCTTGTTGCGGAGCCCGGGCTCCAGACTCACGGGCTTCAGTAGTTGTGGCATGCAGGCTCAGTAGTTGTGGCTCGCAGGCTCTAGAGTACAGGCTCATTAGTTGTGGCGCACGGGCTTAGTTGCTCCGCGGCATGTGGGATCTTCCCAGATCAGGGATCGAACCCGTGTCTCCTGCATTAGCAGGTGGATTCTTAACCACTGTGCCACCAGGGAAGCCCCAGGATTTGTATACATTAACATATATGTTATACTTCAATAAAAGTTTATTGAAATGCTATATGACTTAACTGGAAAGAAAAGTCTAAGTTGGAATTACATGAATAATTTTCTGGTGAACTGTTGAACTCACTGTTGTATTATGTACTGCTATATAACAATTATTCCAAAACTTAGTAGCCTAAAACAACAAACGTTCTCTCACATGGTTTCTGAGGGTCAAGAGTCTGGGGGTGGGTTAGCAGGGTAGTTCTGGCTCAGAGTCTCTCATGAGGTTGCACTCAAACTGTTGGCTGGGGCTTTAGTCGTCTGAAAGCTCGACTGGGTCTGGGGGATCCACTTCTCCCCTCATTCACCTCTTTGGCAGGCCCCAGTTCCTTGTCTGCTGTTGGCTGGGTTCTCAGTTCCTCATAATGTGGCCCTTTCCATAGGTTGCCTGAGTGTGCTAACATCATGGCAGCTAGCTTCCTCCAGAGTGAGAGAGGTGAGGGAGAAAGAGAGTCCAAGATGAAAGCCACAGTGTTTTGTTTTTTTATAGCCTAATTGTAGAAGTGACATCCCATCACTGCTGCTGTATGCTGTTGGCTACATAGATCAACCCTAGTATGGTGAAAGGAGACTACCCAAGGGCATGACTGCCAGGAGGTAGGGATCCTTGGGGGCCATCTTGGGGACTGGTGCCCTTGCCCATTTTCCTCACCCCCTCTTACTAGATTATTTGTAGAAATTCTGAGATTCCCAAACTTCCTATTTCTCCTGTTACAATTTCTTCAATATGCATAAACTTCTCCAGCTGCTTTCAAACTGGTGACCTCATTGGAAGAACTTGCTGGTACAGGCTCAGAGAAACCTGGGAAGGGGACAAATTCTCCCATTGCTGTCCCATGGGACATTTACACTGTGAAGATGGCCTTTCAGGCCTGTGATTACAGAAGTTCCAGCAGGCCTCCTCGTCCCTATTACCTCAACATAACTTCTTTTGATCACCAATGGCTGAGATTCTACCAGTAGAAACCTACACCATTAGCAAGAGATGTTGTTTTCTGGCCAAATGCAGGTACATGATCAGAACATTACAACAGTGTTTCTCAGTCTTGGCTGCCCATGATAATCCCTTGGGAAGAGGTTAAAAGTACGAATTCCTGAGCCCACCTAGACCCACTGATTCAGATCTTCCAAAGGTGAGCACCCAGGATCCATATTTTGAGAAAACTTCTTAGGAGATTCTGAGTTAGCCAAGCATATCACAACAAATCCCGCAGTGGCGCTTGGAAACCACTGATATATACCATGAATGTATGGGATTTCAGAACCTTTCCAGAGAGTGAGTTTCAGTGAGGGGAAGCCATTTGTTCACAAAGAGCCCATTTTCCTTTCTACCTCCATCTGCTCAACGTACTGAGTGAGATAATGCTTCTTGGCCTCTTTGAACGCTTTGTGGTCTCAGTTTGGTTCCCATCACGTCAGCCTTGAAGGTGGAGTGGACTGTCAGCACCGTGGGCTTCTGAGTGGAGCCACAGAATCAACTTTATCCTCCTCAGCTTCAGACTCTGCTGTGTGAATCCAGTCTAGGAGGGCCCGGAGACTTAGGGTTGAGAGCATGGCCATCCCTGGACACAGCCAGATGTTTCCTCTTTGGCAGTAGAAGGACACAATGCCTTCTAGAGTTGCCACTTAATATACATGAGATTACAGTTTGTGGACTGGATGAATCTAGAGACTTTTCTCACCTATGGGAAAATACACAAAGCATGTGAAAATCCTGCAAAGCACATTTTAAACACAAGTGTTTGTTTTTTCATTCATTCCCTTGGCAAACATTTACTGAGCATCTCTGACCTTCCCTTCTGGTCTCTTGCTTTCTCCATTCCACCCACACTGGCCCCGTTGCTGTTAGTAGAACAAAGCAGGCACCCCCCCCCCCGCCTTAAAGAATGTGCTTTACCTGATCCTGGGCCGAGAACACTATTAACCAGCTATCTGCTTGGCTAACTTCCTTCCCTTCTCCAAGTCTTGCTCAAATCCCACCTTCTCAGTGATGCTTAAGCTGACCACTTCGTTTAACACTGCAAGCAGCTTCCCTTCTTGACCTTGCTCTACCTTTTCCTTTTTCGATGGTGCCTTTCATCTTTTAACATACCATGTACTTTATGTCGATCATTTATTGTTTGAGTTCTTGCTCTTGCATGTAAGTTTCATCAGGTCAGGAAACTTTGTTTTGTTCACCAAGCATCCCAAGGAACTAGTACAGTGACCTGGCACTTAAAAGACACTTGATAAATATTTGTCGAATTGGTAAGGCGGTACTGGAATAGTGGAAAACAATACAAGTGTGACCACTGCTGTCACAGAGCTTATGATTTATTGGAGGGGACAACGAACAATTATAGAAATGCTTCTTTAGTGATCATCATGAGCTAGAATGGAAATATATGGAGTTCTGTAAGAGAGTGTATGAAGGGCCCGACCTATTAGGGTGTCAGGGATGGTTTGCTGAGGGAGAAATATTTAGCTGGAGACCAGGAGGTTGAGTGGAGTAACCCGGCTGAAGGAAGGAGGGAAGGCAGAAGAAAGAACCCTGAATCTACTTGCATCCCAGATTTCAATTAGTTTGCAGTAGCCTAGCTTCTTCTGACAACTGAGTATGCCCATAACAGCCTCATCTGAAGGTGCCTCTCTTTTCTCTCAAAGCAGCTATTCAATTAAGTTTCAAAGAATCTGTAAACAGTTTCCTCCACCACTTGTGTCAACATCTGAACATCACTGCAGAACATTTCTCCTGCTATAGATGGATATTCTTTGGCAATTACATTCTTTATCTTCTGAACTTCTCCTTAATCAGATGAAAACACATATAAATAAATGTTTCTCAAAATTCAGGGATCAGTCCATTGAATAAGTAAAGTTTAAGTGTGCTTGGCAATGAATTGAGAATTTCAGAGATGTTGTCTCAGAAACAAAACCAAATAAAGGCTGAGGTAAAAATGCTTCATACGGAGATGAGAACCTCAGTTGATGAGTAATTCTTCAGGTATTCTTCCAAGCACCTGAAATAAAGTACTTTGCACAAGACAACTGAAAAAAACCTCTGTGGGGATTCCAAGGTCAAAGTTATAACAGTTGATCACCGGCTAGAGATCACCTGACTGCATAAGGCAGCTTTTTTCTTTTTATTTCTCAGAAGAACAAACATTTAAAAGAAAACACACACATATGGAATACTGAGTAAGTGGTAAACACTGTGAAAACGATTAGAAAAGCTCATGAACACTAACAGACCTTGAATATTCACTTGTTGACAAGGATGTGGAAAAAAGGGAACCCTGTGCACTGTTGGTGGGAATGTAAATTGGTGTAGCCACCATGGAAAGCAGTATGGAGGTTCCTCAAAAAATTAAAAATAGAACTACTGTATGATCCAAAAATTCCACTTCTAGGTATTTACCTTAAGAAAGCAAAAACACTAACTCAAAAAGATATATACACCCCCATGTTCACTGAAGGATTATTTACAATAGCCAAGACATGTACACAATCTAAGTTTCCATCAACAGATGAATGGATAAAGAAGATATGGTACATGTATGCAATGGAATATTACTCAGCCATAAAAAGGGAATTCCAACATGGATGGGCCTTGAGGGCATTATGCTAAGTTAAATAGTCAGATAGACAAAGACAAACACTGTATGGTCTCACTTATATGTGGAATCTAAAGAAACGAAACAAAACAAAAACAAAAAACCCAGCTTATAGAGAGCAGATTGGTGGTTGCCAGAGTCAGGGGTAGAGGTGTGGGCAAAATGGGTGAAGGTGGTCAAAAGGTACAAACTGCTAGTTACGAAATAAATAAGTCATGGGGGTGTAATGTACAACATGGTGACTATAGTTAAAAATACTGCATTGCATATTTACAAGTCGCTAAGAGAGTAAGTCTTAAAAGTTCTCATCATACACACAAATTCGTAACTAAGTATGGTGACAGATGTTAAGTGAACTTGTGGTGACCATTTCACAATATATACATATATCAAATCATTATGTTGTGCACCTGGAACTAATACGTTATATGTCAATTATACCTCAATAATAATGAAGAATAAGAAAAATTCACTTGTTAACTCACCTCTGGGAACTCAACCTTGGAACTGGAAGCAGGAGGAAAAACAACATCCTTTCTGGAACTCTGTGTTCCCAGCTTCAGAGATGCTCCTGTGATCAAGCCACAGATGAGACGGTACCTGAGAACCAGACTTAACGCTTACTGGAGGAACGTGTAAGTGCCTCCCCGGAGGACTTTAGCTCCATTAATAAAGCCTCTGAGGACTCAGTGTTCTTGTTTTGTTTCTATTTTATTTTGTTTTTGCTCAGTTAGCCAGATTATGGAGAGGAATGCATAACTTCACTTGAGGCTTGTGGTGGTTGTGATCATTTCAAAGGAAGCAGTAGCTTTATTTCAGGATTTCTCTCTCTATCAGTCAGGAAAAGCTAGGTTATGCTGCTGTAACAAACAAGCCACAATCTCAGTGGCTTAAAACAATTTTTCATGTAAGATTACATGTCCATTTCGGATTGGGCAGGAGGGATTGGCTCTTCATATCTAGCAACTCCTGCTCTCCTGCTCATGGAGCAGCCATCATCTCTAACACTGTGGGTCATCAGACCAGAGGGAAAAACTGGAGGGTTTTGCACTGACAATTAATTGGTTATAACTCATTGCCCCAAACTAATTACATGACCCCACCCAATCCCAAGAGGAATAGGTGGTACAATCTTACCATATTCCTGGAAAGGAGGAGAACAAGAAATATTTGGCAAACAGCTTTAATAGCTCTCATGCCAATCCTTGACCTGGCCATTTATTATTGGGTGTAAAACCCTCTCTGAAAGAGATGGGAGTACTTTGCAAGGGTCAAAAAGAGCCTGGAAATTGCTGTCCTTCTGGTCTTAAATGAGAAAGTATAAGCCTCTGCTGAGTCATGGAGGGAGTAACTGAAGGGGAATCATGAATCCACATCCTGTTATACCCCTGTTACTTTTATTTCTGATGAAGACGTGTTGTTGTCACCCATCCTTTTCTTTAATACACATACTACACTAATTTTAGCCAGCTGCATCTATCAGGCTAAACTTAGTTTTGCTGTGGTTATAAATAGTCTCCAAATCTCACGTCCTAACTATAACAAGTTTATTTTGCATCCATGCTACTCTCCACTCTAGGTATGTATATATCTGCTTACCTCAGTCACTCAGAGACACAGGAGTTCTGAGGCTGCATCACCACATGTGTTTCCACATCACCCTGCAGTTGGAAAGTGAGGTGGTGACCCCCCAAACCACTCTTCAAGTTTCTTCTTGGAAGGGACACACATCACTTAATGCTCAAAATTCACTGGAGACACCAATTCACATGGCCATATCTGATTTCAAGAAGACGGGAAAGTACAATCCTACCATGTGCCCAGAAAAGGGAGAAACCAGGAAAAGTTGGGGAGCAACCCCATAGACTACCCCACCAACCAGACATGGAACGAAGGTTAGAAACCCTCTTGGATGGAATTGCTACAGTAATCTCTAGGCAGCCCAGGATTGGTAACTGATACAAGCAGCTGAGCAGTTGAGGAAGAACTTGACTTTCCCAAAGCATTGTAAAGCTCAAAGCTATTTTCATGTTCCTTCTCTCTTTTGCGAGATAAACCAGGCATGAGTTATTATCCCCATTTTAAAGAAAAGAGAGGTTCCGAGAAATGACATGTTTTTCCAGATTCCACACTGCTTCAGGTGACAAAGGCAGAACAACCACCAGAGCTCCAATTCAGAATCATCTCCCATCCCTCTGTGCCAGCCACCACCCTGGGTACATCTTCGGGCACCAGCGACTCCTGAGCCCCAATCTGTGTGCTAAAGTAAGGCGTGATGTGGGAGATTGGAGTGAGTGGCTAGAAAGCAATAAGACCGGCAATTAGTTTGGTGTTTTAAGTAAAAAGATGCCTTGTTCATCAAAAACAAAGAATTCAATATTACTCTTGATATAGACTTTTTGACTATATAAGCAATATATGGTCATTGTAAATATTTGGAAAATATTAAACATATTCAGAAAAAAATTAAAATTATCCACCCAGATTTAAATACTGTTTTTGAAAAGCTCCTTGTTCAAATGAAAATTCTGGGCCTATAAAAACATATGAAAGAAACCCAAGTGTACTCACCATGCAGCTTTAGAACAAGTCATCATTGTAATTGCAGTTGAAGCCTCCTCTGTAGCTTTCTGATCCTCTCCCTTTCCCTCCAGAGGTAACTAGTATCCAGGATTTGGTGGGTTTTTTTTTTCTTTTTTTGCGGTACGCGGGCCTCTCCCATTGCAGAGCACAGGCTCCAGACGCGCAGGCTCAGCGGCCATGGCTCACGGGCCCAGCCGCTCCGCAGCATGTGGGATCTTCCCAGACCGGGGCACGAACCCGCGTCCCCTGCATCGGCAGGCGGACTCTCAACCACTGCGCCACCAGGGAAGCCCCAGGATTTGGTGTTTATAAAATTTTCTGTATGTCCTAATGTCAACTACATGTGAATATACTCATAAAAATTTGCTCATGCTTTCAAATTTTATTTAAATGGCATCATACTATACTAACTTTTGGCGACTTGTATATTTTTTTCTCTGAATATTATGTTTTTAAGAGTTATCCAGGTTGACACAAGCAGCCCTAGTTCATTCATTTAACTGCCTTGAACCGCACTTCTCAAACTTTTATAGGCATAAGAATCACCAGGGGAGCTTGTTAAAATACAGATTCTGTTTGGGTAGGTCTGGAATTCTCAGGTGCAGTGAATGAGGCTGGTGAGGAATCACATTTTGGGGAAAAGGGCTGTATAGTATTCCTTTGAATGCACATGGCACAATTTATTCATCTAGTCCCCTGCTGATGGACTTTTAGCTTGTCTGTAAATTTTTGTTTTGCCATTACAAACAATGTTATGGTGAGCTTTTCTTTTTTTTTGCATCTCTCTTGGCACACCTGTGCAAGAGATCTCTCCCTTACAGACGGAGGAAAGGAGTTGCTGGGTTACACAGCCTGCAGCTGTTCAATTTAAGTCCTGCTGAGTTGCTCTCCAAAGTTGTAGCTCCAGTTGATCACTGCCAGCAGTTCAGAAGAATTCCTTTTGTTCCACATCCTTGCTGCACATGGTATTGTCAGTGGTGAGTTGTTTTTTCATATATTTATTGGACATTGACTTTTTTCTTTAACATCTTTATTGGAGTATAATTGCTTTACGATGGTGTGTTAGTTTCTGCTGTATAACAAAGTGAATCAGTTATACATAAACATATGTTCCCATATCTCTTCCCTCTTGCGTCTCCCTCCCACCTCCCTATCCCACCCCTCTAGGTGGTCACAGAGCACCCAGCTGATCTCCCTGTGCTCTGCGGCTGCTTCCCACTAGCTATCTACCTTACATTTGGTAGTGTATATATGTCCATGCCTCTCTCTCACTTTGTCCTAGCTTACCCTTCCCCCTCCCCATATCCTCAAGTCCATGCTCTAGTAGGTCTGGGACATTGACTTCTTTAGTCTTTCTTCCAACCTTATGTGGTGGGTACTCCTCTCAGTGCATAACTCAAAAATACAACTTTTTCACTTTACCCAAACACAATTGAATTTAATTTTGAACTTGTATTTTGCTACGCTGGTAGAAAATGAATCTTGCTTAGTTTGGAGTTCTCTCATCACTTCTTCCCCCTGAGTTTAAACCTAAATTCCAGGAGGTGTATGTAGTTCCAGGGGGTTGGGAGCAGGCTCCGGGTCTCTCATCTCTATGTTGACAGTGAGTTGTTCTTTATTCCTGCAACCTGGCTCTACTGTCTCAACTTTGAGTGCAGCTAAACTATCTGCTTTTCTTGCCATACTGGGTGAGGAAACATCTGCTAGGCTCTCTGAAGACCCAGGGGCCTAGATTCCTCAGGTAGCAGTTTCCTCCCTGAGCTTTTAAGGGGTCTTCTTACTAAGGATATCACACTGCCCATCCAACAGCCCCCTTCTGGGACCCATTAACTCCCAGCAACTGTCTTCTTTTTGTCTGTTTTGCCAGTCTTTACTGGTCCCCTAAAGGTGGATACTTTTGGAAATGAAAGTCAGGAACACTCCTTTGGTTTTTCTTTCAGTCAGTCACATCCTGCCCCTGAAGCGATGGGAAGAGAAAGGCCTAGCTGCTTGAATGGAGGGAAGGCGGAGGGAAGGGGAGATGGTGGCCGTGTGAAATGGTGCAGCCGATGTAGAAAACCATTTGGCAGTTTCTCAAAAGGTTAAACATAGCGTTACCATGTGACTCAGCAATTCTCCTGTGTGTACACCCAAGAGAAATAAAAATATAGGTCCATATAAAAACAGATGTTCAGGGCTTCCCTGGTGGCTCAGTGGTCGAGAGTCCGCCTGCCGATGCAGGGGACACGGGCTCGTGCCCCGGTCCGGGAAGATCCCACATGCCGCGGAGCAGATGGGCCCGTGAGCCATGGCCGCTAAGCCTGCGCGTCCGGAGCCTGTGCTCCGCAACACGAGAGGCCACAACAGTGAGAGGCCCGCGTATTGCAAAATAAATAAATAAATAAATAAAGATGAATGGTGTGCTGGTACCTGCTACAACATGAATGAATCTTGGAAACATACAAAGTGAAAAACGCTTGACACATAAGACCAGGTATTGTCTGATTCCATTTACATGAATGTCCAGAACAGGCAAATCTATAGACATAAGGTATATCAGTGGTTGCCTAGGTCTGAGGGGAAAGGGACTGGGGAGGAATGAGGAGTGGCTGCTAATGGGTCTGGGGTTTCCTTTTAAGGTGATGAATGTTCTAGAATTGATTATGGTGTTGGTTACACAACCCTCTGAATATACTAAAAGTCATTGAATTGTACACTTTAAAAGTGTGGATTGTATGGTATGTGATTTATATCCCAATAAAGCTGCTAAAAAAAAAAAGTGAGCCAATTGAAAACATACTGGTTGTTCCCCACCAAATGATGTATTTTCCAGCTACACGAACATCATATATATTACAGATATTTAAAAAATTGGAAGCAGATCCTATATACAGGTTATCCTACTTTCCCTCCTAAATATGTATTAGACACCTACTTTGATCCAAGTACCATGGTGGATGCTGTGGAAATAAAAAGAAGGGTAAGGCGTATCCCTTCCTTTGAGAAGCTTACAATATGATTGTTTCCATCCGCTTGACTTCTAGCTGCTGTGGTCTGCAGGTGGTATCAATTATTCTTTTCACCTGTCCAAATTAACATTACAAACTTTACTGAGTTGAGAGCAGCAGTTGAAATAATCAAGAGGTTAGAAGAATTCTGTAAGAAGTCATACTAAAAAGATTTAAACTTTTCAGTCAGTAAAGACAGATGTGGAGAGGGCTAAGTTGCCTTGAACTGAAATGTATGCTCCAAGTCTAAGAATTCTCAACTTTGCAGCCTTTGAAGAATCCCTGTTGCAACCTACATTTATTAAGTCAGACCCTGGGGGTGAGATACAGGCATAGGTAGGTCTTTAAAACGCCCCACTGGATTCTAATATGCATTTTGGAAACTATGGGCTTAGATGTTTGAACCAAGTGGTTTGTTGTGAATAAGGAAATGTGTTACAATATAAAGGGGAGGGGCAGTTAACTTGGGGAATGCATTACCCATAAAAGAGTATGTCTGGAAGGTTAGGCCGTACTCAGTGTGACTTGCCTGGGTGACATGGTGATGTAAATAGGTAATGTGGCTCCCAATAGCACGTTTGTGACAAACAACAGTCATAAGGACATAGGTGTTTACAAAGCAAGAACTAGAACCGTAGGTTAGAATCCATAAGAGGCAATCATCAGTCCATTAAACTGGAAAGGCTAAGCCAAAAAAAATGTGTTGAAGGATGTTCAAGGAGAATTGAAGAGGAGGAAGTGAGAGAAGCAGGAACTTCAGGAGTTAACTCCTTGAATGCTGAGTGATGACTCTATGTGTGCCCCAAGGTAATTTGGCTGGGTCAAAGGTGAAAGTGTTATATGACTGAGTTAGGTTTATGAGGACTTGTAGGCTATAATTAAGGACAATTAGAGATATTTGGGACCTAGCAATACCTTTTGGGCTTAGATCATGAAGGGCAGCAACACTATTCCTTGAAACAGTCATGAGTCTCCACTCTTAAAAACAAAATATTGGGCTGAATGGGATTGCCCTCTGGTCTGGCTCAGTCATTCCAACGTTCTAATGTCTTCCTTTTAATTTTCCATTTTTTAAGAAAAGGATTGATTGTTAAGATGAGAAGGGGAGGGGCTTCCCTGGTGGCGCAGTGGTTGAGAGTCCGCCTGCCGATGCAGGGGACACGGGTTCGTGCCCCGGTCCGGGAAGATCCCACATGCCGCGGAGCGGCTGGGCCCGTGAGCCATGGCCACTGAGCCTGAGCGTCCCGAGCCTGTGCTCTGCAACGGGAGAGGCCACAACAGTGAGAGGCCCGCGTACCGCAAAAAGAAAAAAAATGAGAAGGGGAAGAGAATTATGACTGGTATTTTCGTCCACCATACGATAGAAGCAGGGGCACATGTTTCTGTGTTTGCTCAAGGCCCTATGCTGAACAGGATGCACTGTAGACATCATGGCTTTTTGCAAAGCATTATTCCTTTAGTAGCAGTGGAACTGAACACAGAATGTCAACCTCCATATTATTGTGGTCTTGGCATTGGAGTTAAGAGTCTTGGCACTAGGAGCTATTTCCTGGTGCAGGAACCTAGAGGAACCACTTTCCTGTTATGTTTCAACTATCCAATTCATCTATCTTCTCTTCCAAAGGATCCATAGAAGCAGGCTAACTCGGTTGTGGCGAAACCCCACCCAGGCCTTTTGGACGGATAGGCAGAATGTCCCCTGGCAGATAGGCTGTCTGCAAAGCAGGAACAGAGCATGCATGGGGAGGGTCCAAGAGAGGGTCTAATCACAACATTATGGAAGACTCTGGCAGCTGGAGACCCCCAAGGGCATTTGGTTTAGAATCAAGTCAGAATTTACTCAGCATCTCTGAAATAACTCTAAACTGAATATCTGAAGCTGTCTTACAGGGGAGCCATTTGATAGTTCGTCTCTTTCTTTGGTTGCGTTTTAAAGTACATTTTAACCCAAGTTCCAATTCCTCGTAGGATTGAGCCCTTGTACTTTGAAAAAATGAGGGTATTTGAGATTTTAAAACCCATGTGCTGGGAAAGATAAGGAGTCCCAGAATTTTAGTTCTGCTAACACGGTCATAAGAGAAGATTGTAGCTTTTGCAAAAGCAAATGGGTTTTTGGTTGGTTTGATTTTGATAGAATGGATCGATTATTGATATTAAAGTTGGAGAAGGGCGAGATTTTGATATGAGACGCTGGACTTGTTTTATTTGTTCTAATATCTCTTCATTTGGCTACTGGTCTAATCTTTGAGCTGGAAAAACAACGTTGTTGTTAAGGGTTGGAATTGTCTCAATTTTGTTCTTAATTTTATATATGTGGACGCTGTTTGATTAAAGCACTTGCACATTCAGTTTATTTTCTTAAAGTTTGTTATAGACATAACCAAAGTTCTGCAGATTTGTAAATAAATTATATCTAACTGTACATAACCTGGGTTACATTCCTGGGTGAATCATATCAACATTGGCAGAACGTTTAAATAAACATTCTAGAGAAGGTTAAACAGAGGTTAAACAGTTTATTCTCCCCTTCATACCAAGTTCCTTAGACGTTTGAATTCATCCTTAAAGCTTCTATTTGACTCAACAATTTCAAGAACAAAAAATTTCAAGATCAATCTAAGTAAAAACTATTAATATTCTTTGATAAGAAAGCATGTTAATCTTTCACTAATCACTCAATTGAAACAGATCCTTAAAAAAAGAAAAAAATCACTGCTCCCCCCAATGTTACAATATAAAATATGTTTGCTAAAGAGATTTTCTCACTATAACATCAACAGGAGTTTCAACTTTTAATAAAATTTATGGGTGGAGTGGGCATTGAGGTAAAATAAATGAGTTAGAACGTTGGAATTCCTTTGTGTTTCTAGTGAGGCCCAGCATCCCTAACTTCTTTCTATAGTAGACTTTATCCCTTTGAACACAGGAGTTGACACATGACCTCTTGGCCCCAGTGCTTTGTCCAAAATAGACATGTGATCCAATCTGGACCAATTTTAGTCCTTCCTTGAAATTGGAAATAAATAATTCTTTTTCCTCTCAGAGCAGGGAACTTTTGGGATGTAAGTCCATCACAATGGGCCACCATATTCCTCTTTGCATGGAGAATGAGCTTTTGGAGTGTGAGAGAATGAGAGCAACAGGTAAATAAAAGGGAAGAGAAACAGAGATGGGTATAGTTATAGGAGAATTGTGAAAAATGGAAGACACTAGAGTTACTGAAGTCTAAATTGCTGTTAGGTAGGAGTGTTAGGAATGCCAGGAAACTGTTATGTTTATTATTTGGATGCTACTGAAGATGCTCGTCCACTAAATCACTCAGTGTACTCTTTGTAAGGGAATATATTTCCCACTCCTCCTGTTACCTTGTGGAGAGAGATCCCTACTGTCACACTTGGCCTCTCTTGCCACTTCTTACCCCATGGCAAGAGGGGTGCCTGGTTTAACTGGTAGTGTGAAAGAAGAAACTGGGTATGGTCAGCTAAACTCTTCCCTCTTTCTTCTCTTTAGGGATTTGCCTGCCATTGAAGAGCCTATGTTCTGGTCTGGTTCAATGATGTGCATGTTGAAGTATTGGGGAGAAAAAATAAGATGGATTCATGGATAGATAGGACAGGTGGGTGCCTAATTACAGAACAAAGCAAGAATAGTAAAACATTAATGTAGCATTTAGGTAGAGAGTGTATGGGTGTTAACTGTAAAATTCTTTCAATTCTGTTGTATGTTTGAAAATTTTCAAAACAAAATTTTGGAAAAAAACCCAGTGTGCATTATGATGTTATAGCTTGACACAGGCATTTGATATAAATTGAGAAGTAGATAGAGACTATATTCCTTAAAAAGAGCCTGTTTTGCATCAGATATTGTTTTGCAGATCACATTGGCATTACAACCACGTGTAAGTCTAGCTGTACAGCTTCAAAAAGTGACCAGGAAAGGAGAGGGAATGAAAAGGACACTGAAGCTGTGTGGCTGACAGGGTCTTGCTGCTCCAGCTGTGTGTCAGGCCTGTGCCTCTGAGGTGGGAGAGCCAAGTTCAGGACACTGGTCCACCAGAGACCTCCCAGCTCCACGTAATACCTACCAGCGAAAACTCTCCCAGAGATCTCCATCTCAATGCTAAGACACAGATCCACTCAATGACCAGCAAGCTACAGTGCTAGACACCCTATGCCAAACAACTAGCAAGACAGGAACACACCCCCACCCATTAGCAGAGAGGCTGCCTAAAATCATAATAAGGTCACAGACACCCTAAAACACACCACCAGACATGGTCCTGCCCACCAGAAAGACAAGATCCAGCCTCATCCACCAGAAGACAGGCAATCGTCCCCTCACCAGGAAGCCTACACACCCCACTGAATCAACCTTAGCCACTGGGGGCAGACACCGAAACAACGGGAACTACGAACCTGCAGTCTTCGAAAGGAGACCCCAAACACGGTAAGTTAAGCAAAATGAGAAGACAGAGAAACACACAGCAGATGAAGGAGCAAGGTAAAAACCCACCAGACCAAGCAAATGAAAAGGAAATAGGCAGTCTATGTGAAGAAGAATTCAGAGTAATGATAGTAAAGATGATCCAAAATCTTGGAAATAGAGTGGAGAAAATACAAGAAACATTTTAACAAGGACCTAGAAAAACTAAAGAGCAAACAAACAATGATGAACAACACAATAGATGAAATTAAAAATTCTCTAGAAGGAATCAATAGCAGAATAACTGAGGCAGAAGAATGGATAAGTGATCTGGAAGATAAAATAGTGGAAATGACAACTGCAGAGCAAAATAAAGAAAAAAGAATGAAAAGAATTGAGGACAGTCTTAGAGACCTCTGGGACAAGATTAAACGCAGCAACATTTGAATTATAGGGGTCCCAGAAGAGGAAGAGGAAAAGAAAGGGACTGAGAAAATATTTGAAGAGATTATAGTTGAACACTTCCTTAATATGGGAAAGGAAATAGTCAATCAAGTCCAGGAAGCACAGAGAGTCCCATACAGCATAAATCCAAGGAGAAACACTCCAAGACACATACTAATCAAACTATCAAAAATTAAATACAAAGAAAAATATTAAAAGCAGCAAGGGGAAAAACAACAAATAACATACAAGGGAATCCCCATAAGGTTAACAGCTGATCTTTCAGCAGAAACTCTGCAAGCCAGAGGGAGTGGCAGGACATATTTAAAGTGATGAAAGGGAGATTTCATCAACAACCAAAATTGTTTGTTTGTTTCAACAACCAAGATTACTCTACCCAGCAAGGATCTCATTCAGATTCAATGGAGAAATTAAAACCTTTACAGACAAGCAAAAGCTAAGAGAATTCAGCACCACCAAACCAGCTTTACAACAAATGCTAAGGTAACTTCTCTAGGCAGGAAACACAAGAGAAGGAAAAGACCTACAATAACAAACCCAAAACAATTAAGAAAATGGTAATAGGAACATACATATCCATAACTACCTTAAATGTAAATGGACTAAGTGCTCCGACAAAAAGACATAGACTGGCTGAATGGATAAGAAACAAGACCCATATATATGCAGTCTACAAGAGATCCACTTCAGACCTAGGGACACATTCAGACTGAAAGTGAGGGGATGGAAAAAGATATTCCATGCAAATGGAAATCAAAAGAAAGTTGGAGTAGCAATTCTCATATCAGACAAAATAGACTTTAAAATAAAGACTATTACAAGAGACAAAGAAGGACACTACATAATGATCAAGGGATCAATCCAAGAAGAAGATATAACAATTGTAAATATTTATGCACCCAACATAGGAGCACCTCAATACATAAGGCAAATGTTAACAGCCATAAAAGGAGAAGTCGACAGTAACACAATCATAGTAGGGGACTTTAACACCCCACTTTTACCAACGGACAGATCATCCAAAATGAAAATAAATAAGGAAACACAAGCTTTAAATGATACATTAAACAGGATGGACTTAATTAATATTTATAGGACATTCCATCCAAAAACAACAGAATACAATTTCTTCTCAAGTGTTCATGGAACATTCTCCAGGATAGATCCTATCTTGGGTCACAAATCAAGCCTTGGTAAATTTAAGAAAATTGAAATCGTATAAAGTATCTTTACTATGAGACTGTGAGACTATGCTATGAGACTAGATATCAATTACAGGAAAAAATCTGTAAAAAATACAAATACACGGAGGCTAAACAATACACTACTTAATAACCAAGCGATCGCTGAAGAAATCAAAGAGGAAATCAAAATATACCTTGAAACAAACGACAATGAAAACACGACGACCCAAACCTATGGGATGCAGCAAAAGCAGTTCTAAGAGGGAAGTTTATGGCAATACAGTCCTACCTCAAGAAACAAGAAACATCTGAAATAAACAGCCTAACCTTACACCTAAAGCAATTAGAAGAACAAAAAAACCCCAAGTTAGCAGAAGGAAAGAAATCATAAAGATCAGATCAGAAAGAAATGAAGGAAATAGCAGCAAAGATCAATAAAACTAAAAGCTGGTTATTTGAGAAGATAAACAAAACTGATAAACCATTAGCCAGACTCATCAAGAAAAAAAAGGGAGAAGACTCAAATCAATAGAATTAGAAATGAAATATGAGAAGTAACAACTGACACTGCAGAAATACAAAGGATCACGAGAGATTACTACAAGCCACTATATGCCAATAAAATGGACAACCTGGAAGAAATGGACAAATTCTTAGAAAAGCATAACCTTCCAAGACTGAAACAGGAAGAAATAGAAGATATAAACAGACCAATCACAAACACTGAAATTGAGACTGTGATTAAAAATCTTCCAACAAGCAAAAGCCCAGGACCAGATGGCTTCACAGGCGAATTCTATCACACATTGAGAGAAGAGTGAACATCTATCCTTCTCAAACTCTTCCAAAATATAGCGGAGAGAGGAACACTCCCAAATTCATTCTCAATGTCTTTCTCAATGGTGAAAAACTGAAACCATTTCCTCTAAGATCAGGAACAAGAAAAGGTTGTCCACTCTCACCACTATTATTCAACATAGTTTTGGAAGTCCTAGCCATGGCAATCAGAGAAGAAAAAGAAATAAAAGGAATCCAAATCTGAAAAGAAGTATATCTATTAGTGTTTGCAGATGACATGACACTATACATAGAGAATCCTAAAGATGCTACCAGAAAACTACTAGAGTTAATCAATGAATCTGGTAAAGTAGCAGCATGCAAAATTAATGCACAGAAATCTCTTGCATTCCTATACACTAATGATGAAAAATCTGAAAGAGAAATTAAGAAAACACTCCCATTTACCACTGCAACTAAAAGAATAAAACACCTAGGAATAAACCTACCTAAGGAGACAAAAGACCTGTATGCAGAAAACTATAAGACACTGATGAAAGAAATTAAAGATGTTACAAACAGATTGAGAGATATACCATGTTCTTGGATTGGAAGAATCAACATTGTGAAAATGACTATACTACCCAAAGCAATCTACAGATTCAATGAAATCCCTATCAAACTACCACTGGCATTTTTCACAGAACTAGAACAAAAAATTTCACAATTTGTATGGAAACACAAAAGACCGCGAATAGCCAAAGCAATCTTGAGAAAGAAAAACAGAGCTGGAGGAATCAGGCTACCAGACTTCAGACTATACTACAAAGCT
The DNA here is from genome assembly GCF_963455315.2 of Globicephala melas. NCBI lineage: Eukaryota > Metazoa > Chordata > Mammalia > Artiodactyla > Delphinidae > Globicephala > Globicephala melas. The sequence goes on from NC_083318.1 coordinate 65,327,334, forward strand.
ACAGTAATCAAGACAGTATGGTACTGGCACAAAAACAGAAATATAGATCAATGGAACAGGATAGAAAGCCCAGAGATAAACCCACGCACAAATGGTCCCCTTATCTTTGATAAAGGAGGCAAGAGTATACAACGGAGAAAATACAGCCCCTTCAATAAGTGGTGCTGGGAAAACTGGACAGCTACATGTAAAAGAATGAAATTAGAACACTCCCTAACACCATACACAAAAATAAACTCAAATGGATTAAAGACCTAAATGTAAGGTCAGACACTATAAAGCTCTTAGAGGAAAACATAGGCAGAACACTCTATGACATAAATCACAGCAAGATCCTTTTTGACCCACCTCCTAGAGAAATGGAAGTAAAAACAAAAATAAACAAATGGGACCTAATGAAACTTCAAAGCTTTTGCACAGCAAAGGAAACCATAAACAAGACGAAAAGACAACCCTCAGAATGGGAGAAAATATTTGCAAATGAAGCAACTGACAAAGAATTAATCTCAAAAATTATAAGCAGCTCACGCAGCTCAATAACAAAAAAAACAAACAACCCAATCCAAAACTGGGCAGAAGACCTAAATAGGCATTTCTTCGAAGAAGATATACAGATTGCCAACAAAAGCATGAAAGACTGCTCAGTATCACTAATCATTAGAGAAGTGCAAATGAAAACTACAGTGAGGGGCTTCCCTGGTGGCGCAGTGGTTGAGAGTCCACCTGCCATGCAGGGGACAAGCGTTCGTGCCCCAGTCCGGGAAGATCCCACATGCTGCGGAGCAACTGGGCCCATGGGCCATGGCCGCTGAGCCTGTGCTCCACAACGGGAGAGGCCACAACAGTGAGAGCCCCGCGTACCGCAAAAAAACAAACAAACAAACAAAAAAAACTACAGTGAGGTATCACCTCACACAGGTCAGAGTGGCCATCATCAAAAAATCTACAAACATTAAATGCTGGAGAGGGTGTGGAGAAAAGGGAACCCTCTTGCGCTGTTGGTGGGAATGTAAATTGTTACAGCCACTATGGAGAACAGTATAGAGGTTCCTTAAAAGACTTAAAATAGAACTACCATATGACCCAGCAATCCCACTACTGGGCATATACCCTGAGAAAACCATAATTCAAAAAGAGTCATGTATCACAGTGTTCACTGTAGCTCTATTTACAATAGCCAGGACATGGAAGCAACCTAAGTGTCCAATGACAGATGAATGGATAAAGAAGATGTGGCACATATGTACAATGGAATATTACTCAGCCATAAAAAGAAACGAAATTGAGTTATTTGTAGTGAGGTGGATGGACCTAGAGTCTGCCATACAGAGTGAAGTAAGTCAGAAAGAGAAAAACAAATACTGTATGCTAACACATATATATGGAATCTAAAAAAAAAAATGGTTCTGAAGAACCTAGGGGCAGGACAGGAATAAAGATGCAGACGTAGAGAATGGAGTTGAGGACACAGGGAGGGGGAAGGGTAAGCTGGGACAAAGTGAGAGTGGCATGGACACATATACACTACCAAATGTAAAATAGCTAGTGGGAAGCAGCTGCATAGCACAGGGAGATCAGCTCCGTGCTTTGTGACCACCTAGAACGGTGGGATAGGGAGGGTGGGAGGCAAGACGGAATAGATATGGGGATATATGTATATGTATAGCTGCTTCACTTTGTCATAAAGCAGAAACTAACACACCATTGTAAAGCAATTATACTCCAATAAAGATGTAAAAAAAAAAAAAAAGTGGCCAAACAGGTCATACTAGTGATTGTCCAGGGGCAGCAATTCTTCCTCCCTTGTGAAAGCTGTAGCTTTACCTCCTGGCAGGAATTTTGAAATGCTACTCTCCTTACCAGAAGGCAAAGTAATGGAAACTGGATCTTTGAGTATCGGATGGGAGGCAGAGGGTGGGGTGGGGGAAAGATTTTGTAACCTTAACTGAGATAATGCTCATAAAATGCTTAACACAATGCCTGAATAAATTCTCAATAAATTTTAGCTGTAATTATAGTTAGCTCCTTATCTAAAAAGAAAATCATCTATAGGTGTAACATTGTAGTGGGTTGAATTGTGTCCCCCCAAAAGATATGTCTAAATCCTACCCCCCGGTACCTGTGGATGTGACCTTATCTGGAAATAGGTTCTTTGCAGATGCAATTAAGTCTTGGTGAGAGCATGCTGGATTCAGGGTGGGTCTGAGAGAGAGAGAGAGAGAGAGAGAGAAAAGAAGGGCATGTGAAGATGGAGGCAGAGACTGGAGTTATGCTGCCACCAGCCAAGGAATGCCAGTAACCCCTTAAAAGGAAGAGGCAAGGAAGGGTTCTCCCCTAGAACATCAGAGAGAGAGTGGCCCTCCTGACACCTTGATTTTGGACGTTCTGACCTCCAGAATTGTGAAATAATAAATTTCTGTTGTTTTAAGGTCCCACATTTGTGGTAATTTGCTTCAGCAGCCCTAGGAAACCAATGCAAATGTTACACCAGGAAAAAGGATGTGACAAGGTACTGTGTGATTTGTTACAACTGAACAGTATAGATCGGACAGGGTATCTGGGGGAGAGATATTAGAATCTCCTGGAGGAGGTATCAAGAGCTTCCTTTCCAGGGAGGGGAGTACCAGGAAGGGAGCAAGTTCTCCTTGAAAAATCACTACCTGTTGTTGGGAGTCCTATTGGGCTGGCTCTGAATAGAAGTAGGAGAACCAGCAGTATAAATAATAATTGTGGTATATCGGATGGAGAGCAGATAATTATCACCTTAAAGACTCTCTATTTTGTTGCCTTGGTAATGTAGGCAAGGGAAAATAAATGATCTGTATTTAACCATTTACATGAGAATAAAAATGTTAAGATATTGGCTCTAGTATTAATTCGCAAGGTCTCTCGGTGCCTGCTGAGAGAAATGGCTCAGTGATTTTTACAGTTATGTTGTTTACTGGGATGTTGAAAAAAAAATGCCTTGGGCTCTTGATCTGATCCCTGAGCACTTCTCCATTTCCCACCCTTATCATTCATCCATGGTCATCGTAGGTTTTAGCCTTCCTCAACTACTTTCTTTTTTAAAATAGCGTTAAGAAAATAGTAACACAAGTAATTCATATCCATTGATAACAATTAGAAGATACAGAGAAGTCCAATGGAAACAAAATTTAAATGATTCATCATCATGTCAGTCAAAGACTATCACTGTTAATACATTGGTGCATATCCTCACCGATTTTTTTCTGCAAGTATAAGTAGTTAAAAGAATTTGATCATAATATACACACCATTTGGACACTTGCTTTTCTCCACTTTAACTATATATTACAAGCATTGGATATGTTAGTAAGCAGAGAGCTACCTCAATTATTTTAATGGCTATGTGCTGTCCCATTTTAATAATTTATTATAATTTACTTAATAAACCCCACTTTCGTTGGATATGTCACTGTAATTATTCACTATTGCAAGTAACACTACACTGAATGTTCTTTATCTATTGAGTGCACGTCCAGCGATTTCCTTAGAATGGATACATGGTGCCACGTGCTCTCAAGAGTATTTATATTGGTTTACTCTCCCACCAACAGTATTTGTGACTGCCTGTCTCCCTGCAATCTCACAAACGTAATTATCAACCTATTTAGTGTTTGTCGATCTGTTAGGCAAAACAAATGTAATCTTATTATAATCTGTATTTCCGCAATTATTAGTGATTCCTAAAAGATGCTATGACACTTGGTCCTCAGCTCAGGTGTGCAAAAGGCACTGTCTATTTTTCTGTATTCAGTCTGTTTTCTCAGTCTTTGGGTCCTCATTCCACTGGGGAGATGGGAACTTAATCTCAGTCCCACACACTTTCCCCTGGGATCACAGCCAAATTCCAGGGGACTAAGTGTGAGGCATTGGGCATGAGTCCTGGCGTGCATTTTGGGGGGAATCCAACTGACTGGTGATGCTACTTTCCCACTCTAGTACATATTGGAATGAGATGGCCATCTATTCACTTGGTCTTTGATCATCGGTCCCTGTGGGATTAGGGACAAAAACATGTCAAGGTGTCCCTTATTCCTTTCCAGGAGGAGCTTTCAGTTCTGACAGCCCACTTCACCATTTCTGAGGCCCCCTCTGGGGCACAGGCATCGTTGTGCTGCCCTGTGACAGGCTGGCACGGGAGAAGGATCGTGAGGCTGTCAGAGGCTCCACCTGTCTAGTCATACCACCATTTCCTTGAGGCCATCGGTATGAAACACCAAGCTGTTGAGATGCAGGGAAGGAAGGGCAAAGGGAGAAAGTAAATACCAATTTAAAAACATCTGCGGATATTTCAGAGTATTGTCCCACCATGTTATTGGCCAATTGTACTTGTCCTTTTGTGAAATGCCTCTTCTTGTTCTTTGCTCACATCAACTACTTTCCCCAAGCACCATACTGTCTTCCAAATGTACTTTCTTCCATACTGTACTTCCAGTCTTCTGTACTGTACTTCTGTACTGTACTTCCATACTGTACTTCCAAATGTCTTTGTGCATACTTTTTCTTCTGGTTAACCCATGCTTCAATTCTATGCATTAGCATAGATTCTTCTATTTCCCTCTAAGATAACATGTCATTGCATATTTATTTGTTTGTGGGCAGTGTAGGTAATAAAATCTGCTAAAACAATGCTTCTTCTCACTGAAATTCTATATTCCTTGAAGGAAAGGACTGTGTCACAGACTTTTTTTGTCATTCTGAACATATTCTAAAGCAGATTTAGAAATACAGAAATAGTTTAAACTCTTGGTGAAAACATTTTACCTAAAATGAGGATAAACAAGTTGTAGTGGTTTACGTGCAGGCTCCAGAATCAGAAAGAACTGAGTGAAGCTGGAATTTGTTATCTACTAGCAAGTTACTGATCCTCCTACACCTCAGTTCTCTCATCTGTAAAACGAAGAGGGTTACAGTGATTTGATATGGTATTGCTATAAAGCACAGTGATGCCACTTCGTAAGCAAACAACAAATACAGATGATTATTACTAATAACCATTCATAGGTAGAGAACAGAGTGGCTGATATGCTTACCGTCGTCTTCTTTGCTGATACTTGATGGGCAGCATTGCAAATTATTTAAATCAAGTAATGTACGCTAGAGAATTCACGCTAGAGAAGCAAACAAAAGGGATTAATATCACTGATCGATTAGTGAAAAGGATTGATTATTTGCTACCCTATGTGTTAGGCTGGTTAAAAATACTGTATTCTGTGAGCTAGTGCGTGCTTGGGTTTTTGAGTTTATGTATTAGTCTTTAGGAAGTGAGCACTACATGAATCTAAGGCAGGAATTGTGAATGCAAGTGTCGTAGAGGCTGGGCAGCTACTACTAATGAAAGAAGCGGGCCAGTGTGAAAGAGTAAGGAGTGCCAGGGACTGTGACAAATGGGAGACCCGCGTCTCTTCCAGGGGTAGCCGCTCCTGAGCTCTGGCTTCAACAATGACGAATGCGGAGCTGGCCACATCTTCCAAGTTGGTTTTTTTTTTTTTTTTTTTTTGCGGTACGCGAGCCTCTCACTGCTGTGGCCTCGCCCGTTGCGGAGCACAGGCTCCAGACACGCAGGCTCAGCGGCCATGGCTCACGGGCCTAGCCACTCCGCGGCATGTGGGATCCTCCTAGACCGGGGCACGAACCCGTGTCCCCTGCATCGGCAGGCGGACTCTCAACCACCGTGCCACCAGGGAAGCCCCCAAGTTGTTTTTTAGAGAGAAGTTGGAAATCCAGAGGGCTTTTTTCTTTCTCTCATGAAGTTTTCTAATTTCTAGAAGTTGGCCACTAATTCAAGCATTGTTTTAAAACACTGTGTGTGCCAAAAAACCGTGTCTGCAGGCCAGAGCTGATTCACAGGTCACCAGCTTGTGACCTTTGATTTGAGATATCATTAACATTTTCAAGAAGCACATAGAAATGTGGCAATTTTAGAGTTTAAAGGGATGATAAAACATTACACAAACTTTGTCCAATGTAGTGTAGTGTGAACTCTTTTTAATATCCCATCTAGTCAATTGGTATTAAATATGGGTTAATTTTTTTAAAAACCTCACACAGTATATTTTAACTCCTTTCATCCTTCAGCTAATTCTGCACTGAGGTTCAGCTGGATCTGTTTTCAATCTTGACCTCCTGTTGGGACAGCCCAGGGAGTTCCTAAGTAAACTTCATTCTCCTAACAGGCCTCTGCACGATATTAGCTAAAGAAAGCCCTGTAGCTCAACAGGCAGATGGCGGTAAGAAATTAACTTGAACTTCAGCAAGGCTGAGGTTTCCATAGGAACAGAGGAAGCAGCCATACTGCCTGGCATTGGAACTGAATAGGAAACAGGCTCCCCATCAGGATAGTTTTAGAAAGGACTGTACTATTCTACCATTTTCCACAGAGATGTTTACTAGTCTCTCCTAAAGTGCTTTAACTTTAGTTAATAACAGGAAAATAAATGATACGATACTCAGGTACATGCTTAAATATGTTAAAGTATCTGTAAGTATCAAATACGAGAAAGACAGTGCAAGTATCTAATTGCTGAAACCTGAAAATCATGAATAAGCTTTAGCGGTCTCCAGCACAAAAACTATATTCTTTACTAAGTGAGACAATGACAAGCAGAAATCATTGTTTCAATCTTCATTTCCTGTAGAGAACAGACATTCAAAGAAATGTGATTTTTTTCTGTCAATGTAGTTTTCTTCTAGGAGTAAAAGATATCATTAATATATATTTTGCCTGAACTTCCAGACACTCAATTAACATGTGAGGAATAACATGTGAGCGACTCTGGAGAGCACTATGCATTTTGGAATTAATGATTGAAGAGAGTTCATCTCGCTTGTGTCTGTCTCACATCCAGAGGTGGATTAACAGGGAAGTTAAGGAAGTTTAAGCTTTGTGTCCCCTCCCTCACTTTGGCCTTTTCCAAGACCCTGGGGTGAGCCTTCAGAATGTTCACATGGCCATATATTTTTGTAAAATTTTTGTAACATTTGTAAAAGAGATTTTAACTGCAGTGGTTAAGACTGCTGTCCCTTTCCACGCAGACTTCCCCTCTATCCGATTCCCCTCCTGTTGGGTGGTGAGGAAATGACTGCAGGTATTTTGGGGGGTCTGGGTAAGGAGCAGTTGAGTTGGGGATACATTAAGTATGGATTTAGTGGGATATATTTGTGTGGCTGGCAGTAGTTCTGGCATAGGAGCAAGTTGTAGTAATATTCCTACTGCCCACTATGCGCATTCACTCAGCACCATGACACAAAGGTGCTGGGTCAGAGACGGGATTGAGGGATGACCATGTCCTGTGGTACCTGGCACCCTGGGATGTGGGTGTGGCGGAGAAACAAGATGGAAGTGGAGCGAGGAGCTAGTGTGTGGAAAATTCTTTCCATCATCAGACTTGTAAAACCAAAGATGGAGGATTTGGTTCTCAATGAATTCTAGTCAAATTGGAAGTTCTAGCCAATCAGAAGTAGTCTTGCTAATGCAGTGTATATAATTATAAACACAGTGTACATTTTTAACAAAAATTGTGTCATACAGTATTTATCAGAATTCCTATGATTAAATTTCCGGCTGAATTAACACGAAATACTGATGGCAAAGGAAACATAAAACTCAATACATAACTACCACAGGGACGTTAATAGCAAAATGGTTAATGAGAACTGTTGATTGGAAGAGCATTTAAGATGGGTCACTATTACAGTAACTGAGAATTACAGGAAACTTGAAAGGCCTGGAATCTTATAACTCATATAAAAAAAACTTGATAGAAGTTTTCCTAGATTTGGTAACAATCTTAAAAATTTATATCATGTTTCAACATTGAACTGTACAGTTAGTTGCAAGAGGCTTTCTGAACCATCAACAAAAATCCAGATTTTAATATTGCCATGTTCCAGTAACTTAACATTGTTAGTGATAAAAAAAATCCTCTCTCACAAAGTCTTCTGTTGGTCTAAGTTCAAAGCAATGGCTACCTTTACTATTGAGATTTTATAACACAATGGTTGTGTAAAGTTTAAATTAGTCCATTTTTAATTACTCATCCTTTAATGAGCATTATATTCCACATGGGAGTTATGTTTGATAAACTCCCAGTTATACAGTTAACCTCAAGACACACATTGATGCAGCCACACATGTCTTTTTGAGAGTAGGTTCATCATAATGGTTCAGAATAATTTCAGTTTGCTTCAAACACAGATGTGTCTTTAACCTCTGTGGTAATACATACCCTGCATGTAACTTCTGAATAAGCAGTGACAGATAGCCCAGTGATTGTAAAACTGAAGAAACAACTTGAACTACTTCAATGCTAATATTAGTGCAAATCACTCTCTCAACTTTGCAGGGTTTACTTATTGGAAGCAATGTTTCATGTGTTTTTTCCACATGCTAAAGAATATAGTAATGTTACTAAAAATATTAATCCATTACTTTTTCCTTTTTGTACTGTAATGTATATTGTGGTTTTAAATTTTTTTCACGAGTATATTAAGTCTAATAAAAGAAAATGTCAGTGAGAAAACAAAAATACCAAATGTCAATTTACCATGATAAAGACAAGACTGAATATTCTGTCTCTTCTCTGTATAGAAAAATGATTATACAAGATGTAATATGAAGAGGTAATCAAAGAGGATGCACCCTCCCCCCCAAAAACATTATAGAGATGTGTCAGGCAATTAACAAAAATAATTTTATTATTTTTCTGGATTTTGTAATGGTTGTGGTATTTGAAAGCTTCTTAAAATTTGCATTTTGTTTTATTTCTTTTTTCATTCTAAAGAAATATTTTCTTTCAAACCTAATTTCATATTTGTAATTTGTAAAAGCCTCAGGCCCAGTAGAACCCAGATTTACTTTTGTTCTCATTCCTCCAGTAACAGCAAAGTCATTTTTAAGGCAAAATTTACAGAGAGTAAAATGCACAAATCATAATGTATAGCTCATTGACTTCTGTTTATATAACTGTATAACCACCCATGAAGATGCAAAACATTTTCATCACCCCAGAAGAAAATTTTAATTTCTAATATATTCATGTTTAAGATGTTAATATATCCACAAAACAAGAATATTTTGCTAAGAGAAAGCAACACTTGACACAAGCAAACTCTTAGTGATAAAATTATAGTTACTAAAATTAAAAATTCAGTAGGAAAACCAGAAAAAAGAAGCCACTCAGAACATCAAGCATAAAAACAATGAGATGGAAAATATGAGAGAAAAGATGAGACATAGAGGATCACCAAGAGGAACATCTCCAACAAACAGAAGTCCTAGAAGAAAGAAAATGGAAGGGAGGAAACTTTGATAGAGATGAAAAGTTTTAGACATTTAGAAGAATGATCTGACTCTTCAGATTTTAGAGTTACTCAGTACACAGAAAATCAATAGTTCAGAAATGCTAGTTCAGTATAATTTTTACTTGCATTTCTCTTATGAAATCTCCTTAAAATTTTGTGAAACAAATGCAATTGAAAAATTTAAAAAGAACATGTTAGAAGTGTATTTCACCTTCACTACATATTGGTTTGAACTATTTGTCCTAGATTACATTTATCCATCATCATTCATTCATACATTCAGCACTCACTTGGTACTAAGCCATGACAGTGCCAGTCTCAAAGAAAAGAACTGATTCCTACTATACATCTAACCATAGGACAGTATTATATGTGTAGAGCTGTAGAGATATAAAGAAGCTGCTATCTCAGTGTTTTCCATCATCATGAAATAATGTCTTTTTAAAATAAATATAATACTTTATCCTGGACTCATTATGCTTTTTGAATCTAATTGTTCACATACTTCATTAATTCTAGGAGATTCTAGCCATTATCTTTTGAAATATTGCCTCTCCTCATTTTCTCCATTCTGTCCTTCTATAATTCCTAGGAACTGTTTTATAGAATATTCATATTCTCTTAACCCCTTTTAAACATTTTTTTCCTATTTTCCTAGGCTTCATTCCATATAATTTCCAAAGGTCCATCTTCTAGTTCACAAATTCTCTTTTCACTGTGTCTAACCTGTAGTGTAACACGTCCTTTGAGTTTTACATTTATGACTACACCTTTCTAGTTGTTCTGGGGAGTCTAATTCGTTCTTTGTTGTGTCTCTTGAATTTTGTTTAGGTTGCATGGTTTTTGCATGCGTTTTGTACTTTTGGATTGTAAGCTTATTTTCAGCAGTTTGTCTGCGGGGAGGGTCCTGTGAGGCTTGGATGGAGGGCATGTCTTCAAAAGGGATTTTACATTTGCTTCTTCTAGGTACCTAAGAGGTTCTAGACCAAATTCTAAGTTAATTTCTAAGTTTGGGAGGCCACAGATCTTGTGTAAGTTGTCCATAAAGTGGATTAGGCCTTTGTTCACATATTCTCAGGGGAGGTTCACCCACCTCCCAACCAGAGATGAGGTCAAGAAAAAGAAGCTTCCTTATTGTCTCTTTCTGTGGTGGTGGTGGTAGTGGAATATTTTCTGGTCTATTTTTTCTCTGTGAGGGTATTGCACATACGTATGTGTTTGTGTGTGTGTGTTGCTGCTCAGTTTCATTTCTTCACGTGGCACAGGCCCAGGGCCTCGACTTCTAGGACTAAAACCCTAGCCCTATGTTTCTGAGTCTAGTGGCCACTGTTCACTAGGTCTCTCTACAGGGCAGTTGAGGGTCAGTTCATAAGCTCACTGCTCTAGTTTTATGTTTCTTCTCCATTTTGCCTTCCCGGGAATTTCTTTTGAGTTCGGCTATTCATGTAAAAAATTAAAAAAAAATATTTTGTGTGGCATTTATATGAGTTTTATAACAGGAAAGTTAGTCTGTCATAGTCTGGGAAATTAAAATTGTTATTCACGTTATTTTTAAATGGCTTTAAAATCAAACAATGATGAATTGGACTATTTTTCAAAACCCTTCCTAAAGATTCTCATACCTACTTTGTTATGTTGAGAATCACTACTTTATGGGAACACAGAAGAAGAGATGACTAGTTTTGACATGGTTGCTAGCGAAGTCATCAAAAAGGTGACATTTATGTCAGATCTTGGAGGATGAGAAGTTTAGTACATTTATTTACCACCAACCATAATCCTTCAAAGTATTACACACAATGAAATTTAGTCTTTGTCCAATTGATTTATTGCATTTTATATATTAATAGATATATATTTAAATATAAATAATATCATCAAAACTATTATTACCCCCTGATTTCTAAGTCCCAGGCAAGGAAACAGGTGCTTAATCAAGAAAATGGAGACTCAGAGAGGTTAAATAACATTTTCACTTATGTAACATGTGGCATCTATGAAATGCGCCCTTCAGGGAGCTGAACTGACCAAGGGCCACAGCAGTTGTGCTCTGAAATCCATTGCCATGTTTGCATTGAACAGCATTTCCCACTGGGCTGCCCCCAGCCAGTTACTAAATACGGCAGGGATACAGCAGGAATACTGAGGCAGGCTTGTTTCTAGGAGACCCAGGACTCTTCTGGTAGCTGACTTTGGTTCACGGACCTTCTGATGGCCTCGCTGAACCTTCCTTGGACTGAAAGGCAGCCTACAACAAGGTTTCTACCTGATCTTCCTTTTCCTCTCTTCGCTCAGGTCAGACTTGCATTGTGCTCTGATTGCTTTCCCAGCATTTTCTCTCACGGTCATTTCCCTAATAAAATCCTTGCACCTTTAATTCCATCTTGGTGTCTGTTTCTCAAAGACCCAGACTGTCACACTAAGTTTGACCTCAAAACCCATGCTTTTACAAAAATAACTAAATACGGATTAAGTATCTAAATGTAAGAATGACAACTATAAAACTTAGAAGAAAACACAGGCATAAATCTTCACGACCTTGGATTAGGCAACGCCTCCTTAGATATGACACTAAGAGCACAAACAACAAAAGAAAAAAACAGATTCATTAGACTTTGTCAAAATTAAAAACTTCTGTGTTTCAAAGGACAGGTTCAAGAAAGTGAAACATTAACCCACAGAATGGAGAAAATATTTGCAAATCATATATCTGATAAGTGACTCCTACCTAGAATATATAAAGAATTCATAACTCAATAGTAAAAAGAGAAACGACAATTTAAAAATGGACAAAAATCTGAATAGACATTTCTCCCAAGAAGACGTCCAAATGGCCATTATGTACATGAAGAGATGCTTAACATCATTAGTCATCAGAGAAATGCAAATTAAAACCACAAGGAGATACCACTTCACACCCTCTAGGACATCTGTAATCAAAAAGTTGGAAAGTGACAAGTGTTAGCAAGGAGGTGGAGAAATTGGAAACCCTTTACATTGCTGGTGGGAATGTAAGATGGTGTAGCTATCAGTACTTTGGAAAACGGTTGGTAGTTTATCAAAAAATTTAAACATAGAGTTATCAAATAACCCAGCAATTCTACTTCTTGGCATATGCCCAAGAGAAACCAAAACATATGGCCACACAGAAACTTGTACATGAACGTTTAGAGAAGCATTATTCATAATAACCAAAAAGTGGAAACAACCCAAGGCCCTATCAACTGATGAATGATATACAAAATATGGTATAGCCATACAGTGGCACGTTATTTGTCCATAAAAAGGAACGAAGTACTGATACATGCTGCAGCATGGATGAACCTTGAAAACATTCTGCCAAGTGAGAGAAGCCACACACAAAGGACCACACCTTGTATGATCTCATTTATATGAAATGTCCAGAATACTTAAATTTATAGAGACAGAAAGTAGATGAGTGGTTGCCAGGGCTTGGGGGCATGCGAGGTTAGGGGGATAACAGCTACAGGGTATGAGGTTTCCTTTTTGGAGGGATTAAAATGTTCCAAAATTAATGTGGTGATGGTTGCACAACTCTGAATAAACTAAAAAACACTGAACTATACAGTCTAAGCGGGTGGATTGTATGGTATGTGAATGATATCTTAAGAAGTCTGTTACCAAAAAATCCATGCTCTTCGAATACATTATATCCCTCATTTGGCATTTACCATATATTGTCTTACACTTTTTTTCCTAATCAAAATGTTGTTTCACACCTCCCAAATAGTGATGATGATCTCTGAACTGTAGGGTTTCTTCCGGATTCGTTTTCTTCATTATAGTTTTCAGATTTTTTCCAACAGGCATTACTTTTATAGATGAAAACTAGACTATACAGAAATGAAAATTCTGTGTGTCCCTTTGTGGATTCTTCTGATGCTAGTACAATCTCTTACACACAGTAGGTGCTTAACAATGATTTGTAAATATTATTGATAATGACGCTAGGTTTGAACGCTATTATGGATTTAAGTCTTTAGGTCTTCGGTAACATGTGAATTTGTTATTGGTAGCAGAGTTCAGGCAAAGCAGATGTCACCTTGTGATTGTAAACCTTAAAACACTTAAAAAGGGGCTTCCCTGGTGGCGCAGTGGTTGATAGTCCGCCTGCCGAGGCAGGGGACACGGGTTCGTGCCCCAGTCTGGGAGGATCCCACATGCCACGGAGCAGTTGGGCCTGTGAGCCATGGCCGCTGAGCCTGCGCGTCCGGAGCCTGTGCTCCACAAAGGGAGAGGCCACCAACAGTGAGAGGCCCACGTACCGCAAAAAAAAAAAAAAAAAAAAAAAACAAAAAAACTTAAAAAGTACTGAAAGAAAAAAATATGCTTTAGTACGAATGCCAATTTTGATAGCAGATACTTCAGACATATGGTGGATTTAACTTTTATACTCGTTTTCAAATGGATGCAGATATGTCATTTGGGTCAGCAGGCTTCCCCTACTCCTAGTCACTGCATGCAGTGAAATCGGCCCAAAGTGGCATCTCGTGTCCGTGTGCTGCATCATTTTGTGAATTATTTTACTTTACCATGTTTCTTCATGGAGACAAGGTCATCTTCTGACTATACTTTACGAACCCTTTTCCTCTGCTTGCCTTCTTCACTCTTCTTTATAACTTCTCCCTCTCGTCCCTTCTGGAAGGCAGGACGGAAGGGAAGCTCAGCTGGCTTGTACTGAGCAGTAATTAAATGCCAGGCCCAGTTTTGGTCCTTTCACATTCAGAGATCCTGTTTGTTCCTCACAGTGATTTGCTGAAATGTTGCCATTTCAACCTCATTTGAGATGAGGAAACTGAGGCACATACTGTAAGCGGCAGAGTCAGGACTGGGACTAGTAAGACAGCTTGGTGTGCGGTTAAGAGCAGATCTGGCGCCAGGCTGTCTGGGCTTGAATCAGGGTTTCACTGCTCACCAGCTGTGTGACACCCCTCTCAGTCCCCTGGTTTTCTCACAGGCATGGTAATAGTGTACCTTACAGGGTTGAAATAGGGAATGAGTTAGTCAATTATTTGTAATGCACTTAAAACAGTGCCTGGCACAATTCAAGTGCCATGTAAGTGTTTTAAAAGTAAATAAACTAAAGCCTGTCTGACTCCAAAGCCAGTAATAGTGGAATTTCAGGCCTGCTTTTTGTTCCATTCTCCCATTATAGCAGCAGAATTAGACAAAGGCTAAACTTGGACTCTGAACAGGAAAGAGACTTTGCTGCTGAGGCACCCATGGACTTCTTGCCCTGCCCACTGTGGTCTGGCACCCCCCATCTCGCCTGTCTCTCCCATGCTATCATTCCCACCTGATTCTTTGCTCACCACACTCCAGTAACGCTGGCTTTCTGTGGGTTCCATGAACCCTACCAAAGGCTTCTACCTCGAGGCCTTTGCACCCATCTGGAAATGTTTCTCCAGATTTTTGCATGATTAACATCTTCCTCATTCATGTCACCTCATCACATCATCTTGTCAGGAAAACCTTCCTTGATCATCATTTGGGCTCTCAGGCAAAACAGCAGGCGTGCTCACATAAAGGTGGCTGAGAAGAGTTTATTAAGAGACCATTAGCAGGGAGTGGGCAGGCCAGAAACCAGAATAGGATGGGGAAGGCTTTACACCCACTGGGCCTGGGGAAGTGGGGTGGCACAAGAGGAGACCGGGAACCTTCAGAGAACCCAAGGAGAGGCCCCAGACAGAGTGGCAGCCTTGGCGGAGTGGTGCCGCCAATCCCCCAGCCTTTTGCAGAAGAGGCAGCAAAAATACCCCCACTTCCCTCTCCTCCATCCTAATGACCTCCTGCCTCCCTCCCATCACCAGAAACTGGACTCACAGGCCAGCCTCCCAGGTGAAGGTGGAGAGGCAATCCGAAGTTAGCCAATACTCTCTTCCCAGGTCATAGCCGATCTTTTCTCTCGTATCTTCTTAGCATATATCACTCTCCACCATTACCTTCTTTTGTTTTACCCCATTCCCTCTAGAATGTAATTATTTTGAGGGCTGGATCTTCCAGTTCTTCCCTCCCCTTCCCTTCCCTTTTTTCATCTCTGTGTCCCAGCGCATAGTAGGTGCACAATAAAGATGAGTTAAATCAATCAACACACTGGGACATAGGTAGCTTGCCCGCAGAGAAAAAAGTTTATAAGGGTCGTTTATCTTTTTTTTTTTTTCCTTACAAAAAGATCAGGTGACTGAACATCCCTGGCATCGGGTCAGAGGGCTGCGCCTCTTGCCCCCCACTTCTGCGGCCGTGAGTGGGGGACAGCAGATGCGGGCGGCCACTGCTAGGCTGCGGCAGCGCGGGCTCCCCCGGGACGCGTGCGCCCGGCTCGCCGCGCGTCTCCCACGTGCGGCCCGACCCGCTTGCCCCTCCGCAGCCGGCGCGGCGCGGGGACGTGCGGGGCGGCTGCCCGAGTCCCTCTCCCAGTCGCGTCGTGGGCAGGGAGGGAGATACCCAGTGCTCACTCTCGGTTATTTTTAGTTGGTGGCTGACACCCCCGCCCCGGAGGGGGTGGGTGGAGCGGGCAGAGGAGGTGGGGAGGGAGGGAGCTCCTGGCGCCTCCGCGCTCGCTCCCGCGGGGACTCACGGCGCGGCCGAGCCGGGCGGCGCTGGGAACAGCTGCGGCGGCGTCCTCGGCTGCAGCGCGGCTCTCCTCCGGGACCTGCGCCGCGCGGGGGAGGGGCGGGCAGGGGAGGAGAGCGGGCGGGCGGGCGGGAAGGGGCGGGGAGCGCGCTCCTGCGGCGGCGGCGGCGGCGGCGGCCGTCCTCATCCCGGCGGCCCAGCGCTTGAGTAGACGCGGGGCTTCGCAAATGGCTTGTGCCGCTCTCGGTCTGGAAGCTCTTCAGCCCCTGCAGCCTGAGCCGCCCCCCGAGCCCGCGTTCTCCGAGGCGCAGAAGTGGATCGAGGTAGGTGCCCGCGGCTGGCGGGGGGCTTTGCAGGGGCAGCCCGGAGCCACCGACCCGCACACACACTGACGACAGGTCCAGCCTCGCCTCCCCCCACTTTCTTTTGCCAGCTGCTCCGGGGCACCCGTCAGGGCCTCGAGCGAGCTGCGACCCCCTGACGCTTTGGCACTGGCGTCTCGGGTGAGGGTGGGCGCGAAGGGGGGACACTGCGGTCTAGCTGTGCGTGTGGGGGGCAGGAAGCGGTCCCCTGAGCCTCCATCCTTCCTGTCCGTCAGCCGCGCAAATCTCAGCTCCTGCCGCTTCCAGGCGCTGCCAAAGGAAGCGCAGTGCGAGCAGAAGCGCCGCAAAGCCTCGTTATGCGCGAGCCCCTGGAGTCCTTGCCGACGCAGCATGTCGGGGGTCCTGTCCCCAGTCCTACCTCCAGCCGTTGGCTCCCCCTCCCCGCCCTTCCCGGGCGGAGTTGTGCGTGTCTCCACGGAAGCGCATACCCACCGGAGCCTCTGGCTGTATTCCTGGCACCGGGTCAGGTGTGAGGCTGGCACAGCGCAGAGGGCCGGGGAGCCTGCAAGACCCACCTGAGAATGCGCCATCCGCAGAGACGTTGCCCAGCCATTGGCAGCTCCCACTCCATCGCAGAGGCGGTGGGACGGGCTCCCAGGTGCTGGGTACCCGGCCGCGTTGGCATATTTCACTTCTTAAATGACTCGGTGGCAGGCCAGGCAAATCACTGGAGCTCTCGACTCAGTCCAGGAAGCGCTCGCTGGGCGATCCTGATTCTCGATGTTTATCTGTAGATGCAGCTTGGTGGCCCTGCGCTCCCGAAATGAAGTGTCTGCGGGGGTCAGGACGCTAGGAGGGTGCGAGCGGGGAAAGGTGACCCATTATGATCCGTGCAGTGAGCCTCTGTTTTGCGGCTGGCGGCCTTTCTTGAGGCTTAGTGGAAGGCGAATTTGACCCTCTTTTCCTCAGGGACAGGCAGCTCTCCCTCCCTGGTAGTTCAAAGGAAGAAATGTACCGCTAAGTCATGATCCAGCAATGGTGAAGCCTCTTAGTACTCAGCCTGTCACTTAGTGACACCCTTGTTGCTGTTGGGGTAACAGAGCTACGATGGTACAGATTTAAATCTGCTGAGATGCCTGGAGAAACCACCCTCACTTAATGCTGCTCTAATTGCTCCAGCCACAGGCCTGCACCTTACAGGGTTAACCTGCTTCATACAAGCAAGAGTGTCAGGCAAAGTTTAGAAAGATCTATTTAAAAATAGGATTAAAGAAACAGAAGAATAAACTCGAGGCTCTATTGCTAAAAGCCCCAGTCGAGTCTCTCATAATTTGATGGCTAATGAGCAGATGAGAAAAAGACCTTGGCTTTTTATTTGTGAGATGTGGCTGGCACGGCTTGGGCTGTGACAGGTGCTTTCTCTGTGCTGCATACTTGGGCTCACAGGACATACAGGAAACATTTGTCGTCACTGGCTTGGTTGAGAGTTGGAGAGCTGTGTTCTTCATGTTCTTGAACTTTAAAATTCTCAGGAGAGATTTTGGATGTGGATGGTGATGAGGGGAGGGTGTAAGAGCAGAGCACTCTATGGTTCTTGAAGGCAAGTGGTGTATTCCCCATTTCCTTAATTGTGAGTAACACGGGCATACACACTATACTTAAAAAAATGTATTGTGGGATCATTTGCACATAGGAAAGTGCACACATCTCAAGTGCACACCTCCATGAATTTTCACCTAGGTATATAGTACTCTAGCCCCCACTTAGATTACGATCTAAAACATCTTCTTCAGCCCAGGTCACAGTCTGTTTTTAAGTGGTGGTATATCTCAAGCTAAATATTATGCAGTGCAGAATATCAGCTTTTGTCCTGGTTCCACAGGTTTAAAAACAAGAAGGGCTTCCTTAAGAAAGCAGAGCCCCATTGGGCCCTATAGACAGTTGGGCATTGTTCTGGGTGCTTTACCAGATCTACCAATTCGAGAATGTGAAAGCCGTAACGGGCAGTGCGTGGCTTTAGGACGAAGCAGTCGTGGCGCTGTGCGTGTGCATTATTGAAGCGGCCTATCTCCTTTCAATCGCGGAGTTGGGTTTCACGGAAAGGAGAGCTTCCCCTCCCAGGCTGTATAAAAAGGTGTTTGCTCCGGGGAGAGATAGAGACCGTCCCTCTTCCTTCCCGGAGATTCCTCTTGAAATGTAAATGCCGCGTCTGCAAACCGGGGGAACCCAGGAGCAGTAACAGATGGTTCTGCGCGCAGTTGCCCAGTGAACAAAGATTCCTCGGCTAATATAGCAATAATGTAGTACTTAGTGTGAGCCGAGTTCCCAGGGGGACTGTTATCTCGAGACAATTGCATCTCCTTTAGGGGCCCCGTTGTCTTCGGCAACATCCTCATTGGTAGGGCTTTGTTTTTCACTTTTGTTCAGTTGGTGATTAAATTTCCCACAGCCTTTTTTTTTTTTCTTCCTTTTTCTTTTGAGTAGTCAGGAATTTCACCCTTTCAGAAAAATGTTCCCTTGGGTGCAGCAGGTTAATAAACAAACTTTGCAGTTTTTCTCTCCTCTTCAGTCCCTGGTCTTCGTTGAGTCATGGATTGGTGAGAAAACTGTTCATTCTTAATAAAGGCTCAGGAAACAAGCTCCAGGAGATAACTTGTTAGTGAGGAATTTCTCTCAGCCTGCAGTCTTGGCTGTTTGAGGGCTGTGTTACTGGGCAGGAAACGGTGGCCTGGGAACCATGCCCCCATCTCACCCCACCCCCAGCTTCTGCCTTGGCTGGCAAAGGTGAAAGCCCTGACGGAGGTCACAGGCCAGGTGGGAACAGTTCCATAACACTTCCAGCGACTTTTTATAGCCGTCGGAGCAGGCTACGTGTCTTAATGTGGCTTTGGGGAGACTCCTGAAGGAAACGCAAACTTCAAGTATTAACTCTGGCTACCAGCAGGCAGGGGCCTAATTTCCTTCCACATTCCTTTTCTAGAAGGCCTTCCAAAGCAGAGGGGCAGTGAGTGCAGCACAGCGGTTAGAGGTCAGGCTTTGGGGCTGGGCAGCCTGGGTTGGAATCCCAGGTGTATTGCCTTCTAGCTGTGTGACATTGGACAGGCTGTGTTTCCTCTCCTTTTGGTTCTAAATAGTTTCTTTGAAAGCTAGAGCTAGTCGTTAACAACAACAAAAATAACAAAGAGATATTGTTCAAAGCATCTGTAAAACAGGGGTACTAATAGTAGCTTACCTACCTCCAAGGGGTGCTGTGAGAATGAAATAAGTTAATACATTTAAGATGCTTAGAATAGTATGCAGCATTTAGGAAGTGCCGCTTAAGTAGTGATCGTTATTATTATTGCCATTATATTACTACTGCTATTAATATCACTACTACCATTACTACTATACTACTGCTACTATTACCACTGCTATCTTTATTAATACTGTTATTGCTATTATTGTTGTTGTTTCTATTGTTGTTAATAACAACTGCAGCTGATTTTGGAAGAAAATCTTCAGAACCCTGAGTTTTTTAGTGTAAAAAATATAATTCAGTTGTCTACTGACCTAATTCTATTGTCTTACCTTATTAGCTCCAGATACCTGGACTAGAAGTTAAGTAGGTGTTGTGTGTTATTCTGACTTGAGTTAAAAGAGATTTAGGCATCAGAGGAAAACCAGTAATACCAACTGATAAGATGATCCTGATGGTCCAATAAGGTTTAGAAAATTATTCCTCAATACTGTGTTGACAATTTAAGTTTAACGCATAGTCTTTGTTAACCAAACTCCAAGCAGAATGCTCAATTCCTCTCTTCTTGCACACAATCCAACATTAAATCGTTAAACAAATGGTGGTTGTCTGAATATTCAACTCCAGTGTAGCAGTGTTTTGTTCATTGACGTTGTGTCAACTCTCTGTAGAAGAAGAATAAGTCCCCCATTTATTTTCCTTCCTCCTTCCTCTCTTCTTTTTCATCTTTCCCTCCCCCCCCCCGCCCCCCTGTGATGGTAGTTATTGAGTTACAAGACTATGTTAGCAGGTAGATGATTCTAATTTTCTTGGTCTCCCCCATCCCCTTTGCTTCTCCACCCACAAGAGTGTTTATCTGTTCTAATCTGTAGTTCTCCTCTGCAATGCCAAACACTTTCTGGAGAAACAGATGTTGCTTCAACTCAGTTTCAGTTGTGATTTGGAGCAAGTTGCCAGGTCTTTAGGGAGGGGTTGGAAATTTCAACCCAACTCAGCCTTACTTCTCAACTTGAGACGTTTCTGGACTCCTTTAACTTTAATCATAGCATGCCTGTGGGGCTTGGTGCTGCATATAATCTCATTTGTGACCTAATCCGTATTTCACATGAGTGGGAACTAGTACTGGGAGGGATCAGTTCATCATTTTGGGTCATCTCCCCTACTCCCCGCTCACATAGAATTGTTTTCTTATTCAACTGGGACCTGCTTTTGAAGATTAAAAGCACCGAGGGTACCTTAGCTCTCCAAGACTGAAAGCTGTTGTATTGTTTGGCAGTTGGGAGAATTTATCTGTAGCCTTTGAGAGAATGTAGCTTTTGGTGGCCAGGAACATACGACATTTGCGATGTAATGATGAATGAACACATGCCATGAGTTATATAGTCATTCTAATTCTCCTTCTCTGTCAGGACTTGATGACTCTTACATCATTTTACTACAACAAAGATTTAACTTTGCATATGGTTCTCTACTCTGCATGGAGAGCTAGGGAAGAGGAAGAAAAACTTTTCTGGCTAGCTCCGGAAAGGAGTGGTGGTCTGAATAGATATGGAAATGAGAGCAGGCAGCATCATTCTCACAGTGACATTTAAATAGTCTGGCTTGTTTGTATACAAGGGCTGCTATGACACAATGCTGTCACGTGGTAGGAGAACAGTGAGGTCCCACAGATTTGGGGAAAGGGGAAGTGGAGTGGGAGGTGGGGCTGGCTCTTCTGGTCCCAGCATCTCCCTGGAAACCAAGTTTGCATCAGGCAAGCTCCAAATGAGCAGACTGAGCTCTGGCCACCAAGAGGGCGGTAGAGTGGGGTGTGTGTTCCCCAGCAACTGGATCTCTGGGTCCCCGGCTCTCTATTGATGGATGACAATGGAGCCATGATGTGAACATCTGGCCGGTGATTCTGTGAGTGGAAGTTGGTGCTAGGTGGGACCAGGCAGCTCCTGGCAATTGGCCTGGAAACTTCTCTTTCTGCTTAGGACTATCCTGAAACTTAAATGTGTCATAGCTAGCGGTAACATGATAATGATAAGGATGGTGATGAAACCAGGACTCATGGTGATAATAGCTGATATTTATTGAGTACTTACTATGTGTCAGGCACAGGGTGAAAAACTCATTAATCCCTTAGAAGTAAGTACTGTTATTGTCCCCATTTACAGGTGAGAAAATATCTTCCCCAAAGTCACAAGTAAGTGGCAAAACTAGGACTTTAATCGAAAGCATCCTTTCTTAACTTCTACAAATATATGTACCCAGATATCCAAAATTTACAGCTGAAGACATTGTGGCTTCCAGGAATTAGGACACTTGCTCAGGGTCACCTAGTCAGGAAGTACTGGTTAGAGTCAGGATTCGAAACCCAGGCTGTCTAACTTGGAAGCCCTTGTTATCTTTTTTTTTTAATTATTATTTTTTTGAAATATAGTTGATTTACAATGTTGTATTTGTTTCAGGTGTACAGTAAAGTGATTCAGTTATACATATATATAAAAACATATATATATATATATATATTTTTACATCCTCTTCCATTATAGGTTTTTACAAGATATTGAGTGTAGTTCCCTGTGCTATACAGTAGGTCCTTGTTGGTTATCTATTTTAAACATAGTAGTGTGTACATTTTCATCCCAAACTCCTAATTTATCCCTCTTCCCCCCCCTCCCTTTTGGTAACCATAAGTTTGTTTTCTGTCTGTGAGTCTATTTCTGTTTTGTAAATAAGCTCATTTGTATCCTTTTATTAGATTCCACATATAAGCCATATCATATGATATTTGTCTTTTTCTGACTTACTTCACTTAGTATATAATCTCTAGGTCCATCCATGTTACTGCAAATGGCATTATTTCCTTCTTTTTTAATGGCTGAGTAATATTCCATTGTATATATGCACCACATCTTCTTTATCCATTCATCTGTCAATGGATGTTTAGTTTGCTTCCACGTCTTGGCTATTGTAAATAGTGCTGCTACGAACATTGGGGTGCATGTGTCTTTTCGAATTATGTTTTTCTCCAGATATATATCCAGGAGTGGGATTGCAGGATCATATCCCTTATAGTGCTTCCTACATTTAGGACCATGTGTGAAAATTTCTGTAAGGACTGAGCTTTCTGTCCCTCTGACTGTGCAGAGGTTCTCCCCACCCCTGCCTTTTTTCTGAGTCATGATGTGGATTTCAGAAGCTATGGCTCCCTAGTTTGTTTTTCTTCACAGTTTGTACCTTTCTGCTGCCAGGACTGAGGGGCTGTCCTCACTGGGACAGACCTTACATCGGGTGGGGGAGGGGCGGGACACCAGGTAGGTGGTGCTCCCAAGGCCCTCAGGCTCTGCGCCTTTGCTGGCTGCCTTCACACCTCACTTTGCTAAGGCGGAACTGGGCAATGGCATTGTCTGTAGTTCAGAGTTGCTAGCTTCCGGTTTCTGTCTCCTGTTGTTACAGCTCCCAGGCACTCCACTGAAGTTTTTTTAGGGCAAATGGCCAATAAGTAAGTAGTTTAAAAAATTTTTAAAAAGCTTGCTGATTCCTTAACATACGATTACTTAAGAGGACAGATATTCTAGAATATTTTATGTTTGTGATATTAGGGACTGCGGCTCTCTTGTTACAGTTTTACTTCCAATGGCTGTTCCATATGGGGATGCATAAATGCATAATAGTCCATGTGTGCTTTAGCATTTTCTGTTGGAGAAGTTGAGTAGTTGAGGTAAAGTTCCATACTTTACCTTCCCCAGAGAGTTTGAGTAAAGACCTACTACCTGTGTGATCTGTCTTGTGCTCCAAAACACAAAAGGCTAGGGGTGCGAAGGGCTGTCTCTTCCCCATGCTGATGCGTTTAAGTGCTGTCGGCACATCTGTCTGAGGCCTTTGCCGCAGCTCCTTCTCTCTTACCTGAGAGTTCTCCTGTTTGGACAGGAGCTCACCTGGGAACAGTTTTGTTGTTGAGTTCGGCCGAGAGGCAGGTCCTTCCAAGAGAGGAGATTGGCGGCCTCTCCTGCAGGTATCCCGGTCCCATCCTGAAGAACTGAAGGGTCTAAACAAAGTAGCTCTGTGACTTCTGGGAATCTTGGCTGTAGTCAGCATCCCTGTCACCTACATTCCAGTCTAACCCTAGTCATTTCGGCCTTTATTTTCACGGTTAAGGACTGAATCGCTTAAGACTGGTTGATTTTTTTTTTCTACTTTAATAGCGATAGTGAAACTTTTTTTTTAACATTAGTGGATTTTTGACTAAACTACTTTCATTGGAGCTAGAGTTTTTAAGTTTTTTGAAGCCCAGTTCACTCTTCTGTGATTTAGAAAACTGTGCAATACAATTGTATAATATTTCCCCTCATTTGTTCCCAAGGATGTGTGTGTGTGTACTTTTGAAGCAAAGGAAAGGTATCGGATAGGATCTTTTTGTGTGTGTGGTGGGAGGGTAGAGTGGGAAAAAGGAGGACCTCAGTGCAGTCAAGTGAGGAAAGGAAAGGATAACAGAAATTTATTTTTAAGTGATTGAGAAATATAAAAAGAGCCTAAATTAGAGGGTTACTAGAAGATACAGGAAAAAAAAAAGTCCTTGGAAAAAAATAGTCCTTATAAAAAGAATGATGGAATATTGGAAAGACTTCTGCCTGGACATGGGGAGATGTTATATCTCTCTTTGCAAAGAAGAATGATGTCATGGAGTTCAGCTCTGCTGTGGTAAAATTCCATGTTTGCAGTGTTGAAAACAATAATCCCAAAGAGATGTCCTCATGTAGCTAACCCTGATGGGGTGGCCATCGAATCTCAGGGAATTAACTTTGGCATAAGGGGAAAAAAACAAGGTGACGTAGTCATAAAACATGCACCTAAGGAATATCTTGGCTGCCACCTTTCCTCACTAAACTTATACTATCAGCAAAACTGTATCCTTTTATTTATGCTGGGACCTTAAGGATAAAATATTGGTTAGGTTGAGAAAGCTCGATGTTTCCATGGCTCTACATTCTGACTGTGACAGTTACAGCCATTGTAGGAGGGAGCTCGGCCTCCTGGTCAACCTTAGAAGTTAGGGATGTGCCCCACTCTTCTATTCCTAAATAGCCCATTAGGAGACCATGTAAGAATAGACCTACACTTGTTTTTGTTTTTTATAAAGGTCAAGGGCAAAAGGGCTTTTTTAAATTTTTACATCCCAGTACTGTTATAAAAAAGTCCTCAGCCTTATTTTTTACCAAGTGGGACACTAAGTGAGGAATTGAAGTTATTTATTGTGGAGTAGACGGCTCTCTTTTCCTCTCCTAAGAAATATTTTAAAAAGTGATATTCAAACAATTATTTTATTCTAATGGGAAACTGAATGAAGGCTAGGATAGGCTCAGTCAAATGGTTTAAGATACGAAAATAATTATTTGGGATGCTTGGCTGTCACTCACTTATAAGTTCACTTCAGTGTAAACACTAAAAGTAAGCATTAATGGTGAAAATAAGCATTAATGTGTGAAAGTGTTTTAAACAAATTTTAATATTCATTTCCTGAAAAGTGTTAACTAAGCTCCAACCATGTACCAGGCATAGTGCTGAGAACCAAGGTCAGGTGGCGAACAAAATAAACATAATCCTGCTCACAGGAGATGCACAGTGTAGTTGTGGTGTGTGTGAGGTAGAGCTTAAACAATAAATTCATGATAACAAATTGGGATAATTGCTATGACAACAAAGAATGGGGGACTTAAGAGAAAAGAACTTTAGGCAGACAAGAACTCATAGTGAAAGTAATATTTAAGCGGAGACCAGTGAAGGGTGCTGAGCAAGGGAATTAGACTGATGCTAATTTATTGAGATCAGAGCTTATGTGTACACACAACACATGCTTTTATGCTCTTATAGTTTTCCAGGTGTGCTGAAGGTGTGTATGTAAGGGAGGGGGCGGAGAAGGGAGCTGAGTCAGAAATTCTCAAATATTCTTGCCGGCCACTTAGAGTGGGGTTTGCGTGATGGTCTACATCCCACTTAGGACCAAGGCACAATAAATCAAGAGACCCTCTTCTAGGAGAAATGGCAGAGAGGACTTCGGGATTTACATTTAAGCTTGGACTCTGGGATTAAAATTCTTAACACAGAATAGGGGCTGTAGACGCTGCATTCCACTCTGAAGTGAGAAGGGGCTGCAAGAAACCTGCCTACTTTTCAGTGAGTAAGCAGAGCAATTTTGTGTGAGACTTCGGGTCGTGACCCACAGATGTCCTTTGATTTGGGAACTTGTCTCCCAAATTCCTCTGAAAGAAGGTGCTTTATAAACTAATAAAGTCACATGTCATCTGGGAGCCCCAGAAATTGTAAACTCTGTGACTTAGGTGTCTTTTACCACTAGATCCCCTTCCTCGTGGTCCAACATGGCTGCTAGAGATTCACCATCACGTCACCTTTCCAGGAAGCAAGAGGGAGGAAGGGAAAATGAAGAGTGCATCTTTTCCTTATAAGATGTCTTTTAGAAAAGTCTTCCTGACACTTCTGGTTCCATTTTATTGCCCAGAATTTCAGTAACATAGCCGCTCCTGATTGCAGGGGAGGGTGTAATGTTTCCATGTAATAATCTGGGTTCTGTTCCTTAGGAGAAAGGGGAGAATGGTGGTTGAGGTAGGGGTACCCTGGAATGCCCCTTCTCCACTTCTCCAGGGACAGATCCTTCCAGACAGGGCTTAACTATGACTGCCTCTGAGGCAGACTCGCTGATTCCTTTAAGCCCACTAATCCTTTTCTGTGCACACTGGACATTTAGAATTTACCTCTATTAGAAAATTGTCATATTTCATTGTAATGAATATGTGGTTGCTTGGGGTCTACCTACTTTGATAAACCCCACAGCTCTTGTGGCCAAGGTCTGGGTTCTTAGCGATCGTCTCACTCCTCTTCAATTTATTCACTTTGCTCCCCATTAGGGCCTCACAGCCATATTCCCCGCTGCCCGAGAGATTTCCCAGTGAGCTTGTGCCCAGCTATGATTGCCTGATTGGCACTTGGACTCTGCCGTGGCAGAGAAAATAGACTCTGTTGCTGCCCTGACAGGAAGCACATTTTTTTTTTTTTAAAAGACTGATTAAAAAAAGCAGTTTACCCAATAGTTGCCTGGAGACAGTCAGTGATTGGACACTTGGAAAGTGATTCCGCTCTTGGCTCTTAGGTAGGTGATATCAGTTGAAGGAATTATTTAGGAGGCCACCCTTCCCCTCAGGTTGGACTGGTACAGGGCTCGCTGCACTTGGCATTTCTGTCTGCAGGGCTGGAGAGCAGACATCACCTTTCTTTAAATAAACATGCTCCCCAGCATTCTGCCCCGGGACTCTCACCCCCTCTTTCTCTCCCTACCTCAACCAATCAGTCAGGCTCCTCGGGACTCTCACCCCCTCTTTCTCAGTCAGGCTCCTCTCTCTCCCCTGTTGTAGGATCTAGCTCAAGAAAAAGCACGGAGGAATTTTACTGGAGTGGTCATCTGTATGAGCTCTCATTAGATAGGTATTTTTAAAAGGACAATACCCCGTAAAAACTAATGACCAGCAGCTGGTATTAATAAGTGACTATGGTTATGACCATTCATTGTCATGACCCAGTGGAAACACTGAGAAATGGCATCCTCTCTGCCTTTCCTACAGAAAATTAAAAAAGGAGCTTGTGGAGCTGAATGTTGTTATCAACCAACAGACGTGGTTGCCGCCGGTTTCCTCAGGAACCTTGCAAGATGTCATAAATAGGAGGGGTGGGTGACAAGTGGAGGCCTGATTCATCGTGTTGCAAGAATTGACGGAATGTGATAATGTGGTGATAAGGTAGCTAGTTCGGTGACAAATAAAAATAATAATAGTTAACACACTTCTAGAGCACTTATCATGTGGCATTGCTAGTCTCGGTGCTTGAGTTACTATATAATGTAATGTAATGTAATAACCTAGCACTGTGCCCAGCAGATAAGGTGCTTCTCAGGTAAGCACCATTTTATGCCCATTTTATCAATACATGACAGGAAAACTGGAGTACAGAAGTGTTCATTGATTTGCCTGAAGTCACATAGTTAATAAGTGGCAGAGCTGGGGTTTGAATCCAGGCAGTTTTGTTCCAGAGCTTGAGCTTGGGCTGGTGACTGCTATGCTCTAGAAGGAAAAGCAAAACTTCTAAAAGGATCATGATCCCAACCATCTAAGCAAGCAGGTGACCTGCCCTCCCTCTGGCTTCCTCTTTCCCTTAGCAGCTGTTTAGTGGGCATCTTCTGTGTGCATGGTACTGTTAGTTGCTAGGAAACAGTTCCATCTCTGTGATTCCTGAGCACATTCTGTGGAACTGGAGCCCTCTCATTGCTTTTAAAAAGATACATTTTGGCAGGCGAATGGTTACAACTATGATGAAAAACCATTCCAGGAGCAGAATAAACCATAGCCGATGGGTGGAACTATTTTTACTTCCTTTCTGTTCACCAATCTCTTTCCCTCTGGTTGAGACCTGGCTCCCCATCTGTGTTCAAGTAGTCCTGGAACAGAAATTATTATTAACAGGAGGAAGAAAAGCATGTGTAGTTAGTGTGTGTTCCTGCTGGCTGCTCTACATTTGTCATCCTATTCAGTCCTTGTGTAACACATATCTGTTGCCCACCGAACCAGTTCAAGGGTCTTTACTGTGCCTGTTCCAGTAAGTTTTAGTCATGTTAAGACTTGCAGGCAAGTTGGTCAGGACTGTGATCCGATGTGGCTCCAGGGCCCTTAAATGATGCCCCTCGCAATGGTGCTTCTCTTGGCTCACACTTCTGGTACCTCCTGGTCGCAACTCCACTCTCTGACCCCTTACCCGGCATGGACCCCTGGTGTTCTGAGCAAATGCAATTGGCTCTGCTATAATTTATGTTTCCGTAGTGTGAATTATCTCATGTGCAATTGAGAAATAGGGTGTGATGCTTTTAAGATGCAAGTTGCGGTGGTTTGTATGGGATTTTTCTTAGCACTTTAGTATTTTGCATCACCAGTTAGCAGTAACTGAAAGCAAAGGAGGCTAGTGGAAGTGAACGGGGGAGGCGATGGCACCTTGTTCTCGCTCTGGGCTCCATCTGGCTTTGCACTGATTAAAAAGTCTGATTTTCCCAGCTATTTGTGTGTTTTATCTTATCTCCGTAATGCAGGAGCTTCAGTCTTTCCTCACATGCTTTCCATACTGCACCCTTGCCCCGCCCCACCTTTTTGGTAAAATTCCCACATTTATTCTATAATAGGAAATAGAAAGCATCTTTTTATTTGTGCTAGTAATTCTCAGTTTCTTATTGTTTTTGTTAGTGTTCTGGTTACAAAGTTGAATGGGATTTGAGCCTTCTGCCCCAACTCTAAATTTTCCATAAGCCCTGTTATATTTTAGTGTTTGATTTTGCAAAATATGAGGTTTTTGGTTGGTTGTCTTACTTTGGGACATTATTGATTCATTTTTAGGAATGTGCGTTGTTGTTTTATAGTAGAAATACTTGGATCTTAATGTCTTGTGCAGACTTACTGACTCTCACTCACAGGCTCACACACACACAGATGTATAAAACAACCGCTGGAAGATTCCTGATGCTGGAATTGAGGATCTTGGGTCCTAAGGAAACATTTTTAGGAACTTCGTATTTCCTATTTGCTGTCAGATGACCTTGGACAACATTCCTCAGAGAAGCTCCTACTGATTTTGGAGAGGTGGTGGAATAGTGCATTCTTTTTCCTGAGGCATTTTTCTTTGAGATTTTATGCCTTGGTGGTACTTAGAGCAGTGTCCTTCTCCCCAAGGGAACCTATGAGAATTATTTGTTGTGGGTGAGAAGCTCTTGGAAATGAGGCGAGTTGGAAATGAGGAAACTGAGACTTGAGGGTAAATGTAGGTAGTGTGTCCGGAGGGTTGTTGGCTTCTAGGCTGTGACTCGTGTGGCCTTCCTGAGCCAGTCTATACATATTGGCAACTTGTCTCAGTTTGGGACATTATTCGTTCATTCATTATATATTTATCGAGCATATCCTGAGAACTCAGGAATAGATGAGACAAACGTGGTCCCTGCCCTTGTGAAGTTACACTCTTCCAGGAGAGACAGACCCTGAACACAGAATTCTGTGTGTGTGTGATGCACATTCAGAAAGGGAAGAGCCGGTTGTGTGCACATGGAGAGGGCTGGGCCTCATTTGGTCTGTGGGGCCTCAGGCAGCCTCTCTGAGGAAGTGCTGTCTAAGCTGAGACCCAAAGGATGAGCAGGGACTGGCCAGACAAAAGAGAGCAAGAAATTGTGTTCCAGGTGGAGGCTGAGGGGTGTGTGAAGACTCCACAGAAAGCATTGGAGGAGCCCAGTGAGGTGGGTGTGTTGGAAGTCAGGGCGAGGGAGGTGCGGGATGAAGCTGGAAGGCGGGGTGGAGGGAGGGCTGCTCAGCCTGGTGCAAGAGGTGGGAGTCCTCAGGGCTGCCTGGCCCTAGCCTGGGGCCATGGCTGCCTCTCTCTTGGACGACAGGGACCAGATTTTCTCCACACTTCTTCATATTATCATAGTTCATGATAATAATTTATGAGGGCTTGAGACTTCCCTGGTGGCGCAGTGGTTAAGAATCCGCCTGCCAATGCAGGGGACACGGGTTTGAGCCCCGGTCCGGGAAGACCCCACATGCCGCGGAGCAACTCAGCCCGTGCGCCACAACTGCTGAGCCTGCGTTCTAGGGCCCGGATGCTACAGTTACTGAGCCCACACGCTGCAACTACTGAAGCCCACGTACCTAGAGCCCGTGCTCTGCAACAAGAGAAGCCACCGCAATGAGAAGCCCACGCACAGCAATGAAGAGTAGCCCCGGCTCGCCGCAACTAGAGAAAGCCCGTGCGCAGCAACGAAGACCCAACGCAGCCAAAAATAAATTAAATAAATAAATTAAAAAATAATAATAATTTATGAGGATGTATCGCCTATGGCCCTATTCTAAGCATTTAACTTCTCAACCATCGTGTGAGCTAGGTGCAAACTCTTATTACTCCCATTTTACAGAGAAATAAGTAAATAGTCGAAGGTCACACAGTCATTAGGTGGTGGAGCTGATCTTCAAACCCAGGCGGTCTGGCTGCTTTACCTCTGCTAGTAACCACCATGCTGTGGGATGTGATACAGGCTCATCACCAAGGGCAACCTTGAAGGATATTGGTGACGGGGCGGGGGGCAGTAGTGAAGAGGTGGGGTGGGGTGGAGATGGGGATGATGCCCCAGGATGCTGGAGGCCCGTGTTGGCTTTAGAAATGTTTTCAGTATTTTTAAAGAAACTCCCCAGATGAATCTCTTTACCCAATACACTGCTTGACAGTGCTGCTACCTGGAAAAGAGAGTGATTTTATCCAGATGAGACCCTAGGCGTCTCTCTAACCCTACATTCTAATGCATATGTCATGGTCTTGGTTCCCAAGTGGCCTGATGGACCCTGGGGTTGCTCTGACATCATAAACCACTGACTTTTAACTTGCATCAAGAGTTGTGAATTGTATAATGTGTTAAAAATGTTTTTTCTTCTTCATTTGGCTTTTATTTGGGTGTGTTTAGTAATTTTTTTCATTCAAACATTCTTTTGTGTGTTTTAGTTAGTATTCTGATGGTTGCAACAGACAGAAATCCAACCTAAAGTGGCTTTAGAAAAAAGATGGTGTATTGGCCTATTGACAGTCTGGAGGTAGATTCCTACTTCAGATGAGGCTGACTCAATGGTATCAGTAAGGACAAGGATTCTCTCAGCCTTTCAGCTGTGCTGTACATTGCATGGCTTTATGCTCTGGCTTTATGTAATGTATCCACGCCTGCCCTACACCATTCCGGAAAGTCCAGGCTTTTCCATTTGAGGACTTGGCGGGACAAGAGCAATTCCAGTCCTCATATTCTCTTTACACCCTCTGGCCACAGAAAGGAGACGCAGCCCTCTTTCATGATCACCAGGGGAGTGGATCAGTTGGTTAGCTGAAGTCAGTCGGGGTCCACCCTGGTCCATCCCTACCACTGGCTGCTACCCAACAGTGAAGTGGTGAATTTCCTAAAGGAAAACCTAGGGGAAGTAGATGATGATGAGATTACCAATAAACGTTACCAGTATTTTAATTAAAATGTGATAATATATAGGAATGCATATGTGGGTGGCAAGACTATAGAGAAAAATAAGGACATAGTTAAAAAACAGAACAATGGCTATTTCTAGGAGGTGAGTTTGGGATTATAATCTAAGATTGGTTTAAAAAGGCATTAATAGATTGTTTCACTCCTATTTTTAGAAGATTAGAAAAGGGTCAGTTTTAGAGATATAGCTGTGTGTCAGGTGCCCAACCCAGCACTTAAGTGGTTCTACCAGGTGTAAAAGTGTGATTGATTGAATCAGATTGACTTTGAAGTGTTGATTAAAAACTAATATAACTCACACAACTTAATAGCAAAACCACAAACAATCTGATTAAAAAATAGGCGGAGGAACTGAATAGACTTTTTTCCAAAGAGGACATACAGATGGCCAACAAGTACATGAAAAGGTGCTCAACATCACTAATCATCAGGGAAATGCAAATCAAAACCACAATGAGATATCACCTCATGCTTGTTAGAATGGCAGTCCTCAAAAAGACAATAAATAACAAGTGTTGGTGAGGACGTGTAGAAGAGGGAACCCTTATGCACTGTGGGTGAGCATGTAAATTGGTGCAGCAACTATGGAAAACAGTGTGGTGGTTCCTCAAAAAATTAAAAATAGAACTACCATATGATTCAGCAATTCCACTTCTGAATATTTTTCCAAAGAGAACAAAAACACTAATTCAAAAAGATACATGTATCTGTGTGTTCATCACAGCATTATTTACAATAGCCAAGATATGGAAACAACATAAGTGTCTATCAACAGATGAATGGATAAAGAAGACGTCATACGCACGCGCGCGCACACACACACACACACACACACACACAGAGTTGAATACTACTTAGCCATAAAAAAGGAGATCTCACCATTTGTGGCAACATGAATGGATCTTGAAGGCATTATACTAAGTGAAATAAGTCAGACAGAGAAAGACAAATATTGTATGATCTCACTTATATGTGGAATCTTTATTAAAAAAGTTGAACTTGCGGAAACAGAGAGTAGAAAAGTGGTTGCCAGGAGGTGAGGGTGGGGGAAATAGGAAGAGGTTAGCAAAAGGGTACAAACTTTCAGGCATAAGATGAATAAAGTCTGAAGATCTAATGTATAACGTGGTGACTGTAGTTGATAATACTGTGTAATTGAAATTTGCTAAGAGAGTAGAACTTAATGTTCTCACCAAAAAAAAAAAAAAAACCCATATATATGTGTGTATATATATACACATATATATGTATATATAAACAAATATATAAATAAATATGTGAGGTAACGGAATGTGTTAACTAACTAGGTGGGAGGAATCCTTTCACAATATATATACATATCTGTATCAAATCATCACAACGTACCTTTTAAATATCTTATAATTTTATTTGTCAATTATATTTCAATAAAACTGAAAAAAATAACATAAAAAGGTCCAAACTGGGTACTTCAATTCTCCTTTTTTCTCAATATATATTGACCTTTTTACTGAATTATATAAAAGGGCAGCTTTTAAAAAATGTTAGAAATGAAAGTATCCAATACCAGAATCCGATATGTTTTCCCCATTAAATTTCATATTCCTCAGGTGAGGATGTATTTCGTGGCGGCTGAAGCCTAGAAATAGCAAAACCACACAGTTGCTGTTTGCTGGAGAATGCTCGGCCCTGTGCCTGTGCGCTCCCCAGGCATGTGGGCCTTCTAAAAGTGGGTTCGGCGGCTGTCACCCACTGATCCTCTGGCTGAGTGACCCGGATTGGCACAGCGCAGCTGGATCCTATGCAGAGCCTGTACGGGAAAGAGGAGGGTAAAAATAAAAACCGGTTGGACAGTTTAGGCGGCGTCAGGGTACTTGAAAGCTCACTGGTAGCTTTGCTAGTCCTTGGTCAGATTTTCACTTTTTTTTTTTAAGGGATAGTAGTGGTTACAGGGACAGTAGTTTTCTTAAATGGTAAAATAATTTCATATAGCACAGCAAAACACAGTCTAAGGTGCTTTTTTCTATATGTAGAAAATATGTTTTTTGAGTTTAGAATATTTTGCCTATGAGTTTCTTATTTATCCCAGTATTCAACATTCAAGTCCGTAATAAAACTTTTTTTCCAAAGGCACCTCTTTAATGGAATTATTCTCTGAAATAAGACCTCTCTCTCTTTGATAATAGAGTGAAATGAGCTTGTCATTATAGGGTTTTTTTAAAAATAGTTTTCTTTGTTATAAAAAGAAAGAGTAACAGTGTTTAAGTATGGTGTCAATTATCTAATGAGAATAGTTTTTCAATCCTGTCATTTTCTGGATTTTGAAATTTCTGTTTTAAAGTGCGGATTTGCTAATTTTTGAAGCTCTGGTCCTTATTAGTGGAAATTCCGAGATTTTTATTTTTGGCATTTGACCAATATATTTTGTTAAAGTGCAAAAGCAAATTCTGTGTCACGGTTTCCTCAGTTACTGATAGCTTTGAAGCATGTGACGATTTTTTTCCTCCTGAATGCTTTGTGTCTTTGAGTGTAAGCATCTCTCTGTGATCTGTAGATTGAAAATTAAATCCCCAAATGGACTTTGCCTTGCAATAGCAATATAAAAGAATATTAAATATTGATATTTAAAATACATGGAGTTATATGGAGAATGTGAGGATAAATTATTTTTAAAATAAAATTTAAAAAGATCTCAAAATACCCTTTTGGAGACACATCTTTTTAATGCAAGGTTTATATCATTAATGCTAGTTTGGAATAAGTGTTCTAGGAATTTTCTTACATATCATTTATTAAGTTACTCATTATTTTGAAATCTACTAAGAGACTAATAATGCCTATGGATATCTTTTGGCGGTGATAGAAATATTCTAGAATTAGATAGTGGTGATGTTTGCCCATTTATTTATAGTACTTAGTGGAAATACTGAAATATTCTGAATTATACATCTAGAAGAGTGAGTTTTATGTTAAAAAATCTATTAAGAGCTCTTAATGTTGTTATAACTATTCTCAAGATGTGTAAAAAACACATGAAATTAAGGTGTATATTAATCAACTCTTGGTACAGCAGTGCAGCGTGACACACCACCCACCAAAACTCACAGTGGCCGATAGCAATCTTTTTTAGCTCACGGTTCCAGTGGTCTGCTGGAGCAGTTCTGCTTCAAGCTCTGGGTTGACTGCGCTTGGGTCAAGACTGTGGGGTTCAGATCTGCTTCATGTGTGTTTGTTCTCCTTGGACCAGAGGCTACCTGGGAGATGTCTTCATGGCAAATGAATGACAGGTGCACCAGAGCCCAGCCAAATCATGCAGTGGACTTAAATTCTCCACTTGCGTCACATCTACTCACATTCCACTGCCAAAGCAAGTGATGTGGCCAAGTCATTGAGACAGGGAAAGACATTTTGCTCACAGTAGGAGGGGAGGGGAGTGAATATTCTTCAAACAATACTCCAGTCTATCACAAAGTGTTTGTGGTTCCTCGTAGCCACAAAGGGAGAAGAGAACATTTCTCAACTGGGTAGGGATCAGTATCTTTGAGGAGATAGATGGGCATTGGGTTGAGTCTTGATAAATGAGCAAGTGTTGTCAGTTGGATGGGGAAGGTAAGGGTGAGGAGAGATGAGAGCAAGTGTTGGAGAAGGGCCTTCTAGATCATGAGAGCAGCTTGAGCAGAGAGATGGAGATTTGCAGGAGCAGAGTATGTTTAGGAAGCAGCAGGGCCAGAGTATAGCATTTGGAAAGGGCTGCTGGGAGAAAAGAGTGGGTCCTATCAATGAAGACCTTGTGCACCGTGCCTTAGGGTTTGGTGTTGGAACTAAAAGGGCTGGGCTCTGGAATCAGACAGCCTGAGTTCAAAACTTCACCCTTCCATTTACTAGCTCTGTGACTGTGGGGAACTTACTTAGCATCTCTGTGCCTTAGTTCATCATCTGTAAAATGGTAAGAGTATTCTCAGTGTCTACCTCATGAACTGTTAGGCTCAAAAAGTTAACACACAGAAGGCCCTATAAAAGTACTTGACATATATCAAGTGCTTAATAGGTGTTGACAGCTATTAGTATTTTTATATTTTTAAAAAATTTATTCTATTTATTTTCGTTGCACCAGGTCTGAGTTGCTGCAGGCAGGCTCTTTAGTTTCGGCCGGTGGGCTCCTTAGTTGCAGCTCACGGGCTTCTTGGTTGTGGCTCGTGGGCTCCTTAGTTGTGGCATGCATGTGGGATCTAGTTCCCTGACCAGGGATTGAACCCCTGTCCCCTGCATTGGAAGGCAGGTTCTTAACCACTGCGCCACCAGGGAAGTCCCAGCTACTAGTATTTTTAAATGGAGTTTAGATTTTATCTTTAAGCAATGAGGAATAACCAAAAGTAAGGAAGGGACATAATTATATTATGTTTTGGGAAGATGACCTTGGTGGCAAGGAAGAGAATGATTATGGTGGTCAGTACTGAAGCAGGGAAGCCAGAGGTGATGATGGCAGCAAAGTGGGAATGAATGTGAGAGACATTAAGGATATAACATTGATGAGATTTAGTGACTGAATGGATGGGGGAGGTGAGAGAAACAGAGAAATTGAGAGTGACCCTCAAATTTATGTCTTGATCAACTGGGTGGTTTGATTTCCTGAGACAGGGAACATAGGAAGAGGAGTGATGTGAGGAGAAAGAGGATGAGTTCAGGTTTGAATGTGTTATTGGAGGAGCCTATGAGACATGCAAGAATGTTTAAGAAGCAGGGTCCTTTGGCTGAAAGAGGACAGTGTGAATTGCTTTGAGTGATTGCAGTGATTTAACGCTTGGTGGGAGGTGTAAAAGCTGGGAGAGAGAGTGTAGATTACTATTTCGTGGTGCTTGACAGCAACGAAAGGAGACAGCTGTAAATAGCAGGGAGAGAGGAACATAAGGTTTCAGTAGGATTTGTTTTGTTCTGTATTTGAAGATTCTGTATTTGAAGAAGACTTGAACGTATTAGATGGCTTTGAGAGAGGAGGAGAGGAGACATTGATTGTATAACAGTGAGAAGGTATGATGAATAAGAAAAGGTTCCTGGGACATACAGGAAGGGAATTTAGAGGAGATGTAAATAGGAGAAAGGACACTTCTAGATACTTGTCAAGAAAACTGTTAAAAGTTTTGTGATGGTGCCTTAATTATCTATTGCTGTATAGCAAATTAATCGCAAACGTAGCAGCTTAAATCAACGAATATTTATCATTTCTCAGTTTCTGTGCGTCAGAAATTTAGGAAGATTAGATGGGTTGTTCTGTCTCAGGGTCTTTTTTGAGGCTGCAAACAAAATGTTGGCTTGGGCTGCAGTCATCTGAAGGCTTGACTGGAGCTAGAAGATCCTCTTCGAAGACGGCCCACTCATGTGAGCAGGAGCTTCAGGTCTTTGCCGGCTGTTGGCAGGAGGTCTTAGTTCCTTGCTGTGTAGGCCTCTCTGTAGGACTGCTTGTGCGTCCTTAGGACGGCTCACTTCCTGAGTGAGTGATTCAAGAGAGTAAGGAGGACGCCACGATCCTATTATGACCTGGCCACAGACTTCACAGGCTTCCATGTCTGCCACATTGTATTCCTTAAGAATGAGTCACTAAGTATAACCCACACTCAAGAGGAGGAGAATTACACTTCATTTTCAAAAAAAATTTTTTTATCGGAGTACAGTTGGTTTACAATGTTGTGTTAGTTTCAGGTGTACAACAAAGTGAATCAGTTATACATATACTTATATCCACGTTTTA
The DNA here is from genome assembly GCF_963455315.2 of Globicephala melas. Lineage (NCBI taxonomy): Eukaryota > Metazoa > Chordata > Mammalia > Artiodactyla > Delphinidae > Globicephala > Globicephala melas. The sequence continues at coordinate 65,364,641 of NC_083318.1, forward strand.
AAGATTCTTTTCCCATATAGGCCATTACAGAGTATTGAGTAGAGTTCCCTGTGCTATACAGCAGGTTCTTACTAGTTACCTATTTTATATATAGTGGTGTGTATATGTCAGTCCCACTTTTTGAAGGGAGGAGCATCAAAGAATTTTAAACCACCATAAGTGGCTACAGAATCAACACGTCCTTTTAACTGTAATTGATCGTGTGTCATGCTTTATATATAGGGATTCAGTAGTAGATATTCTGACATACAATCATTTGTCCTAATCTAGTCTATTTGGATAAACGGTGAGTTTAAGATGTTCTCCTAGATATATTTTCCAAAATGGATCTAGTCTTTTAAACTGTAAAAGTGTAAACAAGAACAGCAACAAATAATACAGGAATAAAATAGCCTCTGAGCCCAGAATCTCACCTGATACAGATGATCACTGGTAATATGGACCATTTATACCTAAACCCATGTTGCTCAAAATTTTGCTTGATTCTGAAGCTTTTTGTTCCAGCAAAATGTTACAGAGATTTGGGGTTTTCTCAAATTTTATTTTTTAAAATAATTACTGCCTCCCTGTTAGTGGAGAGCTTGAGCTCAGCAGTTCTCAGCTCTGGCTGCACATTAGAATCACTTGGGAGTTTTTGATTTAAAATGATCTGGATCAGGGCCTGGGCACTGTTATTGCATAAAAGTTTCCCCCGAGTGATTCCAACGTGCAGCCAGGGTGGAGAACCCAGCAGATGACAAAACAAGCGTGAGTAAGTTGTAAGATTTAAAACATATTTTAATGATTATTTATGTGGGGGGGGTGTGTGTGAAGGGATGTGCATCCAGGGAATATAGTTACAGTTTCTGCCAATAACATCATTCCTCGTTCATTTAATGGAATAAGATATCAGTATTTCATGGTGGATTCTAAAGAGGGATATGAAATTCCAGATACCTGAGCACATTTGACAACAGTTTCTTTTAGGAGAATCTTCCTATTTTCTGCATCGAATCACAGGCATCCCAGAGTGTAAGCTCATATGGTCGTTACTGTCCTTTGTGCGAATACGTTCATTTATTAAATAAAACATTCCTGAACACCTACAACGTGCCAGGTACTGCCAGGCACTGAATGCCCAGGGAAGAATAAGACAGAGATTCTCGCCTCAAATGAGTGACTCTTCATCTCAGTGTAGGAGATAAGCAGGCATACAAATAAGAGGAAGCAAAGGGAAGAAAAGTTTAAGAACTGTTATTAAAACAGCACAGCAGCAACCAGTCAGAATAACCCAGTTGCAGCGGCGCCAGCCGCAGGTAGCCGGTTCAGTGCATACTGGCTGCCCTGAGCGTAGGTAACACAAAATATAATACATACCCAAAGAGAAATGTGAACAAGAGGGAGCAGAGAGAAAAGAACACTTTTATAATTCCAAATTCATGTTCTCCCCATAGAGGGAAGAGAGTCCGTCTGGTTGGTTGCATCCATTCTTCATGCCGTCCAGTACGCACCCTTTCAGGTGAATGCAGTCCTTCTTACCAAAAAGGTGGAGTCTGTTTCCATACCCTGTGGATCAGGGAAGGCCTTTTGACTTGCTTTGGCAAATAGAATGTGGCAGAAGTAATGATGTGGCAGAAATAATGATGTGCCAGTTCCGAGTTTAGGCTGTAAAATGCCTCGAGTAACTCTGCTTGTTCTTGCTCCTCTGCCATCGCTATGACGTGATGCCCAAGACAGCCTGCAGGAGGATGAGAGACCACGGACAGAGTGGTCCTAGACACGGCCAGCCAGCCAACACCTATATCAGGGTTCCTCAACAGAGGCGCTGTTGACCTTTGGAGCTGGGTAATTCTTTGCTCTGGGGATGTCCATTTTAGGGTGTTTAGCATCTTCTTGGGCCTCTACCCACTAGATTCCAGTAGCACCCAAGTCCCTCCAGTTGTGACAAGCAAAAAGGTCTCCAGACACGCCAAAGAGAAAAATGCCCCTGATTGAGAACCACTGCCCTAGACTTACGAGGTGGTCCATCCAAGATCAGCAGAACTACCTAGATGCTGACCCCAGATGCATGAGCAATAAATGCTTGTTGCTGTTTGCTGTTGAAGTTTGTGGCTGTTTGTTATGTAGCATGATTGTGGACTAGGTAGCTAATACAATGAGTGAAAACGTGGAAACGTGAAAATGGGAGGTTGAACTGGACAATAGCAAGCGTGAAGAATGGGTTTGTAGGTAGAATGGGGTTAGTATGAGGTACAGACAAGACTGAAAAGCTAGGTTAGGGGCTGTATCCATGGAGACTTTAGGTGCCTTGGTATGAATTGTGAACATGATTATTCATGGGCAAGGGAGAACTGTCAGAAGTTTTATGTGTGTATTTACCATTTATTTATAGCCGAGAGAACAGTATAATCGGTCTGTACTTTAGGCAGCAATAGGGAGGGGGAATTGGAGGCGGGAGGGAAGGTTTTGCTGTAGTTCAAGTGATTGGTGCAGAAGACCTGAATTAGGGAATAATCGTAGGTTTGAAAGGGAGAGGATGGTTGCCAGAGACATTTGGGTGTAAAATCGATACAGTTTGGGAATCTCTACATTTCTGCCTTTGCACATTTGGTTTCCTCAGTGTGAAATATCTCCTTTCCTCTGGGCATCCTCTACTCCAGCGGTCCTCAACCTTTTTGGTACCAGGGACCGGTTTCGTGGAAGACAGTTTTTCCACGGACAGGGCGGTGGAGGGTGGGAGCGTGGGGGATGGTTCAGGCGGTGATGCGAGCGGTGGGGAGCGGCTGATGCAGCTTTGCTCGCTCGCTGCTCACCTCCTGCTGTGCGGCCTGGTTCCTAACAGGCCACAGGCCGGTACCGGTCCGTGGGGCCGGGGTTGGAGACCCTTGATCTAATTAATCTTCAGAAGTCAGCTCAACACTCAAGAAAGTCTTTTTGGTGACATCTTCCGTGTCTCGTGAAGGTAGCACCCTTACAGCTCTTACCACTGTCTTTTCCCCTCCATAAGACTGTGTCAACCTTTTTAGCACTGAATTTTCCATCTTCTAACAAATCAGTTGTAAGTCTGTCTCTTGAATATTATCAACTGCTAATTCCCTTATTACGCACCTACTCTGTGTTTGGCTTGGTGGTGTAGGTGCTTTGGAGACAGCTGTGAACTGGGGAGGTGTATGCGTTCCTGGAGTGTACGGTCTGTCTAGTGGAGCAACACACAGATAAACAGGCAATCATGGTACATGCTGTGATGAGGGGAGTAAGAGAGGGCATGGAACGGGGCGGGGTGGGAAGCCTTAATCTGGAACAGACGGTGCTAATGAAGGCCTCTTGGAGGAAAGAAAGCAAAGGTAGGATTTGGTAATGAGGAGTGAAAGCCAGGAAATTGTGGGTTTTATGGTCTGGATTGAGAGGAAACAGCACATTTGAGAGACAGAAGAAGCTTGATTATGAAGGGCCTTGTAAATTACGATCAGAGCTGTGCTGGGGAAAATCACACTGATTGATTTTTTTTACACTGATTGATTTTTAATCCTGGCGGCACATCAGAACCACCTAATGGAGCTTTTAATAATACAGGTACCTGAGTCTCACTTCAAACCTACTGAATCATCATGACCAGAGTATGTGGCTTGTATGTGTATGTGTATATATTTAAAGCTCCATGGGTAGTGCTGGTGTCTGGCCAGGCTTGAGAACTGTAGGCCTACAGTGGAGAGGAAGGACTGGAGGGAAGGGCAAGATTGCGTCAGGGACACCAGGGAGGCATCAAGTAATCTACGTGGGTGATAATGGTTTGAGTGGGCTTGGAGAAAACGTCTACAGAGTAAGAGATATTTAGGAGTTAAAATCAATAGAACTTAAGATTGATTGCTTATAGGGGGATGGAGGAGTATGGTTCAAGGAAGACTCCCAGGTCGCTGACATGATCATGGAGAGGTAGGTAATATGCTTCACTGATTTAGGAAATGTCGGAGGAACAGGTTTCACGAAGATAAGGCTTAGAGTTTTAGTTGAGTTTGAGATGCTCAGTGGAACCTCCATGTAGGATTGTCCACTAGATAATTGGTTATAAGAGTGTGGAGTTCAGGAGAAATTACTAGCCTGGAGATAAAAGAACTGTAGATCATTACTGTGTGATGATCTACGTCACTGGAGCCTATGACAGTGGGTGAAATTGACCAGGGAGTGTGTGAGAAGGAAAAAGGGAACTGGGAAGAACTACAACTTTTAAGAGATGAGTAGAAGAAGAACTTACTGAAAAACTAACATAGGGAAGACAACTTAGTTGGTGGACAACTAAGAGAGTGGAGTCTTGGAAGCTAATGGAAAATAATTTTTTTTTTTTTTTTGTGGTACGCGGGCCTCTCACTGCTGTGGCCTCTCCCGTTGCGGAGCACAGGCTCCGGATGCGCAGGCTCCGCGGCCATGGCTCACGGGCCCAGACGCTCCGCGGCATGTGGGATCCTCCCGGACCAGGGCACGAACCCGTGTCCCCTGCATCGGCAGGCAGACTCTCAACCACTGCGCCACCAGGGAAGCCCTGGAAGATAAGTTTTTAAGAAGGAAGGGGTGAACACAGTTGTCAAATTAATTGTCAAATGCTGCCAAGAAGGCAGACAATGAACTGAAAAATGACTGCTGGCTTTGGCTACTGAAGGCTGTTGGCAATCTTAGCTGGAGCCGGTTCAGTGGAGTGGTGGGGTAGAAACCAGACTGTAGTGGGGTGAGCAGTGAGTAGGAGATGAGAAAGTGTGAACAGTGAAAGGGCATTCACGTTAGGCTCTGCTTTCTTGGTTATCATGGAATCCTCTGCACTCAAATTTTAAATAGGTGAAAGAATGGGTAATGGTGAAGGAAGGGGCTAAGGTGATGCAAAATTTTGAACCTGACTGATTAGGCCTATAGTAATGGCATTTGTTGAGATTTGCAGCAAAGCAGGAAGAACAGCCAGAGTTTGTTTTTGTGTTTTAGGCGTACAAGGGAGAAGATACTAGGTGGGATTTTGGACATGTTGAATATGATGCTCTTTTTTTCTGATTATTCTATGAGTAGGACATTGTTTTCAAAATCCAATCTAAATACAACCAGGGATAAGTTGCAGATAACCAAAGCTAAGGTTTTCCCTTAATTTTATAAGCTTGGGAATGTAACAGAACTTACATAAAAAAGAATAAGAAATCTAGGAATTTAAGACAAAAGGAATGAAAAGATATATTTCTGGGTATAAGTGAACTAAAATTGATGGCAGTGGTGAACACATCCTCTTTGGATGAGCAGGTCGGACTACTTCTTTTATGGTAGTTTCAAATTGAAAATTTGATTTTTCAGTGTATTTAACTTCTCTGTTCTTTGAAATTAGGAAGATTCAGTTGTACTCTGGACCAATGGATAATTGTGATCTGGCTCTGTTCCACTTGGGCAAGCTCTGTTTCCTTAATAGATGCACTTCCTTCATCTGTGAGTGATAAGTAGGCAAGTGAAGTATTCTTATCTACATATATGGATTGGACATCTGTTCTATTCTACTGTTTCAGCACAGACTTCTTTGCTAGGAAATTTATGCAAATAAGTAAGCCCCCTCTTATGTAAAGGCACTTTAGATTGAGAATATTTGTTATCTGAGCACCTTATTTGGATTAAATTGATAATTCAGATTTTTTTTCTGATATTTTGAGTGATGCAGAAATCATTGTCATGGGTTCCCTAGATGTTGCAACAAGTTAAAAAAATGTAATTTTGCAGATGATGACTCCCAAGCATATCCTGTGGGTGTTCAAATTTGTCAGAGTGCTGTAACACATTTTATTCTGCCTATAAACAATGTTCTAGAGAGGAAAGCAAAAAAATCACCATGGAAACTTGGTAGAATGCTCTTATTTGTTTTTCTGAAAGGAAAATTCTAAAACTAGATAATGAGGTATAAAAGAGCAATGCAGATTGTGTAGCTAGCTATCCAGGAAGTGAGCTCCAAAGAGAATGGATTTGGTGCCTTGTGTGGGTCAGTGTTATTTATGATCTCATTTCCCTTTTCTCATGAAGAAGGGCTACAAAAAGGTCCAGCAAATAGCCTGATGAGGTTTTCTTTGTAGTGCAACCTTTTTGGAGACACCTGTAAGTATCAGGGCCAAGGATGAACAGAGAGCGACGGGAGTTGGTAGGGGAAGGCCCTTGAGATTCCATTAGACATCATCTTGACCACTGGAATAGTGTTACTAGAGTGACTTGATTAGAACAGTTTTGAGAAGGGGGAGATAAATATCAAAAAAGATATACTACATAGTCAATGAATTGCTGCACTGATCAACAAGAACTAAAAAGTGGAATCAAGTCCAGCACCATTTTTGTGGAGGGACTGTAGGCAAGTCAACAGGACATCCAGTTGTAGCACCAAATTGGTCATCTAGAACTCAGTGTCTGACCTCCAGAAGCCTGCTACAGTAGGACTTCTGTGACTCCTCTTGGAGAAGCACCATCAGGCTTACAGGGACACCAGTACACGTATTCAGTAGGGGAGGGATGAAGCACTCAGGCAGAGAGCCTGACTGACCAGTTGGAATTGCAGCCACAGCATTAGTAGCTGGGAGAGCTTAGGAAGGTTGCTTAATCTCTCCAAACTTCCGTTTCCTTATCTATGAAATGGTTATGATAATAGCACCTATCTATCTCATAGGGCTGTTTTGAAGAATAAATGAGTTAATATATAAAAGGCATTAGAAGAAATTTCTGAAACATAGAAAGCACCAGTTATAAGCTCTGATTATTCAAGAATCTATGAGCAATGCTCTTTTGGCTGTGTCTTTTTCTGAATTGGATATGTTTACAACATGACCAGCTACTTTTTGTTGTTGTTCTTTAGCAATTACTTTTGATGAGTTAAATGGGATAAATATAAATGGGGAGGGGAGATATTGAAACCCAGCTTTCAGTCATGTGGCATCATGTGGAATACTGGGAGACAATTGACAAAACATTCTGGTCTCAAGCATTTAGGAACAGTTGGCCGTTTAGCAAAGGTGTATCAAAAGGACAAACTGGATAACCATTAGATCACTTCAAGGGTGGGGTTTCTGATGTGCACCAAACTCAGGGGTGAGTTTTCTGGTGTGCACTGCAGGAAAATAAATTGTATACTTAATTTTTTTAGCTAAAGGAGCCATTATATCTGTGTGCTATGGTGGACGCTGCAGCTTTTGGTCCAAAGGAGACTTTTTGATTATCTGGGCTCTCCTTTTCTCACTCTGAAGAGTGATGAAGAATTGGCTACCAGAAAGTGCAAAAAGAATAAAACAGTTTTACTTCTGAGACATAAATTGTTATCCATGGTAATAATTCAGTAAATACTCATGCATGTTGTATGTTGCAAAAATTAAGCAAAACTTTCTTTCATTTGTTTTATTACAAAGAGATGGAAATACAGAAAATCAGAAAATATAAGTAAGTACAAAGAAAAATGTTCATAAGTCATTTCGTATGGAATCTACTTATGTGAGCATTTTCTAGGTACATAAACATTTTTGTTTAAAAGGGGATCATATGATTTCTATTTTAAAATATATTGTAAACACATTTCCTTTACAATGACTATACATCTACGATATCATTGAGCAACTTATTTAAAAAGACAGATTAATTAAAAAGTATTTAATTATTACTCTCATCAACATGTAAGGTTTTACAGTTTTTGTAAACCTATTGTTAAATAACGAGGACTGGCCACTTGCCAGCTGTGCATAACAATGAAGCTCCTTCAACTTAAAAGATTGTTTATTTTAACAGCCAAAGAAGCAGCTGCCCTCTGCATATGTGCCACAGTGGGGACCATTTCTTGATGAAGGCATTTCATTTGATGAAAAATCCGTATCGGTTTTGTGCAGGAGGTATAGCAGTGTTCAGTGAGGACCCGAGTGATGAGCAAAGGAACATTGCTAATTACCTTAGAAATCTACATGTGGCAACTGTTTCACAATTTTCACCAGCTAAAACTTGATATTCAGTTTCTTAAAAACTTAACTTACTATAGACCCAGCAATTCTACTCCTAGGAAGCTCTATAAGAGAATTGAAAACATACATTTACAAAAACTTGTGCATGAAGGTTCATAGCAGCATTATTCGTAATAGCCAATAAGTGGAAACAGCCCAGGTGTCTATGAACAGGAGAATGGATAAACAAAAGGTGGTCTGTCCATACAATGGAATACTATGCTACTTAGAAGTACAAAGGAATCAATTACTGCTATATCCTACACCATGGGTGAACCTCAAGAGCATTATGCTAAGTGAAAGAAACCAGATGCCAAAGACTATGCATTGTATTATTCAGTTTATATGAAATATCTAGAAAAGGCAGATCTATAGAGACAGAAATCAGATTGGTGGTTGTTTGGGGCTGGAGGTGAGCGTGGGCACGAACTGCAAGTAGGCATGTGGAGGCTTTATGAGGTGATGGAAATGTTCTAAAACTGGTTTGTAGTGATGGCTGCACAACTCTATAAATTTACTAAAAATTATTGAATTGGGTACTTAGGTGGGTGAATTTTATAGTGTGTAAATCATTATCCATAAAGCTATTTAAAACAAAAAACCCTCGATGCTCAGTACTTGATTGTCAAAATTTGAAAAAGGAAACTAATATGACATCTGCAGCAGAATTTCCCAACCTGTCTGCTCATCAGAATCATTTGGGAAATTAAAAAAAGAGTCCTTGATTATCATACTAAGTGAAGTAAGTCAGAGAAAGACAAATATCATATGATATTGCTTATATGGGAAATCTAAAAAAATGATACAAATGAACTTATTTACAAAACAGAAACAGACTCAAGACTTAGAAAATAAGCTTATGGTTACCGGGGGGCGGGGGAGACAGACTAAGAGTTTGAGATTGACACATACACTCTGCTATATTTAAAATAGATAACCAACAAGGACCTACTGTATAGCATAGGGAACTCTGCTCAATATTGTGTAAAAACCCAAATGGGAAAATAATTTGAAAAAGAATAGATATATGTATATGTATAACTGAATCACTTCGCTGTACACCTGAAACTAACACAACATTGTTAATCAGCGATACTCCATGAGCTGTTTCTATATTTTAGAGATTAATCCTTTGTCCGTGGCTTCATTTGCAAATATTTTCTCCCATTCTGACGGTTGTCTTTTCATCTTGTTTATGGTTTCCTTATCTGTGCAAAAGCTTTTAAGCTTAATTAGGTCCCATTTGTTTATTTTTGTTTTTATTTTCATTGCTCTAGGAGGTGGGTCCAAAAGATCTCACTGTGGTTTATGTCAGAGGGTTTTTCCTGTGTTTTCCTCTAAGAGTTTTGTAGTGTCTGGTCTTACATTTACATCTTTAATCCATCTTGAGTTATTTTTGTGTATGGTGTTCGGTAGTGTTCTAATTTCATTCTTTTACATGTAGCTGTCCAGTTTTCCCAGCACCACTTATTGAAGAGGCTGTCTTTTTTCCATTGTATGTTCTTGCCTCCTTTGTCATAAATTAGATAAATTAAAAATGGGTTTATCTCTGGGCTTTCTATCCTGTACCATTGATCTATATTTCTGTTTTTGTGCCAGTACCATACTGTCTTGATGACTGTAGCTTTGCAGTATAGTTTGAAGTTGGGGAGCCTGATTCCTCCAGCTCCGTTTTTCTTTCTCAAGATCGCTTTGGCTATTTGAGGTCTTTTGTGTTTCCATACAAATTGTGAAATTTTTTTTTCTAATTCTGTGAAGAATGCCATTGGTAATTTGATAGGGATTGCATTGAATCTGTAGATTGCCTTGGGTAGTATAGTCATTTTCACAATATTGATTCTTCCAATCCAAGAACATGGTATATTTCTTCATCTGTTTATGTCATCTTTGATTTCTCTCATCAGTGTTTTATAGTTTTCTGAGTACAGGTCTTTTGCCTCCTTAGGTAGGTTTATTCCTAGGTATTTTATTCTTTTTGTTATGATGGTAAATGGGATTGTTTCCTTAATTTCTCTTTCTGATTTTTCATTGTTAGTGTATAGGGACGAATTGGGAGATTAGGATTGACATATATACACTACCATGTGTAAAATAGATAGCTAGCGGGAACATGGTATAAAGCACAGGAACCTGCTTGGTGCTCTGTGACAACCTAGGTGGGTGGGATGGGGGGTGGTGGTGGGAGGGAGGTCCAAGAAGGAGGGGATATAGGTATACATATAGCTGATTCACTTCATTGTACAGCAAAAACTAACACAACATTGTAAAGCAATTATACTCAAAAAAAAAAAAAAGAGTCCTAAATAAAGTAAAAATTAAAAAAAAAAAAAAAAAAAAAGAGTCCTGGGCCTGCCCACAGCCTTGGAGTACCTGCTTTTAATGACCTTCCTAAGTGGTTGTCATGGCCAGCTGGGTTGGAAACCGCTGCTCTGTGGCTTTAGATCCTGAACTGTTCTATCAGTGAAAAATACAAAGATGTGCATGGTCAACAGGTGCTGGTTTCACCTTCCCTTCCCGTCTATGTTAAATAGGTGTCAAATCCCCCCTCCCCCAGCTCCCCAGGGTTTGCCTTGAAGCCTTTCTTCTTGTACTTAAAGCTAGACTTGGTGCTTCTTTGCATTCACCATAGGGAATTGACACCACAGAAGCATCAGCACCATGTTTTTTTGTTTTTGTTTTTACTGGAAAGATGAAAAGAAGCATTAGCCGCGGAGCAAACAACATGCCTCTTTTCCTTAAATCCTGGGTGCCCTCTTTCTGTGACCCTTCTGCCAACTTCCTGCCGTATTCTTCTCCCTTTACTACTTTCCAAAGCTTGGGTGTATTCTGCTCCACCTGCTTTTCTCAGAGAGGGGAGGGTCCTCAGGCTGGGCAGCCTCTCTGCCTCCCTGGATTTCTGAGGAATACAGTTTTCTTCATTCTGTTGACTAGTTGTTGCTTGTTCCTTGTCTCTGCATACATGTCCTGCTTAGTTCAACTCAGGTCATCAAATAGCTGCAGAGGGAATGCTGTGTAGGAGGGTCTGCCACATCATGGTGTGTGATGTTACCATGCCATCGATTATCAGATGTTATCAAGGTATCTAGGCTTTGGGGTCTGACTAGGATTGCCAGATACAGCAAGCAAAAAATACAAGGTGGCCAGTTAGATTTGAGTTTTGAATAAAGAACAACATTTTTAGTATCTTTAGGTCCCTTTGCCTGAAATTCAAATCTAACTTTGTATCCTGTGATTTATTGGGCAGCCATGAAATTTCCACCAGACTTGCCTTCACTTTTGGCTTCTCCATTTGACTAGTTAGGAATTCAGCAGCTGACTTAACATCTCTGAACCTTGTTTTTTTAATTTGAAAATTCGGGTAAATATTACCTGTAAGTGTGGGCTCCCCTCCTTCTCAGTAGACTCTAAGCTTGTGAGGTGCTGTGGTTAGCCTTATGGGCTGAGTTTAGAACTTCTGCTTACATGTTAATGTCTGGACTTTAATCCAATGGCCACACCTAGCTCCCAGGGTGGCTTGGATATGGTCTTTATTCTGACCATGTGCCTAAGCTACAAATTGAGGGTTCTGTTATATGGGAAGAATTTGGGGAAATTAATAGTCTTGGCCACACATTTTGTTTTCTCTCTACAGTACTGTTAAATAAATGCTATTGATGAAACACGGTTAATAAAACAAAGGGTGTTACCCAGTTGCAACGATGTAGAAATTGTCTGGATCATTGCCAAGGATATAGCAGGGAGGATTATTCTTGGATTCAACTCATTTGTTGTTTTATCCTGTCATATTGGGATAGTATTTTAATCCTTCCATGCTCTACTTTTTCCATTTGTGTGGTCATACTCAGTCAAAAAAAGAAGGGGTCTATGTTGATGGGGTCCACAGAAATAATCCTCTTACGTGGCTGAGTATCGATCCCATTTTTGTCAGGCCATCTACATTTTATACACTTCATCTTCTCGTGGTGCCTGAGTGCACGTAGAGGTGTGTTTCTGCAGGCGTTATTTTCTAAGGTCCGCACACAAAGCACACATCATGTGTGGTTAAAAGTACCCCTGAGTGTGGGCTGACATAGTGACTCACGTCTAACAAATAGGGTATGGAAAGGGAAAAACAGTAGCTTTACAGTGGAGGAAACTGGCAGCACCACGTTTACCAAATATTCAAGGTTAATGTCAATAATAATAATAAAAACAACGATAATAAACCTTATATGTCTCCGGATACGAGGCAATGAGAAGGGTGCTTCATCCCTGTGTTATTCTTCTCCACAATCCATACCCCAGATGTGTCATAGGAAAGCATCAGACAAACCCAGACTGAGGGACATTCTACAAAATATCTGACCAAGTACTTTTCAAAAGTGTCAGGATTGTGAAAATCAAGGGAAGATGAAGGATCTGTTGCTGGTTGGAGGAGACTAAGGGATCGTGATGATGAAACACAATAACGACATTAGTGGAAAAACTGGAGAAATCTGAGCAAACCCTGCAGTTTAGTTAACAGTATTGTGTTTGAAAACATGGTTGGGTGAGATGCTTGCATTAGGGGAAGCTGTGTGAAGGGCACATGGGAACTCTCTTTGCAACTCTTTTTAAATCTAAAGTTACTTTTTTAATGTTCTTTTTTATTGTTTTGGGGGGGATAAAGTGAGAGAGTGGCGTGGACATATATACACTACCAAATGTAAAACCGAAAGCTAGTGAGAAGCAGCCGCATAACACAGGGAGATCAGCTCCGTGCTTTGTGACCACCTAGAGGGGTCGGATAGGGAGGGTGGGAGGGAGGGAGACGCAAGAGGGAGGAGATATGGGGATATATGTATATGTATAGTTGATTCACTTTGTTAGAAAGCAGAAACTAACACACCATTGTAAAGCAGTTATACTCCAATAAAGATGTTAAAAAAAATAATGTTCTTTTTTAAAAAGTACTTCTTAAATTCTCTTGAGAATGTCCCATGTTGTGAATGAGAACCATGTGCTACCTTGAAAGAAGATTAGCGTGTCTGTTTTTCTTCCAGTATTAGAGCAGATTACTGTTTTATCAATAAATATTGAACATGGGTTTTTCTGGTACTGGAGACACAGCAGTGAACAAAACAGTAAAAAACATCTCTGCCCTGATGGAGCTTACATTCTAGTAGGAGGAGATAACAAATAATACAAAATGTATAGTACGTTAAATAGTGTTAAGTGATATTGGGGAAAGTAAAGCAGAGAAAAAAGAAATAATGTGTTGGAGGGTGGATAAATGTTTAGATTGAAGGATCAAAGAAGACCTCAGTGAGAAGATGACTTTAATATAAATATATGAAGAAAGTGAGGGAATGAGCCATGTGGACCATATAGAAATTTAGGGGAGAAAGCCTCCCAGACAGTGGAAATAGCATGTGCAAGGGTCCTGAGATATCACATGCTTGTTGGTATGTTTGAAAAACAGCATGGGATGCTGTTTGCTTGTTTGAGCCTCAGGGTAGCTAGCTTTCATTTGGGGTCACGTTCTAGGAAAAATATGTATCTTTAACTCCTGGAATTGCACTCAACTTGGGATACTTATACTATAAGCAGCCTATAGGAACTCAGCCTGATTGAAGGGGCAGTCTTCTCCCATCTTATCCAGTGTCCTATGCTTCTCCAGTAAAATGTCCATGCTCTTCAAAATGTTATTTTTCTCCCTTTTATTTTTGGTCAAGCACATATGGTTTATATTGAATTTATCCAAGGCAAGTTGGATGGGACTGCACAGTAAATTCATGATCGAGACATCGAGTGTTGCCGGAAGAGGATGACTCTTTCTTTGACGGCTGCCAGTCTTCTCTGGCTTTCCTCCTTTAGCCCACTCTCCTACTGGCTTGTGAGAGAACTGGCAGGGGGAGAGTGCTCTGTATTTATTCCCTTTGGTGGAGGACGAGAATGTGGCAGCTGCTGCGGGTAGTAAATTAGGATGATTCTGCTGTGATCTCTGTGAATGTCACTCTCACGGCAATAAAGTGTACATTAGTAGAGTATGCGGGGTTGTTGCAACTGGTTTTGACATGTACTTTGATAAAGGATTCCTTTATTATAGGGTCCTAAAAGACAGCCTCTCTAAACATACCCAGTGAGAAGGACTGGGCCGGTTACACACAAGTGTGTTCCAGTTACTCACTCATATGTAGCTAGATAGTCCTATGAGGGAGGCTGAATGCCTGACAACTCTGCTGGATATAGAAGAAATAGTCTCCTGTGGAATAAAGCACCATAGTTTCATTTGGAACTTTAAAACTATGTAACAAAAGGAAAACCACTTTTATCTTGACCCCTTCAACCTATAAAAATGGACCCCTGTCTTAGTCGTCTAGACTTGTAGGTATGAATATAAACTAAAATTGGAAAGACCTGAAGATGCTTGTACAAAAAGAAATAAACTTTTCTTTGATTCAAAATGTATTTTTATCATCTGGCTCAGGCTTTTTCATTTTTAGGAGATGTTTAAAATGGAACCCTTTCAATTGAATTATCTCAGCAACTATTTTTACTGTGTCATTAGGAAAAATAACAACGGTTTCGGAATCACATAAAATTTCCCCGGGTCTGAAATATATGGGCTTAAGTAGAAACTTTATATCTAAGGGCAGCTTTTTATTCTTGCTTTGGGGACTGAATTCTTTGTCTATGTGAACTTAATTCATGTAGTTTTAAAGTAACTACATAAAGAATTTTCCCTCCATTTCCGAAGTGTGCCGTGCCAGAATTGGTTCTGTCTTAGGTATTATCAGCAGTTTGCGATTGAGCCCCATCAGCACTGCCAGGAGAGGATTGTTGAATGCATTAAGGAATGAACGCTTTCAATAGGACCCTGGTTGTGGCCGACTGATAGAATCAGAAGTTGGATTCTTGGGTTACGTTTAAGCCCTCCCAATGAAAAGGACTTTTTTTATTATACTATGGAACAAGAATGAAATATTCATTTGCTCAGAACCTGTTAAATTCTTAAATTTCATATAGGAGGTACAGAATAAAGACCTATTGTGTACTAAACCTAATCTGAAAATCTCTATCATACTTCTCTGCAAGCTGGGAAAGCTGGGCGGCTTGGTCTTGGTATTTAAAACCTTTGGATTTCCTGAGATTGGTAGTGGATGGGAGTGGAAGTGAAAATGCCAAGGAAATTACTGCTCTTCTTGATCTGGGACTGTAGGGGCCTCTGTGACCTTTAATTCAAGATTCTTTATTGTGAGTCACCTTCATGTTCCCTGGAAATCACATGTGTTGCAGAGCACCTAAATAGCTTTCTCCTTGGTTCTGTAATTGGGAAGTATTTAGGGCAATGCAGACAATTCAGAGAGCATCTTTTGTGGCTGCAGGAATCTGTGTGCTTGGAGACCTGGCAGCGCGTTGTGGCATTTATAGGCATTGCTCAGGGCAAGGCACTGCCTAGATCCAGGTCTGATCAGAAACTAAGGACCTAGCATGTGTTCTCTTGAAAATCTGTACAGTCATTAAATCTAAGTTAACAGCATCCCTTCCTCCTTTGGACGAAAGGACAAGACATACTGCTGGATGTCTGAGAAACTAAATTACAAATGCATTTAAAGATAGTTTTTGATGCTGGCAGCATAAGACAGGGAGTATCAGGAATGTATTCTTTACAGTTCTAGGACCTTTGCCATTAAACTAGTTTCCCATAAAAAAAAATGGGGAGAGGGAAGAGAAAACATTTGTCTATGTTGTATGATTGTTAGGCATCAGATGTTAATTTTAGAAAAATAATTTGTTTTGACTCCTGGAAGCTTACTTTGGAAAAGAATAATTTGACATACTATCTTATACATTTTTTTTTAGTATTTTATACTTTTAAAATGGATTTTCTTTATCAGCTGGATAAATAGAAGTGAATATACTCAGTGGTGACATAATTATTTTTATTTTTGTGTTCAAGAAAGAAAGAAAACTATACTCCTCTATGAAAATACTTCTTGGTGACTAGGTCTCAATTTATACTTTTATAAAAGTATTAAGTGTAGTGCTTTCCTATTATGCTTTCATCTTATCCCCATTCATACATTCAGCAAATGTTTTCTTGAGCACCTATTATGTGTCAGAAACTTTTCTAACTCCTGGGGATCCCTGCCTTCAGGAAACGTATTCTAGAGAGTAAAGACAAAAAAAAAGGTAAATATATATATCGGGTAGTGACAGGTGCTATGGGGAAAAATAAAGCAGGGTAATAATAGGAAATATTCAGCGGGAGAATAT
Organism: Globicephala melas; assembly: GCF_963455315.2. Taxonomy (NCBI): domain Eukaryota; kingdom Metazoa; phylum Chordata; class Mammalia; order Artiodactyla; family Delphinidae; genus Globicephala; species Globicephala melas. The sequence goes on from NC_083318.1 coordinate 65,380,837, forward strand.
GCTGTGTATTTAAGGTGGTCAGAGGTGGTCTCACTGAGAAGATGACATCTGAGCAGAGACCTGAAAGGCACGAGGGAGGAGGCCGTAGGAACACCTGGGAAAAGAGCTCTTCTGGCAATGGGAACAAGAAGGAAGTGGTGGAGTGGAGGGAGAGAAGGGGACAGTAATAGGAGATTCCGTCAGAGAGGTCATGGGACCAGATCTGTAGCATCTCACAGGCCAAAGGAAAGAGTTTAGATTTTCTCCTGTGTGAGTTGTATCCTAAGGTGATTTAGCTCTTCTTCCGATCAGTCTCTTTCATCTTCTTCCTGTACTAGCCCCCGTTGCTTTTTTTTTTAGAAAACAGAAAAAACCAAAGAACAATGTGTTAAATGCAAACAATTGAAATCTAGGTGTCTGTTTAAACACTTTTCTTTATGTGTCATTTGCCGGGGAAAGCAACGCTTGCTACTGACCTATTTAAATTTTCTGAGCTCGGAGCCCTTCCCAGTCCAACAAAATGTACTTAACCCTCTCTAGGAATAGAAGGTTGATATACTGTTTGATATACTGTTTCGTGATTGCATCGTGTGGTCTTTGGTTGTGCGCCTGGCTTTGTTGTTCACCAGTATCAGGGTATTTTTAGAAAGTAAGCTCTGGGAAGACAGTATGTTTTTGATATAATGGTTATTGTGCCCTGTCATCCAGGCCACCCACCATGGTCACTGTGGTTGACTCCCCATGTCCAGCCCCTTCTAGTGAGCTAGCTGTGGCTTTCATGGCTCTTTGCCAGAAATTGGACAAGGAATGGGCCGGTGACTCAGTCATGGCCAAAGTTGGGGGGACCATCTATGAAGGGTTTCCTGACTTCTAAGGACGGGAAGAGAAGGTTGCCTTTCTTCCTCTGCTCTTGCTGTGTCTATAGGTGATGCCTGGAACCACTGCAGCCATCTTGCTACCAGCCTGAGAATGAAGTCAGTACTTGCTGAGCTGTGGAGTCATCCAGCTCTGGAGCTCACCTCCAGAGCTGGATGAGATAATATAATATCCTTATTATTTGAGGCAAGTTTGTTTGTTTATTTGTTTGTTTCATTTACAGCTGAAAGTATCCTAACCAATAGAGATTTGTTCATTCCCTTCCTACAGCCCTTCTCAGAATACATTATATGGAATTATACTTAGTGTTTTCCAGTAATATTTAGCCTAATGGACTCCCAAGTTACTGAAATGATTTAGAACGTTAAAATAGAAATGTGGTTACATTAAATTTCCTTGTATTATATCTGCAGTTTTGCATACATGAAAGGACTGTGGTAATTTTGTGTGTTTAAAGAGCTGGGAGGACCCTTTAGACAATATTAATTTATTCTAATGATCATACCCTGCTTTTTAAGTTAGCAGCATCTGAACTGACAATAGTAGAAAAGAAAAGGTAATTTTAAGATACAAACCTATACTGACAAAGGAATAATCTCCAAAATTTACAAGCAGCTCAATATCAAAAACACAAACAACCCAATCCAAAAATGGGCAGAAGACCTAAATAGACGTTTCTCCAAAGAAGACATACAGATTGCCAACAAACACATGAAAGGATGCTCAACATCACTAATCATTAGAGAAATGCAAATCAAAACTACAATGAGGTATCACCTCACACCAGTCAGAATGGCCATCATCAAAAAACCTACAAACCTTAAATGCTGGAGAGGGTGTGGAGAAAAGGGAACCCTCTTGCACTGTTGGTGGGAATGTAAATTGATACAGCCACTATGGAGAACAGTATGGAGGTTCCTTAAAAAACTTAAAATAGAACTACCATACGACCCAGCAATCCCACTACTGGGCATATACCCTGAGAAAGCCATAATTCAAAAAGAGTCATGTACCACAGTGTTCATTGCAGCTCTATTTACAATAGCCAGGACATGGAAGCAACCTAAGTGTCTACTGACAGATGAATGGATAAAGAAGATGTGGCACATATATACAATGGAATGTTACTCAGCCATAAAAAGAAACGAAATTGAGTTATTTGTAGTGAGGTGGATGGACCTAGAGTCTGTCATACAGAGTGAAGTAAGTCAGAAAGAGAAAAACAAATACCATATGCTAGCACATTATATATGGAATCTAAAAGAAAAAATGGTTCTGAAGAACCTAGGGGCAGGGCAGGAATAAAAACACAGATATAGAGAATGGACTTGAGGACATGGGGAGGGGGAAGGGTAAGCTGGGATGAAGTGAGAGAGTGGCACGGACTTATATATACTACCAAATATAAAATAGATAGTTAGTGGGAAGCAGCCCCATAGCACAGGGAGATCAGCTCAGTGCTTTGTGACCACCTAGAGGGGTGGGATAGGGAGGGTGGGAGGGAGACGCTAGAGGGAGGAGATATGGGGATATATGTATATGGATAGCTGATTCACTTTGTTATAAAGCAGAAACTAACACAGCATTGTAAAGCAATTATACTGCAATAAAGATGTTAAAAAAAAAAAAGATACAAACCTATGCCCGCATGCCAGAGTCTTTGGAGACTACTCTTGCATGTACACCCAGATACTTTAAGAACTTAAACAATATTGTCCAAGAACTTTGGTTATCCCTTTATTCCATTCATTTACTTGATTTATTCGTAATCACAGGTGATACTAGCAAATCGTGGCACCGATATACAAGGGTTTCAAGGTGGCCATAACTGAAGTCTCATCACTTTCTGTACTTTTCCATCATCTGACTGAGTTTAATGAATTAGGAACGTTACTGCTTTATTTGAAGAAATATTTTTGGTGTTTTGTCCTAACTCACATCTCTCTCTTAGTAGTTATATAAAAGTTTGCAGTGGAACCTTGCTTCTCAATGGGGAGTGAGCAGGGAAAATGAAAAGTCTGGCCAGGACCCTGGGAAAATGCTAACAGTGAGTGTCTTTTCTCCATCTGAACTGAAATCTGAGCAGTTCAGAGGTTCTGCCCAAGGCAGCTCTGTGCATATTTCTCTCATTGTTGAGCCTGCAGTGAGCTACCTGACAGGCCTCTGATAATCGATGCCAAAGGACAGTGTTCTCTTTCAAAATCTTGTAGGGAAAGGCGGGCAAAAAAGTGTGAAGTGCGTGCCCCCATCCTAAGCATCGCATCGCTGCAGGATACTGACAAAGACTTAAAATTACTCATCTCTCTTGCCTCCTTCACCCTGAATACAACCCAAATGTCTGTCAGGAAGAGAGTTCTTTTTTTATTTTGGCAAAATCTGGAAATCCTTGTGTTATGGTGTTTAGAAATATAAAAGGAGGATTCTATGAAAAGATTTCAGCTAACTACCATTTACAGGGTGCCCATTGCTGTGCCACTGTGTGATTTAAGCTTTGTAGAGATAAATTAAAATTTGCCTTTGTCCTCTTGCCTGCTTAAAGGGGAAAGCAGAAACAGGAGGTGTTATTATAACGTAAGGAGGTTGATTTTCATGCGAGGCTTAGTACAAATCAGCCTCAGTACTTTGTCTCATTGTTTAGTCTGAAAAACTGCTGTTTCACACAATACAGACTTCTTTATTTATTTGCTTGTTTCTTATATTAAGACTGCTCAGTGGGACAAATAAGAGAAAAAAAATCCTGTAAAAATATAAAGGATGAAGAAGGTGGGGGGAGAGGGAGGAACTTAGAAGGAAAAGAAATAACATATATTTGCCTGACGGAGGCTGGAAAGTGAGGCAATGGAGGAAGTTGAGGTTGCATTCAGTTAAAATAAATGAGGGCAGTTCTTGGTTGAGAGAAGTAAAATTCCCTATTACAAGATCTTGCATGTAGCTGGTCAGTTATGGCAGGTTCTAGACGTACTTTTCAAGAGAAGAGGTAATTATAATAAGAACATTGGCTAATGGTTTATAAGTGCTTATAATATATGTACTCATACTGGTGGGAAGTAAGACTTTTTGTATGTAATTCAACTAATTTTACTCTTAACTCTCATACGAGGTGGGTACGATTTTCATTTCCATTTTCTTTTTGAGGAGAGAATTGAAGCTTAGAGAGATTAACTTTCCTAAAGCCTCAACTGATAATAAAACCAAGATTAAGACAAAGGCCGTGCCCCTAATGGCTACCCTAGACTGCATTTGAATACTTGAGGAAATAAAATATACAACTGAAATCACTTTGTATTTTTTTCAAAAAAAGCAGTAGCAATAGAAGCATAGCATTTTACAGTTTAAATGGCCTTTAGAGGTCAGTTCATAGGAGAGAAAGCTGAAGTCCAGGGAGAGTGTCTTAAAGTTCTTAACTGGTCATGTGATACCTTGGAAGAATTTCCACCCTTGTATTTCAAGTTGGCAAAAAGGATAAAATGCATATTCTATCCTGTGAATTTTTTCCCCAGCTTGTTGTTCATTATTAATGCCAGGGACGATATCTATTGAGAACTGGACCCTGTCGTGAGTAGTGCTTGAAGAATTACATGTACTTTGCAATTCATACTGAATACAGAATTGAAACATAGGAAAATTGTCCATCTATACCGCCTCATTACACGTAGAATTGGAAGAATAAAGCTCTAATGCAGTTTATTTAGGCAGTGGAGAATGTCAACAGTAATTAAACTTATTATTATGCTATAGTGCCAAGGGCTCTAGAATATAGTTTAAACATTACTTGGTGTTTTCTAGATAGATCTTAAAATAGATATCAATATAAAACAAATCAAGGTATGTAAAAATTGATCCTAGAATGTTAATTCTAGGACATATTTTAGTGAGAATGTGAGAAATTAGCCAAAAATTAAACTTAGCCCTTGGAAATTTGCAACAGAAATTTCAAAGCTAAATATGTTTAAGTGTTCTCTGAGCCCACTTTTCTTGTATTATTAAAGAAAGACCTATCCAAATGCTGAAGATGAAATGAGTAGGAATTCGATGAGGATGAAATATTTCATGTTGACCATTTTATATAGTTATCATGGCTTAAATATTTTCCAAGTCCAAAAAATTAATAAGCCTAGTGAATCAAATCTAGGAAGGGAGACCGAATGTTGTAAACATGTCCCAGTTGTCTATTAGACATTTTATTACTAAATTTTCTCCTGGGGTGAGAGTGGGAGATGGAATTTCTTACTTGATTTATAACATGAAATTTAAACTGTAAGGAGCTATGTTGCTCTTTCTATTTTAAGGGACCTACCAGAGTTCTTGTGTTTTGTTCTTCTCCACTAGTAACCCTATAATTCCCACCTAGCTCCTGCATTGATCCTGTATATTTTTCAACTCAAAATATTTCAGTTGACCTACTTGTATGTTGAATTCCCATGGCAGACTTCGTTAATCTCATTAATTCCATGCCCTTGTCAAGTGCTGAGTAGAAATGTTGGAATTGAGATGGATTCTGTTGGATGAAAAGATGAAATGGTGGAGACATTATTTCCTTCCCTTTCTTCCCTCCCTTCCTCCCTTCTTTCCTCCCTCTTTCCCTTCTCTTTCTTTTTCTGCCAAAATACTTTGCTTTAAAAGAATATTATAAAAACAAATTGATTTCAGATATTTGAGATGTAATGTGTTGGTGCACCTGAGGAGTGTTTGATATGGGGTAGATACAGGGGAAATGGGAATGGTTTTTTTATGCTTAATACTGCGTACCTGAGCCAGGGTGGCTAGATTATGCTTCAGTTACAAACAACTCAAGATCTCAGAGGTTGGCACAATGGAAGTTTTTTTTTTCATTCATGCTATGTGTCCAATAAGGTCTGGTACCCAGACTGACAGAGGCTTCCTGCATGCTTTCAATTACAACAGTCACCCTTACAATGGGAGGGGAAAGTCACTTTTTTCTGGGAAGTGATTCACTGGCCAGAGCAAGTCCTACAGGATGCCTGACTGTAGAGGGGGCAGATAAGAGCCATCTAATCTTGTGTCTGAACAGGAAAGCCAGAAACCAATGACAGCTAGTACTATTCCATGCCTTTCCTTGAGAAAGAGTACTATCAATAAAGGTTAAGGTGGGTGCAGTGCCAACTACTTGAGTCTGTTGCTGCCGCTCTGAGAGTGTCTTCTTTTTTAAAAAAATCTATGAACAGGGCTTCCCTGGTGGCTCAGTGGCTAAGAATCTGCCTGCCAATGCAGGGGACACGGGTTCGGGCCGTGGTCCGGGAAGATCCCACGTGCCGCGGAACAACTAAGCCCGTGTGCCACAGCTACTGAGCCTGCATTCTAGAGCCCACGAGCCACAACTACTGAGCCCGCGTGCCACAACTACTGAAGCCCAGGTGCCTAGAGCCTGTGCTCCGCAACAGGAGAAGCCACCACAATGGGAAGCCCCCACAATGAGAAGCCCAAGCACCGCAAAAAGAAGCCCACGCGCCGCAACAAGAGTAGCCCCCGCTCTCCACAACTAGAGAAAAACCCGCGTGCAGCAGCAAAGACCCAACACAGCCAAAAATAAAATAAATAAAATAAAATAAATATTAAAAAATCTATGAACAGAATTCAATAAACCAATATTGCATTGCATATGGAAACACTGGCCAAATAAGTGATCCTAGGGCATGTTTTTCTGTTCATTCTTTTCTTCATTCCTTTGTTCCTTCATCCCTTCAATAAATATTCATTGAACTATCATATATCAAGTACGTAATGTAAGCCTTGATTTATTTACTGTCTTGATTTTTATTTTACTTGTATAACCTTTGGTGTGTTTTTTTGACACATTTTTATTGCTTTGTCAGTCTTTTGTATGTGTGTTTATTTTGAATCTATTATTTTTAACTTCCTTTGGGATACGAATCTGACCTATTTTCTTTACCAGACTACCCAGATGTGTTCTTACTAAATATTTGATAACCAGGGAGTAAGCATAGTGTATTTGCTGTATTTTTCTCAATATTTCTATAAAGCAGTTTCAGTTAAAAAGCCTATCTTAGTTTATTAAAATTTTATTTAATATTTTAAAATTTCATCTGTAATACATTGGGATAATTTTTCCCTTGCAGTTTTATTTGAAGAGCCAAATGACTATTACATGTCATTCAGGTGACTCAAAAAACCTCTGAGTAATGAGTAAAATTATTCCAGGCAAGGGATCTCATTTAGACAAGGAAACATAGTGTGGTCTTTGAGTACAACTGAACATTTTTTTTCAGTAATCACTGTACCCTTGGTTCATCTTTGCTTTGTCTTTTACATTTCCATTGCACAGGCCTGACTTGCAATGTCATTCTCTAATTTTGTCTTCCTCAGAACTGGTGAGCACAGGGAGTATCTTACTTATCTTTGTAGCCTACCATCCCTCAAGCCTCACACAATACCTTGTACATAACAGCTGTTCAATAAAAGCTTGTTAAACGGATTTGACTTTCCTCGTATATAGTGGTTGAACTTTTGAAGTCATGCAGTGCTAAGAACAGAACCATAATTATTTAATACAGAAGGCAGTCGCAAAACTAAGTCTGAGGGGATATGGGACAAGAGAGACCGCACTGAAGGTTCTCTATATGGAATGTTCTAGCCTGTTTATATTGTCTTGATGTGTTTCAAAGGGAACAGTTTGTTTCACTTTGCCTTTATACAATTAATGTTCCTGAAATTGAAAAAACAAAGTGAGCTTTCTGACGTAATGAAGCCTCCATCAATCACTTGTACAGGGACTTCCCTGGTGGCGCAGTGGTTAAGAATCTGCCTGCCAATGCAGGGGAGATGGGTTTGATCACTGGTCCGGGAAGATCCCACATGCCACGGAGCAACTAAGCCCGCAAGCCACGACTACTGAGCCCGCACACCTAGAGCCTATGCTCCGTAACAAGAGAAGCCACTGCAATGAGAAGCCTGCGCACCGCAGTGAAGAGTAGCTCCCACTCGCTGCAACTAGAGAAAGCCCACACGCAGCAATGAAGACCCAACACAGCCAAAAATAAATAAATAAATAAATAAATAAATAAACAAAAATAAATCACTTGTACTCTCTTTGTAACTTCAGTACCTTTGTTTCAGGAGGGTGGTTGAAGTAAATTCTTCTGGGACCAGATCCAGTGTTTCTGCCTTGAAGAAACATAATTAACTGACATTTTAAAGGTACTTTATAGGCCTGTTCTGACCCTGGGCAAAGAATATTGCCTGATTTATAGTTATGAAAAGTCTACTTTCAGAATTTGGGTGTGTTTTATGGTAGCTCTTTTAGTTGATTGCTTTCATTTTTATTCAGTAAATTATTTAGAACAGCTGTATGATGTCATCAGAAGCTTGACTTTTACTCCTCTGTGCTTGAAAGGCTGAAGCGCAGGGGGATGTTTCACTGTGAATGGGAAGGCTCAGCATATGTGCACAAGGAGAAGGTTACTTGGGACGATAGCCATTGTTACTTGATTTCCTTTTTACTATGGAAGCCAAGGGTTTGGATACTCTATTGAGAAAAGAATATTGAAATGTCAGGATTTTGTTTTATGACTAGGATTTTCTGAAGACTTGCCCTAAAAGCGTCCAACAATGGATTACAGTGTCTAAAGACACAAACAAGGTTTTTGTCATTAAATTAAAAAAATATTGCAACAAAATACTGGATGATCATATATTCCTCTGGTGTGTATGGTAATAATTTTTATTCAAGTGAACTGAGGCAGAATATATATTCATTATAAAAGATCCCAACAAGGATATAATTTTAAGTTTCAATGAAAGGATCCTCCCAGAGTTACCATGCTTCAGGAAATATGATGAAGAGTTGGTGACAGGGCTTCCCTGGTGGCGCAGTGGTTGAGAGTCCGCCTGCCGATGCAGGGGACACGGGTTTGTGCCCTGGTCCGGGAAGATCCCACATGCCGCGGAGCGGCTGGGCCCATGAGCCATGGCCGCTGAGCCTGCGCGTCCGGAGCCTGTGCTCCGCAACGGGAGAGGCCACAACAGTGAGAGGCCCGTGTATCGCAAAAAAAAAAAAAAAAAAGAGTTGGTGACAATTGTGCACAATTGTCACAGGCATTCTTGGCAGTTTGAGAACATGGGTGTGTGTGATCTCTACACTTTCAGACATATGTGACTATCATTGCTGGGTGTTCTAAGGTTTTCTAAAGGTCTCACGTATCACTTCAAGTCAATGTGCCTCATGGCTTTTGGCTGCTTCAGTGGAGCCCATCCTTGCTTTTATGACAATGGATTTCTCCAGTTTTCTAGTAAGAGAGTTTGCGTTGATCCTCGTGTTGCTTCTTGGGCTTCAGGTAAAAGAAACTCCTCTGTGAGTCCAGACTCCACGCTGGTTGCTTCCCGTCATCTTCATCCTCCGTGAATGGGGTCCCAGAGGTAGCGGTCAGTGTCCATTGGTGAACGGTGTCAGTGCTGTCATTTGGCCTACCTGTACCTTTTGGGTACAGTGCTAGAGTAAGAAAAACAAGCAAACAAATAAACAAGAAAAACAAGACAAAACCAAACATACCAAGTCTAGACTCGAATATCTGAGTATTTGAAGCTGTTCGCCAATAGCTCTCTACCTTCCCAGTTTCTCTCGATTGAAAGTCCAGGCTAGAAGTGCTCTGGATATTTCAATTTGTTGCTCAACAGATCTACTAAGTTCACATTGCTGGGCTTAGTTTTTTTTTTTTTAATTAATTAATTAATTATATTTATTTAATTTTTGGCTGTGTTGGGTCTTCATTGCTGTGCGTGGGCTTTCTCTAGTTGCCGCGAGCGGGGGCTACTCTTCAATGCAATGCACAGGCTTCTCATTGTCATGGCTTCTCTTGTTGTGGAGCACGGGCTCTAGGCGCGCAGGCCTCAGTTGTTGTGGCTCGCGGGCTCTAGAGCTCAGGCTCAGTAGTTGTGGCGCATGGGCTTAGTTGCTCCGCGGCATGTGGGATCTTCCCCGTCCCGGGCTCAATCCTGTGTCCCTTGCATTGGCAGGCTGATTCTTCTTAACCACTGTGCCACCAGGGAAGCCCTGCTGGGCTTAGTTTTGTCCGTGTCATTAGAAAGAGTTCCTGGAAGCAAAATACCCAGGAACTATTTATATATACAGTTATTGGCCTCGCCTTATTTCAGACCTCACCTTGCTCAGTGCCTCATCCATAACTGGTGCTCAAAATATCAGGTTGAAGGGGTGAGGAATGAGTACCTGGCAGGTGTGTTAATACATGGCAGTGAAGTGAACGAGAGGCAAGTGGACAGTGGCGTGAGGGCTTAAAGGAGTCAAGGAAAATTAAAGGCTCTCTGGGCTGCCGAGGTCAAAGAAGGGTTGAACAAAGATGGCTGGTTGCAGCACAGAAAGAAGAATATCTGATTTTCTTAAAGCTGTCAGTCTGTGAAATGTTCTTCGGAACACAGAAATACTTGTGGAAAGGGTAGGATTTGGAGTAAGAGTTGGGCTCTTGTCCAGGCTCTATCACATATTGGCTGTGACCTTGAGCTGGCCACAATATGGCTTTGAGCCTTTGGTACAAGTTTAATAGTTGGGATAATGTTATGTTTTGCTCAGTGTTATTCTGAGGATTAATAATATCTGTGAAGGTGGCTAACAACTTGCGTGTATGTATGTGCATGTATGTGTGTATAAATTTCATGTTATGATTTATCGAGTGCTGCTTGGTACGAGGCAGTGTTCTCAGTCTGTTCCAAGTATTCATAGTAACTCATTTAATCCTGACAGCAACACATTAAGTTGGTCTTAGTTTTCTTGTTTTTCAGATGAGGAAACTCAGGCATTGGCCAGTAACATATCACACCCATAGTACAGCTAGTGAGTAGTGGAGCTAGGCTGTGGACCCCCGTGGTCTAAGGTGAACCATACTCTAGGTGCTTACAGCCACAAGACCTGTCTTTCGAGTTCCTCCCATGCACATCAATGTTGGTTAGTCTCTGCAGTGAAAAGACCACAGGTAGTCACTGAGTTACTTTCATTTGAGTCAAAGTTGCCGTTTCTCCTACCCCTGACCCCTTTTCAAAAATAGAGCAATTTTAGGGGTTAAATTTTTAGTATTTACTAGCTATGTTGCTACATAAGTCACTTGGCCCCTTATTTCTTCAACAATAAAATAGAAACATTATGTATCTCCACAGATTGCTGAACATGCAAATGAGAGAGTATATATATGAAAACAGTAAACTGTAAAGCATCATAGAAATGAAGGGCACTTGTCTCAGTATTTAATGTATTGGCCTTGATCAAGTGCATCTTTATTTCCATAGTGACAGCATATAAAAATAATTACTTTGGGTAATATTTATTAAGCATCTATGATGTCCTCAAGCATCTATGATATTTTAAATTCACTTTCAAGTCTCATCTTGCACAGAGATTAAACTTAAAGTCAGTAAATAAGGTGAAAATGTATGTATGAAAATTATCCTTAAAAACACCTTAATGTCCTTAACTCTTTCTCAGTTGAGCTTTAGAATGTTAACTCCAGGGATTTCGCTGCTTTCCTTCACTGCTGTATCCCAGGGCCTGGAAGAATGATCGGTACATATTTGTTGAATGAATTAATAGTTGATTTGCATTGAGGGGTCAATTTTGTGAAAAGGGGATACCCTTTAATGCCAGCATCCTATTCAGTGCAGTATAAGGCTCATCCTAAGAATACCCTCATGAGAACTCCCTGTGTGGAATCTGTGTAGTTGGATTTCTCTGATTTACTGCGAGTATAACACGACAACTGTGCGTGTTTTTGCGCTTGCAACAAGCTGCACAACACCTATTACTATCCCATTTCATAGATGAGGAAACTGAGACTCAGAATAGTCAAGAACTCATCCAAATTCTCACAGCCAGTACTTCCCTGCTGGCACTCAGAATATGCACATTCTCATGTTAAGATAGTTGGGCTTTCCAAGTGCATAGTGTCTGTTTTCCCTGAGCGAAAGTAGAGAATGGATGAGAAATAAAAACTAAGTAGGGTTGTTTCTTGTGTGATTTTATGGAATCAAAAATAGTGGTCGAATCAACAGGTGCTGCTTTCACCTGCAATAACATCTTCACTTTGTTCAGGCCTTTTTAAAACATCTGTGAGGGTTTGAACTTTTGAGAGTTCATTCGGACTATACTGAGGGTAAGCTTCCAAGATGGAACAATTATTGACCCCAACAATGATTGCTGTGGAATCTTCTAGCACTTAAATTGGTTCCGATGTTTCTGATAAATTCCAGGGATGATCAGCAATTCAGTCTTGGAATTAAGGCTTTTCACTTTTGCTGCAGGAACCAATGACCCCAAATAATTTGTTGGCATCTGTATCCTGATTAAAAGTATTTTGTGACATTTACTAGCTCTGACCTGGTCAGTGCATGGGTTGTATAGGTCATTGTGGGAGAGTGTGCTTGGTTCCTTTTGGGGACTTTTTTTTATTACCTAAGCTTGGAAACTTGCCTTGAGATTCTATGATATGACTGCTTATTCCTATAGTGATGCCAGGGCTTGGCTTATTTTTCATGACAAATCTAAAAAAACATTGTTTGTAAGCAATAACATGTGACTCATTATTACCCATGAGCACTTGAAGTCAGTGGCTTGAGTTTTGAGTGAGTTCATTAGGAAATGTTCAGCAAACAACATTCCTTGAGGCTCCTCTGGGCCTAGAGCATCAGGGGGGTTAATCCAACTAGTGGACTATTCCATTACAACATTTTAAACTTGAACAGTACACCATTTAGGTAAGTCAAAAAATGTATCCAGTGACCACCAGTAATAGCTTGGTGGTGGGTAAATATTAACTGATTTGATTTTTTTTTAAATTTAGGTATCCTTGATATAACTAAAAAGCTGTCATTTGTACCTAAATGAGGAAGGGTAACGATTTGATAGCTGTAAACTGGTCCAGTCTTTATTCAGAAATTGTGTTGAAATTAACTTATGGGGGGTTCCTATACATGATGTCACATACAGTAACATTGTGTTAATTCTTTAGAAGTCCATTTTTGGCTCTTTTACTCCAGTAATGTTGCCAAATTTTACAGCTGCATTGTAATTTGAAACAGAGTGCAAGTTGCCCTGTTTACTCATTCCAAGCAAAAGGGCCAGTGCTAAATTAGTTTTCTTGTTACAAGTTGATTGAGCTGAGTAATAGCCAACTTTATTCGCTCTTTTCTGGTAGTGTTCTTTTACTATTCTGAACATTATCAAGTTTGTGTGCAATTGTTTATCCTGAAATTCAACAAGGCTTTATCCTGGATTTTACTTACCTTTCTTTTTTTCTTTTTAAAATATTGAGGTATAGTTGACTAGGGACTTCCCTGGTGTTCCAGTGGCTAAGACTCTGTGCTCCCAATGCAGGCGTTTGACCCCTGGTCAGGGAACTAGATCCCACATGCCGCAACTAAGAGCCCACATGCCGCAACTAAAAGATCCTGCATGCTGCAACGAAGATCTTGCATGCCGCAACTAAGACCCGGTGCGGCCAAATAAATTAAAAATAAATAAATGTTAAAAAAAATTTGAAGTATAGTTGACTTAAACATTATGTTAGCTTCAGGTGTACAGCAAGTGATTAGATATTTTTTATACATTTGAAATGATTACTACCAAGCCTAGTTACCATGTGTCACCATACAAAGTTATTACAATATTAGTGACTGTATTCCTTATGCTGTGCATTACATCCCCAGGACTTACTTATTTCTTAACTGGAAATTCTGGTCCTTTTAATTAAAGCCTTTCCTCAAGGCTTTAATGATTCCTTAAATCATTTTGATTTAAATTCTTTAAAAATGAAAGAGAAAAAAATCTTAAAGGTGTCTCTCTAATCTGCTTTAGAATAGCTAAGAAAGTATTGCATTAGGAATTCCTAAAAATGGAGTCATAGAAGGGCTTTATAGCTTATGCTACCAAAATCCTTTTATGTAAACCGGAAAAAAATCCATCAGATTCTGAATGAAAGCGCAGGAAAAAAAGTCAGAGCTGATTTTAGCCGTGTAGCCTCAGAGGACGGATGCATTTTGACTGTCTTGCCTTCCATAAACAAGGGAGGTGGTGATTCAAGGCCCAGTTCGTACCTTATACTTTCCCGGGAGGCTGTGCTTAGCATTCCTCGGGCCTGTAGTTTGCATCTTACACAATATTTGATTCTGCTCTCCTGTCTTGATTAACTCAGTCTTCACATTTTCACTGCAGCTTCTTCTGGTTCAGTTAAAATGTACAGTCATCTCAGTTCACTTCTACTCTTCCACTAGGGCCTGTGCTACTGGTGCTGCAGGAAGGAAAGATTTCCTCCTGTTCCCATTACAGTTGCTTTTATCAGTGGTCCTTCTTTGCCTTCCCCTGAAGAATCCACCCTCAAAACATTACGTCTCAACCTGGTTACGATGGCTCTGCTTGGGTGCACTTAAATAAAATGTGATGAAAAATAGAACTCCTTGTTTTCCCTGACAAACAGCACTCCTCCCCCATGTTGTCAATCATGGCCAGCAGCTCCCTCCCTCATTCTTGAGATTCAGTGAGAAGTATTTGGGCCCCAGACATTTGGGGGTTAAGTTGTGTGCTTCTGTGTCTGCTACATAATTGGTTCATTAGCCTGATTTGGTGTTAGTCAGCTCATCCCTGGATTAGTGAGCAGTTCTTCTGATTCTTTTCCATACTTAATGCAAAACTCAAGAGAATTACTATCATCTTTTTGTTGGATCACAAGCATTTTTAAAAAATCGCTGTTGGTTTCTCTGTGTTATATAGGACCCTTCTTATAGCCAAGGGCTTTTAACCTGTTTTTGTGCTCTGGGCCCCTTGATTGTCTGGTGAAGCCTGTGGATCCTCTCTCAGAATAGTGTCTTAAGTGTATCAGATAAGATAGGTACATGGTACAAAGGAAGCCAGTTATGTTGGAATAAATTGTGAAAATATTAAATTTATGATATAGTAATATATGTTTTTTTTAAACTAAATGACAAGATTCAGTGGTGGCTCTAAGAAGTACCTTCATTTTAAAATAGTGATGATAGTTAAAGATGTTTTTGATCTCTTCAGTTATAATGTGACCAAAAATCAAAAATCCCTGATTTCCTTTGGTCCCAGATTCTGCTACTGCTGTGGTTTATAAAGGAAATGGTAAATATTAAATTTCAGAAATAAAGATGTAATTTTTCCTCTCCCAAGTTCACAGTCACCTTTGGTGTGATCTCTAGACTCCCATGGAGGATGTACGAGGCCTGCTTGACTTTTTGTTCTAGTTGACTTCCCTGTACCACAGAGCTTGTCTCCTTGGGTCAGTGGTACCACCTTGTCTTTCCATCTCACTCTCCTGGTCCTTGTGCCTCCCTGGCCTGACCCGGGGTCAGGCAAACTAACTCCATGCTGCAGTCTTGCCCATTGTCTTTGTAGATGTCTGTACAGCCCAAGAAACTCTTCGCCATCATCAGGGTTTTTTTTTCCTTTCTGTTAGGCTCCATTTAAGACTCTCAATCTTCTCAAACTCAACCCTGAGTAATAGCCTACATTTGTAAAGCACTTTTTTTTTTTTTTTTGCGGTACGCAGGTCTCTCACTGTTGTGGCCTCTCTCGTTGCGGAGCACGGGCTCCGGACGCGCAGGCTCAGCGGCCATGGCTCACGGGCCCAGCCGCCCCGCGGCATGTGGGATCCTCCCAGACCGGGGCACGAACCCGCGTCCCCCGCATTGGCAGGCGGACTCTCAACCACTGCGCCACCAGGGAAGCCCTGTAAAGCATTTTAATGGTGTGCATTTTTACCTAGATGTCTCACTTGGTCTTAAGAGGGAAGAAAGGTATCTCATCCTTTTATCCATCCATCCATCCATCCACCCAATATTTATTGAGCGTCAACTCGGTGCCAGGTACAGATCTAGGCACTTGGGACATAGTAGAGAAATGCCATGGGACTGTACAGCATGGAGACCTAGTTAACCTTAGGGGTCAGAGAGGGCCAGAGGCTGCAAGATTTAAAATAAGATCTATAAGATCTGGTGAAAGAAGGTTGGGTGTGAGAAAATGGAGGGAATGTTCCAGGTAGAATAAACAGTAGGTATTTTTTTATAGATGAGAAAGGAAACCGTTCCTCAAAGTTAATGACTTGTCATAGCCACACAGCCAGGAACCTGGGAATCCTTTTCTCTTTACTCTGTGCCATCCTAGGGTTAGAAATGACGTTATTCTCTGCAGTGTTCAGCTTCTATTGACTATTTCAGTTCATAGCTACATGTGGAAATAGCCAATCTGATGTGTCTGTTTCTCATCTTTCCCTCTCAAGTTGGATATTCATTGAGGAAACGTGTGTGTGTGCGTGTGTTTTAAACTCTGGTGTCAGTTAAAATTCTGTGAACTTAGGAAAGATTTTACATTACATAATAATGATAACGATGATGATATGAAATGGTAATACAACATTAGCATGTAGCCTTCCCTGTACCAGGCAGTCTTCTATATACTTTACACATATTCATTCACTTAATCCTCAGAACACTCCTCTGATATAGAGAATGTTATGGAAGTACACAAGGGTCGATTGGCCTGAACTTATAAATGTATTTAGAACATACTCAGGCTGAGATTTCAACCCAGGTAGACTGGCTCCAGAGCCCATTTTCTTAAATTACTCAATTTTATAGTTGGAATAATAGAGGAATAAGAATTTGCACACAATCCTTTATATATATAACCCATTCCTTTGCTCGCATGGCATTTTAACTCATCATGGCCAAAGTTGTCATCAAAACTTCTCAGCCCAAAATTACTGTGTTGCTGTTTTACATTTTCGCAGTGAGTTTCCCGGAAGGTTTAAGAGATCTTCAGACCTCATGTTTTCCTCTCTCTCTGGTTTGGCCCTGATGCGATTCATTGCCTGGTTGACGCTTTCACCACCCACTTCTTCGGTCCATCACTTGCCAATGCACTCAGCTCCTACAGAAAGAAAGGATAGTGCTGACACAGGTCAAAAATGCCTGTTTAAAATCAACTGCAGAGAAAAAAAGCAAACTAAAACACAACAAAAATAAACAAAAAAAAGATTGCAGAGAATGTGCATTTTTAAAAACCAAATCCATACCCTCTTGCACTGTTGGTGGGAATGTAAATTGATACAGCCACTATGGAGAACAGTATGGAGGTTCCTTAAAAAACTTAAAATAGAACTACCATGTGACCCAGCAATCCCACTACTGGGCATATAGCCTGAGAAAACCATAATTCAAAAAGAGTCATGTACCACAATGTTCATTGCAGCTCTATTTACGATAGCCAGGACATGGAAGCAACCTAAGTGTCCATCGACAGATGAATGGATAAAGAAAATGTGGCACATATATACAATGGAATATTACTCAGCCATGAAAAGAAACAAAATTGAGTTATTTGTAGTGAGGTGGATGGACCTAGAGTCTGTCATACAGAGTGAAGTAAGTCAGAAAGAGAAAAACAAATACCGTATGCTAACACATATATATGGAATCTAAAAAAAAATGGTTCTGATGAACCTAGGGGCAGGACAGGAATAAAGACACAGATGTCAAGAATGAACTTGAGGACAGGGGAGGGGGAAGGGTAAGCTGGGACGAAGTGAGAGAGTAGCATTGACATATATACACTACCAAATGTAAAATAGATAGCTAGTGGGAAGCAGCCGCATAGCACAGGGAGATCAGCTCGGTGCTTTGTGACCACCTAGAGGGGTGGGATAGGGAGGGTGGGAGGGAGGGAGACGCAAGAGGGAGGGGATATGGGGATATATGGATATGTATAGCTGATTCACTGTGTTATACAGCAGAAACTAACACAGCATTGTAAAGCAATTATACTCCAATAAAGAAGTTAAAAAAAACAACAACTCCAATAGCAGAGGCTATTAGCTATGTCCCACTATGTCTCATTTAAATTAAGTTCTTAAAAAAAATGTTTTCTTCCTGGAGGCTGCAATCCGCAGCCCTCATCCTCACAGTCATGCATTGGAGTTGGTACAGTTGAGCAGCGATTTATTAGGTACAAATTGAAGAATTTATATGCAGCTTCGTTTTCTCATGCCTCATGCCGCCAAATATTTTTAATTGTGTCTAAGAAAGGGTCCAGTTGAAAGTTAGAAGATAATTAGTAAATGAAATATAATTACGTACTGAAGATATTTGATAGCTGCTCCTATTTTTCCTTCATTTTTCATATTTGAAGACTTTTAGGTGGTCCCAGTATCTATAGAGGTTACTTAAGGATACTAAGTGACCTGATGTTTTATAGTCATAGTGGGAACTAGAGGTAAAATGGGAAACTCTAAAATATTAATATTTAGGGCAGTATTAAAAAAAGAATGTGGTAATTGGGTCAGTTTATATATGTATGCATGTATATGAGAAAGACAGATGCATTGGAAAGGGAAAAGTTTTTTTGCATTATATTCTCATACTGTCACATATTGGAATCGTGCTTTAGAGAGGAGGAATGAGCCTTAGAAGGTTAAATGGGTTGACCAAGAGGCTAGAGGGGTAAGGACAGAGCCAGGACTGAAACACATATCATTCTGGCTTCAGGTACACTTGATCTTTGCCTTCTGACCAAACAGATGGTGAGAAAGATCCACTACGTCAAGACAAAAATAATGGAAAGAGAAGGTGTTCATCTTGGGGGCCAGTATGGTATAGTTGACTCTGGATTTAAAAAAAAGGTTTAGTACAACTCTGGGCTTACCAGCTTTGTAACCTGAGTAAGTTACTGGACCTGGCTGGAGCTTCAAGTTTGGAGAGCCCCATACCTAGCCTGCAAGGTGTTGGGGGGGTGAGCTTACCTACCACCTCTGAGATTAACTGAAATCATGTACATGACAGTATCTAGTACTTGATAAATGTACTTGATAAATTGTACTTGATAAATTGACCTTGATAAATTCCCTTCTCCTTTCTTTATATACTGATCTATAAGTTGTCTTAAGTTTTTCCTTATGACATTGTTTTCTGCTGAGTCTTCTTTCTCTTATAAAACATCATCAAGAACCATTTTATATATGCAGCATGTAGACTTAATAAGTAAAAAAGAAAAAAGCAGAGCTTTTGTATGTTTAAGGGATCTTCCTGGAGGTTATTATCTGGCTAAATGGTTTGAAACTTTGCGGGGCCGGGAGGATGCCCTCTATGATTTAACTTTTAAGAAAATAGCAAAGATGTTAACATAAACACCAGGAGAAATGATGAGACACTAACATCGCACCCCATTTATCCTGTGGCTATGAATATTTATTTAGCATGGTTGTGATTTTTGTTGTGGAGTGGTTAATGGAAAGCTGACCTCAAGGAGGAGGAGGATAAATGTGTTAAAAAAAAAAAAAAAGACTAGCAGAGGTTGCTGTGGTTTATAAAAAGGAAGTCGTCAGGGAGGAGATGGATGACGGAGGATTAATAGACCGGGGTAGCTGGTGCAGGATTTCGATGCAGACCTTGAGAGTAAGGGGTGGTGGAGTCATGCCTCCATACTTCCTGGTAGAATGGGAAATATCATTAGAGGATGATAAATATATTTAGTTTAAACTTTAGTTCTTTATATTTATATGAGGAAGGATTAGATTACAGATTTATTATAACTCATTCCCCCAAATATCTGGGAGTGAATAAAAATCTAAATAATGCTCTGTTATTCATATTAACGGGATCAGGGAGGCAGGAAGAGGGTGTGTGTGGATGATACAGAACAATGGATAAGATGATGGCTGACGATAAGACCCCCACAGAATCTTCTCCTCTGTCTTCTGCCTGACCTTCTTGGCTGGACAACATTGAACACAGCTGAATTCTTACCGTGAGGAAAGGAGATGGGGCGGAAGAGACAACTCACATCCTACTGACTGTTGATGATTTAAAATTTTTAAAAAAATCACCCCAACATCCCCTCCCTGAAAACTATTTTCCTCTCAACTTCCCACACTCAGTGAAATACAGTTATAAGCCTCAAATGCCTGATTTGATCCTCACTGTAGTGATTAGAGTCAGATGTTTAGACACACTAGGCTAATGTGCTTTGACTTGGCCACAGCCAAGCCCATAATTCCGTATGACAGATACTGGGTGACTGCCATTTTTGTTATGAACATAAATTATGTTGGACCTGGAACCTGATGTAAAATTGTGCATTATGTTGCTGTGTCAACTAATCATCACGGAAGCCTTTGTTTGATGGGGGTCCTGATTGTCTAATTTCCGGAGAATGAAATGCAGTAAAAGGGGCCAGTTTCAAATTCAGATGTCAGCCAGCCATGATGATAAAGTTTCCTAAATTTGTTCTTTAAAACAACGTAAATCTCACAGGTGGCTCTTAATATCTAAAAAATAAAATCATTCAACGCTTTTAAAGAGTGTTGTGCACATATTATACTCAAAATATTCAAAAAAGCAAGTGTTATTGATAGAATGGAAAGTAAGCACAATAGAATGATTAGGAGCATGGGATTTGAAATCAAATCTGAGTTTGAATCTTGGTCCTGCCACTTACTAGTTGTTTAATCTCTCTCAACCTCATTTCCCCCATGTATACAATGGGGATAGGGTAATACCTGTTTCATAGAGATGTTGTGATGAATGAGATGATGAATATAAAGGCTTTAGCCTAGCATATTGTGAGTGCTCAAGAAAGGCTAGCTTCAGTTAATAATAATGAAGAAATAAATAATAAAGTTACTACTCTTAGCATCTTGGATTTATAGTACCTTCCTCAAAATGGAGAGGGATTCATGCCTGTTGTTGTTACTGATGTTGTAGGACATATTTATTTTTGTCTTAGTGCCCTTTAAAGCAACGCAGAGACGCCAGTAGTATGTCTTCACGGTTTGTTATTGGGAGGTGACGTGATAATGATTTTTTTAAAAAATAAATTTATCTATTTTTGCTGCGTTGGGTCTTCATTGCTGTGCGTGGGCTTCTCATTGCGGTGGCTTCTCTTGTTGCGGAGCACGGGCTCTAGGTGCCCGGGCTTCAGTAGCTGTGGCTCAAAGGCTCTAGGGCACAGGCTCTGTAGTTGTGGCTCACGGGCTTAGTTGCTCCGCGGCATGTGGGATCTTCCCGGACCAGGGCTCGAACCCGTGTCTCCTGCGTTGGCAGGCGGATTCTTAACCATTGCGCCACCAGGGAAGCCCGATAATGATTTTTTTTAAACATCCAATTAATTATTTAAGCTTTCCATCCCCTCTCTTGTCCCCTTCCCCCCCCCCCCCGACGAGAACTTTGGTGGCAGTAATGTGCATATGATTTTTTTTTGCTGGCATAAATGATCTAAATGCTTTGAGTGTATGAAATAGCATGTTGCAGTAGAAAAAGAACAGGACTGGAAGTCAGAAGTCTGAAACCACCCTTGCCCATGCATCTGTCTTCAGTTTCGGAGGACAGATTTTGGAATTATCACCAGCTCTTTTGCTACTTCTGTGGCTCTAGTTAGTCATTGCTTTCTTTGTCTACGTCTGGTATTGCTATTTGTGTACATGCCACTCTTATGCTTGGAATACCATATGGTTATTTTAAAAAATAGTAGTTGCCTACCCATGAGACTCTGAGTTCTTTGAGGGTGTTTTATGTATTTTTATATTCCCAGTGCCCAGAAGAGAGCCTGGCGCCGAATACCGACTTAGTAAACACATGTCGAATGATTACATAGCAAGAATCAAGGCATGACTTCAGGCTTCCTTGCTGGGTGGTCTTGAGCCACTGACTCACTTTTTTAAATCCACAATTTCCTTGTCTCTCAAATGAGCGTCACACCTGATTTGTCTCCTGCAGATCATTGATGTGAGCTCAGATGAACGAATGTGAATATTTTACGTACGTTGGAAAATGTTGGGCAGTAGAAGAAAATAAAAAAGTCATAATATTGAAACCTAAGCTATAATCTTTATTGTGGTAGTTTATAATAGTGAGAAGTATAAACTTTTATCACTAGGGCATTTGCTAAATAACTAACGCTGTTATAACATTTAATACTGGGCAGCTGGTAATAATACTTATTGGCATTTTTGTCATGTACCAGGTCCTAGTCTAAGCATTTAACAAATATCTCATTTAATCCTTACAACGTCCCTATCAAATCTGGATGCCGTTATCCTCAATTTACAGAGGAGGTAGAGTTACATTGACTAGCGTAGAAAGAGGTACAGAACATTTTGGACATGGATGAAAAGCAGGTCAGAGAGCAATATGCAGAGTGTTATATATATTTATTAAGCAGAGAAGAAACACCCCGATAGATCATCCACTAAAAATTAACAGTCGTTGTCTCTGGGGACTGAATTTATGGGGAAGCTTTTGCTCTCTGTAGCGTACTTTTCCATTTGTTTTTTTTTTTAAAGTGAGCAAGTATTATTTTATAGTCAATAAAATAAAGCAGTAAAGGATAGTTTTCAATGAAAGAAACTTTTGTTTTCTTATTCAAAACAAAAGATACCCCAGATTTCTTCCTTCCTGCCCACCATTTTCTTCATCTCCTGGATCTCAGCAATTCACTTGCATTTGATTCTCATTTGCCATATTTGTGAGGGTGAGTGAAGCTTTAGCTAATAAATAATATAGTATGAAACCTCAGTGACTGTGAAAAAGAATACAACCTTCTAGCCAGCAAATGCTTCTTTTCCATTAGGGGGCAAAGTCTCTAACTTTCAAAAATTTAATATAGCAAACGACTCTATGCTAGATTACAGGGAAGTTGTAAAAGTTAATTAAATCGGCCTTCTCCATTCACCCAGGTATGAGGAGTTCCTCAACCTGGGTGAGCTGCTATTTGAGCAGCTGGCGTAGGAATCCTCTGGTCGCCCCCGTGCTGGTGTAGACTATGAAACTGTGCAGGGTTGCTTGAGGAGTCCATCGCCAAGTGTGTATGTGCCAGTGAAGTCGCCCGGCTTCCCAGAGCCACACTGGGGCAGGGAGTCTGCAGCCCTGTCACCTGGTTGGCAAACCTCGTGGGCACCTGCCCCTTGTTGCCTGTGGGATTCCAACTCTCACTGTTGCCTCAGAGACTTTTGTTACCACAGAACTTTCTCACACTCACTGGCCCAGATGTTTGCTGAGTTCCAGGGCTAGTGTGTGTGGTCGTGCAGCCAAATTCCAATTTTAGAATGCTGCTTGTGACCGTGAAACTGTGTTAACTCAGCTTTTAGGGGGCTGACAGGGCATGTGTGTGTGTGTGTGTGTGTGTGTGTGTGTGTTGGGGAAGGGACAATAATGAAGAGTAATCAACCAGAGAACACACATGTATCTTCTTCTTCAGAGGTTTTGAATGTCAGCAGTGAGAAGATGAAGGTGTCTGAAAGGTCGAATGGCCCTGGAATTTACAGTCACTGACATTTCTCAAAAGATTGCACTAACATTTTTTTCAGAAAGACAGTGCTTAATTCACCTCTGAATCTCCAGTTACTTCACAACTTCCTTTAGTAGTGCATCTCAGAATTTGACATCATTTCTAAGCCACAAAGTTCTTTCTCTCTAATGTCTAAAATAAGCCTTTCTCCCTTTAAAACTTATGGAGGTATTTCCTTCCTCCCTCCTTCCCTCCCTCCCTCCCTCCCTCCCTTCCTTCCCTCCCTCCCTCTCCCTTCCCTCCCTCCCTCTCCCTCCCCCTCCCCCCTCCCTCCCTCCCTCTCCCTCCCCCTCCCCACTCCCTCCCTCCCTCCCTCCTTCCCTCCCTCCCTCCCTCCCTCCCCCTTCCCCCTTCCCCCTTCCCTCCCTCCCTCCCTCTCCCCCTCCCTCCCTCCCCCTCTCCCTCCCTCCCCCTCTCCCTCCCTCCCTCCTTCCCTCCCCTCCCCCCTCCTCTCCCCCTCCCCTCCCCTCCCTCCCCTCCCCTCCCTCCCCTCCCCCTCCCTCCCCTCCCCCTCCCCGTCCCTCCCCTCCCCCTCCCCGTCCCTCCCCCTCCCCCTCCCTCCCTCCCCCCTCCTCCCTCCCCCTCCCTCCCTCCCCCCTCCTCCCTCCCCCTCCCTCCCTCCCTCCCCCTCCCCCTCCCCCTCCCTCCCTCCCCCTCCCCTCCCCTCCCTCCCTCCCCCTCCCCCTCCCCCCTCCCTCCCTCCCCCCCTCCCCCTCCCTCCCTCCCCCTCCCCCTCCCCCTCCCTCCCTCCCCCTCCCCCTCCCCCTCCCTCCCTCCCCCTCCCCCTCCCCCTCCCTCCCTCCCCCTCCCCCTCCCTCCCTCCCTCCCTCCCTCCTTTCCTCCCTCCCCCTCTCCCCCACCTTCCTTCCTTCCTTCCTCCCTTCCTTCCTCCCTTCCTCCCTTCCTTCCTCTCGTACTTAGGTGCCTATTCTTTTTTTTTTTTTTGCGGTACGTGGGCCTCTCACCGTTGTGGCCTCTCCCGTTGCGGAGCACAGGCTACGGACGCGCAGGCTCAGTGGCCATGGCTCACGGGCCCAGCCGCTCCGCAGCATGTGGGATCTTCCTGGACCAGGGCACGAACCCGCGTCCCCTGCATCGGCAGGCGGACTCTCAACCCCTGCGCCACCAGGGAAGCCCAGGTGCCTATTCTTTGACAGGCATTGTTATTGGCGTTGGAAATATACCACACTTTATTATTGGCAATGGAGCTCTGAACCAGACAAACAAGTTCACTTGCTCTCAGAAACTGACATTCTACTGGGGACAGACAATAAATAAATAAGAATTTCAGATAGTATTAAGCACTGTAAATGAAACTAAACAAGATCATGGGATGAAGAGGGGGCTGAGAAGTGGAAGGGGAACTGTTGCTTTCGAATGGGTGCTCTGGGAGTGCTTCTCTGTGGAGCTGACCTTTCAGCTGAGACCTGAATGATGAGAAGTTATGGGGGGGGGGACTGTTGGCTAGACCTGGGAACTTCATTTTTCCCTGGTGTAAATGGTGGCAGATGGGACAGGATGATACCTATCTGTTAAGTTGGTTGGGATTAACTGAAGTAACTTGCAAGAATGCCCAGCATAGTGCTCTGGGGCATAAAAACCTTAAATTATACTAATAGTAGGGCTTCAAAAAAATCTCCCCCTGTACCACAATTTTGCATGTCTGTTAGTTGAATGAATCATCATGTCATCTATATAAAAATCTGTTGGCAGTCGAGGCCAGAATAGAAGGTCTACTGGAGCCGTGCTGTAGATTTACAGAGTAGGACTGAAAAGGACGATGCCGCAATCCAGGCTGGCTTCTTGAGATCACTGGAGGAGTCCATTTTCTTCCATTATTTGCCAACTTTATTTCAAGAGTTGGCTACAACTTAGTTATTTGATAGTGAGTTGGGCATAGGACTTCACCATAGGAGCCACAACCTTCGTTTTACTTAACTTGATTCCTCCTCCCCAAGGAAACCTTGAAGGCAGGGTCCACACGCCCGCCTCAGGAGGCTCCTGAGATGGGCTCTGCTCAACTCTTGGCAGGTCCTCCACTGAAATTCCCAAGGTCTGCAGCGCAGAGCGTGGAAGACATGGCTTTGGCTTGGGGAGATTTGACGGCAGGTGTTACCTTGTGTGTGCCAAGCGCTAGATGACAGAGATTGCTCAGCAAGAATGCTGTAGAAAGCACATTTTACTGTACGTGGGCCAATCTGAATTTATTCTTACGAGACGTAACTGTTGTAGAGTTTATGTCACAAGCTGCACTCCAGGTTTACTGAAGTAATACAAGAATAACTAATGCTTCTATTTGTATAGTATTCACGTTCACACCTTGACCTGGATCTTTGGGCCTTACAACAATGACCCTGGTGGTTCTTAGGGTCAGTCCAGGAATGGTTTCCCCGGTAGCGTGGCAGAGCATCAATAAAGGCTATTGATGCTGTGATTCTGGACTTCCTGGGGTTGAAGCCAGGTTCGATGATTAGCTGTGAGATATTGGTTGACTTATTTAACTACTCTGTGACTTGGTTCCTCATTGTAAAGTGAGGCTCATAGTACACATCTCTGAGGAGTGATGTGAGGATACAGTTAATATCTATAAGCCCCTTTGAGTAGTGCCTGGGCCTGAACCAAGACTTTATGTGGGGGGAGATGGAGATCCAGACATCACATTGCTGGCTTGAGTAAGCACATTTGCAGGCCTGGGACCCAACGTGAATCTCTTGATTCTAAGTCTAGTAATCTTTCTACTTTTTCTCGTGCTGAACTGTTACTGGTTATGATTTTAAAACATAAACTCACAAAGTAGCATATTAGGATATTTAAGGTTATTGTAATAAAATAGCACATTAGTAGTTGTGCTGTTAACTCTGATTTACATATTGGGAAACTGAGGTTCATAGTGGTTATTTTGAAATGATTCCTGATGTTACTTTGTTGATTTTTTTTTAGTATGCCACTGGTCTTTTCGTATCTGCCTCCTAATTTCATAATGAGGGTGAAAAGCATAACACTGAAAATGATATTTCCAATATTACAGTCAAACTCTCCCTTGAGACAAAACTATAAAAGAATACAGTTAAAAAAATGAACTAGAAATGTGTACATCACATGAGCATTTTCCCTTTTCAAAGGAGGTTATAGACTTTTCCTGATGTTGTCATTCGCAAATATACTTGAATTTCTCCTTGGACATTGCCTGAACAATCAGCATTACGTTGTTTTAATATTAATTTTTAAAAACAAAAAATTTGAGGACACTTTTCTTAAAAAAAATGGAGGAAATCACTCGATAGTTTTTTCAGAAACAGAAAGTGGCTTCAAAATTAAAACAAGGGGGCTTCCCTGGTGGCACAGTGGTTGGGAGTCCGCCTGCCGATGCAGGGGACACGGGTTCCAGCCCCGGTCCGGGAGGGTCCCACGTGCCGTGGAGCGGCTGGGCCTGTGAGCCATGGCCGCTGAGCCTGTGCATCGGGAGCCTGTGCTCCGCAACAGAAGAGACCACAGCAGTGAGAGGCCCGCGTACCGCAAAAAAAAAAAAAAAAAAAAAAAGTAAAACAAGAAAATGGTAGGTGAATCACCAATTTGGAGTTAAAACGCCAAAGGTGTGGCAAGATTGTGATTTTCCCATGTGGTCCCAGCAGATTGATGGAAAAGTTCAAATGGCATTCTCTGTCACCCATGTCTGCCTCAATGCAAGAAGTGAATGCCCTCCTAGGAGACTGCTCTGAAGGCTAGCATTCATGGGCTGTGTGATAAACATCGTCAGAAACCCTCTGTGTGATATGAAGAAGTAGACTCGGCAAATTTATGAACTGGCTTGAAGTCATTACTTTTCTTTCCAAGGGAAATTGCTTAAGGGAAAGCCTTTTGGCTTTGACTACAGCCATCCACAAATGGAAACATGTGACTTTCATGCGGCCTGGGAGAGAGTTTTGGGTGGGACGCACACCAACACGATCAAGAGGCTGTTAAAATGAATTTTGCGAATGAGTTGAAAAATACTTTGTATTAAATACAAGTCTGTTGTCTTGGGGTAAGAAAAAAAATCCCACAGAGCTCTGAGGAGAGCACTTGGGTATTGATTTGGGAGTGGAGGTGGGAGGAGATGTGAGAAATTACGGTGGTGGTCTTCTGGCAGAGGCGGAGGAATGGGTAAGTTGGGGGCTTCTAGAGAATTTCCTGAAGGAGAGAGGATGTAGAGTTAGCCAAGCGGGGGATGTCCCTAGGGTGCCCCCAGACCAGCTTGTTGTGATTTCCTGATCTGCTCTAGGCACACCATGGACACACATGGAGATAGGCGGTGTCTGCTTGGAGTTATAGACTGGAATAGTAAGCTCAGGCACGTCCCTGCTTCAGCAAAACCTCTACAAAACCACCGATTTTCATCAGCCATTCAGGACTGAAAGCGATCACTTCATTCACCTGAGGCAGGACACTGTGGATGTAACAAATGTCTTGGAATGTGACACTTGTACTTTCTCCTAAAACTTTTATATCAGACGTATAAAAGTCAGACGTTTGTTTTACAGCTGACTGAATCTAGGATTTCCAATTGTAGCTGTTACACTGGTTGTTAACTTTCACAACTTATTTCGCTTATATTTTAAATTGAGTCTGAGGCAGTAATTTTTGCAAACATCAAGTATGTGAACACATGATCGTGTTCAGGAAATTTAAGCATCGGGAGATGATTTTAACTTGGTTTTAGATGAGAATAAGTTTCTGTTTCAAGGCTGACATCATCATGAAGGATACAAGCCAGGAAAATGTTACACAAACATCTAAATTAAAAAGACCCTTCCAGATACCTGTTCTACTTGGGAAGAGAACTCTTGCATCCAGGAAAAGAAACATGCACATTATTCTTTCTCGTTTAGACTGAAGCCTTAGCTGGGAAAGGGAAAGGAAAGCCAACAAGTACCCAGTCTCTCTAAGCTTCAGTTTCCTCATGTCAAAAATAAGGTTCAGGCTTCCCTGGTGGCGCAGTGGTTGAGGGTCCGCCTGCAGATGCAGGGGACACCGGTTCGTGCCCGCGTGACGCGGAGCAGCTGGGCCCGTGGGCCGTGGCCGCTGGGCCTGCGCGTCCGGAGCCTGTGCTCCGCGGCGGGAGAGGCCGCAGCAGTGAGAGGCCCGTGTACCGCAAAAAAAAAAAAAAAAAAAAAAAAAAAAAAAAAAAAATGGTTCATAACAGTGTCTATATTACTGGATTTTTCTGAGAATTAAATAGAACATATATAGCGCCTGGCGTATAAGTATACAGTGAATGTAAAAAAAAAAGTCATGTGAAGTGCTGCCGTCAGTCAGTAAGTGGCAGTCACTCTCTTTATGCTGGGGAGGGGATGAGTCATAGAGTTCAAGTCCTGTCCTCATGGCCACATATTCATGTCATGGCATGTCACGGACTGCAGAAGTTCCTATTCTTCCCACTGCACTTACTTTTTCTGATTAGCCTATGCTGTATGAATGAGTGAATAGGAAATTCATTAATTCCATTAGCTTTTAATGAATATCATGCTCTGGGTCCACGGTGTCTTAGCTGAGTAAGCTTACACACATCATTTCACCTTTCTGGGCCTCAGTTTCCTGATCTGTAAAATGGGAGTAAGACTAGTATCTATATATGGAATCGTATGAGCATTCAATGATTTGGAGCACATAAAGCTCTGACCGCAAGGCCTAGCACACAGAATGTGCTCAGGAAATGCTGGTTATCATCAGTTTTATTTTTGGCACTGTCAACGTTATTGGTTTAGTGTTTGTTCATGGACTACGCTTTCAGTATCAGCTTCCAGCACTCTATTTGATTTCTGCTTTGGTGGAGATGGTGAGTCTAGCACTGCCTCTCCAGGCATCCCCCTTTTTCTGATATCAGCCACCAGAATTGCAGACTGTTGAGAGCAGGCCAGCATATTCACTTGTGTAATGTAGGGTATATGTACTGTGTTAACTTTTTAATATCTGGAAAATTCTGAAATAGAAAAGGTATCTGGCCCCAAGGCTTTCAAATAAGGCCCTGTGTGGACCTGTTTATGGTAAGATTACTTTAAACAGTCAATAAGAATCTTTGAACCAGGACTCAGGATATTTTTTTGGACACAGTTGTTGAATTAAGTATAAAATAAAAACAGTATTTCGTTGAGCAATGAGTAATCAAGTTTACTGGGACACTATCTCACTTTCACTTAAGTTCTTTTATTCATTCAACCAACATTTTAATTAAAAATTTTTTTAAAATTGAAGTATAGTTAATTTACAGTGTTTCAGGTATACAGCAAAGTGATTCAGTTATACATCTATATCCTTATCTATTCTTTTTCAGATTCTTTTCCATTATAGGTTCTTACAAGATATTGAATATAGTTCTCTGTGCTATACCATAGGTCCTTGTTGTTTATCTACTTTATATATGGTAGTGTGTACCTGTTAATCAAAAATTCCCAATTTATCCCTCCCCCCACTTTCCCCTTTGGTAGCCATAAGTTTGTTTTCTAGGTCTGTGAGTCTATTTCTGTTTTGTCAGTAAGTTCATTTGTATCATTTTTTAGATCTCACGTATAACTGATATCATATGATATTTGTTTCTCTGTCTGACTTACTTCACTTAGTATGATGATCTCTAGGTCTGTCCGTGTTGCTGCAAATTATTTCATTCTTTTTTAAGGCTGAGTAGTAAGTATTGCATTATGTATCTGTACTACATCTTTATCCATTCATCTGTTGATGGATATATAGTCAACCAACATTTTTCAAAGGTGCCACTATGTACCAGACACTATGTTAGACAAATAGGTCCAAAGTTCCTACCTTCTCAAAGCTTACAGCCTCTGTGTGTGTGTGTGTGTGCGCGTGTGTGTATAAGTCTTTTTTTGCGGTACGCGGGCCTCTCACTGTTGTGGCCTCTCCCGTTGCGGAGAACAGGCTCCGGACGCGCAGGCTCAGCGGCCATGGCTCACGGGCCCAGCCGCTCCACGGCATGTGGGATCTTCCCGGACTGGGACACGAACCCGTGTCCCCCGCATCGGCAGGTGGACTCTCAACCACTGCGCCACCAGGGAAGCCCTGTGTATAAGTCTTATAAACAGATACATTTTAATATATACTGGTCTCTGCTGTGATCATCCCAAGCTGGGAGAAGTCTTAGTTGAAAGCTGAGAATTGAGAAGTTAAGTTTTAAGCTGAAGTGAAGGCGTGGAGTTTAGGGGAAAGGAGGCATGTGGCGGAGAGAAGGTGGAGGTGGTTGGGGAAGAACTGAAGGAGCACAGTGGTATTTCCAGTTGGCAGGACCAGTCTGTGGATGACTCCTTCCCTGCAAGTGATGTTCTGAGCCTCAGAATAATTAGGTCAGATTCTGCCAATAGTGCTGTTCTTTCTCTTTCCCTCCCTCCCTCCCTCCCTCAATACGATCAACTAACACATCTTCCTTGAATTTTTTTTCCACTCACACCCAGCCCTATGCATATGACAGGGTTCCTTCCTCTCTCTCCTCCCTCCCTTCCCTCCTCCCTCCCTTCCTTCCTTCCTTCCTCCCTCCCTCCCTTCCCTCCTCCCTCCCTTCCTCCCTTCCTTCCTTCCTCCCTCCCTTCCCTCCTCCCTTCCTTCCTCCCTCCCTCCCTCCCTTCCTTCCTTCCTCCCTCCATCCCTCCCTTCCCTCCTCCCTTCTTTCTTCCTCCCTCCCTTCTTCCCTCCCTTCCCTCCTCCCTTCCTTCCTCCCTCCCTCCCTCCCTTCCTTCCTTCCTCCCTCCCTCCATCCCTCCCTTCCCTCCTCCCTTCCTTCCTCCTCCCTCCCTTCCTTCCTCCCTCCTTCCTTCCTCCCTCCCTCCTCCCTCCCTTCCTCCCTTCCTTCCTTCCTTCCTTCCTTCCTTCCTCCTATGAACATGGAACTCTGTTAATAATTTCTGTAGCTATAGTGATTCTTATTCCTGATCTTGTTTTACATACAAGGCGAACATAAAATTGAGGCCTTTTGGAAATAAATACAACAATACCTAGCCCAGTTTCAGGCACATAGTGAATGCTTTAAAAATGTTGGTTGAATGAAAGAATCTAGGTAAAAATTAAAAACTGTTTCATAAATTCTTGTTGGCAGCCTAAAGTAATCTTGCCGTGTACAGATCCACAGACACATATCTGAAATTCTTGGGGCCAAATATATTCATATTTCAGAATTTTTCAGATTTTAAGGAGTTAATATAGCGCATATAACACATATCATATAACATCTCCAGTAGCAGCACCCTGAATTCATATAATATTATATGAATGTTCACATTGGATAAAGTTAATACATAACTTCAGGTAAATTCACGTCAGGTTTTATCACTAATTGAGTTTTTACCAAACTTATATATTTTTGGTTTTCAGAGCTTTCGGAATTTTGGAATTGTGGACCATAGCAGTTCTTTGCAACTACTTTTGCTTATGCTGCTGCTAGATGTTGTCCAGTCCGCCTTTAAAAAATTGTATTCCTCTGGGTCAGACAGAGTGGCCATCAGTATCATTCGTCTTCTGTTTCCTGCAGGAAATCTGTATTTCTTTTATGCTCCACAGTCAAAGAGAAAATCAGAGGAAACTTCGTCTTTGCTCTTCCCTCTGGGTGTTTGTGTTGGATCTGATTAGCTCTGTTTCTCAATTATATAAATATTCCTCTTGACCACCAAGTTTCTTAGTCCCTCTCCTGGTCCCTGCTTGAAGAATATGATGACTTTGTTCACTCCTTTTAACAACCTGGGTTTGGCCTGGTACAATAGATTCTTAAACTGAGAAGAGCATATTTGTTTTTCTTCTGAACATTTAAAATTATTTTGAACATGAAACAGACTGTAAAGAGTAATTTACTTGCTTTAATACAGAGAGATAATGCCTTCTAATGGCTTCATGTCTGTAAAGGGTTGGGATGCCATGAATGGTTTCAGCTTCATCAGTTGTTGCCCTATTTCTCTTCCAATCAGCACAGTTTCCACCCTCACTTTTCAGTACTCTCGGGATCTCTTTTCTACCACCCCATCTCTGTTTCTGTTACCTGCTGTCTCTGCTACCTGCTGCTTTTATACCAATTATATTGACTCTTATTTCTTTTTTTAAAACACTTATTTATTTATTTGGTTGCGCCGGGTCTTAGTTGCAGCAGGCAGCTCCTTAGTTAGTTGTGACTTGTGGTCTCCCTGGTTGTGGCACGTGAACTCTTAGTTGTAGCATGCATGTGGGATCTAGATCCCTGACCAGGGATCGAACCCAGGCCCCCTGCCCTGGGAGATTGGAGTCTTATCCACTCTGCCACCAGGGAAGTCCCTGACTCTTAGTTCTTTATCCCTTTAGACTGGGTGTCTGTGGGCACTGGCTTGGACAACCACTTGCCATCTCTAAAAACAGTTACCTAACAAGCATACTGCCTCTTACTCACTCTTCATGTCAGAGGCTCATTCTTCACGTCAGAGGCTTTTCTGGGATTCTGCTCATGTATGCAGACACTTAAATGTCTAGTTTCAGGGCTGTTTCAGTGAACTGGGGTTTCTGGACAGTTGAGAGCTGGATGTCTGAAGTGCTGCTGTTTTTGGAAACATTTATATGCATGTGAAGAGTTTTGATCTGAAATTGAGGCTAACTATGAAATCTGAAAGAGTGAAAAGATTCCTATAAAATTCCAGGTGAGTCTTAGTTTTTTTCGCGGTATGTATATGAGAAGGGTTTTTCTACATTCTTCTTTATAATGCTGAAAGATTTATTCTCTATAGATGTTTCCTAGGAGACTTCAGTGAAATTTATGAATCATAACCATATCCTGGCAATTTTACTTTAGAAATATATGCTTAGAGTAATTCAGGTAACTCAGTCTTTTGAAGATTCTCTACATATTACTGCCTTTCACATTTGAGGAGAGGTTTGGAGAGGGTTGTTCTCTGGCTGTAAAGAGTCTAATATGTACTGCAGTTGGTTCCACACAGAAGTGTCATTTCCTAGCAGGGACCGTCCCCTTTAGACTAAGAGCTGTTAAAAACAGCCACCCCTTTCCTGAGTGCGGGTCTTTGCTGATTTGTTCAGCCTTGTTGAAATTAGGGAAGATCTCAGCTCTCACATTTACATTTCAGTTATTGAGCAATTGTTGTTGGCTTCCCTTTCATCTAAAATAATCAGTACAGGTAAGATAGTAGGTAAAAAATGCATTCATTTATACTCTCGGTACATAAAAGCGCACCTGCCTGATGTTTTCTGCGAAATTCCAGTTAACCTGCAACACCCCGCCGATGAAGATGTGGCGACCAGTTCACATCGAGGAGTCAGTGAACGAATGGTCATTGGTACCTGCTGATGATCAGAGAGAGTGGCCAGACCTAAGTTATTTTACATCTGAGCATTTCTTGGATGGTTTGGAGAGAGAGAGGTTTTGAAACGGATGCTTTGAGATAATATGAATGTTTGGAGAATTTCCATTGCTTCTCCTGTACCCCTTTCCTCTTTCTCCCGTGAGCTGTCTGAGTCTTCCTGTATGCACTATTCATTTCTGCCGACTCAAGGGAAGGCCATGTAATGTGTGTTTTAAGTACCACGTGAACTTTTTCCTCAAAGTAAAGCTTCCTTTGCCAGCTCCCAAATGATGGATTTTGTTTTCCTTCTGCCTGAGGGTCAAGAGAGTGGGCAGTTTTGTATTTATCAGTCTGCATGGCCATTTCCTCCCTCCTATCCTCCAGCCCTCTGCATGTCTTATGCCAGAAATCAGTGGGTCTGGTGCAGTGACCTCCACAGGGTCAGATACAATTCTGGAAGCCTTTGTGTGTTCATTTCCTTAAATAAGTGGAAGGTAAAATGTTTGAAAGCAGGGCAGCCTGTGGGCTGTTCCAAAACATCAATGATAGTTGTTTGTTTTTCTGGATTTTAACAAAAGAGTTTTTGCCAGAAGACCTTTGCACTCCTGCTCATACAAACCTCCCCCCCACCCACCCCCCGCCCCCAAGTTACAAAAATACATAACAAAAATAAAACAGAAGCCAGACGTAGGGTTATCTTACCAAAACAGGACTCCTTCCTTCTTTAGACTATAAACAAATGAGTTCCCCAGTTAAGTTTCAGTCAATCATTCCTGATGCATTCAGTGCAGGTTTGCTTTATCTTTAACTCATACCACATTGTCTAGTCCTTGGGGCTTCACTCTGTTTCCTCACCTTGTTTACACACCAAACGGTTAGTCCATTTGGAAAAAAAAAGTAGCTTACTGTTTTTTCCCTCTCCACGTGTTCAGCAATTAGAAAAGAAATTTCTCCAAAATGTGTTCTGGGGAATAATAAGTAGTTTTCCTTGGGTGGTCTTAACAACTCAATGGCTAGATTGCTCTGGAATTGAGATTCTCAGAGGTGACTTCTTGATGGGGCAGGGGGAGTACTGACTTTCTAATCTTTGGGAGACAAGGGGACACAGCAATGGAGAGAGCAGCATGGAGTAGTAGTCAAGAACGTAACTCTGAGGCCAGTCTACTTGGTTTTTTTTTTTTTTGCCACATTGTGCCCGGCATGTGGGATCTTAGTTCCCTGACCAGGGATAGAACCTGTGCCCCCTGCAGTAGAAACACGGAGTCTTAACCACTGGACTGCCAGGGAAGTCCCAGTCTACTTGGTTTTGAATCCTGGCTCTGTCTTTTTCTAGTAGTGAACCTTGGGCAAGTCACTTAACCTCTCTGGGTCTAATCTGTATAACAGGGATAATAATAGTACTTGCCCCATGTTACAGTGATTAAAGAACTTAATATTTCTAAGGTACTTAGAACAAAGCCTGACGCTTAATAACTGCTGTATAAGTGTTGGTGAAATAAATTAAAAAGAACTAGAGGTGGGAAAATGCCAGGAGAGATTGTGTCAAGAACTCCAAGGGAGGAGGTTGATTTCAAATGAGAAGAGATAATCAGCGGGGATAAAAGTGGCAGAGAAAGCGAGTCGGTGAGGATCAAAGGGTAGACAATAAGGAGACTCTTTGGAGATCTTAAGTTGCTTCTAACTATTCAGATGTACGACCTTAAGCAAGTCACTTAAACTCCACACAGGTGACAAATTCAGCTGGCTACACATTCTTCTAGGTTTGTTCCAACTCCAGAAATCTATGAACCTAGCCTCCATGTTTAGGGACGTGCTAGGAGCAGAAGCTGGACTGTGGTTTCAGTTAGGATTAAGGAAAGATGATAGTGTTCACACCTGGTGTCTAAGCCATTTCCTGAGTGTGAATGAGAAAAGAGCTTCACTGGAGGCAAGGCTGAGTCTGAGAGACATGGGTTTGAATTGCTTCATGAAGATAGCGGCTCGCTGCCGCCTTAAGGCTTTCATGGGTTTCTCGCGTGTCTTTTCCTCTTTGCCTCTCAAGCATTTGGTTCCATTTCTTATTTTTTGACCTTTCCCCTTTCTAAGTTGCACATGAAAGGGGCTTGTTGTTTGAAATCTCTCTCCTTGGGAAGGAAGAAGGTGGTGAGCTTAAGACGTTAGCAGCAGCATAGAGCTCAGGTGCCAGTACTCCAGATGAGTTCCAGCACAGGGAACATGCTTAAGTGGCTGTGCTGAATTCTTTCTGCCTGACTTGCCAGCACATTTTTGATATTACAGTCCATCTGCACGCCATTTTCTTATGTGTATGTTTTTTTTTTTTTTTGGTAGGGAGGTGCTTTATTGTTCTCCTTTTTTCCCCTTGGGCTCTGTAAATATTCCTGTTTTACAGAGCAGCATTTGTTTTTTGTTTGTTTGTTTTTGTTTGCCTCTGGTGCTTTGACCCTCGGTTATTTGATTATAAATTTACTGTGTTTACCCACTGAGTGAAGGGTACTCATTTCTGAGGAACGAACCTGTTATTCTGGCTTAAGATACGCACTCTTCTCTACCGATTTTAGTATCTTCGAGAGGTGACGCCGACCATAGTGGCCTTTGGCAGCATGATTTGAACATATATTCCTCTTGGTTGTATTCATGTTTGTATCAGGCTGTAGTTAGCGCAGTGTTCCCGGATGTGAACCTAGAAAGAATTATGGAAAAAGGACGATGAGTTCAGTGGGAATGGTCATTCCACCTATAGTCTTCAGGTTTCCCGTTCTTGATTTTTCTCCCCTGAAGTTTCATTCGGAATATGTTTTTATCAGTCAGGTTGTGCTAGATGATGCTGTAGTAACAAATGACACTCAAATCTCGGCTGCTTAAAACAACAGAGTTTTCATCATTGTTTATGTTACCTGTCAATGGAGGGCTCGCTGCTGGTGGCATGTAGGCAGATGGAGTCTTCCCCACCTGGAATGCTGCCAGTTACCTTGGTGAAGGGAAGGAAACATGGTGGATCATGTGTGCGATTTGGCCTGGAGGTAATATTATTTCCAGATACCATAATGATGCTGTGGACACAAAAATGAACAGTGTGTGTCCTAGTCTTAGAGAAATTAAATTTTGGGGAAAGAGTTTCATATAGGAATTTCAAAAATGTAATGATGAAGCAGAGTTGGTTTACAAACCATCTCTGTATTAAAAGAGACCGGG
Organism: Globicephala melas; assembly: GCF_963455315.2. Lineage (NCBI taxonomy): Eukaryota > Metazoa > Chordata > Mammalia > Artiodactyla > Delphinidae > Globicephala > Globicephala melas. The sequence goes on from NC_083318.1 coordinate 65,417,506, forward strand.
AATGTTTCCTTTATCATCCGATTTCTCCAGTTTTTATAATTGTTTTTCATAAGCCACAAATAGCTATGAAATAATCTTCAGAACTTAAATCTGGCTAAGAAAAATTGGGTTTACTTAATTTCACATAATTTTTAGGTTGTCCTTTGAATCGTTATGAAACACACAGTTCCTGTGTTTTTGCCATGCGTTAGCAGTCTAAAAATTGAATGTGCCTAAGGAGGATAACTTCTTTATTACATGCTGGCTAAAAACTCAGACAAAATTCCATTGAAAGCCAGTTGGTTTTCTATTTTTTTCCTATGTGTACTTCAGCGCTGAGATTGGAAATGAACCAGCGTTTATGGCTTCATAACTGAAAGCATAGCGATTCTGCACAATATACAAGCAAATTTGCCATTTAAAATATCAGACGTCTGTCTGAAGTTGCTGCTGACCTTCTAAACTGCAACTGAATGTCCAGATTGTTATTTCTCCATCCTCCTCAGAGCAATTTTCAGTGCTGGTTCACAGCCCCATGCTTCTTGTCTGCTTCCTTGCTGGTTATGGGTTGTTTCCTAGAGTCTAGACATGAAATGAAAAATGATTGTGTAATCCATTTCCTGTGCATCTCTGCAACATTCAGAGTAGGTCTCAAAACTTTGAGACATACCACCTCCTCCTCCTCGGTAGAAAGAACAGACGCTTGGGTTCTGTGGACGCAAGTGGAAATCTTGGCCGGCCTCTTGCTACCTGGACAACCTTGGGCAAGTTGCTTAATCTCTTTAAGGCTCAGTTTCCTTTTCTATAAAATGAGGAACATAAAAACTGTTTCAGAGGGTTGTTGTGAGAGTTCAGTATATGGTGTACATAAAATGCCAGCAATGTAATAAGCACCCAATAAATATTCCCTATTGGCACAGTGCTTACTGGTTTTCAAAGGATTTCATCGGATTTTATCTCATGGGAATAAATCAAGGAGGTAAAAGGCATATAGCTGAATTGGATTTCCATTAACTTGCCAAAAAAAAAAAAAAGACTTCGAATTCTCTTGGGGTCACAGTCACAGCTGACTTAACTAAGCTCTTATTTAATTATAATGTATGTCTGCTTTCTCCTCTGTTCACGTTTCTCCTCACTCATCATCTTGTTAGATTCCATATACACTGAGTCCCTCTAACTGCCTTTCTTAACTTATAAATCTTACCTGATGCTCTTTCGAGTTTTGAGTGATTACTGTAGTGAGCAATGATTAAGGGCTGAGGGGCTGGGTGCCAATACTATATATAGGTAAGGAAAACAAAAACTGCAATACTTTTATTGATCATAACTAACACTAATTGAATCTGTGCCCAGCTAGTAATTAAAGTTTTCTTTTCTCATCTAAAATCGTAGTTAATATTCCCTCAACCCTGTCATGTAGCTATAGATGAAGAAAATCAGTCTAGAATGTTAAATAATTTGCCCTGGGCAACATACTTAGTAAATGCTAACAAGTGCTGTTCCTGGAATTTGAATCCAGACCCCTTGATTTCAGAATAGCTTGTTTCTCCCCTCTGAGCTCTATTGTACAGACAAGTTTGAGTTCAAAATAAGGAGGTTGTGTTCCTGGCGGATTAATGGTGTGTGAACACTGCTTGAGTAGATAAATCATGGCAACTAAAAATAACAGGGTGAATTGTGGCCTTTCTGTACAATCTAAACTTGCTTGTCTGGGTGACTTTAAAATACGTGTGGTTTTCTCAGGGTATATGCCCAGTAGTGGGATTGCTGGGCATATACCCTGAGAAAACCATAATTCAAAAAGAGTCATGTACCAAAATGTTCATTGCAGCTCTATTTACAATAGCCCGGAGATGGAAACAACCTAAGTGCCCGTCATCGGATGAATGGATAAAAAAGATGTGGCACATATATACAATGGAATATTACTCAGCCATAAAAAGAAACGAAATTGAGCTATTTGTAATGAGGTGGATAGACCTAGAGTCTGTCACACAGAGTGAAGTAAGTCAGAAAGAAAAAGACAAATACCGTATGCTAACACATATATATGGAATTTAAGAAAAAAATGTCATGAAGAACCTAGGGGTAAAGCAGGAATAAAGACGCAGACCTCTTAGAGAACGGACTTGAGGTTATGGGGAGGGGGAAGGGTGAGCTGTGACAGGGCGAGAGAGAGTCATGGGCATATACACACTAACAAACGCAGTAAGGTAGATAGCTAGTGGGAAGCAGCCGCATGGCACAGGGATATTGGCTCGGTGCTTTGTGACAGCCTGGAGGAGTGGGACGGGGAGGGTGGGAGGGAGGGAGACGCAACAGGGAAGACATATGGGAACATATGTTTATGTATGACTGATTCACTTTGTTATAAAGCAGAAACTAACACACCATTGTAAAGCAATTATACCCCAATAAAGATGTTAAAAAAAAAAAAAATACGTGTGGTGCTTCTCTTGATGCCTGAGAGGGAGTTTTGAGACCTGGAATCCTGTCCTTGGTGTGACGCTCCATTTGTAACTTCAGATTTTGTGTACGCGGGGCCCCTGGTCTGCGTCCATAATGGAAGGGTTAGGAATGAGAAGAAGAAAGGTACAGAGAGAAACTAGAGAAAGCAAACAGCCTGTACCCTCCTGTCTAAATGACTCGCTCATTTCCCTCACCCCTGACAACTTTCTAAACCAATTGGCCTAGTAAGTGAATCCAGGGGCCCTATGTCCTTGTTTTTAATAATATAATTTGGACATGGCTTTGTGGTCAGTTTTCCATTTAAAAACATTTCCTAAAGTAAATGTTCAGGCCTAGGTGATGTCTGTTGATTGGGACTTTTACTCTGAATTAAGAGGCTTTCTTGGCTGGACACCGTTCTTAAATGATAGTGATCTCTCATGACTTAAAACCTGGTTGCTAAAACGAAGGACGCTTGGGAGCTCTTAAAAGGATCAAGTTTCTATTATAATTTTTTTTTGAAGTAGGCAATGGAGGCTGGTGCATAATTTTCCGATCTAGTTTCATGGTCCTTTTGATCAGCCTCAAATAAGAGTGAACATGACAGCATCTCTCAAAGGGTTAATACCCTGGAATTTCACACTTAACAATTGGCATTATGTCCTCTGCATTCTTGAGGAATTTTCTCACTGATGTCAAAAGATTTTGGTTTGTTATGCAAGACAGTGGTCCACTGACTTTGCATATCACATTCTCTTAATCAGGATGGAAATCCCTGCATGCTAATTGGGGAAGGAAAGAAGTAGTGTAAGTGGTTCTTTGGCTACAGATGAATTAAATGTGTGAGTGCATTTAGTTAGAAAAATAAAGCGCAACAAAACTCTTCCAAACGAGTGGGCATTCTGTTGAAATGGCTGCTTCCCACATTTTTGTCACTTTGTATGTGTCTTTACTACGGTGTCACTCTGATAACATTTTAGGAAACCCTTTAATATATTTATATCTTATTTTTCTGACTGTTTTAGTTACATATTAACTGCATAAGAAACCATCCAAACTTATTGGCTTAAAATAACAGCTGTTTATTATTGCTCAAGATTTTCTGAGTTGACTAGCTCGGCTGGGCAGTGCTGTTCCAAGTGGTGTTGGCAGGTCATTGTTTTCAGCTGGTGTTGAGAGTCTGGGCTGAAAGGTCCGAGAAGTCTTTTCTGCCATGTCTTGTACCTCAGTGCTTCTCATAACATGGAGATCTCCGGACAGTTGTATTTCCTCAGGTAGCTGCCTTCCAAGCGACAGAAAGCAGAAGCTGCCAGTCCTCTTAAGGCTAATTCCAGACCATTACTTTCACCATATCCTATTGGTCAAAGGAAGTTAGAGTCAGTCCAGGTACAAGCGGAGGGGAATAGATCCCACCTCTTGGTGGAAGGAGAGGTGTATGGAAGGGATTGATGGCCCAAACTAGATAGGTAGAGGGGGTACTGAGGGCAGAGGGCCTTGTCTTGGCTGATGGAAATGCCGAAGGCAGAGGCAAGTTTTGTCCCACTTTCCTACTCAGGATTCTGAGTGGAGGCTGGTACGTGAAGTATCCTCATGCCAACCTGGAAGGGGTGAACAGCAGCATAAGAGGGCACAGTGGTGAGGTCAGGTGAAAGGAGGTCTCAGCTGCACTCACAGTCCTCTCTCAGCTCCTGTGTGGTGACATCAAAAGTTCTTAATTTCTCCAAGGGAGGACTCAGAAAGTAGCTGTGTTAAAAGACAGTGGGCTTGGGCTTCCCTGGTGGCGCAGTGGTTGAGAGTCCGCCTACCGATGCAGTGGACACGGGTTCGTGCCCCGGTCCGGGAAGATCCCACATGCCGCGGAGCAGCTGGGTCCGTGAGCCATGGCCGCTGGGCCTGCGCGTCCAGAGCCTGTGCTCTGCAACGGGAGAGGCCACAACAGTGAGAGGCCCGCGTACCGCAAAAAAAAAAAAAAAAAAAGACAGTGGGCTTAGGACATGGAAGCAACCTAAGTGTCCATCGACAGATGAATGGATAAAGAAGATGTGGCACATATATACAATGGAATATTACTCAGCCATAAAAAGAAACGAAATTGTGTTATTTGTAGTGAGGTGGATGGACCTAGAGTCTGTCATACAGAGTGAAGTAAGTCAGAAAGAGAAAAACAAATACCGTATGCTAACACATATATATGGAATCTAAAAAAAAAAATGGTTCTAACGAACCTAGGGGCAGGACAGGAATAAAGACGCAGATGTAGAGAATGGACTTGAAGACATGGGGAGGGGAAAGGGTAAGCTGGGACGGTGTGAGAGAGTGGCATGGACATGTATACACTACCAAATGTAAAATAGCTAGCTAGTGGGAAGCAGCCCCATAGCACAGGGAGATCAGCTCGGTGCTTTGTGACCACCTAGAGGGGTGGGATAGGGAGGGTGGGAGGGAGGGAGGCAAGAGGGAGGGGGTATGCGGATATATGCATACGTATAGCTGATTTACTTTGTTATACAGCAGAAACTAGCACAACATTGTAAAGCAATTATACTCCAGTAAAGATGTTAAAAAAAAAAAAAGGTAGTGGACTTAGGGCAGGAACTGGGTAGAGTCTGAGGCTCAGAGCTGGCTCCAGCACCACTGGAGACTGGCTGGTGGTACCCAAGGCCCTGACCACCAGCTATGGATGTCAATAGCAGGTGCCCATGGGATATCAGGGGTGAGAGATCTAGCCAATCTCACTTCTGTGGTCCCCAGGCCAGGCAGCAGCCCAGACTGGTCACTTTGCAGCAGAGGGTACCCAGGATTAAGAGGACACCATCTGATTTGTGTTCCCCATATCTCATGTCACTGTAATAGTGGAGATAGAACCCCCTCTCTCCAGGAGGAGAGCAAGAAATCTGAGCAACTGATCACGATGCCTAAGAAGACTGAACTTAATGGAACCGTTTATTTCACTGGACTACATATTTGCCAGATTTGTCTACAGTTAGGTCTCCCTCCTTCTGCTAGTCTGAATAATGGCCACCAAATGTGTTCATGTCCTAATCCTCAGAACCTCTGAATATGTTATCTTACATGGCAAAAGAAACTTTGTAGGTGTGATTTTTTTTTTTTTTTTTTTTGCAGTACGCGGGCCTCTCGCTGTTGTGGCCTCTCCCATTGCGGAGCACAGGCTCCGGACGCGCAGGCTCAGCGGCCATGGCTCACGGGCCCAGCCGCTCCGCGGCATGTGGGATCCTCCCGGACCGGGGCACGAACCCGTGTCCACTGCATCGGTAGGCGGACTCTCAACCACTGCGCCACCAGGGACGCCCTGTAGGTGTGATTAAGTTATGGATCTTGTGATGGAAAAGTTATCCTAGCTTATCTGAGTACATCCAATGTCATCAGAAGGTTCTTTGTAAGAGTGAGACAGGGCGACAGAATCAGATGTTGGAGTGATGTACTTTTAAGATGGAGGAAAGGGCCATGAGCTAAGGAATGCAGGTAGCCTCTAGAAGCTGGGAAATGCAAGGAAAGCTCCTGTGAAGCTGTGAAAAAAAAGCAGCCTTGCCAAGACCTTAATGTGAGACTTCTGACCTCCAGAACTGTAAGAGGATAAACTTGTATTGTTTCAATCCACTGAAAGTAATGTGGTAATTTGTTGCAGCAGCAGTCACTGGAAACATTGAAGCTACAATTTCATTGTTCATCTGGGTGTAGAACAGAGCTAGAATTAGCTTTATTTTTTTCCATATTCATTCTCCGGGTAAGATATTATTTCTGTCTATTTGATAAGTAAGAACTTTGAAGGGTAGGGAGTGAAGTTCAGTAGCTCTGTCCAGATTGAATGGTTAACGATTAAACCACGTTTAGAGCTCATTTCTTTCGGAGCCACAGAAGCTCCCTGGGAACATCATGCAGGAGCATGGTCTTGTACCAAGATGTATCAAAGTAGAAAATTGTAACAATTTACTCCTAGAAGTAATATGAAAACAATTGCCGCTACATGACTAAATGATCCACTCATCCTTACTTTGGAAGATTTTGACTCCTTAGGAAATAACCAGTATACCATATTTACTCTACTTTGAATGGTGTAGTCAGTCGTAAGTTCATTTACGGTTTTTGACAAAGTTCATTTGTTCTAATTTCTTTTGATGGCAAAAGCCATAGAACCACAAAAAAATCTGTTTTTCTAATAAAAAAAACCCTTCCGATTTCCAAATTAGGATGACAGTAATCCTCGTTCCATCGTTGGAGGTGATGTTGGTGGGGGTAGTTTGAGCCTCGTGTTTCCTCATCTCCTACGAGATTTCTGGACACCAGCCTTCTTCATTCTTTGCACTTGCCCATCGTTGTGGTACCACTGGACCGTGAGTGGGCACACCTCCAGGTCACTTCTCCTTGAGCTGTTCTGACCTAGGAAAGGTGGGCTGTTGTCCCCACTGGAAGATTGGGATCGCAGGCTTCATTGGACCTGCTCACCAATCTGGGTCACTCAGAAATAATATCCATATGTTGGGGACAGCTTGTGTTAAGAATAATCTTTGTGAGCCAGTTAATACCTTGAGAGATTTTTCCTAACATTGTCATTGTGCTATTTGCAGCACAAGTTCCAGCAAAACAGCTTTTCCATTTTATCATCAGGATTATAGAGGCATCATGTAAAGTAATTAAAATAATGGTGCCAGACCGATCTGTGTGAGAGATGCTGTCAGAACTGGAGGTGGAATTCAGACCTTTCTAAATTTCTGTGCATACTCTTTGGTCACACCCAAGGAACTTCAATATGTTTTCCAGTGCTTTGTTTGCAGAGGACGGGAAACATAGATTTGGTGAGCGTGCAGGTCTATATTGGAAGTGTGGCACTGGTAGAAAGAAGTCCACTAAGGAGATGCGTTATTAAGTGGAAAATTAGGGTAAAAAGACATGGTTTCTAGCTGGTCTTCTATACCTCCAACTGAAAGGTGAATTCTTTAAAAATGAAATCCATCTCCAGAGTCCCCTAGGTGACGTGTCAAATACTGTCAGGGAGCTCGGATCCCTTTCGTTACGCTTTTTGTTACTTCTAACCGTGAGCCTGACACAAAAATCTTCTCAAGAAGGATTTCCAGAAGGGCTACTGTAGCTGGGTGCATGCTTTAGAATAAAAGTAAATCCGTTTTTCACTTAAAACAAAACAAAAGAAACGCACACAGAAAACCTAGTTTGTGTCCGTGAAAAATATCTTTGAATGTCTAGACAGTTGTGCTGATCACTTGTCTTTCGTAAGGAAGGGATACAGAAAAACTATTATTCTCCCCAGAAACCTTGTAAGGTCCCACGTGACCCAAGTGACCTCTCACTCAACTAGTGTAATAGGAGCCAGAAGTGTGTAAGGAGCTGGACGACTGATGTTATAAAGCAGCCCTGGCGTTACGGAGCTCTCCTGTTTGGAGCCTCTTGAAGACTATTGCTGATTGTCCTACAGACTGAGGGTGAAAAGCTTCGGAACCACTGTGAGTAGTGTCACTGATGTGTTGTTAGGTTTCCACCCAGACGGAAACTCTGTAATGTAATTAACTTACATAAAGGAAGGAAGCATTAAAGCACGACTTTACAGGCAAAAATGGCATAGACGGATCAAAAGGGAGCATTTATTTGCTATCTTTCCAGATATTGTGCTCGGGGTGTTGCAGATGGGCTTTGCAATAATGAGAAAGGGGCTTTGTTTTTGTTTTTCATTTACAGAGTGGCCAGAATGGCCTGATGTATGCTGGTTAGAAGGTTTCTGTGTATTTCCCTCTATTTTCCACATAAATTTTTTCCTCTTTTCTCCCAGACATCTTTTTCCATGTTTATGGCTTTAAGTCATCAAAGGCATCTGGAAAGCTGTTTTTAGGTCTTCAGCTGTTGTTGGATGGAGTTGAGAAAGTTTTGCTTTCACAATGGCCCAGAGTGAATTGTCACATGTGGTTAAGTCCAAACCACAGGATCTAGTGACCACAGGATCTAGTCCTGTGCAGCCCATTATGCACAGAATTTATTGCCAAAATATTTTCCATGCGGGGTATGAGAAGATGCTAGGAGACTGACTATATTATTGCAGGCGAGCTGTTGCCCAAAACAGCTATCAGTTTGTTCACACAGCTGTGGAACAAACCACATCCGAAGCATATGCAGTGTGTGATTGACCCTTGTATTGAACACATGTTGAAATTGTAGCCCGTTACACGACACAGGGAGGAAGTGGCTCATTTAACGGAGACACCGCTTCCTGTATCCTGATCTGCTCAGATAAGAGGACGGAGGTTCAGAGAGGTTAAGTAACTTGCTCCGGTCACGTGACCAAGTGGTAGAGCAGGGGGACTCATTCCTGGGTCTGTTTGACGCCAGTGCCTGTGCTCTTTATCGCTTCTCAAACTTCGCTGGTGAAGGACTGTTTTGGGTTTTTTTGTTTTTTAACGCTTCCAATCCATTGTAATACTGTACACACTGTATTATGTTGTGATTAGTACACAACTTGTATCACACGCAACTCACCCTGCCACTTGGCCAACACCTAAACCAACTGACATCGTGCTGAGTAAGACGAGTCGTCTGATCACATGCTTGGATGGGGTGGCAATGCCAATTGCTGTGCAAGTTTCCAACGCTCATCCTCACGTCCATGGTGATGTCATGGACCTGTAAGGATGAACTCACGGGTGGCACTTTGAGTAGCGCTACTTTGGTGTGAGGGTGAGGGCACTGTATGTCCGGGGAAAGCCAGAGCCTGACTGAAGAGGAAACCCTGGGAGTAAAGGTGAATACATGGAAGGTGGACCCTTCAGCTAGCAGATGGTGTGGCTTTCCTTACTCTCTCCAGGACAATCCTGAATTCCAGCAGGTCGTGCTCTCATCCAGTCTACCCAGGTTATTGCTGTCAAGTCAGGTGGGCACACACTGCAACCTCCTCTGCAGGAGAAACACCAAGAGATTTTGAACACCTACAACAAAATGTATATGTGGGGGAGAGGGGCAGGGAGATTCAAAAAGGGGAGGGCAACAGAACACTTATCGTTGTAGTAGTTTCTCCCAAAGTCCTTATTAATCACTTGGCAGTTCGTTCAACTCATGTATTGAGCATCTCCTGTACACTTGCACCTTGGTAGATGTTTCGGGATTAAGGTAGTGTTTCTATACGTTGTAGTTTACTGCTGCTAGAGGAGGGGAAGAAGTAAGAAGAAGATACTTATCATTAAATAAACTTTAGTATTGATTTTGTTATTAGTTGGTCCTCTGTAAGTAACAATTTCAAGAAAATGTTTAATGCTTAATTATATCCTTTATATGTGATTAAACACGGTATTTGTAGTAATTTTATTTTTTAAGGATATTAATCAGGAAACTAGCATCTAATTAGAACAATGTTTCTATGGAAAAAAATCATGTCTTGCTGAAATATTTTTTGACTTTAACACTTTCCTTAAGAATAAAGCCTGTCAGACAGGAGTGTGAAAACTGCCTGTACTTGGGCTTCCCTGGTGGCGCAGTGGTTGAGAGTCCGCCTGCCGATGCAGGGGACACGGGTTCGTGCCCCAGTCCGGGAAGATCCCACATGCCGCAGAGCGGCTGGGCCCGTGAGCCATGGCCGCTGAGCCTGCGCGTCCGGAGCCTGTTCTCCGCAACGGGAGAGGCCACAACAGTGAGAGGCCTGCGTACCACAAAACAACAACAACAACAAAAAACTGCCTGTACTTAGCAGAATAATTTGTTATGTGAGCCAGTACTGGTTAAATGGTGCAATATGGTACCATTTGGATTCATTGGCCCAAAACGGCATAAACAATCATCTAGAATTTTAGGGTCTACAAAATGAAGAAAAAAATACCATTGTCTGTTTTTGGTAATATGAGCAGACCTAATTCTATGGTGACCAAGTATAAAAAAAATTTGTGACACTCTCAAAAGCCTTTACAGTGACTCAATATGAAGTGGCAGAATAAGAAGTTTGGTCTGAAGTCTTTGACTCTCATTGTTCACAGATTCTTTCCCTTCATGTTAGATTTCACTCCTGTCTCATGGTTGGGAGGTCTCTTTCACTTGGTGCTGCATGTATAGGTGGTAATGACATCAGTCCTTCTTTCTACCTCTTCTTTGCCTTGGAAAGTCAAGGATGACGTGGATTGCTGGGGATTCTTGATTCAGCTGATCTCTTGCATTGAAATTACTTGGAGAGAATATGAAAATGCATGTCTGAATTATTATAGAAATCAGTAGAAATGAAATTTAGTTCAGTTTTAATGGAAAATGAAATAACTTCTTTACAAATAAAATCTATTAGTAATATCTTAAGTAAAGATCTAATGACTATATTAAAAAATACTGGTATTTGTTGTAGATTCCTCTGCTCGATTCTCTCTGGCTCTGTTTTTGAGTTTCTAAAGAGAAAGACTTCAGTACTCAGGGTGTGCTGTCTCTCAAAGCTGTGATTTTTTTTTTTCTCTCTGGTAAAGGCATCATTGTGCCTTAGTCTTAATATGAGGGAAAATGAAGGTGGGAGTGGAATTTGTATTAAATATTTGGAATTTTTCTTCCTCCCCACCCCCACTGTCTAAAATATGCATGGGATTTGGAAAACAAATTCGAAACAGAATCTTTCACAGATACTTAAGAAATGCATTTCTCAGTGGTGAAGAGTTCTGATTTCTGAATAGTGCTATTTCATTTAGGAGCTTAGGTCGCTAAGTGGTATATAATAATCTCTATTTTTCTTTTCCTTGGGTTTTACTTCGACTTCCTACAGAATGAAAGACCTTTTATAAAAAAAATTAATATTAAATGTCTACTTTGCTAACATAAACTCATTTGCTTGTAGAAACTAATAATAGTATAAGCTAAAAATATATTCATTTTACACTTTTGGGAGTGGGACCTCTGCTAAGGAAATAGAGAGTAATTAGAATCAGGAATAGTTTTGCTTCTTTGTCTCTCTCTGTCCCTAAACTCTTGGGTTAGTGGGAACTTGGAGATGGTACGAGAAACAAGGGTTGTGATTCCTCCTCTTAGACATTAATTTTAACATAAAAGAGGACAGATGGGCCAGAACAGACCACCAAAAAAGTATTTTACAAAAGATACGAGTTTGGCCATTTAGAGTTGTGTCTAAAATAGACTCACTGTTGTACACATGTTTAGCATGTTCCCTGGCACAGATGGCTCTCAGTATATATTTGTGAAGCAAATGAGTGAAATCAGGATAACTGATTTCGGTGATAGTTGAGATCTTCACTAGTGTGGATCTCCACTGTGGGTTGAAATCACCTGTATTTTCCAAACAGACTTTCTGTATTCATTTCGTTGACCGTCTTGATACAGGAAGAGACTTTCTAATACTCAGAAGTCCAAATACAGCTTCTCCCAAAAGCACTCATGTTATAGTGATGCAATATGGAAATAATAATGGGTTGAGTTTTAATCATATTAGCGGCACATGTCTCCTTTCCTGCCTCACTCCGTTTTCATCACATGTAATTACATTATTATTAGACATCAGTAGTTTAACCAGGATAAACAATAATTGCTGGAAAACTACGGTTTTTAATTTGCGGAAAGGAATTGCTAAGTAAATGGAAGGGAAAAATATGAATGTGTTGTGTTTGGTGATTCTTTTTGTGTAACTGTTCAGCAACCCAGGAGGTGACTTAAATTTTGCGTGTCAATGTTTGACGCGAGATTTTTATCAAAGGAAGGGTCATATCGGTTTTCATGTGTGCTTAGTTAGAGATTTGTTTAAATGGAAACATAAGCTAGCAAGACACAGTCTCACCTTTTGGGAATGAGTTCCTGCATAAAAGCTTCGTGTCTCGTGCTCCAATGTAAAGAGAGAAAAAAATATATTGGATGTCTTTTTCTTTCTGCCCTGGCAGTGCAGCAAATGTGAACAATGTAGTGAGTTCAGACCACCTGTGAGACTCCAGATTGCTTTCCTGAATCTATGTTGAATTAGGTAACAACATTTGATGATAGTATTTAAAGCAAATCAAGGAGAATTCAGATGAATCAGTGGATAAACACATTTAATAGTAATATGGACCTTGCTCTTATTGCAAATGGATTATTATCCAATGAAAACATTCTTTCATGTTGTAAAGCTTTCCAGATTTCAGGAAGCCAGGGCAGCTGTATTTTTCAAACCCTCACATGTGATTCAAAAGCACCAGTTCCTAGGAGAAATGAAGTTCTTTTAATATACGGTATTTGTAAGCCATGGATAAACTCTTTTCTGAAAACATCAGAAATACACCTGTTGAAGGAAAGCTCTCCTGCCAGATAAAATGGAATGTTCTCATTTAACCAAGGGAGCAGCTTGGCTGAGAGAGACTCACAGAGCAGGTGCTGCTGTGTCTCTAATTCCAGCATGAAAAGGATGTGAGGAGATTTGCCTCAACCCTTGGACTCAAGGGTTGAGAGCTATTAATATAAGCAACTCAGCAACTTCCTTCTATGTTGCTTGCTTTGTTTTGAAGAGTGTGCCCACATAAAACTCACTGACTCAAGGAAATGCAAGTTGACCTCGACCTAATGAAAACTGTGATTGATAGAAAAGGCTGCATCTTTCAGAGAAAACTAATCAGAGACAATGCGGATGTCTCTGTCTGGATAGCTATTGTCAATGGGACTGAAGGGAGCCAAAGTGCATGCAGGAGATGACTTAGAGACAGAAGAGCTCTTCCAGTTTGCATGAGTCTGAATAGTTCCCAAAACTTAGACACTCATTTGGTTTGAGTTTAAGATCTTGGCAGGTTTTCTTTGTCCAACATTCTATTTTTGATACTCCTACACAGCCACTTGGTGACTTTTCAATGCCATATGTAAATTTTTTCTCTCTGTTATTCAGGGCGTAGCATTAGTTTATTTTTGTAGTTCCTTTGAGAAGTGAGAAGGATGATATACAATTACAGAATTTGGAGGAAAATCCATGCCAATACATGAGCTTGACCTTCAGCGTAAGTCACTGGTCAAGTCACTGGTCCTAAAACTATTTGGTGGATGTCGGGCCAGTTCCTAACTTGTGCTCGTGGTGACTCTTCATTGCCCAACACAATGGCTTCTTTGCCTGGCAAACTCTACCTCTCCTCAGGCAGCCAAAATATCACAGCAGTGCTTCCCTCCCCACATAACCCTGGGAACAGAGGAGCTGACACAACCACAAACCCTTGCCAAGTACAACAACATGAGGTCCCATCTGCCCTAAGGAGGGGCATCCCTAGAAACCTCAGTGCCCCCTGGGCTGACCCTCAGAGCAATGGGATTTTCAGTCTTGCTCAACACTGGGGATTTGAGTGTCTCTCAGGATAATCTTCCTTTCCCTGGTGGTTATGGATATAATACTCATAAAAGAAATCTTGTGGACTATATTTTGCCTAAATCTGCCCATCCACAGTCTCTGTTGTGATGACCAGACCATTAGACTGAGGTCAAAGTGCTGGGTGATTTATTGGTGATGTTGCCAACTTCTACTGGCTAGATGGTCTTACTCAATAACCAATATGTGTTTTTGTAGGTACAGATTCAGAGAATCTTCACTGTTTTTCCATTCTTTATTGACTTGTAGGAAGCATTTTAGGATCTCAACCCTCTGATTGAATCAGTTCATTGATTGCCCGTGAAAGGTGGACTCATCGCGTCCTGTGTTCCCCAGCACTAGTTTAGGTGGAAAATGACAGCAGTCCTCTGAAAGGAGAGCCCCTGTAATGTAACCATAAAGTGGAAAGGATCAGAGACACCTGTGGAATTTTTGTCCTTAAATTTTTTGGCAATAAATATTGCAGTTGAAGCACTCTTAGTATTTTTAAGAAAAATAGTAAAAGTAGATTGTTACAATTATTTCCTCCAATAGGTAATCAAGGAAAGCATAAAAATATGTGAAGTTTTCCTTATCTGCCTGTCCACTGACCTGTATCTTTCCACCATACTTTTCAAATGGAATCTATAGCCTAAAAATGGAAATTAATTTTGCATGATGACCTGAGTTTCTGTCCATTCTGGAGACGGGGTAGCTACTGACCTTGATATCTTGCTTTATTATCTGTTGGTCTTGGCAGTGCCTTTCTCTTCCAGGGCAATTTCCCAGAATGGTTTGATAAAACAAATGCAGTCTTTGGAGGACTTTGGTTCTTTGTGGCTAAGATAAATATATATCATCTTAGAGTGGGATTTATTTCCCACTATGAATGCATTCCTAGAGAACTGCCATTGTGGAAGGAATTAAGAGTTCAAATATGGTATAATGAAGTTTCCCTAAAAGATTATGGTTCGAAGCCTCAGTACATCGAGGGATTGTTCTAAAAGAGGTCTTTCTTGTCAAAGGGTTTGAGGGTTGCTGCCAGTCCATTTCCAAGCTGAAGATGAGGGGCACAATTCTAAACTCCAGGTTCAGTTGCAGCGGAGTAGGGGAAAAGTCTCCATTCTGGCCGTCATAACAGATGGGACCTGTAAGATTGGGGCAGCGCGGCACTGGGGTGTGTAGCAAGGTCCGGAGGATTTAAACTAGCGTTCCTATTCCTGTTGCACTTTTGAAACCTCTGAGTCTGTGAATGCCTCGTACAAGTGTATGTTAAACTAGATGAAAAACTAGATCCCTAATCAATCGGGAAGGGAAGATTATCCTAAGAGATTCACAGATACACATGGTGGAACCATAACTTTTAGAAGTCAGTATTCAGAGCACAGCACGGAAATAGCTGGAATAAAGTGAGTTTTGAATGCTGATTGCTTTATTTTCATACCAGCTAATGAGTTAATGTGCCACACATCCTCTAACCTTTCTGGAATGGTGAACAAATGGAGAGATGTGCTGAGTAAGTGGTGGAAGACAACGTGAGCCCTAAGGCCATGAGCTGGAATTTAAAGGAATAAACCATGCGTTTATGATTTAACTAGTAAACGCCTGAATATAAATCTAATTGGTAATGCTTTATCAAAAGATAAGTGATAAAATCCCACATGTTTTTCTTAATCTTTCAAAGTTTCTTTAAAATGGAAAGTGGTTTCAGAAATTGAATTACTGTGAGAGGAAAAGGAAGAATGATGTGTGTGTGTGCGTGTGTTTCTGAAGTAGATCAGTGTAATGGAAGCATCAGAGACAAATCTGAAGGTTAAATTAATTCATTTCATTACAAGAGGAGCAAGTGTCGTGTGAGAAGGCTACAGGGCCTTTGGGTAGGTTGGGCTAAATACTGATTTTTGCTTCTTTAACAGGATCACCATTCGCGTCTACGTCTGGAAATAAGTAATATGATTGTTAGGCAGCAAAATGCTGTTTTTATTATTACTGCAGTGATGTCAATGCAAACTACAGGACTATGATTCATGGAATCTTCAAGGAAAACCAAATGTTCTTTTTTAAGAAAGTAATGGAGTTGCGATTTGCACATCTGCTCTTAAAAATCTGTTTTTTATAATATGGAACATATGTCAATCACTACATCTTTTATTAAACTGAAGGAAAATTCTTGTCCAGTGGATTAATTCTAGATCCGAGGAATGTGGATCGGTGGAGAAAAGCATATTGAGACAAATGCCTGTTTGTCTCACCTCTTACCCACAGAGCAGTGATTCCTAAACTGCTGGTTGTGACCCTTTTGAGGATAATAAAATCAAGCTAGTGGGTTGTGACTAGCATCTTAAAAAATGAAATGGAATAGAAAATATCACAGTCCATTGATTCTAGTAAAAGGTCAGTACTGTTTTGCAAACTTTGTGTCCGTGCTCTGCGTGTGTGTCCACACAGGTGTACGTGGTCAATGAGTTAAAACATTATTTTTCCTGTATTCTAGAGCCTCAGCTTTGGAGGCTGCTTTAGGCGTGGCTAGACCAGAAAATCCCACCACAGATTGGAGGGGTGAGGCTGACTGGTTCAGGCTAGGGCCCTGTCTTACTCACAGGGCTTGCAGACAACCACAGCATTTCAGTCCCTTATTCAGAAGCTACAGCATACCTGCAGGTTCAGCTGCCGGCACTTGTCTGATGAAGAAATGCTTTCATTCATCAGAATGCTCCTGGCTGTTTCCTGCCTTCCCCTTGGCCTGCACTGACCCAGGAACTATAATAGATACAATGTTTGTAATGTATAAGGAAGCACAATTCTTTAGGTCTTTTATCTTTGTAGTTTTTTTGACAACTTTTTGGAGAAATAGTTCATATACCATACCATACAATTCACCCACTTAAAGTATGCAAATTGTGTTTTTAGTATATTCACAGAGTTGTACACGCATCACCACAATCAATTTTTGAAATTTTCATCCATCATCTCAAAAGGGAGCCCCGTACCCTTTAGCCATCATGGTCCCCCAATCCTCCTTCTCTTGGGTTGATGGTACTGACTCAACAGAAGCCTTGAGGAAAGAGATGAACTTCCACATCCAGGCTGACACAATTTATTATACAGAAATACATTTATAAACTATATATGTTGTGCTATTAATATAGTATTATATTATCAAACATACACTGATGAAGTAGGAAAGCTGGTATTTGTCCCCCACACCTCTCCATGTGCCCTACACTATTTTGATGTCCTTGGTTCAGCCCACTTACGTTAGAGCCCAGCTGACCTCTTAGTCTCTCTTTCTGCCCTCCAGCAGCTTCCAATCCCCTTCTCACAAACTCCGGGTAGTTTTCTTAGATGCCTAGTTTTTCTTCCCCACCATGCCAACAGTGTATCTTAGCTGTTTCCTGTGCCTGGAACGCTGTCTCAATCTTTGTCCTTCTAATTCCTAGAGACTCTTTCTAATTCCTAGAGAATTAGAATTAGATCAGTATACCTCCTCTGCTAGTCTTCTTTAATCTCCTGAGCACAGTTCGGTGTTCCTACCCTTCCCTTCTCTTAACAGTCCATACCTATTTATTATAACAATAAATGTATTTGTCAGTATCCCATGCTAGATGACAGGGGTTAAACTTGTAGATTGCTTACTTTCTTTTTTTTTTTTTAACTATTAGAAACAATGTTGTGAAGAATATTTTCCCTTGTACATGAATCTCTGCACATTTCCACTTGTGTTCGTAGGATACATTCCTAGAATGTCCACGCCATTTTTTGTCATACTTAAAAAAATATCCAGAAAAATACATTGCGATCAGATTGTGCGGTGACTTGAATATCAGATTGAAGTGATTCCAAGCATTAAAGCTTGTTTATGGGGATGTTGCTTATGTCAGTTTGCTAAGTCTTCTGTAACAAAGTGCCACCAACTGGGTAGCTTAAACAACAGAAATTATTGTCCACAGCTCTGGAGGCAAGAAGTCCAACATCAGGGTGTTGGCCTGGTTGGTTCCTTTTGAGGGCTTCCAGGGAAAGGTCTGTTCTGAGCCTCTCTCCTTGGCTGTCTTCATGGCATTCTCCAATATGTGTGCCTGTGTCCCAGACTTCCCCTTTGATAGGGACACCAGTCAAATTGGATTCGGGGTCTACCCTACTCTAGTATGACCTCAGCTTAACTAATCACATCTGTAATGACCTAAATTTCCAAACAAGGTCGCATTCTGAGGTTCTAGGGGTTAGGACTAAAACATTTGAACCAGAGAGAGGGGAACACCATTCAAGTCATACCTTGATTGATACAAAATTGAATTTAACTTTTATTTAGGGAGGTAAATATACATATAATATTGACTTTTTCTACTCAGGAACAGGATATATTTCTCTTTATTGAAGACCTATTTAACCTATTTTATCAATTGAATTTTATAGATTTATTGGATTGGGGGCATTTAGAAAATTACAGTGTTTGGAAAGTAACATAAGAATAGGAATATTGGGTGAACCTGTGTTAGGAAAATTAGGTAGGTATGAGAATGGGGTGGGGTACCTGGCAGGTTGTTGGCACTCCATAAATATCTATGGAGCAGATTGGCTGGAGGGAGTAAAATAGTAAGGGAGAAAATTTAATTTTGCAATGTAAAGGTTGTAGGAAGTGTTGCTGTATAATCTAGGGGTACTTACATATTTGAATTAGTCTAAAATTGTCCTTTATCAGAATAGACTGAGTTTTAAGCTGGATAATTTACTTCGTGTGTATAGCTTATCACAGAATAAGCATAGGAGCTGAAATACGGTTATGAGGAGAGAGTTCGCATAAAATAAACTCATTACCACTAGGGTCTCCCTTTCCTTCTCATGTTAGTCTTCAGAAATACAGACATTGCATGGAAAAAAAGAAATACCCTCAAAAAGTGTTTTTAAAACATTTATTTTCATGGTCAAAAGAAAACTCAGAGCCCACCTCCTGCTATATACCCTCTTCCATTTCCAACTCCTGGGAGTTTTTCCTCCTCCTAGGTCCTCCCCTTCCCAGTCGTGTGCTGGTTCAGGAATATTTGAGGACTGGCCTGTTGTGTCAACACGCAGCATTTCATATTTCATCTCAAGTCCTGTAGCTGAAAGCAGAAATATTTTAAGTTTTGAGCGCATGAGAAACCTTTGCATTTCACAGACCTGCAGTTCCTGGTTTCAAAGAGTTGCCTTGCTATTTGCTACCTTATGACAGTGTTCAGTTTAAACTTTTACCTTTTGGGTAGCACTGCACATTCAGTTATTGCACCGTTTTCTTTTCTTTCTTCTTTTTATGCTGCACAAATATTCATCTCTTTAGCTACGCTCCACCCACCCCATCCTCGTACTTTTGGGAGCCTCTGCCAGCTTAGGGCGTGTTTCTCAAGGGAGTCTTCACTTGCCACGCTGCTTCCTCATAAGCCCTAGGACAGACTTTCTGGGCGAACTATTTTCTTTTCACCATCAGACAACCCAGCCCCTGCCAGGCTCTTCCTATAGGCTCAAGCTCCAGTCTACAGAACCCCCATCCCTCCAGTACGGAAAGAACTGCAAAAAGGCAAAGCGTGCTTTTGCTACCATGGCAACCTGGTACTTCTTAACTCCTTTTTGCTACTTCTTAGCTCCTTTTTGAAGTTATTTCCTAGTTGTGAAGGCTAATTTGCATAAAGTTATCAAATAGCGGGGCTCAAGGCTTTCGCTGTTCCCAGTCCTCATTTGAAGGCTTTGCCTTGTTTCCTTTCAGAACCTTTACTATAACTGTTTGGTGTATGGATTTCTTCTGCAGATAACCTAGGCTGTTTCCCCTGCCTATGGCCTGTAGAGCATTTCTCTGTTGCTAGACAGACTTACAAGTCCCTCTGTGTGAGGTGGTCATCAGCTCGCTATGCATTCTCAATTTGAAAATATGTCTTGGAGGATGAATCGGCTGTAAATCTGAAGTAGGGTAGTGTCTTCAAAAGTTCGGACTTAACACATGATAGCTCCCTTTGGGCCATTGTGAAGGCAAAAATTCTTTACTCCTCCTAACAATGGTTGACCTACAAACAGCTCTCAGGGACTGCTTTAATTCCTACCATTAGTATGGATGAAGATGTCCAGAAGATCGTGCGTGGGAAAACACAGAATCTTGTGCAGGCAATGAAGGGGAGCATACAGATGGCTTCTAGTGACATGACTAGGAATTTGAGGTCCCTTCTTTTTGGTGGTCATTGAAGCAAGAATCCTAAAGTCTCTGAGGTCATGTGGTTCCTGCATCCCTTTCATAACTTTTGCACCAAGTAGATTTCTCACTCCACTATAAATACCTTCAGGGTCTGGAAAGTCACTCTTTTTGGGGAATCCCATTTCGTCTTTGGCCATCTCCTACTTCAGTAGCTCTTTCTTATTGACACTGCCTTTCTAAAGGCTGCCGTCGTCTCAGCTTATTACTGGGTTTTCCAATCATTTAGATTCCCTGGGAAGTATGCAAACATTTACATCTGTTGCACAACTAGAAAATACAGTAGAGAGGAGTGATGTGCCCAAGCAAAACCATGGCAGCAAGCATCCGAGTAACGCTCATATAAAATGTTGACTCATTCAACAGACTTTGGAGGACGGATAACTTGTGGGGCATAGTGTAGATGCTGAGGACTTAAGAGATAATGTGTGTTGTCCTGGCTTCAAAAGCTTCCAGTCTATCCAGGGAAGGGAGTATGTATAATATATATTTGAAGCCCATTCTATACCTCTCCCCAATTCCACTCTCTTTGCATATTTAGAAGCAACCACTAGCCTGATTCTGGGGTTTTTATCATTCCCATGCACACTTTTATATATATATATATATATATATATATTATTATTATTATTTTTGGCGGTACGCGGGCCTCTCACCGTTGTGGCCTCTCCCGTTGCGGAGCACAGGCTCCGGACGCGCAGGCTCAGCGGCCATGGCTCACGGGCCCAGCCGCTCCGCGGCACGTGGGATCCTCCCGGACTGGGACACAAACCCGCGTCCCCTGCATCGGCAGGCGGACTCTCAACCACTGCGCCACCAGGGAAGCCCAACACACATATATTTTTACTGTATATGTGTATCCATAAACTACATATAATATTGTTTTGTGTGTTTTTGAACTTTATAGAAATAGTAACACACTGATTGTATCATTCTGTAACTAATTTTCTTTGCCTTTGAGATTTATTCGTGTAATGCTAATTCATAATTTTTGCTACTGAGTTTTATTATATGAAAAAAACATTACTTATTCATGTCATCTGTTAATAGACACTTAGGGCTTGTCAGTTTTTCACTGTAGCAAACCTTGATGGATGGAACAGTTTTGCACATGTCCTTGTACGAGTTTCTCTAAGTATATTTGTGTAATTGTTGAGTCATGTGAGCTGTGTTTTCTTCGGCCTTTCTATATTTTGATCAGTTAGTTGCTTCTCAAACTGATTATGCCAACTTACTCTCCCATCAGTACTGAATTTGAGTTTCAGTTACATATATTTTCACTAACACTGGAGTTCATTGTCTTTTTTGTTGCTTGCCTTTTTGATATTCTCATAGCTCCCTGAACTTTTGTCTTCTCATCACACTTGTTTAATGTCCTTGCCAAACTGTAGACTCTAAGAGGCAGGGACAGTGCCTGCTGCTTCACCCTTCCACCCCCAGGAGTTACCTAAATCCAACTCCTTCATCCCTCTACTGTACTACAAGGCCAATTTCAGATGCCGTATCTTCCCTGAGCCCTCACAATCAGATGTTCCTTCCTTCTTTGGGGATGAGCCTGGAGCATTTTATTTGCATCTCTTTCATGCTTACCGTTGTCTGACCCATCTTATACCTAAATGTGTACTTTCCTGTTGCCCTCAGTAGATAAACTAGCTCTTCAGGATAGAGAAGACCTTACTCATCTTTGCAGCACCTACGGTACCTGTGCCTTGTACGTTTTAGGTGCTTGGTAAATATTTGTGTATATACTTCAGTGCCTGGTATGTTCTGAGAAATCATTCACACCCTTCCTACTTCATTGTATTCAGTTTGGGGTTGCCGACGAAAGATATGCGCTTATTGTAGGCTGTTGATCGGTGGCCAGATGGTGTTCTAGAAAGACTGCAGAAACAAGAGGACTTTTTACCCCACACCTGCCCCAGTGCTGAGATTACCAGTCTCTTTGTTAGTAGGACAGAGAGAAAATGGTATCTTTTGGCTTTAATTTACTTTGAACATTAGTTAAGTTGGGCATCTAATGAATATTAGCATATATATGTATTGATATATATATATTTTTTTTCCTTTTGTAAGATTTCTGTTCATGTCCTTCGTTCTTTTCTCTTTTGGGGTATTTGTCTTATTGTTTCTATTACCTCTTTCTATATTAACAATTTTAATACTCTTTCATGTATATAACAAATTTATTTGTTATACATAGCTTGATTCTTAGAATTAACTTCCTGCCTGAGCACCTCCACTCGTACTGTTTTTGGAAGGAACATTCTTCCTGTTTTCACTTTTCTTCTTCCACCCTTTTCTCCTGCCCCACCCGCTTTGACACGCTTAACCTGGTCAACTTCTGATGCTTCAGAGCTAAGTTTAAATACCAGGAGAGGCCTATCCAATCCTGTCCTCCCAACTCATGTAAATCACCCCCTGCCCCATTATCCTTTTCCATAACTGCCTTCATGACCCCTTCATGGCCTGACCACTATGTGCAATTCCATGCATGCTTAATGTTTTTATCCACCACTACGATGTAAACCCCTTCAAGGGCTGCACAGCATCTGCTTGGTAAAATAAGGGAGTGAGTAAACTTAGCAGCCGAGTGGTTCTCTTTGATCACCCTTTATTAAATTCAACTAAAATTTAATTTCTATCTCATCAGTTGGTAGAGAAGTTTAAAGACTTCCAGTGGCATTCTTAAAAAAATGTAGATGTTTGCTAAATGGACGTGAATAAAAACGGAGCTTTTTCAAATGGGTGGATGATCGAGAGAGAGAGAATACACCTCTGGAAGCGAAATGGCTGCGTATCTGGGAGTAGGTGCGGCCAGCTGTTCACCCTGTGCCAAGGATGCCACACCCCTCCTGGTGTGCTTGCCCAGGAGGCTCCGGACAGCCAAATCTGTAGCATTTGAACAGCCTTCTGAGTGCGACGCTAGGTGGTGTGTCTAGTGGCAGTGCACATCTTACAGCTGTTTCTAAAAGATGAAGCCGAGGCATAAGCTATGCAAGGCACGTCAACATTCACAGCAGGCTGTTTTCTAGGGAGCACTTGTGAATCCGATCTGATTATTAGGCTATTTTCACACATGGTAGGTGTGCCTTAAGGGCAATTCCATGCTCAGTGGTGAGAAAATGCGAGATCGAAGTCCTGACCTTCTCTGATTCTACATCACATGCTTTGATAGCACAGAAAATGTATTTCTGAGGGTTTTACAGCTGTGTGTGTGCACGTGCATGAACGTGCACACGTGTGCATGAGTTCACGTGTAGTCAAATTTAACGCAAACGTGTTCCTTTAACTGGTTAGTTTGGGGTTATTGACATGAGTACTATAGATACAGATATAAAATGTACTGTATTTCTCTGGGGGCTTGACTGTTGTACATAGTTATGTGTAGTTTCTTTTCTAGAATGTAGTTTTCCCAGATTAGAAGGCAAGCAATAGCTGACTATTCTGAAAGATGAAGAAAGGGGAGGCAGCTATCAATTATAGTGTTTAAACATATGGCTTTAGATAAAAGGATGACTTGTTATTTAATGTATCAAGCAATATTGTGAGCAAATTCTGGTTGACCGCATCTGGGTGTGTTCCCTTTGACCCTAAAAGGAGAGGGTGAGCCCGGAGTGATGAGGTTGGAAGCTGTCCTTGTGGGGGGGCGGTGGGGGGGTCGCGTGGGGAGGACGGGGCTGCATTGTGTGGTTTGAAGAGAGCCGCGGCTTGCATTGGTCCTTACAGCTGAGCCTGGGCGTTTGGGGAGGACACACTGCTTTGTGCAAGGTCAGCCGTACGTGATCTTTAGTTATTACTTTAAATCAGCTTCTAAGAATGTGGCTGCAACTTGCAGCTATTTCCAGTAGGTGTTTGACATCATCTACTTAGTCTTCTTTTAGGTTTATTTCTTTCACTGCCCCAAATGATTCACAGCAAACAAACAAACAGCCATCCTGCAGACGTGCTGATGAGGACCTCTGCATTTGGTTGCTTCAACTCAGTGCCCAGATAATTTTAATGCTCTGAGTTTGGTGGATTATTTAAGTTCTATATTGTTAACTGCTGTGGTTACTCTGTACTGTCAAGAGTTTTGTTACTCATTTTGGCTACATTAACCTGTTCCTAAGCACGGACTCTTTGGTTTCAGACAAGATACCCGATGGTAATAGTTTCTGATTTGACCCTAAAGACTTAGAAATTCCTTGTTCGTTTAGACCTACTAATATAATATAATTACTTATCCAGTTAGTAAGTTTGTATTTTAACATAACTTTATTTCTGATTTTATTCAGTTCCCGGATCTGAGACATCTGCCTCTTTTTTTTTTTTTTTTTTTTTGCCTGCGTGGGTTTGGGTTCTTATAATGTCGGTGGAACAGCTAGACCAATATCTTTTATTACAATAATGATTTTGTTAATAAGAATATTTGGTCTATCAGAGCTTATAAAACTTAGGACTCAAGAGCAGCATAGCTTTATCGGCTGTTATTTTGAAACATGGCTATCTTTAATATTTCTCACACAGTTTATTATTAATATTTGTTTTAGGGTTCACACCATATCATTTTATTAACAGAGAAAATGAACGATCCAGCTGGATTCTCTGTTCTTGGAGATTTCAGAAACCTGTATTACTCTGATGCATTTTCTTATTTCTCGTATTATATTTATTTGATTTTGGGGGAGAGGGGTGATGTTTTCTTGTCCAAAAGAGCAATCACAAATTCCTCTGGTGCAGTAAGTAATGTACCTTGTCTTAAGCAACTAATTAAACAAATAAAAAAATGATCAGATCTAGATTTAAAACAATACTGTGTGCCCTGGACCACCCTCTTTGACCAATGTTGCAGTTTTGAGGAAGAGGCACTAGGGTAGAAGCAGGTAGAAGATACTGTCTTTATCAGATAGCTTTTGCTACATAACATACTGTCTGCTCTAGTTACTAGTTCCTGTTTCACAAATTACACAAAAAAACTTAGTGGCTGAAAACAATGAAAGACTTTATTTCACTCACAAACCTGCAATTTGGTCAGAGCTCTGCAGGGATAGCTTGTCTCTGTTCCATTCAACATCAGCTAGGTCAGCTCAAAGGCTGGGGCCTGGAATCATCTGCAGCTTGCTTGATCACATGTCTCCTAGTTGATGCTGGAGGTCAGCTGAGACCTTGGCTAGGACTGTCACCATAGTATCTACATGTGGCCTTTCCGTGTGGCCTGGGCTTCCTCACAATACAGGGGCTGGGTTTCAAGGACAAGAACAATATTGTGTTACTGTGTAAGAAGGAGAGGCCAACCGGTACTCTGTCATTGATGCTAAGACCATCAGAGCTAGAGCACACAGAGGGAAAGGACCACTTGGAAACTGGGCACAGCAAACCTAACAGTCCAGAGTTCATATATTGGTTAGATACAGGGAAAACGTCTGTGTTTTCTCTGCAGTAGGCATGATGTAACAACTATAGTGGGTTTACTGGACACACAACTCTCAATTTAGATAAATTTTCTGAAATATTTTAACTTCTCAATGGTCAATTAATTTTATCTTGCTTTCACAGTCTTATTGACATTATTCTGCTTATAATAAATTTGATCACTTTGTTTTACAGGTATAGACTACTTGTTTTCTGGAGGCCAGAATAAGACCTAGAGGGAGATTGTGGGTCTGAGATGTATACTCCATGACTTAGGGAAATTATGTGCACTTTAACCAGGTCCATCATGCCGCTGGTTTGGGAGGTGATGTCATATTAATAAGAACTAACATTTATTGAGCACTTAGTATATTCCAGGCATTGTTGTAAGCACTTGATATAAATAGCTCATTTAATCCTCCCAATAGTACTATGAGGCAAGTAGTTTTATTATTTTCATTTTATAGGTGAGAAAACAGTAGCCCTGGTAGTTATACTTAACTCATCCCAAATTATACAGGTGTTAAGTGCTGGAGCTGAGTTAAAGCATAGGCAGTTTGACTCTAGAATCCATGTCCCTAACATGGTGAAGGTAAAAAATTTGGGCAAAGCCTACGCCTTTGACTTCCATTTCTTCTGAGAAATCACATGATGCTGCATCTGTGAAGAACTGTGTAAATGAGTTCAACAAATGTCTGCAGATCATCTAAAAGTGGTTTGTAAAAGTCACTCTTAGATGCTGATGGGAGATTTTAAAAAATCTTTAAAACACCATGACTTATCCCCCAATACTTTACACTTTTATAAAGGTATTAAAACTAGAACACAACTAGAATATAAGCCAAACAATAGATAAATGAATGAGAACTTATGAAATGGGAAACTTCAGAGAAAGGCGAGATGACTGTGCTTTGGAAACAGTAGGCAATTAATAAATATTTATTATGCTGAAATTAAATCGAATTTTGAATAGGTCTTGAGAGGTACCTGAGGGATAAAACAGGGGTGGGAAAACACTAATCACACATCTAGGGAAAACAGCATAGAGTCAATCTGGATATGAATAAGGAGAGAGTAGGACTGTGACTGGTAAGGTGATTAAAGCTGGAATGCTGAGAATCTCTTTTGAAGGGCAGGCTGAGGAAGCTGAACTTTTTCCTGAGGCAATGAGGAGTAATTGACAGTGTCTGAATAGTATACTAGAGAGGAAGGAATTTGCATGACCTGACATGAACTCTTGAGACATGCTGAATCACTCAGTTGCTATTTAACCTGTTCTAAGCCTCATTAGACTCAGTTATAAAAATGGGGATAAAAATACTGACCTCTTAGGGTTTTATAAGGAAAAATGAGCTATGATATGTAAAACTCCCAACGTAATGCTTGACATGCACGCACCAGATAAGTGATGATTTCTGATGTACTTTTATATCATATACTATTTTGGTGGAGAAGATGACGATTATGGCTGGTTTCATGGTAGCAATTATTAGGATGAATTAAAGTTAAAGAGGAAACTCCAGTTAAGATGGAGTATCAGTCTTCAGTAAGGAAAACAAAAACCATATTGGGTGTTTTAACAGAGGGAAATTAATAGAGGGAGTTGGCTACATGGATGGATTAAGGGCTAAGAAACCCAACGGGACAGTGAACCAATCAGAGATTAGGAATGGCAGAATGGCTGCTACTATTCCTAGGGCTGAAGGGACACATGGAGAAGATAGTGTTACCTGAGCCCAGACACTGAGGCTGCTCAGTGGGAACTAGAACTGTGGTGAAGGCTGCCAATGAGTGCTGGCAATGTGGAGGGAGGGGCTGACGCATGAGAGCTGGAGCTGTGGAGGAGAGGTAACTACTGCTGGAGATGCCACCTGAGGCAAAGCTAGGGGGGGTGAAGCTCTCTGACCTTTCTATTCCTCCTGCCCTAGTCCTCACCAAAGCCCCTCACTGACAACTTAACCTGGAAGCCAGTTGTCAGTTGAGGCAGGGAATTAGAAGCCCCCTGTAATATAAAGCAGAGAGGGGGTTTGGGCAGTAGGGAATGGATCTGAGAGCAAACAAATGACTGGCACAGATGGAATTATAATTGGCTATCTCTATGCTGTCCAGTATGGTAGCCACTAATCTCATGTGGCGATTTAACTTAAATGAAATTTAAAATTCAGTTTCTTAGGTGCACTAGCTGCATTTCAAGTGCTCAACAATCCCATGCGGCTAGTGGCTACCATGTTGGACAATGCAAATATAGAACATCTCCATTATTGCAGAACATTCTATTGGACAGTGCTGGTCTATGTGCTGTCATGAAGGTATATTAAGGAAGTGCAAATAGAAAGGTAAATTCAGATTTGAGAGGCAGTGAAGGGGTAAAATGAACAGACCTTATAAAATTATGGAATGCTGGGGGCATGAGGGTGGGAATAAAGAGAATACAGGTACTGAAGTTTGTCTTTGTGGCAAATGCACTTGTAGTAGTTTTGGTAGTGATAGGGAAACTGCGAGAAGAATCTTCTGTGGGAGGGGAGATACTAAGCTTGTTTTGGACCATGGTAGGTTTGAGGATCCAGCAAGCTATATGTGTGAAGGTATCTTGGCCATCATATTTGGGTCTGGTTAGAGATTGAGCTGAGAATATAAATGTAAAAGTTGTTCTCATACAAGTGATAGTTGAACTCTTGGGAAGAGAGCCACCCACTAAGAATTTGTGAATTTGTTTAAGGGTACAGAGTAGACCATGTGGTCCAAGCCTCGGCAAATCAGGAGACGGTGATTCCATCTAAAATTGTCAGTCATGCAGCCTAGCTGCAAGGAAAGGTCATCAAAGCCAAAACAGAAGCAATGGGATAGTAGAATAGGGCGATTGGAGATCTTGATGGAAATGAAAAGTTGATCCAGTAGGTGTGAGGTAGTGTCAAGGGTAAATGGATAGCAAGGAAGCAGATGCTGCCGTTAGGAAACATTCTGAGTTCAACAACTGTCAGGAGATGCTGCACAGGGTGGGGCGCAGATGAGGGTTGAGGTGAGGCAGACATGGAATGGAGAAGGCTCTCATTTGCAAAAAAAGAGATTCAAAGACTTAACGTCCTTTCTGAAGTTGAAATTACTGTGGATTCGTTCATTAAATAAATATTTTTGAGCATTTACTGTGTGACCAGCACTGTGATACGCACTGGACATAGCGAATCAGAGTTACAGCTCTGCCACTTCAAGGAATGCACTGTCTAAACTAGAGTAAGAGTCTCCTTGGGCTGGGGGTGGAATGGGTCTTGTTTAAAATGTTGGTGATGCGTCCACCCCTAGAGGGTCTGAGAGATTTGGTGTTTGGAAGACAGAGGACATGGAGGGTGGGCTGAGACAGCAGAACTGAGAGAGCAAAGGTGATTCTGGTCCTGGGGGAGGATTGTCACCAACCTGGGTCTTGGCCACAAAGGCTTCCGAGAGGGAGGTAGGACAGAGACAGGGGCAGGTTCTTGACCCACGTTAAGGCAGGAAGAAGGCCAAAGAGGCAGGTTTTTGTTCCTGGACGAGTTTGCAGAACTAACCAGCCCTAAAATTCTGTGAATAATTTTCCTACCCATACCTTTGAGCTAATATTTAGTAAAGTTAAATATTTCAATCTATAGGGCGGACTTAGGGTGACTCGATCATGGCATTCAGAACATGAGAAGGTTATCATTTCAGATTTATGGTGAAGCTTGAGCTGTTCCCAGCAAGCTCTGTGTTCCTCTCTGAGCGGCTGCAGCTTCCACGCCCCGGGAGCCCCCGCTTTGTCAGAGCACCTCCCACCATACACTCCACTCCAGCTCAAGGCAGTCTTTGGAAAGAGTGACCTGCTTTGGTCACAAGTTCCTCTGCCCGTCAGCCCTCTCTTGGTTCACTTGCGTGCTGTTATGAGGGGCTGAGAAGTTGTGTCCTTCGGGCTTTTCCTTTTGTAGTTAAGCCTTTTATTTCAGTTTGTGTGGTTGATGTTTACACCAAAGTGACTTGCAGGGTGGTGAGGATATGCCTGCCCAGATGAACTTCCTGATGTTCTGAGCTCCCCGCGGACCTGGATGTGGCAGGCGCTGCCCACTGGCCGTTGGGAAATTGCTGGGTTTTGTTTTGTTTTTCTTCCAAACAAACAAGTCATTTCTGAATGGCTCTCTTGTGCCTAATTTCTTTCCATTTGTTTAACGATCAAGATGCAATAATCCAGTTTGTTTATCATTTTGTGGAAATAGTTATGATGCACATTTATGTGGTGGTTACTGTCTGCCAGGTCCTCTTCTAAACACTAGGACTTCCTAAGCACTTACAAATTCATTGACTTTTCACTAAAGCATTATGAATTGGGCAGTGTTGTTATCTTTAACTTACAAATGAGGAAACTGAGGCAGAAAGTGTTTCAGTGTAATTGCCCACGGGTGGGAAGTGGAGGAACAGGGTTTCAGCCCCTGGCAGTCTGGCTTCAGAATCCATGTTCTTGGCTGGGTTTCTCTCGCTCAGGGCCTAGCAGTGCTCGATGCAGTTTGTTTGGACTTATTTCTTTGACTGTTTGAAATGACCAAAGAGGTTTCACCTCATTTGATGCATAGTTCTGTTGTGATTTGCACAATTTTCACTGTCTTTGGCTTAAAAAAAGGAAAAAGGTAAAAAGCGTAAAAGAAAATTACAGATGGTTTTTGAGAATCTGAGGGTCTGTGGTCCCACTTCATTGTATTCATACCTAATCACATGAGCAAGAGAATATAGTCTTAGCTTATTGATTTATTCCCCTAGGATGTCTATGACAAACTTAGCACAAAACTAGCAGAAAGGGGAGGCAGACCTTACCGGAGTTGCTTTTAGGGCTGGTGTCTGACTTCTGTTAGGTTCTGAAAAGCTTGGCAGTTCCTTAAGGGCTGGGAGGCCCTCAACATAATCTGGAATATTTTTTTTTGAGGACTTAAAAAATTATGAAAGCCATCAGCAAAACATTAGCCCAGGTGGCATTTTCCCCCTCACATGCTGTCCCTTTGCTTTGCATGGAAGTGATTACCTTAGCTTAAAAACATAAAGAAGGGCTTCCCTGGTGGCGCAGTGGTTGAGAGTCCGCCTGCCGGTGCAGGGGACACGGGTTCGTGCCCCGGTCCGGGAAGATCCCACATGCCGCTGAGCAGCTGGGCCCATGAACCATGGCCGCTGAGCCTGCACGTCCGGAGCCTGTGCTCCGCAACGGAAGAGGCCACAGCAGTGAGAGGCCCGCGTACCGCGGAAAAAAAAAAAAAAACATAAAGAAGTCCTCAGACCTAAGTGCGATCCTAACGAAATGAATGTGTGCAGCCCATGGCCCTTCATCGGGGCTGAAACCATGATTGATTGTTCTGCCGGACTGTCTAAATCAGTAGCATGTTTTTGGACAGCAGGCAGAAGACCAATCTCTTTAGCATTTCGGCCAGCATTGCCAAGGGAGCTGCTGCTTCAGGTCTGCACAGTTCTCTTCATGTGATGAATAATTATAAAGGAAACTGTCAGCTTGAGCTGATGGAAAGACTGACTTGAAAGCATGCTGAACTTTGGGTGTATGCAGTCCCCACATCTGGTGTGTGGACTTGATGGATTTGGGAGGGAGGCAGTATGTTTGGCATCTGCATATTAGGTCCTAGAGTGTTCTTTTCAAGTTGTTTGTACTGGCCCCAGTTGACTAGTATCCTTTAGGAAATAAAAAGGCAACTGCAAAAAGGATTGATTAGATTCCATTTCTCTGGAAAAAAATCTTTATTGGTAACTTACAGTTTGAGATGAGAGTTTCATTGGTAACGTAACTCCTCATGGGTTTGACTTCTTCCTTGAGTAGATTATAATCGAGGAGATGGCTCCAGCAGAAAAAAAAAGTTCTAACATCATAAAGGTAAAAAAAAGATAGAAGAAGAGAGAAGAAGCATCCCACAGGAATCACAGAGCATTTGGCATAGAAAAGCAGAAGTAATTCAAACATAAACCGAAAAAGTGCCTTTGAATCACTGTAGAAAAGCATAAGTAAGTCATCAGTTAGTGCTGGATGCATCTTGAAATTTTGAACTTTTGTTCATAACATAAACTAAAAGGAGCACAAGTTTTATACCAGTGACCCCAAACCACAAAGTCATTTACTTTTATTAACGTTGGAGTAAATACCAGTGTTTGCTGGCTTGTGGCTTGCATATGAAACATAAAAGAGGAAAAGTCTGTTTGGTTTTTTTTTTTTTTCCCCCAAAACTAATACAGCTGGAAAAAGCAACATTTTGCCTCTCTTGTAATTGCCTGGAAATTTAAAATAAACCTTTTACTTTTTCAGAGTTTATATTGGAATTCCATCTTCACATGAAGTCCGTCAATATAGGTTTAACAGCACACGTTGATCTCTCATGCGTAGTTTATATTATGTGAAAGGCCAGAGCACTTTTGAGCACCAACATAGTAGAACTCTCAGTTCTTGGGATGAGGCTGCTTAGAGAGGATCCAGGATCTCGAACCACCTGAATATTCAACAAAATATTAAATCACTCAAATATTGTCTTCTGTGCTGCTATCATCATTTACTCGCAGGAAGGTCTCAAAGGGACTTATACACATAGAGAACCATTTGAGTAAACTTCATGTGTTTTTTTTTTTAAACTATGAAATTCTTTTCTAAAACCCCAAAGGCCCCCTGAAGAGCTTGGACAGGGCGACCCAAGTATCAACTGTTTAAGATCTAGACACAATTGACTTCCTAAAGGACACTTTTTCTTTTTATGATAAACTCCCATTTATGTTATCAGCCATGGCCTAGAGCAGAGGCTATATTATTTGTTTTTAAGGCTCAGACAGAACAGGAGAAAATGAGAGAGGCTTCATGGTTTTACCTTTGCCAGTAAATCTGTGACAGATATCTACAATCCAGGACCTGGGCCTTTCAAATTGGTAGAAATCTACCATTATTGATGGATCGCGGCATGGCTTCCAGTTAGGGGTCTATAACGAAAGCATCCCAGTGTTGTTCTGCATACAGAACATCCAGTCTGCCCTGCAAGACTTTGCACTGATGCTTGTCCACCCACATCTCTAGCCAGGTGTGGGGCTCTGCTCACCTTGCTCTCTGAGCCCCTTACTATCGCATCCTTCTTCCCATCCCTCACACGTGTCATGTTCCCTCCTTCCACTGGGCTGTTCACATTCCATTTCCTCTTCCCTCTCTCTTTCCTTCCTTACCTGCTTCTAATTCTCAGCTCAGAAGCCATTTTCTTGAGCAGATCAAGTGTTCTCATCCTAAACTCTCCTAGCACCATATGTCTCTCCTTTCTGGAACTTACAGCAGTTGTAATTTTGCATGTGTGTAATTTCATGACTATCTTCTCCCCTCTACACACCTCATCATTCTGTTTCTTGTATCGAGCACAGTGCCTTTTTCACAGTAATACACACCAATATTTGTTGAATCGGTGACTATTCTGCAGGGTAGATCTACTCCTGGATCACTGTGGCCAGAAGCATACCCAACCTACTTGCAGAACTTAGAAATTTGCAGTGGTGGTGTTCGTCACTGCAACATCACATCACTGCACCATCACAGAGGTTGTCATCTCTTTGTGTTTCCCAGGATCCCTATCTATTGTTTAGTGCACATTCTGTGTGTTCAAAACCTCAAACTATCGAACCTTCCTTTTGGACTAATATACTCCTGGCAGCCCAGAACTAAATTGAGAAGGCTACTTTAAATTTAAAGACGGGAATTCTGCAAATTGCATTTCTCACAGTCTGTCTTCTGCTCATTTCTGTTCTCATTCCCGGCAGAGTCCCCAGGCTTTCTTACCCCCGTGCTGCCATTTGTTGCTTCCTCTTCAGAACTCTACAATCTGTGAGCCAGTCTCTCGGGAGTGGTTCCCACCTGCCCTCACATTGTTCCCATCTGAGAAATCAGCTCATGGGGTTGTGAACCAGTGGTGCCCTTGATTCCTAAGTCCCTGCTGCCGGCATGCCAGTGAGGTCCAGAATGTCCTTGGCCAAATGATCCTTTTCAAAGGCTTGCCTTTCCTCAACCTTTGGACTCCAGGCCTTAAGTTAGAATGATCGCCCTACTGACGTGCCTTTCAACTATCTCTTCTGCAGCCTGGTCCATAATTCCTGTTCTTCCAGTGCTGTGTCCATTTTTCTCTATAGTTCTCTCTTTCTTTTAAAGAAGGCCACAAAATTACAACCCGCTTCTTAAGTTGCTTTGTTCCCATCTATATGTTCCCATCTGGATCAGCATGTTTTCCTTCTTTCTATTTTCTTCCCCACAGTTTTTGTGTTTAACTCCAAAACTAGTGTTTTATATTGACCCTACTCCTCTCTGTATTTGAGATTCTCCTTCCGAAGCCCAAGTAATAATTTTTATCCACTTAGAAAATCTGAGGCCTTCTTCCCCTTAAGGAGCAGAGGTCCGCAAATTATGGCCCACTGCCTGGTTTTATAAATAAAGTTTTATTGGGACAAAACTGCATCCATTCATTTATGTTTGTCTATGGCACTTTTCATACTACAAAGGCAGAGTTGAGGAGCTGTGACAGAGACAGTATGGCTCATAAAGCCTAAAAAATTTACTTTCTTCTTCCTTGGTTACTTGATGACCCCTGCTTACTGGGCTCCCAAATTTATGATCATTATTGAGGCTTAGAAACAGTTCAGTTGCTTTGCCTCAGCTAAGAGATGGAATGAGTAGGGTGAAGCCCCCGCTGCACATCATCTCAAAGCCACCAACCTGCACACCGAAGGTCACTGCAAATTTCCAAGGAGATGATTTATTCAGAGGCCAACAGTTCAGTCTTCTTTTCCTTTACTCTTCTACATAGCTTTCTGGTTCATCACTATACTCTTTTCCTTGTAATTTTGGACTCTTTTCTTTGCTCCTTGTACAGTTCTTGTGTCATCTTTCAGGTTGTTCAGTGTATTTCTTCAGAGTATGCCTTCTTTTACTATTAAATTCCTTTTATTTATTATTAATTAGTTGTTGTAAAATACACATCAGACAAAATTTACCAAAATTTATCATCTTAACCATTTTAAGGGTACAGTTCAGGGGCATTAAGTGCATTCATATTGTTACCATCACAGCCATCTCCAGAACTCTTTTCATCTTGCAAGACTGTACGCATTAAACAATAACTCCCTATTACCCTTTTCCCCATCCCCTGGTAACCAACATTCTCCTGTCTGTCTCTATGAACTTGCCTACTCTAGGTACCTCATATTAATGGAATCATCCAATATTTGTCCTTTTGTGACTGGGTTATTTCATTTAGCGTAATGTGTTCAAGGTTCTTCCATGTTGTAGTATGTATCACAATTTCCTTCCTTTTCTTTTTAAGGCTGAGTAATATTCCAGTGTATATATATATATTAAAAAAATACACACACACACACACACACACACACACACACACATCACGCTGCATGAGTAGATATTCATCTGTTGATGGACATTTGGATTGCTTCTATCTTTTGGCTATTGTGAATAGTGCTGCTATAAACATGAATATACAAGTATCTCTTCAAGTCTATTAAATTCCTTTTTAACTTCATATTTCTGATCCTAAGAGGAATCCCAACCTGACACGTAGGAGATGATGTTCTTGGAAAGTCAGTGGTCAGAAATAAGCATTGTACATCTTGCAGCTCTACCAGAAAACAAAATATCAACCTCATGCTTCTAGGTAGCCCTGAACTCAGAGGTCAAGTAATATTTAGCAGTGTCCATCACAGAACAGTCAGAAGCATTGACACATGCTGTGCACCATTCATACGTCACAAACCATACTGCAAAGGTGGTGCTTGCCTGGTAATTTTTAATATTTTATTATCTCTATTTTTTCTATTCTTCTTTTCAAGTGGTAACAGTGACAGCTCTTTGGGAGCCTGGTCGTCTAATATAGCAAACTTATAGGCCAAAGCTTGCATATTTCCTTGTATTTTTATAGGTCCACAATCATTTGGGCACGATTACAAAACCCCAAAAAGTTTGAGAAGTGGAGGTTTTCTTTTTCACTTTAGACTTTTAAAAATTTATTTTTAAAAATTTCCTTCGTTCCTTCCTTCATGCCTTCCTTCCTCCCTCCCTTCCCTCCTCCCTTCCCTCCTCCCTTCCCTCCTTCCTCCCTTCCTTCCTTCCTCCCTTCCTTTCTTCCTTCCTCCCTTCCTCCCTCCCTCCCTCCCTCCCTCTCTCCCTTCTTTCCTTTTGTAATTATTGAGTAACAAAACTTTGACTTGATCTTAAATGACTTCAGGCTATTTATTATTTTTATTTGTTCCCCTTAATGTGACCATTCAAATATTTCACCACAAAAATTTAGTATTTGATTAAAGAGTACTTCCCTAGACCTCTTGGAGGTGTTACCTAATAGACAGTATATACATTATAGTATCATTCTAAAATCTAAGAAATTATAAATTACTTTCAAGAGTAAGGCTTGTCGCCCTGCATTACCAGGTATCTGTTTTTCTCTCATTCAGATAAGACCAAAGTTGGTGATGATACTCCAGCTACCTTTTCGAGTCTTGTTTACTTGTATACACTCTTACTGTCTGTTACGTGTCCAGCATAGCTTGCAGGTAGCAGCTCATATTTCTAACTCTGTGCTTTCGTCTGTTGGGATTGTGCATGAACCTCATTTGTGAAGAACTCTTATTTTTAAGAAGCTGCAAAGCTGACACATGACCCTAGGAAACCCAGGCAAGGTGTTTATGTTAGCGATTTTCAAACCCTTCTTCCCAAAAGACTCAGTGGAGGATTTGTTATCGCGGCTTCTCTTAAATATAGTCAAATGGCACCATGATATTTATAATGATGCCACAGGGTCATCCTATGAATCCATTGAGGCTGAAGACCACAATGTCTCTTAGAAAGTAGAAAGTCAGTGAGCTGTACCTCTTAGTAGTTGGACATTGATGCTTTTAACCTCCACTCCCCCCAGCCACCAACACACGATTGAAATGAAGCAACCACGTTTGAGTGACTGACACTTCTCTCTCTGTTTATCTTGCTCCTTCTTTGGGGGAAATAGGATCCCTTATATTACTTCAGAATATACAAGTGTGGTGGAAACTCAAAAATCATACCATACTGATCTATTTTATTTTCTGCCTCCTCTTTCAGTACTAGATTTCCCAAGTCTCTGAAGTGGTGTTTCTCTGGAATGACCCACTCATCAATGACTCCTGCGTACTTGTCAAAATGAGAGATGAAGGTGACTGAACATGGCTTTAGGCCATGTGTGTAGTCCTAGGCATTTTTCATAATGTCCAAGGCATGGCTGGTGACACATATTCCAGAAAAACTTTCCTTTTAGTTTTAACATCCTTTTTCAGGATATCATTGCTGGTTTGCAAAAATCTTCTGTTTCTCAAAGAAATCAGACTCATCTGTTAAGCACATGCCTTGTGGATAATAACTGCAAAGCCGTAGAGGTTCTTGAAGGACGAGGCAGAGAAAGGGACCATCAGATGGCAGCCCACACTTATTCACTACCCGTATATCGGTTTGCTAACCCCACTCTTCACATTTTTCTTTCCTAAACTTCTAACACCATTCTCCTTTTCTCACTCTAAACTACTGGCTCCTAAAAGCAATCTCGTGAGAACTTCTAATCTGTTCACCATCAGAGTTATCACTGCATCTGTACCCATTTACTCTGCCTTCCTTCCCTTACAATGAATGATCTCTCTCTGCACATCTAAGGCCAGACCTTGGCCTTGTGATCAACATCCCTTCACCTATTCAGAGATTTACTCTTTGCTCCCTCAATTGTCATCCTTCTCTTTCCTGTATCATTGCCTTCTCTTTTTCTACGGCATGATTCCTTTAGCATGCACCCTTCCTAAACTACACCTCCATCTTTGCCTGCTTCTCCATATCTACTCGTTTAGAATTGACTACGCTTTCCTTCTTACTCCATTGTCCTCGCATCCTCACCATTCTATAGAAATTACTCAGGTCAAGGTGACCTGTGTTCTTCACTGCCCAAGTTCGACAGACAATCTCCAGTTCTCATCTTATACAACCTTTCAGCATCGTTGGACCATTATCCTCTCCTTTCTTCTTTAAACATTGTTTCTCCCTTGGCTGCCAGGACATCCTCGTCTTATAATTGTCCTCCTAACTCATTAGCCAATTCCTTCTTGTTCTCCTATGTTGGACTGTCCTCTTTTTTTTTTCTTTTTTTTTGGGTACGCGGGCCTCTCACTGTCGTGGCCTCTCCCGTTGCGGAGCACAGGCTCCGGACGCGCAGGCTCAGCGGCCATGGCTCACGGGCCCAGCCGCTCCACGGCATGTGGGATCCTCCCGGACCGGGGCACGAACCCGTGTCCCCTGAATCGGCAGGCGGACTCTCAACCACTGCGCCACCAGGGAAGCCCTGGACTGTCCTCTTTTTCCCGATGTGTAATTGCTGAGTGACCCCTGGCTTCAGTCCCTGGACCTCTTGCACACTCCAGGGGTGACTTTATCTCATGAGCCACATCCAGATATATAGCACTAGCTCTGTCCTTTCCTTTGAGTGCTAGTATATCTGTTTCTCACTTGGATATCACACAGTCATCTCAACCTTAATGGGAACAACATACAGCTCTTGGGTTTTCTTTCCAAAGCTGTTCCTCTTCAAGTCTTCCCTATCTTAATAGCATACTGTCGTTCAAGGTCAAAAGGTACAGAGATTCTCAAGTCTTCTCCTTTGCTAATATCTCACATTTGGTCAGTCCATCAGCAAATCTTTTAGCTTCTACCTTCAAAATAAAGTGGAGATCCAACCACTTCTCATTCCCTCAGCTACTACCCTAGTCCAAGTTACCACCTTTCTCTCCCAACCTACGTAGTTGTGTCCTCAATGGTTTTCCTGTCTCTAGTCTTGCCCACTTGCTCCCCCCATGTCAATTCTCCATACAGTGGCCAGTGTAATTTTTTTTAATATTAATTAAATCACAACACTTCCCTGGTCAGAGCTCTCTTTTCAGTGAGTGCTTTGAACAGCACTGAGAATAAGTTCCAAGGTCCTTATCGTTGCCTATAAGGCTTTTAGCTCCCTCTCTGTCCTCATCTTGTTGCTCTGCCACCCTTATTGCCTCTATTCTAGCCATACTTGCCTTTTTCTTTACCAGACAGTACATGCTCACACCCACCTGTGGGCCTTGAACTTGCATGTCTCTGCCTGGGATGCTTTTCCCACAGAAATGAACACTGCTCATTACCTCCTTCTTTCAAGTCTCTGATTATGTGTCATTTTCTCAGAGAAGCCTTTTTGCTTTAAAATATCTCAAGTAGCAACCTATTTTTTGCCACTTTTTATCCCCTTATTTTGCTCTATTTTTCTTCATAGCTCTTACTATTACCTGCTGTTGTATTACATGTTATATTGTTTATCGTCTGTCTACTAAACAATGACATGAATTCGGGGACCACATCCCCAGTGTCTAGAACAATGTCAGGCACATAAGATGTGCTCTGTAAATAACTATTCAATGAATGAATCTACTCAGGGACACAGGGACAAAACATGCAAATATTAATGAGACTTTAAGGTAAATTACATTTCGAAAGTTACATTTTTTCATTAACAGCTTTCACGTGCTCTCATATACATAGTCTCATTTAATCCTTACCTGTAAGTGCTATCATTTACCTATTTTATAGGCAAGGAAAGAGCTACAGTGCAGATGTATCCACCCCAAATCACATAGCTAGTTAGTGGGGGAGGTGCGATTTTAAGGCCAGATTTTCTGATTATAAATCCCGTCTTATTTCATGTATAAAGGACAGTAAGTGCTTTGGGAATTGGAGACAAATTTGGTTTACACAGGGATATAGGAGTTAATGGGTGCTTTAGGGAAAGCTTAGAGTATTTGTGTCTTGAGATTTGAACATGGGATTAGATGTAAATAACGAGCAAAGGCATTCCAGATATGGTAATGGCATGAGCAAATGCAAAGGACATGGATGTGTCTGGTGAATTCACATAGGAGTCGATTCACGTAGCCGATTCAAGTTACTGCTTGAGCTTGAGGCAGTAGGAAACACTTAAAAATATTTGAATCAAGACTGCCGCACGCAAAGAGGTTTGCTGAGGATCCTTTAGCTTGGTGAGCGGTACAAAGAGGAGACAGGAGAGGAGATCAGAGGGGAGGGAGCAAGAACAAGGGCCTGGGCGGAAGGACTTGCTCAGAAAGAAAGGGAGGCAGTTCTTTGCTTAGAGGTAGAAAAAAAGGTGCCAAGATTAGGGAAGATTCTGGTAGCTCCCAAGATTTTGGAGGGTGACCTTTTTTTGTGTCTGCGGTTGGTAGTCTTTCCAAAACAAGACATTGTTCTGAAAATAAAGACTGAAGACGAGTCAAGTCTGGGGGTTAGGGTTTTGAGTTGTTAGTAGAAATCTTGGAAGAGTCATGATGTAAAAAATAACAGAAATTGTAAAACAGCAACAGTTAGACCTTAACTCAAATTAAGAAATGCATTTTGAGCTCCCATCACGTTAGATCTAACTTCTTAATAAGAAAATATTTTTGTATTATTTTTGTTTGTTTTTTAGATTGTGTTAATCACACTGTGGTATGCATCATGACTTCAGGCAAGGTGAAGCTTTATTTTAGATGATGACTCACTTTGAACTGGTTTTTAATAAGTGTTCTAGGATGGTGGAAAGATCTGGGTGGAACCATGCTCAATATTTCAAAGTGAGCACTTGAAAATCTATTTCTGCTTCTTAGTAATAGGATCTCTGAGGCGCCAGAATTATTTTCGAACTGGTTCCCTGGTTCTCGGAGGCCCTGCTATCCCAGTTCTGTGGAACAGGCAAGGAATTTGACGTAATTGCTTTTGCACCTGCCATTTGATGGGAATTGTTTTGGAAATTACTTAGTCATATAACTAAGAAACATCTAGTGTTTATCCTCTTAGAGATTGGATTTAATGGCCAAATGGCTTGATTTGACCCTATCTGTGGTTCAGAGCTATTTAATTGTTAAAATTCTTGACCACTGTGTTCCTCAATTAAATTACAAATTTAAATCAAACATGTGTGTTTTGTATCTATATTTTGAAGTACTCTGTGATCTGTTTTTATCACTTACTGATTCCAGCCGTGTGCTTTTGTCCTTGGCGTTCCCTTTAGCTCTGCATACATCCCTCCTTTCTTCCTACCTGTCTAAGCTCATCCCCACCTCTTGGGGAAGACTTCCCCCTTTAATACCCCATTCTCACTTGCCTTTGTTTCACTTCTCTGAACACCTATATACAGTGCACGTGTAACTTTTCTTTCCTTAACTTCACTATAAACTGGGTACATTATGTAGTTTGTTTTTAAAAATTACTTTATGGTTTAAAATATTCTGCACAGAAAAGGCAACTCTGTGGACAAGGAGTGCCCCCTTAGTCCCCTCTTTTCTTTTCAAGAGAAGCAATAAAAAAAACAAACAAACTTGTTGTCATTGCTTAAATATTAGCTCTTCTGCTTTTAAATTTTGGTAGCTTATTCAAATTTTCTGAAGTACCAAGGAGTCCAATACCGTAAAGAACAGACAACTTGTGTGAGGGTCTGTATGGTCCCCCTAGGCTATGAGTTACCAGTTCGCTGGAAAGTCAGTTTCGCACAGGCTCCAGACGCGCAGGCTCAGCGGCCGTGGCTCACGGGCCCAGCTGCTCCACGGCATGTGGGATCTTCCCAGACCGGGGCACGAACCCGTGTCCCCTGCATCGGCAGGCGGACTCTCAACCACTGTGCCACCAGGGAAGCTCCAGAGACTTTTCTTGAAAAGGGGTCTTGGTACAACAAATTAGGAAACACTATTTTATCTCCCACTGGAGGATCTCGGTGGACATTAGCATATTATTGGCTCTGAGAAGCTCAGAGTTGTAAAAAAAAACCCAACAACTTAGCATTCCCCAAATGTACTTGACTGTGGAGCCTTTTTTCCACATCACATCTCAACATCCTGTGGAACTAGAATTCGGTGGGACATACTTTGGGAAATGCTTCTGTTAAGTGTTTCCTCTCTTAGGTAGGCCAAAGAATCAATGTGAAGGCCAATCCCCACGAAATAATAATTTAATCTCCCTAAACGCATGTTGTGGAAAACAAGTACTGTCTTTATATTTTAACTCCTCCCAATGCCATAAAATGACAACTCAGTAAATTTTGGTGTAAGTGGATTGTCTTTTTAAATACTGAGAGTGGGAAGAGGAAGCGTGTGGGCTATCAATGCCTGTCCTTTGAGTGTTGGGTCTGTCCCTTTGTCTTTCTCAGGTCGGTCATTGTGTGCTTGGCGTGTCCCGGTCCCGTCACCATCAACATGCTGCATAATGGATGAGGCTGAAGAGACTTAGGCAGCAGGTGTTCTAGCAATTAAAAAAAGAAAGAACAGAGCTGTTGATTATTGCCCACAGAATCAGTCCTCCATTTCTTCCTTTTACACACAACAGCTCTCTGTGTCAATCAGCAGCAAAGTGACAACTGTTCTGCTTTAGTCGTTCTACTTATTACCTTCCGGGCACTGTAGTCAAAACCCCCGTTTGGATAGTTTGTGCCCTTATGTTGGAAGTGGGCTGTATTTTCCCCTTTGTTCTCTAAAAGATTGTTACAATCTAGTTAATTGCCCACACACTTATTAAAAATTATATCACGGTACACTGGAATGGATTGGGGACAATTATTAGCTTTGCTATAATTGTTGGCTATCCTATAAGGGGGGAAGGAAATATATTTGCAAATTCAGGACTAGAGAGTATACAAGCTTTCAAGAACCTGAGTATACTCCACAGCTAGGAAATATTTAGGACAAAAGTAAGCTTTTTATATTTGATTTTATATGCTTGGGAAAGGCCTATTCATTGGATTATTGTTACTGCTCCAATTTTCAGGAATTTAGTGGAGACCTTTTGCTGTTGCATTCCGATCGTCTACCTATAGCCGGGAATCAGAAACAGCTCTCTGAAAGAACAATAGGTTTATATTATCATAGTAGTTACATCTTTCTATATAAGATGTTGATTGTTTATGAACAAGAGTGTATGCAAGTTTAGAAACATTCATATGGTTATATGGTTTGTTTTCAATTATTTTTTGATAATTCTCCAATGTCATGGATATTGTAATACATTTAAAACACCACATTTAAGTTAACTGTTAGCCTCATAATATATATGTAATAGAGATTGCGAGCTTGCAGTAGTATTCTGGAGCCGGCTCACACGGCTCAAGAGAGAAGCTGGTGTGCATTTCCTCCTCATTGTGTGTTCAGTGATATCGGGCTGAGCTTGAAATCAACCACAGTGGGAATATTTACGCCATGGAGATTGGCAAATGCTACACATCAGGGGTCTTCTCCCCTCCCCACCTCATGAGAACCCATTGTTAAGCATTTAGCAGTATACCATTGGTTCTAGGCCATCTCTCAGGGTGACTTGATTATAAGGAGTTTTAAAAATATAACCAAGGAGAGACTTCCCATGTGGTCCAGTGGCTAAGACTCCACACTCCCAATGCAGGGGACCTGGGTTCAATCTCTGGTCAGGGAACTAGATCCCACATGCTGCAACTAAGAGTTCGCATGCTGCAACTAAAGACCCACATGCCGCAACTAAGAGTTCGCATGCTGCAACTAAAGACACGCACGCTGCAACGAAGATCCTGTGTATCGCAACTAAGACCCGATGCAGCCAAATAAATAAATAAATGTTTAAAATATATATATATATATATATATATATAAAACCAAGGACCTGTTAGAACATATCTCGTATTCTAACAATAACACAGTTAACTTTTTATACCTTTTTCCTTCTTCCTCTCTCTAGACTTTTTGTTAATGAGGTTTTTCAAGATGATGCGTGGGCAGAAGGTCCTGTTGTTGGTTTTGTTTTGTTTTTGATTAACATGGATCTCACCTACTAGGTTTATAACAAATAGCCTTCTTGTCTTTAATTTACCTGTGGTAGTACAGCATTACACTCTTTCCTTATGGTTTTTTGTAGCACTGTGAAAACAGGACTCCTTCCTTATTGATGTGGACCATGTTTATGGAGGAAACATTGTGTCAGGAGAAATAAACACAGCG
This sequence comes from Globicephala melas, assembly GCF_963455315.2. Classification (NCBI taxonomy): domain Eukaryota; kingdom Metazoa; phylum Chordata; class Mammalia; order Artiodactyla; family Delphinidae; genus Globicephala; species Globicephala melas. The sequence continues at coordinate 65,460,876 of NC_083318.1, forward strand.
TCTGAGTAATGTTCACTCCAGTAGAAACCAAGATGGCGCTGCTTCCTGAGTGGGGGCAGCCGCCACACTGTGGTGTCAGTGAGGCCCAGTTATGAACAGCACTTTAGGGGGCTGGGATTACCACCTGCTGTCTTCATCACAGAACAGCCAAGAGAACAGATTTCCTGCCATCATACATTATTTGTAAGTCTAAAGAACCAGAGGGAGATAAGTAGGGAAATATTTTGTTCTGAAATGCCTAATGGTCTCAAATGAGGCATCTTGTCTTCTTTCCTTCTAGTCCCCTTCAGTCCCCATTAGTGGATATTTATTTTTCATTCCATAGGAGATCAAGTTGTGTATAAGATTCTTTCAAGTTGTATTCTTTGGATATGTGTAATGATTTTTTAAATACAGAGGCTAAAATCCAGTGACATCACAGAGATTGTTATGATTTCACCTCCACAGTGTTGAGTGAATTGACAGTATATGGGCAGACATTTTGACATTTCTCTGGATTTGGGGGCTTACATTCTTTTTCCACGTTTTGAGGAAGAGGCACATTGAAGAGAGAAGATTGCATAAGGCAGTGGGAAGTCAGATCTTTATTTACAACTCAACTGACACAGGCGTATTTGGGCAGCATAGCCTCCTGGTTGGGAATGTGGGTCGGGAACCAGACTGCCCAGCTTAGAGTCCTGGCTCTGCCACTTACTGTGTGAAATTGGACCAATTACTTCATGGTCTATACTTTCGTTTCTTCATCTGGAAAACAGAGATAATAAACACACTTCTATCAGGGCCCCTGAGAGCCCATTGAGCACCTTCGTATAAACTCAAAAAGACATCGTAGGGTAGACTCTTCGGGCTTGAGTACAGACAGTGGCTTTATGTGAATTAGGAAAACAGGACTCTTTTGCCAGAAGAATTTGTGTAGTTTGACAAAGAGAGCTCAGGCTGGCTTTTAGCCCCAACTTGTCTCCTCAGCTGGGCACCACTGTTGAGGGCACAACCTGTGCAACCAGCTGCGGTAGCTCTGACAGCTGCTCCAGGGAACTGAAGAGTAAGTGAGTCAATTAAGGTTCCATAAAAGATGCTGTTACTATGATCATCAAAACTTGAAGGTGAGAGCCTAGGGTGGAACAGGGTTCAGAGAATCTGTAGATTTGTGCAAAGTTATCTTAGAGGAGTGGAGTGATTTGCTGGAAACCCTTGGTTATTAGAGAACTGTGGCTTGAACCCAGTTGTCTGGACTTTCAGCTTCCTACCAATCCTGACTAGGTGTCTTTAGATAACCATGTGATTCAAACCATTGATAGAAGATGGGGGGAAGGGGCACTGTGGCCATTCCTGACCCCAAGTGTCTGTCTAGAGCCATTCAAATGGTAAAATCTCAGAAGATGATGTGTCCTTTATTTTCCAAAGCCTAGCAGTACATTGGCTCCTTTGATAGTCAAATGTTTGTTTTAAAATATATTATGCCTAGAAGAATGGGATAGGGAGGGTGGGAGGGAGGGAGACACAAGAGGGAAGAGAATGGGGATATATGTATATGTATAGCTGATTCACTTTGTTATAAAGCAGAAACTAACACACCATTGTAAAACAATTATACTCCAATAAAGATGTTAAAAAAAAAATATATATATATATATTATGCAGGGCTTCCCTGGTGGCGCAGTGGTTAAGAATCTGCCTGCCAGTGCAGGGGACACAGGTTCGAGCCCTGGTCCGGGAAGATCCCACATGCTGCGGAACAGCAAGCCCGTGCACCACAACTACTGGGCCTGTGCTCTAGAGCCCACAAGCTGCAACTACTGAGCCTGGGTGCCACAACTACTGAAGCCCACGCACCTAGAGCCTGTGCTCCGCAACAAGAAAAGCCACCGCAATGAGAAGCCCACGCACCGCAACGAAGAGTAACCCCCGCTCCCCACAACTAGAGAAGCCCGCACACAACGAAGACCCAATGCAACCAAAAATAAATTAATTAATTAAAATAAATTAAAAAATATATATATATATATATCATGCAGTAAGCATGTGTGTATCCCAGTCACCATTTTTAAAATTGAAGTATAGTTGATTTGCAATACTGTGTTAGTTTCCGGTGTACAGCAAAGTGATTCAGTTTTACATATATATATATTTTTTTTTCTGACTCTTTTCCATTATAGGTTATTACAAGATGTTGAATATAGTTCCCTGTGCTATTCAGTAAATCCTTGTTGTTTATCTATTTTATATATAGTGGTGTGTATCTGTTATCCCATACTCCTAATTTATTCCTCCCCCACCTTTCCCCTTTGGTAAACATAAGTTTGTTTTCTATGTCTGTGAGTCTGTTTCTGTTTTGTAAATAAGTCCATTTGTATTATTTTTTAGCTTCCACATATAAATGTTATCATATAATATTTGTCTTTGTCTATCTGGCTTACTTCACTCAGTATGATAATCTCTAGGTCTATCCATGTTGCCACAAATGGCAATATTTCATTCTTTTTATGGCTGATATTCCATTGTGTGTGTGTGTGTGTGTGTGTGTGTGTGTATCACATCTTCTTTATCTATTCATCTGTTGATGGACACTTGGGTTGCTTCCATGTCTTGGCTACTGTAAATAGTGCTTCTGTGAACATTGGGGTGCATGATGTATCTTTTCAAATTAGTTTTTGTCTTTTCTGGATAAATGCCCAGGAGTAGGATTGCTGGATCATATGGTAACTCTATTTTTAGTTTTTTTTAAGGAACCTCCATACTGTTTTTCCATATTGCCAGCCACCATTTTAATAGACCTGAGGAATACTATTAGTTGGAGGTGTATTTCTATTACATTTGACTGAAAAACCTTTTACAAGTAGTATTTTCTCACTACAAAGACTTTTCTGAGTTAAACCAAATGGAAAATGGCTTTTGTTACTATCAACAGAAAAAAAAAAAAAGAGGTTAAACCACTATGGAAGTCAACCTCTATTTCTCCAGTCCTCCCTTTAAAATCTTCTTAATTGTAAAGTATAACACAATTACAGAAAACCACATAAATTCACAAGTTAGTTAATTATTTAAGGTGGACAGTCTTGGAATCACTGTCTCAAGAAGTAGATTCAAATCAAGAAGTAGAATTTTATCACCCTGGAAGCCCGTCCTGGGCTCCCTCCCATTGCTAATTCCTTCCCTCCTTCTAAAAGCCACTGTCTCATTTTATGTTGATCACTTCCTGGCTTTTCTTCCTAGTTGTGTTGCCCAAGTCATACCTACGACTTTTAAAAGGACAGGCTGTTTAAAAGTGATCATCCTGTCTGTATAAAGAGCATTTCACCATGTTTTTTCCTTTGGTAATCTAATAACTTGTTTGGGTGAATTCTAGTAGTTTTCTAACTTGACTTTGATGTGTTTTAAAATAGCAAGTACTGGTGAAACACAACAGTTTTGTGGTTACTTTGGATTGTTAGCTAAAAATTATTAGGTTATTAGAATATCAAATGGTGAAATTGATCAGTCCTTCAGACAGTTCTACAACTGTCACAGGACTGTGTGTACTTGGCAGAGCCTCTAGTTCCCATTCTTTGCCCCAAATCAGGAAGCCAAAGGGCTTGACCCCTCTTTCCTTCCCATCCTCAGTACTAACGTCATGTTGATTTGATGACTGGCAAGAACCATTTCTGTGTAGTGAGCAGAAGAGAGAGTGGGTTGAATATAAATGAAATGACTGATAGTGAACCATTGAAAACAAATATGAAAAAGCACTCCTAGTAACAAATGAGGTGGCACCAGACAGGTTTTTGACTTGATTTCTTTCCCTGGACTGCTGAATGACTTGCAGCTGTAGCTTCAGACAACATTTTATTATGAATATTTTGAAACATGAGAGAGAGAGAGAGACAGAGACAGAGACAGAGAGACAGAGAGAGACAGAGAGAGAGGCAGGAAGGAAGGTAGGTTGGTTCAAAGAGGCCATATACCCACCACCTAGTGTCAATAATTGTTAATATTTTCTGTATTTACTTCTAACACAAACACATGCACACATACTCCTAATATCTTTTAAACCTCTTCAAAATAAATTACAGACATCAGACCCCTTTCCCTCTAAATACTTTCCCTCTAAATACCAAGCTATAAGGACATTCTTGTACATAACCACCGTGCCACTGTCACTCTTAATAAAGTGAACTAATGCCCTGATATTATCAAATGACCAGTATATGTTCAGATTTCCTCAATCGTGCCCCAAATATCACCTGTAAATCTGCTTTTAAACTAGTATTTCACTAAGATGCATGCAATGAATTGGTTGTCATGTCCTTTTAAGTCTCTTATTTAAGGTAACAACCCTCCCCTTTTCTTCACGACATTGGCTTTTTGAAGGTCAATTTTCTTATAAACTGTGTCATGTTTCTGGATCTGCCCAATTGTCTCCTCATGGCCTCACTAAATCCGGACCGTGTGTATAGGAGCCTGTCACGTCGTGTGATTTTGTACCCAGCACTCACAAGCCCAGAGCCATCTGGGAAGCAGCAGATCTGCCTCAGCCATACTCACTTTCTCTTGAGCGGTATTTCTGAACAGAAATTGCAGCCGCCTGATCCAGGCACTCCAGCATGGATTTTTTTCTTCTCCTTAGATATGAAGCTCGAGGAAAGAAAGTAATAGCGCTTCCAATCAGTAGTACGTGTCCTATTAGACAGTTTCTACTCATGATTTCCAACCTCTAACAACCTTGTAAAACAGGTTCCTACAACTGTCTTTTAAAGATGATGGAGCAGGCTCAGAGAAACGAAGCCATTTGTCCAGTGTCACGTAGCTCCGAAGTGTCACACCTGAAATTTGGACCCCAATTTGCCTAATTCAGAGGTTTTATAAATCCCTGTGCTGAGGACTAGATGACAGGTCCATACACTGATTTGTCAAATTTAGCCGTGAATTGAAGTATTTATTTAAGGAGCAACATGATACCCAGGTAAAAATCACACTGTGGCGGAAGCCTAGCTCTGCTTCTTGTAGTAGAGACAGCACACACAGCCCAGAAGCAGTTTACTAGCCCATTTTCTTTCAGGACTCATTCTTCTTCTTTGCTCTCAAATCAATTGCTAATACTTTATGTTGGGTTAAAGCTCAACCCAACATAAAGTTGTTTGTCTTTCTCTGCAGCATCTGTTCTGTCTCTTTAGAAGGTAAGAACAGCCTAATTGTGCAAACACACTTACTGCTAAACCCACTCACATGTTCCTGGACTGACCCATTTCCTGTGTCTAGAGCACACAATGGCTAGATCAGAGGATTTCATGCTCCCAGCATGCTTTGGAGCATTTCTTGTATTCTTAATTAGATTTTTTTTAGCAGAGTCTGTCAATCTGTGGCTATAAACAGCGCCTTCTGGGTTTCTGATGACATGATGAAAATATAAATGGATTCTGCAGATTGCATTTTATTATCCTGAACATTAAACACTCAGAGCTAGTGCTGGAGAGGATCATGGTCTGATAATGTTGATTAAATAACCTCAGGCCTGGACTTCTGTGCTGTTTCTTTGCCAACCCAAACTGAATAGAGGTAAGGAGCTATTGTTATTAAAGAGAGTGTATTAACGTAATTGTCATTAGAATATGTGCCTTCAGAGGGCAGTGGGTGGGGCAATGAAGCCCTGGCCTGGGTGAAGGGAGGTCTGGTTCTGGTCTCATCCTTGCTGATAGCTAGCTTATGACCTTGATCAAGTCACTTAATTCGCAGGACATTATTTTTTCTCATCTGTAAAATGAAGAGGTTGTGTATAAAACTTGGACTTATTCTGGTGTAGTGAGAAGGGACATGGGATTGATCTATAAAAAGATGTCTGGGTCCTGTGTGGGAGATGCTTGTAGAGGGCCAGAGAGGAAGCAGGGTGACCACGAAGGTGGCTGGTGTAGTTTTTTTGCTGAGAGGCGATGGAGGCTTGGACTAGTGTGTAGTGTAGAGACAGAGGGTAAAGGACAGATCTAAAGTACTTTGGAGAGAGGAACATTGCTCTTTTTGATGGTTTGAATGTGTCTGTATGTTCTTGGTGATGGGAGATGGCGGTGCCATTCATTGATATGGAGGAAACCAGAGGTGGAACAGGTTGGATCGGAGGGCAGACGTCACAAATTTTGTTTTGATCTTGTTAAGTGAGAAATATTTATTAGGTACCCAAGTCGAGATGTTGAGTAAGAAATTGGATATTTGATTCCGGACTTCAGGGGAGAAGGGTCAATGCCACATATAAAAATGTGTGAGTTATCCTATGCAAGATGTTTAAAGGCAAGATGTTTAAACTCATAAAACTAAATGAGATATCAGTGTGAGGTACTTAAGGACCTGGAACTACCCAGGGCACAGGAGTGTGTGGCTATACAGAGAACAAAGGAAAAGTGAAGAAAGGAGAAAAAGAACCATGTTTTATACCTAGGAAATGAATGAGGTGGAATTACCTAAGGCAACAGAGAAAGGAGTATTTACTGAATGAGGTAGAAGGAAAATCAGGAGTGTCTGGTAGTGGGGAGGCCTAGGAGGCGCAAGCGATCTAAAAAGGAAGGAGTGGTTGACTATCGTGTTGCTGAGACCTTGATTCAGATTAGATGAGACGATGTCTGTTGGTTCAGAGAGTATGGCAAAATTAGAATTTAAGAGGAGAATCAGTAAAGCATGGCATCATTTAAGATCAGGGAGGAAAGATCTGCAAAGAGTATTGGAAAGAGAGAAATTAAGAATGAGATCTATGGCAATTCTAATATTGTTGCCAATATTGACAATGAAGTTTATTGAGCTCTTACTATGGATTAGGCACTATGGGAAGGGTTTGACATACACTAATTAATTTACTCTTATGCAATTCATTTACTATTGATGCATTTAGAGTAGGTACAGTTTATCACTTTGTCAGTAGGGAAGCTGAAGGTTGGTAGAAGTTCATTAATCTGCTTATGATTTAGCTTGTGCTGGTGGGGCTCAGAGTCGAATTTGCAGGTCTCAACTTTTAACGCTTTAAGAATTTTCAGCGAATTAAAAGAGGACAGGTGGCTGAGCTATGATGATAAGAGTAATGGGTACCCGATACTCGTATATGGGGATTGGACTGTGAAAGGAAGGAGAAAAACAGGATTGTGGTTGAAGGAGCTGGATTCAGTGAATTAGGGTTTTTAGGAAAGGAGGGAAATCATTATGCTATCAGCAGAGAGATGAAGGATGCTATGGACCTAGGGGTAAAGTTGAGATAAAGGTAGTACCTGGGGATGGGAAGGGATGGGATTCCGAGCTTTGACAGAGGAAAGAGAAAGTGCATTTCTTTCTTTAGCGCTGACAGGAAAAGATGAAAAGATATGTGTAGATATGGCCTATAAAGGGATGTGGGTGGGGCTAGGGGCAGTGGTTCCAAAGGAAAGTCTGGCCAGATGGTCTTGATCTCACTGTGATTCCAAAAGCAAGGTCATTGGCTATAAAATGTTGGTGGCAGAGTCCACAGGAAGTCATGCTTGGACTATCTCTTTAGAAATGGGGAATTAGTGGGAAATGGGGAGAACGATTGCCAAAGAACCTTTCCCTTGCCCCATCTTCTGGGGTATCTCTGTTGTTTCAGGTTCAAGTACAACCCATAGTTCTGACATACAGGTCCTTTATCATGTGGGCTATGCCTACGGTGGCACCTTCTCTCCTACCACTCTCCCCTCCCCATCTGCCTCCCCCTGTTCTCACCCTTAGGACTTTTCCTCTTTGCTCAAATAAACCTTTGTCTATGTCTTTGTGTTTGCCTGGGTTGCACTACTTCATCTCCTTCCTTTGAGGAATCCTTTCTTTTCCTTCAGGACCAACTCAAATGTCAGCCCCTCAAAGGCTTTCCTTGACTATCTCAGGCAGAGAGAGTTCATTTCTTTGCTCAGATGCTGCACAGAATCATGTGTCTGTAGGAGTGTGAACTCTGCAGTCTTACTACCTGAGGTTAAATCTTGGCTCCACTATTTACTAGTTTTGTGGCCTTGAACAAGGACTTAACCTCTCTGTGTCTAGGTTTCTTTGACTTTAAAATGGAAATAATAATAATCAGACCCACCGCATAGGGCTGTTATGAGGATTAAATAAATTCAAATGTGGCAAACGTTTAGAACAGAGAAAGCATAAGGAAATTGCTCTATGAATGTGCACTATTCAGCTATCTCTTTAGTTGTGCAGTTTGTGTTGATTGCTTGCTCTGTGCTCTTGCCCATAATTCTCTTCCAACACCAACTATTGTTTTGTAATGTTTTATCATTCCCCCTGGCTCGTGGGTTCTTACTGAGTAGGGTCCAGATCTTGTTATTTTGATCTCACTCACACCTCTTATACTGCCTGGACAGAAGTAGGTATTTGGTAGATGATTATTGGTTGATTGCTAATTCTGACTTAGATGAGTATGACTTGAGATGGTTTGCAAAGGGTTTCCATAGAATGTTTTAAAAAGTTAATTTAATTTATTTTTTTATACAGCAGGTCCTTATTAGTCATTAACTTTATACACATCAGTGTATACATGTCAATCCCAATAGCCCAATTCATCACACCACCCACCCAACACCCCCCCACCCCTGCCACTGCTTTCCCCCCTTGGTGCCTGTATGTTTGTTCTCTACATCTGTGTCTCAATTTCTGCCCTGCAAACCGGTTCATCTGTACCATTTTTCTAGGTTCCACATATATGTGTTAATATACAATATTTGTTTTTCTCTTTCTGACTTACTTCACTCTGTATGACAGTCTCTAGATCCATTCACGTCTCAACAAATGACCCAATTTCGTTCCTTTTTATGGCTGAGTAATATTCCATTCTATATATGTACCACATCTTCTTTATCCATTTGTCTGTCGATGGGCATTCAGGTTGCTTCCATGACCTGGCTATTGTAAATAGTGCTGCAATGAACATTGAGGTGCATGTGTCTTTTTGAATTATGGTTTTCTCTGGGTATATGCCCAGTAGTGGGATTGCTGGATCATAAGGTAATTCTGTTTTTAGTTTTTAAAAGAACCTCCATACTGATCTCCATAGTGGCTGTATCAACTTACATTCAACCAACAGTGCAAGAGGGTTCTCTTTTCTCCACACCCTCTCCAGCATTTGTTGTTTGCAGATTTTCTGATGATGCCCATTCTAACTGGTGTGAGGTGATACCTCACTGTAGTTTTGATTTGCATTTCTCTAATAATTAGTGATGTTGAACACCTTTTCATGTGCTTCTTGGCCATCTGTATGTCTTCTTTGGAGAAATGTCTATTTAGGTCTTCTGCCCATTTTTGGATTGGGTTGTTTGTTTCTTTAATATTGAGCTGCATGAGCTGTTTATATATTTTGGAGATTAATCCTTTGTCCGTTGATTTGTTTGCAAATATTTTCTCCCATTCTGAGGGTTGTCTTTTCATCTTGTTTATGGTTTCCATTGCTGTGTAAAAGCTTTGAAGTTTCATTAGGTCCCATTTGTTTATTTTTCTTTTTATTTCCATTTCTCTAGGAGGTGGATCAAAAAAGATCTTGCTGTGATTTATGTCAAAGTGTGTTCTTCTTATGTTTTCCTCTAAGAGTTTTATAGTGTCCGGTCTTACATTTAGGTCTCTAATCCATTTTGAGTTTATTTTTGTGTATGGTGTTAGGGAGTGTTCTAATTTCATTCTTTTACATGTAGCTGTCCAGTTTTCCCAGCACCACTTACTGAAGAGACTGTCTTTTCTCCATTGTATATCCTGGCAGCCTTTGTCATAGATTAGTTGACCATAGGTGCATGGGTTTATCTCTGGGCTTTCTATCTTGTTCCATTGATCTATGTTTCTGGTTTTGTGCCAGTACCATATTGTCTTGATTACTGTAGCTTTGTAGTATAGTCTGAAGTCAGGGAGCCTGATTCCTCCAGCTCTGTTTTTTTCCCTCAAGACTGCTTTGGCTATTCGGGGTCTTTTGTGTCTCCATACAAATTTTAAGATTTTTGTTCCAGTTCTGTAAAAAATGTCATTGGTAGTTTGATAGGGATTGCATTGACTCTGGAGATTGCTTTGGGTAGTATAGTCATTTTCACAACATTGATTCTTCCAATCCAAGAGCATGGTATATCTCTCCATCTGTTGGTATCATCTTTAATTTCTTTCATCAGTGTCTTGTAGTTTTCTGCATACAGGTCTTTTGTCTCCCTAGGTAGGTTTATTCCTAGGTATTTTATTCTTTTTGTTGCAGTGGTAAATGGGAGTGTTTCCTTAATTTCTCTTTCAGATTTTTCATCATTAGTGTATAGGAATGCAAGAGATTTCTGTGCATTAATTTTGTATCCTGCTACTTTACCAAATTCATTGATTAGCTCTAATAGTTTTCTGGTAGCATCTTTAGGATTCTCTATGTGTAGTATCATGTCATCTGCAAACAGTGACAGTTTTAATTCTTCTTTTCCAATTTGGATTCCTTTTATTTCTTTTTCTTCTCTGACTGCCATGGCTAGGACTTCAAAAACTGTTGAATAATAGTGGTGAGAGTGGACATTCTTGTCCTGTTGCTGATCTTAGAGGAAACACTTTCAGTTTTTCACCATTGAGAATGATGTTTGCCTTGGGTTTGTCGTATATGACCTTTATTATGTTGAGGTAGATTCCCTCTATGCCCACTTTCTGGAGAGTTTTTATCATAAATGGGTGTTGAATTTTGTCAAAAGCTTTTTCTGCATTTATTGACATGATCATATGGTTTTTATTCTTCCATTTGTTAATATGGTTTATCACATTGATTAATTTACGTATGTTGAAGAATCCTTGCATTCCTGGGATAAATCCCACTTGATCATGGTGTATGATCCTTTTAATGTGTTGGATTCTGTTTGCTAGTATTTTGATGAGGATTTTTGCATCTACATTCATCAGTGATATTGGTCTGTAATTTTCTTTTTTTGTAATATCTTTGTCTGGTTTTGGTATCAGGGTGGTGGTGGCCTCACAGAATGAGTTTGGGAGTGTTCCTTCCTCCACAATTTTTTGGAAGAGTTTGAGAAAGATGGGTGTTAGCTCTTCTCTAAGTGTTTGATAGAATTCACCTGTGAAGCCATCTGGTCCTGGACTTTTGTTTGTTGGAAGATTTTTAATCCCAGTTCCAATTTCATTACTTGTGATTGGTCTGTTCATATTTTCTATTTCTTCCATGTTCAGTCTTGGAAGGTTATACCTTTCTAAGGATTTGTCCATTTCTCCCAGGTTGTCCATCTTATTGGCATAGAGTTGCTTGTAGTAGTCTCTTAGGATGCTTTGTATTTCTGTGGTGTCTGTTGTAACTTCTCCTTTTTCATTTCTAATTTTATTGATTTGAGTCCTCTCCCTCTTTTTCTTGATGAGTCTGGCTAATGGTTTATCAACTTTGCTTATCTTCTCAAAGAACCAGCTTTTAGTTTTATTGATCTTTGCTATCATTATCTTTGTTTCTCTTTCATTTATTTCTCCTCTGATCTTCATGATTTCTTTCCTTCTGCTAACTTTGGGTTTTGTTTGTTCTTCTTTCTCTAGTTCCTTTAGGTGTAAGGTTAGATTGTTTATTTGAGATTTTTCTTGTTTCTTGAGGTAGGCTTGTATAGCTATTAACTTCCCTCTTAGAACTGCTTTTGCTGCATCCCATAGGTTTGGGATCGTCGTGTTTTCATTGTCATTTGTCTCTAGGTATTTTTTGATTTCCTCTTAGATTTCTTCAGTGATCTCTTGGTTATTTAGTAGTGTATTGTTTAGCCTCCATGTGTTTGTATTTTTTACATTTTTTTCCCCTGTAATTCATCTCTAATTTCATAGCATTGTGGTCAGAAAAGATGCTTGATATGATTTCAATTTTCTTAAATTTACTGAGGCTTGATTTGTGACCCAAGATGTGATCTATCCTGGAGAATGTTCCGTGTGCACTTGAGAAGAAAGTATAATCTGCTGTTTCTGGATGGAATTTCCTATAAATATCAATTAAATCTATCTGGTCTATTGTGTCATTTAAAGCTTCTGTTTCCTTATTTATTTTCACTTTGGCTGATCTGTCCATTGGTGTAAGTGAGGTGTTAAAGTCCCCCACTATTATTGTGTTAGTGTCGATTTCCTCTTTTAGGGCTGTTAGCAGTTGCCTTATGTATTGAGGTGCTCCTATGTTGGGTGCATATATATTTACAATTGTTATATCTTCTTCTTGGATTGATCCCTTGATCATGATGTAGTGTCCTTCCTTGCCTCTTGTAGCATTCTTTATTTTAAAGTCTATTTTATCTGATATGAGAGTTGCTACTCCAGCTTTCTTTTGATTTCCATTTGCATGGAATATCTTTTTCCATCCTCTCACTTTCAATCTGTATGTGTCCCTAGGTCTGAAGTGGGTCTCTTGTAGACAGCATATATATGGGTCTTGTTTCTGTATCCATTCAGCAAGCCTGTGTGTTTTGGTTGGAGCATTTAATCCATTCACCTTTAAGATAACTATTGATATGTATGTTCCTATGACCATTTTCTTAATTGTTTTGGGTTTGTTTTTGTAGGTCCTTTTCTTCTCTTGTGTTTCCCACTTAGAGAAGTTCCTTTAGCATTTGTTGTAGAGCTGGTTTGGTGGTGCTGAATTCTCTTAGCTTTTGCTTGTCTGTAAAGCTTTTGATTTCTCCATTGAATCTGAATGAGATCCTTGCTGGGTAGAGTAATCTTGGCTGTAGGTTCTTCCCTTTCATCACTTTAAGTATATCATGCCACTCCCTTCTGGCTTGTAGAGTTTCTGCTGAGAAATCAGCTGTTAACTTTATGGGAGTTCCCTTGTATGTTGTCATTTTTCCCTTGCTGCTTTCAATTATTTTTCTTTGTCTTTAATTTTTGCCAGTTTGATTACTATGTGTCTTGGCGTGTTTCTCCTTGGGTGTATCCTGTATGGGACTCGCTGTGCTTCCTGGACTTGGGTGGCAATTTCCTTTCCCATGTTAGGGAAGTTTTCGACTGTAATCTCTTCAAAGATTTTCTTGGGTCCTTTCTCTCTCTCTTCTCCTTCTGGGACCCCTGTAATGCAAATGTTGTTGCATTTAATGTTGTCCCAGAGGTCTCTTAGGCTGTCTTCATTTCTTTTCATTCTTTTTTTTTAAATTCTGTTCCGCAGCAGTGAATTCCACCATTCTGTCTTCCGGGTCACTTATCCCTTCTTCTGCCTCAGTTATTCTGCTATTGATTCCTTCTAGTGTAGTTTTCATTTTAGTTAGTGTATTGTTCATCTATGTTTGTTTGTTCTTTAATTCTTCTAGGTCTTTGTTAAACATTTCTTGCATCTTCTCGATCTTTGCCTCCATTCTTTTTCCGAGGTCCTGGATCATCTTCACTATCATTATTCTGAATTCTTTTTCTGAAGGTTGCCTATCTCCACTTCATTTAGTTGTTTTACTGGGGTTTTATCTTGTTCCTTCATCTGGTACCTAGCCCTCTACCTTTTCATCTTGTCTGTCTTTCTGTGAATGTGGTTTTTGTTTCACAGGCTGCAGGATTGTAGTTCTTCTTGCTTCTGCTGTCTGCCCTCTGGTGTATTTGTTTTTTTAAACTATTAACCTTTATGCCTGCACAGTCCAAAGCCCATCTCTGGACCCAGGTTGGCGTTGTAACAGCCTGTGCTGGCAATGGATTGGATCCTGTGGCTGATGAGCTGGCAGAAAACCGAGAACACAGCTTTCTGGGCCAGTTGGGAAGTTCTGAATGCTGGGAAGTCCAAGATGAAGATGCTAGCTGATTGGTCTCTAGCGAGAGCACCCTTCCTAGCTTGCAGACAGCTGCCTCCTTGCTGTGTTCTTCTCCACAGAATTTTGATTTGATTTTTCTAGCAGCCCTATTAAGGAGACAGCAATAGCAGTGGATTTATTTGTCAATAAATGTGAAAAATAAGAGCAATTCTCTTCTGCTTTATTTTACAATTTAGATTTAAGAAGAAATACTCTTTCTGTTAAATAAGTCAAATATTATCAGAAGAGAAGTGAGCATAATGAACTACAAATAATTTTCTCTGGTGAATTAAAGAGGTGTGATTTTCATTGACTGTTGGTAGGAGGAAATCAAACCTTCTGAAAAGTGTACCTGTTTTTGTACAACAATTTAGGGAAAATGTCCATGTCTTTCAAAGATTAAGTCAAAATATAGTAAATTTTGTATTTTTTCTATTTCTTGAATGCAGGGACCATTATTTTGCCAGCCAATAGAATTGCTTCTTAAGATCATTATAATAGGATTTCCAACATTTATTTTTTTATTTTTTAAAATTATAACTTAAAAAATTTTACTTATTTATTTATTTATTTTGGCTGTGCCGGGTCTTAGTTGTGGCATGCAGGATCTTCGTTGTGGCATGTGGGATCTTTCGTTGTGGCATGCAGACTTCCTAGTTGTGGCCTGCATGTGTGATCTAATTTCCTAACCAGGGATTGAACCCAGGACCCCTCTATTGGGAGCACAGAGTCCTACCCACTGGACCACCAGGGAAGTTCCTCCAACATTTATTTAAAATCCCTTTGGACCTGCAGTTTATTAGTAGACTGTAGTTTGTCCACCAGATTGTTTTCAAGAAACAACTGAAGATAAATGAAAATATTTCTGAAATGCAATTTGTATAAATGGTAATGATCAGGCTGAAAGACTGATTCTTGGCAGTCTTTGTTCATGGCACCTACTTAGTAACGATGGTAATAAAGTAATTAACAAAATGAGGCATTAAGACATACAGTGTCAGTGTGTTACATTATAAACACATTGTAAAAACGTTACCATAAAATTGTGTGGTTTTCTTTATTAGACTGTTTTTTTAAAAAGTTCTCCATATTTCAGTTATCTGAGTGTTCTAGAGCAGTGCCATTGACATGGACAAACTCAGAGACATAATTACCTTTTAGTTCTATGGGAAGGAAATCGAGTCCAGATGAGCTTATTACTCAGTAATTACTTGCATAAAATAGTGTGATGACACATCATGATGTCCTCTTGCTTCTGCTTTTGGTTTGATTGCTAAGGTAGAAGGAAGCTTTTCCTTTAAAACCATCGAGGTTTTGGTAAATTACCTATTTATAGACTATTTTAATCTTACACAGTATGTTCTGCCAACAAATATTTTGGTTAGTAATGAAAGTGAATTAATCCTAAACCATAAAGTAGGAAAAAAACTCTGACATTGGACTCTTCTGAAAGGCATATAGGGCATAGTTGGTGACATAATTGCCACCATAAGTACTTCTGAGGATCACCGTGAATGGGGGAGATGTATGCAAGTTCGTTATGTCTACCCTTAAAATCATGGTGGTGCCCAATAGTTTTGTCCATACTCCCCTCGTAGGGTTTTTTTTCCTTGTTTGTTTTTATGTTGAATACCTTCAGAGAACTGTAAAGACTTTGGCTTTTACTGTGAGTGAGATGGGGGAGTATTGGGGTGGGTTTGAGTGGAGTACTTGACAGGATTACCCTGGCTGCTGGGTTGAGAATAGATGGAAGGAGGCAAGGGTGGAAGCAGTGAGCCAGTTAGGAGACTCTTATCTAAGGTGTAAGATGGTGATGGCTCGGAGGAAGGTGGTAGAGTGGAGGCCACGATTGGTTGGATTCTGGCTAAATTCTGAAGGGTGAATCAACAGGATTTGTTGGTGGATGTGACTGGGTATGAAAGAGTGGGGTCAAGTATAACTAAGCTGAACAACTGCAAGGGTAGAGTTGCTAGGACTAGCTGGTCAGATGGGTGAGGACCAGCAAGGTATGCAGAGCAGGATTTGGGGGAATGATAAAGTGCTCTTGACACTTCATGCTGCTCTTCCCGTTAGCCCCTGAATGCTTCTGAACCTGGGCTCTCTCCCCACCCACCCCACATCCCAGATCTCCATCACAGATCCTCTTTAAGGCTCTATTAATCTTCCCATCCTATTCTGTGTCCTTGGAGAGTGATCACGAGCTGATGGCTTGGTCAGTGCCTTGTCTGGAAGGTTACTGAGAGTCCTCCATCAGTTGGGGCCCAGGTGGGAAGGTTAGTGAAGAGCTTGGCAGTCACTTTTCATTTCCCCTGCTCATGGTCTGTTGGTAATGGCGGTTAATTCTTGGCCGCTGGGTTTTTTTTGTCTTTATAGTAATGGCTTATGCTGTTACGAATCTTTATAGTTAAACTATACAATGTGTGACACTGTAAATACATCATAAAGATGTTGCTAAGAGGGGTCATTGAGACAAGTCATCCAAATTCCTGATTCTAACGGAGGGTCCAACCTTTCTGAGACTGAACTGCTGGCTTAGTTTAGTATGCGAGGTCAGGGCTTTGTAAAATTTACTTTGCATATGAATCACATGGGCTCTTTTTTAAACGCTTGTTCTGATTAAGTAGATCTTGGAGAAGGTGGGAGGACTGAGTCTGTATATCTAACGTTAATTCCAGGTGAAGATGCTGCTGCGGCTGCTGCCGGTGCTGGTCTAAGGACCAGACTGTTCAGTGGCTCAGTCCTTGTTGAATTTCTGGAGTCTATTCAGCTGTTGACCCTCCTAACAAAGGGCCAGGTGCCTCTACACTAAGTAACCTGGGCTTGGAACAACGGATGGCATTTGGATCAGTGGAGAGCCGTTTGAAAGCTATGCTGGGACCTGATGGACACAGAAGAGCGGGGAAGGAGGCAGATGAGGAGGAACAGAGGTGGAAATGAGCACCTTCCTCCAAATGCATGGTGCCTGCTCCCACCTCCACAATTAGGAGTCTAGGAAACTGAATTTAATCAGACTACATCTTGATTAGCAGGCTGACTTTGGACTATTAAATCGAATCTACTTGAAATTTTTTAGTGGCCATGCATCACATGCAAGATAATTTTAAATAGTACATGGGAATTTTAGGTGGTTCATGGGCCACCAATATTATCTTATAATCTTAATAGTTCTGTTACCTTCTATTTATGGTAGGAGCTTAGATATCTGCTTTCCTCCCATCTGTGAGTTTTCTGCATGCAGTGGCCATGTCTCATTTGTGTTTCTATCTCAGCCCTGCTTATCATCTTCGCCCAGTAAATGGAGAGGGGCCTGGCTTAACTTAGCCAGAAATTCTGTAATAAATGTAGCTAAACGAGCTTGGGTTCTCAATGTTAGCACCATCTGCACTAGAATATAATACTTTTAACAAAAATGTAAAGACCTGAAAAAAATGTTTTAAAAGCTTTCTAATCACTTCTCACTGAATGGAGGTTAGTTTTATAGAGAATATTAGTAACGTTTTGAGACTATAAATCAGGACTAATAAATTCATGAAAGAAAATGCTATGCTGTTCTAAGTCTGTGGTGAAAACTTTAGCTTTATGAAGACTTTCTTTAATTCCTTTCTCAATATTTTATTTTGCGGAAAAATCTAGATACTTGCAAACTGTAAGGAACTACGTTTTATCTATTTTCTCACCTTTCCTCAGATAAGAATGAGAGGATATTAACAAAGGAATTTTTTGGAGGTGGTATATTGTATTGGCTTGTGGATTGCCTTTCTAGTGGGAGTGGTAATGAGGATGTCTTATAATAGAACTTGAACTCTGATTTACAAGGAAGAGTTGGGACTGCTTAGTTTCCTTGGGCTGCTCTTAAAAAAAAAAAAAGAAAAAGAAAAAACCTTGTTTGGTTTTTCTGATGGTTAAAGTAATATGTATTAACTGGAGAAAGTTTTAGGAAAAGAGGGAAACTTTAAAAGAAGAAAATAAAGATCACATCTGATTCCCACCATGGTGTTGACATATTTCCCCTGTGTGTATGTCTGTGTCTGTGTGTATATGTGTGTTATCTGTTTTATAATGTCTTTCATTTTAGAATCACGGTAATGCTGCCCTAATAAAATGAACTGGGAAGTATTCTTTCCTCTTCAACTGTCTGGAAGAGTTTGTGTAGATTTGCATTACTTCTTTCTTAAATATTTGCTGTAATTCACCAGGTAAGCCTTCTGGGCCTGGCGTTTTCTTTTGGGAAGGTTATCTATTTCTTTGTTGAGTGAACTATGGACGCTTGTGTCAAAAATTTTATTCAATTCATCTAAGTTGGTGAACTTATTGTCACAGATTTATTTATATTTCTTTGTTATCCTTTTAATGTATGTAGAATCTGTAATGATAGCATGTCATTCCTTGTATTGGTAATTTGTGTCTTTCTTTTTTGGCTAAAAACCAAAGGTTATCAAATTTATTAGCTAAAGGTTTATCAATTTTGTTGATCTCAAATAAAGAGTTTTTTAACATCGTTATTAGAGTATAAATGCTTTACAATGTTGTATTACTTTCTGCTGTATAACAAAGTGAAACAGCTATATGTATATATATATATCCCCATATCCCCTCCCTCTTGTGTCTCCCTCCCACCCTCCCTATCCCACCCCTCTAGGTGGTCACAAAGCACCGAGCTGATCTCCCTGTGCTATGTGGCTGCTTCCCACTAGCTATCTATTTTACATTTGGTAGTGTATATATGTCAATGCTACTCTCTCATTTTGTCTCAGTTTACCCTTCTACCTCCCCGTGTCCTCAAGTCCATTCTCTACATCTGCATCTTTATTCCTGTCCTGCCCCTAGGTTCTTCAGAACAATTTTTTTTTTAGATCCATATATACGTGTTAGCATATGGTATTTGTCTTTCTCTTTCTGACTTACTTCACTCTGTCTGACAGACTCTAGGTCCATCCACCTCACTACAAATAACTCAATTTCGCTTCTTTTTATGGCTGAGTAATATACCATGTATATATGTGCCACATCTTCTTTATCCGTTTATCAGTAGATTGACACTTAGGTTGCTTCCATGTCCTGGCTATTGTAAATAGTGCTGCAGTGAACATTGTGGTACATGACGTTTTTGAATTATGGTTTTCTCAGGGTATATGCCCAGGAGTGGGATTGCTGGGTCATATGGTATTTCTATTTCTAGTTTTTTAAGGAACCTCCATACTGTTCTCCATAGTGGCTGTATCAATTCACATTCCCACCAACAGTGCAAGAGGGTTCCCTTTTCTCCACACCCTCTCCAACATTTATTGTTGGTAGATATTTTGATGATGGCCATTCTGACTGGTGTGAGGTGATACCTCATTGTACTTTTGATTTGCATTTCCCTACTGATTAGTGATGTTGAGCATCCTTTCATGTATTTGCCAGCAATCTGTGTATCTTCTCTGGAGAAATGTCTGTTTAGATCTCCTGCCCATTTTTGGATTGGGTTGTTTGTTTTTGTGATATTGAGCTGCATGAGCTGCTTATATATCTTGGAGATTAATCCTTTGTCAATTGCTTTGTTTGCAAATATTTTCTCCTTTCTGAGGGTTGTCTTTTCATCTTGTTTATGTTTTCCTTTGCTGTGCAAAAGCTTTGAAGTTTCATTATGTCCCATTTGTTAATTTTTGTTTTTATTTCCACTTCTCAAGGAGGTTGGTCAAAAAGGATCTTGCTGTGATTTATGTCATAGAGTGTTCTGCCTATGTTTTCCTCCAAGAGTTTTATAGTGTCTGGCCTTACATTTAGGTCTTTTGTCCATTTGGAGTTTATTTTTGTGTATGGTGTTAGGAAGTGTTCTAATTTTATACTTTCACATGTAGCTGTCCAGTTTTCCCAGCACCACTTATTGAAGAGACTGTCTTTTCTCCAATGTATATTACTGCCTCCTTTATGAAAGATAAGGTGACCATATGTGCATGGGTTATCTCTGGGCTTTCTATCCTGTTCCATTGATCTATATTTCTGTTTTTGTGCCACTACCATACTGTCTTGATTACTGTAGCTTTGTAGTATAGTCTGAAGTCAGGGAGCCTGATTCCTCCAGCTCCGTTTTTCTTTCTCAACATTGCTTTGGCTATTTGGGGTCTTTTGTGTTTCCATACAAATTGTGAAATTTTTTGTTCTAGTTCTATGAAAAATGCCACTGGTAGTTTGATAAGGATTACATTGAATCTGTAGATTGCTTTGGGTAGTATAGTTATTTTCACAATGTTGATTCTTCCAATCCAAGAACATGGTATACCTCTCCATCTGTTTGTATCATCTTTAATTTCTATTTCATCAGTGTCTTATAGTTTTCTGCATACAGGTCTTTTGTCTCCTTAGGTAGGCTTATTCCTAGGTATTTTACTCTTTTTGTTGCAGTGGTAAATGGGAGTGTTTCCTTAATTTCTCTTTCAGATTTTTTATCGTTAGTGTATAGGAATGTAAGAGATTTCTGTGCATTAATTTTGTATCCTGCTACTTTACCAAATTCATTGCTTAGCTGTAGTAGTTTTCTGGTAGCATCTTTAGGATTCTCTATGTATAGTATCATGTCATCTGCAAACAGTGACAGTTTTACTTCTTCTTTCCCGGTTTGTATTCCTTTTATTTTTTTTTCTTCTCTGATTGCCGTGGCTAAAACTTCCAAAACTATGTTGAAAAATAGCGGTGACAGTGGACAACCTTGTGTTGTTCCTGATCTTAGTGGAAATAGTTTCAGTTTTTCACCACTGAGAATGATGTTGGCTGTGGGTTTGTCATATATGGCCTTTATTATGTTGAGGTAAGTTCCTTCTATGCCTACTTTCTGGAGGGTTTTTATCATAAATGGGTGTTGAATTTTGTCAAAAGCTTTTTCTGCATCTATTGAGATGATCATATGATTTTTCTCCTTCAATTTGTTAATATGGCTTATCACATTGATTGATTTGCATATATTGAAGAATCCTTGCATGCCTGGATAAACCCCAGTTGATCATGGTGTATGATCCTTTTCATGTGCTGTTGGATTCTGTTTGCTAGTATTTTATTTATTTATTTATTTGTATATTTATTTTTGGCTGTGTTGGGTCTTCGTTTCTGTGCGAGGGATTTCTCTAGTTGCGGCGATCGGGGGCCACTCTTCATCGCGGTTCGCGGGCCTCTCACTGTCGCAGCCTCTCTTGTTGTGGAGCACAAGCTCCAGACATGCAGACTCAGTAGTTGTGGCTCACGGACCTAGTTGCTCCATGGCATATGGGATCTTTCCAGACCAGGACTCGAACCCGTGTCCCCTGCATTGGCAGGCAGATTTTCAACCACTGCGCCACCAGGGAAGCCCTGTTTGCTAGTATTTTGTTGAGGATTTTTGCATCTCTGTTCATCAGTGATATTGGCCTGTAGTTTTCTTTTTTGGTGACATCTTTGTCTGCTTTTGGTATATGGTGGCCTCATAGAATGAGTTTAGGAGTGTTCCTCCCTCTGCTATACTTTGGAAGAGTTTGAGAAGGTTGGCGTTAGCTCTTCTCTACATATTTGATAGAATTCACCTGTGAAGCCATCTACTCCTGGGCTTTTGTTTGTTGGAAGATTTTTAATCACAGTTTCAATTTCAGTGCTTGTGATTGGTCTGCTTATATTTTCTATTTCTTCATGGTTCTGTCTTGGAAGGTTGTGCTTTTCTAAGAATTTGTCCATTTCTTCCAGGTTGTCCATTTTATTGGCATATAGTTGCTCATAGTAATCTCTCATGATCCTTTGTATTTATTCACTGTCAGTTTTTACTTCTTTTTCATTTCTAATTCTGTTGATTTGTGTCTTCTCCCTTTTTTTCTTGAGGAGTCTCGCTAATGGTTTATCAATATTGTTTATCTTCTCAAAGAACCAGCTTTTAGTTTTCTTGATCTTTGCTATTGTTTCCTTCATTTATTTTTCATTTATTTCTGATCTGATCTTTATGATTTCTTTTCTTCTGCTGACTTTGGGGTTTTTTTGTTCTTCTTTCTCTAATTGCTTTAAGTGTATGTTTCGGTTGTTTATTTGAGATTTTTCTTGTTTCTTTTTTTTTTTTTGCGGTACGCGGGCCTCTCACTGTTGTGGCCTCTCCCATTGCGGAGCACAGGCTCCTGACGCACAGGCTCAGCGGCCATGGCTCACGGGCCTAGCTGCTCCGCGGCGTGCGGGATCTTCCCGGACCGGGGCATGAACCCGCATCCCCTGCATCGGAAGGCGGACTCTCAACCACTGCGCCACCAGGGAAGCCCTAGATTTTTCTTGTTTCTTGAGGTAGGATTGTATTGCTGTAAACTTCCCTTTTAGAACTGCTTTTGCTGCATCCCATAGGTTTTGGTTCATCGTGTTTTCATTGTCATTTGTCTCTAGGTATTTTTTTATTTCCTCTTTGTTTCTTCAGTGATCTCTCGGTTATTCAGTAACGTATTGTTTAGCCTCCATGTGTTTGTATTTTATACAGTATTTTTTTCCTGTAATTGAGATTTAGTCTCATAGTGTTGTGGTAGGAAAAGATACTTGATAAGATTTCAATTTTCTTAAATTTACCAAGGCTTGATTTGTGACCCGAGATACGATCTATCCTGGAGAATGTTCCATGAGCACTTCAGAAGAAAGTGTATTCTGTTGTTTTTGGATGGAATGTCCTATAAATATCAATTAAGTCCATCCTGTCTAATGTGTCATTTAAAGCTTATGTTTCCTTATTTATTTCCATTTTGGATGATATGTCCATTGGTGAAAGTGGGGTGTTAAAGTCCCCTACTATGACTGTGTTACTGTTGATTTCCCCTTTTATGGCTGTTAGCATTTGCCTTATGTGTTGAGGTGCTCCTCTTTTGGGTGCATAAATATTCACAATTGCTATATCTTCTTCTTGGTTTGATCCCTTGATCATTATGTAGTGTCCTTCTTTGTCTCTTGTAACATTCTTTATTTTAAAGTCTATTTTATCTGATATGAGAATTGCTACTCCAGCTTTCTTTTGATTTCCATTTGCATGGATTATCTTTTTCCATCCCCTCACTTTCAGTCTGTATGTGTCCCTAGGTCTTAAGTGGGTCTCTTGTAGATAGCATATATATGGGTCTTGTTTTTGTATCCATTCAGCCAGTCTGTGTCTTTTGATTGGAGCATTTAATCCATTTACATTTAAGGTAGTTATGGATATGTATGTTCCTATTACCATTTTCTTAATTGTTTTGGGTTTGTTATTGTAGGTCTTTTCCTTCTCTTGTGTTTCCTGCCTAGAGAAGTTCCTTTAGCATTTGTTGTAAAGCTGGTTTGGTGGTGCTGAATTCTCTTAGCTTTTGCTTGTCTGTAAAGGTTTTAATTTCTCTGTTGAATCTGAATGAGATACTTGCTGGGTAGAGTAGTCTTGGTTGTAGGTTTTTCCCTTTTGTCACTTTTAATATGTCCTGCTTCTGGTTTGCAGAGTTTCTGCTGAAAGATCAGCTGTTAACCTTATGGGGATTCCCTTATATGTTATTTGTTGCTTTTCCCTTGCTGCTTTTAATGTTTTTTCTTTGTATTTAATTTTTGATAGTTTGATTAATATGTGTCTTGGCATGTTTGTCCTTGGATTTATCCTGTATGGGACTCTGTGCTTCCTGGACTTGATTGACTATTTCCTTTCCCATGTTAGGGAAGTTTTCAACTATAATATCTTCAAATATTTTCTCAGACCCTTTCTTTTTCTCTTCTTCTTCTGGGACCCCTATAATTCGAATGTTGGTGCGTTTAATGTTGTCCCAGAGTTCTCTGAGAATGTCCTCGACTCTTTTCATTCTTTTTTCTTTATTCTCCTCTGCAGTAGTTATTTCCACTATTTTATCTTCCAGGTCACTTATCCGTTCTTCTGCCTCAGTTATTCTGCTATTGATTCCTTCTACAGAATTTTAAATTTCATTTATTGTGTTGTTCATCATTGTTTATTTGCTGTTTAGTTCTTCTAGGTCCTTGTTAAACATTTCTTGTATTTTCTCCATTCTATTTCCAAGACTTGGATCGTATTTATATAATTACTCTGAATTCTTTTTCAGGTAGACTGAGTATTTCCTTTTCATTTGTTTGGTCTGGGGGGTTTTTACCTTGCTCCTTCATCTGCTGCATTTCTCTGTCTTCTCATTTTGTTTAACTTACCGTGTTTGACGTCTCCTTTTTTGCAGGCTGCAGGTTTGTGGTTCCCATTGTTTTTGATGTCTACCCCCAGTGGGTGAGGTTAGTTCAGTGGCTTGTGAGGGCTTCCTGGTAGAGGGGACTGGTGCCTGTGTTCTGGTAGGTGGGATGTGTCTAGTGGTGTGTTTGGGGGTGTCTGTGAACTTAGTATGATTTTAGGCAGCCTCTCTGCTAATGGGTAGGGTTGTGTTCTTGCTAGTTTTTTGGCATAGGGTGTTCAGCACTGGAGCTTCCTGGCTGTTGGGTGGAGCTGGGTCTTAGCATTGAGATGGAGATTTCTGGGAGAGCTCTCACTGATTGATATTACTTGGGACCATGAGGTCTCTGGTGGTGCAATGTCCTGAACTCAGCTCTCTCATCTCACAGGCTCAGGCCTGACACCAGGCTGGAGCACCAAGACCCTGTCAGGCACACGGCTTACAGGAGTTTTCACATCCCCCTGTAGTCAGAGCCAGGAGCATTCCAGTTGGCTGGCATCTTCCCCCTGGGCCTCAGCGTCCGGGGTCTCTTGCTGACAACTCCACTCTTCCCAGGAACCAGAGGTCAGGTGGGCGCCTGTGGACTCAAGCAGAGCTTCTGGGGCTGGAAGGAAGATCCTACAGCCTTCACTATGAGATCTGTCCCAGGGGCTCCACAGAGACTCCAAGAAACCCTCCCCGGGTCCCCATCAGCTCCTCATCCCTCCAGCAAGGAGCCCTGGGATCCTCTTGACAACAACTATTAACCATGGCTGAGAACTGCAGCAGTTTCTGGTCCTAAATAGCTTTTGATTTTGTTGATTTTTTTTCTCTGTCAGTCTTTGGTTTTCTACTTGATTGATTTCAACTCCTATAAATTCTCCTTTTTTCTGATTAATTTGGGCTTAATGTTCTTAAGGTGGGAGCAGAAATCATTGATATGAGATCTTTTTTCTGATACATAGGTGTTTTGTGCCATATATTTCCCCCATATACTGTTTTAGCATCTTTCCATACATTTTTATATTGTCATATTCTTTCTCTACGAAATACATTCTAATTTCTTTTGATTTCTTCTTTGATCAATGGGTTGTTTAGAATTGTATTACTTGGGGTTAGGGATTTTTTTCAGACATTTCTGTTGTTAATCTCTAATTTAATTCCATTGTGGTTAGATAACTTTCTTTTTATGTACTAAATTCTTTTAAGCTTTTGGGGACTAGTTTTCTGACCCAGAAACTGGTCTATTTCAATAGATGTTCATTGTGAACTTAAGAATTATGTTCATTCTGCTCTTGTAGGGTGGAATATTCTAGAAATGTCAATTAAGTCAATTTGGTTGATAGTGTTATTCAAGCCTTCTTTATCCTTATTGATTTTCTATCTGCTTATTCTATCAGTTATCAAAGAGAGATATTAAATCTCTGACTCTAGTTGTGAATTTGTCTATTTCTTCTTGCAGATCTATCTGATTTGGCTTACGTATCTTGAAGCTTTTTTTAAAAAAACAAAT
Organism: Globicephala melas; assembly: GCF_963455315.2. Classification (NCBI taxonomy): domain Eukaryota; kingdom Metazoa; phylum Chordata; class Mammalia; order Artiodactyla; family Delphinidae; genus Globicephala; species Globicephala melas. The sequence goes on from NC_083318.1 coordinate 65,486,216, forward strand.
TAGGTGTAAAAGTGTTAGAATTATTTACCTGATGGCCTAAACCCTTTGTTTTAAGATGACTTTCTCTGTCCCTGGTATTATTCTTTATTGTAGAAGTTAATACAACCACTTTAGCTTTCTTTTGATTAGTGTTAGCACGGTATATCTTATTCTATTCTATTTTTACCTATTCGTATCTTTGTATTTAAAGTGCATTGCTTGTAGGCATCACATAGTTGGGTCTTGTTTTTTAATCCAATCTGATGATCTCTTTAGTTTAATTGGAGATGTTTACACCATTTATGTTTAATGCTCTGATGGACATGGTTAGGTTTAAGTCTATAATATTGCTATTTGCTTTCTGTTTATTCCATCTATTCTGTATTCCCTTTTACTTTTTTCTGTTTTATGGTTAGAGTATCTTTTTTATAATTCCATTTAATCTCCTTTCTTGGCTTATTAGCTATATTTTAAAATTTTGCTATTTTAGAGGTTGCTTTAGGATTTATAGCATGCATATTTTCCTGGCATATTGTAGATGCTCAATAAATATCTACTGAATGAAAAAATGAATGCCCTGGTGCCCAGACCAAAGGGCTGCTGAGAGCCAGAGGCATCAAGAAAGGCCATCAGTACTGTGTTTTTATCAGACACAGCACAGTTCATTCTTTGCCAGCTTTTATTTTCCTTTTTCACACCGTGTTAGTATGGATATTGGCTTTTCTCCCTCCAGTCTTGATGTTAGTCTCTCAAGGTTAGGGGGTCTGTGTCCTCCTCTCCTCTGCCCCCTTAATGTTTTAACAAATAGATACTTTACCCTTAGGTGGTGCTTTCTGCAGGCTTTTTTGAAAGTGTGGGTTGGACCCTCAGGATGAAAGAGGCTGTGGCCTTGACTTATCATGGCCAAACCCCAAAAGTAATATCCTTATCAGGAAGAACAGATATTTTTTAAGGTATTGGATAGGAAAAAAAAAAACTTCAAAGAAATGGTCTAAGTTTAAGATTAGCTGATCTAAGCAAAGCTACACATGGAAAGGAAATTCAGACCTAACAGATTTTTCCCATTCTTGGAGTGCCACCAGTTATTTCAAGTCTCTTGAAATATCTTGGAAAAAAATCACTGAGCTTCCTGATTAAAAAAGAAAAATTTATGCTCTGTTTTTCTTTTTTTCTTTTCCAGCAAGTAACTGGCAGAAGTTTTGGTGATAAAGATTTTCGGACAGGGTTAGAAAATGGAATCCTTCTCTGCGAGTAAGTATAGCCTATATTCAGTTGGTTTTATTCAAGAAAAATCATTAATGCTATTCAGTTTGTCTGAAAAACTTCTAGTGTTTGTTTTGAATTTATTCACAGTTTGAATCTGAAATTCAAAAACAAATCACTTAGGTGGGTTAGGCAGTAAAGATAAGTAGCCTTGGGGCAGTAGGGAGTGGTGGGGACCTTGGCAATTTCAAATTAGTTAAAGAAGGAATATCTGGTAGCTGCTACTCAGTTCCAGCCAACTTTTACAATGTAGGAATTCAGGCCCAAGTAATTGGAAGGTTGTGGACCAAGTTTTGGTAAAAAAAAGCAGCTTTTCTCCCCTTATTCCCTCCAAACAAAAACAGCTTGTGCCAAGTAAAAGCAGGGCTTTCTATTTACTGACAACATCTTGAAACATGCCAGGCCATCTTCCTCACTAGGCCTACTTCCCTGAGGTATTTTGAATATATTTAATTTGTGCTGTTGACAAAATAACTGCAGTGTTCAATTTTTGTGTTTTGAACCTGGGCTTTGTCATAGAGTGCTCCTGTGATGATGGATTCAAGGGCTTTCTGTGAAGTGCTTCCAGACACAAAATAAGCTAGAGCCTTAATACTTATAGAGGGATGGACATAAACTTCAAATCAAGATTTTGTATTTTGAATTCATTTGATAGGTTCTGTCGTTTGGATAACTGATTTTTGTTTTATTGAGTTGAAATGTACATGCATGAAATGCACAGCTCCTAGATATACAACCCAGTGGATTTTGTAAACTGTGTACATTCATGTAACCTACACCCTGAGCAAAACGTAGAGCACAAAGCGCTCTCATGTCCCTTCCCGGTCAATGTCAACCACCTATAGAAAAGCACTGTTTTGATTTCTATCACCATAGCATCTATTTTGCCTTATCCTGAACTTTATGTAAATGGAATCACATAGAATGCACTCTTACCTTGGGACTTGCAGAATATTGTTTGAGATCCACCGAAGTAGTTGAAAGAGCAGGGGTTTTGGAGCCTGAGCTATAGAGGCTCAAATCCTTTCTTCACCCCTTAAATCATATAACCTCCTTGAGTCTCATTTGTTTCTCTTTAAAGGGGTAGTAAAAAGTTTACAACTCCTGCCTATTTCATAAGTTTTTCGTGAATTTCAAGAGGATAATGTGGATAAGGTGCTTTAAAAAATTACATTTGCTGTACAAATGTTGATTATTATGCAGCGATTTTCAACATAGTTCATGTCAGTGTTTATTTTTTCTGCTCTCCACTGCCTTTCTTTCTTCAAAGAGAAATTTACGTCCCCTGATTTCTTCCTTTTGTTTTTTTAAATAAATTTATTTATTTTTGGCTGCGTTAGGTCTTTGTTGCTGCACGCAGGCTTTCTCTAGTTGCAGCGAGCGGAGGCTACTCTTCGTTGTGGTGCACGGGTTTCTCACTGCGGTGGCTTCTCTTGTTGCGGAGCACGGGCTCTAGGTGCGCGGGCTTCAGTAGTCGTGGTACGCGGGCTCAGTAGTCGTGGCTCACAGGTTCTAGAGAGCAGGCTCAGTAGTTGTGGCGCACAGGCTTAGTTGCTTTGCGGCATGTGGGATCTTCCCAGAAGATCCCCCTGCATTGGCAGGTGGATTCTTAACCACTATGCCACCAGGGAAGCCTGTACACCCCCTGATTTCTGTTTCCATACCTTCTTTCCTGTGGAGTCTCTCCCCTCTTCTCATACTTTACTTTCCTCACCACCTCTTCTCCCTTTATTAAATCTAAATCAGAGCTCATCTCTTAGGTAAACCATAATTAGTTCAGCATCTCACGGAGACAAACTCAGACAGGCTCTAAATACTTCTCTTGTGTTCTAGCATCTGCTCCTCCAATGATTCTGGGCTTAGCCCTCTCCTGATGTTAACAGATGAGCCAGAATCTGATGTAATTTATGTGCATCATGCTCTCTTAAGTCTGTTGAAGTGGGTCTTTGGTACCAACTTTTGTTTTCCTAACATTAGCTCCAAAGATTCTTATAGGCGTCCACCTCTCCATCATATGAGTAAATCTGTTATAGAATAATATCGCTTGACTCCCTTTGCATTAGGTAGGCTTGTCTGAAGACAAGGCTTTGGATCCAGAGACATCTGCCCACCTGGACTTTGTTTCTTACCCAGTTGATGCTGAGTTGGAGGATGGAGTCTCTCGTGTGGAGTGGCACGAACTGTTGGCCTTTTACAAACACATTAATGAATGGGTTGTTGAGAGGTGGAGAGGTGGGGTTTAGGTCCAGACCATGGTTAGGAAATAGTATGGTTAGACAGCATGGAGGCACAGATTATAGCCAGGAGCCTCTTTAAATAAATAAAGGGTTTTGACTGCTGACAGCCTGCGGGTGAGCTGAGGGAAATGGCCAACACAGAGGATGTGGACAAATGTTACTGTCTGGGTAGGTAGGATAAAACCCAGGACAAGTGAGTTATTGTTTAACTCCTCTAACCGCAGAGGATTAGACCCCCTGGCGTATTTGAAGGAGTCTGAGGACCAGGGTCAAGTCCTGGCTTCCCCGTGGGACTCCATCTGGCAGTCCTGGTGCAGAGTTTGTGAAGGTGGAATGAACTGCACTGGTGTCCTGAAAGCCAGCAGCATGGGTCCCAGCCGAGCCTTGGAGAGAAGGCTGGGACAGCAGCCAGACCAACAAGACGCAGACAGAGTTCTAAGTGCAGGGCCCACAGCACAATGAGAGACAGAAGTAAGACTCAGGAGCTGAATGCGCTGAAGGTCGTGACAGTGGAAGGAGAAGATCTCCCTCTCCTTTTTGTCAGGGATGGGGGCGTGGCTAAGTGTGATCTGAACCGGAGCGTATTGGGCTGCTGCAGACTGAGATTAGCAAGTGTATTTTGCCAGGACTCATATCCAGAGACTACTCTGACAAGGAGGGGGACTTGCACTGTTCCAGGCATGGGGTGGGCTGATGGTAGGGCCTGAAAGGCAGGAAACCCAGTTTGGAGAGTCTCAGGAAAGTGAGGGTTCTCTTTGGAGAGTAGATGAGAACACCTAAGGCTGCGCCACGCTCTAGAACCAGAGAGAGTTTTGTGGATGCTGGTGATTAAGAAGTTCTAACTCTCAACCACCACCCATGTCGCAATACTTAAAAACATAAGAACTCTCTATATTTTCAAATTTTGAAAACTGGCAGTTCACCTCTTCTGAGTTGGATTGGCTCTAAATGTTGGTTGCAATCGTGGAGAAACAACACGCTGTTTGTTCACTGAAAATGTCCTGGTTCGTAGAGAATGGACTTGAGAACACGGGGAGGGGGAAAGTAAGCTGGGACGAAGTGAGAGAGTGGCATGGACTTATATATACTACCAAACGTAAAATAGATAGCTAGTGGGAAGCAGCCGCATAGCACAGGGAGATCAGCTAGGTGCTTTGTGACCACCTAGAGGGGTGGGATAGGGAGGGTGGGAGGGAGACGCAAGAGGGAGGAGATATGGGGATACATGTAAAGCAATTATACTCCAATAAAGATGTTAAAAAAAAATATCGTGGTTGTTTATGAGTCTGAAAAAAACCTCACAGTTCTTCTCAAACAGAAGGGCATATTCTGGGCCTGGGGTCTGGTTTTCCTCTTGCCAGCCTGATTCTAAACTTACCTGTGGCCTACAAGGACTATTATGATACCCATTTTTCAGAGCAAGTAACTGAGGTACAGAGATTAAATAACTAGGCTAAGGTTGTACCAGATGAGAAAGATTTAAATTCAGAAGTCTGATTCCTTTGCTTTTGCTCTTAATCATTGTCCTGTGTCCAGAGTTGGGATTTTAATGGGAGAGAAAAGCAAGAGGTTGGGTGGTGGCGATGGGGTGGAGTTGGTGCCGGAAAACCTGGAGTTTGGGGAGAAATGCAGTACAGAGGGTAACCACGGCGTCTCAGCTGGACAGAGGAAGAAGGAGGACTGTGTGGGGTTGGTGGTCTTGGAAAAATATAAGCATCAAGGGTCTGGAGGACCCTCTTAAGACAAGAAGGCAGTCCAGTGAGAGGGAGGGCGTGAGAGAGCTGAGGGGGTAGGAGGCTATGGTCGGCGGACAGTGTAGGGGTTTCAGTATTCTTAGGTAAGACCTGTCCAAACTTGATGGCGACAAATGAGGTTGGTGGACCTGTACTAAAGACTACAGAGATAGGAGAGAGAAAAGACTGGCACCTCCAGGCAGCACATAGGATGGAAATTGAGTAGCCTCAGAATCGCCCTGGGAGCTCTTTTACTTCGCCTGTGAAATGCAGTACACTTGCCCTCGCACATATACTCCCGAAAACAGTAATACTTATGCATAAATGTATAACTAATGGCAAGAATAAAATAGAGTGCCTGTGCCAGATAGAATTATAGTAGATGTATTTTTGCTCTGTCTCTCTTTTCCTCTGTTGTTTTTGCCAAGTGTGTGTCGTTGAAGTTTGGAGGTTAAATGCTCAAACGATGTGAGCTCTCCGCTGAGCATTAACTAAATGGCCTAGGGTCAAAGTTTGACAAAGCTGCAAATGTGTGACAAGTGTCATGCTTTTAGAAATGTTAAATGAATACCGCATTGTGTACTTGGGGACTTAAGAATTTAAAAGAAAGGCTGCAAAGACTATTCCCTAAGGAAGCCACTCCCAGTATGGAGCCAGTAATGACTGTCATCTAGTTCCCTGAACCCAGATCAGAGAGACTGTTGTGAAATATTCCAGAAAGGAAAGTTTCTGACTTGTTTTCCTAAGACTTTATTATATAGATAGAACGCTATGGAATTCCATCTGTATCAGGAGTTGGCAAATTCTGGCCCATGTCCTGTTTTTGTGCAGGCCTTCCTTCTTGCTAAGAACGGTTTTTACATTCTAAAAGAGTTGTAAACAAAAAAACAAAACAAATCGAAACAAAGCAAGAGTTTGTATGGGGCTCACAGAGCCTAAAAATGTTTACTACCTGTTGGTCCTTTACAGAAAGAATTTGCCAGCCCATGAGGACTATGGACTTAATTTTGGATGTGAATTGCTTACCCTCATAAAGTTAAGTAGTTCAGGCCGTGCAAAGCGCTATTTGGGGAAATCAAATACCTTTTCAAGAAAGGTTTTCTCATGAGTCTCTTTACAAGTCCACCCCACCCCGCCAACTTTTTAGTTTGAAAAATTTTAAACTTACGGAGAAGTGACAAGAATAATGTAATGATACTCCATATACCCTACAACTATACGCAAATGCTTCAGGACAAAAGAGGCATAGACAGAAAGAGATAAAGTTAGTACAGTAAAATGATAATAATAATAATTGCATCTAGTTGCAGTGTATACGCTCTCCTTTGTTCTCTGTGGTTTGGTTTCACATCCTTGCCTCACCCTTTTCATTCTTTTTGGTTACTATCCAAGAATATATATTTAACAAAAGCCAGTTCAAATCTGTTTATGGAGAGCATAGTGGAAAGTGAATGGATTTGGGAACTCCTAGGTTGAATCCAATGCAATTGTTGTATTAGTAGAACAAAACCAGTCAGATAATGTGATTTCATATGCTTCAACCTAGTGGCCAGTCCAGATCCTAGATTTGCCTCCTGTGTGTCCTTAGGCAAGTTACCTCACCTCCCTGAACCCCAGTTTCCTCATCTATAAAACCAGATATAATTATACCTAATTCATTGGGCTGTTCAGAGGAGTAAATGAATTGATAATGTGTATAAACTCTTTAGTGCTTGTAACATAGCAGGCACTTTAATGTTAGCTTTTCTCCTTTTGTCCACGAAATGGGGGAAATTCCTACCTCACAAGATACTTGAGAGATTCCAGTGAGAGAATATGTGAACCGCTCAGCGGTGTCTGGCGCTGGGCTGGCACCCCGGATCGCTCGCCATTTTCATTATTATTGTTGGAGATAGGCCTAAAGTCAATTATAAATATGACACAGTCAGTGCAACTCTGTGTCACTGTGCACCCGTCAGCTCTCTCACTGGGCTGCCAGCAAGCCACAGGATGAACCAACTGGAGGCTTACTTCCTAGCTCCTTTTGCCCAGCCTGTGATCAAAAACTGGGCAAGAACATTTGGGTCCCTTACAGACTTGATCATCTGTGAATAATGAACTTTGGCTGTCAGAGCTCAAGGCTGAGAGCGATTGTTTTGAAAACAGTGGCCTGGACCTCTGTGGTGACGTCATTTCCTCCTGCTTCCTCCAGTATGTTGTGGTTTCTTTCTCTGGGAAGTTGTTCCAGAACACTCTGGGCAGAGTTAGTGGGTTCCTCCCTGGCGTCTAAATACCTGTACAGCCTCCGCACTAGCTGTTGTCACAGCGCTCGACCTCTTTATCCCACGTCTCCTTCCTGTACCAGATTGAAAGCTTCCTGAAGACCTCTTCTATTTATCTTCGGATTTCCCCCCTTGGACACTGGTCTGGCACACAATACATCTGTTACAAACAGCTGTTGGATAAATTGAGTCCAGTAGTAAGAGTTCTACCTAGGCAATTTAATCCTCATTAGATCATTAACTTTCTCCCAACTTTTTTGCTGTCATCATCAGTATTATCCTGTTTCTCTCCCTTCTCCTCTTCTCTCCTTCCCTCCACACTCTACCCCTCCCTCTCCTTCACACACACACAGACACACACAGACACACACACACACACACACACAATTTTACATAAAGAATGGACCCATCCCTGAAGACTGGGAGTTCAACAGATGGAAGTTTCTGCTTTCTTTACCTATAAGATTCTCCATGATAGCTCTATCTTCTTAGGAGTCATAGAAGTGAGCTTCTGGGGTTTGTCCTGCAGACACGTTTTGATGGAATGCAAAGTCCGAGTATGTTGGTCTGCCAATAAGTGACCAATAAAGAATGTCTCAGTGGATTTTTGTCTCAGTTCTTATGTTGCTGAAATAATTTTCTGAAGATAAGAAACCTGTTGGCAAATACTTGTCTGTATCATTGCCGATGAATGAGCTGCTTATTCTAAGAAGGAGGGCTTGTCTTAGATTCTTGTCCTGATTTCAACATAAGACGTGGTGTGCCGTGGATACGCACTCATCTTCTAGGACAGGTTGGAAGGTGATGGCGTAGCTTCCCGTGGAGACATTTTGTCACACGGAGGATGTACTGGATACTGACTCTGTTCTGCACAGCCCCACACTAGGCACCGAGGGGCATAAAAAGGGCGTGTAAGGCTTGATCCTTGATCTTCAAGAGTTTTATAATGGGCTTGGGCGTTGACGCACACACAAAGCAGTGGTCACTGTGTAAACCAGTGTATGAGTAAATGCAAAAGTGACTAAGATTTAATCCCCAAATTTAATAGAAGTTAAACAAGGGGAGATTGTTGTCGTTTGGGAGACAGTTATTAGAGAGATGTTACATCTTTACTTAAGGTGAGAATAGGCTGAGGGAAAGAGAGGGCAGACTACACAGGAACAAGAGTGGGGGAAAGGTTTGGGGACAGGAATGAGGATGTGTTTGGCAAACATAGGGGAGATCTGCCTGGCAGGGGGTCGGGGCAGGAGGTGTCTCTTTCTTCATCCAATTCACCTTTTTAAGAACCTGCTTACAGGTGTGGCAAGTTACTATAGACACTAGTAAACTATGCCATAACATCGTGTAACCGGGGCATCCTGATCAGATCTGGAATCTAAATCCTGACCCCATGTGGTATGTTAACCTCAGAGTTCCTTGAGGAAGTGACATGTAGGTAGAGACCTGAATGAAGAGCAGAAATTGGCCCAGAAAGAGGGAAGAGAGGTGAAAGGAGGGAGGAAACATGTTCTAGCTGAGAGAATAACATGTTTGAGATTCTTAAGATAGAAGCTCCACGTACTAGAGGAGTTGCAAGGAGACTTACTTGGCGAAACTGTAGAAAACAGGGAGGACAATGATATGAGTTGAGGATGGATGAAGAAGAGAAGTAGGCAGGATCAAGATTGCACAGGGCGGGCTTCCCTGGTGGCGCAGTGGTTGAGAGTCCACCTGCCGATGCAGGGGACACGGGTTCGTGCCCCGGTCCGGGAAGATCCCACATGCCGCGGAGCGGCTGGGCCCGTGAGCCATGGCCACTGAGCCTGTGCGTCCGGGGCCTGTGCTCCGCAATGGGAGAGGCCACAACAGTGAGAGGCCCGCATACTGCAAAAAAAAAAAAAAGATTGCACAGGGCCTTGAAACCACAAAAGGAGTTTTGGGTGTGATCTCCAGAGCAATGAAAACAAGAGGAATTTAAAAGAGATCAACAGGACTTGGTAGGGTATAGGGATAGATGAATGAAAGAAAAGACTAAAATATCACTTCAGCGTTTCAGTTGTTAATGACAAGCAGGGTGGGCCCTTGCTGCAAGTTGGAAGGGGTCCTTTATTTGGTGGGAGAGGTCATGATTTCAGTTTGGGCAGACTGAGTTTAGGGTACAGACAGTCCACTCAGGCAGAGAGTCCTGTAGGCTACTGGGGACAAAGGCAGAACTTAGGGGTGAGATGATGGATTTAACTTATTTGAATTGGACTTGCCAGCCATGGGTGGACATCAGGGTTAAGCTGTGATATATGACAGTCTCTCTAAGGGAAAGATCACATCAAGAAAGAGCAGCAGAGCAAGGTTCCAGTTTGAGGAATTCTTCTCCCTGGTCAGAGATGAGAGAAAGAGAAGCTCACAGAGAGGCTATCAGAGAGACGAGAGAAAACCCAGGGAGCGTGGTGTCATGGAAACCAAGGAAGCTAAGAAGACTTCTAAGGAGCTGGAGGTCACTTGTATTGCATGGCCCTGGCAGAGGTCAGCTCCAAAAAGTCCTGTCTCACTGGTAGAGGGAGGCACTGAAGACTTTTGTCAGTTAATAGCCATCTCTGGGAACTGCCAATCAACTGATCATGATTTGACTTGATGGTCTGAGCTCTGGCTCATGCTTTTGCATCATTTCAATAGGCTATTGTTAGAGACCTTATCTAATATAAACTATACATCGAGTATTTTCCTCAACTATTGATAAGGAGATGAGATTAGTTAGACCCAATGGCTTAATAGTGAAGTGACCATATATCAAACAAAACGCTTTTGAGAGTGAAAGAAGGTGTTAATCAGCTGAGATGCTGGAACAACAAACGAAACCTGGGACAGTCCTCAGCTAACTGTATGTACGTAGGTACGGATGTATGTATGTATGTATGTACGCACATGTGCGTCGGGGGGTGTGTGTGTGTGCATGGTCACCCCAGTGGTTGGCGATTCCAGACTGGTGTCTTCCAGTCACCATTACCTTGTTCAGTATTCACAAACCCTTCCCTTATTTTATCCTCTCTGTAACTGCAGTAGGTGAACAACCTGGATCAGATTGTCCCACCACTCCCTTGTTGATGATGAGATGGAGACCCCAGGTTGTAGAGCACAGTGTCTTCCAGCTCTTCATCTAGAGCTCTTTCTCTAACCCAGATGCTCACTTAAATCTCAGCAAACTTGGGTCCTTTTGCCCTTACTGATTTTGGCCTTAGTGGACTGGTTAAGAATTTGATAGGCCTCCTATGTAGGGTTCTCCCTTGTCTTTCTGCCAAATCACAACTGGCCTCACTGACTTGGCCTGGCCCCAGCTCTTTGGCACCAAGACTCATTAAGCTTTTAGGTTCAAGTAAGGACATTTCAACCCACTCTTTTAGTAAAGATCTCCAGTGAAAAGCTGCTTTTTGTTTGAAGATTGGCATGGCTTAGGTAGGGCCTTAGGCAAGAACTGAGTATCCCTGACAGTCTTCTGTTAGGAAAGATGAAAACGGATGAAGGATATGGAAGGAGAATTTGTAGGATTCATGATGAGCGAAATGGACTTCCAGTATTGCCTTTTTATTTTTTTCTTTGAATACTCACCAAATAAACACCCCTCGGTTTCTATTTAAAAGAGGGACTCAGCACAGTGTGTAGGGGGGGATTCAACTGTTCCCGTTCAAACTGTGCGCTAGCATCAATTACAAGAATCTACTTGTGGGAGGGGGGGCTTTTGTGTGCATCTGAAACGTTCTGAAGCTCATCTACCTTTGCAAATATTTTTTTCATTTAAAAGTATATAATCCTTGTTGCAACTTCTTTTCTCTTAATGTATATGGCAAGTATGTTTTGATTTCATGCTTCCAACACTGTGTTTGAAACTTATTTTAGCATATTTATCATTCAGGAACCACTTCCCTCAAAATGTGATTTCCTTCACCCTATCAATCTGTGCCTTGATAAATATCAAACTTCTGCTCATGGAAATCACAGGCTTAATCTCTTTCCTCCTGAACAAATTTATTACACATTTATTGGAATGATCAATTGACTTAAAAAATATATATATAACAACAGGTTTAAATATGGGCTGCTTGTGTGGCAGAGGAGAAACCGGCCTATCCCACTGGATGCCTGTGGGCTTACCTGCTGGATTAGGCTTTGCTTGTATTTGAGAGGATTTAGTAGCTCCCTAATTGTATTTCCTTAATAATCCATTTTTTGATGGTCTCTACTGGGCTGTCAGGTTGGGTACGCTGGCCTCCCACAGTGAAGTGTGCAAAATTCTTGCCTCAAGCATGCCATTCTAAATGTTTCCCTTCAGTTACCCACAGGAGAGGACCTTTTCTTAGATAGCCCACCAAGGACCCAGTTTATAAATGATTCCTTTCTAAAGTTAACCATGCAGAAATAGACTTCCCGCTTCATATTAAGGGGAAAAAGAAAGAGGGGAGGCCTGTGGGAAAGGCAAGTCAGACAGAGGGAGCAGCAAGCTTGTGGAAGTGCTCAGCAATGTAAGGGAGTTTTGCATGTTCACGGAAGGAACTGTGGCCAGAGCCTAGGATGAAATGGGGCAGGCCAGAGAGGAAAGGTAGGTATCAGGTCCATTTGCACAAGACCTGGAATAGCATGTTAAGGAGTTTAAACAGCATCCAGTGGGCAGTAGACAGCCAGCATGGTCTCTATTCAGAGGAGATTCAATGAGATTAGGTTGTTTTTTAGGAAATGACATCTGTTGGCCGTGGAGACTTTTGATTACTTTCTGCTGTGCACCAAACACGAATATTTGAAAAAAATGTCATGCTTCCCGAGGAGAAGCAGAAATGCTTCCTACACTTGTCTTGCTATGTCTATCCTTAATTTACCATCTTACTATGTACATTCTATGTTTCCAAAGTTCTTTTCCAAGCCACTCATTTAGAACTTGGAAACTATCGCCCCCATAGACTAGTGTTCTATGGGGGGAACGTCTTATGTAACCCATATCACGTCTGTGTTAGTGTCGGGCCCATGTAGAACCCAGTTTCCTGGTGGGGTTTGGGCTTAGCTTGGCACCTGGTGTGGGGTGTTTGATAACAACATGTGGAATGAATAGGAAATTGATTCAGAATGATAACTAGCCACGTTAGGAGCTGACCTCCCCTTTCCAGGATAGCAAAGGGCCTCTTCAGTACTTGCCTTTTCCCCATCACCCTCAGGACAGCAAGTGAGATGGGGGGACAGGAGCCTTGGCAGGAATTAAAGGATAGCTAGGCTTTGGCAGTGAAGCAGGGCCAGAGGCAGCTGCGGACACGGCTGTGGTGCCGCCGAGATTGTCCTTGGACTGCTTACCGCCTTTGCTTTGCTGCTTCCTCCCTTCCTTCCTCCCCATCCCCAGTGTTAGCGACCGTGCCCTTGCAAGCCTGCCCTCCGAAAGGACTGACATTATCTCATTCCCTCACTTCTGTGCTTCCGTCTCTCCCAACTCCCAACCTCGCTTTAGCCACAGACAGGATGCTTGGGAGCAGAAGTGAGCCAATAGTTAACACATCAGATTCCCACTTGTGGGCAGGGCTGGGGTCCAAACCTGCTTGGCAGCCCGGGGAAGGGGATGGCAGGGCGGCAGGGAAGAGATGTTAATAACTTCCACTTATGAAGTGCGCACTGTACACCAGGCCTGTGCCAAATGTATTATACGCATTATTTCACACTCTCATGCCATGACCAAGAGGTATTATTGTGCCCATTTTTCAGAGGAGGAAACTGAGTCTCAATGTTGAATACTTAAATAACTTGCCTAGTGAGTTGCCGAGCTGGGATTTGCACCTCAGGTCTTTCTGTCTCTGGAGGTTCCTATTTCTGTTGGAATTTTATGGGTCTCAATCCTGGGACTCTTGGTTCTGAGCACTTCTTGCTGAAGAAGTATGGAGAGCAAGGAACTGGCTTCCTTTCCGAGCTGCATCCCAGCAATTTCGCATTCCAAGTGTTCTCCCACCCTCCTGACAGTAAACCCAGCAGTACCAGGTTTTAGCTGTGCAAAAGAAATACCAATTACAATCATTTATACGTAATTACTACATAGCACAATGATGATTACACGTATCATTGCCTGTGTCGGTGTAACTTCAGGCGCCATTTTATTTGGTTACGCTAAAGTCTCTTCACGTATTGCCAGCTTTCACGGTTCATTGATCACATGTGCCATCTTAAACTTAGAGCTTATAAAAGCGGGGAGGACCTTGCGTGGGAGGCACGGTGGGAAAGGCAGCTTGGGCATGAAGGGGCTTGATTACCAGGTGAAGGCATTTGGAGGGCATCCTGTGGGCACTCAGGAGCCTGGGAGTCATTGGAGGAAGGAAGCAACGTGGCCAAAGCCAGGGTTTAGATGGGGTCGGTTTGGGGTGCATTGGGCAGATTGATTAAGATGGCAGAGACTGGTGGCTGGAGACTAGTTATTGAAATGCAAGGAGTAAAGCACTCTTTTCGGTGTAGGAACCTGAGTTTGTAACCCTAACTCTACCACTTAGGATCTCTGATCTCAGATATGTGCCTGGTGACAGTTTCCTTTCCTAGATTTTTAACTGATTTTTTAGGCCTTTTCTAATCCAAAAATTCTGTAATTTCTAGACAGCAAGGATGGTATGCAAAGGTGAGACTGTGAGAGACATTGAAAATGAATCAAAAGGACTCCAAGATATTCAGATAATTGCTGGAGTTTCCCTTTCATGTTTATAGATGATTTCATCACTGTTGGCTTTTTTTGTTTGCTTTTTGGGTTTGTTTGTTTGTTTTAGTATTAAGAGCAGAAGTGATAGGCAAGAAGACTTTTTACCCCTAGCAAATGTAGGAAAATAAAAATGGGTCCATTTGCTTACAATGGCCCAAATTTGAACTCTTCTGCGTCCTGCTGTCTCCCAGCAAGACCCAGGGGAAAGGATGTGCCCAGGTGTTTAATTTTGCGTTTTAGGACAGGATTTTCCTGGGTACAGTTTGGCAAAGTAAGGCCCCTTTTTATTGAGAAAAGACCTCCTGGAGAGCTTTAATAGTTAAGGTAATGCTGGCTGCTGTAACTAATAAACTCCTAACTCTCAGTGGTTTAATGCAACGAAAACGTACTTCTCACTCTCGTGTAGCTCAGTTTTGGCAGCAGGAAAGGGTGGCAATGATTCTGCTTCCGGTCGTTGTTCAGGGACCCCAGCTAACAGAGACTCCATCCTCAACATGTGATTTCTAAAGTCTTCCCTGGTGCTGACATCTAACTAGTGAATGGGGGGAGGCAAGGGAGGGAATGGAGAATTGCTTGGGAGAGGTTTTAGGGACAGGTGTAGGTATGACATATGTTACTCTGCCCACTCTCCATTGGTCAGAACTCTGTTATATTACTACAGAAAACTTCAAAAGAGGCTGAGAGATGTAGCCTAGCTGTGTGTCTAGGGGAGAAAGGAGATGAGTTTGGGGAGCAGCTGCTGCCTTGGGAGGTGTCTTAGGATAGTAACAGCACTGTTGAGCCCTAGAATTCACAGTTAGGCCCAATTTCTTGGAATTTCAAGTCTACAAAGACCTTCTAAAGTCCTTATGATCTCTTTAGGTATGTTGAAGGCAAGTGGCTTAAATAGACCTATACTTCACACAGTCTAGACAAGGCATAGCACCCCACAAACATTTGGTAGATATTAATGACGGCAATTTGCATTCCATCACTATTTTGTTCAAATGAAACTCCCCTTTGGTTCAAGTTTCACTTTCCCCCACGTTTTAGTCAATTTTTTCTTGACCTCAGAAAAGGTTTTTTAACTTGCCTGCCTTTGCCAAGGCAACTCTAAAAAGAAATCTCTAAAAATGACATCTGTAACAGGTTTATAGTCAAGGTTAAATTGATCTCATGCTTAGGTTCAAAAACAGTTGCCGTGTTAGGTTAAATGAAAGTGCGCACACCTTTGTCCGGGGTACATAGTCAAACCAGAAAGTGATCAAGGAAACTGCATAGGAAAACACTCTTGAGCCAAATTAAAAGGGACACAAAGTAGGTAATTTTGTGATCATAGTTGCCTATTGCAGCTGTGCAAACCAAGCTAAATGAGATGATGATGTAATCTCTTGTTGCAAAGAATAAAGTGATTTCCCATGAGATTAAGCATGAACTTCCCAACCCTGGGTTCAAGGTCTAGATGGTGTCTCTGCTGTCCCCCAAACTCTAGGATAATTATTAGACTTGAATTTCTGAATTGAATGATGTATAGAGTAAGCTGGATTTTGCAACCCTTTAAAATTTTTACCTTTAATGTTTATTACAGTCCAGTAAAAAAATAAGCTGCCCATTGGTATATTTCCTAACATTTGGATGGTCTTGTATCTTCTGTAGCAGTATTCACAGTATTGTGCCCCTTGAAGAGCTATTATATCAGCTGTTGGAAGAGTCGGTATGAAACAGAACCTCTCTGTCCCACAGTAGGGATTTGAGGGGTTTTTTAAAATTGCAGATAGACACAGATTTCTTCAGTTTGTATTTCATAACCATTAAACAATCATTGAGAGGCTACCATAAGCTGGATATTAAGTGTTAAAAAGAATTACAAAATACAGCCTGTGGTTGAATCAGAACATCAGCCTCATTCCTGGATGTCTCAACAATTGTTTCTTTAAGGAATCTAATCTTTAATCTTTTAAGAATTGGATTCCACAGAATGTGTGCAGAGTATGTCTTTAATTCACCTTCTCAAAAACTCAAGATGGCCATGCATTAGGTAGCATGACAATGAACTACACATGTGCCCAGTTTGGGTCTTCCTGTAGGTTTTAAATCTCTTAGTGAGCGCACCCCATGAGGGATAGACCTGGGGTCTGCCCTGTCCTCCTTTGTGTCCCCCGTGCCCAGCTCTGGGCCAGGGCATCATGCACGCCCAATAAATATTTGTTGAGTACATAAAGGAACATGTGGACAGCCTTACTTGAAATAGGTCACAGTGTGTTTTAGATTTGGAATATGAGTTTAGTAGACACGATTTCATTTCTATCATATCAGAAGCATGCATTTTTGCTTTTTTTGTGTCATTAACTTTTTGTAATTGAGGATTATCCAAGATTAAAACTTTTCTTCCTGTTTTTAGTCATTTCTTACCATATATATATATATATAGCAAGCTATACACATCTGTTGACTTGATTCATTTATGTGAGGTTTTTTATCCAAAGGTGGCCAGAAAATAAGTGAAACTTATTTTAGTCTTTGGCAGCTGACTGATGGAAAAGTTGAAACTAAAATGCACTTACTTAACAAAAAGGGACATGCTCAGTATACCAAATGAGTGTGAATATGCAAGTTTCCATTTACCAAATGCTAGCAGCACACATTGTCCCGCTGGCTCCTCACCACAGTTCTGGATGGAAGGTTAGGTTTTCAAAATCCGCCCCCCCCCTTTTTTTTTTTTTTTTCCGGTACGCGGGCCTCTCACTGCTGTGGCCTCTCCCGCTGCGGAGCACAGGCTCCAGATGCACAGGCTCAGCGGCCATGGCTCACGGGCCCAGCCGCTCCGCGGCATGTGGGATCTTCCCGGACCGGGGCACGAACCCGCGTCCCCTGCATCAGCAGGCGGACTCTCAACCACCGCGCCACCAGGGAAGCCCCCAAATCCCCATTTTTATTGAGGGGAAAACAGACTTTGATCAAGTGACCTCCCAGTAGCTCATAGCCAATGTGTGTTTTACCCATTAAAACCTAGACAACTTCCTCCAAATTCATTACACTCTCTTCATGATAACACTGCTGAGCGTTATAAGTTATTTATGATGTTTTATTCATCTATCTGATACCCGTGAGTTTTTAATAAACACCAATTTTCTATATATAGTTATAAATTTGTTTTAATACTACTTGCCTATGATGCTGTTTTAAAAGTATAAATCAGATCATTTCAGTCTTCATCTTAAAAATCTGATGTACTTCTAAGTACATCGTACTTAGAAAAAAATCTAGACACCTTACCGGAGCCTGGATGTTGTGTACACCTTGGCTGTCATGTCATGTGTTTCCTCCTTCCACTCACTCTGCTTGGCCACATTGGCCCTGGAATATACTAAGCCCACTCCTGTCTCCAAGCCTTTCTACTTACTGGTCATTCTGCCTGGAACTCTTGCCTCCGGTCTCTCTTTGGCTAATACTTTTGTATCTTCCCATTTCTTCCCCAAATGTTACCTCCCCAGAGCAGCCTTCTGATCACCTGATTCAAGTACCACCCGCAGGGGTTACGGTGCTTGTCTTCCCAGTGCTTATGCAATCTGAAATTTTCCTCTCATTTATTTACTTGTTTATTTTCTGTTCCTCCCACTGCCCCACATACTCATTTGTTCTAAGGAGATAAGTTCTAAAGGGCAGGTCTTTCATTTGTCTCCTCCACTACTGCCTTCCCTGGGTCTAGAGCGGTGTGCACCACACGGCAGGCACTTGATAAATAATTGCTGGATAAATAAATATCTGGATATTAGTTCATCCTAATTAGCTCTCATATCTCCAGTTTTTAAATTATCTTTATTTTGTGGGTAAATTTATGCAGGAGACATGGAATGACACCAGTGTTTTTTTGTTATCTAAAATTATGCCAATGTCCCAGAAATGTCTTTAGATGAGTACAAATTTAATCTGTTACCAGACAGACAGGGCAGACTGTTCTCCTTCTAGCTATAGGTTTTGGGGCTCACAGGTGGGAAACCGGTGTGGGGTTCTGCTAAGTGGGGAGTTGCCACAAGTGAGTGACCGCCTCCTTTTCTCTGGAATTCCTCCTGAGGATGTTGTATGTCATCCATAGATGAAACGTGACCATTTCCCAGCAGACACCCGCTTCCGTTTTCCTTTTACTCCCACCTAGTGTTAATATTCTCACATTGTATTTAGATAGTTTTTTATTGGGTTTTTGGGTTTTGTTTGTTTTCTGCCGTTTGTTGTTGTTATTGTTTTGTGCTTTGATGCTACATACTGAAGCTGGACTTTCTAAAGCACCAAGCTGCAGTAGGCTTTCCAAACTGGGCTGCCAACTAGCTGTGCATGTCTCTGGGGAAGGCTTCACACCTGTTTGGGGCTCAAGCTTTTCTTCTATAAAAATGGTGGAGTGAATACATGACCTGTCTCTGCAGGACAGGAGAGCGGGGGAACAATGCATTTCAGAAGGTTCATAAGTAATAAAATATTAATATCATCACCATTACTTTAAAGCATGTCATCAATAAATATTTATTGAAAATATTTATATTTTAATAGGAGGGCAACAGTGGTTTTTAATAAAATATCAAGTGAATAAAATATCCTTGACTCATGCTTATAGCTGTTTTGTTGAACCTCTTATCTGATTCTAATATATACAAAAAATGCTCTCAGTTTAATGCAGAATACAAGATAAGCAGGTGGTGGGCATTTCTACAATGTGAATTCAATGTTATCTTTTATTGTCGTGTACTGTAAACTGTGTACGGAACCGGGGCAATGTTTACATGAAAAAATACAGCTGCCTTGATCTTGAAAATATCCCAAATATTTAAGAGCACTGTGGCATTTTATCTTTTAATTTGTTGTTAAACATTTGGATAGACATCATAGTAAATTTTTTGGTTGCTCTTTTAATTAAGGTCTATCATTATAATTTTTTTTTTACAACTTCATGTGACAGGAAAGATTTCTGCCATATAATTATAATTCTACAAAGGATGAATATAATGAAGCATTTAAAACTGTTTAAAAATCTAAACATGTATAAAAGAGGAGTTGATGGATCCGTTGTTACTAAAAATAATACAATTCTTAGATATAGAAGACAAAATGGGTACCTCTTTTAAAAAAGATTCTTAATTTATGAATTTTTTGGTAGGGTATTTGTTATTTTTGTTTTACTTTGGATAATTAGAAACAAAGTTCAGGGACCTGATATAATGGTATTTTATTTCATTAGAAAAATCTAAAAGTATTAGAGAAAGTAGTTGATCTAGAATGCTGTGAATTGAATTAGTTTAAATAAATACTTATACACAGATGTAGAGAACCATTTATAGAGAACTTATTATGCACCGGGCTCCGTGCTAGCGTCTCACATATTTTGTCACGTGTAAGCCTCACTGACACCTGTGCAATTGCTACCATTGTTTCTCTATGACAGTTGAGGAAACTGGTGTTAATGGACTTGCCCAAAGTAACTCCTCCGATGAGTGACCAAGCTGGACTCTGGATTCAGTCAGTTGGACTTCAGAGCCAATGCTGTCACTCCCCTCTCCCATCTCCTCATCAGTTTGTCCACAGGTATTAAGAAGGACATAGGTCCACACGTATTGATAAGGCATGCTCTCCAGTGTAAATTATTTAATTTCCATTATGCATTGCTAAGTGGAAAAATACGATGTAGGACAGTGCATGTTATATGCTACACCTGTCTTTTTTTTAAAAAATTACAAATATCTTTATACATTTTCTTTGGAAGTCTTTAAGGTTACCTTCAGGGAATAGTCTAGGGCCCCGTGGGATCCTGGTGACAGTGAAACTTAAGTTTTACTGGATATCCTTTTGGTTCCTTTTGAATTGTCAACACTGTTGGTTGGCAACCTCAGGATTTCCCAGCATGAAATTCAAATCTGGTCCCCAGACACGGAAGGCAAGGAGAGCCCGAAGAAAGAGGCAGATAGCTCCAGATTTGTAGGTGGCAGGGTTAATAAGCAAGAGAACTTACATATGATGCTTGTCTTGGGCGGCTGCAAGGTGAGGAGAATCTTACCAGAATCTTAAAAGTTTGTACAGATGCTTTAACTGGGTTCAGTAGATATTCAGTCCAGACGGTCTCAACAGCACACTACTGTCTCAAGGCTGAATGCTTGACAGTGGCTCCCACTGTGGGAATAGTGGGCAGAACGTACATTCCTAGGACAGGGGAGAGGGTGGGGTGCCTCCGACTGCCTGGGGCCAGCTTGGGTTAACCGGCAGTCATATCCACGCAAGGACCTTTTTCAACAACTGTGCACAAATACTATTTAAAACGACACTGTTAAGAACTAATGAGAAAAGTAATGTATGTTAAGAATTTTGTACATTTAAAATCTGCTTTGGAGACATCGTATCTATCTGTTTATTTTGAATCACGTGCTATGGGATGTTAACCCTGCCAGAGAATGTGTTGATTCAGGGATCTTGGGAGCTGGGCCTGACTGTACCACTAATCAGATCATCATCGTCAGGCTTCAGTTTTCTAAACTGTAAAATGAGAAGAGTGAACAAGTTGCTTTCTAACTAGAAAAATGAATAATTCCAAAATAAGCTATAAAAAAAGCACTTTTTAAGAAGATTAGAAATTCATGCTTAAAATTCAGCACATTCATGAAAGGAGCACCATCTTGGCTCTCAATGGGCCAAAAGGCACTACTTTTTTTGTGTCTACACTGGGTGTTACCTCCTGGTGGCAGCATTTGGAATTGCAGTGAAAGTGACCAAGCACAGGCAGTTCTTAGTGCAAAACCAGAAATATCCTGTCTGTTGTAACCATTGTAGTGACATTTCTCAATATATCAATACACAGAGGTGTCAAAGTAAAATACAGGCTGAATTCAAGACTAATTATTCAACTATTTCAAAGAATCTTTTGTTACTGGTTAGAAGAAATCTATCAAGCATAGGTTCTTCAGAATTTACTATAACCTTAGATTGCATGAATGGTAACAGAGTTTGGCAAACTTTTTGGTGAAGGGCCAAATAGTAAAAATGGTTTGCTTTTTGGGCTATAGGTTCTCTGTTGTAACGTAACTCAGCTCTGCTGTCATAGCACAAAAGCAGCAGTAAACAGTATGTAAATGAATGGACAGGGCTGTGTTCCAGTAAAACTTGTTTACAGAAACAGGCATTGGGCCAAATTTGGTCCATGGCTCATAGTTTGCTGACCCCTGAATTATACTAAACCTCTGCCTAAGTTTCTCTTGCCATGTGTCCTGAGATAAATTACCTGATCTTCTCTCCTCTCATTCCCTAATATAAGAATAAATGCTTCCATTTGACAGCCCTGTACCTTCAATAATTCCTTTATGAATAACCTAGTTGGCAAATGCTACGATTCTACCACATCACCCTGATGCCAACCCTATTTTCGTTTTACAAGTTGCCTTCCTTATTTCTTTTCACTCTGAACTGACATTTCCTGAAGACAAACAGTTATGGTTGTTTCTCTTGCATTCCTTTGCTTGTATTACCATTTTTACGTGATTTCAACCTTTACCCCAAAAACGTTTTGCTCACATATCTTTTATACCTAGGGAATTGTGGTCAGCCTTGTTTAAAATCTTCAGGATATGACTGGTTAACCTCCTGCTAAACATATTCTTTCCTTTCTTAAGTGAAGCTCACCACATTTAACAAGCCACTCTCCTCAAAGAGCAAGAGGGTCTGGAAGTAGAATTAGTCTTGGCAAATCATTTGCAAAGATAGATGTTGGTCTCTGAACTTAGTGCATCCCTGGAGAGACCCCTGCCTTAGCCAGGAGAATTGGGAACGAGCCTTGCTGTGTAGTAATACCTGGCTTCAAAACTAGACACTTCTCTCCCAGCCTCAATCCAGCTCACATTTTTGTCCTTTCCTCTGAAGCTCCTCCCAGCCTCCATCCATTCTTTTATCCCAACATCTCCAAATTCTAAAACTTCACCTGCCACAGACAAACGTGGTGTTGGCAAAGCTCTTCACTTGGTTGCATGAAAACTCATAGATTATTGAGATTTACTACATGCTTTAAATTCGCTGCTTTTCCTATTCAGCAGTTTAGTTGTAGCCTCGGATAAAGGTGATTTGTGTGATCCATCTTGCTTTATGTCTCACTTGACATTCTGCCTTTTTCATGACAGGTTGCTGAATGCTATAAAGCCAGGACTTGTTAAAAAGATCAATAGATTGCCTACCCCCATTGCAGGATTGGTGAGTATCCAGAATTGAGATTTATCTTCCAATATTCCTTTGCTCTAACCTAAGGGTCATGACAGTGCCATTTATTACAGTTTTCTCCTGCAGTATATATTCCACGTGAATGAGAACGCATTGAAGCCATTAAACTGAGAGGTCACTTAAAAATGAAAGATTGCAGTTATGCCTAAATGGCATCTTAATCTTTGTATTTTTCCCATGAGTGATAAGGATGACATTCATTCTTAAAGAGGTAAATTCGTTTTGGGGTGAGAGGCTGATAATTCGGCTGACCCCAGGGGAGGAAGACAATTGTAATTACGGTTTTCTCATTTCATTTCTTCTCTGCATTCCTTTGGAATGAAGGGGAGAAGAGGTAGAGAGAAAGAAATTTCATGTTGAACGAGCAGGACTTTCATGATAAATTGCTGTTTTCAATCTTAAAAATCTACCTGCATTTAAGTACCACATTTGTAGGCCAACTTTCTAAAGACATAATGGACACAGGTGATTCTAATGCTGTCTGGAGACTTGTTTGAGCAAATCCCTGGGTCTTCTGAACCTACCCATCTAAACCCAGTAAAACTCAAATGTTCACATGTAGTCAGATGCAGGATTTTTTTCATGCTTTGATATGTTTCATAATTCTCAGCACTAATTTTTTTTTTTTTTTTTTTTTTGCGGTACGCGGGCCTCTTACTGTTGTGGCCTCTCCCGTTGTGGAGCACAGGCTCCGGACACACAGGCTCAGCAGCCATGGCTCACGGGCCTAGCCGCTCTGCGGCATGTGGGATCTTCCCGGACCGGGGCACGAACCTGTGTCCCCTGCATCGGCAGGCGGACTCTCAACCACTGCGCCACCAGGGAAGCCCGAGAAAAGGGTTTTTGAAACATTAATTTAAAGTGTGCATCGTAAATAATTTTAGCAAAATTAAGGGTTTGAGACACATGCATTAACTTTATGTTGGATTCTTACAGCAGATCAAGTGTTGTTCTTTACCTATTGCCTCTACTTTGGGACAGGCAGGCAATGTGATTCAAGAAAACCAGCGGATTTCTGTTGCTTTACTCCCATGTATATCCTTGACTTTTCTTTCTTCTCTTTTCCTTTGAATTTCCTTTCCATTTTGTCCTTTCCATGATGCCTCCTTTTTCTTGCTTTTTTCCAACTAATAGTTCCTCACTTACCCACTCCTATATCACTTATATTTTCTTTACTCGTTTGTTATTGTGATATTGTGATTTATAATAAGCAATATATATTTGGGCTTTGTCTGTTTCTGGCAGAGAGCACCTAAAACCCTTGGAATTTCCTAAGCGATAAGAACAATGGGAGCATCTTTTCTTATAATATTTGGTCTTTTGTCATCAGTTCCTGAAATAGCTCCAGTTCTATAAAGGTGAAGGAGTATCTTGTTCTTTATAACACACTCCTTTCAGCCCCACCTGAATGAGGCAACTTTTGGAAAGCCCCAAGGATGGGAGCTGGTTGCCAGGGGTACCAGCCTCGTGATTAGAGAGTTGGAACTTTCAGTGCCACCCCACTGACCCCTGGGGAAGGGAGAGGGGCTGGAAGTTGAATCAATCGCCCATGGTCAGTGATTTCATCAATCATGCCTATGTAATGAAGCCTCCATAAAAAACCCAAAAGGACATGGTTTGGAGAGTTTTCAGGTTGGTGAACACATGGAGATTCCAGGGGAGTGGCGCACCCAGAGAGCATGGAAGCTCTGTGCCCCTTCCCACATACCCTGCCCTATATACCTCTTCATCTGGCTGTTCATCTGGATCCTTTATAATATTCTTTATAAAAAACTGATAAGCATCAGCAAATGTTTCTCTGTGTTCTGTGAACCACTCTAGCAAATTAATCAAATCCAAGGAGGGGATCTTGGGAACCTCTGATTTATAGCTAGTTGGTCAGAAGCACAGCTACCAATCTGGACTTGAGACTGACATCTCAAGTGGGGGCAGTCTTAATGGGACTGAGCCCTTGACCTGGGCCATCTGACACTGTCTCCAGGTAAATAGTATCAGAATTGAGTTAATTTCATGGTGATGTTGAAAAAAAACACACAACGGAGTTATCTTTAGACCAAAAAAATACTTACCTATGTATAGTTAATCACTCATGATTCCTGAATCTGCAGGTCTGGTCAAATTCTTTTTTCCTCTCCTCCAATTACCTTCAGATCAACATTTCCAAAATCCAGTGCACTAGTTGGGGTCCCAACAAGAAACAGAACTGCCACCCTTCTGTGCCCTTCCCCCATCCTGTTAATGTTCTTCCAGAGTTTGCTCTTCAAATCTATTGTCTGCTTCCTTTCTATGCTCACGTTCTTGTCTGTTTTCATGACCTCAACTCTTTACAGGATTGACCCAAGTCATCACTTCTCACCAAGTTTTTTCTCCTGAACTCCAGGCCTCTTGTTCTGTGATTGGACAGCCCCATCTGGATGTCGTACCAGCACCTCTAACTGAACATATTAAAATTAGACTTAAATGACCACTCCCACCCACCAATGTCAGTAAAGGCATCATAAACATGCACTTGTCCTAGTTGAGCTGTCAGAGGATATGGCAACTTTCTTCATTTGTCTACTTGTCTGCATTTCCTTGGCCACTAGGTAAGGCATAGAGCCGGTCTTCCTCATCTCTTGCCTGGATTATTACAGTCAATTCATAGGTCCTCAGATGTTATTCACTGTCATGTATGAAGCCTTTTCTCATGACACTTCTTATGAATATGGTACTCTCTCTCTCTGCTCTTCTTGACTAAATCCTATTTATGTATCAAGACCCAGTGCAAAATCACCTCCTTTGTGAAGCCTTTAGTGTTTGTGGTCCATGTGATCTTTTATTATAAAATGCAGTTAGCATCTCCTGGTTTATGCGAAAATGAGTTACTATATTAGAGACATAAAAGAGAGCTGCACTGAAATATGATTTGGGGAGTAAGATTTTTGAATAACTGTTGTTAACAGTTGGAAATTCAAGGTGTGTAAATGATTTAGTATTCACATTCAAACACTGTAGCTTTAAGATCACGCAAATAGTCCATGCTCACACTCGCCAATGCCTATAATGGGTGCAGTGATATCAGGTGTCCTAGTGATGTACTAGGAAGTCACAGCATCACCTTGATGGAGTGTCTGCCAAAATAATTAGCCTAATCCAATTCTGAGGAAACAATCAGACAAGTCCAAATTGATGGACATTCCCATAAAACATCTGGCTTGCATTCCCTAATTCTGTCAGTGTCATTAAAGACACATCCCCATCCCCTACAACTGTTGCAGATGAAAGGTGGCTAAGGAGATATGATAGCCAAATGCCATGTGTGATCCTTGATTGAGAAAGAGTAACTATAATAGACATTATTGGGATGGTTGGGGAAATTTGAGTGTGGATTGAATATTAGATAATAGTGTTTTCTCTGTGTTGAATTTCTTTTACATGATAACTATTTTGTCTAAGATAGTTGTGGTAATAGGGGAATATTCTTGATGTTAGATGTACGTAAGCTACAAATAACTCAATTTCGTTTCTTTTTATGGCTGAGTAATATTCCATTGTATATATGTGCCACATCTTTATCCATTCATCTGTCGATGGACACTTAGGTTGCTTCCATGTCCTGGCTAATGTACATAGTGCTGCAATGAACCTTGTGGTACATGACTCTTTTTGAATTATTGTTTTCTCAGGGTATATGCCCAGTAGTGGGATTGCTGGGTCATTTGGTAGTTCTATTTTAAGTTTTTTAAGGAACCTCCATACTGTTCTCCATAGTGGCTGTATCAGTTTACATTCCCACCAACAGTGCAAGAGGGTTCCCTTTTTTCCACACCATTTAATCCACAGCATTTAATGTTTGTAGATTTTTTGATGATGTCCATTCTGACTGGTGTAAGGTGATACCTCATTGTAGTTTTGATTTGCATTTCTCTAATGATTAGTGATGCTGAGCATTCTTTCATGTGTTTGTTGGCAATCTGGATATCCTCTTTGAAGAAATGTCTATTTAGGTCTTCTGCCCATTTTTGGATGGGGTTTTTTGTTTTTTTGATATTGAGCACATGAGCTGCTTGTAAATTTTGGAGATTAATCCTTTGTCAGTTGCTTCATTTGCAAATATTTTCTCCCATTCTGAGGGTTGTCTTTTCGTCTTTTTTATGTTTTCCTTTGCTCTGCAAAAGCTTTTAAGTTTCATTAGGTCCCACTCGTTTATTTTTGTTTTTATTTCCATTCCTCTAGGAGGTGGGTCAAAAAGGATCGTGCTGTGATTTATGTCATAGAATGCTCTGCCTGTTTTCCTCTAAGAGTTTTATAGTGTCTGGCCTCACATTTAGGTCTTTAATCCATTTTGAGTTTATTTTTGTGTACGGTGTTAGGGAGGGTTCTAATTTCATTCTGTTACATGTAGCTTTCCAGTTTTCCCAGCACCATTTATTGAAGAGGCTGTCTTTTCTCCACTGTATATTTTTGCTGCCTTTGTCATAAATTAGGTGACCACATGTGCGTGGGTTTATCTCTGGGATTTCTATACTGTTCCATTGATCTATATATCTGTTTTTGTGCCAGTACCGTACTGTCTTGATTACTGTAGCTTTGTAGTATAGTCTGAAGTCAGGGAGCCTGATTCCTCCAACTCCATTTTTCTTTCTCAAGATTGCTTTGGCTGTTCGGGGTCATTTGTGTTTCCATACCAATTGTGAAATTTTCTGTTCTAGTTCTATGAAAAATGCCATTGGTAGTTTGATATGGATTTCATTGAATCTGTAGATTGCTTTGGGTAGGATAGTCATTTTCACAATGTGGATTCTTCCAATCCAAGAACATGGTATATCTCTCCATCTGTTTGTAACATCTTTAATTTCTTTCATCAGTGTCTTATAGTTTTCTGCATACAGGTCTTTTGTCTCCTTAGGTAGGTTTATTCCTAGGTATTTTATTCTTTTTGCTGCAGTGATAAATGGGAGTGTTTCCTTAATTTCTCTTTCAGATTTTTCATCATTAGTGTATAGGAATGCAAGAGATTTCTGTACATTAATTTTGCATCCTGCTACTTTACCAAATTCATTGATTAGCTCTAGTAGTTTTCTGGTAGCATCTTTAGGATTCTCTATGTATAGTATCATGCCATCTGCAAACAGTGACAGTTTTACTTCTTCTTTTCCAATCTGTATTCCTTTTGTTTATTTTTCTTCTCTGATTGCTGTGGCTAAAACTTCCAAAATTATGTTAATAGTAATGGTGAGAGTGGACAACCTTGTCTTGTTCCTGATCTTAGAGGAAATGGTTTCAGTTTTTCACCATTGAGGATGATGTTGGCTGTGGGTTTGTCATATATGGCCTTTATTATGTTGAGGTAAGTTCCCTCTATGCCTACTTTCTAGAGGGTTTTTATCATAAATGGGTGTTGAATTTTGTCGAAAGCTTTTTCTGCATCTATTAAGATGATCATATGGTTTTTCTCCTTCAATTTATTAATATGGTTTATCACATTGATTGATTTGCGGATATTGAAGAATCCTTGCATTCCTGGGATAAACCCCACTTGATCATGGTGTATAATCCTTTTAATGTTAAGCAGTAGATTTGAAGATGTGTAGAGATGCAGCCTTTTGTGTGAGGATATTCTTCACACGACAGTTCTTCCATCCATATTTGTGACACTCAGGAAAGAACAACAGCATTCCTCAAGTGCATCTACAGACTTCTAGGTTGATTTGTACTTTGTCAGGGGGTTGACAGGTCACTGACCCTCTATTGATCAAGCAGCCCTCAGTAGCAGAGGCCATGGAGATCTAAGAAGTATGGCCAGAGGGTTTTCCATGCCTGGAACCCATGCCTGTGTGTCTTAATGGCCTGGTGTTGAGAAGAATCCATTAAGATGGCCCAGCTGCTTGACTTGAAGATAAATAGAAAAGTGTGTTTTCACATAGCAATCCCAAATTATAAACACGTGTAGATTTACAAAGGCATGAATAGGTGTATTTTAGCCCCTGAGTTGAGCTGTGGTTACAGAGAATTCAGGGGTGAAGGTGTTAAAACAAAGTAGTTGAAAATCATTTCCTGGCAAGAATGCAAAGACCCTGGATCCAGGTCTGTGTTTCTTCTGTAACGATTGCTGACATATGCAGCCGTGTGGTGACTGCCTGCAGATGCTTGCATTCTTTTTTAGGTGTTAGTGATACTGTTAGATTTTGCCAGAGAGAAAGACCTCAAATTTAGGTCTTGGCATACCAACGAATTTTAAAAATGCTGCCCTTTATTTGGCCAGTTTGACAGTATTGCATAATCAAGCCATATCCTGAAACTCAATTTAATGGTCATTAGAGATCTTGCTAAATTCCATTTCATCCCAGAAACATCAGACTCTGTGCAAGAGACACAAATGTATGAAATCCTTGCTTACAGTAGGAATTTGGGGATTAAGTCTTTTCTCACCCGGATTTTAATTGTAACAGCCAGTGTGTGTGTGTGTGTGTGTATGTGCGCACTCACGTGTGAAGTATAATTGGAAATAGATATTTGGGGATTCTGTCCTTGGGTGCTGGACCTTCCTAGGGCTGTCATGAAATATTTGGTTGATATTGCATATGAATCCATGAGGATGAAAGCAATCTGAGAAAAAAAGAATTTTACAGCAGGAAGGACATCTTAGATATACTTGTTTTACAGATGAGGACGTGTGGGTCCGTAGAGGGGAAGATCACACAAACAGTAAAAGCTGAGATGAATCCAAAGCACAGGCCACCCTTCTCCTTGGTTGTATCACTCACAGGTGTTCCCAGTTGAAAATGGAACACGTGTAAATGACAATTATTTTACCTCTTGTGAGAAAGAGGGGAAAGCAAAGACTCACTTTTTCAGTTCATCTCTTTCTTTTCTTCCTTTTGGCCAAAACCTTCAAAATATCTTTCCAAGCTCTGTGAAAGGGCTCACTTCACCTGATGCATGCTGGAAGTTTGCACTAACTGAAGTTCAGTAGGCTATAGCAGCAATGTACCTGGTAGAATTATCCTACCGTTTTAGTTACTCTAACCCACTCAAAAACTTATTCTTTAGAAAAAAAAGATGTATTTTTCCTTAACCAAAAGATAAGATTTCAAATATGCTCAGAGCTGAGCTTTCTGAAATGGATAAAAATGTAAGTTCCCATAAACTCTGTGGACTTTAGGAAGCTTTCAAAAGATATCTGTTTTATTTTATGAAACTGATACCAGAACAGTTGATGTTTCATTGTTTGAGGGAGGTCAGAGAATGAGAAAGGATGAAAAGGCAGTGGAGATTGCCACATTATGTGAAGATTAAAAATATTGTTTTGGACAAAGCTAGACATATGAAGCTGTTGAAAACTGAGTAGTATGAGTGAAAAGCCTTTACACAAACTTCATAATTTTAGGAAGATGACAACGCAGTAAATTTGAGTCCCAGGTGTTTTGGGTGTTTACCTGCCAAGAAGTGGTTTCCTGCAGATCCTAACTGGAGATTAGCTCTTGTCTGTCTCAGCTCATCCTTATCAATGACTTATATTTTAGGTTTATATTTTACAACTTCATTTAGACATTCTAGAGCATTTACCTTCCCTTCAACAGTTTATCATATAGGTTCCCCCAGAAAAAGCTGGCCAGGCTTCTGTTCTCTGCCTCCATTTCTCTTCCTGGTTGTTTTAGGCCAGGAGGGAGGCAGAGCAGGCAAAGAGGGAGGCCAGAGGTGTAAGGCACCATAGTGACAACCGTCGTATATGAATACCTCCCTAGGTATCAGGTGCAGTGCTTGATTATCCTTCTTAATCTTTACAATTGCCCTACGATGTAGTTATTTCTGTATTTTTACTAATCTCAGGAAACAAGTGTGCAAAGAAGTAAGTTACCAGCTTTCCAATAAATAAGAGGCAGTATGGAGATTTGCACCCTGATTTGCCCAACTCCAGGCTCCGTGCCTTTTATACTGTGTTACACTATCTCCATCAGGTCTTATAATAAGATCTTTGAACCTCAACACTCCCGAACATTTGTTCGGAGGCATCAACCTCTAAGGCGATCTCGTATGTTTTTAGAAGACAACCTCTCATCCTTCTCATTTAAGATCTATTAATTTCACCAAATTGAGGCAGTGGCCTATTTTAAAAGGCACTGCAAATGTAACATTTCTACTGTCACCCATATAAAAGCAATCTCCATGTGGCCACATCTCAAGCATCCCAGTCAATGAAGCACCAGTTCAACAATGGATACTAATAGGGGAACATTAGACATCCTTACTGAAGTCTTTCCAAAAAATGTCATAGACTTATTCCATTTGTAACATGCAGTAAAACTTCCTGAAATGCCCTCCTCTCTCTCTCCTCTCTGTCTTTACACATGGTGCACGTGCACGCACACACACACACACACACACACACACACACACACCCCTTATACTTGCCAGCTCCCCTGCAAAACTCTTTCTGTCCCAACTACCTATAATCATTCAGACTCACACTATACTAGCTCTTGTCTCTCTTGCTTCTTACCCCTTTCTCTGCTGCTACTAACCCCCAGCCTTTTCAGGTGCAAATCAATCCAGCTAGATTTAGCTCCTTTCAGTTCCCCCCCAGAATCATGATTCTGATTCTGGACAAGGCTCAGGAAGAGGCAGACACAATTCTCCTTCATAGGCAGGTGGGGAGGGGGCTTCTGGAAGTGGTCTTACTCTTCTTTGGGGGCCAAGTGGAAAATGGTGTTTGAGCGATGTTCTGTGCAAAGGAGGTACATTTCACTGAGGGAAATGAATAGACCTTGTGAAGAATCTCAGCCAAAATTAAATTTAATGACACACGTTCCTTTATCCTCATCCCTGGCACGGGGAGAGAAACCTCAGTAGTGTTTCCACACCACACACAGAAGGAATACTCAATTTGCTACTCTCGAGTTTGGTGCTAAAACCGAGCCCAAGCTGGGATGGTGGTTAGCCTTTTAGTAGGTTTAGACATAAAAGAGCACAAACTGGAGGGAAAAACAACAGCAAAACCCATATGGTCTTTGGTACATTTGATCTTGCTTTTAGTTGAATGGTGGACTATGAACCTGCCAGGGGGGTGGTAGCGGTGACTTTGTTCAGTGCCTCCCAAGTGAGTATGGTTTGTATGCTGCCAGGTGTAACAGCTTCCACAGGTACCTTCTAAAAGTACAGATTATCTCAGGTCCTTATCAGATAACCTTCCATAGCTGCCCACTGCATATAACAGCTCAGAAAGACGTTTAAGGCCTTTCCTGAGCTAAAGGAATGTTCTAGGTGTATCTCCCACTACGTATTATTACTCTTAAGAAACAGGACTACAGTTAATTTATGACCTAAACCAAAATACTTGGCACATAGTGAATACAAAAATAAAAGTATGTCAGTTGGTGAGAGCCATTCTCCACAGTGAGCTGGACCAGGGTAAAGGGGAATGTTGATGGCCACTGGAACAGGCTGGCTTTTCGTTAGCTACTGAGTGCTTGGATCAGACCAATAAGTTAGTCCCCTTGTCCATCTTTTTTGAGTACTTGGCAAGACTCAATGAGAGTGTTTTTGTCCTTTCTACTCATCCTATGTTTATTATCTGTTTTCTTATTTGGTGAGTGTATTAGTTATCCACTGCTGTGTAACAAATTACCCCCAAATTTAGTGGCCTAAACCACTTACTGTCCCAGAGTACCTGTGGGTCAAGAATCTGGGCTTGGCTTAGTTTGGTTAGAGTTTCAGGATGTCTCACAAGGCGGCCATCAGGTGTTGGCTGGTGTCGTTTTAAGACTTGACTAGGGAAGGATCTGGTTCTAAGCTCACTCAGGTGTATGTCAACAAGATTTGGTTTGTTGCAGGATGCCGGCCAAAGCCATCCTCAGTTCTTTGCCACATGGGCCTATTTACGTAGAACACCTCACAGTGTGGCAGCTTCCTTCCAGAGAGTGAGCAAGCAAGAAGAACCAGGAGAGAGAGGGAGGGAGAGAGAACAAACAAGACGGACATCACAATCATGTATAACCTAATCTCAGAAGTGATGTTTCCTCACCTCTGCCATATTCTGTTAATCAAAAGCAAGTCACTAGGTCTATAGCCCACACTCAGGGGGAGGAGATTACACAAGGACCTGTGTACAGGAGGAAGGGATCACTGGAAGCTATTTAAAAGGTGCTTCCACAGTGAATGAAATGATTGTCTTAATCCGCTGAGAAAGCAGGACATGAATTTCTTATTCTCCTGAAAATGTGTCCTTTACAGTTACAGTACCTTAGCGGTAATACAATTTTCCTTGGACCCTTGCATGACATCTAAGGTCTGTTTCCCAGTTTTCTTCTGCACGTATACACTAAAAAGAGATGGTATGTTCTCTGTTGCCTTCCAAGTGAAAACCCACTATGACCCAAGACATAATTCCTGCTTTCAAGGGATCCCCTTCTAGGAGGAAAATGTACAAATAAGGTCTAATAAAGGAGGACTGTGAAATGTTAATGAAATATGCAAGGAAGAACAAGGAAGAAGTTTCTATTTGAGAGGAAGAACTTTGGAAGGCGTGAGATCTGAACATGCATTTACAATCAATGAAGACCATTGGGGCTGGGGGAGGACAGTCTAGCCTCAGAGGATGGAATAAGAAAGGCTTTGAGCCACAGGAACCTGGGTCTTGTTTGGGAGTGGCTATTATTTGTATGTGGCTGAAGCTGGAGCCCAGAATCCCTGAAAGAAATCAATACAGTGGAAAGTGGACCAAGAATAGTAGGTAGAGACCAGAAATGCCGTCTAGAGGTGTTTTGACTCGTTTTACATGCAGTAAGAGCCACTGCAAACAAAGGAATCTCGTGTTCCAGATAACTCTGGTGGCCATGTGGAAAGTAGATTATGGGAAAAGACCAGCAACAAAAGTCAATTAGGAGACAAGTAATCCAAA
This sequence comes from Globicephala melas, assembly GCF_963455315.2. NCBI lineage: Eukaryota > Metazoa > Chordata > Mammalia > Artiodactyla > Delphinidae > Globicephala > Globicephala melas. The sequence continues at coordinate 65,519,473 of NC_083318.1, forward strand.
TGAGAGATAATGTCTACTACTTAACCTTAGTAGAAGCAGTGAGAGTGGAGATGGGGACACAGGATTTATGGTTCTATGTTTTTCATAGATTATAAGACGCACCATTTTTTTAAAATATAACTAATTTTTTGAAAGCCATCAATTAAATTATGACACAATGTTAATATACCAGTAATAGAAAGATGCATCATTATTTTAGAGGTAAAAAATGTACAACTTGGAATTGATGAAATATGATAAATAATCTTAGGAAGATGACATCTCCATTTTGGATTTGAGCAACTTGGCGAATAGTGATGCCATTAATAGGAATCACGGGAGCAAGGGAGGAGAAACGGGTTCCAAGAGAAAAGATGAAGTCTCTTTTGGACGTACTGAGTTGGCTACCTTTAAGAGATATTCATGTGCAGATGTCTGGCAGACAATTGGAAAATGTTGGTTTAGAACTCATGGAAAAAGTTATAAAAAATTGGACTAGGTTAATGAATGGCTGATTTTAAAGTTAAATCCTTATGCTTAAGTGTATAGGAAGACAAATTATTTGTTTTTCTATAAACGCAAACTTGGAAGCTTTTTTCCCCTCAAATTATAAGTCTGATCTTTGGAGTGTTTGACTTTCACTGGCAGAGCCTGGGGTTGGGGGGAGAAGGGTGATGAAAGGAATTTGGGAACACAGGAGGAGTCATTAGCAATTACACTTAGGTATGAAAATCATGAGAGAGAGTGACTTAGAAAGATCTTCATATTATTGACAATTTATTGAGATATAATATCCAACCAATCTCATACTCTCTAGCCTCTCTTATACCCCTTGATTCTTCATTCTTAGTGCTAGGTAAGCATGTTAATTTGCTGTCATAACAAAGTATCACAGATTGGGTGCCTTAAAGGACAGAAATTTATTTTCTTACAATTCTGGAGTCTAGAAGTCTGAAATCAAGGAGTAGGCAGGGTTGTTGTCTTATGAGGTCTCTCTCCTTGGCTTGCAGAAGGCCACCTTCTCCCTGGGTCTTCACATGGTCTTCCCTCTGCATGTGTGTTTGTATCGTAATCTCCTCTTCTTATAAGGACACCAAACATACTAGATTAGGGCTTGCTCTAAATGAGCCCATTTAACATAGTCACTTCTTTAAAGCCCCTACCTCCAAATACAGTCACAGTTCTGAGTTACTGGGGGTTTTGACTTCAATATATAAATTTAGGGAGTGACACAAGCCAGCCAAGGACTGAAATTCTTTTTTTTTTTTTTCGGTACGCGGGCCTCTCACTGCTGTGGCCTCTCCCACCGCGGAGCACAGGCTCCAGACGCGCAGGCTCAGCGGCCACGGCTCACGGGCCCAGCCGTCCCGTGGCACGTGGGATCCTCCCGGACCGGGGCATGAACCTGCGCCCCCTGCATCGGCAGGCAGACCCCCAACCACTGTGCCACCGGGGAAGCCCAGGACTGAATTCTTATTCGCATGTGTTGTGAATGCCTAGACGTGCTGACTGAAGTCTAGTATCCTCCTTATCCACCACAAACTATTTTTCAAGCTTGTTTCCTTAATTATTTCATGCTTCTGCAGAGGTGGAAGGTTATACATAGCAGTGCCGTAAAACATTTTTCTTTCTGTTTTTCCCCCCTTCCTGTCCCTGAAAAAAAAAAACACCATTCTTTAAAGAAAGAAACTACTTGTTCTCCCTTATCTTTCATTGAACAGCATTTAGCAGAAGTTTGTGACATTACATCAGTTCCTTACTTTTTTCCCCCTGAGGAACAGACCTCCAATTAGGAACTGTGAGGAAAAAATATATAATAGCAGGAAATACATATTTCAGCCTAAGTCTTCTTTTTTTCATAGTCATAGCTTACCTAAAGAAGGAATTTCTGTGCAACTAATTTTTAGCACTCCAAACCCAGGTTCATAGGGATTCTGTGGTTTGACAACAGGAAAAAGACTTCACCAAATATCTAAAAGTATTGTATGAAAGAGTGAGATCACGCTTGGTTGAAACAACTTCTCTTAAAATGTACCATCATCCGAGATTGTTTTGTAGAAAGTTTGCCTTGGCAAGCACTTCAAAAGAACTTGCTAGACACCGCTTTTGTAATTAGCTGGCTTCCTGCTAGAACCTTAGGTCTACCCTTATCTCATAATGGACGCAAAGATTAGTTTCCCTCTCTGTCATTTTCTCCACAAGATAAATTACTGTATTTCTGAGTAAATAGCTTGGTATTTAATTTATCTTTTCTAAAAGTAACTCTATTCGGTTTAAAGTTTTGACATAAATATCTTCCCTATAGGTAATAAAAGGATGACTGATAAGGTGATATGGGAATGGTATCCATCTCAGTGGTCTTCCTCCCCAAAACCCATAACCCCAGTCTAACCATGAGAAAAATATCAGACCAACCCAAATGGGGATACAGGATACCTGACCAGTACTTCTGAAAACTGTCAAGGAAAGTCTGAGAAATGAGGAAAGTCCAGAAGAAGCTTAAGAGAAATGACTGCAATATGGTATCCTGGACGGATCTTGGAACAGAAAAAGTACATTAGTGGAAAACTGATGAAACCCAAATAAAACCTGAAGTTTAGTTAGTGGTAGTGTACCAGTGTTTGTTCATTAGTCGTGATAAATGGTACTAACCACTGGTTAGTAATATAAAATACAGCATACAAGTTATACTGGAACTCTCGGGACTATCTTTGCAATGTTCTGTAAATCTAAAAACTATTTTAAAATAAAAAGTTTACTTGAAAGCTAGAATGATGGACGATAAACATAAAATAGAACGTAATGCAAAGATACTATAAAATAGGCAAGGAAACACAGACGTTATTAATAAATATTAAATGTCAGCCCCCCAGTTGAAGTATTGGTATCCATAAATGGCAGGATACCAGTGAGTCAGTGGGCATATCAGTCTAATAAACTCTTATAAATGATGAATTGGCTATAAACACTGTGTTTTATAGCATTTGAAAATTCCAAACAGTAAATCCACACACGAGGTTTCTGCTCACATATTTCATGATCCCTGTTTTTAGAATCTGCCCAAAGAAATATTTCATGTCCTTTAGGGAGGTTTAATAAAAGACAACAGGTGGGAAATGGGTTTTGCAGTAGCATGAATGGCTGTAACCATAAATACTAGTACCTCAGAATTATCCCAGCAGAGGATTGTAAACACATTAATCACCCAACAGTGGAGAAATTCCATCCTCAGGTGTCATCTCAATTTCAGGCACAAAAATTAAATGCTTCCATTTAAATTCAAAACCCTGAATGGATATGATGATCCTTTATTTTCATGGGGAATCATGGAGTGAGTTCATCAGTTTCCTCATCTATAAAATGGGGTTGATAAACCTTATCTCAGTATCGTGGGATTAAATGAGATAATATGTGTAAAATGCCTAATATGGTGGATGGTACATCGTCTGTTTTCAAGAAATTGTAGCTGTGCTTTTTATTTATTATATTCATGATTATTCTGATGGCCTTAAAATTTCAGAACTAGGGGCTATTTAGAGATTTTTTTTTAATTTTTAAAATTTTTATATTTTAATTTTATTGGAGTATAGTTGGAGTACAGTGTTGTGTTAGTTTCAGGTGTAGAGCAAAGTGATTCACTTATACATATACATATATTCATTCTTTTTCAGATTCTTTTCTCGTATAGGTTATCACAGAATATTGTTACAAATGAGGAAACAGAGTCTCAGAGGGCAATGACTTGCCTGGGGTCACAAGGCTACTTTCTTCCAGAGTTGGGACTTGAACTCTCCTCCCTCAGGTCCTGCTGGGTCCTGTTCCAAATGCAGGTTTACTGATGGTATTGGGTGCCAACTGTGCAGCAGCAGCTGTCACAAAGCTCTCCTGCAGAATCACACTGGGCACCTCTATGTCTTGGGGATTCTGTCCCCCTTCCTCAGTGGGAGCAGAACTCCCCGCCTCCCTCCCCAATAGGTGTGGCAATCACGCTCTCTTCCAGTTAGTTCTCTTTCACTGCATCAGCATTTCAGCTGCTGCAGCCTGCTTGGGGCAGAGCTGGGTTTGCTGTGCTGAGGACAGTTTTGGAAAAGAGGATGTAAGGGCGCTTCGGCTGCTGTGTACAGGCTGACTGTGGGAGCACCCAGGAGAGATGCCCCACCCACCTCCCAAGTGTGGGTATGCTGGAGTTTTATGTGGAATATGAGGCCGTGTAGGGGTAAGTAAAATCCATTATGAAAAAAATGCACAATGATGGGTGTCCATGAGTGAAGGAAGGAAGCTATTTAGATTTCATCCCTTGTTTTTATTTTTAAAGGTCCTTTTTATACACTATGGTATGGCTAAAATACACCAAAATTACTTTTCTATGGAGTTTACCTTGTTCCTTGATATTTTTAACCACCTGTTGCTTTTAATTAAGACTTTTTTATTCTCTAAGGAAAGCCATTGTTTTTTCTTTTGGGGTATGTCACGGAAGGCACATAGGCACATGAGTCAAAATAAAGAGGATTTTTGATAATTTTGTGAATTAGAAGCAACTCTGCTACATTTAAAGATGTATTCCTCAGCAGCACATGGTGTCCTGGGGAAAATGCGACTGCATAGCTTGAGGTGCTGTTCTACCTGAGCCCCCCTCACGTTCTGCTCCTTTCCACCACCCCTGTTACTTTCTGAAAATCTCCATTTCTTAAAATGAGGAGGGAAAGAACTGAGGAGAAAATTGAGGGGGGATGGAGCGGGGCAGTGAGTCTGGGGTCATGGGCTGCACATCCCAGCCTAGCCTACTCTTGTCCTTCAAAGCCAATATTTACTGCAGGCTAGGGAAGGAGTGGAAGTTATTTCTGGACAATTCTCTAATAAAGTCCCGTTAGAACTGTCCTAATGCTAACGCTGGTTATCTAGAGGAAGGAAATTTTCCTAAGTCAAATTTATGAGGCTGGGTTGAAAATGAAGCTGAAACAGAGCCTGGCAAATCCCCATGGCAAAATGATTCATCTTCATGGAGTTGGAAAGTCTATTTTTATCACCTTTATTCAGCCAGCTCCTCATTTTTATTCCCTCACTGAACGACTGCTATTTCCTTTATGGTGCTGAATAGACCAAATGTCTCAGGAGTCTGAGCTTCTCTTTGGGCTGTTCCCAGCAGGGCTGATTCAGCAGCCTCGGGGAGAAGGGGATTGTTCTGCATGGCATGGGTGGGTGCAGAGCAAAGTGAAGGTCAGATCACACAGAGGCTGCACACTTTCGCTCAGGAATTCTGCCAGGGGTACGTGCCACTTCCACTCTCCTGCCTTTTGTGTCAGGTGTGTAGAGGGTGATTGGGTGACCATAATTCTTCTTGCCTGGAAGAACTTTCCAAGTGTGGGAAGAAGGGGCAAGAATCCAGTACCCTCCGTGTGGCTTGACTTTTGACTGTTAAGCAAGGCGTGAAAAGGTTGCCAATACATTTGGTCTAATAATAGAGCAGAAACCCTATTTTATTCATTTCCCTGTTTCCGTTTAGGTCTCTACCTGTGCCGTTCCAGGCTGCTGCATATTCCCACTGGCTCTTGCTAGAGTCCCATGTAATGCTGAGAGGATTAGTGATTGTTTTCAGTAAGAAAGTGTAAAAGACTGAGATAAAGAAAAAGAACCAATTCTCACTAAATTTCCTTGTCCAACAGATTCTGCATGCTTACTGTTTGAGAGACACGGCAAAGGGCGACTAGGAAAGCAGAAGGAATGTTGACTCTATACAGACAGTATTCATGGCTGTGGCGGGTATTTTTGGCATCTGGCGCGTAGTAGGCACTCAATAAATATTTTACTGAATGAATGGCATCAGTTAGCCTTCTTAACAGCTGTCCTTCAGGAGGCAGTGCAGGGGGGTCATTAGGAGCTGGCATTCTGGAGTCAGACGGCCTAAATTCTGGATTTGCAACTTCTTAGCTGTGTGCTCTTTGGCAGGTTACTCAGTCATTTGAGGCCTTTGTTTCCTAGTCTGTAAAATGGGACTAATATAGTAACTATCCTATATGGTTTTCATGAAGAGTACATTAGTTAATATAGGTAAAGAGCCTAGAATTTTTCCTGTAATAAAGTTCAAGATATGAAGAGGAAAAAAAGCAGGAGGAGGTGGTGGAGGAGGACTGGTTATTGGAATGAATTGGGGAACTTTTGAGATTTTGAACCTATCTTTTTGGTTCATTCACTCCCTTAAACCATGATTCCAGTGATTTACAAATCTTCCTTTGTTCAATAGAGAAAATAATTTAAGAATAAAATGAAATTTAGAGAAAAAATGACTTCCAATCTCTCAAAAAACAGTTATTGAACTCCTGCTGTGTGCCAGGTACCAAACTAAACGTTGGCTATTGAGTGTTGAAACTAACAGTCGTCGTTCTTGCCTTAGTGGATGCTACAGTCTAGACTCTGTTAAGCACTATGAATTTATTGACTCAGTGAACACAGCTGCTGTGTTTCTTTTTCTCTATGTTGAGTAGACGTAAAAGGATGATACTTTCAAACTTAGCTTCCAGCAGTGAGCGAGGGGTGAGGAAGTAGAGGGAGAGTCGTGTGTGTATGGAGTGGCGTATAGAGCCCAACTCTACAGTAATATAAAGGTAGTGAAAGATAAGTAGCGTGGGCATTGGGTTGACCCGTGAAACTGGAGGGACACCCAAAGTAGTGATGTGTATAATCAACCTCTGACATGTAAAGGAGCGCAGGTAAGGAGTAAAAGAATGAGAGAACCAAAGCAGTTATAAAGATGGGAGGTAAGAGTCATAAGATCCTGAGTCCCCACGCCCAACTTTGAGAGTGTAGAGTGAAAAAGCCTGGATTTCTTCGAGGTCGTCTTCTCTTTTTAGCTCCTGGTACTGCCATGGCAGGTGGGCTTCTGTTTGGTCTTTTTCAGAACCTGGAGCTTCACATCTCTTGGAAATACAAGGATGTGTGTGAACTGCTGGTCTCCATCTGGTTTTGCCGGTCTGTGGAATGTTCTGATATTTTAATGTGGTGAATCTCTTTTATTTTATTTTTTTTTTTTACTTTGGGGAACAACAGTGATCTGAGACCTGCCCCTTACACCATTCACTCACTTTTGTCATATCTGTTTTTGAGGAGCAGTTTTAACCTCAGGTGCCTTATAGCCCAGAGGCAGTAAGTCACCAGTGTGAATTGTAGAATGGGATAATTAGTAATCTTTCATTCTGCTTTCATCTGTGTTGCTGGATTAATTCCTGGGGTCTCTGTTTTCTGGAAGCAGTCATTTCTTCCACAGCAGCCATCTATGAAGAAACGGAGCTTACGAAATGACTGGGGCATGTTTTACACGGCTGTATTTAGTTCCTTCTGTTTGATTCCCATGTAAGCTTTGGCAGTGATTCCCACAGCGTTCCTGTGGGTGGTGCCAGGGAATGATTTTGGTAAACAGCCCCCTGGCTGTTGTTGGCTGGGTCTCTGCAAATACCATAAAAGACACAACTTGAAAAGTCTCTGAGGTTTCCCTGCCCTTCCTAGAGCTGCCCCAGCCATACTGTGGTGTGAGCAGTGGTCGGCAACTGGTCTGCTTGCTGGCTTCTTCTTGGCTGCCCTGTGATGGAGTGAAGTTCTGACCGCATCGAGTTTCCTCTCCTCTTATTACACATCCTGGGATTTTCATTCTAGCCCTGAATCTGCTGAAGTCATTGTGATAGAATCTCATTGCCTCTTTGTCATTTCTATTTCAAGTTTTCACTCCCAGAATAACCAGCCTTGAAGTTCTCAATTTATTGATTTTATCCAGGCTGTCGCTGCTGCATTTTGCTTTTAGGAATATGCACAAGCTTAGTAAATTCCTAGATATAAATGGATATGGATATATATATTCTATAGATGTAAATATGTGTGTATATATTTTTTTTTTTTCCTGAGAAGATTCTAATGGTAAGACGTTTTTGCTCTCAAACTATTCAACCAAGGTGATTGAAGATGAAAATATGTGAATTAAGCAGTAAAAATTCCTACAAAAAAGAAAGTCCTAAGAGAAAAATAGATTTAAATAGATTTGTTAAAAACAAAAAAGAAAGAAAAAAAGGAAGGAAGGAAGAAAGAAAAAAAGAAAGATCTGATTGTCTGGCAACCGAGCATCCCTTTGTTTCCTGACTCCTTTTTTTTCCTTCATTTTTTGCTCTTAAATAGCATTTGCTACCTATTTCCTGAAGTTGACCTATTTTCCCTGTTTCTCTCTTCTTCTACTGCCGTAAAACTAGTATTTATACAGTTTATTGCCACATTGATATTTCAGTTGTATCCAGAAATCCATCCCATCTAATACATTCTATTATACTGTGAGCAAAACTGATACAGATATTTTCTTATGTCAGAGGAGCGTCTTCCATCAGTGCAGGTATTAACAGTTAAGAGAGAAACTTACTATAGTGTGTTTATATGAATTAACTTCAACACATTGAAAATAAGGACTAAATCAATTATAAAATATTCCTCACATTATTGTTAAAGAATTAATCTGTTTTGATGATGGCAAAACTGATTAGTAAATATAATGGTCAAGGGATCAGTTGACTTTCAAGAAATAATTAACTGGCTTATCTTTATTGGTAAATAACACGTTGGTTCGAAGAAAGCTAATTGCAGAGAGTTTGTGATTTGTGAGGGAGAGAAGAGTTTCAGGGGTTAATTCTATTGGTGGATCCAGCAGTTCCTTCCCCAGTGAGCAGTATTTGTCCCTAAGAAAAGTGTTATCTTTCAAGGCACAGAATATCTAACTCAGCTAAAAGTATTTAGTTTTTACTATATATATACACATTATGTATTTTAATAGAAATATGTTAAACTATGTAGATTTAAATATAAAAACATAAAACATATGAAATACATTTGAGTGTGGTATTAGGGACATCTTTGAACTACTGCATAGGTAGTGTTTCATCCCTGAAAGAACTAGTATTTAAGAAACTTGGATTTTTCATGAAATTTACTCAAGCAGGACAACAGGCCAAGTTTAAAATATATGACAATTAAACCCTAGGTTTATTTTGTCCCAAATTGGAGCCCTCTTCTTTTCCTTGAGCCTAGGATCAAGGCTGGCATGCTACCCAGTAGACTGAAATGTATTTTTGTGGTCACTCTGTCTGCATTATAAGCACGATTAATTGGATGGCATATAAAGGAAACGTCACAATTTTCTTTTTCTCTCCAGATCTCAGCTCCCCTGACAGGCACTCTGAGTCCCAGAGCAGTGTTATACTCCAGGGTCCTGACATCTTTGCCAGGTTTCTCTTAAAAAACAAAGGCGTTTCACCTATTTTGTGATAGATTTTTATCCCTTGGTGGAAAGATGTTACTGTACCTTAAGTGAATGCTCACGCCATCATTTCACAGATCCTAGTGGCTGTTTTTCTTTTGCATGGGTGACAGATTTAGGGGTCATGTTGACAAGACTGCCATGGAAATATTCTTTCTCCAGATGTTTACTTCTGCATTTTTATCTGAAATTCAATCTTTCCACCTATGGGCACGCTTTCCCGCAACAAACAGCACAATGAACTCTTGTTACTGTACTTCTGACTCCCCACCGTTGCCCCTCCAGCCCCCTCAGCTCCAAGCCTGTGATTATGCTGGATGCTTTCTGTTATGCTTTGGTTTGCAGTGGGCCAGCTGAAAGATAAACAGCTATTAAATAAATCTAAGACCCTTTTTAGAACAAATAGAGCTGTTGAAAGAGTTTAAGAACATAGTGGCTCCTTGAAAAGATTGTCAACATTCTTGAACCCTTTGACTGAAAGTGAATTTTCTTCTGTGTGTGTGTGTATATACCGAAACTTATTTAAAAAAAGAACCTGAGTAGCAAGATATTCGAAGCCTTTTGTGTTCTTAACCTTGCAGTGTTTTTCTTGGCAGGACTTGAAAAAAACTTAGCTGTCATCTACTTTCTGCTCCTGTTGAGGGGAGAAGTTGGGACTGGGAGACTCTGCGGTGGCAGGGAGAAGCCCACGGAGGAGAGGGGAGCCCAGGAGCTGCTGGGTGCCGAGGGTTTATATCGTTATTCCACTGCATTCACCCTGCTCCCCAAGGCCAAGTCTTTCTTTTCTTTTTATATTTTCTCATACGCCTCCACTGCTGTGGGGCTGGAACACTGGAGCTTACCCTGGACCACACACATCTCCTGTTGTCACCAGGTTCATCTCTGACACTGGATGAGCCCTACTGCCTTTAGGATGGCGATGCTTCCTAGGGGGGGCTCATTTATCTGTGCTGGGGCAGCTGATTAGGACCCCGCACTCTTGGCTGTCATGGATTCAGCTTTGTGGCACTCCCCAGCTTGCCTAAGTTACCTCTTGGGTCCTTGCTCTAAACTCCAATTGCCAGGTAGTCAAGATGCAGCAATTTGAACTGGTCTCTCTTCCCTCTTCTGTCTTTCTTGTTTCCATTCTGAAAACAACCTCTTTGAACTGGCAAATGCCTACGGGAACTTTGACGTCATAAGACAGGTTACTTTACTCCTTTGTATAACCTCAGAGTTACTGCCAATATAAGGGGGAAACAGATTTTGTTCATCATCCTGAACTGCAGTATGATGTGAGTTGGAATGCTGAGACCAACTTAGTGATATTTTTAGCAAAATGAAATATTTTGATGCATATCTCTCACCTGAAATTTTTCCCAGATTTGCTATTTCTAGCTTCTTAGCAGCTTCACAAAGGGGTATTGTTTTTGAGTCGGAAGAGAAAAATATTTTTATTTCCTGCCCTTGACGACTAGTGGAATTGATAAAAAGCATCAAGGCTCTTTGAGTTCTGGGTCTCCCACCAAAAAACCAGAAAAACAAAAACAAAAAAAACCAAACCATTATGTAAGAAAAAACTTGAGTGGTTTTTTCCTGTTTGTCAGTATGAGGGGAGAGTTACTGTGGAAAGTGAGGGGCAGTCATCCGCAGGAATGGAAAACAAAGAGCTTTGCTAAGAAAATTGTAGCAAGAGGGATTGGGGAGCTGCCATGTCATCTGGCTCTAAATTTAACATTGACTTTGACGGATGGCTTTAACTTTCCCTCCCCAGGTTAGTTCAAAGGCTTCTTTACTCATCTATATCCCTGAAAAGAAACTGTTGCAAATTGAGTTGAAGGGTATTGGAGCTACAGTGTGTTTTATTAAATGGTTATTTAATCAATAAATGAGTGACTGATAATTTCTTATGGTTGATCAGAAAATCTTAATTTAAAAAGTCACAGGTTTGACTCTTCAAAAAGTTAAGTAAACACAGAGCTTATGTACGTAAGCAGTTGGAAGACAAAATAATGCATTCAGTCAAGAATATCTATTTCATTTCATACTTATTTGGTATTTTAATTTTTTTGGCCACAGTTTAAACGGCCCCACTGTTATGTTGGTTAAATTTGCCGACATGAAGTATTAACAATGGACTGAAAGCTTTACAAAAAATAAGGAATTATTCCTACTTGGCTTACCTTTTTATTCATTCACTTAGATTTCCCAGACTTTGTCAATAGATTTCTGTGCAGTTATATGGTGATATGTTGTTATCTGCATAGAAGACTGCCTGCTACGTAGAGTAGAAAGACGCCCTCACTCCTTTCTATTTTTTTAAATAAAAAATCCCTGGGAGACATTGTTTGTGTTGTTCTGTTACACTTGTCTGTCCATGGATGAAATCAACATGTTGACTGTTATTTCTCAACTTTCTTTGTGCTGCTTCCCCTAACCCTCCTCACTCAGTTTCCTTACTCCTGAATCTTTCAGGTACTTTCAGCACGCTCTTTCCTTGCCTGATTTACTGTTCCACTACATGGCATTCCAGGCAATGGACAGATTGCTTCCGCTGTGATAGATGATGGCACTGAAATAGTAGTGAGCTTTAGTATAATTGGAGCAAAAATTGCTCTCCTGGGTCAGCCCCATTCTTCCTCCACTCAACGGTGTGTTCTGTTAGCCACAGAAATGCCAAGGGTTTCCCCTCCCCCTATCTATAGGAATTCCTTAAGGTCTTCACTATAGTATTTATATCTCCTTGTCAGTTTGGGCCTTTAACACTGGAAGAGTCAAAGATTTGCAAATGGATTTTTTTTTTTTTGCACTTTCTCCTTTCTATTCTTCTTTTTAAATTTTTTGAGGTAACTGACATATAACATTATGTTAGTTTCAGGTACAGGACAAAATGATTCAATATTTGTATACATTGAAAAATGATCACCACAATAAGTCGAGTTAACATTCATCACCACACAGTTACAGAATTTTTTTTTCTCGTGATGAGAACTTTGAAGATCAACTCTCTCAGCAACTTTCGAATATGCCGTACAGTATTGTTAACTACAGTCACCATGTTGTGTATACATCCCTATGACTTATTTATCTTAGAGCTGGAAATCGGTGCCTTTTGACCCCTTCATTCATTTTGCCCACCGCCCCCCCACCATCCCCTGCCTCTGGCAACCACCGATGCTGTTATTCTTAAAGATGTCATAGAGGCCCAGATTTATCTCCTGGTTTGGCCACTTTCCAGCTAGGTGACCTTGGGCCAGTTATTTAACCTTTTCTAAGCTTCAGCTTTCTCATCTGTAAAATGAGAATGAACTACAGTACTGACCTCATAAGACTGTTATAAAGATTAAATGAACTTACGCAGGTACATTAGAATGTTTGCCTGGAGCATGGTACATGCTCAGGAAAATGTAGCGGTGGTAATGGTTCTGATGCAAGTGCTAATGTCACTCACAGCCTTCTGGAAACCTCTACTTTCTCATCTGTAAAGTGGCATAATAATGGTACCTAACTCATTGACTTGTGAGGAATAAAGGTACATGGATCAACTCGGTGTCTTTTCTGGCATCCTATAAGCTCTCAGTGAGCGGAGGAGGAGAGTTCTGCAATTATATAGATTCATTATACTTCTCCTGTTTATCCCTACTCTTTGTTTAAGGCATATACTTAAGCCATAAACCCATCCATGAGGACCTGAAACTAAACTAACCAAGTCATTATGAGCAAGCCCACTTGCTCTGTTTCTAATTCCTCGTCATAAAATGACAGTGTTGAACTAAATGCTCTGAATAGTTTCTTCCTTTAAAGTATTTTAGCAATGAGCCCTCCATCACTCAACTCAATTTTGAAAAATACCTGTTAATGAGAAACTCATCTGAAAGAACTTCTTTGCCTTCTACCACCAAAGACCTTACTAAATTAATCGCTTTAGGCCCCTAGTAAATTTTCTCTTATTTAAAAACTCAGGCTGTTTTGTTTATATGATTAATGACTTCATCAAGTGGCCCCGTCCAAAAGAGTAACTGATCAGTCTATAATTCTCCAAAGCCATTCTTATTTCTCATGCTTATATTTTTAGTCTATAAACCCTTTGCCAGTTTCACCAAAAATTAAATCCTGATGCCTTGCAGATATACCTCATTTTGAGGAATAGGATTCAATTTTGTCTCTTTGCCAGTGGCTGCTCTCCCTTTGCTCTACCCCCAAAATCCTCATCCAGTTTTTTCCATTTGGAGAGTAGACATGAAAAACTGGTTTCCATTACAATCTCATCACCCCTGAGGCAGGAAGACTAAGTATGCCATGTGTTTTCAGGCTAAGAACTTTGGACTGCAAGCCCGAAGACCTGCGTTGCAGTCCAGGCTCTGCCCCCAAAGCAGAGGGACTTTGGACAGTGTGCTGACTGTTGCTTTAGTCCTTAGTGTTCCCATCTGTCAGATGAAAGATAGAACAGAATGGACTTGAGGACACGGAGGCCGGGGGGTGGAGGGGGAGCTGGGACGAAGTGAGAGAATAGCACTGACATATATACACTACCAAATGTAAAATAGATAGCTAGTGGGAAGCAGCTGCATAGCACAGGGAGATCAGCTCGGTGCTTTGTGACCACCTAGAGGGGTGGGATAGGGAGGGTGGGAGGGAGACGCAAGAGGGAAAAGATATGGGGATATATGTATATGTATAACTGATTCACTTTGTTATACAGTAGAAACTAACACAGCAATGTAAAGCAATTATACTCCAATAAAGGTGTTAAAAAAAAAAAAAAGATAAGACAGAATGATTCCTAAGATTTTTCTTCCAGTGAAGCTTTATGGTCCCTATCCCTTCCCGTTTGGTCCCATACTGGTTTTTTTTTTTTTTTTTTTTTTTTTTGCGGTACACAGGCCTCTCACTGTTGTGGCCTCTGCCGTTGCGGAGCACAGGCTCCGGACGCGCAGGCTCGGCGGCCATGGCTCACGGGCCCAGCCGCTCCGCGGCATGTGGGATCTTCCCGGACCGGGGCACGAACCCGTGTCCCCTGCATCGGCAGGCAGACTGTCAACCACTGCGCCACCAGGGAAGCCCTGTTTTTGTTTTTGTTTTTTTGGCTTATTTTTATTTTTTGTTGTTGAGGTATAATTGACATACAACATTATATTAGTTTCAGGTGTACAACATAGTGATTTGATTTTGTATATATTACAACATGATCACCTCAGTAAGTCTGGTTAACATCTGTCACCACATATACTTGTAGAATTTTTTTTCTTGTGATGAGAACTTTTAAGATCTACTCTTTTAGAAACTTTCAAATATGCCATACAGTATTATTAACTATAGTCACCATGTTGTACATGACATCCCCATGACTTACTTACTTATTTTAAAACTGGAAGTTTGAACCTTTTGACCCCCTTCACCCATTTTGCCCCACCCCCTGCCTTTGCAACCATCAATCTGTTTGCTGTATCTGTGAGCTTTTTTTAAAAAAAATTTCACATGTAAGTGAGATCAAATGGGACTTGCCTTTTTCTGTCTGACTTATTTCACTTAACCTAAAGTCCTCGAGGTCCATCCATGTTTTCACAAATGGCATTCTTTTTTATGGCTGAGTAATATTCTATCATATACATGTACCACATTTGCTTTATCCATTCTTCCGCTGATGAACACTTAGGTTGTTTTCACATTTTGGCTATTATAAATCATGCTGCAGTGAACATGGGGGTGCATATATCTTTTCAAGTTAGTGTTTCATTTTCTTTGGCTAAGTACCCAGAAATGGAATTGCTGGGTCACATGGTAGTTCTATTTTCATTTTTTTGAGCAACGACCGTACTATTTTCTATAGTGACTACACCAATTTACAATTCCACCAGCAGTGCACGAGGGTTTCTTTTTCTCCACATCCTTGCCAACACTCGTTATTTGTTGTCTTTTTGATGACAGCCCTTTTGAGAGGTGTGAGGTGATAGCTCACTGTGGTTTTGATGTGCATTTTCCTGGTATTAGTGATGTCAAGCATAATTTTCATACGGTTAATATTAACTACCACTTATTCAGACATTACTCTGATAACTTAACATTAATTGAGTGCTCATTGTATGCTAAGTACTTTACATCTATAAATAACATCTATAAATTTACATCTCCCCATAGTAACCCAACAAGGTAGATGCAACTAGTATCCTTTTATAGATGAGGAAACTGAGACACAGGGATGGTAGGTATGTGTTCAAGGTGAATGAGGGATCAGGTGAACGAGGGATCAAGCTTGAATTTGAACCCAGAGTCTGATGCCATACCCTTGCCCTTAGTCATTTTATTATACAACATTCCTAAGCACTTAATTTTTTTCCCTTTTCCTTCCTACAACACAGGGAAGGATAGAATAATATCCTTGTTTTAGAAATGAAGAAACTAAGCACAGAGAGGTTAAACATTTGGCCAAAGTAACCCAGCTGGTTAGATAAAGTATCCCTGCTAGTTAGCTAGCTAGACAGAGCTGGGATTCAAATCCAAGCCTGGCTCTGAACCACCACATCCCATGGCCTGAGTGGATTTCTCACTATTCCCACAGGTACCTTTGTGATTAGTGAAAAGCTAAGTTATGGTACATTTTAAAAAGAAGGATACTTTTTCTTTTTAACACATAAGGTAGAGGCTTTTAAGCACTAAGAGATCAGATTTGCTTGAAGAGTAAGGTATGAGTCACTTTGTAATCAACACATTATTTATTTGCAAATAGAGTCTGTTTATTTAGTAAGATATTACAGTTTAATCGGTTCCTGTCTGATTTGTCTTTATGCCAAATAATGCTATCTGATTTAATAAAACCTCACCATGTACCCGAATTGCTAAAGAGGTCAGACTTCACCCCCAGCATCCTCAGTGCAGCTCTGATTACTTATGTCCTCAGTTCTTCACTCTGCTGCTTAAACATCTATTTCCTGTTTATAGGAAGGTGAGACCCAAAATTTTATATAGAATCTAACTGGTTAATTTTTATTGTATGTCTGACATGTAGTAGGAACTCAATTAATGCCTATTGACTGACTTAATAAGGAAAAATAATTTGATACCCCTATCTTATTTTACTCTCCTAGGCATTAAAAAAAATGAGTCTTTAACTTTCTAAATGACCTGGAGTGGATGGCTCAAGGCATTCTCATCTCACCATCTCTGGGTGCATTGGGTTGGAATCAACCACGCACCACTTGATCTGAAATTCTAACTAGGAGTTGACAGGAAGTGGGCAGGAATTGTTACTTTGCTTTTTATTGTTTATATAAATATTAAGTGCCATGGCAACAAAAAACTAACAGCCAGATGAAGAATGGAAACATATGGAAAAGTGGAAGACTATGTTAAAAAAGAGGATATTTGAAAGAAATGCTTCATTTGGCTTATCTCAATATGAGTGTATTGTTTCATTTGGTTTATCATGGTATGAATGTATTGCTAACATGGTTTATTCTGTTGTGAGGAAAAACAAAGATGTCATTGGGGGGGAAAATAAAAGCTTTGATCATGGAAAATATCAATGTAACTAAAGAATAAATATCTTATTTAATTTCTATATTTGGGGCACAAACTTGATTCTGAGTTTCCTGGCAGCCACAGTAAAAAGGAAAACATGATTAATTATTAAGGTTTTCACTTCCATGAAACACAATCATATTAATTTATTTTGAGGAAACAGTCTATTCTTAACATCTAGGTTTAGAAGATAAAATTCCTTTTATAAGTCTTTCTGTAGGAGACTAACTCTTTGATTCCAAATACTCAGCGTGTTTCTTCTATCTTTCTACCTACGTGAAAGGAAATTGACAACATTCAAGATGAGAAGCAAATTTTTGAAGTCATTGTTGGGTTAGTTGTACAATTAGTTAAGAATACAGATGGCCTGTGGGAGAAAATGTGTCTTTTATCTCTTCATCACTGTCGATAGGGTTCATGAGTTTGGTTGAACTTTGAATCATGAATGTCTATAATAGCTCTACCATACATTGCCAGGCTCATTAGAGACCATGCAAAACAGTGCTTGATCCTTGAAATTTCCAAAAGGAGTCACTTGGGACAAAGTAATCCTAGTAAGATCTACTTTTCTTTTTCTTTTCTTTAATCACACAGCAAAGTGATTCAGTTATACATGTACATATATTCATTCTTTTTTTAGATTTTTTTTCTGGTATAGGTTATCACAGAATATTGAGTAGAGTTCACTGTGCTACACAGTAGGTCCTTGTTGGTTATCTATCTTATATATAGTAGTGTGTGTATGGTCATCCCAAGCTCCTGATTTATCCCTACCCCCAATATTTCCCCTTTGGTAACCATAAGTTTGTTTTCGATATCTGTAAGTCTGTTTCTGTTTTGTATGTAAGTCCTCCAAAGAAGACATACAGATGGCCAAAAAGCACATGAAAAGCTGCTCAACATCACTAATTATCAGAGAAATGCAAACCAAAACTACAATGAGGTATCACCTCACACTGGTCAGAATGGCCATCATCAAAAAGTCTACAAACAATAAATGCTGGAGTGGGTGTGGAGAAAAGGGAACCCTCTTGCACTGTTGGTGAGAATGTAAATTGGTGCAGCCTCTATGGAGAACAGTATGGAGGTTCCTTCAAAAACTTTAGGATCTACTTTTTTTTATGCAACTGTATCATAAAATTAAAAGTTACTCTTATCGAATCAAAATGATCACTACTGAGAATCTTCCAGGGACAGTCTGTTTGCTAGCATTGGGCAGTAGAAGGACACAAATATGAGATAAAATTAGAGGGCAAATATGGAGCAGGGGTCGGCACACTATGGCCTGTTGGCCAAAACCAGCCTGCTGCCTTTTTATCATGGCCTGCAAGCTAAGAATGTTTTTTTATGTCTTTACAATGGTTGAAAGAAATTTAAAGGATAATAATATTTTGTAACACATGAAAATTAAATGAAATTCTTATTTCAGTATCTATAAGTCAAGTTATACTGGAATACACTCATGCTCATTCATTTACATAATATCTATGACTACATATGGCCCATAAAGCCTAAAATATGCACCTTTAATAAAAAAATTTGCCGACTCCTGTTATGGTGGAGAGAGTACTTTCCATGTGTTCATGAGCTGTGTGAAGAGTCTGGGAAAAGAAGAGCTGTCCTCTCTAAGGGCCAGGGCCCTCTGTCTGTGTGGCTCATCCCTTATATCCTCATGCATTGATCTTTAAAACATGGCATCTGTTAAGCCTGCGTCAGGATCCATCTGAGAGGAAGAATGTTCCAGAAGACTGGACTCATGAGCTTAAGGCCCAATATGTTTATAAATGCCATCACCTTGCCCTTGAAGCATTTACCAGCTTTTGTTCTCTTGGAATCAGCATCTTTTCCTTGTTCCTTGCATCTCATTCCCCTAGGCTGCTTCTCACTAATTTGTAAAAATTATAAAAATGAATATTTTAGAGTTTTGTGCCATAAAATATTCAAATTACCCTACTTCTACTTCTCAGCCTGTTCTTTATTACACCTGTTCCTTTTCTCAGGAGCTTGGAAAATAGCTTTGCTAAATATTTTCTAAATATTTGGTTAGATATGTGTGGCTTTTTCCACCCAGTTTCAACAATTTACCCTCTTGGATTCAGGGACTGGGGACCAGCCTTGCCATCTTCCATTCATTTTTGGTTTAACAAATATTTATCGAATACCTACTATGTGCTAGATCCTGTACCATTATCTGAATGCGTAAGGATGAAAAAACAAAACAGATAAGGTCCCTGATCTAAGTGAGTTCTCAAGCTCTGCAATATTAAGCCAGGGCAGGCCCAATGCAGCAGCCTGAGCCTGGTGCAACTGTGATGGCGTCGTTGGCTTTGCTGGTTTCCAAGCTCAAATTCGGCAAAGCCCACTCATTTGATGGATGGTTCCAATCCTTAGAAAGCTCTAAGTTTCTAAGAGCCAAAAGTTTTCTTCTTGAGAGACACTAAGCATTTAAATCATCTCTTCTATTCTTATCTTCTAAGGAAATAGAACTATTTTGCTTCCTCTTATCTAAGATAGACCTTCCACTATTTCTCTTTGTATCAGTTAGCTATTGTTGCAATTAAGCCATGTAACAAACAAGCACAAAACCTCAGAGGTACGAAACAAGTGTTCGTTGCTCACACAACCAGGATGGTCAGCTTGGTGGGCTGCTGAGGTTGGTGGGACCCTCTTGTATGTGAGAGGGGTGGCCTGGCTGTCAGCCAAGGTGATGGGGGTAATCCATTGCTGCTCCACTTGTCTTCCTTACTCCTGTTAGCTATCCTAAGCATGTTCTCATGCTACCCAATTCCTTCTATTACCTCTGAGACTTAGTTCCTGGACTTCCACCATTACGTCAGAATTTTTCTTAAAATGTGCACCCACACCTGGACAACTCTCTTCTAGATGTGGCTTGACCAGTTGGAAGTGCAGAGGAATCATTATTTCTTATCCTCCAGACACATGGCCTCTGTTAATTGTTAAGTTGGGATCAGATGAAATGAGCTTATTTAGCAGATGAATTGCACAGTTGGCCCTCATCTCATGTCAGGCTTGAGAAAAGCAAAACCTCTCAGATCTTTTCCATATATACTGTGGCCAAGTCTCATCCATCCTGTTGAGCAAAATCTTTAGTCCTTGATCTGTGTCATTTGGGTTTTGTAAAGGGTCTTTGAAATACGGATTGAATTAACTAAGTTGATTCATTCACTCAGTTCATATTTCTCATGTGCCTATGAGGTGCCAGGCACTGTGCAGGGGACAAAACATTGCCATAGTCCTTGCTCCTGTGTAATTTATGCTGTAATTGCAGCAGGGGAGGGTGGAGGCTGAAGATTTAGCAGTCAGGATTAAAAGACTTTATCGACTTTGTAGCATCTTTTTGCTATGGAAGCATCTCCATTCTATTTGGGAGCTCCTGTGGTTGATTAAAATTCCAGTCATTGCCATTTGATGGATATTTTGGTGAGATGTTGACACATCTGTTTGAACAAGGCATGAATAGTTAGCGGATGTGGAGCTGTTCACAAATTTCAAAAAGCAGGTTTCTGTTGGACACTGTGAACTTGATCGACATCACACTCATGGTGATGTTGATTCAGCAAGAGTTTCCTACTGTTTTCATGGAAAGCTCAAACATCTTTCCCTTGTGCCGCTAGATGGGCATAATGTGTGAAGAATTTTAGGCAAGGGAGCATGTTGTGAATCCTTAAGGCTATCTCAGAAGAGCCTCTGTCACTCACACGCCGGGTGTGCTTGCTCCAGAGCCAGTGAGACGCCTTCCTTTGATTCTGGGCTCCCAGTTAGCGGTGCCCTCAGTCTTGCCCTGACTCTAAAGCTGATCTGTAAGGACTATGAGGAAGCATTACCCTTCTTCAATTGACCCAATATTCAAATGCAAAACAAACCTAACCAAAGTTCTTCTTTCATTAATTCAACAAATATCAAGACTCTGCTAAGTGCTGGGAATGCATCAATAGGCAAAACAGACAAAACTCCTACCCTTGACGAGCTCGTATCCTAATGGGAAAACAGATACAACTACTAATAAAACTAATAAATAATAAAATTATAGTATATGTTAAGTGACCATAAAATATTCGGAGATATGGCTATAGGTTGTCCTGTGAAATAGAGTGGATGGTCCATGTAGGCCTTCTTGAGAAGGTAATACTTGAGCAAAGATCTGAAATAAATAAATAAATATTGGGAAAATGTCATAACATGCAGAGATAACAGCCAGTATCGAAATCCCTGGGTCTATTTTTTGTGTCATTAGCTCTGCTACCAGCTGGCCAATAAAGTTCGCTAGCACTTTTGGAGCGCCCATGATCTACCCAGGCATTGGATACTTTACGTATAATCGTTGGGAATCTGCCTAGGAGGTAGGTTGTATTATCAATCCCCATTTATAGCTGAGGAAACTGAGACTCAGATTAATTAAGCAAAGTCCAAGTCCCATATCTTAAGTATCAGCTGAAATGGGATTTGAATCTATATGACTTTGAAACTCCAACTCCCAAAGCCTGAGCGTTTTCCCCCTTGCCTTGTGGTTTCCCTCATGTATGTGACCTTGGTGGGAACAGACTAGGGAATTACCCTTTGGGTCAGGCAGTCTGGGGAGTGGCCTTGGAACTAAGAGATCAGGTTTCTAAGAGAGAAAATTACATCACTCATACACTGTGCAAAATCTGCCTTAGGAGCCACTTTTTCCAGGAAACCTCCCCTGAATGACGCAAAGTATTTGGTCTGATTGTCCAGCTAGGTTAATAGAGCTCTTTGAATAACCTGTTTACTATGACGGCAGCCCTCCTGCATGGAATTCTGTTTATCTTTACTATCATTAGTGACTGTTGTTGGCGTATATCTCTGGTTAGTGATGGCTTGACAGCCTTGACACATAATAAACACAGAACTTAACTCGTGCTCTAATATTGCAAAGTATATCATCATGTGGGTTGTTATAAAGTGGTTCTCATTTTTTCCATAGCAACAATATGAGGATAGAGGAGTTGCCTGTGTTTATAAGGACTAGGCATCGAGTAGTCACCATGACCAACAATGTCATAAAAGCAAAAGTAAATGTAAAATTATGTTCCAAGCCTATAAAAAGGGTTATACCTGGAAGTCCCATGTACTATTCAGTGTACTTGTAGCACATTAAAAAAAAAAATACAGCTCCACTCATACATTTAGAATTTACAAGAGTCTAGGAGAGATGATTTGGAAAACTCAGGTCTCTTTTTTAAAAGATATCCAGATTTACAAGCAGCTCATGCAGCTCAATATCACAAAAACAAACAACCCAATCCAAAAATGGGCAGAAGACCTAAACAGACATTTCTCCAAAGAAGATGTACAGATGGCCAACAAACACATGAAAGGATGCTCAACATCACTAATCATTAGAGAAATGCAAATCAAAACTACAATGAGGTATCACCTCACACCAGTCAAACTGGCCATCATCAAAAAATCTACAAACAATAAATGCTGGAGAGGGTGTGGAGAAAAGGGAACCTTGCACTGTTGGTGGGAATGTAAATTGATACAGCCACTATGGAGAACAGTATGGAGGTTCCTTAGAAAACTAGAAATAGAACTACGATATGACCCAGCAATCCCACTACTGGGCATATACCCTGAGAAAACCATAATTCAAAAAGGGTCATGTACCACAATGTTCATTGCAGCTCTATTTACAATAGTCAGGACATGGAAGCAACCTAAGTGTCCATCGACAGATGAATGGATAAAGAAGATGTGGCACATATATACAATGGACTATTACTCAGCCATAAAAAGAAATGAAATTGAGTTATTTGTAGTGAGGTGGATGGAGCTAGATTCTGTCATACAGAGTGAAGTAAGTCAGAAAGAGAAAAACAAATACCGTATGCCAACACATATATATGGCATCTAAAAAAAATAATAATAAAAGTTTCTGAAGAACCTAGGGGCAGGACAGGAATAAAGACGGAGACATAGAGAATGGACTTGGGGACACGGGGAGGGGGAGGGGTAAGCTGGGAGGAAGTGAGAGAGTGGCATGACATGTATACACTACCAAAGGTAAAATAGATAGCTAGTGGGAAGCAGCCGCATAGCACAGGGAGATCAGCTCGGTGCTTTGTGACCACCTAGAGGGGTGGGATAGGGAGGGTGGGAGGAAGACGCAAGAGGTAGGGGATATGGGGATATATGTATATGGATAGCTGATTCACTTTGTTATACAGCAGAAACTAACAAACCGTTGTAAAGAAATTATACTCCAATAAAGATGTTTAACATTTTTTTAATTAAAAAATAAAAAGATATCCAAGGAAGTTTAAACTGATGCTTTTTCTTTCAATAAGTAACCCTAAATCAAACAAAGGCATTAAAGCATATATCTTAAAAAAAATTATAGCTGCTATTGTGTGTGTATGTGTATACAAATGATGGTCTGAATCCTTAATAAGGTGTGACCAGCTGGGCAGAACCAGTACAATTTTAGTCACCAAGGTGCTAAAACATCACTGGAAATTTAAAATGTTGAGGAAAACTTGATTTAGTGGAATTCTCTCCAGGCCCTGCGTGCTTGGAAGGGATCCTTGGATATGCCCCATTGGGTGCAGGTGGCGTGGCAAATTGAAGCCCCAAGGGAGGTTCTAAACTACACTCCAGTGAAGGTGAGTCCATCAGTGTGAGGCTTTTATGGGGCTTCAGTTGTGAGCTTAAGATCTGAATAGAAATACTGAAGAGCTGAACTTGGAACCAACACATTCCCTTTTTCTAACCCTCCCCATGCTGAAGTCAACCTCCCCTAAAAATTGAGGTTCAACAGATAGGTTTTAAGGTTGCAGATTCTAACTTAACCTGACTGTGGTGTCCACACGTGCCAGCCTGGTGGTTTGAGTTCCTTAAGGACAACTCAAAGCCATCAAGTTTATTTAAAGCTTTAAGAATAGCTGGGGGACCAAGTTAAAAGCCACCCATAAATGATATATGTGCGTGAAGGGCACTCTTTGACATTTTGGTGACAACTCTTACACCGTTTCACTCTTCTCTGAAGAGTCATAAAAAATGAATACCGACATTTAACAACATAAAAGAGCTTCAAAACTCACCTCTCAGGTTTGTAAAGGCAGGAATGAGACAGCGTTGTCCTGCCTTCAGTCTTGTGGGAATTCCCTAAAGAAAGGATGAAGAGGGGCTGAGCCTTTGGCTAAGTAAATGGCTTGAAACAAATTAGGCAGTGATTTCTGATTATGCTCCTTCCCAGTTCAAATTCTTGTATTGGTTCCATTCCCAGCAAGATATAATCCATATATATATATTTTTTTTGAAGTACGCGGGCCTCTCACTGTTGTGGCGTCTCCCGTTGCGGAGCACAGGCTCTGGACGCGCAGGCTCAGCGGCCATGGCTCACGGGCCCAGCCGCTCCGCGGCATGTGGGATCTTCCCGGACCGGGGCGCGAACACGTGTCCCCTGCATCGGCAGGCGGACCCTCAACCACTGCGCCACCAGGGAAGCCCATAATCCATATTCTTTTCCACAGTCTTTTCCCATCCCCATTTCCTGCCCCCTCGTTCCTCCCCACCATCCAGTGCCCCTCTTTTTTCAGAGAAGAGGCAGGTGTGAAGCCCTGTTGGAGATCCAGCTCACATCACTCCTCTGAAGCCCCTGCTAGGCGCTTGCTTCCAACTGGGTGCCCACAGCCCTTTCACAGTTCTCTACAAGGACGTCAAGTACGTTTTATTTAGGAAAGTTGTGTTTGTATTTCTCCTCCTTGAGACGGTAAATTCTATAGAGTTTAGGGACCATTTGCTATCAATCCCTTCAGAGTGTGGCATAATTCTAACTAATGAATGATTTAATTAATGTTATACATGCTGTAAAGAGGCAGTTTCCTATATATAATCTCGATGCAAGCACACTTTTTTATTAAAATTACTGGATTTTTCAGTGTTAACACTCATTTCAACAAACATGTCTTCACCATCTAGAATTATGATAAACATTGATCTACTGATGCAGAAATTTAAGTTTGTCAAATGCATGTAGATTTTTTGGTTGTTTGGTTTATTTTGGATTACCCCCCAAAGCATCATTTTTGTAGTTGAAGAAAGATAAATCTTTTGTCTAGTTTAGCAGGGTAGTTCTGCAGGGCAGGGGTGTGGTTATGATGGTATGTGCTGGAAAGCAGGGTTTTAAAACTTTGTCTTAAATACAGTACTCTGAGAAGAGTAGGTTTTAAAATAAGATACTCTTGCTGTCGTTGCCACTAAAACATAATGAAAATAAATCGCAAGTCCAGCTTCAAGTCGTCTTACAGAAGCACCTTCAATTTCCTTCCTCTCTGTCTCAAGTGTTCCTTGGAGCCTGTGTCCTGTCCTTCTTCCTGCAATCCATGTCCCTGTGCCAGGGACTCCTAAGTATGGGCAGTCCCAACTTCTCTCCAGGGCTTTGTCTCCTTTTTTCCTGTGTTCCTGACAGTTCCTCAATTTCATTCCGTCAAAAACATAACTGGTCTCCACATCAGCATACCTTATTTCCCTTAATAACCATTTTCCCTTCATGGCAGCACCTTTTTCATCCATCTTTGCTTGAAGGCATTCCCAGTACTCACCCCTACACCCAGTCATTGCAAAGTCCTGTACATTCCACCCAAGTCCTCTCTCTCACATCCATCATCTCTTCCTTTCCATTCCTTCTGGCCTTTGTCAAAGCTCCTGTCACACAGTGGGGATTATGTTACTCTCTTGCCCCTTCAGAACAACATTGAAAGACTTCAGATTCCTTAAATTCTTTTCCAAGGCTTTCAAGACCCCACAAGTCTGCCTATAATTTACCTTGTATAATTATAAGGGCACAAGTGAAGGCAACACCCTGTTAACGATAAAAGTCCAGGCTTCTGAGGCATGTAGACATGAACAAAAACCTCGGTCCTCCCCTCCCTCAAATCTAGTCGCCCCCTCCCCAAGCTTCATCCTTATTACTCCCCTCTTTACTGGCTTTCCTGGGTTTGCGTACGAAACTATTCTGACTCGTTTCCTCTCCAGGATATTTCAGATCCATGAGAAGACGCAAGTGGTGAGCTGGATCTGTAGAATTTGTCAGGCTCTTCAGACCCTGAATTGCTTAATCCAGCCAACCTAAAGGCAAAAGGAAAAGAAACAGGACTGTCTTAATATGGATTTAAATCCTTTGTAAATTACTCTTTCTTCCTGTCTCTCTCTCTCTCTCTCTCTCTCTCTGGTTTAGAAATACCATACTGAAATCTTGCTTCCTCGGCTGTATTTTCTTTTTTTCAGAACTGCATGGGTTTTTCTGTAGGTGTTAGAAAGTCTAGATTCCAATTAACTTTGCCACTGATTGCTTTGTAAATCTTGGTGAGTCAGGGCTGCTTCGTAAATGATGATGAAAATTTTTAAGTTCTTTGAGCATGGCAATGCGTGAGCAGAATACAGATAAACTAATTGGGATGTATAGTCACTGCACTTGTATGTGTGGTTTTGAGAAGAAGCCTGTAAATAAATACGGGGCTTTCAAGTCTTGTTTATGGTTTTCAAAGGGGAGTTTGTGGGCTTTATCCTGTGTGCCAAACTAGTCTATAACATTTTCTAAAGCTCTCTTAATCTTAAATTCATATTCTTGGGCATTAAAATAACGAACAAGCATCATGAGAAAAAAAAAAAAAGATATTCTTCAAAAATTCCACTGACACTGACTAACTAAACTCCTACCAGGAATTTGATCAACAAGAGACAAAAGCCATAGCAGGATGGGAAAAATACCCAACAATTCTATCCTTTATGCCTCCTAATTATACAGGGAAGAAACAGGAGAATGTCACAAGAGCATGCACTTCAATAAACATTTGCTTGAAACGGTATTTAAGAATCCTCAGAAATCTCCCCAAAGGCCTCTAAAAAGCCTTCTGTCTAGAGAAAAATTCTGATGATAAAACAGTTTCTGCACGTCTCACCCGCTTTTACAGGCAGTGTCATGATTGCTGTGGGTTTGGGGTTTTACTTCACTTTTGCTTCTGTTGGGAGCCTCTGAGCAGCTTGAAAAGTCGCCAGAGCAACCTTGCCTTTTCCAGATGCTGCCGGCACCAGGCCTGGGCCTGGGGATGAGGCAGAAGTCCAGTCTCACTTCTTTTGAAAAAGAGGCCCTCAGACCTCCCCTCCACTTGGCATAGTGATTAATAAACCGCTCCTCACTTTGTAGTCAAACTTTCTGCAAACTCTTTGCTTCCCTTTAAAAATGTTCTTATCTTACCATGGGTTGAGTGATCAGCATGTATGGGGAGTTTTGCTCCTGTTCAATGTGGTGAGGGCAATCGGCCTTTCTGAGTTGTTATTTTTAGCTCTCCTTTGTCCCCATTCAATAAAGTCAGAGAGAATGTCAGTTAACAAGGTTTCTACCCAGAATTGAAAGGAAAAGAGAAAATGTCAATAAGTACGGTAGTAGGATAACAGTGTTGGTGAAATGCTTAAATAAAAAGGAAGTATTTTTTGACCTATCATGAAAATTAGTATGGGTTCAGTCATTCTGTCCTAAAAGAAATAAATTTAGCTGTCAAATAAATTGTGCAATCAGATAGCAAAATCTCCAGCAAAATTTAAGAGGATTACCCTAGTATCTAGACTAGGGTATTTCACTGTGGCCATGATTATTGGCGTGGAAACATTTAAAATGGGAAAGTTCAGACTAGAGTCTGGAAATAAGTGTTGATCTCTTCTGTGGGGCTTTGACCAAATTACCTTCTTATTAGATAAATATGTGAATACCTATACCAGGGAGAATATATTGCCCTCACTGGGCCACTGGGGGGTTTTCTTGCTTTCCCTTTTACTAGAACTGATAGCCATTTTGTAGAAAAGATGTTCAAAATGGCGTGGGTGGTGACAAACACCGGCAGAATATTATGAAAGGGTTTAGTTCCCCAATTGTAGCATTCTTAGCTAGATTAAATTGAGCAGCACCAATTCTAATGAGGATGGATCTTTTTTCCTCTCCAAATGAAAAACTGGGAAGAATTGTCTTGTAAACTTCGGTGTATTTGAATTGGGAAGGTTTATCTTCTACCTTTAGAAGTTGAAGATCTATAGCATGAACTGTGGACAGTAGAGACCTTGGATCAAATCCAGTGCTATCACCTGTGACAATGTGCAAATCACATACCTCGCTAAACACTGGGAGTCTTTGATCTGTGAAACTTAGTGGTAATACATTCCAGAGGTTCTTGTATCATAAAAGGTGACACACATAAAGTGGCCAGCACTATGTGGGCACACAGTGAGCCCTTGGTATCCTGGTATCCATACTCCATGTATGTAATTCTCCTCCAGAGATTATACCTAGAGCACAGACGATCACAGCCCCACAAATAGCTTGTGAGGTGAAGGGAGGATCTTCCAAATGCAAGTCACCAGCCCGGATGTTTTCAGATGGATTTTACTATCTTTCCTATACAAAGAGGCAGAATTAAATTATTCAGAGTGACAGATACCAAGAAGCAGAGCAAATTTCTTTTCTCCGTTTTCCTGAATCAATATGAGAAATTCAGGGACATTCTGGGAAAGTCAATAAGCCAATGGCTTACAAAGCAGCTATGCCTTGGAGAACAGGGTCTCCCTCTCTCCCATCCTGCAAAGATGCATGAATACTGCTTGCGAATGTTGTGCACAGCTGTGCTCCAACTTCCCTCCCTAGAAACCGCCCGCCTCCAAGTCAGGTTTAATACATAACAGCTTTCCTCACACTAGCCAGCTATCATCAGATTTTATTTCTGAAGTCACAAGATATCTATGTTAGAGATGGAGACAGAAGACCATTACATTTTGCCTACTTCCTCATTCTCGTACCAATAATCAGAAACTTTTCCATCAAGGTCCTCCTGCCGATTCCCTCTAGGTCAGGAGTGCTGGGCCCCTGATCAATCCCCTTCACTCCATCCTAGAGCAGGAGGCCCTTTCCGACTGTGATCATACTCTTTGCTTTACACGTGAGGAGACGGTGGAGCTGGGTGGCTAAGTGACTTACCCCAGGCCCTTCAACTAGCAAATAATACAATAGGTCACATTATACTGAGTGACCATTCACAGGTCAAAAGCTCTCCTTAAGTACTTTATATATTATACTTACTTCTCATGAAAAGCCTATTATCCCTAATAATATTACAGATAATATTATTATCTCCATTTTATAGATGGGAAAAACAGCACAGAGAGGTGAGGTAACTTCTCCAAGATGGTAGACCTCAAATTAGAACTCAGGCAGCTGACTCCAGGGGCCTCCCTCACTCATTTGTTCTGCTGGCAGAACTGGGGATAGAACTCAGATAGAGGCTATTACCAGCTTTCTATAGAGAGGACTCCTGGTTCCTATGAAAGCCTTGCTGCTCAAGGTCAATCTAATGAAAAATAAACACCTGCTTTTTTGCACTTCAGGAACATTTATTCAGAAAGTACTTATTGAGTGCATAATATGGTTAAAGGTCTGTGCTAGGTTCTGTGGGGGAATACCACAGAGAGAGATGATCCCTGCTTTGTCCTCAAAGACATTCATGTATTGTATTCCTGAAACTTCGCGGTGACTTGAATAGTTAGCACGACTAATGTCAGTTTTCATTATAAACCAGTGAGTCCTTAGGAAGTCTGAATTACTTGAAGGGTAAATTCTTTCCATTAAAGACAAATAAGAGAATAATATATAAATAAAGAATGTCCCCAGGGCTTCCCTGGTGGCGCAGTGGTTGAGAGTCCGCCTGCCGATGCAGGGGACACGGGTTCGTGCCCCGGTCCGGGAAGATCCCACATGCCGCGGAGCGGCTGGGCCCGTGAGCCATGGCCGCTGAGCCTGCGCGTCCAGGGCCTGTGCTCCGCAACGGGAGAGGCCACAACAGTGAGAGGCCCGCGTACCGCAAAAAAAAAAAAAAAAAAAAAAAGAATGTCCCCAAATTAGATCTTGGGACACTGGTAAAAGTGACTGAACTGTGCCTAAAAGCTCGTGTGAGTTGACAATGATTTTGTTTTCAAGTTGTTGCCGTTCTGTTCTGAGGATCAGCCATGGAAGCCAAGATTTCCCTGGTTTCTGCCTAGTGGTTTGATTGCTCTCCATCCTAAGGGCTGACATCTCAGGAAAGAAGGTTGGAAGTAACAACTCCCAAGAGGGATTTAGCTATATTTCAGTAATTTTTTTTTTCAAGCTGGTATTTGTCTTGTGTCTGTTTTCATTGTGCCAAACAGTCTTACAGTTCTCAGAATTTCCCTTGTCTCATAGTAAAAAATACCACTTAGCTTTTATATCTTTCACTAGAAAGAATTCCATGATGTTTTACAAGGTCCACCTATCTGTTACCACTAGTATACTTGGAGTGGTAAACAGTTAAATCTCCAAATCTCAGAGAAGCAATATTGAGAAAGGGAGAAGCAGGCGTTTTGGCCCTCATTGCTGGGAGAGGAATTGCGATGTGTGCAGGGGAGCTTAGGAATCGGTGTCGTTCCAGCACTGCCTGTGCTGTCCTGACTCTGCACCAGAGTAGGTGTCACGTTCCCATCTGTGTCCCTACACTGTCCCCACATCCAAGATGATGATGACAAAAGCTACAAGCGACTCCATTTGGGGACATATACTGTGTATCGGGCACAGCACTATGGTCTTGGGAATTTCTTACTTAATTCTCACAAGAATATACGTAGCTATTCTTATTCCTATTTCACAGATAAGGAAACTTGTCTAAGGCTACAGAATTAGTAAGACAGAACCAGGGTGTAAACCAATGTCTGTCTCACCCCATCCCTGAACTCTTACCCACTAAAATGGGGATCCCTGGAAGAGAGGACACTAAGGGTCATGTCATATGGATGGAAGCAGTTGTGAGGCTTTGTGGTGAAGGGAAGCCTGAGGAGAGAGGTGAGGAAATACCAAAATGCTGCAGGACCATGGGGTGGAAGACAGGCTGAGCGTGATGTAGGCAGTTTCATGGAGGTAGAATTAGAACCCATGAGGAGAAATGGTTGGGAACACCATGTGGGCACAACATAAGAGTTTTCTCTCCAGTTCAGAGTTACCCCAAAATGGGCTGAAATGCATCAGACATCAGTCACTTCCTCATCCCTGAAGCCTTTCAGGCTCAGGCTGGACAGCTCCCTGGTGAGGATTCAGCCATTATCAGTCCTACAATTCTTCGATGCCAACCAGCAATGCTCTTGTCAGTGCCCCAGAGTACTCATCAGAAGAGTTGCAGCACAAGAAGAATTTCACAGCCCCTTGGAATGGGGTGTCATGGAATTCGGCCCATATGGACACTGAGTTTGTATATTCAAAACTCTGGTGACATAATGTTCTACTTATTTTTAGATCTAAATTTCTTCAAGCACCAATACTAGAAAAATACCCTCAAATGGATTATTTCTTCTGGCTTTCCTTCAGAAAGACTGAGTAAGAAAAATATGATGCTGCTAAAACGGGCCAAAATGTTGATGAAATGTCTATGGATGTTGTAGGATCTATGACTGAATGTAAATTGTCTTCTTTGTCATAAATTAGAGCCAGGCTACAAGTCTAGGTGTTGGCATTTCCTGTAAAGAATAAGGAACTGTTGAAAGAAGACCCTTGACTTTGAAATGGATTGCAAGGATAAACATTTAAAAGTGTTTTCCCAGATTCTAGGTCTTGGAGACGTGTCGTTTACTTCCCTATTTAGCTTACCCTGCTTGTTTTTCCTCACTGGCAGCCTCACTAACTTTTTCTTCTCTTTTCTCTATTTGTGTTTATAGTTCCAGTTTTTCATCCTGTTGACCTTCCAGATAAGGGTGTAATGAAAATACAAACTGAATATCATAGAGAAATGTGCTAAGTAGCTAAAAAAAAAAATGTGCTTCTTAGCATTGTACTAAAAAAGAATTATGCACCAAGGGAAAGAAGTAAGAATTGACTATATAAATGTCTGAACCCAAACCAGCATAGATACTGTTTAATAGCTGGTTTTGTTTCTCATGACTAATAATGAGTCCTATTAATATCACCTCTTCATTTGCTTGAGAGATGCAGGAGTGAGACAGATATAGATCACAATGCTTACTTTCTAACTGATTAGAGCTGGGTTGAAGACTGACTTTGGGCTGGCAAGTGTGCTTCAGCCCTGACTACGCTAGACTCACCCAGGCAGCCCCGGGGAGAACTCACAATGCAGATCTCCCCTGTAGGAGCTGTGCCCGTAAGACATACAGTCTGGAGTAGGAGAGAAAGCATGCTTCTTGCCAGCAGCTGTAGGGAGCTGGCTGAAAATGCTGTCTCTTCTCCCGTACTCAGCACTCAGGTAACTCACAAGCAGGGTGGCAGTAAATGCCCAGGAGTGTTACTCTAATGGAGCTTCCCCTACCTGGAAACATGGAGCATAAAAATAAAAGGTCAGCCCTCAGTGATAAACTCTAAAAGAAGATGCAGCTGAAATCTAGGACTTTGTTTTTCAACCCTGGCCGAACACGTTAACTCCAGTACATCCTGCTTACCAAGTAGTATGATTAATGTATCCTACAGACCCAGATTACTAGAGATGAGTTGTCAAGGTAATAAAGTCCAGAGCCACATTCAATACTAGGGATGGTTTCAGAGATAATGCTACGCAAGAAGAACTCCAAAAATGCCACTGAAAAGCAGAATCCCAATTCTGCCTGTGCATCAAATTCACCATTGAGAAAGAATCTGTTGATTAGAGCAAAGTCTTCTTCCTCCTCAACATCAGTAAAGGGTTTATGCAGAAAAGTCCCTACACTATTTAATCTATCTAGCATTTCTCTCGCTATCGTGCCTGAATTTCTCCTGAAGGAGGAAAAGAGAAAACTAAAGGGCAGCCATCATAGCACATGGCCGAGAGCACAGCGTTAGCCATATGCTTGCAGAATGGTGGTGTGATGTCAGGTCCCTGCATCACTTTGAACTTTGGAAAATGGTAAGCGTGGCTGGCACTCACGATTCTGTGGCCATTCCATGCTTTAAACAGTAGTCCTAAAGCGAAGCTCCAACCTGAGGCATTCTGGATATAACTCTAACAGAACTTTGTCTCCCAAGGAGTTTAAGTAAATGATCTCAAAACCTGCGGCCCCACCTCTGCTTAATCGCTGCAGAGGTTCTGTGGTTTCAACAGGAGCTGTTGAATCTGAAGTTTAAGGCTTGCTTTGGTTCTATTCAGCCCACTTTTTCCTGGGTGATGTGGTGTGCGTTAGTGTTGCGGTGGAGCAGATAGAAACCCATATTAATTTCTGTTTGCATGCATACATTTAGGTAGAGGCAATAGTTTTGGAGACAGAATGAGTCATGATTTTGGATCTAACTAAGCACCACGGAAAGGAGGAAACTGTCACTTAGCACCATCCATAACAATGTCCATTCTCTGTTCATTTTCTGGCATAAAGATGTCCTGTAGGTAGTTCGGGACAGTCTAGAAGGATTCAAGAATCATAAACGTTTAGGCAAAGGTTAAAACCAAAATGATGAATGGCATCGCCCAAGAATAGACTGAGAAGACTAATCAGTCATGGAGTGTGACTTGAGGAAACTGTCATTTAATAAATAGTAGAGAAAGAGGAACTCAGGAAGAAGATTGAGAAAAGCGGGCAGAGAAATATTAGAAAGTGAACATTATAGCATCAATGGGAAGGAAAACATCTCAAGGAAGAAAAGGTAATGAACTGTGTCAAATGCAAGTAGAGAATTAGCCCGCTGTAAGAACTGGGAAGTCTCTCTTGAATTAAAAAGTACAGGATGACTGTGCAAAGAACATTTGGACCGGATGGTGAGAACTGAAGTCAGTTGTGTAGAGGATCAAACAGGAAGAGAGAATAAAGACTGTGAGTGGGGACAACTCTCACGAGAGCTGAGAAGGAAGGACAGAGACTGGGTGTTAACTTGAGGGAGACACACAGTCCTTGCGGGATTTATCTGCAGGGTAGGAACATTTTTTTTGTTTTACTTATAGGACATAGAGAAGAAGATTGGTGAGAAAAAGAGGGGATAGGAGAGAGGGTAAAATAGGTAGGATGAAGTCTTGGAAGATAGAAGGGGATGACCTTGACAAGGAGGGGGAGACTTCTTGTGTCCCCAGACCAGGGGAAAAGAGGTGGACATGGGTATGTGAATGAGGAATGGAGTGTGACAGTATCATTTTTGTGCAGCAGCAGGCAAAGACATCTAAAAACAAGTGAGAGGAGTGTTGCATACAAAGCACACAGAGAGAAATGGGAGGTTGGATCATTTGCTGAAAGAAATGGAAAAGACTGGTCTCAGTGAGGACTCCGTAGAGTTTGGAAACCATGAATTTAGAGTGGAGCCAACATGTTCCATTGAGTGATCAAGGGGTTAGAAGTTGGTTTTGAGGTCCAAGAACTAGTGCATTTTGAAAGTGAGATAGAGTTTGATGGATGATGTGTTTGACCATGGAATATGGTACTGGTTTTTCCAAGCTATCATCACAGGTGATGACAAGGTTCACAGTGGATCTCCAAAGTGGAGCCTGGCCTTATAGGAAGGTGAAGTGGGCGACTCCTGTGTGGTTTGATGTCAAGAAAGCTGAAAAGCCAAGTCACGTCAAAAATTCACCCCTACCCCAACTAGGTATTTATAGGAGCCTGAACATCTATAAGGATGCTTTATACCTGCCTTTATAGTAAAACAGAAATAGAATGAGACTAGTGATATTTTAATCTATAATGATTTGTACCGAAGCATGAATGAAAGATGAATAGGACAGTTCTCAGAAATATTTATTGGTTGGCTTGCTGATATGGGTAGGAGCAAGTGGAGAGAATGAGTGTGAGCTCTGACAATGAGAGAAAGAGAGAAACTTTAGCTGCTGAACTGAATTCAACTTCCTCGGACTTTTCCTTTTCCAAGCACAGATCCATCTGTAAATGTAACATAATTAACAGTATCTTCACAGATGCAGGAATGTGGTCTTGCAAATGCCCCATTAAAATTATTATAAATTATATAGAGATACATGCAGTTTTAGAATCACAAAGAAACAAAGATTTGACAATCAGCAATACATTGGAATTAAATAGGTTACCACTGGAGTTGGTTTTATATTAATACTACATCTCAATGCCCCAGCTTGAAAATTCCACAACTTTTTACAGTCCTAGTTTTTTACGTAAGGAAAGAAAATATGAGACATCTTAATTCCTGGAGCAAAATTAAGAGTGGAGTTTGAGTGGTATAGAATTTGACAGGGAAATAAATAAAAGAGGGTCTGTGAGATAAGACATTCTGGCAAATGAAAGCAAGGCTCTTAATAGCAGATTTTAAATGAGCACAGTTAAGAAAAATAACATGGAACAGATTCTTTTATAGGCAAGGAAGAGAAAACACAGAGACGAATAATTCAAGGTCAGACTGAAATGAACTGGAATTAGAGTTTGTGACAGTGTATAACCAGAATATTGCCACACAGATTTTGTGTTTTGACTTCAGTATCTTGACGGTTAGATAATACTTTGGCTTAGAACTGGGGAAGGACCTAGTTCATGAATCTTTGGTTGGTTAAGGACTTTGCAGTCATGAGGCATCAGGAGTGTGGAACTTGATGGAAGAGGCAGACGGGTGTTCACATAGTAGGATTCAAGTGCTTCACAGGGGCTGTTGCCGTTCAGTGACATCATGGAAATTCTTAGTTGAGAGGTTCTTTCTCCCTCAGACCAAGATAGAGTTGTCTACAGTAATGGAACAATTTCTACATCAGGGGTTATACAGATAAAGGAACTCTCTAAGTAACTTTAGCCCGTGTTGGGCTTTCAAATCTTCTCCAACCAAATATATGGCAGTCAGTCTCTCCTACAAAAAGATGGCTTTGAGTTTCACTATCGCATTCCCTCTTTCTACACTGGTGGTGATACCAGTAAGCAGTGAATTGGTCAGATTGCAGGAGGCAAGAGAGAAATAGCCCACACCGAACTGGCTTGGCTGTAACTGGAGAAGCCCCATGGCTGAGAAAGTCAACAGCATCAACAATCAATTTAAAGAATCTTTTTTAAAAAGTACTATTTTCATCTTTTTCTGGATTTAACAATAATATATAGTCACTATATGAACATAAAAATAAAAAAATATATGGAAGGGAAGATGAAATTATGCATAACAGTCCACTCAGAGACTGTTAGCATTCTGGGTTACAGTCTTCTGGTTTTTTCTCTGTACATGAGTATGTATACAGATGACATGATTGAGGTTATTACTGCACATGCATTTTCTATCCTTTGTTTTCCTTTGTCCTTGATCATGAGGATTTCTATGTTGTTAAGTATTCTTTGAAAACACCATTCTGATGGCTGTATATTTTTTCCCCATATGGACCTACAATAAATTATTTAAGTATACTCTCTTTGTTGGGCATTTGGTTTATTTCCATTTTTAAGTTATTATAAATAAACTTCTGATGAATAATAGTGTACATAAGTCTTTTTTCCTGGCCTTTTTAAAGAGCAAATTCCCATAGTAAAATTGTTAGATCAAAGAAAACCCACATTTTAAGGTTTTTGAGACATATTGTCAAATCCCCCTCAAAAAGATTGATAAAGGCTGATGGCTATTCGGTCCTTAGCTCTAAGGACTATTTAAAAATTTTTGAGCCCTGGACCTTTGATATAAGCTCCCATACATAATATAATTAAGAAGACAAATCTCTCTTATATGGCATCTGTGAGGGGATTTGTGCCAAATTAAACAAACATACCTGTTTTTAGAAAGCAAACCCAGGAATTACCATGGGTTTCATTGGACTAGCTTTATTTATTTTTTTTTAATATTTATTTATTTATTTTTGGCTGCTTTGTGTCTTCGTTGCAGTGCGCAGGCTTCTCATTGTGGTGGCTTCTCTTGTCGTGGAGCACGGGCACTAGGCACGTGGGCTTCAGGAGTTGTGACATGCGGGCTCAGTAGTTGTGGCTTGTGGGCTCTAGAGCGCAAGCTCAGTAATTGTGGCGCACGGGCTTAGTTGCTCCACAGCATGTGGGATCTTCCCAGACCAGGGCTCGAACCCGTGTCCCCTGCATTGGCAGGCGAATTCTTAACCACTGCGCCACCAGGAAAGTCCCTCATTGGCCTAGCTTTATTCCAGGCAGGTCTTAAGTACAATCGCAGGTGGGATCAGACAGGGGCCTTTGAGTGAAAATTTTAAAAAGGCAAAATGTGTTTAAGGTGTGTGTGGGGTCCTTCCTGGATTTCACTAGTACCCATGAGGGTCTATCTTCATATTGCAGGATCCAGACCTATGACTGGGAGACTAGTACAGGCCACAAACCTATCTATTTATCCATAACTACTGTCATTGTTTTAATTTATTAAATTTAAGTTACCAAGACTTCAAGTGTTGCTTGAGATTTCTATTATGCTATTTGTTTGGGGCTTTATGGAAAAACATCTATGAGACTGTGTAAGGGAGGGTAATGGGCATTTGAGATTAGGTTTGAGTCCCAGCTCTACCACTGTGGCTGTATGACTGTGGGGAAATCATTCCACCACTCTGGGCCTTACTTTTAATTTCCTCATCTGTAAATTAGGAGCAACTGAGCCACCTTGTAGGATGAGAATGAAGAGAATAATGTCTTTGAAATACTTAGCACAATTTTGCTTCTAAATTTTTTAATCTTACAGATGCACTCCCACTTGTGTGAAATCACACACACACACATTATTTATTGCAGCATATTTTGAAGTAGCAAAAGATTGGAAACGGCCTACATGTCCATCAATAGAAGACTAATTATTCCGTGACCAGTAGTTGTTACTGCTTTAAGTATGAAGACTCTGACAAAATTAGCATTTCTTTAACATCTCTGATTTTTAAAGGCATTGTGATTGAAAAAGTGAAGTTTTGCCTGTTAGCTCAGAATTATGGTATAAGGTATGGATTTACTAGGTAAATATCTGTCTGTCTCCAAATGCAGTCATTCAAGAAGTAGTTTTTATATGCCAGCGTGATGCTATGGTTTCACATACTCATTAGAGGTTCAAAATTTTTAAGGTGTATTCATTTTGGCATGTAGTCTTTTGGAAATAATTTTCAAATACTGTTTCATCGTGTGGGTATGAAATCCTCCCTTATACATTTGAGAACACTCTGTACTTGGTCTTGTAATTTCTTGGCATACAAATTTATATGATAAATATAAAGCTCATATTGGGGATGTCTTGTGAGTAGCAGGAAGATGTTTAGGATTAAGGCCTGAATATATGAGATTATGAAAACATATTTTGGTAAGTGTGGATTTCATTTCATAAGTGAAAGAATCTGTGGCTTTTCTCTCGGAGCCTATATCCATGAAACAAGAATGAGTCTATCTTGGAGGTAGTGGATATTTGCTTCTTGCGGTGTTGAGATGCCACAGTTTTAGCAGATACTCCCAAACCGTTGGCCCTCACAGGACATTTCCCTACCATTTTTGGGTTTCAGGTCCAGCAGCTGAAACAGATACTGCTGATACTACAATAGCTGTGCCTAAGTAGTAGGACCGCCTTTCTGGAACTGTTTGTTCTCCGAGGAAAGAAAAAAAAAAAAAAAGACAGACTTCTTTCAGCCATTTGTTGTCACTTACTGACTTCAAATGAAAACTAACTTGCCTAGTTGGACAAAAAGAAGAATGTGTAAGATACAAAATCAAAGGAGGGTAGGAGGTGTGCTGTGACTTTAATAAGCATTGCATTTACAAAGTGCTTTTTAGTTTACCCTCTGACTGCATAATCTATTCTTGTGCAACATTTCCGGTAGGGTTTATGTTTGTTTTTGAAACTTCCATATAATCTAAATACGCTTAACTTTATTTCCAGTCTCGTGTTTCTATATGTTTTTATGATTAAGAATACTTTAAACTTGCTAAATCTACATTTTTTTCACACCACTTTTAATTTTAAAAGCAACTTATTGTTCCATCTTACTGTAAAAGCAATACCTGCTTATTTCAGAAAAAAAGTGAAAATAATTACAACCTTTCTGGATGACAATCTGGAAATATCTACTAAATAAAAACAATGCAGATATCCATTGACTAAGCAATTTCACTCTAAGTATTATATCCTACAGATGTACTCCCACTTGTGTGAAATGACACATGTATAAAGTTTTTCATTGCAGCGTGTTTTGCTCCAGGAAATGATTAGAAATAACCTTAGTTCCATCTAAAGGAGACTGGTTAATAAGTTGTGGTCATTTATGGTTAGAACGACCCTACTTCCAGGTTTGCCTGAGACAGTCCTGGTTTTTGTCTGTTGTTCCACAGTAATTAGTCATAGCATCCCTTTTAAAAGTGTCTTAATTTGGGCAATAAATTATATGTTTATCCTAAGTTTGGTCTCCTTGTGCCATGGAATACCATTTAGTCATAAAAAAAGGAATGGTGACACTTTATCTATTGATTAATAATAATTTTTATATTATACATATAGCTGATTCACTTTGTTATACAGCAGAAACTAACACAACGTTGTAAAGCAATTATACTCCAATAAAGATGTTAAATAAAAAAGCAAGGTTTACATACTTTGTGTTAAAAAAAGGTAGGAGAGGATGTAGAATATATGTACATAGATTTGTATACACACAAAATACTTCTGGAAAAACATATAAGAAACTGGAAATATTAGTTGTCTTGGGAGTGGGAATCTGGGTGGCTGGAGGACAGAAATAAGAAGGAAACTTCACAGTATACTCTTTTGTGTATTTTTTAACCATGTGTATAAAGCATCTACTCAAAACACTCAGAAGAATTTTAGAAGGGAGGGAAAATTATGTATCTACATAGGAAAACTGATTTAAAATTATACATCCTAATGCTAACAATGCTTATTCTGAGTAGTTCCACTGAAAATCATTTTTTTATAGTCATCTTTTAAAAATCTGTATAATTTGGATTTCAGGATTATACTGCCTAGATTCTTCAAATCATCTACATGATTAACATAGGCATATACCACAATAGTTTCCAACATGAGTACATACCACAGTTCTATTTAAGCAGCCCCCTGTTGTTGAACATTTATGTTGTTTCCAGTTTTTCATTTCAATGTTCCAGTGGGCTTTCTTTTACAGAAATCTTTGTGAGTGATTCCTGTTTACGTCTTTAGAACATATTCTTGAAAGGTGAATTGCTGAATCCAAGAAATCCAAAATCCTAAGGCTTTTGGCTCTTATTTCTAAATCGTCCCTCTGAAAGGTAGTGGAGAACCAATTCACACTCTTGCTAGTTGGATTTAAGACTGTCAACTTCTTCATACCTTACCCAACACCGGACCTTATTGTTTGTATTCCTCTTGGCCAATCCAATGGTAAAACTGTTCTAACTGGCATTAACACTTTTTAGTAGGTTAAAATTTCTCCCACATATTGGCCATTTGTATTTCTTATAAATAAAAGCTCACAAAAGAAAAATAAACAATTTTTTAGTGGGACAAAGCCCTTAAAAGAATGCTCTGGGAGGATGGGATTTTGCTCTTTTTTTTTTTTTTTTCTCCTTTTTGCTTGTCCAGCAACTCAGATTTAAAGCTGCTTTTAGCAATATCCAACCTAAAATGATTGTGGAAGTCTACAGGCAGCTGCTGTGTTATAGCCAACGATGGACCTCTCAGTGTCAGGGCAGTTCACCACATCCTGCTGCCTGTCCTGGAAGAGTCTTGCCCAGTCACAGAAAGTGACAGGCATAAACAATCTCACTTCTGATTCTTACACAGCGGCATTGACACAGGCAGGAGATGTCTTAAAAGTTAATTGTAATTTGCTGAATTTTTTAAAGTAACCATAGAACGTTGTGCCCTGAAACATGGGGTGGGAGAATCCTTTGTGTTAGGATGGTTTAACCTTAATCTGCTTTTCAAATGGCGCTGAGTCAGATGTCTCGACACAGTCACACGGTCCATCTGGCGTACAGACGGTCATCATTAATCCAGCAGTTATCTGCATCATGTATATATGTCCAAACATCAAACAAATCAAACTCTTTTGATGTCCTTCTCAATCAGTCTTTAGTTTCAAAAAACTTCTCTACAGTGCTGAGCAGAACAGCAAAATTGCTTTAAGTCCTTCTTCTCCTCCCCCCATCGCACATGCTCACAGTGTTTTAAGGGAAGTAAAACACTTAACTGCTTCAAAAGACACAGACGGGGATGGCTGCCTTTCTCTAGGATCCGCTCCGTGCAACATACAAGGCCCTGTGTAATGTACATGCAGCAGTGTGTCCATTTCTTTTTTTTTTTTTTTGGCCGTGCCTCGCGGCTTGCGGGATACTAGTTCCCCGACCAGGGATTGAGCCCGGGCCATGGCGGTGAAAGTGCCGAGTCCTACCCACTGGACCTCCAGGGAACTCCCTGTGTGTCCATTTCTTTACACTGTGTGGTCCGAGGGGCATGACCCCACTTGGAGGCTTTTCTGTTGCCTAGCAGGGCTACAGAGAGCCACTTCTTAAGGGCAGTATTTGATAACTAACTGGGATTTTTAGGAAGACATTGTGTAGGAAGGAAGAGCACATCAGGCTTATTTAATTTTTTCACTGGTAACATAGTAAAGCAGGTTAAGTGTGATTTGCATTTTATAGATCAGGTAACTGAGACCCAGGCCTATGAAGGGAGGAGACAGGAGTTTTAAATTCCAAATCTCATACTTTTTCTCATCATAATCGAACTAGGTGTCCTGTAGAACAATTGTTAAGTGAACAAATTTCATGTCAGTTTTCAAAGACCATAGTCAAATAGATATAAATAGACAGGTAGATGTCCCTGAATCATTTAATGCCGTCTCCTTCCCCTGAATCACATACTTGACCACAAAGAAAGCCTTCAAAAACTCAAAGAGAGGAGAGAGATTTATAAGGGCATACTCCCTGATTATGGTATAATGAGAATAGAAAGAGAAAGCAAGAAGGCAATTTAAAAAACCTTGTCCACTTGCAAATTATAAAACACACTCACTGATAACTCTGGGATCAGAAGGAAATCAGTGAGGAAGTTAAAGTTACTGGAAAAGAAATGAAAACAAAAAGAACATTTCTTTATCAAAACTTCTAAGGATAGTAAAAGCTGTACTCAGAGGAAATGTTTTATTCTTTAGTAAAGAATAAAGAAAAAACATCAATAGTTCAACTTACTACTTACAAAATAAAGTGGAACAAAAACCCCTAAAAAATTAGTAAGAGGGGATTAATAGATGAAAGCTGAAATTAAAGGGATAGAATAATGGATAAATAAATCCAAAAGCTGGTTCTTTAGAAAAACCAATAAAATAGGTAAACCCCTTGGAAGCCCAATTAAGGAAAAAACATGGTAGCAAAAGAATACAAAACAAATAAAAATAAATGACAAAACAATAGATACAAGAAAAATTAGAATCATGTTAAGATGTGTATAAATAACCCTTTAGTAAGAGGTGTGAAAACCAGTGGAAAAGGAAGATTTCTTAGCAAGATGCAAATGATCAAAATTGACCCCAGGAACAGCGGAAACCCTGAAGATACTGGATTACCATGAAGGGACTAAAAAGATAATTAAGGAGTTACCATTGATAAAGACTCCAGAACCTGATGGTTACAGAGCTGGCCCTTAAAAAACAGATAGTAACAATATTTAAACTATTTCAAGTGAATTAAGAAAAATTTACTGAAGACATGCAGAGTACTAGTCATGGTGCTAATCCTAAAATAGTGGGTTACATACATGGGGAATTAATTCAGGCCTGAGAACTCATGGCCTCCATAGTGGGGAAGTCAGTCGTAGACTCTAAGCATGATACAGAGAGGAGTGTGCATGTTACCACCATCATGGTTCAGGCAGTGCCGAGGGAACATGGCCCAGAGTCACGGGGAGGATTTAATGGATGGTAGTGTCTAAGCTATCTTTAAAATAGATGTCTTCAGAAACTAGGTGTGAACGGGACTAGTTCCCATCTTGTGCACTAGAATTTTGTCTAAACGTTATTTATAACCTATTGACGTTTTTGGTTTGTGAATCATCTTGAGACTAATGAGGTTTATGTCTTCATATGCTGTGTACATAAATTTACATACCAGGAGGCAATGCAATAAGTGGTAAAGAACAGGGAATCTGGGATCAGACTGCCTGGATTTGATTAGCTGTGTGCCCTTGAGGGTGCTATATTACCTCTCTGTACTTCACTTTCTCATCTGGAAGATAGGAATAATAATTGTATCTACCTTGCAGGGTTGTTGTGAGGACTAAGCATATAAATACATATAAGTTGCTTAGAATAGTGTCTGGCACAAAATAAGCAGTCATCCAGCCAATGGTAAAAGTGAAAATGAGAATGGGGATGATGATATTTATAACTAATTTATAATTACCACCTCATCTATTGATGTATCATTATTTTTGAGAGATATAAGGAAAGACAATGGTCTTTGAGTCAGACTGCCATACCTCTTAGCTTTGTCATGGACACACTCTGTAACCTTGGGAAACTACTAAACTTATCTTTTTTTCTTCTGGTAAAATATATATAACACAAAATCTACCACCTTAACCATTTTTAAGCGTACAGTTCGGTAGCATTAAATACATTCACGTTATTGTGCAATCATCACCACCATTCGTCTCCAGAACTTTGATATCCCAAACTGAAACTCTGCACCCCTTAAAAAAACTGAACTGATTTCAAACATCATCTTTCCCCACACCTGTTAAGGTAGACATACTTAGAGCTAGG
Source organism: Globicephala melas (assembly GCF_963455315.2). NCBI lineage: Eukaryota > Metazoa > Chordata > Mammalia > Artiodactyla > Delphinidae > Globicephala > Globicephala melas. The sequence goes on from NC_083318.1 coordinate 65,562,904, forward strand.
TTGCTCAAATTAAATATGTTATAAATTGCAAAGTCCCAGACACCTTAGAGGGCCTCGGTACTTTCTGTCCTTTGGTTCCAGCCCCATGGTTACACTTTCAAAACCCTGAGTGTGTAGGAGACAGTCCTTTGCAGATGATTGGTGGCCTCCACATTTCTATGCTCACCCTCCCACCCGGTGATATTTTTTCTCACATATCTTGTTTTGTGAACATAAAGAGCATATGCAACATGTTAACTAACTCTTTTCAGATGCCAAGAATGTGCTAGGTGCTATTTGCGAGAGATAACTTGCCCATTAGATTTATTGTATAAATTAGGCCAAACACTAACTTGGAAAGAAGAAACCAGTATCCATGGAAAATTTATTATTTTGAATATCCTTTTTTTAAAATGTTCCTTGAAGATGAAATGTGGTTTCCACTTGTGCATGATTACAAAGTCGAGAATCTAGAGTTATTTGAAGACAATCTTTTCTCCACACCTTTTTTGAATTACAGAGAAAAAAAAACTGGAAGAGTAAAGGCGGCCCCAACTTGGGTTAAGAACCCAATATACTTAAAAGAATAAAAGGAGTGGCAGTGATGTTTTCACCAGATTTTTCTTTTTTTCTTCAAATTCCTACTCTGCATACCTCTTCTTCCTTTTCACATATGTTGTAATATCAGCAGAACGCTTTAAGTGAACTTTTCTCCAGCCAGAAAATTAAAAATACTAAAACTCCTTCAGGCTATGGTATATTTTGATGAGTGCAAGAGTTGCTTTTGGTTTTTTACCTTTTGGTATTTCCTGTCTCGCTGACTTTTTCGCCTTCTCAGCAGAGAGGTTGTGACCTTTAAATATGATAGGGGGAATGGTATTTGGATCTATCAATATGGCTCTGGCTTTTGCACACTCATTTGCACTCTAAAAGCCTGTTTCTTTTTCTAATGTCATCCACATGTCTGACCTAGACTATGAAGTACTTTGTTCCTGGGGTCACCTCTAACTAGTAAATCGTTGTCTTAACTTGCAGTCCTATAAAGACAAATGTGAAATGTATCCTTACTGTGAAGCTTTAAAGGACGCAGGGATGAAGCAGACCCTGGTTTTTTGACTCCTGCTAACCTGGCATGCCTTGGGGGTTGGCATTGCCAGCGCAGGAATTAACGGGAGGGTCTAACCACAGGTTGACAGTTTTAGACTGTGGGCTACAACCTAAGTGTGATGACTGTTTCACTCTTACTTGTGTGTGATGTGAAAGTATAAACCATGCTTCAGTATTTCTGGCTCAGCGTTTCTTAAACTATGTTTTGTGAGATATTAGTTGTACAGTAACAAAAAGGTTCTGAAGTCCATGTGTTTAGGAAATGCTGAGTTAAAATTGTGAGTTTCTTAGTAAGGAATTTCTCAGAACTGTTAGTCTAAGCTTTATGAACTCCACGTGGGGCTATTTATGTAGCATTTTCCAAGTTTTATTTGATCCAGAACCCCCTAGGGCATACACTCTAGGGAAAGGATTCTCATACTATTGTGATAAAGAACAAGGTTTATTGCTGTTGGGGGAGGCGGTTGCATTTTTTATTATGGTAAAATATACATAAGATTGATCATTTTAACCATTTATAAGTGTACAATCCAGTGGCATTAAGTGTAATAACACTTCTTTTGCAAACATCACCACTAACCATTTTCAGAACTTTTTCATCATCCCAAACTGTAATTCTGTCCTTGTCAAACAACAGCTCTCCACTCCCCAGAACACCCAGCCCCTAGTAACCTCCATTATACTTTCTGTCTCTTTGAATTTTCCTATTCTAGGGACCTCATATAAGTGGAATCATATAGTATTTGTTTTTTGATGTCTGGCTTATTTCACTTAGCATAATGCCTTTGGGACTCATCCATGTTGCGCCGTATGTCAGAATTTCCTTCCTTTTTAAGGCTGGATAATGTTCCATTATACGTGTATTCCACATTTTGTTTATCCATTCATTTGTTTATGAACAGATGGTTTGGTTTGTTTCTACCTTTTGGCTACTGTGAGATGAACATTGATGTACAAGTATCTGCTTGAGTCCCTGCTTTCAGTTCTTTCGAGTATTTACCTAGAAGTGGAATTGCTCGTTCGTATTGTAATTCTGTGTTTAGCTTTTTGAGCGGCAGCCAAACTGTTTTCCACAGAAGCTACACTATTTTACATTCCCACCAACAATGCACAAGGGTCCCAGTTTCTCCACATCCTTGCCAACACTTATTATTTTCTGTGGGGTTTTTTTTTAATAGCCATTCTGCTTGGTGTAAAGTGGTGTTTCATTATGGTTTAAATTTGCATTTCGTTGTTGTTTGTTTGTTTAATTTCTGATCCAGTTTGGGCTGATCCTAGTGCCATTAACTAACTACACAGTGCACACAATACGCAGCTAGGACAACATCCAAAATGATGTGTACCCTGTTCAGTGAGATGTGTCCGGTGATCACACCCTTGGATGTGGTTAGAATGCCAAGTTGTTATAAAAGTTTCTAGGGCTTCCCTGGTGGCGCAGTGGTTAAGAATCTGCCTGCCAGTGCAGGGGACATGGGTTCGAGCCCTGGTCCGGGAAGATCCCATATGCCGTGGAGCAACTAAGCCCGTGTGCCACAGCTACTGAGCCTGTGCTCTAGGGCCCACGAGCCACAACTACTGAGCCTGTGTGCCACAACTACTGAAGCCCGTGCTCCACAACAAGAGAAGCCACCGCAATGAGAAGCCCACACACCGCAACAAAGAGTAGCCCCGCTCACCGCACACAGCAACAAGGAAACAAGGCAGCCAAAAATAAATAAATAAAATTTTTAAAAAAGTTTCTAAAGACTCTTTTCCAATTCTGCATTTACCCTTCATGAACTAGTACCAAACCCACAGCAGTCCACAGATCACAGTTTGTCTATCACTGCTGTGAGAAACGCAGAAGTTATATTACCTGTCAAATATGCGAGTATTATTTAATGAGGTATGATAGATGACTTAAGCAGTTTTATTTTAACATAACTGAAAGCTATTTTTCATTCAGTTCCTAAATACAACTTGTAAATTATGCTGACAAACAATCTGGCAATATAACGTAATAATGTTATTTTGGGTGGGGGGATAGTTTGGTCATGTTTTGGAATCTAGACAGTTTCTCTGAATAGGCTGGCCTCTGAGTTCTGATAGAGCACTGTGGCATTGACCCTCAAGTAGGCTTGAATGTCAAGTCCTTGAAAAGAGAAGCAGCTGCCTTGTAGACAATCATGAGTGTGGAATCCAGAGAGAGAGAGATAAAATCAAGGTGCTGGAACTTTTGGGTCTGGCTCTCTGTTTCTGTAAATGTTCTGAGGCAAGAAGAGCTAGGCTCCAACCGCTGTATTGACGAGTAACTGTGCTTGGAAAGGCTCTTCTGACAGAGTTAGGTAATTTGGGCTTGCTTCATTCTGTGGTTGGTCCTCTTTGGCATCAAGCCTGTTACCTTTGGGAAACTGAGGCAGCGTTGCAGCTTAGTGCAGAGATCCTTTCAAAAGAACATCTTTAAAGGAAAACTAAATTTTTTTTTTTTTTTTGCCCTACGCGGGCCTCTCACTGTTGTGGCCTCTCCCGTTGCGGAGCACAGGCTCTGGACGCGCAGGCTCGGCGGCCATGGCTCACGGGCCCAGCCGCTCCGCGACATGTGGGATCTTCCCGGACCGGGGCACGAACCCGTGTCCCCTGCATCGGCAGGCAGACTCTCAACCACTGCGCCACCAGGGAAGCCCAGGAAAACTAAATTTGATCAGTTATATTTAGAATGTGAAAGATGGCAGTGGTAATTCTGTATTCTACTCTGTAAAGACTTTGAGAGGAAAATCCAGATCTGGTCCAGTTTTGTGAAGGTAGCCAGTGTTGCTAGTTTTATCTGCCCTGGGCCCCCTTCCTAGGGAATCACATTCTCCTTCTTTTGGAAACGGTTCCAGCCCCTATTCCTCCCCACTGTTGATTAAAATGATTCATGGTCTTGTTCACCCCATCCCATTAGTCACTGTGGGAGGGGACCTGACCGTAGGCAGGCCAATAAGGGTCTTTTCCTTTACCTGGGATGTCTTCAAACTGCAAGTGAAAAAGAGAGTTAGTCCTCTCGGCGGCTGACAACCTTCATGTATGAGATTGGAAACTAGGGGATCCATGTGGAGGAAACCTGGGTGCAGTGAAAGCAAGTAAGCCAACATGCAGAGAGAGTGGATAGGAGATGAAGCAATTCCAGGTTCCAAATACACAAAAGCCCTGGTTTGTAGTTGTTTCAAGGGGTCAGCTGCCCCTCTACCCCCTTGTGGCGGTGATGCACTGGGCTCTGTAATCCATTATGAGCCTAGGTCCATCTGGGCCTCTCTCACTTGCAAATAAGAGTGCCAGCTCTTATCATCACACCTTCCTGCCCAAAACACTTAGCACATTGCCTTTCATACCATAAGTATTCAATTAATATGCTTGAATAAATAGAAAAATTAAACTAAAGATAATAGAGCCTAATTGCTGGCTGTTTGCTCTGCCCTCTGACACAGACCCCCACTGACGAAAACATGTTAACAGATTGGCTGCAGATGCTTTGAAATATACAGCTTTATATTCTTTTTAAAAAAGTGTTTAGATACAGAATGTGGGATGGTTGACGTGAAGGGATATAAAACTCTTGGGGGTTAATGACATCTGTCTGTTGATGAAGAAGGTGAGGACATGGCAGAGAGATTTTTAAAAGCAGAGGAGGGGGCTTCCCTGGTGGCGCAGCGGTTGAGAGTCCGCCTGCCGATGCAGGGGACATGGGTTTGTGTCCCGGTCCGGGAAGATCCCACAGAGAGATTTTAAAAAGCAGAGGAGTAAAACCCTCTGTAAGGATGGGGAGAAGGGCTGGCCGGGGACGCCAGAAGGATGACCAAGTGGATCCAAGGGGCCCAGTGAGGTGGGAGCTTGTAAATGCCTAGCAGCTCCAGACCCAATAAAGCACCGTCATTTCCAGTAGCACTAGAAGCAGAGCATTAGGGATTAGGGCGACCAGTAAATAGCACTCCTCTCTCCCCACCCGCCCCCGCCCCCAGCTGAGACTTAAACACAGGAATCAGAGGTCAAAACGTCAGCTTTACTTCTCATGAGACAAACCAGAGAGTGTGGGTTTAGAGCTGCAGCCAAGTGGGTTTGCTAATCCTTGCTCCTGAATTAAACAAATTCATCCACCCATTCCTAGCACAGCGGGACAACCACAGGCCTCTCCCACCCCAGAGAAAGGCCCCTTCCTACACGGCAGAGACAGACGGGACGCATGTTTCCACAGAGAGGAAATCCCAAACTGGCTGAGCTGAGCATGCCCCATTCCTTCTCCCAAACCAACCTAGGGGAGGAAGAGTGAGGGGCCAGGAGTGTTGTTCCTCCATGGAGAAACATGAGGAGTGGGCGTGACTGATCCCATCTCAAGTAGAGACATGTGGTGGTGCTTAGCCGCCAAGGCTCATGTCCAAGGCTAACTGTTCCACCTCTGCTGTTTCCTTTTCCTGGTCAGTGTTCCCTAATGGAAAGGCGGAGAACTGGGGCTGTTGAAGGTACAGGCATTGGAGCAGTTGAATAGACTGGTCTGTACCGAATCAGGAAAGAAAGAAGGCAATGAGAGGAGAGGGAAATGGACTGAGAGGAAAAGGCAGAGTCTGGAGATGAAAGAGCAGGTGTGTGGGAGAGAAGGGAGGAGAAACCTGGGAGGAGAGGGACTCAGACCAAGGAGTAGGATGTTGGAAATGGTGATTCCGCAGGGCAGGTGTGGGTGACGATTATGATCGTGAAATGGAGTGTACGAGTCAAAACTATTGGAATTGAGGACGTCAAAGAACTGTAAAGCCAGGCCGTCGAACAGGTTGCTGTGTAGAATGTAAAGGCACCTAGAATGATGACTGTAGTCGGTGGTAAGCCTGGTGCCGGTGTCCTCCATGACTGTGACAGAAGTAGTGAGCAGGATAGAAGGTGATTATGGTGAAAACTGATGGCTCAAGCCTCACACGTGGTGAGGATTCCTCATGAGGGTGATAATGTCAGTGATCTGGGCTGGCGAGGAAGCTCTAGGACAAGCAGGGAGCTGTGTTTCTCTTTACCTGCAGCTTTCCTAAAAGAAACAAGCAGCCAACCTTCCTTGGACTCACCATACCTTTTCTCATAATCTCTTCTCTGCTAAACTTCCCAAAAGTGTCTTTGTGTTTTCTCTATTGTTTTTATTCTACACTGATTTCTTAACTTCCTGAAATTATAGGTTTTCGCCCTATAATTGCACTGAAGTTGTCCCCGAAGTCGATAATGTGCTTCTAATCCGAAAATCCATTCATTGATGACTTAACAGTTTTATCCTAATAATAGAAATAAGTACCACAATGGAAAACATTTATTGTGCCAAACACTGTTCTATTCTAAGCGCTTGACATATATTTTCTTATTTATTAGCTCCAGGACAGCCCTATGACATTGTGAGTATCCCCGTTTTTATGGTCATTCATTCATTCATTCCATGCGTATTTCTTAAATGTTTACTAACTATATACAAGAGATCATTCTAGGTCATCTCTAGGTAAGAAAAAGAGCAGTGCAGAAGCCCTGGCAGGGATCTACTTGGTTTGGTTGAGGACCAGCAAGGAAGGAGCTGTGCCTGGCCGCAGGGGGCGAGGGGTGGTGGGGTCCGAGAGGTAGTGCACAGCGACTCCTGTAGGGCCTTGTAGGCCTTTGTAAGAACTTAGGCTTTCGAAGAGAAAGCTGAGGCAGAGACCATGTAAGCAACTTGCCCAACGTCATTCAGCCACTAGCTAGCCGACCCAAATATAAGCTCCCAGTGAGCTCTGGCTATTGGAAGATGGAATGTTCCAAGCTTAATTTATTATTTCTGTTTCTCACAGATCTCCCCTTCCTCTATTCTTTAAGATGGTCCCAACGACTGAAAACCTTATCATCAACCAAACCCCCTTCCTTCTCCTCGCCTCTGCTCCTAAATCCTGCTCCTAAATCCACTCAACCGCCAAGCCAACAAAGGGTGCTTTCATCCTCCCCCTTTACTGCCCTTACTGCTTCTGGATCAGTTCAGGCTTTCCACATCTCTCCCTGAGCTCTTGTAATTCTCTCTTAAACGGACCCTCTCCTCCACCCAGTGGATCTCCCCTGCTGCCACCTGACATATTCTCCTAAAATAAAGGTCGGCTCCCGGGATTCTTTCTATCCTCATCAACTGGCTTTGATTCCCCACTGTCTAGAGAACAGTCCAAATCCTTCACAAACCTCTCACAACTCTCTCAAGCTTACCTCTTAGAACTTTCTTCCCCTCTCCAACCTTACATTCTCTCCCTGGCATCCGCTGTGCTTCTGCTCATTTCCTATCCATAAAGTGGTTTCTTCGCCTTCAAGCAGCCACCCAGCTGCCACCTTCTGGGTCAGGCTTCCCCAGAATTCCCCCAGGCAGAACGAGCAGGTCTCGCCTCTCAGTGGAAGGCCTGGTATCCTCATTAAGTGCTCCTGACAAACTCAAATGCATTGAAAGTCTAGCGAGTGGTGATTGTGGCTGGACATTGGCCAATTAATGGAGCCAGGCTGGAACCCGTACAGGTTAGGAGAGCAACCATGAACACATGGCAGGTACAGGAAATCCCCAAATTCTATTAATTGTAGGGTAATTTCCTAGAGATATTTTGGTAATGTATTCCTTAAGTTCTGAGGTTCATAATTGCACTTCTGTTAAAGGGAGTTTGTTCGCTTCAAATGCAGAAAACCTAACAAAAATCATGTTTTTTTTCTTTTTTTTAAGCCTTATATATAGAACAGAAATATAACATTGGTGTTAGTTATCGATTTTCCAAAAAGTCTGGATCTTCTCTGATATGCTTGCAAATCTTTCTGAGATATCCTAATCCTTAAGATTTTTGAAGCAAGTATTTATTATAGAAAATGTCTTAAAATAATAAATTCACCAGATGTAATCTCAGTTTACATTTTGCTACCTCCACCTGGTCTTTTCATTTATAGAAACTGAAAATTATATGTTGCTTTATATATATATATTGCATTTTAAATACCTGGCAATATAGGCGTCTGGGTTCATTTGAAACCCAAATGAGCGTTACGTTCATTTTCTGTGAACTCCAAATCCATCATCGTGTTGCCCTTTCCCTGTTGGCTGTAAAGGAAATAAAGCTAAGGAGATTGGGTAGAGCCCCCCACCCCCTCCCGCCGCCCACTACCTGTCTGGTTTCCCTAGAGAACCACTAAGTGCTGGTGCCTTCCTCAGAGCCAGAAAGCTGCACGCTGTTCCACAGTGGATCAAGGAAAGGGAGAAACCCCTTGCCAGTGGGAAATGACAGCAGAGAAGGGGAAAGGTAGCCAGCAGGTCCTTGCTCGCCTTCTGAAGACAGGAGGGAGAACCTAGATGAGACAGTGATGTGTCTCAGGGGGCTGCACTGGAATGAATTGCTGGCCCACCTTTCTCCTCTCTCACTCCTGCCTTTCCCTCCTGAGGTGCTGCCTTGGGCTAAGGAAGCCTTTTCTATGGCCTCTGGAATCCTCCACCCAACTACAGCCTAGAGCATGGTTGGGCATTTCTTTTGTTTTAAATTAACATCGTTATTGGAGTATAATTGCTTTACAATGGTGTGTTAGTTTCTGCTTTATAACAAAGTGAATCAGCTATCCATATACATATATCCCCACATCCCCTCCCTCTCGCGTCTTCCTCCCACCCTCCCTATCCCACCCCTCTAGGTGGTCACAAAGCACCACGCTGATCTCCCTGTGCTATGCGGCTGCTTCCCACCAGCTCTCGATTTTACATTTGGTAGTGTATATATATCCATGCCACTCTCTCACTTCGTCCCAGCCTACCCTTCCTCCTTCCCGTGTCCTCAAGTCCATTCTCTACATCTGCGTCTTTATTCCTGTCCTGCCCCTAGGTTCTTCAGAACGATTTTTTTCTTTTTTTTAGATTCCATATATATATGTTAGCATACGGTATTTGTTTTTCTCTTTCTGACTTACTTCACTCTGTATGGCAGACTCTAGGTCCATCCACCTCACGACAAATAACTCACTTTAGTGTCTTTTTCTGGCTGAGTAATAGTCCATTGTATATATGTCCGGCAGGCATTTCTGAATACGCTTTCCTACTGAAATGTTGTTCTGCAAAGCCATTAGTTTCCATAGTGTAATTAGGACTCCCCTTCAGGTACATTTTGGACTAAGTCGGCCTTTCTGACTTGAACTGGGAACCACCATACAAAGACTATTTCTGTGAGATAATTACAAATGATGACCTACAAGCCGCCATCTTACAAGTGGGCTTTTGGTACATAGCTTGCACCTAAGTTTGAGGCTGCCTGTATAAAAGTGTCAAGTTGGCAATTTATAACAGTACCTAAACAACGATAATTGCAACTACCCTTTAAAAAACAAATCTCCCATGTAACTGGCAAGGGCTATAAATACACACCATGTCTAGTTTTTTGTAGATGGATAAACTGTTCTTCATCTCACCTTTTATGGTCCCTTCTTGACCTGAGTTGACAATAATGCCATGATAATACATAACTTACATAGAATGAGTACCTGGAAGTTCCCAGACACTGGGCTGTGTTCTTTATATATAGTGTCTGTAATTCTGACATCCGTATAAGGTTGATGTCAACCCCCACCTCACAGATTAGAAATTCAAGGATCAAGAAGGTTAGGAACCATGCCCAAGGCCGCATAACTAGTACAAGGATGAGGCTGGGATTCTAACTGGAGTCCTCCTGACTCCAAAGCTGTTATGTTATGTTATGTATTCCGTGATACATTTGTTCTGCTCCAATTCCATTCCAATCTTTCTTAAACAAACCTCTGTTTATGTGTATCTTGAATAAATCCAGCTATTAGATGGATCATGAAAATTAATCCTGAAGATAAGATGCTTCTAAGTCCTTATTATTTCATCTACTAGAATTTTGTGGGGGTTTTTTTTTTCATTCTTCTAAGTATCTAGAATATAGTGCTTAATTTGTTTTAAATATTTACTGAGTACCTACTATATGCCGGTAAAACTCTGGGGGTAGAGACCATCCTGGGCCTTCCTTCATCTTGCCTTTGGAGCGAGAAGGGCAGAGAAGTACCAGGACTTCTTCAGAGAAGAGGCCCGGGGGGTGGGGGTGGGGAAAGCTCAGGCCTCAACCCTGGGCCCCCAGGGGATGTTCTCATAAACAGGGGTGGCCCACAAATTAATGAAATGGGAAACCACTGGGCCAAGAACAAGGAGGAGAGAATGCATAGTAGTTAGGTAAACAGGGGTATAAATCCATATATTACTATTAGTCAAGCGCGAAATGAACTCTTTTAGGAACTTTATGTTCCCCATCTGTGTTGAATTGAGGCTCATGTTACAGCACTTTCCCATTAGCCAGAAATAGTAATTTTCCATCAGTAGCACTTGAGCATTTACCTTAGGAACTTTGCAGGAGTTGTCTCTGAGGTGACCATTATTTTTTCCTTGAATTTTATGAAACTGGTTTTGCGAGGGAACTCACAATCCTATGGAATTGAATACATGTTTACAAATTTAAAAACCTTTTCTCCAAACTTTTTCTGGAAAGTTTTTAAATGTACAGATGGCATAATGAATACCCGAAAACTTTTCACCTAGAACAGGGCCAGTGGACTACAGCCTGTGGGCCAAATCCAGCCCGATGCCTGCTTGTGTAAATGAAGTGTATAGGGATGCTGACGACTTCCATTCATTTGTGTATTTGTCTGGCTACAATGAAAGAGTTAAGTCATTTTGACAGAGACTACCACAGGCCCACAAAGCCATGTTTACTATCTGGTACTTCACAGGAAAAAACTGCCAGCCTTTGAGATATAGATTCACCAATTGTTAATATTTTGCCATATTTGCTTTATTTCTTTCTCCATAACAAGCAGATGTCATTCTCTCTGTCTGTCTCCTGTGCATGCACACACACACACACACACACACACACACACACACACACACATTTTTTTCTTGAACCGTTGGCAATTGTGTTATAGACATGATAACTTATCCCTAAATAATTCATATATTTGCCTAAAAATAAAGGCATTCTCTCATATAACCACAATACCATCATCATCATCATGCCTAAGAAAATTAACATTCATCCAATAATATTATCCAACAACAGTCCACATTTAAACTGGACTTTCATAGCCTTATTTACTTTTCCTTTTTTGGATCTAGGATCCAATCAAGGGTCATACATTACATTATGTCACGATGTCTCTTTGGCCTCTAATTTTTGTTTTCGCATGACATTGACTTTTTGAAGAGTCCTTTAAAAACTTCTTTCGAAGCCTAAGTCTTAATGAGTTTGCAATACTACCCTAGTAAGAGCTAAATTGAATAGTCATTGTGGTAAATCAGTGTCTTCACTTCTTCTTTGCCAGGTTTTAGAACCAGTTGTGTTGCTTGGCTTCTGAAGCTAAGACACTAAGATGTTAGTTTTGCTTGGAGTTGTAAATGTGGGAAAAACTCAGTGTGAAGAGTAAGGCAGATGGGAATTTGCAGGATGCATTTTAGGTAATTAAAGGCACAGCTTCCCCACCAGCTGTGGTCGCTGCCCCTGTTAGCTCTTGGCTGGTGGCGGGGGTGGGGGTGGGGGTGGGGGGGCGCTTTTCTCCTGTCTGGGGTCTGGCTCCCTTCCAGCATCATTAGATTGCAGCACGGAGCTGGAAGGAGACCTGCCGTTATTTAAATCTTCCAGCCCAAAATGTTCAAGCTGGCGACGCAATGCTTCTGTGTTTGCAGTTTGTGTGCTGAAGATAGCGTGGCACTCGGGGCGCATCCGGGAATGCACGTGGGAAGAGCACCTTCTTGCCTTTCTTGAGAATCTGACATGCCACAGTCTTGTGCCTCTGATGGGACCACATGGTGGGTCACAAGTCTGGTCCTTTTAGTGGGGTCCCAAATGATTCCTAGAAAATTCCGGGACCCATCCTTTGCTTTCCTCTGGGTAAGAAACCCTCAGAGCTCCTAGGCCAACCAGAAAGAGAGTTGCATGCCTAGAAAAGACTCACCTGAACCTCTACAAACCTCTGGAGATGGGAGGGAAAATAGAAAAACTCCAAGGAGAACTGGATAATTTTAAAACATGCAAAGTAATTGCAGGAGAGCCTGTGAAGGGTATGGATGACTTCAGACTCTTACCAGCTCATGGTCAGTCTACAAGAGGTGTTGTGAAGGACACAGATATTGTGACTGATGGTACTTCTTACCTACTGAAAAATCCAGGGGCACAGGAAAGAAAACATTCTGGGGTGGGCCACCCTCCATGGGGGGAAGTGAGATTTGAGCATCTCCTCATTGGTCTCCCTGTCTCCTGTCTTGTTCCTCTTAAGTCCTTCCTTTACACCCTCTCCCTCCCACCCAGGCCTACCCCCAGCAATCTACTTCTGCTGCAGACCTGGGCATTTACTTCTCAGATCACCACCCCTCTGTGACTTCCATAGCCTGCCTTCCATGGCCTTCAAGGACCCCATGATCAGACCCTGACTCCAAAGCCTCATCTTCCTTTGATACCGGCCTCAGATTTGATGCTTGAATTCCTCATATATGCCACGTTGTTTTGCATCTCCATCCTTTGCTAGTTGTGTGGCCTTAATGATGCTTAATTGTTCTGTGCCTCATACTGTTCATCTGTAAAATGAGGATGATAATAGTACCTACCTCATAACGTTGTGCAGGGATTAAGTGAACTAATATATGTAAAATTCTTGGAAGAATGCTTGGCATATAATAAGGGCTAAATAAACATTAGCAATTTGTTGCTATTGCTCTTGTTATTTTGAACCTGGATGTATTATCTTTTTATTGCTGCATAAAAAATTACTGTAAACTTAGCATGTTCAGTCAACACCCACTGATTATCTTAGTTTCTGTAATCAGAAGTATGGACATGGTGTGACTGAAGACTTTGCTCACAGCGCTGAAATTGGGGTGTTGGCAGGGGCTGAAGTCCAAGCTGAGCTTCTTCCAAGCCTCTTCCAAGCTCATGTTGTTATTGACAGAAGGCATCTCCTTGAAGCTATAGAACTCATGGTCAGCAGGAACTCTGACTTCACCTTCTTTGAAAAGCTCCCCTGATTAGGTCAGGTGCAATCAGGTCATCTTTCTTTTGATCAACTCAAAAGAGTGATATCCCATCTCATGCACAGGTTTCACTGGCACTCAAGGGGAGGTGATTATACAGGGTGTGTCCGTCAGTGGGTGAGATCCTTGGGGACCATCTTAGAATCCTACCTACACACTGGTCATTGGGAAATACTATGATTTTTGTTTGCTTTGTTAAATTGCACTTGGGTGAATATATGATTTATTTACCACCACCATTATTTCAGATTTTTGTAGCATCTTTCTTAGAGCATTTAGATGGATTCACATTGATCTGCATCCTGGAACCAGCCTTCATCTTTCCTTTCCTGTAGTTTGAACTACCTGATGGGACCAGTTAGCTCATCAGAAGTCTTTTAGGAAGAGGATAATTGGAGACTTATAACTGATGAACCTGCTGCTAACATCCTAGAGTTCCAAAAGTATGACTCACAATTTGCAATTCCTTCCAGAGCCATTTATTTATTCTTAATGACTCCCAACAGATGAAGACCAGAACCCTCCTCAGCTGTCGATTGTGTCTGCTACTCTGCCAGGTCAAAGTAAACTTGTACCTGCTAGAGAAATTTGTCACCATGAGGAGGGTCTTTGACATTATATTCAAAAGATTTCCTTGCCCCCTCATTTTTCCCTTTCCAATTAAGTCTAGATTTCCCCACCCCATTTAATTCAGTTTATAAGTCCACAAAGAGGTATTACTGGTCAAAACCCATTGATAAAGGATGTATTTTAAAAATTTTTTATTGGAATATAGTTGATTTACGATGTTGTATTAGTTTCAGGTGTACAGCAAAGTGAATCAGTTATACACATACATATATCTATTCTTTTTTAGATTCTTTTCCCATATAGGCCATTACAGAGTATTGAGTAGAGTTCCCTGTGCTATACAGTAGGTCTTTATTAGTTGTATATTTTATTTTATATATAGTAGTGTGTATATGTCAATCCCAACCTCCCAATTTATCCCTCCCCCGCCCTTACCCCTGGTAACTATAAGTTTGTTTTCTACAAACTGTATTTCTGTTTTGTAGATAAGTTCATTTGTACCCTTTTTTTAGATAAGGATATATTTTTGAAGATCAATTGAAAAGAAAAACTTGTTGAAGATGACACTTGGGTAGTAAAACCTATTTAAAAATATATATATATATCCATTTTGAACCAGATTCTAGGCAATAAGACATGGACAAAACTTTGAAGCAATAGGGAATTCATGGGTTTTGAGTACTGTTTCCCCCAAATTGCTAATTTCTACTTTCCGATGGCATTTAACTTACAGTTTTATACAAATGTGAAAAGGTAAAGGGAAAAAAATGAATTTGGCATAGCTGCAGGTTTAGAAGTTTGAAGTGTCTATTTATTCCAGCATTTCCTAAAGAGGTATGATTTTATTATCCAACAGGCCATGACTCACACCTGACTCTCGCTGCCTTAATGACTGACATTCCTCCAGTAATTTGGACTATTAAAGAAGAAAGGCTGGTTCATAAAATAATATAAAATAATATAGACTTGGATTTCTTTTCTTCCTTCTAGGACAATATCATATTATTCTTGAGAGGTTGTAAAGAGCTCGGCCTTAAAGAATCTCAACTTTTTGACCCGAGTGACCTACAGGATACGTCCAACAGAGTAACAGTCAAGTAAGTAATGCATGATTTATGTTCAAGGGAAACCCATTTATGGTTTGATTTGCAGTTTTGTGATGATGATGTAAGGTCTAAGAGGCAGAGAATTGGGCATGCCTAATAAAATTAAAGTGTGGAGGTAAAAACCTAGCTTTCAAAATAAACCACATTGGCCTTCCCTTGTGTATAGCTTTCATTCTGATCAAACATAATTTTTTGAAATGCAAAAATCATGTACATAGAGTTAGAATTTTAGAGAAAGGGAAGAAAATGTTAAGTGAAACTTAACAGAGGGAGAGGCAAGGGAGAAATATGCACAAATCTGTTTGGGTTAGACAAAAAGCTTTTATTGGCTCCAGTTGGGCATATGAATAGGCTCCTGGAAGACTGCAAACTCCTAAACAGATTCGAACTCTGTTTATTATGCAAAGAAGTCAATAGATTATGGAAAAATCTATTCTTCATTTACATTTGTAACTGTTTTCTCATATGTGTCAGTGATCAAGTTCTTTGAAGATGGATCATTGGCCATTTGGCTATTGTTGACTGTATCTACTCAGTGAGCCATGTTTGGGGCCAAAGAATTCTTGGGAAAGAATGTTATAGTAAAAGAAAAGGCAATGTGCTTCTCTATGAAGAAATAGCTCCTGAGCAGAGTAATGAGATGAAAAGTCCTTTTGAGATGGTAGAGGTAACTTTCCTGTAGTTTAAAAGTTCTTTAGACTCTACCAAATTCAGATAAAACCTTTTTGAAATTAGTCAAACAGTATTTGGCATTAATATGCTTTAATAATAAGCTTGATTACATAGATAGCATCTTTGGACTGGCTATACTTCTCCTTTTGATTACTTTTGGGTCATTTTATCATAGAAGGACAGAAAAGAGCAAGAAACCAAAATTCAGAGCTGTTAATTTTTTGCTATTTGCCGATACTGGCTTTTTCTTAATGATGGGGAAAAATAATTGAAACTACTAAATGAAATCAAGTTCGAGTTCATATTGGATTTTATGATTTTGGGATTTTATGATTTATGACTGGGAATAAGGGAGAGTCAGCCATGATTGATTATGTAAAAAGCACTTCTCTGTTGTCAATGTGCCTTTTCTTTTTTGAAGTACAATTAACATACACCATTATATTAGATTTAGGTGTGCAACATAATGATTTAATATTTGTATATATTGCAAAATGTTTACCACAACAAGTCTAGTTAACATCTGTCACCATATAAAGTTTATTTTTCTTGTGATGAGAACTTTTAAGATCTACTCTCTTAGCAATTTCTTAGCAACTTTCAAATATGCAATACAGTGTTATTAACTATAGTTGTCATGCTGTACATTACATCCCCATGACTTATTTATTTTATAACTGGAAGTTTGTACCTTTTGACCTCTCTTTAATACTTCTCATGGAAAATTTTTACTTAAGTGTAAAAAGGACAGAATAAAAATTATGATATTTGAATATGTGAACCATCATAAACCTCATTTTAGTCCTCACATGCTCCATTTATTTCTGTACCTAAATCCAGCCTCTATAAATCATTATTCATTTTAGGAAATTGTTTCAGGTTCTGCCTCATCTCACATTCATAGTTTCACCTGGGTGGCAAGTGACCAGAAACAATAGTAACTGTGTGACACGGTAGGTAATCATTTGTTACACACACATTGATTAGAGTGTGAAGGAAAGGTCACTTTGACACTGTTGGCAGCTGCATTCATTTTTTTTTAAGAGTCACTTTAAATCAATATGTTACTAAACCAGGAGGCTTCTGAGACTGATTGGTTTTAGAAATTCAGAACTCGTATCACTTTACTGCTTTTCTACAAAACCGTGAGCATCGGGAAATCTCAGGTCTACCTCTACATCTGCTACCCCCAGGTCTATAATCCTAGGCAAGCTCCCTTGCTTCAGTAGGGCTCTGTGTCTTCATCTATAAAATGGAATTGGACAGAATGTTCATTTGTGTGTGTGTGTGTGTGTGTGTGTGGTATTCATCCTGAAGAATGTTCCATGTGCACTTGAAAAGAATGTGTATTCTGCTGCTTTTGGTTGTAATGTTCTGCGTATATCTAATAAGTCCATCTTATATGTCATTTGAAACTAATGTTTTATTATTGATTTTCTGTCTGGATGATCTGTCCATTGATTTAAGTAGGTATTAAAGTCCCGTACTACTATTGTATTACTGTCAGTTTCTCCTTTTATTTCAGTAAATATTTACATTATGTATTTAGGTGCTCCTTTCTCCCTCTCTTCTCCTTCCCAGACCCCAATAATGAGAATGTTAGCATGTTTGATGTTGGACAGAATGTTCTTTCAGGTATGATTCTAGCTAAAGCTTTCTCAGTGCAGATCTGGGAAGATGGTTCAACCAACTTCTAAAGAAAGCGACTTTAGTTCAAAGGCACAGAAAGCAACCTAAAGGAAAAAAAGTCACTTAGACCAGTGGCACACAGACAGTCACTTCTCAATTACTGGACAGTCTTCCCCTTCTCCTCTTCTTTTCTCTGTTCTTTTTCTCTTTCACTCTGCTTCTTTTCTCTGTCTCCTTCTCTTCCCTATGCTTCCCTTCCCTTCTTTATCATACCTTTCCATCTGTCTCCCATTTTTGCATTTCTTCTCCTCATTTTCTTCCCTTTTAAGTTTTTCCTTCACTTGAGATTATTATTTTCGTTAAGCAATACTTGCCCATCGCCTTCCCCTATGTCATTTTTCATTAATTCAACAAAGATTTACTGAGCAGCTACTATGTGTCTGATACTTTCCAGTCACTAGAGAACAGGCCCCCTGTTCACAGGGAATTTATACCCTGTGTCAAGAAATGGGAAGTAAATAAGTAAATTTTTAAAAATTGCAGGGAGTGATAAGTGCTGAGAAGAAAATAAAATAATAATAAAATAGATGGTGTAAAAGATAGTGACCATGGCAATATATACATATATCAAATCACTGTGTTGCATACCTTAAACTTATATAACGTTTTATATCAATTATATCTCAGTCAAACAAGGGGGAAATAAAAAAGAAAGGTGGTCAAGAATGGTCTCTCTAAAGACGTGGCATTTCAGCTGAGGGCTGAGACATGAATGGGAAGCAAGAGCCAGACATGCTAAGATCTATAGGGTATTCAGGGCAGAGGAATCAGGTAGAAAGGCTGGGAAGAGAAACAAACTTGATGTCTAGAAAGAGAAAGAAGAGTGGCCAGCCAGTGTGGTAGAAGGGTAATGAACAAGGACGAGCGTGGTGGGAGGGGTGGTCCACAAGTGTTGTAGGTTGTTGAATTTGGCATAATTATGGAGAAAACATTTTTATTTCACTGTATGAATATTTAGAAGCACATAAAGAACTTTATATTAAAAATTATGCCATAAATTCATTTCTGGTACTTAGAAAATCTTTTCTAGTATTAGGGAAGATTGGGGCATGGAATGAGCTATCTGCTTCACAACTTTTCTGTAAGTGATGCTGGTTTAACTTGGCACTGTCCAGGGGACATTTGCAACATATGTAGATTTCATAGCTATGGAAGATGAAAGTAGAACTGCTATATTTTTCTGCTTTCCCCTCTGAAAGTTGAGCCAAACATTAGCAGAGATGGAGACCCCCCTACTGACACCAATTAATAGTGGAAGCAATAGGTAGAGGGGTAGATCCCAAAGAGGAAATGTTGATGCTTTTTGAAATTGTCTTTTGAAAAATACTCTTTAGATTAGCTTTCATTGTGGGTAATTTTTCTTCTTCTTATTTTTTTTTGAGAAGTAACTTGAGTAGACTATAAAGAAAGAAAGAGGGAAAACTGCAAATGATTACTCTGTGTGTAATTTCGTGAACTCTACTGTAATGGGTGCCAGACGACCTTGATGGGACATGAAAACATAATCCAGAAGGGCATGCAGCAAGTATCATTCCAGGGAATCGCAGCAATTGGATGAAAATGAGGAAAGCCTTTGGATTGCTCCCGAGGATGTCTCTGAAAAATGTGGGAGCATTTTCACGTAATTGGTTGTTACGTGGAAGTCATTCAAACAAATATTTTGTGAGCTCCTACTGTGTGCCAAGCGTGATTTTTTTTTTTAGAACTGGGTCACAATTTTAGTCAAAAAACAGTCATTGGCAGTGCAGAAAAAGTCTTATGTTCCCTGTTCTTAAGTTGTTTTTCACAAAAATTTCAAATCTTCTATAGATTTTTGTTTTCATCTGGTTTTGCTGCTGTTACTGTGTTAAATTATTTTAAATCCTAGCAAATATCTAAGCAGATAATGACAAATCTTTCTTTCTGTTAATAGGGGGGAATATGAAAACATGTTCTTAATCAAATCCAAATTGGACCACTGCTTCTTACAGTCTAAGTCTCTGTTGATGGTTTATCTCCTTAGTATAGACTAGATTAGTATAGACTATAGACTACATTGTTTTCTAGTCCCTCAAGTCTCAATTGACTTAAAATTGTGCATCTATTCATTAATATGTACTTTGGGTCAGAGTATGCAGCAATAAGGTAACTGGGATCTAAATATCTGGAGGAATTCTTTTTTATATAATAGAATTACATTCTCCCTCCCCAGCACCCCCCCCCCACTGAAGTTCTGTGGAAAAAAGAAGTGTAGCATTTATTTTCCTAGTATTTATTTGTTGACATGTTAAAGAAACTTTGAAATAATTTGGGAGAAATTTTTATATTTCACTGTATGAATATGTAGAAAGTACCACCAAGTAGCTTTTTTGGTTTATAGTTTGAGAATAAACATTTATGTATATTTAAGAATGCGTGTGTGTATATTTGAACATAGCATGCATATTTTCTTGCTTATGGCTAATTCCCCAGCACTGATTTATGTCCATAGCAGAAAAGAACAAGTATTAGGATAGCATTGCCTCTTTTACATATATTTTCAGGTCTCCTTAATTAGGTAAGGTTTTAGAACTTCTTTAAAAGTACTTGTATAAAGAAGATTTTGGAAGTGCAGTCAGATTTCAATTTGACAGTGATATATAACCAAGGCAAAATTTTACTTTTACGGTTAAGCTTTGATTATACAAATATAAACAGTGGTAGTTTTAAATGGAATTCTTCATTTTCCAGATGTTACAAAGCATTCATCCTTCCATGGTGCACTATGGAACTTTAATTCCGCCTTATCCTTCTGTATTTTGTTTTCTAAGTAATTTTATTTAGTACCTGAAATCACTAATCATAGACCTTAAAAGTAATATATTCTGCTGATTTCATTATATATGTTAGCTTTCAAATACACCTTAAAGGTGTTGAAGGGAAGATCACAGTGAAGAAACTGATCATATTTTCTTTTCCTTTTTCCAAACTAGGAGCCTTGATTATAGCAGGAAGCTGAAAAATGTAAGTGTTTTAATTTCACTTTCCAAACTTTTTTCCTTCTAACTTTGATGGTTCAAGTGTAAAATTTAGCTCATAAGTTCAAGGCCTCTCGAATGGCTTGCTAGAAAGAATCTTTCTTAGGAAACAATTATATGTGCCTCTGATAGACTAATTAATGACTCTGATAGAAATAAAAATGGTAGATTTTGCGGGGAGGGGTGGTCTCTTTAATTAGATAAGCGCTTAGTCCAGAAATAAATAAATGAAAGCTTGCACTCCATTTGTAATTTGGTCTCTTAAACACAGAATGATCTGTTTTAGCACTAACATTACTTCCTTGCCATTGGTAGGCACAGATGGGATTATTAAATTAAGCAGTTGGGCAGGTTGTTTTGGGGAAAAGATTAGCATAATATAAATAGTGTTGACTGTTGTGGGGCTGTACCTTTTGTGGTTTCTTTCCTATTAATCTTTTGAGTTTTTATTAGTACCTTCCAAAATCAACTTTTTAGAGTTAGATCTTATTTTCCAAGGCAAGTATGTTAGTGCTCTTTTATTTTAAGTTTAAATTGAAGAATGTAAGAAATGACCTTCTGTATATAAAATTTTAAAATTGGCTGTGACCCTCCCCTTTTAAAGAAATTTTCAGGGTGCTACTATATTTGATTGACATTCTCATTCTTATCTTCTTTTTCCTCCTCTATAAAACCAGGGATATTTGACATTTTTCATCATACAATTTTAAACAGAAACCCCATAATCTAAAACACAGCACAGTTCTATCTGCCGTTTTCCTATTACACTTTTCAAGAGAGCCTCATACTCTTAGCACACATTAGTTATTTTATGGCTCGAGTTCATGTCCTGACATTCGCAGTTTTCTGCTCTCTGGAAAGTTATTTGTAAGCAATCAGTTAAAAAAGAATTTCTGGAAGTTTTGAAGTATTCCTAAAGTCACCTTTTCCCACAGAGGTAGAAAACCAGATCACATCCTAGCAATGATGCACATAACCATATCTTGGGCCTGTTGCCATCGGAAGCATGTATACATATCACATTGTCCAAAGCATTTTCTGGCCAAGTAGAGGGAGGTACAATAAATACTTCCCAGCCTAGTTGAAGCGATAAGACCAAATGTGAAAACAAAATAATAGTCTTAGCTTTTCCATAGGCTTCAGATCCCAATAATTCAATTTTAAGGAGCTCATCTTCAGCTGACCCCTGTTGGGTTCTGTGGGAAAGTCAATGGAAAGAGCCTTTGCTTTTGCGGACAGTTTCTTTGGAAAGACAGAACAAAATTAACCTAGGACTGTAGCTTCAGACCAGTGAATATTCATAGACTTTCTTAAACGTCCAAGGTTGTTAATTGGCAGCAGTCTTGACCAGGCTAAAAATTTCCCATCTCAGATTAATAGGAATCTAACCGTACCCCCAGAACTAGGTCTCTGCAGATTGCATTCTTCATTACATTGCTGTCTTCTGACTTTAATTAGATATATTTTGTTGATCTTGTGCTGGAAACCACTAATTAACCTTTATCACTCCTCTGAAAAATGTTTGCCAGTGGTCTTAGCAGAACCTCTGTGCCCACAAGTAGAAATTATGGGCCTTTAAAAGCACCTCTCTCAAAAGGGATTGACAACCTGTTCCATCGCTGGTCTGGGGAAAGACTCCAGAGTTTCTGAAAAATTTTGCTTCCTGGTTTTGAAGCCTTCATGACATGAAAATAATTTTGGAGGATTTATTTTTCCTCCTTGCTGTCTTATAGATCACATTCTCACAACCAAATTCTTCCTAAAACTGGAGTCTTATTTTAACTACTGAACCGTGTTTGTGTTGACCGATGCAACATCGGGTCCTTATTAAAATGATTTTACCTAGAATGGATACCTCATGGATGGTGGGCTTTGTAAATTAATGTTACACATTCTCTCCTCCTGCTTTCCTGTTAGGGAAGCATTACTGATTCTTTAGTTTAAAAGTAATTCTTTGTGAGTGGTTCTCTTTCCCAGGTACTAGTGACTATTTACTGGCTGGGCAAAGCAGCGAATAGCTGTGCATCTTACAGCGGGACAACGCTAAACCTGAAGGAGTTCGAAGGCTTGCTGGCTCAGATGAGGAAGGTAACTTGACTTTTCTTCTTCATCCCATGACGTTCAGACAAGGTGGGAAAGCAACACATTTGCTTGTTTTTAAGATCTTTACAGTTTCACGTGGTAAAATTGCACAGGCCAAATATGTCGTGCACTCAAGGAAATGACCGCTTGTCTTACCAATGCCATCTTTGCCTCATACACCCACGCCTACCTGAACTTTGATTCCCTTCTGAGAATGGGAGATCTGAGCTTTATCCAATTTTAATTCCAAAAGAGAAAGTTCAATCCGTCCGTATATGACTTTAGATACCAAAGAGCTCAGTGCTTATTTTCTTGGGGGAATAACTCCTGAATTAAACAATACAGCATTATACAAAAATGAAGACTTGCTCTGCACTTTCATCCTAAAGGTCATTTTGCTTACCCATCAGGGCCTTGGTGTGGGTGAAGTAACATTAGCCAAGTTCTTGCCTGGGTACCCACTCCGGATGGGCTCTGAAAAATTAGAAGCATTCTCTTCAAAGATGCATATTTTATGACCATTGCATTTGAATGACCTGGAAATTTGGAAAACATGTTTTGTAATAGTCAAAGCTTTATTTGTGTATTTAATTATGGGAAAGACTGACCTAAGGCAGGAATTTGTCCAAGAAGCAGTGCAGTGTTTTTTGTGTGGCTGCCTATGTGTTCCTTTTTAGGATTCAGCAGTGTACGTTAACTCACCCAAAGTACTAGCATACAGTATTCCCCGGGAGCAGCCTCACCCAACAGGCCTTAGTGAACAGGTAAGGCTCATTTGTAATCAGTAGCATCCGTGGGTTTTGGATAAGACCCATAGTGCAGCATATATAATTAAGACCTTCTTCTTCCTCTTTTCTCTAACATGCAAATTAAATGCACCAGTGAGACCTCGTTGAGAGACATTCTGTATTTTACGGATTTTCTTTTAATACTGAAAGCAAGAATTTGCTCCAACTTTCTAATGATTTATTCTTTTTTCCTTAAAGCTAATAGTTCTAATAATTCTTTGCATTTGGCTAGAACCAGGCCGGCTCATATATGTGTAAATGGACAAAGCTTTCATATTAGTCATAACACATATAAACAAAGTCCTTGAAGCTAAATTCCTTGAAAAATAAAATAAACACACCACTCAAACACAACACATTGTTTCTTAGTCTTAACCCTTATTTGTCCTTTAATCTTTCATCTCTCTCAATAAAGGATACTTAGGGAAAATACAAAGGTAAGTTTCAGTATGGATTTGTGAAATCTAAATGTTTGCTGGTCTTATGTTAAATTTGGACTTGGATAATGATAGACGGATTATCTGTTTTAAACTATTGAAAAGCTCTGCCTCATAGTTTCCCTGCTGATTTCTCTTGGAATCTGATTTCTTCTCATTATTGATGTTTCTTATCACGAGTCCAGCTTCTCTATAATCTGAGCAGCTATTGGTCTGTGCAGCTCTCCTAACTTCCCTTTCTAGTGAGACGGTTGGTTACTAACAACTGCCTTGAAATCACCTGTTGTTGTGAACAGCTGTTACTTTTTTTTTAATGAATATAGATGACCTCACAGGACATGAGGGAGTAGTTAGTATCACTGGCCAAAGCGTGACTTAACTAAAAATGGCCAGCTGTGGTGTTCCCATATAAAGAGAGTAGTGGTCTCTCTATGTAATGAGAGTAATTGACTTGAATTTCACAGGTCTATCCAATGCCTGAAAATATTAGATTTATCTAAAGTGTATACTATCTCATTATATCAATTAAGATTGAGTTTAACTGGGAAATGCAGACAACTCCGCCAGTGGCTTAAACAAGATAGAGTTTTATATCAAACTCACATAAGGTCTGGACATGAGCAGTCCAGGGCTAGTGTGAGGGTCCTGTGACCATCAAGGGCTCAGGCTCCTTCTGTCTTTTTACTCTACTGTCCTCAACTCACGGACACTCACCTGCTGGTCCAAGATGGCTGCACAGGCTTTAGCCTTCACGTCCACCTTTGAGCCAGGAGAAAGGAGGGCTGAGGAGAAGAAAGGCCTATGCCTTCCTTTAAACACACTTCTGGGAAGTCATGCACTACATTTCTGCTCACATCCTATTGACTTGAACTTGGTCACGTATCCATACCTAGCTGCAAGGAAAGACTTGGGGAAAGTAGATTTTATTTCATTTAAAAACTGTGTGTATTTTCACTGGAGAAGAAGTGGAAAACAGATATTGAGAGACAACTGGAATCTCTTCTGCACATATACATGCTGAAATAAATTTGAAATTAAAAGCTTTTCTTTCACAAAGGAGGCTAGCGTGAAATTTTTTTATATTCATTTTTTTCTAGTGGGAGAAATGTGCATAAAAATGATTAACTGTGGTACAACTTGTTAAGTTCTGTAGTGCAAGGAACACATGTAGAACCCTTAACATAAGCATCGGACACATAGTAGATGTTCGTAGTAGGTTGCTATTGCTATAGACAAAAAAGGTCTCTGGGCTTCCCTGGTGGTGCAGTCGTTGAGAGTCCGCCTGCCGATGCAGGGGACATGGGTTTGTGCCCCAGTCCGGGAAGATCCCACATGCCGCGGAGCGGCTGGGCCCGTGAGCCATGGCCGCTGAGCCTGCGCGCATCCGGAGCCTGTGCTCCGCAACGGGAGAGGCCGCAACGGTGAGAGGCCCGCATACCGCAAAAAAAATAAAAAAGAAAAAAAAAGTCTCTGAAAGCATCATGACAATGGCCTTTCACTGGGCCTGGATACATCAGAGAAAGTCTCCCAAAGGAAGGGACACTTAAGCTGAACCAAGGGGAATTACTACGAGAATAGTGAGATTAAAGGGAGCACTGTAGGGACGAGGGTGGCCCTAGAGATCTCAGGACCTGCAACTAGAAAGTCAACGTTCTAGGTTCTTCCTCTCTCTTTCTGTCTCTCTTCTCTTCCGGTCTCTTCTTGAATTCATCCTCTCCTCCAGTAGGCAAACACCCTCTCACAGCAGAGACCATGGCCAACAGCATCCCCGGGATTATCTGCTCCTAGCTTCTTGCCCGGAAGGCAAGGAATTCTTCTCCCTTTTTAGGGAGAATTTAAAGCCCCAGCTTTAAAATTCCTAGGGTGTACTCTGGTCCAGTGTGGGTCCTATCCCTGAACCAGTCAGTGTGACCAGGGACAGGGGATACCATGATTGGCCTAAGCCAGTACTGTCTCAGAGGGTGCTATCAGAACAAGGGGTTAAAGAGGGGGGAGCTTGATGGGCAAACAAGTACAAGACCTTGGCCTAGAGCAGCAGCCATCATCAGCTTCTCTTCCCTGAACCTGCTTTATGTTTTCATGATACTTACCATTCAACTTTGTATTCAAATTTGTATTTGTATACAAATTTGTATTTGTATATTTTTCTGTCTGTGTTTTGCCTTCCCTGCTAGAGCATAAGGCCCATGAGGACAGGGAATTTATCGAATTTGCATAACATTGTGTCCCCAGCACTGAAGACAGTGCTTGGCACATAGACCACGTTCAGTCAGTATCTGTGGAATGAATTGCTTCACCAACGAGAGTATGGAGGGTAGAGATGGCTCATCAGGCTGGAAAAGTAGAACCTAACACACTGCAGAATAGGATTTAGCCACCTTATAAATCACAAAGGAAGCAGAAAATGGTGAGTGGTAAAAGAGAGGCATCTGGAGTTTCTCAGATACCAGAAGTCAGTCACCAACTGTAGCTGGTTCTCATTATCTCTGACAAAGGAGGATAAGAAGAGGACAGATGAGTAAAATAATCCAAAAATATTGTGGGAGCTAGTAATTCACACCCCATTCATTAACACACTTTTACTAGAACAACCAGCAATTAGCACAATGGACAGATTTGAGTCTTATCCCCTTTCCCTGGAGTGCTCTCTGTAGAAGACAGGATGCCACTACTGGGCATCTAGATGGAAAGCGTAGACGACGTAAGAGACCCCGAGTACAGAGCACTTAGACTGTGCTAGCCTTTGTGTTGGTTTATATCTTCTAACCCCGCTCCCAAAGCTTGCCTCTGGGTGACTTGATGGAATCCAATAAAATTGTTCATCCCGCGGATGTCCAAATCTTCATTTCTGGCTAAAGAGCCAGCCTCTTGCTTCACCCTGAGGTTTCTAAGGGACCAGCTTGGCCAAGGATGGCCACAGGTGGCCTGGTTTTCACTTGTCAAACTGACCCTGCCGTTCAGCTTCCAGCTCTCACTTGACCCAAGGTTTAATTCTTGGCTTTCTACAAAGTCATGAACAGAACGGCCTTTTTGTTTTTCTTTCCCATAACTGGCTGCAAGAAAGCAGCTGGAGCTCCAAGAAGCATGTCAACTTTCTCTTTTTCCTTTCTGTTCTCCTGTGGTCTGTAGGATAGGGTGGGGGAGACATTTGGGTGTTGGGGGAAACTTGCCTGATATTATTTTCTTGAAAATCCAGTTTTGTAATTCTGTGCCAAGCAGCTTGTAAAATTGTGTCATTTCTAGATGTTACCAGTGGCTCGACTTCCTGAGTGTCTGCCCTCCCTGATGGGAAATTGGGCCCAAGGCATCTAGTTATGGGATATAAATGGAGAAGGAGATAGAAGAGTATCCGTGTGTATATAAGATTATGTCCTTAACTGCATTTATAAATTTTCTATGATTTATATATTGACATTTACCTGCCAGATGAATACATAGGAGTGATTATAACACAGCTAACATTTTTCGAGCACTTATGCGTCAGGTGTTTTTCTGAATGCTTTCCATATAGTAATACATTTAACCTTCCCAGCAATACTATGAGATAAATATTATTAGCTCTATTTTACAGATGAGAAAATTGAAATTGGGCAAGGTAAAGTAACTTGCCCAAGGTCAGACAGCTGACAAAGGGTGGAGCCAGGATTTAAACTGTCAGCTGAGCTTCCAAGACCATGCTTTTAACCTACTCTAAACTGTCTCTCTTTTGCAGCACGTGTAGGTTGGTGATCTAGGCATAAACAGTGTTTAGCGAAGGGACATTATCCAGGTTAGTGTCATCCACTGAGTAAGCAGGCAGTAAGTGTCCAGCCGCTGGGAGAGGTGATGCTGTTGTTGACAGCTGTAACTGTACCAAAGTTCATCAAATGCCAGGTTTTACTGTTTGGTAGTTGAAGACAGAGTCTTGTGTTAGAATCACAGCTTTGCTGATTACTGTGTGACCTGAGTCAATTTACTCAACCTCTCTGATTCTTTTCTCCTCTATAAAATAGGGACAATGGTAACCCCATCATTGGGGAGCAGGTTGTGAGGATTAAAGAACAGAGCATAGAGAAAGCTTCAAGCATAGCCCCAGACACATAGTAAGTGTTCAATAACATTAGCCATTTAGCCTATTCTCAGTGGATAAATAATCCAAGATAATTACTTGCATTTCCAAAGAAATTAAATGCAAAACCATATCCAATTTAGATGTATACTTTTCAGTTAGTCATGAATTCTTTTTCCTGCTAGTCAGGCCTGGCTTTTGTACAAGTCCTGGTTAACTTTGACCTACGAGTAAACTAAAATACCTTAATTTCCATAACTGGAATTTCTGCCTTCCTCGGGAGGGTCATGTCATCTGTAGTCCCCCAGGCTGTTTGACAACCTGTTCTTCAGGGGCACTAATCGGGTCCTCGGTGTGGCTGCAGCAGGGTACCCCCCTCAACCCTGCCCTTCCCCTTTTTCCTACTCCTTCTCCTGATGCAAGACCACTGTGCATGCCTTGTGAATTACAGCTGCTCTGTTCCCCCAAAGGGCCCCCTGCTGGGGAGTGTGTCAGAGGATCTGGTTATAATTGATAGAAGCAGCTGGCAAAGGCACTTCCTAAAAGGCTTTGGCTCCGGCGAGCATATTAGTCAGTGTAGACAGTTTCCAAAATTGCTACCACGGAGAATTTTTTTTTTTTTTTCTTTTCTATGGGGAATGGGGAGGGGACCTGCCTGAGAATCCCAGGAAGTCTTCAGTGGGACCTTCCAGTCTTTGCGGATGTCCTTCACAGCCCTGATTTTAAGCAACAGTCTGGGAGAGATTAAATTGAGGTTTATCTTTGAGTGACCGGAGTTATTTCTGTTTTCGTCAGCTTGGACTCTTGTAATTAATGCTAAGACACTGGCGGGAACAAGGCTTTTATTATAATTCGAGGGTGAGGATGGCTTTGACTGACCTTTCTTCTGCTGGAGTTTCAGTGTTTTAGTATGTGCTGCTTGCGCTGGAAAGAATTTATAATCACAGGCTGTCAAAGACAGCCATTGTTCTCACTGCTCTGAACATGTGGGTCAGCCACAAGTGCTTTCAGCTCCCCCAGTGCCAAGAGCTGGCCGAGCGCGAGAGCATGCCTGGATTCTTCCGAGGCATCAGGAAAATCATTTCACATATTTTTCCCTGCTTTTTTTTTTTTTTTTTTAATTTTTTGCCCCAGAAAGACAGCTCCCTTTCAGAGCAGGAATTTCCCTTCAAGGTAGCAGAAGATGGAAACATGCTGCTCCAGGATTTTACGGAACTGATTCTGCTGCAAAAACAAATGCTGTGTGCATTAGCCAGACAGCATAAACAGAAGCAGTTGTGCAGCTAAACCGGGGGCTGGGTCCCAGAACAGACATGCAGTTATGGATCCTGAAAGATGGGTCAAGGTTAAGGTTTTAGTTTCTCATTTTTGTTTTTATCTGTCATTGTATTCTTGTGAATCCAAACTTGATGATCTTTTATTCTCAGTTCCTTGGACTTTTTTTTTTTTCCAACATTGTGGAGTACGAGATGCTTGGGGATTTTTTTTTTTTTTTAATATGTGTGATTTTCGGATTGAAAAAGTTGCAGCAAGGAAGGCTTAATGAAGTGTTGTGTAGATGATAATCAATTTGATAACTGGTTGCCGTAGCCTTTCCAGATTGATTCTATATGCAGGATTTTTTGGAGACCATTGGAGATTGATTTTCCTGATATTTGTAGCCTCTATGTCTGTTGCTGTGATGTCTGTAATCCTTTCTTTTTCTTCTTGAACAGGAGACTGATGACGTTGAGAGCCCTAAACGTAGTATTCGAGACAGTGGCTACATCGACTGCTGGGACTCTGAGCGCAGTGACTCCCTCTCTCCCCCTCGACACGGCAGAGATGATTCCTTCGATAGCCTGGATTCCTTTGGCTCCCGTTCCCGGCAGACACCTTCGCCAGATGTAGTCCTCAGGGGAAGCAGTGATGGTAGGTTGGAGCCTTAATAAACTGCACATCTTAGAATCAAACATTAACAAGGGCCGCCTTGTCACCGGCTGAGAGATTGGCCCTAGAAAGGTAGACTCCATATCCACCTTGCTGGAATCTGGTAATTCTAAACTGGTAGGGAAAAAAATCTCTTAATGTTGTTTCTCATGGTCCTTAGAATTTTGGTTGGCTTTGCCAGCAGCTGGTTTGAACACTGCCTCAATGAGCGTATCTTCTGTTGGAAAATGTGTTACATCATTCCTACCTGGGTCTCAGTAAACCAAGACGCTGTGCAGACCATTAGCTCATAAAGTGTGCCGAAGGTTTATATGCTCCAGGTACGAGGAAGGGAAATGTTTGAGTGAGTACCACACTGTGTAAGTGAAAGTAGATCAACTTCCAGCAAACTGGAAACACACTGCACACACTTAGGAAAGCTCTGAAGCTTGGGATTGTGAAACCGTAATTGGTACAATTTGGGCAATTCTTTTGATACCTGACCATTGACTAGAGCGATGCCGGTGGCCATTAATGTATAGAACACAGCCCAGACTGCCTGTTTCTTCTGAGGCTGGGTTTGATTTAAAGCCCATGCATTTTATGTCACCTGAAAGGAATGATCATTTTTCTTTACAAAAATGTATGGTCATGCAACCTGATGTAAATTGAACACATATTTTCCAAGAGCTGTTTACCTTACTTATCTTGCACCTTTGTGCTTTTAGGAAGGGAAGATAGATTGGCTCTGCATGTATAAGCTTGCAGAAAGGCACTTAGGCTGGTGGGGAATTTTTTTATTTGTGTCTATTTCTTTTTCATGTATTGCTTGACTGAAGCTAATGTTTCTAGAGACTTTAAGTCTTCTGTCTGAGATGAAAATTATCTTTTATAGCTAAAAGATCCCTTTCAGCTATAAAATTCTATGTTACCAAAATACTTGGGTATTTAACATGCCCAGGTCCTGAGTTCATTACTCGACCCCTGGTATCTCATTTAACCCTCAGCACATATTACAAGATACTCAGTATCTGACTTAGTCCTCTGTGAAACATTCCTTAGTCATATTTTACAGATGAATCTTAGAGAGGTTAAGTAATCATCCTAACATTGTCTTTTTTTTTTAAGTAATTTTTATTTATTTATTTATTTAGGCTGCGTTGGGTCTTCGTTGCTGTGTGCAGGCTTTCTCTAGTTGCGGCGAGCGGGCTTCTCATTGTTGTGGCTTCTCTTGTTGCGGAGCATGGGCTCTAGGTGCATGGGCTTCAGTAGTTGTGTCACACGGGCTCAGTAGTTGTGGCGCGTGGGCTTAGTTGCTCCACGGCATGTGGGATCTTCCCGGGCCAGGGCTCGAACCTGTGTCCCCTGCATTGGCAGGCGATTCTTAACCACTGCTCCACCAGGAAAGTCCCCTAACATTGTTTTTAAGTGCCGTAAGTCGCTGTAAGTAGTGTAACGATGTTAGCCTCAAGAAGCGTGAGTCCAAAACTTATACCCTAAAGCTTAATTTACCCACACTTCTTTCTGTTTGCCTAATAGATTTTTCAAATTCTAGCATGACTGAACGCTTTTGTTTAGTACTTAAACTTTCCAACAACTAGATTAGCCTCAGGGCCACATCGTATGTGACTCCTAAAGAATTCCATGGTGCATTGTGAACTGCTTGAAAAACATTTCTAAAAATTTACATGACATCTTAAGTCCCACCCACAGTATTAGAAGTTACAATACCAACTGCATGATCTAATTGACCTTTAACATAACTGAAAGGGAGATTTACTTTTGTGAAACATATTTTAACCAAACTATTTCATCCATATTATTTTGATTGTTTTAAAAAATTATTATTGTCTCATCCTAGTTTTTAATAACTGGTAATGCAGATCCTTTATTTATTCTGTCACCAGCTTCGAGAGGTTCAGAGTTTATACTGAGCCACATCTTGAAGGGATTTGAGATGGTAATTACTAATATTGTACTAATATGTGCTGAGGCACAATTTCGTTTGCAGCAGTTAAGATTGATAAGCCAGAGTCTTTTCATAAAAGTTTTTCCCATGTAAAGAAAAACATGAAATTGAGCTTCACAAAACACCATCCATGAAAGAGCATCTTAACACACAGATTTCACCAATCAGCCTGATACCTTCAGGCTTATGTTCTTGTAAACTAATCAAGACCTAATGAGGTTTTAAAGAAAAACAACACTTTTTTATCTGCCTTAAAAAAATGTGGTATAATTTTATCCAAATAGATGTTGTATTTCATTAGAGCTTATGGTATATTTTTTAAGTGATGATAATCAAGAAGATTGCTGGTCCTAATAAACACTTGCAAATTTAGAAGAACATTTTAATTCTTGAAAACTTATTTCCTAGGACTCACAGTCAATTAGGGAAAGTCTTACCATGAAATTCTCCAACAACATATTGGCTCAATAGAGAGAGTTTTCATTTTATTATTACTGAGGTCCACTGACCCATTCAGTAGGGATGACCAAGAGCCACACTCGTAAGAGGTGCCACGATTCCATGGGTTGGACACGAGAGCCACCTGGTAAGGAGGCTGTGGATCTCCAGGGTCAATTCAGCCAATCTGGCTTGCTAAATAGGTACCCAGCTCCTCCCTCACCCTCACTGGCATGCCTTCTGAGGCCACTAATAAGCTTCCCTGAACAGGAAATACAAAACCTTACACTCAGGTGCTTTTAAAATTAAGAACATATTTTATAAACATAATGCATATTGTTAAATAAATATTCTTACCTTTTATAGAAAAGACGAGTTAAGGGAGAGAAATAAGGAATGAGAGAAATTAGAGTGTTAGAGGAGATGAAAAAGCAATGGGTTGGCGGTGTGTATGGTAAAGATACATAAAAAAAGATAGACCGGGGCTTCCCTGGTGGCGCAGTGGTTGGGAGTCCGCCTGCCGATGCAGGGGACACGGGTTCGTGCCCAGGTCCGGGAAGATCCCACATGCCGCGGAGCGGCTGCGCCCGTGAGCCATGGCCGCTGAGCCTGCGCGCCCGGAGCCTGTTGCTCCGCAACGGGAGAGGCCACAACAGTGAGAGGCCCGCGTGCCGCAAAAAAAAAAAACAAAACAACAAAAAAAAAAAACGATAGACCCCTAGTTGCTGGAAGGGAGAGAAATGTAGCCCAGGCGTAAAGGAAGGATCAGACTTTGATAAAAGTATGTCCGCCTCATCACGTGCAATGTTGGGCATAGATGGAGATGCCACCCTAGTACATTTTCATGTTTTCAGGGTGAAGTCAAGTCAAGATCTTTCTGGGCTTCCCTGGTGGCGCAGTGGTTGGGAGTCCGCCTAACGATGCAGGGGACGCGGGTTTGTGCCCCGGTCCGGGAGGATCCCACATGCCGCGGAGCGGCTGGGCCCGTGAGCCATGGCCGCTGAGCTTGCGCATCCGGAGCCTGTGCTCCGCAGCGGGAGAGGCCACAGCAGTGAGAGGTCCGTGTACCGCAAAAAAAAAAAAAAAAAAAGATCTTTTGAAGTCTTGGCCTGAGATAAGAGG
Source organism: Globicephala melas (assembly GCF_963455315.2). Taxonomy (NCBI): domain Eukaryota; kingdom Metazoa; phylum Chordata; class Mammalia; order Artiodactyla; family Delphinidae; genus Globicephala; species Globicephala melas. Next base: position 65,595,861 of record NC_083318.1, read on the forward strand.
GGTTCTAACACTTATGGAAAGTATACCTCACCAGCCACTATCTGGGTGCTTTACATCTCTTGTAATCATCATGACAACCTGGGAGAGCTGTATTATCACCTCCTTATTTCCAGTGAGGACACTGAGGTACAGAGGGCTTCAATTTCCGTCACACAGCTAGTAGATGATGGAGCTGAAATTAGATCCTGGTCTCTAGGTCCAAAACGTTATGCTTCTTTCAGCTGAGCCACTCTGCCTCAGGGCATTTGCAAATTAACTTTTCTTGAAGTGCCTGTTGAAGACATTCATCAAAGGCTAATTGGGGAAAAAAAAAAAGGTTATCTGTTTATGTGTTAAACAACCTATTTTGAGACTCTCAGTATATTATGGACAATATGTTTTTAGATATTGTACCAAAATAAGTTTCATAGATTACAGGATTTTAGAATGGGGTGGGGGGGGGGGGGAACCAAGACAACTCTAATCCATACTAAGCCTTCATAGTTGATTGAAGAATCATTTTCTTTCATTCATTTATTCAGCAAAATACAGTTCTTCCCCTAGTCAGGATGCTTTAGGCAAAGGACATTTTTCCAAGAGAAGTGTGTTGCAGAGGAAGGAGCTATTTATTCTCTACTTGTGCCCAAAGTTAGGAAACTGCAACAGTGCACATCATGATGACAACATCCTTTTAGCAAAGTCTGATCCTTCCTTTCCCCAGGGCTATGCTTCTCTCCCTTCTAGCAACTAGGGGTCTTTCTTGGGCTGGAATCTGGAGAACAGAAACTGGAGTCTGGAGCTGTTACTTACCAGCCATGGAGAAAGGGCTCTTTGGGTCTCTCTGGGCCTCTGTTTCTACCACTGTAAAATGGGGATAATATCAAATAGGGAAACAAATCCAAGTGCTTAGCAAGTTAAGGTAGTATTAGTGTTTGTTATAAAGCATTCACAGGGGGCTCTAAATATTTTATTATGACACTGAGACAGATAGACTTGATAAAAGACAGGGTGAGAAGGGAGTTAAGTTATGAATCAAAAACCAACAAGTAATGAAATGGTCAAAACTTCAGAAGGGAGGCTGAAAGCAAGTGGCATGAATAATTCATAAATTGAATATTTCATCTGCAGCAATGAACAACTTGTTTATGGTCAATGCTTTAACTTTCACCATTTTTTAAAAGCCATTAAATCATTTTATCTCCAGGGCAATTCATTTCATTCCTATTTTTGCAGAAAAAGGACAGGCAAGTGTGTTAGAGGCAAGCCTAGGAGCCCACAGGTCATCAGTGGCAGATCCAGAACTATTATGGCATAAAGAGTAGTCAGTGTTTGTTAAGCGCTTACTCGGGGCCAAGTACTGTACCCAAGAGTTTTACATGTATCCGATCCTCCCAGCAGCACTATGAAGTAGGTGATATTATTATCCTCACTTTATAGATTGGGAAACTGAGGTTTGGAGTGGTGAAGTGACAAATGACAAAACTAATGAGTGTCAGAGCTCAAAATGAAGTGGATCTGACTTAACCCCCTGCACTACCCACTCTGCTAGGCTGCCACATCGCTCGACTCTTAGTTTAAGGTTCTTTTCACACGGGTAAGGAGGTCAATTTCTATTTGCTATCAGTGGAGTTGAAGAACCTTTTCATAATGCTCTCAGTGATTAAGAGTTTTCAACCAGCATTCAAATGGTGGCTGCCTGTCACAGTAGTGTGTGTTTTCATGACAGTTTCACTCTAATGGATCTTAGAAATCTGGTGAGATGAGACTCAGGAAACAAGGATACAATATAATTATGGGGGCTATTGACCAACAAAAGACTGATGTTGGTAACATTGAATTCCTCTGTGTTGTGTAAAACACTGTTTAAGCCAAACTAATTCATTGATTCATCTGATCATTTAAGAATACCCACTGTGCCCAAAGACACTGTGATAAGTACAGTGTGAAGGATATAAAGCCCTTATTTTCAAAATACAAGGTAGAAAGCATAATGCATCAGAAGAGAAATAGACCTTCGGGCCATAGTGTTCATAGGAAACAAAGATTGCCCCCAGCTATGGGTACCAGGAAGGGCTCCGAGGTAGAGGAATACGCACTTATTATAACTCAAGCTGTTTCCTGGAAGGCAAACCCTTGGTATAATCCATACTGATCATTTTTCTGAATTCCTATAGTTCTTATATGTCTGTGCTCGTTGATTTTTTTATAACTGATATTCTCCAGGTGTTTCATGAGTTGGTTAAAGGTACCTCAAAGACAAAGGATTATAAATCCTTCATAATTCTTATTTGTCAGAATATCTAGCGCAGTGTAAGACATGCAACAACAGGTGCTGAGTAAAAACTCCATTGGTAAATTTATGTTTCTTCTTCTGAGAGTTGAAGGATCTGAGCAGGCGTATAGTTCTATTGCAAATGTGTTGTTAATTGTAACTCTCAGATACAGCTAAGCTTTCTTCTTTTTTTTTTCTTAATTTGACTTCTTTTTTCCTGATTAGAACGGAGAGCTTTTCCCAGAGTGGATTAATTTCGACTGATACTTTAGATTTGTTAAGTGAATAATTTAAGGAAGTAATCCCGGGAACCCACAGATGTAACCACATCCCCCATACTGCATACTTGCCATTGGGAACTTTATTGCTAGCCCAGCACACTTTCTCAGCACCCATCCTCTCTTCCCAGGGAGAGGAAGCGACTCTGAATCCGACTTGCCCCATCGGAAGCTGCCGGATGTGAAGAAGGATGACATGTCTGCGAGGCGGACATCCCACGGTGAGCCAAAATCAGCAGTGCCTTTTAACCAGTACCTCCCCAACAAAAGCAACCAGACAGCCTACGTCCCCGCACCTCTGAGAAAGAAGAAAGCAGAGCGAGAGGAATATCGGAAGAGCTGGAGTACTGCCACCTCCCCCCTGGGTGGGGAGAGGCCCTTCAGGTAAGACCTGGACTGCGCTGCTCCCATCCTGGCTTGTGGTACAGGAATTATGGCCCCAGGACAAGAATGAGCTCAAAGAGCCATTTTAGAACTTTGGTGTCAGATTACAGATGGAGGTGGGCAGGACACATCTTCAGAGAGGGATTGTCATGATAGAATATAAGCTTCGTGAAGGCACCTGTTCTAGGTGTGCCTGGCACACAGTAGGTATTCAACCAATACTGGTCTAATGAGCAGATTTTAACGAGCAGATTTTTGAAACTAGCTCTATCGACAGGACATTGAGAACATCTGTCATCCATGGCCTTCTGTGGAGACTGACTCCCACTCCTGTTAGATCAGGTGCAGTAAGACCTTTTATCTAGATGTAAGTTTATCTAGATATGAGCTCAAGCGTTATTGAAGGGATGCATGAACATGCTTGAGCCACATGTAGAAACAGTCATAATGAAATGGAAGAAACATTGGACTTCTCATCTCTTGAGAGAAACCAGCAGTCTTTCCCCTAATCTCTGATTATGTTTTTGTATTTATTCATTCATTTATTCAGCAAGTATGCATCTAGTGAGCTTCTACTACATGCTAGGTACTATCTTTTAGGCTTTGGGGACCCAGTGGTAGCTAAGATAGAGTCCCTGCCTTCAAGAACCGTAGAGTCCAATAAAAGAAACTTAAACAGTCTCGTCTAATCCCTTTCAGCAAAACCACCCTTATCATTGCATGGTTATTCCTTGTAGTCCACCTTTATTATCTATGATTGCTGATTGAATAAACATTAAAAGTTCTAATTATTGAACAAAACATGAATTATACCTTTCTAGAACAAAAGGTTTTTGCCTTTCAATATCAATTTTGAAATAGCTCTTAATCAATGTCGAGATTATGATGCATTGTATTAATTTAAAAATGGCTGCATTTAATTTTTTTCACATTACCAGGATCATATTGCATGCTATGATATTTTTTAAGTGGAAGTAATATCAGAATGACCGGGAGATGACATGGGATCTACTCCCCAGCCTAGTCTGTTAGTTTGGTCAATTATGTTGTCCAACTCACTAGCTATCCTGAAACAATAGAGGAAGAGGGAAGTGAAGTGGGGTCTCCTTGTGAAGAGGACCCCGTCCGCCGAATGGACCCTGGTGGGAAGCCTCCTGGTGGTGGGTTAGAATTACCCACCGGCAGTGGGAAGGCGCAGCCTCCTCCAGAGGGGGCTGCGGTGGCACCAGCTCCCAAGTCTGAAGAGGAAGATGCTGCTGAAATCCAAAAGCGCAGAAGGCTAGAGCAAGCTGGAATCAAGGTCATGCCAGCAGCACAGCGCTTTGCCAGGTTAGCTTTCCGGGCCAAGGACAGGCCTGGCTGGCTTTGTGCATGCCTGGAGGTTTGGAATCTGTCTGGTGTGATGGAGTTTCCATCTTGTTTTCCCACTTCCTGCTTTATCCGTTGCATCATTATTTCCTACTTGCAGCAAGCAGATAGAAATAGCTAATAGTCTTTGTCTTCAGGACTGTCTCTGCTGAGTTTCTGGTTCTTTTAAATGGAGGTGAAGAGGGAGCTTTGTGCTGCTTGAGTAGACCTTGTCCTGGTCAAGTATGTGTGGTCAGTCATTTGTGGGCTGCAGGATTTATCTTGCAATAACATCTTATTTTTCAATTGTTTATGGCTTGTTAATTTTCACACTACCCCTAAATGGCTCTTATCTTACTTTACACATCACTAGAAAATAGTTCTTTGGAACGGGGAACACTCTCTTTAGAAAGAGTGGCTGGCTGACAAAAATCCACTTACTTTCTTTGTCCCAAGGGAGTAGTAAGTAAGATTAGGTTTATTTGACTCATTTTCTAAAGCTCATTGATTCAAAAACAAAGAATGGAGTAATTACTTCTCTTAATTGTAACAAAGGCACTAGTATACAGTCCTGGTGGCCTCATATTACATGTGAGATAGAGACCTTTAGCAATTGAAGTCACAGAAAACTATAGTTCTACAGTTTTGTGTAGTGTTTGGGGAAGCTGATTAATTTTTCTCATATAATAGCCACAGAGATACTAACAAATAACAGTGAGACCAAAATTTATTTGACAAATTGAAATTCATAACAGTTTGACAACTGAAATTCCTTTGCCACTTGATGTTCCATTTAATCCTAAAAGGTAGGTGATATACCCATTTTCAAGCAGAGTAAACTGAGGATCAGTGAAAGTAAGTTACTTGACCATCTCAGAGCTGGTCACCACTGACCTGGTGGCCAGATCCAGATGTTCTGGCCATAGTGCCACAGCTGCCTCACACACATTGAATGGAATGTCTTCCATTCCTCCATACAACTCGATGTGTGATTATTGCTGTGGTCTAGATCTTCAGTGAAAGTTCCAGTACTGACTTCTATGGATTTAATCCTAGAGTAGCTTTGTACTGATAAAACATCAAGGAGGTAATTCTTTCTGTCTGTGGTATCCCACAAACAGGCTTGTCTGTCCTAAACATGTATGTGCTTCTAGAAAACTCTAACATAAAACTGTGCTAATGTTACAAGCAACTCTCTGGGTTTCTGAAATAATGAAGGGTAATGTCATAGAATCTTCAAAAGAAAAATAAATCCAGATATTCTTTAAATTTTGGTTCAGAGACCTTGTGAGACACATGCTTTTTCAACATCATTTGAGCTTCTACTTATATCAAAGACCAGGCTAGATGCTGAGAATACAAAAATGAAATCTATCCCCTTACCGTTTTTCAGATTTTTTCTGCTTCTGTCTTCAAGTCTAGGGCACAGTGGAAATAGGTAATAGGTGATACAGATAAGAGTATGAACTTATAAAAAATCTTTAACCTTAATACCCTTGACACACATACCTTCATTTTTTATCACATCTGTAAAGTCTTTAACTAAAATTTACCAAAGACACTATCATCTTTATGATGTATTTTTTTTCTTGTTATCTTCAAAAATTGCCAATCTGCTTGATTTTTTAAATCTCATTTAAAAAAAATTGATTCTTCCACGATTACTAATGCTGTTGACTATTATACCATGTTTATTGGCTACTTGGGTTTCTTCTTCTATAAATTCTCTCATATCCTTTGCCATTTATTTTTTCCTTTTAAAAAAAATATTGTATTGTGGTAAGAACACTTGGCATGAGATCTACACTCTGAACAAATCTTTAACTGTACAATACAGTGTTGTTAACTACAGATACAATATCATACACCAAATCTCTAAAATTTATTCATCCTGCTTAACTGAAACTTTATGCCTGTTGATCAGCAATCCCTATTTCATCCTCCCTCAGCCCCTGGCAGCCACCATGCCACTCTTTGATTCTACGTATTTCACTACTTTAGCTACTTCATATAAGTGGAATCATGCAGTATTTTTCTTTCTGTGACTGGCTTAGTTCACTTAGCTTAATGTCCTCAAGATTTATCCATGTTGTCACATATTATAGAATTTACTTCTTTTATAAGGCCGAATAATATTCCTTTGTATGTATATACAACATTACCCTTATCCATTCATCCCTTGATAGACATTTAGGTTGTTTCTACATCTTGGCTATTTTGAATAATGATGCAATGAGATAGGAGTGCTAAGATCGCTTTGAGATCCTGGCTTCATTTCTTTTGGATATATACCCAGAAGTGGGATTGCTGGATCACACGATAGTTCTGTTTTTAATTTTTTTAAGGAAACTCCATATCATCTTTAGAGTTATCCAAAAGAGCAAGGGGAGACAAATGGGCAGATAGTTTAAGAGAACTCAGCACAGCCAGGAATCATGATGACGTAGAGAAAAGAAAAGAGTGGGCAAAGGCTGGGGATTCCACGAGTATACTGTGCCTCTTCAGTAACTGGGAGGTTTATTTTCTGCTAAAACAGTACAATCTTTTATGACAGCTCCCATTCTGTGTACAAACCTAGAATCACGGTTAGTTTACAAATGTAATTCTAATTGATGAGTAGTATATTTTTGTGGTAATTTTTGCTCCTGTCCATGTTCCTGTTATCTGCCTTAATTTTTACATATTTTATCCAAGTTAGCTCTATTAAACAGAAATTCGCAGGTCAGTTAATATCTGCAAATGTCAGTTAACGTCACACCTTAGAGCTACTGACTTAGCATTTAAAACGGAGTTCAGGAAAATCATGCATATTCCCAGAGAATGTTCCCAATAGCAACACAACACAGCTGCTCCAAACACCCAGAATTCATTTGTTGATAGATTTTTCAGCTGCTAGCTCTCTCATAAAAATTTTATACATACCATGCCACTAGCCTGGCCTGTCTGTGTCTTTGTCACCTACTTTTTGCAGCCCACAGCAGAGTTGACAGTCATTCTAAGTTTATCTACATTTGGGATCCTGCTTTTAATGTGGCAGAAAGTAGCTTAACTGGAATGAAATGCATATCATGAAGAAGAAAAGGATTCTTGGTGTCTGGAAAATAAGAATATAAAACATTTAAATATGCTGACGTCTCTTAAGGCATTGTAACCTCAGTCTCCTATCTTTGCAATCCAGATGAATTCTGGCCACCACATCTTGGAACCCAACAAGAGGCCCCAGATATTTCTTGCGGCCCATTTTTTTAGCTGGGAAAGTCTGTGTTTGGAGAGATGGGTAGAGGATGAGGCATAGGCAAGGAAGGAGGCATGTAGACAAGAGTAAGGCTGTACTTTTACAGATGGGTTTTGTTTGTTTGTTTGTTTGTTTTTGCGGTACGCGGGCCTCTCACTGTTGTGGCCTCTCCCGTTGCGGAGCACAGGCTCCGGACGCGCAGGCTTTGCGGACATGGCTCACAGGCCCAGCCGCTCCGCGGCGTGTGGGATCTTCCCGGACCGGGGCACGAACCCGTGTCCCCTGCATCGGCAGGCGGACTCTCAACCACTGCGCCACCAGGGAAGCCCCAGATTGGTTTTTTGTTTTCTGGGGGGTTTTTTTGGCTGTTGTTTCCCAAGTATTCTCAAACACCTCCTTAAATTATTTTTACTATATAAAAAGGAGCAGAAGTGCATGTTAGTCCATTTTCACATGAGTTTAGAAGCCTAGAAGTCCCAAGCTTCCTATCAAAGAATATATTAGGAGGTATGTTAGCACCAAGGGACAGAAAGTAGGTCTTTCTTAATAAATATGTGGGGTTGATATTTATTAGAGTTGCCACTGGAGTCAGAAGTCCATAAACTACTTTTCCTTCCCTTTTAGTTTATGATTAAGTTAGCCTAATTACCCCTCAAATATGAGACTCTGCTAAAGAAGCCAAGATCTCTGCGTTTAAGAGGATAAAGTAAGAATCAAGATTCACTTCCCCTGAATTAAAATGCCATGGAGACTTGAGTTCTCTGACTTGGTGTTTCCCATTGGAGAAGTAAACTTTTTTTTTGAACTGAATTATAGGTTTCACGTGATTGGACTTCTTTGCTAATTGTTTTCATATGTTTCAGCACTCAGTCTTTTCTGCTAGTCTGTGGATCTTCTCAAGCACATAGTAATTAATTACAGAGGGGGGGAAACCCTCCAAGGAACAATAGACATTTTAGAAATCTTTAGAGGAAGAGCAGATGCAGCTAAGTGCCAGGAGCATATTCTCTCCATCCCTCCTTACCAGATGCCTGTGTCACTGCTTCTTGCTGCACAGATTCTTGGGGATCAGAGACCAGGCAGACACATAACTTGCATGAACCTTTGTGACTCTGGATGTAGCTGCCCTATTGGGACACTGTGTGAACAGGGAGGTCCCTGGTGTTGCCCGTGACATTCCCAGGAGGCCAAACAGGCTTTTCTGGAGAGCCCAGTTTCTTTCAATAGAACAAACTGACTGCCAATCTGAGCTGGTTGCTTGTGTGTTGCCAAGTAAAAGGGGGTGAAAGAAAATGCCAGCTCTTCCTTAGTTTAAATCATTATCTCATTCACTTTGAAATATATAAGCCTTAGAAACTTTGAGACAAGAGCTTTTCCTCCCCCTCACCTGCTTAGGACCCACAATCTCTCCTACAAAGATAGCCTTACTTGTCTTAGGACAGGGTTGCCAGGTTGAAGGCAAGGCTTGGCATTTCTCATTTCACATTAGACTGTATTCCTTCTTTAAAAAAAAATTATTTATTTTTGACTGCTTCAGGTCTTAGTTGCAGCACACGGGATCTTCCGTTGTGGTGTACAGGCTTCTCTCTAGTTGTGGCACGTGGGCTCCAGAGCACGTGGGCTCAGTAGTTGCGGCGCTCAGGCTTAGTTGCCCCGCGGCATATGGGATCTTAGTTCCCCGACCAGGGATCGAACCCGTGTCCCCTGCATTGGAAGGCGAATTCTTAACCACTGGACCATCAGGGAAGCCCGTGTATTCCTTCTTAGTAAAGCAGTGATCTGGGTCCGTCGAGCAACCCCTACTTCCCAAGGCAACTAACTCATCTGTGAATGACTCAGACAAAATAAAAGTGCCAAACCGCCCCATGAATATCAAGCCAGACAGCCAGGGTCTGCCACTTAAATTTACTTACTTTACCTACATTCAGATGACTGGAACTGGAAACCTCAGTGGACACGATAATACTGATCTTGCAGGGTTGTCATAAAAGTTAACGTATCTGGAATATACCAGCTCTTCAGAGGTATTATAATTATTGAAAAACAAAGTAGAATATACTGAAGCTTTACAATAGACTGACCTTCAGAAAAGAAGGGCTCGTTATAAAAAGTCATTTAAATATTCTGCTAACTAGACACCTGCGAACATAGTCCTACATATCTGCCTTATACACATTATTTATTACTTCATAGCCAACAGTGCTGGCCCAGAATTTATGTCATTAAATTTTTGCTCTCTCTGAGTCTGCTGGAAGCTCTGAATTTACAGGATCCAAGCAATTAGCAGAATGTCACTGTGATCGTTTTTTCAAGTGGGCAGGGAGTGGCTTTAAGAGGCCAGTGATATGGAAAGCTTTCTTCACCCCCTTTTTTTAAGTCTACATATCTAAATTGAGATCACTTGAAATGAGTCCCGCTACACTGGGCATTTAGCCTGAAAAGAAACACCCTGGGGAGTTTGTAGCCTGGCTGGACTCACATGATGCATAATGCACGAGATTCTCCCTTCTCAAATTGGCATCACAAATTGGCATGGCTATTTGCATAAATGCATACGTTTTATTCCATAGTATTCTGCCTGAGTTGGGGAAAATTGAAACCCAGGACCCTGGTCAAAAAATGAAAGGAGTGTTGCTTTGGGACTTGAAAGCTTCAAGCTCAGGATCTGCTCCTTTACTGGAATTGGAGTCGGATCAGCTGAGATGAGATAATGCGTTTGAAAGGGCTCTGTAAACTGTAAAGTGCTGTGCAAGCACTGTAAGGTATGATTAGTTAGCATTCTACTGTCATTAATCCTGGCTGAACATTGCTGTCTGTACCCAGCAGTGCAAATCACGACTTCATTCTAAGCACAGCTCATGTGATCCCTTTATTTAGTAACCAAAATACTTCTCTTTCTCCTACTTCCTTAGTAATGATAATGCCTTATTTTCTGTATGATGTTCTGCTTTCAAAACTGTTCCTGGCCGTGTCCTTTGTTTAATGAATAGTGCAGTGATTAGGAACAGGACCTCCGGAGCCAGACTCCCTGGGTTTGAATTTTAACTTCAGCAGTGGCACTTTGAGCTTGGGCAAATTTCTTCACCTAATCTCAGTTTCCACTCTATAAAATGGGGATGCTAATCACACTACCATTGCAAGGCTAGTATTAAGGTTAAACAAATTAACACTAGAAGGAATTCTGGCACGTTGTGGGCGCTCAATAATAGTTAACCACCTTCTTTGTCATCATCAATGTGCTTTTTAAATAATGCGTTTTTGAAGAGATTAATTCAATGGCCTATCATTTCCCACTGACCATCCTTTATGGCCACAGTCAACCAATACCAGTTGGTTCTTGCCAGACTTGTTGGCTAAGGATGCAGGGAGGAGAGTGAGCATGGTCCAGGAGTGGCCAAGCAGGAGACCAAGAGCCGGAGTGCAACTCAAAGGGCAGAATTTTATATTTTAAGAAATAACTTTATTCAGAGATCAGAGCACCACCCACCACCTCTAAATTCCACGATTTAAACTTTTATTGAGAATAGTGGTCAGCAGGAGAAGGAGTTTTCTGGACATGACTAATGATGGTTTGATTTTTCCACAAGTCAGGAGTGAGGGCCTGCTGTTCTGTTAGGCTGACAGGCCTCCTCTGCAGCAGTACAGGGTAAGCAACAGACAGCAGGCCACCTGGTCAGCCAGAGTAGACAGCGTTTCCTTGCTTGTATTAGCTCAGCCAGGCTAATTCCTCCTGTCTTCATTTCTGAGACAACCTGTCCCATGACCATGAAGAATTTACCCTTAATCCTCCTTCAGAAATCGGATACAAAGCAGGTGAGCTTTCTTTAGAAGTCAAGGTGCTTTATCTACTCACCATCTCTATGAACTGAGAAGATAATAAATGATATTTGTAAAGTTTTAATCTTTTATTATGACTTAGAAGCAAGGCTGATCTTATGAGTAGGGGGGAGGAGTTTGTTTGAATATCAGAAAGGCGCCATTGACTGTATTCCCACCCTACCCAACCCCAACAAGAACAAAAAACAAAGCATAAAACGTCCTAAGAGTCCACCATTAAACTGCATTTCTCTTTAAATTCTAAAGAATTTAAAGTTTGGTGCCTTCAAGATTTCCTTGAAAATGAAAATAGCCCTAAGTAAACATTTTGGCGAAATGTCTTAATAGGATTTACTTGACAGCTAGCATATGACAAAGCAGAAGAGCTGGGCGGTGGAGAGTCATGGGGGTAAAAGACCAAAGAAAAGGTTGCTGGTGGGAGGGTGCAGGGCACGATAAGCTTTTGTGCCTGAGTCCATCCTGTCCATGGTCATAAACTATTCCAGATGTTTCAGGTTAGCTCAGCTCTGCAGAAAGACCATCCTTACACTTTGCAGTCTGGGACACATCCCAGGTGTGCTGTCACATAGCTGCACTCATTAGCATTCCTCCAGATCAGTTTCTTGGTAGCTCAGATTTTTGCCCTGTCCGTCAAAATAAACTGAGTACCTATTGGGTACATTATTAATGTGCCAGAGAAAAAATAATAACAAAATGCTTCTTACTTTTCCCAACTTCATGAAAAGAATTTGGATTGCCACTTTCAGAGCCATTTAGGATCCTGCCTTTCTGACGCTGATGGGGCACTGCAAGTTAAATGAATTTTTTAGTATTGCTAGTAGCTGACTAAATTCCAGGTTTTGAAACCCACCCTAACCCTGCTGCAACTCTGGACTAAAATAGTAAACAGATGTCATCTGGACTAATGATATTGAGAAGACCTTTCACTAACAAGACAGTTGGCTGCCTGGAGATGGGGATTTAAAAACTGTTTTGGTCTGATCCCACGTGGAGTTCCGTTTAATTTTGCTTTATCAGTCAAAAGCAATTAAGTGATGAGAAAGAAGCTGTTCGAGATATTATCCTTCGCAAAGAAAATCCTTTCCTGATCCACCAACACAGCAGAGATTCAGAATCAGAAGATGAGGTTGCACGTCGACTGCCTGATCTTGAGAAAGATGACTTTGCCGCCAGGAGAGCTAGGATGAACCAGACCAAGCCAATGGTGCCACTGAATCAACTCCTCTATGGGCCTTACCGAAAAAAAGAGGCAGAGAAATCAGATGGCAGCAAGCAACCCTCCAAGGGAATCTCAGAAAAGAAAAGTCTAGAACATAAAAGGTGTGCTCTGTGTGTGTGTGTCTATGAAGGAGAGAGAGAATATAGTTCGGCAAAGGTGATTTGTATTAAAGCTCCCCATTCCTCTGTTTCCTGCCCTAATTACATATAATCAGTCATGTGGTTTGTTTTAAAGTGGAACCCTAGATATCCAGTCTCTCCTAAGTTCAGATGGCAGGGAGTAGAATGGTCCTGTCCAAGATAGGGCTGAATTCACCAAATAAATATGGAGCTCAAGTGTGCAGATGTGCTATATGTGGGCGTATCACCACGTATGGGTGCTGGTGTCAGAGACGGGCATTATTGGCATAAATAGACATGTGCTATTGCTGATCAGGGAACAGCCACCTCTCAAGGTTGCTCCAGTCCATCCATAGGAGGCAGAAATCATAGTTATTCCTTAGCTATGAGCCCTTCTATCTTCATAGCACCTTTGAGATATGGGGGGAAAACGAGGCTTGCTGTTTCTTCCCTCACACCAACACGATCACCTAGACATCTGACGATGGAAATTTCTCATTAAAAAGTCCTCAAATATATAATATGATACACTTCTATGTGTTCTGTCATAGAAATTATTTTTAAGTGAGTTTCCTTCTCCCAACTTTTCTCCCGTCTTCTTAATTAGGGAAAGGAAAGCTTAATGAAATGGAATTTGGCCAGCGATTTTTATCCTAAGAGGGATACGAATTCATTCAAGCCATCAGCCTGCTGAGTTTCAGTGTACAGAGTTCATCATTCTTGTATTTTTCCTTACATCAAAATCAGAGATCGCATCTTTATTATTTAATTGCCATATTTTTGCCTATCACTTAAGAGGTTTGTAATCCATTGAACTAAGAATATAAATATCTAAACTGTGTTTTACACAATTAAAGTGGTTCTTTGGGCAGCGTCATTGAGATCAGTGAAGCAGTGAGTGTTTTCTATTGTTTGATTTAGGAAGCACCAGGTACAAAACACATGAAAGATCTCTGGACACAGAACAGGGATTTGAGCATAGAAGACCCGGCCCATTTTTTTATAGGACACATTCTAGCTTCGGGAGGCTCTTGGTCTTTGCAGTCCTTGTTGGCATGCCTTGTAACAAACCGTTCTCATAGGGCCTTGTGGGAGGGATCAGTTGTTGCCAGTGAAACAAAGACTTCTGGATAACTGAGTAGCATCAAGGCATATTGATGCGGATCAGCAACTTGAGTTAGGAAAAGGAGTAGCTTTTGTACCTCCCTTTTTTCCTTTCTCCTGCATGCAATTTTAATTCCTGATATTTCCAGCCCCATTTGTCTGTTGTCACCTGACTCTGTGTTTGGGGACACAGCCCATGATCTCTCTAGAGAGCTTCAAAGAACTGATGAAAAAAAGAGGGCTCCCTGGCGGCTCTGTGCTATGCCCTCCTTGATCCCCTTCCCCAAACTAAAAGCAAATAGAAAATTCTGTCGCCTTCCTATTTGCATAGGCTCTGTAAATACACCAAGTCATCCAGGTAACAAGAGAATGGTTTTCTGGCTTGGAAGATTTATTTTGAAAAAAAATGAATAGCCCTATTTATGTATATTTCTGAAATTTTCTATCTCAAGAAACATATTTAGTTAGAAACTGACTTTTAATGTGATATAATGTTTATGCACATAGATGCCACAACTTTGGTTTAAATTATGATATTGTCAACATTAGGCATCTAAAGTTCACTTCTTAGGAAAACAATTGAAAATATCAGATTTAGCATGAATAAAGGTGAACAGTTATTGACACAAGAAACAAATGGGTATTGCCTCTGTGGAGCCAGGTAAAGAGGATGCCCTCTCTGTTCTTCAAGTTTACGTTAGCCAAACCTAATTAATGCTATCAGGAGGCAGAGACTGAGTTTGAACATTGCAAGTTTCTATTCAGCATTGACTTAATCATACTTTCTGGCAGTATGAAGGTTTATGGTTGAGGTGTTCAATACGTGAACAACGTTCCAACTATCTCCAAACTAATTCTAGAATTTGGATCATGCAGAGCTCATTACTAACACTTTACTGCTGCAGAAAAAGACGTTCCAAGAAGGCTCAGGGATTCAATCAGAAAACTTGAATTCATTACAGTAACTTGAATAGTGTGGGAATTGGGCATCATTACTGTCAAACTGAAATCTCATTACCATTCTTAATAGTCTTTCAGCGAGCCCTGGCTTCTCTTCCTAAACTAAACTAGAGTCTGTCATCTGGTGGAAAAACTCTGTCTCTTTACAGTGTCAAAAGGGTAGCATAGACAAAAGTAATCAAGGCTGCAATTGATTCCATATTTTTGAGAAAGGGAGAGGTGCTTCCATCATTCCATTCTGTCTTCAGCCTCTGAATTTCCATGCTTGACATTCTGTTTGTCTGCTTCCCTTCCTGGAACCTGATTTTTCCAATAACGTGGGGGCCTGGATCAAATTGACAGAAACCAAGGCCAAACGGAAGAGGTGAAGTCGAGGGTGACCTGTATTGTGCGGGCTCAGGAGAGTGAACCTGCGGAAGAGGGGCTCAGGCAGGTGCCGGATCTTCACAAGGATGACCTGGCGCAGCGCAGAATTCAGGGCAGGCTTGGCCCTCACCGCGAGGCTCCGAGCTTTGTCGCGGTCGCCAATATAACAGAAGCCGACCGGGAGACGTGGGAGAGGCTGAAAGTGTCAGGAAAGAAGAGGTGTGTCATGTTTTCCCCTGGATTTCTCCTAACAGTGGTATCATTTAACTTTGAAGGAATCACTTATCCTTCTATCATTTTTTATTTTCATGGCCAGAAAAAATGCCTCAAAACACAGAGCATATTCTGCATGCTGAAACTTGTTAATACTAAAAATTACAAGCCACAAGGACAGGAAACATCCTCTTTAATTCAACTGATTTATTGTGAATGCTTATTTTAATAGGCTTATTTACGTGTAAGGAATTTAAACTTGACTTTTAAATGATTTTAATTATTTCATTGTACCCAAGGTTTTCTTATGCCATCATTTATGATGTTAAGAAAGCTACAGAAAACCTAAAGTGCTATTTACCGAGGCAAGACAATGATCGTTTCTTCATTTGATTGATTAATGGAAAAGCAATCCTGCTTTAGACATTGAAGTATATTTCATACATCCAGTAGTTTTTCAAAACTCTTCATTGATTTTACTCACCTTAGAAACCTTTGGAACTTATTTCCGGTTCTGACTAGGGATGGAGATGTGGAGCACACGTGTGCCCCTGAGCCTTCACCAGAAATTAAAGCAGAAACTGCCCTCCGTGATGACTTTGCCAGCCGCAAGGCAAGGGCTTATAAGAAAGCTTCCAGCCCTAGGCAAAAGTTCGTGCACTTCGGACCAGTGACAGAGATAGATCAGCAGACATGGAAGCGGCTCAGCATTGGCAGGGCTGGGCCGAAGGAGGATGCAGAGGAAGTCATCAGTCACAGCCGCAAGATTCAGACGTACTCTGTGTCCCCTGCCTTGGCGGCCATGTCCAGTTTACAGGAAGACCACAGGCTTAATCCACAAAATGACTGCAGGTACTTTTTGCCATTACATGTGCAAGGAGATCTGCATGGGAATCACTGCTGCTTTTAAAGAGTTTGCTGAAGCACATTAAAGAAACTGCCAGAGATGACGTAGTTTTAACAGCCTCTTTTGCTGGTTAGCAGAGAAGTAATGTCAGTAGATTTCCCCGCGGGGAAACGTGTGTGAAGTTAAATGACAGACATCCATTTTGATTCTGTTGTCACCAGAATCACTGTCTGGGAATGCCAGTAATTTTGGCAAATGATTCATCTTCCCTTGGCTGCATTAAGCAGTATTTTATTTGTTGGCAATACTGAACAAACTAGATGGAATGTTTTAATGATACCCTTCATGTTTCTCCTAAAGATACATTGATAAAAATCTGGGTTATCTATACCCTCCCTCTTTCTTATCCCACGAGGGAGAAAAAAATTGTGATTAGTGTCATTAAGTTCAGATTTTGGACATCTAAGTAGACACACAAAAAAGTAAACATCTCTCCCCCCCCCCCAGCTCCCGCCCAGTTTTTAAAATTATATAACAGAACATGAGTAGAAAAAGACTCTTCTTTTGAGGGTTCCTGTGAGTCAGGAGTTTCCTTGAATGAATCAATCACCATCCAAATTTGTGAGGCGTCACCTGGGAAAAGACCTTGTAGAGCTGTCATCAGTCCTCATCCTCACTGGAGGCCTTCCAGCTGTGAACTCCCAAGCCCTCTGTTGGGGATTTGGTTCCACGGGCTGGTCTTTCTTCCATTAAACAGGTATAGGGCATTTCTAAAGTTCTGGATTCTCCGTGCGCTAGGTGTGCTTGGGGAAACTTAGAGATCAGAGTACACTCTGCACCCCCCCCCCCGCTGTCTATGCAGGGCCCAGCAAACATTTATTTACTAAAAATTTGCTTTGCCATCTCTGTGTGAATTGCCTTCCTCCCCTCTGAGGTCCCAAACCACTACCCACATGTCCTCTTTTGTCTTTAGCTGAAGATGGTACTTAAGGTGAGGGTTTCAGCCATTTTGGTAAGCTACTCAGTTTTCCTGGGTCTCTTCCAGGTATACATGTTATCAAAATTTGTTTGAGTTTCTGTTAAAAAATAATAAGAAGAAGATTCTGGATTCTCCCAGGAAACTCCACTCCACCTGCATGGTGGGAGCAAAGCAGAGCCCTCCACGGCAGGAGGAAATGCTCAGGACAGTCTCCTCCATGCCTTGTTCATGATATCCAAAGCACACAGTGGATGGTCCATGACATAGAGAGGGGTTTCTTTGGTTCCGTACTGTGGATGACACCCTAGAGGCTGTCAATAGAAATAACCCTGGTGCATCAGAAATGCCCTGCTGGGGTTTCAGAGGCTGATGGGGGTGGGGGGTGGAAGGGGTGAGACTAAGAAATTAGTAAGGAATGCATCCTTGAGTCCTTGACTACTAAGGGGCCATCACTCAGCCCCATGGTGGCAGAGTCAGGCTAGCCTTCTTTGACTTTCTCAGGCCCATATTCTATTATCTCATTCTGAATATGTCATCCTTACTAACCGGCTTCTGGAATAGCAACCGAACCTTCTCTCTTAACCTTTCAGTCTCAGTGACTTTCACTGTCTCCTTTCCTAACTCTTTTCCCTCTTCCCTCTTGCTGCCAATGCTACTTGATCATCAACAGAATAGTGACGTCTGGTGTAGATGACCGTTGTAAGAGGGTCTGCCGGCTGGCTGTGGTGCCGGAGTCCCAGGAAGAGCATAGCTGCAGTTTAGGTGAGTGCCCGAGGAGGACAGAGAAAGGTGAGGACGTGAAGGCTGACAGGTGGGCCCAAGGCCTCTGGTGGGAATCCTTTCCTAGTAGTAAAGCTGTCCCGTCTGGCTTTAGTTACCTGCAAACAGCTGCCGCAGGATGGCAAAGAAGCGACTGAAGGAGTTGTTCAAAGAGGTTCTGAGACGGTGCCAAAGGCTGAAAGATCCGAGGAGAGCGGCCAGCCACTGTGAGCGCCTCGCCCGCTTTCCAGGGTGCGCTGCCTCTGCTGTTTGTGGCTGCTGCGTCCCCCCAAACAGCTTAAAGCCACGGTATGCGCTTGATGACTGATGTGGCGTGGAGCCCCTTAAAGGAATGTGCCCATCCCAGGGTCAGAGCTCTGCTTTCAGTGTCCTTCCTGGATAGAGACTTTAGACCTTGCATGTGGTTGGGTGCTGGCCAAATTTCATTCTCAGGAATCAGGAACACCAGAAAGGGAAACCCATTCCCGTGTAAGTATCAGCTGCATGATGGAGGTCCACGATATTAATCCTCAGTCGCTGTGTGCGCTGCTGCCTCTGTGATCACTGGCTTCTTCCGTCTTGAGTTAACGCCAAGCGAGTGATGCTACTGCAAACATCTTTAGCAGTAAGTGCCCTTTGACTGGCTGGACTGATGTGCCCTAGTTCATGTCCTCTGACCTCTGAATGGGAGGCCTCAGAGAGAGAAGAGAAGTCAGAGAAGATGACAGCTCCTGCCTGGAGTGGCAGTGGACTGAAAGGCCCAAGAAAATTGTATGAGTCACAGAAAGATGATGCGATGGCCAGGAGAACTGGGATATCTCTTAGACACCTTGGATCCAAGCTAAACCAGTTCCGTCCAGTTCCATCTGCAAAGCAACGCATTGTGGAGGGATCTGCCAAGGGTCCACCAATAAAAGATAAGAGTCAGAAGATCATCCTAAGCTGTTTTGACTTTGTTTCTCCAGTCTGAGCCTTGATACATGCTTTGAGTGTGTCATTAATGCTTTACGGTTTATCCGTGCCACTTACCTGCTATTGCTAGCAGAAATGACATGACCTAGTCTGCCAAGATGTGTTTTTCTTTTTTTGCATGTGAGCAGGTGTGGAAAGAATAGTTCAGTTGTGAATTGTCCTATTAAACATTCTTTCTGACTCTCATTTTGTGGGCAGCCTAAATGGGAAACTCTTTTATTTCTTCCTAGCTCACATAGGAGCCGTCGGGTAAAGGAGTTGAACTTCTTTCTGACCTACTTGATTTCATTCTGATTCCAGGAGGGTCTTCAGGTCCAAAGAAGATATATACTACTTACACAATTCGTTTAATTTAATTTTAACATTCACAAATAGTGCTTTCTAGAGGTAGGATTTCCATTCCATGCTCTGACTTGATTTAAAATGAAGGTAGGGAATATGTTAAAAAGGTAATCAACAAGGACCTACTCTATAGCACAGGGGACTCAATATTCTGTAATAACCTAGATGGGAAAAGAATCTGAAAAAGAATGGGTATATGTATATGTATAACTGAATCACTTTGCTGTACACCTGAAACTAACACAGCGTTATAAATCAACTCTACTCCAATGTAAAATACAAATTTAAAAAAATAAAATGAAAGTAGGGAAATAGTAATCCAGGGGTTCATGGTCTGGTTTCAGGTCCTATATGTTGAAGCTTCTGTTGCTGTTTAGTAAGAGTGATAGACTTTTGTGAAAAGTGTGGTCTGCCTGATCAGTGCAGGGCCGAGGAGTACGAGTGTAGCATAATTAAAGCTCCACTGTAAAACAGGAAGTGATGAAGTTCTGCTTCACAAAGGACCTTGATAGTAGTGGGACAGAGGGTAGAGTGGGGAGTAAAGAAAATCTTAAGTAATCCCCAAATTTTAAGATGAAGATCCTAGCCATCGTTACCATCTGGATTTAATGTATGTTTTACATTCTTCCGAATCATAATACTACCATAGGAGAGCCTTATTGTAACCCTGGTTTCAGGGGGCAGGAGTAGTAGCCGTGCTCCACTTTATAACTGTTACCCTTTCAAAGTGCCTCCGTTTCCTCCAGCGTACCTTCTCCTGGGAATTCACAGGTAGGTTGAATGGCTGTTGGCTCCAATTCACAAATGGGAAGCCTGATGTAGAGAGAAGTTACACCTGGATCACACCTGGATCCCAGCAGGTGAGGGCAGGTTAGTGAGAGAGGGACAGCCTTGCCCACCACGCTCACTGTCTCCCCAGATGCCCTGATGTGGTGCTGGACCCTGCATCCATGGGCTGCCGGAGAGCAGTTAGCGTGAAAGGAGAGAAGGAAGTGAGGCCTATAGGCTGCCTACTAGAACATTCTAGGTGGCCCATTTACTCACTTCTCACACAGCCTTTGAGACTAAGCAGTTTCTTCTGTATTCTACAATAAGGAACCGGGGCCCTGGTCTCACACAGCTGGTAATCACAGATCCAAGATCCAAACCCACCGCTGTCTGAAGGGGGAGCCGCCGTTCCACGCCAGCGCATTACCTACCAGGCTACCAGAGGAAACTGTGGCGGTCTGACGACCTCCCTGTCACTTGTATCTGTCCGTCTATCTGTGATTCGGGAAGAGACCTCTTTATATTCACATGGGACTGAATGGCTGGTTTGAGCATAAGGAGATATAGTGAGATTAACTCTGTGACGTAATTGTGTGATTGAGCAAAGCACACACCTTGGGAATTCATGTTTCCTTTCAACAAGTATTTACTGAGTAATTACTATGTGTAAAACGCTGTGCTGGGTGCTGGGGGATAATCTTAAATGAGCAGTAAATCCATTTTTCCCTCTCACTTCAAATGAAGCTTATTCTAGTTCACAATATTGCTAATCATTGACCCTGAAGTACTTTATTAGTGCTGAAAGTTACATAAACACGATCAATAGGTGAATAGAGTATTCTTTTTGTCTTTCTAAACACCGCCACCATCACAACTAAACTTTATTAATTGCTTTTTTTTTTTTGTAAGATGCTTATACCAACTGTAATTTGTCTGGCCAATTTTGTACTTGATAGTCTGTGGACTGACCTACTTTGCATTTTTTTAAAAAAAAATCTCTTTGTTAGTGATTTTTTAAACTCATCTTTACTTTTCTATTTTCCATAGGACAACTGGGAAAATCATTTGAAGCCCAGACTCTAATTATCTTCTCCCTAACAGCAAAGGCAATTCTGATGAAATTTGTGCCCTCTTAAAGCTAATAAATTAGTCTGAGGGGAAATTTCTTAAACCCATATGTATGTAGTAAACAGATAAATGAAGGTCATCTTCAGAGACTGCACTATTCTTTTCAATTTCCAGAGCATCCAATACGTACTTATTGAGGGCCTAGTCTGGTCACTGTTCAGAGAACCCCAAAAGAAAAATCCCTACCATCATGAAGCTTATGTTGCAGTGTTCATCTATATTTGTTGGCAGAGCTGTCCACGAAATGCTGTTAAGTGTTTTGTGTAGAAGCGATTTAAATTTAAATATATCCTGCATGCAACAACATAGCTGAACCTCATAAAGGAAATATGCTAAGGAAGCCAAACTCAGAAGAGTCCATGCTGTATAAGTCCATTTATATAGCACAAAACTCAGCACTAATCTGTGGTTTGTGAAAATTCATCAGGGTGTGTGTGTATGGTCTGTGCACTTTCTATATGTATATCTTACTTCAGTAAAACATGAATTAAAATATTCCAATAGACCCAGAAATACATACCAACTGTTCATTGATCATTCCTAGATGAGCCATCCATTAAGAATAACTTCTCTCCTCGTTTCCGTAGATAATTTAGAAAACGCTATATTTGAATGTCTATTCTAGTAGGCCTGTTAATTAACTGGGAAACATTTTACCGGGGCTTCAGAATTAACACTGTTAATTCTGGGTAGAATTAACACTGATTATGCACTCTTTCTTGCTGTGAAGGAATCCATCTGCCTCCATGCAGTGATGGTTTTGGAAAATTGAGGGTATTAATTTAACCTTTAGCATCTTCTGAAACTACTCCCCAGAGAAACAGAAAATGGGTCTTACTTCTGGAAGAGAGACATTCACAAACACTTTCCTCTTCTTGATTTTGGCCATTCCAACAGAAACTTTGGGTTTTTAACTAGTGTCGTTGCCTTCGCTGTGCATGAAAATAATTATTAATGAATCAGACTGTTGTAGAATGACGAAGGTATCAGAGAGAAGGGTGTATGTGTGTGTCCACCCATGTGCTTTGGAGTGTTTTCTCTAAGATCATTGGAAGAGATCTTTAGAAATTACTCTTTTCCCTATAAATTGTTATAAACTGAACACAGGATCAGGTAATTTTTGCTGAAAACCCGCACATTTAATTTATTGGACTGAAAGCAGGACATTTTTTCTTTACTCAAAAAATTCTTTGTCCGCCATCAGAATGCATGAATGAACAGCCTTTCAGGGCATAGGTAAGAACCTTCTCTTAATATTCTCCTTTGCTGAAAGAGTCATTTGTGGGAGCTGCTTTTTTTAAATGTGCTTAAAATAGGCCCTCATAATGTTCTAGTTTTTATTTTCTAATTTGACCTTTATCTTTATCAGACGCATTAAAACTTAAAATGCCTATATCGAAGAAGGTACAACTTTGTAGATCTAAATAATCAGAAGAATATAAAAGATTGTTTTAAAAAAACGTCATTATTTTTTAAGTTGTGGAGTATCGTCCACGTCTGGTTTTGATTAAAGCTGCCAGTTTTCTAGGAATTGTGGTTTTTGTCAGATGCATGCGGAAGGCACTGATTGGGGTTCTGGTTGGAGTTCTGGTCTGCTTTCAGAAAACTGCAGAAACACTCTTTGATGTTATTTGTGCAAGTGCATTAACACATCAGGGAAAGGGTCAGTAAGTGTGTGCTTCTATGCTGGGTGTCCATTACAGCCCATTACTCTGCACAGAAAGGCAAAGAACAGTTCAGCTGTTTGTGAACCATCTTAATACATGTTTGGGTTTTTCTAAGCGCCTTCTCTAAACATTGTGGGTTGCACCTAAGCCTTCTTGTGTTTATATTGAACAGATTCTTTCTTTGTGGGTAGCATGGGGATTTTTTTCATTTCTCCTCTGGGTTTTACTACACATTTTGCATTCTTCAGAAATGTCAAGACTTTGCTTTCATTTTCAGCAGTTAATGAATATTACTAATTGTCTAATGACCCTTCTCTTCCAGTAGGATCAGCAAAAAAGGTTTGGCACACATACATTTCACTTGTAGTTTTTATTTCCAGCGTGGTTACAGCATTAACCTTCGTCTTACCAATCCTCTAATTTTGTATTTGGTCTTATAGATACGGACCGAGAACTCCTGTGTCTGATGACGCAGAGTAAGTTGTCTTGTATTTGTAGGAATACATTAATTACTAGCCTAAACTGCATGCTTCCAGTACTCACCACTAATTGAAATGCAATTAATATAACAGTGGATTGAAGAGCTAACTGACTCTTCTCTGCAGCCTCAGAGAAGCACTTGAAGTTGGAATGCAGAACATACGTTCTGTGCAGGAGAGATGAATGAAAAAGCCACTGAAGCATGATCCTAATACGCAGCTGCTGCTTAAAAGTTTACTTTTTATAGACAGAGCATGTGCAAGTTGTTCTTGTTAGTGTTCGGACGTTGGAACCCCTTCTGAACCACGGAATTGTTAAAAGGCTTTTCTGTGCTTTGCATTGAATTCTTGATATGTAAAGGCTTAGCCATGAAGTGGTCATTCTCATAGCTACATTTTTTTTAAGCTAAGAAAGTAAATCCTAAGCCACGAATGATAGATTCAGAAGCCCAAGTTCCTCTCAGGTTGGAATAATATAAACTGTGGGCTGCTTGAGAACAAAACGTTGGGATTTCGTTCAAGTTCCGTGGCATAGTCGGGGGTCAAAATGTACAACATGACTTGGGCTGCCTCTCCTTGGTTTCCTCACCTCTCAGAGATGCATTTCCCATCCCCGGCCTAACATCCAAATTTGAAAAGAATCCACTCTCTCCCGTTTGTGACCACATTAACTCCATTTCAAAAATGGATTTCTCATAGACAGAGCATTCTGAAACTGATATCCAAGGCAGAAGTTTTCTTTGCAGAATGCTCAGGTTTAAGAAACATGATTACTATCTCATTCCAACAATAGCGGCCCACTAAGCCTGATGTCTGCCCTCCGGGAGAGGGATCTTGTGGCCTAGTGGGAATCTGGGCCATCATAAGAGTGGACCCTAGTATTCCCTCTGCTGCCTTTCTTCCTGGCCTGATCCATAGTTTCAAGTCACCGAGTGAGGAATCTAAATAACAGTGTAGAACAGACAAATATCATTTCCACCAATGACAACGAGATCAGGCCACAATTGACTGTTTTTGAATTGTGCTTTTTCCATGTTTGTGTTCAAGAGGTCAGCTTAGTCTGTACTTATAGCTCGAAGCAGTCTGACTCGTGTGCCAAGGGTATCGGTTTCCGATGTGTGATGCACAATTGCTCTGTGGCCTGACACATGGAACATTCATGTCTCAAAACCAAATTCAGCCGGAGCTTGACTGACTGCATGAAGCTAAGTAGTCTATAAAATTGAGCCCTGGTTGTTGCTTTTAAAATCTACAGTGGCAGTATTTAACATTCACTGAAAAGAGGGTTATATAAGATTGATAGGCAAAACACTTCTTGGATTTGGTTAGCAAAAACATTTTGATAGAATGGATTTACTCTTCATCATTGCAAAGCTGCTGTGCAATTTGCCTAATACAGATCTCTAAAAAACCCTAAAAACTGAAAGAAAAGAAGCTACATTAAAGAGCTTTTGAATTTTACCTGTACCTGAATATGAAACCTCACCCTCAGGAGAAGTTAATGATTTTTTTTTAAAAAAAATCATTTTTTTAAAATGATTTTTAAATCATTTAAAAATGATTTAAATGGGTGGGAGTGGGGACTCCTCTAAATTTACCAAAACAGCAGCCTTATGGGCCAGGGTGAGTATACAGAGCTTCTTTTCCAAAGGTCTTATCGAGGAACATCCAAAGGGCTGCATTTCTTTCTTGGAGTAGACATAATTTATATGAAACCATGTGGGGAACAAAAAGAAAAGTTTATGTCAGGGTTTTGTTTTTTCTTAAACAGAAATTCATAATATGTTTTGTTCATTCCCCCACTATCTCCCTTTTTCAAAATCTTTAAGGACAACTATTGGCACAGACTCTATTTGTTCGTAATTGACACATTCTTAAAATGCAACCCAATCAAAAAAAGATGTGCCCTTTAAGGAAAATGCAGGTCAGGGGCAGACCTACCACACAGGCAAACAGAAATTTCCACCTCCTGGCAAGCCACGAATGGCTCCCTGGATTCAGTTTCACCTTCTTGCCCTTTACTTCCACATGCCTCCTCTCCCAGCGGTCCCCTCCGAGGAGGCTGGACACTGTGAGAGCCAAAGGCCATTTTGTTCTTAATTCCCTTACCTTAGACTTGGGCCAGAAACAGTTTCCAGGCTCCCCTTGAGGTAATTTAATCCTGGCCCTCAGAAATGCCAACCTGTCACCGAGAGAGGCTCCTGGGCCCTGCAGCCCAAGGGCACGGCCTGTTGTGCTGAGAAGTATAGGCTTGGTGCAAGTCCATTTAACATTCTGGAACCTAGGCTTCTGCAGGGTCCCCCACCCCATCCCTAGACAGGTACTTCTTCATTTTGGAGGCTGAGTCCAACCTCTGAATTAGGGAACATTTTCTGAATGGTGACTCAGCTCATTTTCTGTCTACTATTATCAGTTCTGAGCTTGCTTAATTCGTTTTTTTTTGAAATGGTATAAAGATATCGCTCATAGTTTTATTATTTCTTTTTTGGGCCAGTTGGCTGGTGTTTCTTTAAAAAAAAAAAAAAAAACTCTAGGAAAAAAATAGTACTTCCTGGTATGTGAGAAGGCAGGCAAGTGTTTCTCTTTTTATTTCACTAACAAGCTTTTGGCCACATTCGGGCTGAGGTAGTTAAAACTTCATGGTGGGAGCAGAGATAGGAACCCGGGACAGAAGAAGGCAGTTCTGAAGGCCTTGCTCCCATCCTCTCCATGCCGGTCGAGTGAGATAAGCAATTCTCAAATCCTGGAGGAAGCTGCCATTTTCTTCCTGGGGTCCCAAAAGAAGTCCTTGCTCTATGGCCACCCACTGTGGCCTAAACCAAAATTCTGCCCTTTAAAAATTATAGATGGCAAAGCTGAAGGAAGGGACCTCCTTCCTCTCCCACAATCTGCCAAGTATTTAGTAGATTATAAGAGAGTCCCGGCTCAGAGGAGTTTATATCTTCTAAGACCTTCACAAAGCCTGTAAATTGCCTTAAAAGATGAACTGACTGAATCAGACATATTTCAAGGTAAGCCTTTTTTAAACTCTGAAAGGAAGAATGGGATGAGTTTTGGTCCCTTTCTGGAAAGCTTGTTGAAGGGAATTTTGATCCATGAAGTTTCAAAACCATGGGTTAGACTTTTCTACCTAACTCTGCAAGTTCCTAAATCTTCCTTAAACCACATTAATAAACAGCATAAGCTAGGTGAAAAATCGCAGCCCCTCCTCTCTTTTGAGGGCTCCAGTTTACCTTTCAGGAAGGTACAGCTGCCACAATCAACACTGTCCCCTGAGTCTGTGGACAGCT
Source organism: Globicephala melas (assembly GCF_963455315.2). NCBI lineage: Eukaryota > Metazoa > Chordata > Mammalia > Artiodactyla > Delphinidae > Globicephala > Globicephala melas. Next base: position 65,622,405 of record NC_083318.1, read on the forward strand.
CCTCACGTGGTGTGTCATGTCCATGCAAACAGAAGCCTCAGATCAAAGAACGTCCCTTGGTGCAGATTATTAGAATACTCTTGGGGAAAGCAGATTACAAGTGTAGTCTTCAGTGTTAGCTCTCTTAGGTCAGACTCAAATTGTGCGGCATCCAGAGAGAGGGGAGAGGCACCCACACGTCCATGCAAGTTCATTTGGGTGGACCGAAATGAACGTGGGCGGCCATTGCTTTGGGGTCATCTTCTCCTTCCAGAGAGCTGCCTGCTAAGGAACCCACTAGCATCCGGTGATGCTGCTACTGTGCATTGTCTGGCCATGGGCATGACTGTTTTGGACATCACTGATGATGTCTGGAACTAGTTGGCGTCTCAATGCATGGCTTTTCTTTTTCTTTGTGTTAAGCTGGCTTCAAAAATGGACTATCGGTCTTCTGTTCTTAAACAGCCCTCCACTCGATTTGAGTGTTCTATAACCCATTTGGTTCCCAGAGCTAGTCATTTCTTTGAGAGAAAAAAACGGGAAGATTTTGCTTTGGTTTTTATTTCTATTTTCATCTTGCTGCTTCAGCTTTCGTTGTAGCAAAGGTCTACGTAAGCATCGCAGAAAAGGCCCTACGGTCTTGCCCAACATTTAATAAGCTCCTATAGAATATATCAATTATATGAACAGCCTAAAGGTTTTTAAAAATTGCTTTCCCAATGCTTTTGCTTTTAAAAGAGTAGATTCAGAGGTATCCTGACAAAAATAAAGTGAAATCATGGTGAGAATTTTAGGATACAAAGTATATACTGCTTTATATATTTTATCCTTTAATCTTACCATAAAATATTTTCTTGATTCCAAGATGCCATCAACGCACTATCAATTTACAGACAGTTTTACAGGACATAGAAATAAACCACATCAAACGTATATTTCATTAATACATAGCTGTTGGATGCAACCAAAATTCAGAAAATACAACAGGAAAAGGTGGTGCCTTAGACTTGAAGCTGTATGATATAGTTTTTTTCTTTTTGAAAATGGAGAGATTGCCTCAGTTAACGGAGAAAGCATTTAAGCCAGCTCTTTACACAAAGAAGCATTTACTGCAATTAAGTTTCACTTCAGGGGACACCACTCTCCCTCGCTATAAATTCTCCCCAAGTTATACATTTTAACTCTCTTCATTTTACTTTCTAATACAAGTGAGACGAGCCCAGAGCTTCAAATACCTTTTTCTAGCCCTTTACTTTAAACATATATTGACCCCTACATATAAAATTAGATTGGCCTGATTCTGCCATCACTGAAGACAAAGATGGTCACATTTTTGCTTTTTGCCGCAAAAGGAGAAAAGGTGAGGCTGCTAGCATGCCCGCTGCTGCAGGCCGAGGGATGAACAGACTGCAAATCACGCTGCTGCCTTAAGCTGCGGAGGGAAGGGGGCAGTTTTTCCAAACGCGAGAGCGCCCCGCCGCGGCGGGACGTTGCAAATGCGCGGAGACTTGCGGAGCACTGATCCCTGTCCACCGTCGTCTGCTCTCTCCACACGCAGGAGCACGAGTATGTTCGACATGCGGTGTGAGGAGGAGGCCAAGGTGCAGCCGCACAGCAGGGCCCGCCAGGAGCAGCTGCAGCTGATAAACAACCAGCTGCGGGAAGAGGATGACAAATGGCAAGATGTGAGTGCCGTGCAGGGCCGTGGGCAGCGGGGAGGCTGCTCTGCCCGCTGGGCTAGAGGCCCTTCGGAGCAGAAAATCAAGCGGGGCTGGAAAATCAGACTTGGGCTGGAAAGCCATGCAGAGGAAGGGCGCCCCTAGAGGGCTTCAAACGGTGACACAGTCCATGTGGGCATTAGGGAAAGTACCCTTGCTGAAGTTTGGCCACAAAAAAGAGGGGAGCAGAAGGGAGGCAACTGGCACGGGATGCAGAACTGAGGAGGGACTGTCTTTTGAGACTATATATTTGGAGTCGATGATAATAATGATGATGACAATGATAACTGCCAACATCGAGAGCGTACCAGTAACAGGTACTATTCTAAGTACCTTGCATGTCATCATTCTCTAATCCTTTCAATAATTCAATGAGCTAGCAACTATGATGGTCCTCAGTTCTACAGATGAGTCCCAGAACAGCTAAGTAACTTGTCCAAAGTCACACAGCTAGTGAGCTAGAGAGCCAGGATTGTAACCAGTAAGGAAGGCTCCAGGGCCTGACGGGGGCCTTGGGATCATCTGTGTGCTAAGAGCAAAGAGCCAGGGCAGGGGAGAAGCCTAAAGATAGGGATGAGAGGAGGAAGAGTGGATTACTTCATCCTCACAGAGCCCTCTGAGGTGGCTACTGCAGATTTGCCTCTACCTTTAGTCAAAAAAGTTAACTTTTCTAAAGTTGATTAAATGTGGTAATAATTAGTGTCTGTGCACCTTATGTGCACCACCCCATTTAACCCTCACCACAGGCTTGTAAGCGTAGGTATTATTATCATTTCTATTTTAGAGATGAGGAAACTGAGGTGCAGAGAGGCTAAGGAACGTGCCTGAGATTCCAAAGCGTGGAAGAGATAGAGCTAGGATTGTTTCTCACAGCCGCACTCCCACCCGTCCGACTCCAGAATCCTAAGTCCTCAACATTATGCTCTAACTGCCCATAGGATTTGTGGTGAGGTTCTTGAAAGGATCAGATGACTTAATACGTACAGAATTGTTGGCTTTGTAAGACCCCAAAGCCAATTTTTTTTTCTGTCTTTTCTTCCTTCCCTGAGGGAATTGTAGGTCTGTGGTTAATTCCTACCATTCTGTTGTCAGCGAGTCCATTCACAATGCAGAGGTTGTAAATAGCAAGAAATGAAGTTTCTTACAATACCCTCTGAGGCAATACTTTAAAATTTGGCAACTGACGTGGAATTTGATCACAAATTTTACATTACGGTGTTTAAGTAAATGCGCCGCCCTGCTATGGATAATGTAGATATTTCTGAAGGGCTCCTGCCTTCGAGGTAGTCCTGTTCCAACCAGACTTACATTGGATGTACAGGAATGTCTTAGCCTGGCCGATAGTCAGGGCTTACTCAACCCTGAAGAGTAGAAATGGAATTATGTGCAAGCCTGAAGAAAAATGTTCTATCTCCCTCCCCCCACCCCTGCAGGACCTGGCTCGTTGGAAGAGCCGTAGAAGAAGTGCTTCTCAGGACTTAATCAAGAAAGAGGAAGAAAGGAAAAAAATGGAGAAGTTACTGGCTGGAGAGGATGGGACGAGTGAACGAAGGAAAAGCATCAAAACCTACAGGGAAATTGTCCAGGAAAAGTGGGTTCTTTCTGTGGTTGTTCTCGTTGTTGAATGTACAGTATTATCTAGATGTGCTTTTCCTAAAAATCGTTGGTTATCACCACGGCTCTGACACCAATATTATACTTTCCTTCAGCTCTACCAAGGTCTGCTTTGCAATTCCTGTGACTGTTGCCTTTGTTCTTGCTTCCCCTCCCATGCCCATCCTTTAGGGAGCGGAGAGAGAGGGAGTTGCATGAGGCATACAAGAATGCACGGTCCCAGGAGGAGGCGGAAAGGATCCTCCAACAGTACATCGAGAGGTTCACCATCAGCGAAGCTGTCCTTGAACGCTTGGAGATGCCAAAAATTCTGGAAAGAAGCCATTCAACAGAGCCAAACTTATCCTCCTTCCTGAATGACCCCAACCCCATGAAATACCTGCGGCAACAGTCACTGTCTCCACCCAAATTCACTGCCACGGTGGAAACCACCATCGCTCGTACCAGTGTACTGGATGCCAGCATGTCAGCAGGCAGTGGGTCTCCAAGCAAAACTGTCACTCCCAAAGCAGTGCCTATGCTGACACCCAAGCCTTACTCCCAGCCCAAAAACTCTCAAGAGGTCCTGAAGACCTTCAAGGTAGGATGAGTTCCTTAAGGGTAGAACCAAAACTGAACCCTAGGTAATCACTGGAAGGAAGCATCTTGCCTCAAGAAGATGCAATTGTTTTTATCAAACAAAAGCAAAAGGTGTTAACATGTATGATTGTGAAGTTTATGTGTCTCTGAGATTTGGTTTGCAAATAGTTAAGGGGTAGATGATTCCCCTCAATTCCTGTTTTTAATACTGATGGGCTTCCGTGAGATCGGTGGTTGAGTCATCTCCATGAGCAATGTCTGTTTCATAGTTGGATATGATGGCATGGTCTCTCTATAGTAGTCATAACAAACCCTAATTTAGCAGCACCCTAGGTATCTCCAGCTATCTGGAGGTATTGCAAATTCCTCAGAACAAAAGTTTGGTTGCCTTTGGCTTAAATAGAAGTATATACAGCTACCTCTCTTTTAGGAAGAAACTACCATCATATCTAAAAAGATGCTACAATACAAAAAAATAAGAATGCAAGGAATACATGGGATGTACTTGGTTCTCAGATGAGACAGATTTTTTAAATTTTTTAAGTGGGAATAAAGTATGTTGTTTTGGGGGATGGAGGGGTTGCCAATGAATGTGTAAAATGATGTACCAGAACCAAAGAATCGAAGACAGTCAAACGTCTTTTTTCTTCCTCAAATTCAAGTATTTTCCCTCATATCAGGAGGAAGTGCTCATCCTTTGTCTCAAGCTATGTTGACTATAAAGAAAAATCAGTTCTGATTGTCCCTGCACACCACATGGGTTCATAATAGAAGACAGGTGGAATTCATCAGTAGCAGACACGGACATGTGACTGTAAAGAAAGTTTGCTAAACTAAACTAATTGAGCAGTGGGATGCCATGTATCTTCCTATTGAATTTCAGAGGGAACCAAACCACACTTTCTGACTTTTGCTTAGATAACTCTGAATGTATCTTCAAAATCTGTGCCTTAGGCTTTCATGAAACAAAAGAAAAATGTCCTGGCTGTCTCATCTGGGTTGAATTGAGATGTTTATCCCTCGAAGGGCAGGGACTGTGTCCTTGTTGTTCATAGCTTCATCCTGAGTGCCTGGCATAGGTGCCTAGGCACTCAGCAACTGTTTATTGAATAAACACACTAAGTTTTTCCTGAGAAGATGAGCTACTCATCATGCAGACTCGTGCACACACAGATATACACATGATCATATGTGCTCGGCAGGCCACCTAAGTACCTCAGCAGCTGTCCTTCACCTAGGGCCCATGGTGATGCACTGTCTGCGATTTCATGAAGGAAGGTTTGATGTTGAGGTGGCCCAGCACAGGGATAGGGAATACATTTATTTAAGTGGGTATCCAAGGCAGCTGATCAATTAATCCAGATGTCCACTTCCTATCCTTAATATAAGCAGCACAGTGTGATCATTTCAACAGAAGAATTAGGATAGATGACTTCATGGCAAGACTTTGGCCCTGAGAAAACCCAGTCCCTTGCCATTGTGGCAAGACAGTGTGGAGGCCTCAGGAGAGGTGGATTGAGGAACTGGATAGAGATCCTTTCAGAGCTGCAGCTCACCAATGAGCCCTCAACTCATCATAGGTCTTGATGGCTGTCAACCCTGTTCACAGCCCCACCATTGAGTGGGTGGACCCACTTGTATTGTAGTATGTAAATGGGACAGTTGTTGCCAGATAATGCCAGAACTGAAGCTAAGGGGTGTGTGTGTGTGTGTGTGCGTGTGCGTGTGTGTGTGTTTTCTTGTGGGGAGGAGGTGGGCACAGGAGACAGGGAATACAGGCTCAGTTTCTTAGTACAGTAGATTTAAGAGTAAAGGAAGAGCAAGTAAAAGGTTTAAGGCAGTGTTTTCAAACTGAGAGTTGCCACCTGTTGCTAGGTTATGAAATCAATTTAGTGGTTTGGAATCAGCATTCTTTTTTTTAAAAAAAAAGGGAGGTAGAATAGAATACAATGTTTAAAAAACAGCCTAGTGCATCACACATAAAAAAAGGTAAATATTATTTTGCAAAACTTCGTTTCAGTTATCTTTACGTGTGTGCGTTCAGTTGTGATTTCAACTTCATGGATCACAGACAATAGATATACAAGCCACTGACTTAGGGTAAATAAACTATAACTAGCATCTGCCCTTCTGTTAGTCCTTTTAAAAGATTTTAGAAGGTTTACTAAGAACAATAGCTAATATGTACATACTTACAATGTGTCAGATACTGTTCTAAATCCTGTGCATATATTAATCCGTAAAATCACCGTAACAGCATCATTAAGGAATACTGTTATCATAAAGGTGAGGAAACCGAGGTTGAAGATTACATGGCTGTTAAGCAATAGAGCCAGGACTCACTCTGAGGCCGTCTCACTGCAGAGCTTCTTTTCAGGACCACGCTACATACTGTCAGACCTTAAGGCAGAGAATTCTAGATGCCTTTTAATAAGCCAGGCTAACCACTGTCACTCCTTCTTTCTCGCTCCCACCACCCTCCCTAGACATGGGTGCAAAACAAAAATATCTTAATACGCATGTCCTCTTTTTCTTGAAGAAACTGGGATGGTCCGGTTAACTAGAAATAGGGATTTACTGTCACATAGCATAGCACCAGGTTCCCTGCCCTCCATGATAGCTTCCAAAAAGTACCCATTGCTCCTGACCATGACAGGATAACCTGTGACATATTCCTGATCTAAGATGAGCTCCGCCTAATTTAATATGCTAATCAGAAAAAAAAAAATCTCAAAGTTGTGGATTAGCAGTCAGAAAGTAAATGAAAAATTACTGGAACCCAAATATGCCCTTGATTTTCTATACTGCAAAATAAAAGCAGACCCACAGTAAGGTGAACATGAAATGTATTCTAACGTGAAGCAGCCTGAGAAGGCAGACCACCTTTTAAAGAAGCCTTCAAAGATGGCATTTAGAGGAGCCCTAGTTTCTAGAACTGACCGAAGCATATAAAAGACCTTATTCTTTGTTAGACCGTGATTATTAAATGCTAATGATTTAAGGTGCTTCTGAACGTGTTATTTTGTCATAATCTTTTGCTGGGGAATAGCATGTTCTTGTTCATTTCGGTTTTTACAGGTAGATGGGAAAGTCACCATGAATGGAGAGACGGTTCACATTGACGAGGAGGAGAAGGAAAGAGAGTGTCCCCCCGTGGCACTTGCTCCCTCGTTGACCAAATCCCAGATGTTTGAAGGTGTGGCCAGAGTGCATGGGTCCCCCATGGAGCTGAAACAAGACAACAGTAGCATTGAGATCAACATAAAGAAGCCAAGTTCTCTTCCCCAAGAGCTGACAGTAAGAAGCAAACTTTTTTTTTTCCCTCTTCGGGATAATTTCAATGTGAAATAATCTATTTAAAAAAAAATAAGTAGGTCTTGATAACGATCATTTCTTTCTAGGAAGGTGTATTGGTTTGCTAGGGCTGCCATAACGAAGTGACACGAACTGAGTGGCTTACACAACAGATATTAATTGTCTCATGGTCCTGCTGGCTGGAAGTCCAAAGTCAAGGTGTTGGCAGGGTTGGTTCCTTCTGATGTCTATGAGGGAGAATCTGGTCCTGGCTTCTGGTGGTTTGCTGGCAGTCTTTGGAATTCTCTGCCTTATAGATGCACCACCCTGATCTCTGCCTTGATGTTCACATGACACTCTCCCTGTGTGTTGTCTGTGTCCAAATCTCCCCTTTTTATAAGGACACAAGTCATACTGGATTAGGGACCTACTCCACTCCAGTATGACCTCGTCTTAATTTAATTACATCTGCAAAAATCCTGTTTCCAAATAAGGTCGCATTCTGAGGTAATTGAGTTTAGGACTTCCACATATAAATAGGGGGGGAGGACACAGTTCAGCCCTAACAGAGGAATATAACAGAAGGTGTCATGTGTTACGAGTAAAAACCTTTTTCTTGTCCCCCTGCGATTGGTGTCTAGTGTTTTAGAAAAAGAAATAAATCTCTGAAATACCTTCATTTCTGTCTTTTCAGGACCCCATCAGACTTGTTAAAATAATTTGAAAATAACTGGTGCCGCCAGAACCTGACTTTCCATCCTTGACAATATGTATAAAAGGGCATCTTTCTTATTAGTTTTAAAAAACTCATTAAAAATCAAATTAATCTTTTTATTGGTTTAGCCCCTGAAATCCAGTGTAATTAGAAGTACTATTGAATGGCCAAGCTGAAAAATGTAGGGTAATTCAAGAATAGCAGAAGAGAGAACTCAAAATAACATTAGATTTGCTTATTTGGAGTATAAAACGTCATCAAGAAGATTACACTTTTTCTTAGATCTCTCACCAGGGTTCGTGCTGGTTTTGCTGATCAAACCCCAACTGTCAGTACCACAGATACAGGCCGGCTTTTGGGGTAGAATCGGACTCTGTTCAGCCTTATCTGTTCTCACCAGAGGCTAATTTCTGTGGTTTTAATTTATAGTGTTTGGGTTGGAATTATAAAGGATGGGGGAAACTGTCACAAATTTTTCCCCCAGCACCTAGAGAAGTTTGGTCCAGAGGGAAACTTGTCTTCCAGCTCCAGGGCTAAGTTAAATGACCCAGCTAGCTAAAGCCATCCAGAGGACTAGATATTATTTTTCTTATCTCCAGGATTTGTCTTTTGAAGAATAAAATATGTTTTTGCAGAGGAGTTGAGAGGATTTAATTCTTCCTCGCAGTGCTCAAGCCCTAGAAAGAGATTCAAAGTGGAATGGACCAAAATAACTTCCTCACCATGGTAACATGTTTGCTGGTCTCTAGGAGAAAAGTTTTGTGATCAAGGCACAGGCTGAATCCCTCAACCTGGAATTTAATTCTCCTTTTCATTTGCATGAATGTGACCACCTCTGAAGAGTTCTTATGAGTTATCATGAGATGGAAGACTGAGTTCTGCTAGGAGTGTGGGAACTTTACTAGTAGAGTCAACATGAACTTATGCTCTTAAATTTAAATAAGTTCCCCCAATTAATTAGACATTGCAGTGGTAGGATTGCTTTTCTGGAACAGTTAGTAATTCTGTTCGTATTTTTCTTTTGCCACACTTAATGATGAGTGTTTCCTAAGTTCCCTTCATAAGTACCTTTCCATGACTCAATCTGGTTACTCTGTCCATCAGGCCACAGGCCCTTTGCACATACTGTTGAGCACAGTTCTTTGTCCCTGTACTTTGGAGAAGCAACAGTGTAGGAGCCACACTGGTCCCATAACAGAGGTACACAGGGATTAGTCAGGCCCAGTAGATTAATTCCAAGAACAAATCCTAAGGGCTCTGCTATCAGACACGTGTCCATTCTCTACCTTTACCTCTGCCCTCTGACCATTTTGTTGTTTGAATCTGGGAGGAACCCTGCCCTTGGCGGAATAGATTTTTTTACCAGCAGAAGTTAAAGGAATAAGTAAAGAGACCAGATGGTATAAGGTCTAAACTTCCCACACCAACTATTTAATCTGTCTTGTTCGAAGCTTCTAACCCATTGGGGAAAAAGCTTTATCAATCCTATATGGAATCGTAAACAGAAGAAAAGGGGGTTTTACTTGCTTGTTTTGGGGTTTTACTAAACCTCCCTTAAAAAATACTCATTCTCAATAATTACTAATTTTCTTATTTTTACAATGAGCAACATAAAAAGAAGATAGCCTATTGTCTCTTACTGCCAGGCATTTTCCACCTTAACGGTAGTTGTGCTGCTATACTCTCTAATGGCAAAGAGAAGATGGATTGAAAGATGTCACATTGGTTACATTGCCCCAAAAGTATCTTGTTTCAAGAGAGGCAAAATTAGATGATCTGAAAGAAATCATGTTATTTCAGAAGTATATACGGTATAACAAGGAAAGCCCTAATCAAAAGGTGGCCTTGTGGACTTTTTTCTGGAAACCGTCGTGATCCTAGGCAGCCTGAGGTCTAATCTCATGGAAGAGCCTGGGAGTCTCTTACTCTGGAAAAAACTGCCTAGTTTGGAGTGATTTCTAGTTCAATAAACCCTAGTGGTTCTGAAGAGGTCATAGCATTTATTTACCTCATGTCTAGTACTTTAGGCTCCTGAATTAACCATGTCAGGGGCTACTACGTTATTTTCTGGGTAGATAACTACCTGTATGTATCAGACTTCGAGCCAAGTTGTTAGCTGCACTTCATGAAATTTTAGCCAAAACACTCTTCATACTCGCTTACAACTTATGACACCAAAAGTTTTCCATTTATAATATGTTATCCTAAGAGCCGTTTTCTTTTCATTAATTAATTTTTGGCTGTGTTGGGTCTTCAATGTGCATGGGCTTTCTCTAGTTGTGGTGAGCGAAGTTGTGGCGCACGGGCTGAGTTGCTCCGTGACATGTGAGATCTTCCCGGACCAGGGCTCGAACCCGTGTCCCCTGCATTGGCAAGTGGATTCTTAACTACTGCGCCACCAGGGAGATCCCCTAAGAGCCATTTTTAAACCTACTCCTCGTTTTACTTCCTTCTCCATGTTCCAGGAAAAGCATTTCTTGACTGTGTTTCAGCCAGTATATTCCCATTGAAACGGTAGAATTCATTGGTCATGGCAAAATATGGTGACCAGCTTAAAACAGGAAGCTGCACTCAACAGCCTCCCAGGCCTTTTTACCAGCTTGCCTTGATTTGCTGTTTCTAATTCATTTGCCCCATTCTGTGGGGCTGTCAAAGGAATAGTGTTCTTCTTTTTAAATAGTGTCTTTCTTCCCAAAACTGCATTCCCAACAGATATACTTTTTACAAAGGAGTAGCCTCACCCACCACTAAAATGTCACAGTTCCTTCAGGGTGAGCTGGAACTATTCAAAGGGCACAGTACCAGTAGGCAGGAGCATTAATTCAGACGGAGAGGCCGAGCGACAGAGAAGGGTGGGCACCACGCTGCAATGGGCCACGGGGTGTGAGGTTGGAGGGTCAGCCTCTTGGGTCAGCACAACCACTTTTGCGTATGACGTCATGTCTTCAGGTTCCTTCTACCTCATCTTTCTCATTAGAAACTCTTGGGACCATCGACTCTTACTTTAGAAATAGAGCCTAAATTAAGTTTGGCTTGTTATTAATTTTTAATACTCTGGTTATATCTATTGAGACCAACAAACTCCAGATCATCCTCATTTGAATCACCTTTAAGGTAATGAGATCATGAGAGCCGTTGTGCCGATGGTTGTCCGTTACCTGATAAGCATGAATAAATGACCTACTCTGTGGCCCATTTTTGAAATTGAAAAAGAAACTCATAAACTTGCTATGAGAGTAATTTTCATAAAGCAACTAGCAAAGTATGTAAAATAATATTTAATTAAGTGCTAGAAAACAGGGTTAGAAGCCTAGAGGGACATAAAACGGCAAGGAACAGGTAAGATCATGGTAGGCTGCAGTTAGTCTAGTTGGGAAGGTTTTATGTGAGTTTCAAAGTCAACTTGTAGGATTTGCATTGGAACGGAGGGGGAGCAAGCTGTTCCTCATGTTGCGACTAGCAGAAGCAAAGACCTCAAGAGGGGATCACAGGGCTAAGAGGTGATGAGGGTGACTAGATGCCATACACTCCACCCAGAGGGATTGGGGCTCCCACGGCCCCTCCCAGTTATCCCTGAGATATTTCCCAGTGGAAATCTAACACTCACTTTTTTTTTGCATTTTAAAATATTCGCTTCTGTAAGAAAATCCTATCATAGCACAAATACTAGACTTGTAGAATCCAGGATTGGAAAAGAATTTGGAAGGTCTTTTAATCTAAGGACTAATTTATCCTGTTTAGTGACCTACAGAGAAATGTCTGCCTTCAAGATAGTCTAGTGTTTTCTTGATCCACTGTGAGCTATACTTGTCTTTGAATCTCTTCCTGCCTTGTTGTTGCCAAAAATGACCCTTTCCTAAAATACCTAAAGTACCCCATGCACTAGGTCAAAGACCAAACCCCCCCTGAGCCTCAGTTTATATTTAAAATAAGGATAATAATAGTATAGGCATCTGATGGTTATCGTGAGAATTCATATGTATAGAGCACTTAGCATGATGTCACAGTGACTCACAGAGGTGCCCTTAAGTTAGTTTTAACATTGTCATTCAACAAATGGGAGAAAGAAAGTTACCGTATATTTTTCAGAAGGCTGAAAGGGTGATAGGTGCAAAGTTTTTTAGGTTAAATTAAGGTCATCAGAATCACCATATTGAACAGATGTGAATTTCAAACAAATGGGATAAATTCCATGTTGTCTTCCAACTCAGCCCGTCAGTAGCTCCAGCTGTAATTCTCTAGGAAGCAAACAGACATGAACAGCTTTTTCCAGAAGACAATTGCCCTTGCAGATGCTCACACGCTTCTTCCAGCAGCTCTTTTTGGTTCTCCTATTATTCACTCTTTCCCAAGTCTGGCTTCCCTCTGCCACCTAAACCCCCAGGACTCTCACCCGCTGACCTCCTGTCAGCGCCTTCTTGCCAGCTCATCCCAACTGATGTCCTGCATGCCCTCTGCGCTGGCAGCACCCTCCCACCGGGTCTGTGGCAATTCTCCCTCATGGACCAACGGCCAGACTCAGCTCTGAGGGATCTAAACAACTTCGTCTGCATTTCTCAAACTAAGTAACAAGATCTTTCCACCTTGACAAAGCTCTAGGCCTTCCTCTTGAAAATTCAGTACTTTACTAATGTTTTCTGATCCAGGAAAACAGACAATCAGATCTTTCTTGAAACATTTCATTTTGCAGTGAGAGCAGGGTGAAGGCATTTGAGTAGGTGCTGTTTTCCTTACAACTGTGACCAACTGCAGATTCCTTTTAGATGTCAACAGACATTTCTCTAGAAACTGTTTTACTCCATCCAGAAGTAGTTGCAAGAGCATTAGATTTAATACTCTAATTAAGTCATTAAAGATATTTAGGTCTGAAAGCATTTACTGACTTCAAGATAGTATACATCAGGAACAAAAAAAAAAATCAAACCTGGGTCAGACCCGCACATTGTTGGCTGGAGAAGTTTAAGGCAAAAAGAAAAAGTTTAAGGAGTGGAAAGGCTGATTCTCCACGTAGATCCTGTTTCAACCAGTGAAAATAGATATTTGGTGATATAAAAGCAAAAAGGGAAACATATGCATGGCATACGTGGCACCTGGGTCCTGGTGCCAAGACATAAATAGACTGATTTTCCAGGCTTGCGTCCAGATAAGTTCTTCAGGACTGGAGCCGGACAGTCAGTCAGAGTCACCGAATAGCAGCTCAGGTAAGGACCTTGGACATCACACCTTCCAACCCGTAGAGGTTAAATGATCAGTCCAAGCTTTCATACCTCCTCTGTCCTAGAAACAGGGCCACTCAGACCCTGGGTCTCAGGACCATTTGTCCTCTCCTGCTTCATATATCCAATTCATTCCACAGAGACGCTCTCTGGGCTGGTTCACCAGTAAGATTCTTGTTAAAAGAACAGCCCAAAGCCAGACAGATCTGTGGCTAGACCATGTCCCTCTCAAGCCAGGAAACTGCCACCTCCCACCTGTGGCCTCAGGGCTCGGTCTGGCACCAGGGCCAGTTTAGATGGTGTTCTTAGTCAGGGGGACTCCAACTCCCGGCTTAGGCCCCTGTAACCTTTCTGTGCTCTCATTCATTCATGTCCAGGGATCTGTTTTTATTTTCATTCTTGAGACAGTATTACCAGTTGGAGAAGGGAAGGCTTCTCCTCTTTTCAGCTATAACCAAAGGAACGTGTGGGCCATAAAGCACATTTTCCAGCAAGACAGGTTTGTTTCAGGCAAATCTCTTGAGTCCATCGGCACTGGTTAAAACTGCCAATTTTGAACTCATTACCTTTGAAGTAATGATGTGAGTACAAAAGTAACAAGACTTCAGAATGGAGTATCAGACAGACGTTAATTAAACTGGCTTTGGGATTTCCCTTGATTATATATAGTCTCTATATATATAGTAGAATATAGAAAACCATAAAAAAAATAAACTAGTTATTACTCCAGCCACTCAGAAGTTAAGATTTTTTAAAATGTGCATCCTTCTCTTTTTCTCAGTGTATAGAAAATATTTTGGGGGGATCATGTTATTCAAATTGTGTTGTAACTTGCTTTTGCTCTTAATTTATCCTGAATATTTTGTTAGTAATAGCTTGATTTTGATGACTAGTATGCATTTAAACTAAGCTTGACAGTATAAATTTCGTAAATAATGCATCTAACATTTGCTCCCCTATCATGGGTTACATGTTGACTCTATGTCAGATACCATGCTGGGTCCCTGCCCCGCTCAGAACCTGGCCTGGATCAAAAGCCTCAAGATGGGGTGATGGCTGGGGGTGGTCCGGTCTCAAGCTGCCCTGGGAAGTGGAGACTTGGCTAACTTGCCCCCTGTCCCGAGAGATCCCGGAGAGTTCTCATCTTTTGCATAATAAATGGATGAGAGGTGGAATGGAAAGGATGAGGTAGAATGGATGAGAAGGAAAGGGCATGGAAAGGGCAGTTTGAATCATTTCAGCAATAAACTTGGGACACTCAGGTTCGGGATTGCCTCTTATGGGTCAAAACCTTTAAATACCTGGGGAGAAGTTGGCAGTGGGTGTGACTCCAAGTCCAGATGTTGGAGCATTGAGGTTACCAGCACAGGTCAGGGTTCCTACCTCCCCTGCCTACTAGCGATGTGACTCTGGGTGAGTGACTTAGCCTCCCGGGCCTCAGCTTCCTCACCTGTATAAAGGGAATCGTATTGGTGCATACTTTATACAAGCTTGCTCTGAGGACTAAGGAAGGTAATCCACATCGAGTGCTGACATGTGGGAAATCTAGTAAATATTGACCATGGCTACAGTGACAACAGTGTATAACCTTTAAAACATAATTTCAAGGGAAGATAAATTGGGTCATCTGGGAGTTCAGTATTTGAGTGTTAAGCCACATAGAAATGCATCCAGAAACATGAGTATTCTTGAAAATCAAAGTTCTGCATTAGTCATGCATAAGTAAAATATTACTGAAGTGAGGTGTGCTAGAAAAATCATCCTTATTGAAGTAGTGCTTGAGGACTTTGTCTCTTCTGCATTATAAATTATGTCTAGGGCTTCCCTGGTGGCGCAGCGGTTAAGAATCCGCCTGCTAATGCAGGGGACACGGGTTCGAGCCCTGGTCCGGGAAGATCCCACATGCCGCGGAGCCTAAGCCCATGGGCCACAACTACTGAGCCTGCACTCTAGAGCCCGTGAGCCACAACTACTGAGCCCACGTGCCACAGCTACTGAAGCCTGTGCGCCTAGAGCCCGTGCTCTGCAACAAGAGAAGACACGGCAATGAGAAGCCCACGCACCGCAACAAAGAGTAGCCCCTGCTCGCCACAACTAGGGAAAGCCTGCGCACAGCAACGAAGACCCAGTGCAGCCAAAAATAAATAAATAACATAAATAAATGTAAAAAAACTATGTCTAAAGGACTTCATGAATTATTTCATTGATTCCAAGGGGCACACTTGCCACACTTGAGCATCTCTAAATCAGGACATGTCTTTTTTTTTTTTTTCAGGATGTGTCTTATAATCAATAGTGTGTCCTATTTAGTTTGTTTAGTAGTTTGTTTTCTTTCTTAGTAGTACCTAAAATAATACAACTTAAACTTGATGGCATCTAAGATTTAATAAAATATGTCCATTTCTTTGTTCACGTTTGGGCTGGAAGACTTTGGCTCAGTTTTTGTAGTTATTTGTTTCCCAGTCACTGGAAACACCAGTGTTCTCAAGAGCATCGTACATCAATATTTAACTGCAAATTTGTTTCCCAACCTCAGATAGTTTTCCATAATCTAATCCATTTGGGGAGAAAACATAAAAATCAGTATTTCAGACAGTATTTTATATATTAAAAATCAGTATCTCTGACTATTTATATATTAACATCATAAAACAAAAAACACTATGTATTAATACTTCTATGTGTGGGGGGGACACTTTAAATTATTAAACCCAGGTTATTCTGTTGTAATACTAGGCTGGTGGGTCTTCAAATACTACTCTCATGTCAGTTGTTCATATAACAGTGTACACACACACAGAGAACATATATATGTAACTTCAAGAGACTTTGGTTCATTTAACCATTTCCACTCATTAAGTCTCTTAAGGGGTTTCAATTCAGGCTTCTTGATGTATTAAAAAGTTACAAAATCCATTTATAGTATAAATATGATGCTTATTTCCTTCCTAGGGTTTTAAAGGTGCATGTTAATTTAATATTATGTTCTTCCAGAATTGATACACAGTTATCCATCATTAGAAAGTGCTCATCTAGTTATGAAGATGTCAAAACTACCCCATCCTCCAAAAGAAAAAGCATATCTTTGCCACTAGATGCTATTATAAAATTCTTTAGCAGCTTGAAAGGCTAGTGGCTTAAAGTTTCCTTGTGTCTTTTTTTTTAACTTTGAAAATTTGCAAATAATTTTTTTTACAAATTTTTTTCCATTTTTTATTGTGGTAAAGTAAAACATAAAATTTACTATCTTAACCATTTTTAAGTGCACAGTTTAGTAGTATTTAGTACATTCATATTGTGCAACCATTGCCACCATCCGTCTCCAGAACTCTTTTCATCCTGCTAAACTGAAACTCTGTACCCATTAAACAATAGTTCCCCATGGCCCCCTCCCCTCAGACCCAGGCAACAACCATTTTACTTTTTTTTTCTCCTTCACTTTTCCCCCATGCCCCAGCCTCTGGTAGCTACCATTCTACTCTCTGTTACTACGGGTCTGGCATTTTTTAATTTTAATTTTGTAGATTCCAGATGTAACTGAGATCATGCAATATTTGTCTTTCTGTGTCTGGCTTATTTCACTCAGCATAATGCTCTCCAGGTTCATACATATTGTCGCAAATGACAGGATTTTCTTCTTTTTAAAGGCTCAATAATATTCCATTGTATATGTGTGTATAATATTGATATTTGTGCATATAATAGTAATATTTACATATCAGAATATATGAATAATATATACATATTTTCTTTATCTAGTCATCCATCAACATTTAGGTTGTTTCCATATCTTAGCTATTATGAATAATGCTGCAATGAACATGGGAGTACAGATAGCTCTTCGAGATACTGATTTCATTTCCTTTGGCTATATATACCTAGAAGTGGAATTGCTGGATCATATAATAGTTCTATTTTAAATTTTTGATGAAACTCCATACTGTTTTCCATAATGGCTGTGCCAATTTATATTCCCACCATCAGTGTACAATGGTTCCCTTTTCTCCACATTCTCAACAACACTTGCCATCTTTTGACTTTTTTTTTTTTTTATTTATTTTTTGGCTGTGTTGGGTCTTCGTTGCTGCACGCGGGCTTTCTTTAGTTGTGGCGAGCGGGGGCTACTCTCGGTTGCAGTGAGCAGGCTTCTCATTGCGGTGCCTCCTCTTTGTTGCGGAGCACAGGCTCTAGGTGCGTGGGCTTCAGTGGTTGTGGTGCACGGGCTTAGTTGCTCTGCGGCATGTGGGATCTTCCCGACCAGGGCTCGAACCCACGTCCCCTGCATTGGCAGGCGGATTCTTAACCACTGTACCAGGGAAGTCCCTCTTTTGACTTTTTGATAATAACAATCCCTAAAAGATATAAGGTGATATCTCGCTGTAGTTTTGATTTCCCTGGTGATTAGTGATGTTGAGCATCTTTTCATATACATGACTTCAGTTGGCCATTTGTATATCTTCTTTGGGAAAATGTCTATTCAGGTCCTTTTCCCATTTTTAAGTTGGTTTATTTGATGTTTTTTGCTATTGAGTTGTAAGAGTTCCTTTTGTATTTTGGATATGAATCCCCTATTGGATGTATGATTTGCAAATATTTTCTCCCATTCCATAGATTGCCCTCTCATTTTGTTATTTGTTTCCTTTGCTGTCCAGAAACATTTCAGTTTGATGTAATCCCACTTGTTTATTTTTACTTTTGTTGCCTGAGCTTTTGGTGCCAAATCCAAGAAATCATTGCTAAGACCAATGCCTAGGAGATTTCCCCCTGTTTTCTTCTAGGAGTTTTATGGTTTGCAGTCATACTTTTAAGTCTTTTATCCATTTAGACATTGATTTTGGTGTATGGTGTAAGATAAGAGTCCAATTTCATTCTTTTGCATGTCGATATCCAGTTTTCCCAACAGCATTTACTGAAAAGTCTATCCTTTACCCATTTTGTATTCTTGGTGCCTTTGTCAAAAATTAGTTGACCATGAAAGTGTGGGTTGATTTCTGGATGTTCTGTTCCATTGATTTATGTGTCTGTTTTTATGCCAGTACCAAACTGTTTTGATTAATGTAGCTTGGTAACATAGTTTAAAATCAGGAAATGTGATGCTTCCAGTTTTGTTCTTCTTGCTCAGGATTGCTTTAGCTATTTGGGGTCCTTCGTATTTCCATATGAATTTTAGGGGTTTTTTTTTCTATTTCTGTGAAAAATGCCATTGGAATTTTTAGAGGGATTGCATTGAATCTGTAGATTGCTTTGGGTAATGGGGATATTTTAACAATATTAATTCTTCCAATCCACGAATACAAGATATCTTTCCATTTCTTTGTGTCTTCTTCAGTTTCTTTCAGAAATTATGGGGGGGGGTGGAATATGAGAAGTTGGGTAACAGAAAGTTGTTGAGAGCCCAGGAAGGGAGAGAACTTCAAGAATAAAATGCACAGTGCTAAGAGCCACGAGCATCTGTGCTGAAGACAAGCTACTGAGAGGTTAATTGCAACTTGAAAAAAATATTTTTTTCACTGGTGATATGACCCTAAGCCAACTGTAAACCCATTTGGAAGCAAGAGAGTGGTAACTATGATTTTGAAAAACTGATAGTGAAAGGAAGGAAAAAGAGGCAGTCAGAGGAGGTGGGGAGGTAGTGGGGTTGTGTGCCCTCATAACATGGTTCTGCTTCAGCACTTATGTTCTCCTTCACGGAACGTCTCTTTCCGACAAACCCAGCCTTTCACCACTGGAAATAGAAAAGAGTGAATTCACATAGGCAGCTCACCTCGTTGGCCTGAAAATTACTACTGGAAAAAAGAGAAAGAAATCCTTTACCTTCTAGAACCTTCAAAGGGATAATGTATTCAAGGTGGAAAAATATCTTTCCTTTAGGCAACGACTGAAGAAACTGAAACAAACAGTCAAGAAGATGAGAATGATGGTGAAAAAACAGAAAAAGGGAATACAGAAGTTGCCTCATCAGGTTTGTTTTTATAACAGACTAGTTTTAAGGTAAAGCGTGATAACTCTTAAGAGAATGAAAATAGAAAAGGTAGTGAATGAGGCTCTGTGACTGGTGTGGTTGTGCTGCCACCTAGTGACGTCCTGGGGGAAATTCTGACCAAGTGATTTATCTTGCTGTAAAAAAAACAGGAACCCATGCTTTTTGCTACCTTACTTCGTTTTTTTTTTCTTTTTTGGTACGCGGACCTCTCACTGTTGTGGCCTCTCCCCGGACGCGCAGGCCCTGCGGCCATGGCTCACGGGTCCAGCCGCTCCGTGGTATGTGGGATCTTCCCGTATCGGGGCACGAACCCATGTCCCCTGCATCGACAGGTGGATTCTCAACCACTGTGCCACCTGGGAAACCCTCATTTTGTTGAAAGTTTATCTCCGTCATCATAAGAGAGTTATATTTCCCCTAATCAATAATGCTAAAAACTGAGGGTTATATTTAACACACAGTAACAACAATAGATAAGACAGATTAAAAATATATCATAAAAATAGATGCTGAGGGCTTCCCTGGTGGCGCAGTGGTTGAGAGTCCGCCTGCCGATGCGGGGGACACGGGTTCGTGCCCCGGTCCGGGAAGATCCCACATGCCGCGGAGCGGCTGGACCCGTGAGCCATGGCCGCTGAGCCTGCGCGTCTGGAGCCTGTGCTCCGCAACGGGGAGGCCACAACAGTGAGAGACCTGCATACCGCAAAAAAAAAAAAAAAGATGCTGAAGTGGTAAACCCAATGAATAGTTTGAAAGAATAAAGTAATGCCACAAATATGAACAGTGAGTATGAATAGAAACCCACTCTTCCCTAAAGTAATATTTCTCGATATTTTTAACACATTTTTTCTTTTGATAAACATGAAAACCTCTCACCCTTTTCTAATACCAAGTTATTTTTAAATGGCATTGTAAAGTAAATTAAAAGTCATTACTAAAAATTTTAGTGTATACTTTTTCAAACTAGACTGTACCTCCACATTCTGATATGCCCCCTCAGGTGGTGACTTTTCCACCCACTTTAGACTGTACCAAATTCTTCTTTGTATACCCGAGAACACTTAATTTTCATTGCATTATATTGATTTTGACCACACAATCCCTAACACATTCCAATTATGAAAACATGATGTTAAAAAGGAACATTGAAATACAAAAGGAAGAGTCAGGCTGCCCCTCATTTGGAAAGAAATTTGGATAGAAATTATCTATAAATGTTCACCTGTCCAACCCACCTCTCGTAATATTTCCTACCAGCATTTTGTTTCATGTAGTGTTATTCATATGTAAACTGGGACTCTTATTCAGAACTTAAGTTTTTCATAGTGGGGTTCTTTGATGTGTTTTATGTTCCTTGATTTTTTAACAATATCATGAAAGAGCCTAGAGAATTCTAGTACCTGAAGCTCTTTTGTACCTCTCATCACACTGTAATCCAGCTCCGTGTTGCCCCGGGCAAGATATGTACTCAGTGTACTTCCTGGCATGGCAGGACCAATGAGCCTTTATATGGTTTTCATCTTGTTCTTTATGTTTCTGAATGTAACTCCATTTCAGAGCCACAGTGTTTTACATCAACTGTGACTCGATCCAGCCCGACCGTGGCCTTTGTGGAGCTTTCCTCCAGCCCCCAGGTGAAGAACGAGGTGCCAGAAGAGAAAGACCAGAAGAAACCGGAAAACGAAATGAGTGGAAAGGTGGAACTGGTGCTGTCACAAAAGGTGAGGTGGACTAAAGCCGTTAAGTCCACGATTCACGTGGCTTCGTGTTACTGCTGGCTGCCATGGTGGCACCGTTTTGTAATGAAGGTTTATTTTCTCTCCTGATCTTGTTTCCTACCTTTGATCTGTATTTTTTTTTCTTAATACAAATATAATACATGTTCATTGTAAAAAAAAAATGTAACTACCTATAGAAAGATGTCTGTGTTAGTCCACTTGGGCAGCTGTAACAGAAAACCATAGACTCGGCTTACAAACAACAGAAATTTATTTCTGTCGGTTATGGCAGCTGGGAGGGGCAAGAGCAAGGTGCTGACAGTCAGCATCTGGTGAGAACCCGCTTCCTGACTCACAGACGGCTGTCTTCTTGCTGTGCCCTCACTTGGCAGAAGGGCCAAGGGTCCTGAGTCTCTTTTATACCATCACTAGTCCCATTCATGAGCTCTTCACCCCCATGACCTAATCACCTCCCAGAAGGCCCAGCTCCCAATACCATTACCTTGGGGGTTAGGGTTTCAGCATATGAATTTTGGGGGGACACAAACATTCAGCCTATAGCTATTTATTTTTAATGTCTATTTACAGTGATATACATGGAAGTATGTAACAAATCTATCAAATAGTATGTGTAAGTATACATAAATATATAAATAAAAAACAGAAATAGAGCAAGAGAGAGAAAAAGTCACTGAAACCTACCTCTCTATTAATAATAAGTGGTATATATATTCTCTCAACATCTTTTAAAATTTATTTTAAATGGCTAATTTTTATAAAATTATTTTTATAAAAATTTTTATAAAATTTATATACATTTAAAAGAAAAATGTGGTATAGATATCTGTTATAAAGCTTTGCAGTTAGGTTTTAGTTTGCCATGCATGAACTTGTTTATTTGTAACTTACTCCATATTCTCTTTCCAATATTTACCTGTTTTACAGTAATGGTACTTCTGATGCCTCTGAACTTGAATAACAAGGAAACCAGAAAATTATTATTCTGATATAATGGGTTTTAACATCTTATTTTTATTAAATTTCTTCTTTGTTTGGAGTCTCATCTCTTTCATATTAATTTAGTTTGTTTTCAGGCACAGTCTAAAAGTCATCTTTTGTACCTCTTGTCCTCAACCTTGGTTACCCTTTAGAATTTAATAGATACCAGGTCATATAAATCTCAGTCTCTGGGAACAGGGCTCAGGCATCTGTATTTTCGAAAGGTCCCCAGGTGATTCTGATGGGTCACCAAGATAAGAGTACAACTGACTTGCATACTGGACACTTTATGTGGTGATATTCCAACTTTAAAAATTAAACCTAAATTTGGATTTGACTTTAGAGTGAAAATTTTACCACTTCTAGTTCTGGTTCATCTATCATCTACTCAGCCAATAGTGGTTGTGCACCTACTATGTGCCAAGCACTCTGCAGACACTGGATATTCAACAGTGAATAAGACACAGCCCCTGGCCTTAAGATGCTGAGAGTGCTGTATGCCTGGTGGAACCCAAAAATGCCTGCTTCCCTGATGCCTTTTGGGGATTTCAGACTCTAGCTACTCCCCCATTTTTATACATAGAGAATTAAAAAATGGTCTGGAGGTCTGAACAGAAGAACCTAACTGTAGGAAAAGCGTTGGGGGCAGACAGGATTTCCTGCCCTTGCAGGTTGTGCCTGACCCACATTACACTTGTAATCTATTTATTTATTCTTCTTGCAAATTGACCTTTTTTCCTATGTAAATATAAAATGAAAGGAAAACTCATAACATTGCTAGAAAAAATATTTTAAAAATCAAACAAAATGGATACCATAACATAAAAAATATTCATCTGCATTCCTCATCTGTGTAACCTCATCTATGTGATCCATCTTTGGACCCCCAGTGTCATGGCTACCCTACTATGGAAAAAATTGTTTTCAGGGGTTCTTAACTTTGTGTGTGTGTGCACACGCGCACGCTGCACGTGTGCCCACGCGTGTACATGCACCATGGACCCTTTGTCTATCTGGTAAACATTATTCTCAGAATAATATTGTTTAAACCATAAAATACACAGCATTACCAAGTTTTCCTTGGTATCAAGTAGTACAAAATATGTATAACCACATGACTTCTTTTCTGTGGACTCCAGGTTAAGAATCTCTGCTAGATGATTAGCAAATGGAATAATGGTCTTTGAACCCAATGCTTTTCACACCATGTGAATTTCTCCTTTCTCTACTTTACAGTTAACTTTTAGAGAAAGAAAGAAAGAAAGATGATGACAGTGGTTGCAACAGCTTTTATTTTCTGATTTCACTTGAGAGTGTTACCTTTATAAAACAAAGTACCAATGCACACAGGCTGACCTTTTACATAGTGGGTATTTTGAGCATTTCTGCTGAGATTAACTGTTTCATTTACAACCAGGCATTATCTGAAACATATTTTTGTCAATTCCACTATGGAGGAAATGGTATGAGCTTAAGATCTGAGGGTTGTCAACTTTGGTAAATCTAGGCCTTAGGTTTTGCTGCATGTTTTAACACTGAAGTTCATTTGGACATCTGGTTGACCTCTGTAATGCAGAACAATTAACTGTATTTTCTTCAAGATTCCATTAGGGTTGAATATATTATTCATCAAGAAAAATAAAATCTTACTGAGGAGAAATTCTAGACATTAAATCATCCTGAGAACCAAATAAGAGATCAACTTATGATGAAACAAATGCTCTGGAGCCTCACTCGCCCACTGGCCATAAAATTAATCTCTTCATGGCCACCAGCCAGTGAATCAGAGAAGATTCTGTAAGCAGCTAAAAGGACATCGGAACTGATACAGCCACACTCCTCATTCCGATCTCTGCTCAGAGTCTATTGACTCTTTATTTTGGTCGTTAGTTTGGTTATCTGGTCTTTCAGAAATCAGTTGATTAGAAGCAACAAATCGGAAGGAGGGTGTTCTACCAAAGGCCCTTCCGATTGGGGAGAAACAAAATAAAATTAACTAGCAATAACAAGAAAAATCTGTTTTTACAAAGCAAACATAAGAATTTTTAAAGCCTGTAACTTTGGATCTATTTACCATAAGGTCACGTGGTCTAACATGCTTCAAAAATCCCTTAAGGGCATCACCGCTATGGCACTGTTTGATATAACGGTTATTTACAATAATGCTTCTTTGTCAACAAGCACAGTATATTGTCTTTAATGTGCTTTGCGTAAATTTGTTGGGGGGAGTATGTAGTGTCTCAAGAATAATGCCCATTAGAAGGTAATATTACTTTAATATTTAATACTTACATAGTAAGATTTTTTTTAGATCTTATGTGGAACATCTCACTTCCTGACATTACAAATTCAGTATGATGTAGTACCAAGAAGAGAAACCGTGATTGATCCCAATAAGAACATGAAACAGAGTGATGTATTATCTCAAATATGGAATATTGTCCTCTGAGTTTGAAGAAACATGATCATCAAATTTTTATGCTCTAGTTTGATTTCTCTGAAAAATTGACCTCTCTATTAATGTAGAAAAGCATGAAGCGGTTTGGAGAAGGGACAACATTTTCCATTTACAATTTAAATGTTTGGGCTTCTTGACTTATTGTAGCCATGGATCCTTAAATTTTATTTCACCTGTGCATTTAGTAATGGACAATACTTGTAATATGTATGTCTGTTGCCCATGATCCAGGTGGTAAAGCCAAAATCTCCAGAACCAGAAGCAACCCTGACGTTTCCATTTCTGGACAAAATGCCTGAAAGCAGCCAATTACCTTTGCCAAATCTCAGTTCTCAAGGTAAAAAGATAGAAGTGTTTTGTTTCAGTTCTACGTGTTCTGCTGGGCCCATCTGTAGTGAAATATTCTTCATTTTCAAGGCAGATCACTTCCTTTATGTTGACGTACCTTTAGCCGTTGGGTTTGCCAGAGTCCATGATGGCTGAATTAATCACTTCCGAATGGAGGTCTGGAGCTACAGTCTCTGTTTGGCTTAGCCAGGAACCCCCGCTGCCAAGACCGTTTTGTCAGCCAGACACTGTAGGCACAATAGGGCCTATACCAGTATTTGATACCCGAAAATCACTTTTATTGGCTCTTAAATATTTTAAAAATTAAAAAATAAAAAATCAATGACTTTAATAAAGAGTTTATGATCTTAATATTATGTCAAGTTCATTAACTGTTAATTGTCTAGTCTTCCTAAAATATTCATTTAATTTGACAGTGATTTTGGAAGAAAGTCAGATTTTCTTGCCCCGTCATAGTTCCTGGCTGTGCGTGATGATTACCAAGAAACATTCATGATCATAGATTCAACGTGTTACTCAGAGCCAAAAACTTTAATCTTTCCAAAAATTCTTTACAGTTAGAATATATAGTTATATGGAACACATATATATATAGGCTGAGGGTAAACCTGAATATATTTCATATGTTTGATATATTTTATTTTATTTTTTTAACATCTTTATTGGAGTATAATTGCTTTACAATGGCGTGTTAGTTTCTGCTTTATAACAAAGTGAATCAGCTATACAGATACATATACATATATCCCCATATCTCCTCCTTCTTGCGTCTCCCTCCCACCCTCCCTATCCCACTCCTCTAGGTGGTCACAGAGCACCAAGCTGATCTCCCTGTGCTATGCAGTTGCTTCCCACTAGCTATCTATTTTACATTTGGTAGTGTTTATATGTCCATGCCACTCTCTCACTTTGTCCCATGTTTGATACATTTTAACATGTTTGGTATAATTTAGAGAGGGATGGCCTCGAAAAATATGGGCGTTTAGGGCCTAGGAAGGTCTTAAAATGGCAATGGCCACTGCAAACTCCCCAAGTGCCTTTAGGCCATGTATAGGTTGTGAATTCACCCCTTTATTCTTTAAGAGCCCAACTTGAATCCGTTTATCTTGGTAAGAACCCCAGGCACCCACAACCACCAGAAAGGAGCCTGAGGGATGTGAACAGTAGGGGGATGGGTCCTGAGGATTCCGTGATCCATAGGGACTATGCTTCACAAGAGACAGACCACCGGGCTTTACTGGTGTGAGTTCTCTCTTTACTGATGTGATGTGAAAACGGCGAGAGTTCAGGAGGCAAGAACTATAAGGTTTCTTGTTTTTCTTTTTTAACGTGCTTTCCCCAGTACACTTTATAGATCTATCAGTCCAGGCAAAGAGAGGATGTACAGGGTCATTGTGGCTGGGGACTTGTTGCTTTTCTTTTCAAGGATGGGCAGCTCTGTGGCAGAATGCTACTTGGCCTCCATTAGTCTTTGTTGATGGCTGGGAGATAAGTTGGGCTCTATCTGCATAACAGGAAGTACTCGGGAGGGAATTAATTGGTACAGGTACTGATGATCACTAGCTTCTTAATGTGGAAACAAGTTCAATACTGTCTTCAAAGCATTTGATTTAAATTCGTCAGCCCTACTGTCCTGAAGGGCAGTGACAAAAGTAAACTCTCCTAACTGGGCCAGCAATTGGTCCCATTTAGATTTTAATTCTGCCCTATTTCTAGCACTTTTTAATTGTGTATATAAGCAATATAGAGAGGAAATAGATATTTTAAGCCATATTAATTAGTTTTATTGTCTTCGATATTTTTACATCTAATTATCTGTTGTAAGGCATTTCGATTTTGTAAAATGTGCTGTTGAATTAAGGGACTTTACTTCATGCTTTATCTAAGATGAATGAAAAATAAAATTCAGTGGCACTAGAGCATTTCCAAAATCATTCTTCAAGATGGGATTATATTTGTCATACACCTGTTCCATACTCTTGTCTGGCTCATGGAAGCTGTAATTACAGCTGCAGGCTCTGGAGACAGAAGGCCTGGCTTCAAATTCTGGCTCTTCAAGTTCTAATCTGTATGATCTTACCCACCAAGTTCTCTCTAACCTCTGTCACCCGTAAACTGGAAATAATAACAGTACCAACCTCATAGGGTTGTTGGAAGAATTAAATGAGATAAACCAAAAAAAAAAAAAAAACACACACAAGGCATTTAGCTCAACACCTGACCTAGAATAAGCACTACAGTATAATCTAGTAGCTGCAGAATAGTTGCAGTAAGAGTAGAGTATAAAGCAAGATTCCAGGCAGGAATAAAGCATTCTTAAATGCTCTCCTTAAAATAGGAGTGTTTATATTGTAGAGACATAGCAGTAATTGTCAAACCTGAGATGTGGCAGGGTCTCCTGCAGGATTAATTAAAACACCGCTCTCTGGACCCCACCCGTACAGCATCTGATTGTGTAGGTCTGGGCTGGGGCCACAGTACTTACATTTCTAACAAGTTCCCAAAGGTGATGCTGATGCTGCAGATCCAGGGACCACACTCTGGAAACCACTGGCTTGAAGCATGTGTTTAAATTGTGTACCAAAAACATCACTGGTAGATGTAAAAATAACATTAATACTTGTTTGGAGTGTCTAAAGTTCCTATCTTTCAAGTAGCAAAAGGCCTCTAATAAATGTAGTCTTAAAAGACATGATTTGTCTTTAATTGGGGGTTGGCGGGGGGTATAGGGCTTTGCCCAGCTATAAAAAGTCAGCATAGGGGCTTCGCTGGTGGCGCAGTGGTTGGGAGTCCGCCTGCCGATGCAGGGGACACGGGTCTGGGAAGATCCCACATGCCGCGGAGCGGCTGGGCCCGTGAGCCATGGCCGCTGAGCCTGCACGTCCGGAGCCTGTGCTCTACAACGGGAGAGACCACAACAGTGAGAGGCCCGCGTATCGCAAAAAAAAAAAAAAAAAAGTCAGCATACATTTAAGTGACTAGTCAGAGGCTGCACATCAAGTCCAAAGAAGCTGTAGGGTCAGGATCAGGAATCCTGGAGCCATACCTAACATTCTCTCCCCAGGACAGTGATGATGCCACCATCTCCACCAAGTGGTCTGTTTCTCGACTGCTCAGACAGGCTACTGCAGATGTGTGGGGGCCCTAGTGATGCTCCACAGATTTCCCTTGAACATACCCATGTGCATAAATAGCCTTTAAATACTCTGAAAACATTCATAAAATGACATTTAAAGAGGACAGATTTCCTTTTCTCAACTGTCTCCCAATAGTAGAAAGATATCTTGAATTGATGTTTCAGGGAAATATTTGCACATTTTAAAAACCGCTGTCTTTACTTGCATTGAAAACGATGACAGATGAGCATCGCATCTAGGTTAAGGATGCAAATGCTTGCCTTCAGCTACTGTCTGCTTGATGCCACCCCATGACAGATACACACATACACATCTTTTTACTACACACGTATATAACTGCCACCACAGACTTCCATAATAACATTTATAAAGTGTGTAAGAATAATGGAACTCATCTCTGCTGTCTTTTATACTTTTCTAGTGCTTTCCAAAAGCAACGTAAACTGTGCGCTTTGCCCTTACATCACACATCATCCCATCATTTTGAGATTCAGCATCTTAACAATATCACCTTTAAGTATGAGCTCCTAAACTCCCACCCAACACCAAACAATAGCGTAAACTGGCCCATCTATGGACTTTTGTCCACATCTTCGGGTTTTGTGTGCATTTTATTGAGGTATTTTGTACTTTGGATACTTTCACTCTCAATCCTTGTTCTGATGACAGCCAAACCTCCATTAGTACTTGGGAGTGTGGTTCTATTCAAGTCTCAGCCCTGTTTTCATGGTTTTTCTATTTGTTCTGTTCTGCCATCTGATCTAGAGTCGCCTGGCACTGCCAGCGTTCTGCTGAGAGTTCAGAACTCTTGGCGACGTTCCCAGTTTTTCTCCCAGTCAGGTAAAATGCATACTGGGGAGCTCTATTTCTTTTTTGCAAAATCCATGTTGTGGGCAACCAATTATATCTGGTACTTTTCTTCATTTCTGATTCCAGGGGCACACAGTTAGCAAAGAGCTGGTTCATTGATATCAGTACCAGTTATCAGTACTAAAATTGGGGGAAATTCGCAGAATTTTACTTTGATTTTGAAAATCCAAAGAAATAATATTCACCTGTTTCTTTATGGTCTTCTTCTTTTTTTGTAAACAAAGATTAGAAGCATTTACCTGGAACTGGTAACGGTCCTCTTGTTAACTGTGTCACCTTCTCTACTTCCTGGATGACATCTGGCCTCTCTCTGTGTGATCCTTCTCTGTGTCAGACAGTGAGGGAACTGGTCAGTCAAGCCAGAGTGCAAGGTGCCTTAAAATGAGCACTCATAGGAATAGATTTCGCTTCCTATAATGTAGTACCTGGTGCTAATTGATGTGATCAATCATATTACCCTGGTCATAACTTCTCTTGGTGATGGGTACAAGCTGCTTCAGGGGTCTGCTTTATCATGATTTTCTAATGCTCTTGGCTAACCAAAAAAAGTTGGTTTGAAGCTGACATAGGAACCACACTCCACTGAGACGATCAAAAAAGAAAGACAATTAGAAGCTACTCACATTGTGATCTTTTTTCCTTTCTTTCTGTACAGTGGATTCTCCAAGCAGTGAAAAGTCACCTGTAACTACGCCTGTAAGTAATTCCTACTGAGGAATAAGATCATGCATTTAGTGTGATTTTAATTTATAAGGTATTTGATTCACTTAAAGGGGATTCAATCAAAAACGGTCTCCAAACTTTTGATTGTAAAAGAATATTTTTGTCGGATATAATGCTGTCAGTTGAATCATAGAGAAAGAGATGGATTATCATTTTGCACAGTTGTTATCATGCCTGGAAGCAAAATGGTGAGTCAGGAAAGTAAAATCTAAAAGAAACAACCAAAATGAATGTGACATAAGGAATTAGTAATAAAATATGCAACTTCCGTAGGCATTCAAAATCAGCTTTTTAAATGAAGGCAATACTTTAACACAGTGTATCATCGGCAGACAGGGCCCAGCCTGGACTTTCTCTGGGAGACCCATGCTGTCTGGGTCATATTCCTGCTCACAATCAGTATCTTGAATAATATATATTTTTTAACATCTTTATTGGAGTATAACTGCTTTACAATGGTGTGTTAGTTTCTGCTGTATAACAAGGTGAATCAGCTATACGTATACACATATCCCCATATCTCTTCCCTCTTGCATCTCCCTCCATCCTCCCTATCCCACCCCTCTAGGTGGACACAAAGCACCGAGCTGATCTCCCTGTGCTGTGCAGCTGCTTCCCACTAGCTATCTATTTTACATTTGGTAGTGTATATATGTCCATGCCACTCTCTCACCTCATCACAGCTTTCTCTTACCCCTCCGCGTGTCCTCAAGTCCATTCTCTACATCTGCGTCTTTATTCCTGTTCTGCCCCTAGGTTCTTCAGAACCTTTTTTTTTTTAGATCCATATATATGTGTTAGCATACGGTATTTGTTTTTCTCTTTCTGACTCACCTCACTCTGTATGACAGACTCTAGGTCCATCCACCTCACTACAAATAACTCAATTTCGTTTCTTTTTATGGCTGAGTAATATTCCATTGTATCTATGTGCCACATCTTCTTTATCCATTCATCTGTCAGTGGACACTTAGGTTGCTTGCATGTCCTGGTTATTGTAAATAGAGCTGCAATGAACATTGTGGTACATGACTCTTTTTGAATTATGGTTTTCTCAGGATATATGCCCAGTTAGTGGGATTGCTGGGTCGTATGGTAGTTCTATTTTTAGTTTTTTGAGGAACCTCCATACAGTTCTCTGTAGTGGCTGTATCAATTTACATTCCCACCAACAGTGCAAGAGGGTTCCCTTTTCTCCACACCCTCTCCAGCATTTATTGTTTGTAGATTTTTTGATGATGGCCATTCTGACTGGTGTGAGATGTTACCTCATTGTAGTTTTGATTTGCATTTCTCAAATGATTAGTGATGTTAAGCATCCTTTCATGTGTTTGTTGGCAGTCTGTATATCTTCTTTGGAGAAATATCTTCTGCCCATTTTTGGATTGAGTTGTTTGTTTTTTTAATATTGAGCTGCATAAGCTGCTTGTATATTTTGGAGATTAATCCTTTGTCAGTTTGTTCGTTTGCAAATATTTTCTCCCATTCTGAGGGTTGTCTTTTCGTCTTGTTTATGGTTTCCTTTGCTGTGCAAAAGCTTTTAAGTTTCATTAGGTCCCACTTGTTTATTTTTGGTTTTATATCCATTTCTCTAGGAGGTGGATCAAAAAGGATCTTGCTATGATTTATGTCATGGAGTGTTCTGCCTATGTTTTCCTCTAAGAGTTTTATAGTCTCTGACCTTACATTTAGGTCCTTAATCCATGTTGAGTTTATGTGTATGGCGTTAGGGAGTCTTCTAATTTCATTCTTTTACATGTAGCTGTCCAGTTTTCCCAGCACCACTTATTGAAGAGGCTGTCTTTCCTCCCTTGTATATTCTTGCCTCCTTTATCAAAGATAAGGTGACCATATGTGCGTGGGTTTATCTCTGGGCTTTCTATCCTGTTCCATTGATCTATATTTCTGTTTTTGTGCCAGTACCATACTGTCTTGATTACTGTAGCTTTGTAGTATAGTCTGAAGTCAGGGAACCTGATTCCTCCAGCTCCGTTTTTCTTTCTCAAGATTGCTTTGGCTATTCGGGGTCTTTTGTGTTTCCATACGAATTGTGCAATTTTTTGTTCTAGTTCTGTGAAAAATGCCATTGGTAGTTTGATAGGGATTGCACTGAATCTGTAGATTGCTTTGGGTAGGATAGTCATTTTCACAATGTTGATTCTTCCAATCCAAGAACATGGTATATCTCTCCATCTGTTTGTAACATCTTTAATTTCTTTCATCAGTGTCTTATAGTTTTCTGCATACAGGTCTTTTGTCTCCTTAGGTAGGTTTATTCCTAGGTATTTTATTCATTTTGTTGCAGTGGTAAATGGGAGTGTTTCCTTAATTTCTCTTTCAGATTTTTCATCATTAGTGTATAGGAATGCAAGAGATTTCTGTGCATTAATTTTGTATCCTGCTTCTTTACCAAATTCACTGATTAGCTCTAGTAGTTTTCTGGTAGCATCTTTAGGATTCTCTATGTATAGTATCATGTCATCTGCAAACAGTGACAGTTTTACTTCTTCTTTTGCAATTTGGATTCCTTTTATTTCTTTTTCTTCTCTGATTGCTGTGGCTAAAACTTCCAAAACTATGTTGAAAAATAGTGGTGAGAGTGGACAACCTTGTCTTGTTCCTGATCTTAGTGGAAATGGTTTCAGTTTTTCACCATTGAGAACAATGTTGGCTGTGGGTTTGTCATATATAGCCTTTATTATGTTGAGGTAAGTTCCCTCTACGTCTACTTTCTGGAGGGTTTTTTATCATATATGGGTGTTGAATTTTCTCAAAAGCTTTTTCTGCATCTATTGAGATGATCATGTGGTTTTTCTCCTTCAGTTTGTTAATACGGTTTATCACACTGATGGATTTGCATGTATTGAAGAAACCTTGCATCCCTGGGATAAACCCCACTTGATCATGGT
Organism: Globicephala melas; assembly: GCF_963455315.2. Taxonomy (NCBI): domain Eukaryota; kingdom Metazoa; phylum Chordata; class Mammalia; order Artiodactyla; family Delphinidae; genus Globicephala; species Globicephala melas. The sequence goes on from NC_083318.1 coordinate 65,654,665, forward strand.
GCATGATCCTTTTCATGTGCTGTTGGATTCTGTTTGCTAGTATTTTGTTGAGGATTTTTGTATCTCTGTTCATCAATGATATTGGCTTGTAGTTTTCTTTGTTTGTGGCATCTTTGTCTGGTTTTGGTATCAGGGTGATGGTGGCCTTGTAGAATGAGTTTGGGAGTGTTCCTGCCTCTGCTATATTTTAGAAGAGTTTGAGAGGATGGGTGTTAGCTCTTCTCTACATGTTTGATAGAATTCGCCTCTGAAGCCATCTGGTCCTGGGCTTTTGTTTGTTGGAAGATTTTTAATCACAGTCTCAATTTCAGTCCTTGTGATTGGTCTATTTATATTTTCTGTTTCTTCCTGGTTCAGTCTCAGAACGTTGTGCTTTTCTAAGAATTTGTCCATTTCTTCCAGGTTGTCCATTTTATTGGCATATAGTTGCTTGTAGTAATCTGTCATGATCCTTTGTATTTCTGCAGTGTCAGTCGTTACTTCTCCTTTTTCATTTCTAATTCTATTGATTGAGTCTTCTCCCTTTTTTTCTTGATGAGTCTGGCTAATGGTTTATCAATTTTGTTTATCTTCTCAAAGAACCAGCTTTTAGTTTTATTCATCTTTGCTATCATTTCCTTCATTTCTTTTTCATTTATTTGTGATCTGATCTTTATGATTTCTTTCCTTCTGCTAACTTTGAGGTTTTTTGTTCTTCTTTCTCTAATTGCTTTAGGTGTAAGGTTAGGTCGTTTATTTGAGATGTTCTTGTTTCTTGAGGTAGGATTGTATTGCTATAAACTTCCCTCTTAGAACTGCTTTTGCTGCATGCCATAGGTTTTGGGTCATTGTGTTTTCATTGTAATTTGTTTCTAGGTTTTGGTTTTTTTTGCGGTACATGGGCCTCTCACTGTTGTGGCCTCTCCCGTTGTGGAGCACAGGCTCTGGACATGCAGGCTCAGCGGTCATGCCTCACGGGCCTAGCCGCTCCGCGGCAGGTGGGATCTTCCCAGACCGGGGCACGAACCGGTGTCCCCTGCATCAGCAGGCGGACTCTCAACCACTGCGCCACCAGGGAAGCCCTCTAGGTATTTCTTTATTTCCTCTTTGATTTCTTCAGTGGCCTCTTGGTTATTGAATAGTCTATTGTTTCGCCTCCATGTGCTTGTGTTTTTTACAGATTTTTTCCTGTAATTGATATCTAGTCTCATAGCATTGTGGTCGGAAAAGATACTTGATATGATTTCAATTTTCTTAAATTTACAGAGGCTTGATTTGTGACCCAAGATATGATCTATCCTGGAAAATGTTCCATGAACACTTGAGAAGAAAGTGTAATATCCTGTTTTTGGTTGGAATGTCCTATAAATATTAATTAAGTCCATCTTGTTTAATGTATCATTTAAAGCTTGTGTTTCCTTACTTATTTTCATTTTGGATGATCTGTCCATTGGTGAAAGTGGGGTGTTAAAGTCCCCTACCATGATTGTGTTACTGTTGCTTTCCCCTTTTATGGCTGTTAGCATTCGCCTTATGTATTGAGGTGCTCCTATGTTGGTTGCATAAATATTTACAATTGTTATATCTTCTTCTTGGATTGATCCTTTGATCATTATGTAGTGTCCTTCTTTGTCTCTTGTAATAGTCTTTATTTTAAAGTCTATTTTGTCTGATATGAGAATTGCTACTCCAGCTTTCTTTTGATTTCCATTTGCATGGAATATCTTTTTCCATCCTCTCACTTTCAGTTTGTATGTGTCTGTACGTCTGAAGTGGGTCTCTTGTAGACAGCATATGTATGGGTCTTGTTTTTGTATCCATTCAACCAATCTATGTCTTTTGGTTGGAGCATTTAATCCATTTACATTTAAGGTAGTTATCGATATGTATGTTCTTTTATCATTGTCTTAACTGTTTTGAGTTTGTTATTGTAGGTCTTTTCCTTCTCTTGTGTTTCCTGCCTAGAGAAGTTCCTTTAGCATTTCCTGTATAGGTGGTTTGGTGGTGCTGAATTCTCTTAGCTTTTGCTTGTCTGTAAAGCTTTTAATTTCTCCACTGAATCTAAATGAGATCCTTGCTGGGTAGAGTAATCTTGGTTGTAGGTTTTTCCCTTTCATCACTTTAAATATATCCTGTCACCCCCTTCTGGTTTGCAAAGTTTCTGCTGAAAGATCAGCTGTTAACTTTATGGGGATTCCATTGTATGTTATTTGTTGCTTTTCCCTTGCTGCTTGTAATATTTTTTCTTTGTATTTAATTTTTGATAGTTTGATTAACATGTGTCTTGGCGTGTTTCTCCTTGGGTTTATCCTGTTTGGGACTCTCTGTGCTTCCTGGACTTGATTGACTATTTCCTTTCCCATGTTAGGGAAGTTTTCAACTATAATATCTTCAAATATTTTCTCAGACCCTTTCTTTTTCTCTTCTTCTTCTGGGACCTCTATAATTCGAATGTTGGTGTGTTTAATGTTGTCCCAGAGGTCTCTGAGGCTGTCCTCAACTCTTTTCATTCTTTTTTCTTTATTCTGCTCTGCAGTAGTTATTTCCACTATTTTATCTTCCAGGTCACTTATCTGTTCTTCTGCCTCAGTTATTCTGCTATTGATTCCTTCTAGAGAATTTTTAATTTCATTTATTGTGTTGTTCATCATTGTTTGTTTGCTCTTTAGTTCTTCTAGGTCCTTGTTAAATGTTTCTTGTATTTTCTCCATTCTATTTCCAAGATTTTGGATCATCTTTACTATCATTACTCTGAATTCTCTTTCACATAGACTGCCTATTTCCTCTTCATTTGTTTGGTCTGGGGGGTTTTTACCTTGCTCCTTCATCTGCTGTGTGTTTCTCTGTCATCTCATTTTGCTTAACTTACTATGTTTGGGGTCTCTGTTTCGCAGGCTGCAGGTTCGTAGTTCCCGTTGTTTTTGTTGTCTGCCCCCAGTGGGTAAGCTTGGCTCAGTGGGTTGTGTAGGCTTCCTGGTGGAGGGTCCTGGTACCTGTGTTCTGGTGGATGAGGCTGGATCTTATCTTTCCGGTGGGCAGGACCAAGTCCGGTGGTGTGTTTTGGGGTGTCTGTGGCCTTATTATGATTTTAGGTAACCTCTTTGCTAATGGGTGGGTTTGTGTTCCCATCTTGCTAGTTGTTTGGCATGGGGTGTCCAGCACTGTAGCTTGCTGGTCGTTGAGTGGAGCTGGGTCTTAGCGTTGAGATGGAGATCTCTGGGAGAGCTGTCGCCATTTGATATTACATGGGGCTGAGAGGTCTCTGGTGGAGCAATGTCCTGAACTCGGCTCTCCCACCTCAGAGGCTCAGGCCTGACACCCGGCCAGAGCACCAAGACCTGTTTTTTAGGAATTCTGGGGTATTTGGTTCTTTGTTTTCTTTCTTTCAGGTATTTTTTTTCTTACTTAGTTGCAGTGAAATTTCCAGGAATGAAACAATAGGCAGGTGAATGGTCTCCAATTCAAAGCCAGGCATTTGTCAAGCTCTTGCTAGTTCTTGTTTCCCTGGTTTCCCTGAAAGGGAGAACCAGGAGGTGGTGCCGGGCTCTGTCCCTACTGCTTCCCCGTGAAGACCGGTGCTCACACGTCCTCTCACTGCCTCTGCTCTTGGAGGGGCAGCCTGTGAACACACGTCCCAATCTGGGACATGTAGGGCTGTGGTACAGACCATCTGTGTATTTCTCACTCTGTCCCGTCTGCCACAGATCAGCTGCTTCACCCTCTTCTGACAGCCTCAAATGCTTCCCTTCCAGTTATGAAGGGATCTTTATAGTCCTTTCTGGTGTCCAAGGTCTTCTGCTAGTTTTCAGCTGGTTTTCTGTGAGAACTGTTGCATCTATAGATGTATTCCTATGTGGAGAGAGATGAACTCCACGTCTACCTACTCCTCTGCCATCTTGAATATCAGTACCTTGAATAATATTAATTGTACATTTAGTTTTCAATTCTTTATTTGGATGAAATAAAAAGAGCACTTGCTAATTAAAATGCCAAGACACATGACACTGTAGAAATTCCTTGCTGCTGAATTATACCTGGACATTCTCCATAGACCTGACTCTTCTATGAACTGAGTGTTTCCAATGCTGGGCTTGGAATACTCAGCCTCTGAAATTTGCATTGGTTTGGAGCCTTCCTCTATGGCACAATCAACTGTAGCATTTCCTGAGGCCCCCAGGTGTAGCTGCATAATCACTGCTGCACCTTTGATTACAGATTTACTAACCATATGACCCTGAAGGTGCTGTATAACTTCTCTGAACCTTGTCTTCCTTGGTAGTACAATGAGATAATAATACTTTCAGAGTGTTGTGGGCTTTATTTGAAATAATTACACAGAAGCCTGTAGCACAGTGCCCAATACATGAACGAATCCTCCCAGTAGCTAATCCAAGAGGCCCACCATAGCCAACACCAATTCTTATCTATAGGTAAATTGTCTTGCTTTGGGAATTCCTAAGTACCTGTGCAGAATGGAGAAGGGACCCATCACCCATCACAAAACCCCCTCAATATCTCCAGCCACGTTCCAGAACTACCAACCATTTGTGGAGGCTCAGTCTTAAGCCAGTACTGGGAATCCTGAGTTTGTTGGGAAGCTGAGTACATCCACAGAGGATGGGACCCCCAGAAGGACCCCAAGGCTGGCATTCATGACACAGATCTGAAGAGTAGTATAACATAACCCATTGAGTTCCATTTTAAATGACACGGGAACAACCATGTCAAATTGTTCTAGTCCCCCCGGCAGGGATGGAGAGGAAGGGTGTCCTACAGAGATACATTCTTATTTCTGTGTATGGAAAATAGAATAAGAAAGAGAGAAATTACTGACCTATATAGGTGAATTCTCGAAAGTACCCACCTAAATTTGATGTTCTTTTGATGATAAATAGCTCTTCATAGAATGGAAAATTAAAAGAAATTGGAAAATAAGGTTGAGGGGAAGTAAGCATTCGATTAGTCTGAACTCAATAGACTCGGGGCAGTTTTGCTCAGACGTGAAGTGGCCCAAAGCTATAGGGTCTACAAAGGGGAGAGAAGAGGATGCATTACCCAGCATGAAGTTATCCCATTTATTTGTTCAACGAACATTTCCTGAAGACCTAAAAATTCAAGGTCTTGAGATACTTAAGCAGGATAAAGGGCCCTCTTTGCTCTCAAGGAACCCCTAGGCCAGAGAAAGATCCAGATCTGTAAACAGATAAATTATAGAACAAAGTGTGCCAAACGCTCTGCATTCTTTCTCTGGAACCTTTTCTATCTCTGTTATGGTAATTATCCCACTGTCTCCTGGGGATCGTTTATATATGGGTCACTCCCTCACAAGCCCACCCCCCCATCCCCACTCTCAGCTGTAAGCTCCATGAGGCTGGGGCTCTTGGCCTCCTGCTACGCCACCTGGTCATAAGTAAGTGCTCAGCAAATTGTCACCGAAAAAGGAGCATGACCACTTCTCTTGCCCTCCTCTTTATCACAATGGTCTCTTCCTCTTTATCTTCCTCTGAAAATGTTCATTGTTTTTCTTTCTTGCTTTCTAACAAATATTCCATATTTTCTTCTGTGCTCAATCCCCATATCCCACACTTCTCCCGCCTGTTTCTGCTTACTCCTGACTTATTCTTGCCATCACAACCTAGGGAAATCTGAAAATTAACTACATAATTTCTAATTGTTGCTCTTATCTTCCTGCTGTTGGACTTTCCCCATTGGGCTCCCTATAGCTTTATTCACATTACCACACCCTTTTCATCAAAAGTCAAGGAAGGGCCATGCCCCTGAGAGAGGGTCTGAACATTTAAACCGCTTCCAGGTCTTAGGAAAATGCCAAGTGGAGCCAACCTCCAACTCCATTAATTCCAGGAGAATTTTCCACCTGGGATCCATATTTAGATGACATTTTATGGTCATCCAAGGAAATTTGGGAAACTCTGGATTTTATACAATAAGATAGTTTTTCTCCTGCATAACTTGTCAGAGGCTTTCATAGGCAGATATGCAGTATGAATCCCAAGAGTGGCATATAGGAAATACATTTCCCTCCCTGATTCGGCCACCTTTCTCTGACTTTTTGTGACCATCCCTACCATTTGCAGGAACCACAGCAAGAGTATCCACCGAGGCCCACATTTCACACGTCTAAATACATTAAAGCTATAGATATTTATAATGTTAAAAATTGAGCAACAGCCATGGCCTAGCTCGTGTTCTCAGCCTGGAGACTTCCCTGGATGGGCCAGCCATTGTGCACCTGAGTGGTAGCCTGGATTACTGGGGGCAGGGCAGGGGAGGTGGGCTGGCCCAGCTATCTTGGGCAGTAGCTAGACCCATCTAAACCTTGGACAGGACTGACTCTGTCCAGCTTCGCAGGCAGCCAGAGTAGGTAGAGTCTGCCTGCCCCGCACCCTGCCCCAGACTCTCCCCCTCCTCCCTAGTTCCTTCACCCTCACCCTGCTCTTTCCCTCAGCATTCCCAGACAGTTCTAAGTGCCTCCCCAAACTATCCCATCAGAACAGAGAGAAGGGAAGAAGCACAGTTATCGGGGAGCCTGGATTGCCTCAGCACCTACTCTGGGTGACAAGGGAGGCCAACTTTAAACACATCAGCCTCCCCACTTTTGCTGGTTTCCCAGGGACCAGCTGTGATTTCTCTTCCCCCCTCAGACCCTCTCAATCTCATCATATTCCGTGGCCTGGGTGCCCACTTTGGTTCATGCATCCTCCTCCCATTATTCCCGTTTACTTACTTGGTTCTCAAAATCACAAAAACCTTTTTTAAAAGACCAAACAAACCAAAGTCTGTGGGTTTGAATGTTTGTTTTGTGGGCCCTGATCAGGGACTCCCCTTGCCTGGATCTCTGGTGATGCTGGTGAACACTGGTGAGTTAAATGATCCCACTTTAGAGAAAACTGGGGTGGAAAAGCAATAATAGCAGTATAAAAGATTAGTTCTGTAGCACAGCAAACACCACTTCTCACAAAATGCAGTTCTGCTGAAGTAAGCATTCCTATTTGCTTGGACCCGGGATCAGTATGCAGCATGAGTGTCTTATGCTTAGGAGCGTGAATACATTTAAGAAATCACTTCTAAGAGAAACAAAGCAAAAGCCTTCCCATGCCAGTGGCTAATTACTTCTCCTTTTCATTAGCTCCGAAAAGGTTCACAGAATCATAACAGCATATTGGAAGTAAACCAAAGAGGGACTAGGATTTAAAAGTGGTTTCTGGGCTTCCCTGGTGGCGCGGTGATTGGGAGTCCGCCTGCCGATGCAGGGGACGCGGGTTTGTACCCCGGTTCGGGAGGATCCCACATGCCGCGGAGCGGCTGGGCCCGTGAGCCATGGCCGCTGAGCCTGCGCGTCCGGAGCCTGTGCTCCGCAACGGGAGAGGCCACAGCAGTGAGAGGCCCGCGTACCGCAAAAAAAAAAAAAAAAAAGTGGTTTCTGCCAACAAAGAGCACCTTTAGATACGGGAAGGTTTCTGCTTCTGTGTGTCCATCACGGTGTCAAACCGTGAGCTAATCGTGCCCCTTGTCCTGGCCTGGCCTTGAGGACATGGCTCAGTTCTGATCATGGTTTTATATTCTAAACAGTTGAAGTTGTGGGCTTGGGACCCGGAAGAGGAACGCAGGCGACAGGAAAAATGGCAACAGGAGCAGGAACGTTTGCTCCAGGTAGGACTGGGTGTGCTGCTTTTTATTTTTTTTCTTCTTTTTGGTGATGCTCTCTTAATTTCTGCTGTATTAAATAGATGTTCAGCCCAGGAAATACATGGAATCAGCTTCTTCTCAGAAGTCGTTGAGTCTAAGTCTGTTCATTTTGTGTCCATGAGACAGAATGCTCTGAGTCTAATACCTCCCACCAGAGGTTACACTGATGAACATAAGGAGAAAGCATTTCACGTAGAAAAAAATCCAAGTATTGATTAAGGGCCAGCCCACCCACTCATCACCTTGTTCGCTGCCAATCAAATTCCAGTCCAACTAGCAGCGGGAAGGAATTATCAGAAGGTTATTGATAGCATACATGTGAAATAAAAGTTGACCTGGGTCTTCTTCCTTAAGTAGAAATGTTTGCTCCATCTTTGAGCAAAAGCTTCTAATTTTCAATTCTAGAAAAATTCTGGGAGTTAACTTATCATGCTCCTACTTGTTTCATCCCAGTTTGTGGAGCAACAGAGCTTCAAAAAGTAATCTAGTAACCTTAGAAACTAACCTATGCTGAGCATTTGGGGTGTGCCAGAACTGGCGTATTTGTAGGTGCTTGACATATTTTACTTAACTTCATTCTCATAAAACTCATCAAAGTATGTCTTATTGATCTCAGTTTGCAATTGAAGAAATTAAGGCTCAAAATAAGTTATATAGGGCTTCCCTGGTGGCGCAGTGGTTGAGAGTCCGCCTGCCGATGCAGGGGACACGGGTTCGTGCCCCGGTCCGGGAAGATCCCACATGCCACGGAGCGGCTGGGCCCGTGAGCCATGGCCGCTGAGCCTGTGCGTCTGGAGCCTGTGCTCCGCAACAGGAGAGGCCACAACAGTGAGAGGCCCAGGCACCGCAAAAAAAAAAAAAAAAAAAAAAAAAAAGTTATATAATTGCCCGCGGTCATACCTCTAACAAATGTTGAGCTTCGTTTCAAATCCAAGCTTGGGTGACTCTAAAACTCATGTTCTTTCCCCTATACTCCCAATGGTATTGATTTTACCAAAAGTCATAAAGAAAAAGAATGTTAAATCTCATTTATTTTTGTGACTTTCTGCTGATGCGTAGAAAGCAATGCTTAATGCAAGTTTATTTTACTTTTTTTTCTTATCTTTTTGTTCTAGTCCTTTGGCTTAATTCCCAGGGGTGGGGAGCAAAGGTCAGCTAGATAGTTAATTAATTGTACTGTGGCTGTAGGTCTGCCCATTAAGTTTGACACTTTTCAAAGTTACATAGGAATAAACCTTCAATACCAAAATCTAGTTCTTAGTAAGAACTAGGTTCAGCAAAGTCCCAGAGCTGTTGGCACATTTAGGTCCATTGGGAGACCCCAGACCAGCCCTGGTCATCTGCTATTCTGTTGGAAGTCAGATGCCCATTTCACCAGGAGTCAGAAATTCCACAGAGTAAAGAAGATGGCCTGTGTTTCCCATGGTCTTGCTGTGTCTGTTATTCTTTGAAAGGTGGCCGTGGTTTTAGGTGTGGGTTGTGGGCTTAGGGGCAAGGTGTTTATGGGGAAGGAAGGGTGTCGTGTGTGTGTGTGTGTGTGTGTGTGGACAGATATACCACATCTTTGGCCCCTGTATCATCAGTTCATCCTCTTGGTGAGGGAAACATGTGATATAAACTCCTAGAACCAATAAATGTAAGAAGCTTTGTTTGTTTTTCATCTTCTGTAAAGTTTTAAGGTCTGTTTCCTCTATTCTGAAGACCCTTGGAGTCCCTGTCTAAAACTTTACAATATTAGGTTTTATAACAAAATTTTTAGCCGAAGTTTAAAAGCCTACCATGGATTGACCACCAGTGGTTTGGCCAGAGCATTAATAGGAACATTAGGCTCCAGACAATCCCATAAAGCCCTTTTGCTCCTAAGATAATAACATAACAAGTAATACCTGGAGGAATTCTCAGTGTCTTCCCCAAGAAGATGGAAGCACAGACTCATGTTAGCCTCAGAGAGAGGACTGGCAGTAATCAGCCTAAGATATTAGACTGTGCGTAGTATACTCCAGCAATTCCTTTGTCTCTGTCACGTCAGGGATGCCATTCTCAAGGCATCCAGGGGTGTCAGTTCTCATCTTAAGCATTCGTTTTAATTTCCATGTATTCATTTCTTCTAGTCAGCTGTCAGGGACTCCAGTCACATTTTTAAAGCTCTCCTTATCCTTACATCCTTTTCCTATTCAGAGTATTTTTATTTTTTTCTCTGGAAGTGGTGACTAGTGTCCTATTTTTTTCTGAAAACAATAATAGCAATTCTGATATCAAAGCCTTCTAATGGGCTGTTTAAAAGCTACTCTTAATTCAGGAGGACTTAAAGTTAGGCGGATTCCATTTTAGTAGAATGGCCACAAGCAAAGAGTAATTCAGCCACTCAGCTAATTATCGTCCTGCCCACTTTGGACCTTTCTCCATCATCTATCTTGTAAACCTGCGAGGTTTTTTTTTTTTTTAATCTTTTATTAAACTCTCCCAGCAGCAACGTATCTCTATTAGTGGAATGGCAAAACTCATCTCTGAAGGGCCCAGTAAAAGCAAACTATTGGTTTAACCTACCTCTGAGGACAAAACCCAAGTTAAGAAAGAGTTTAGAATCTTCCCATCTTTTCTCTTTCCATAAGCAAATGCCTACTCATATATCTGAAGAACAATTCTATGAAACACCCACAGCAGAAAAGATTGTTCTCTGTTGGATTTTTATGTCCGTAACATGTCTGAGTACCACAGAATGGTATTCCCCTTTTGGTGCATGAATGGGTTAGCTTCAGAACCTTACAGCAAGAAGAGAGTCTTGCAACACATTGTACATGATGGTTTGGCGGGGGGGGAAGTGCCAATGATGTATGCACTGCTCCGTTCAGAACAATCTATGGAAATTCCATAACAGGAGAGATACCGGAAGGAACAGGACAAGCTGAAGGAAGAGTGGGAAAAGGCCCAAAAGGAGGTGGAAGAGGAAGAGCGCAGATACTATGAGGAGGTAGGAAATTCCCCGGAAGGAATTTGACCCTGAAGCCCTGATTCCTCAAAGTCTATCAGCACTTTCTCTGTCTGTGCTGTGTGTACCCATGGGGCATGTCTGATTCTCTTTACTCACAACAGAGCCCTATCAACCTTTCAAAAGAGTCCTATCCTATAGGCTGTAAAAGCTACTACTCTTCCCAGTTTAGCTTGTGGTAAGGGTGTGTTGAGTCATGGTCAAGGGGGAGAATAGAATTGTATCTCTTCTTTAGTCACAAAGGTCAGATTCTTGATTTGTCTTAGATGACATGAAAGTATCAATTTGTTTATCTGTGTGTTTGTTTGAGGCAAGCATGTTTGGTAGTAGTGAATTAATATTAATTTTTATGAGGATAATTTTGATATCAAGGCTAAGTGAATCCTTACTGCTGCATTCACTGTATGGTACTAAAGAGATTTAGAAGGGAGGAGAATTTGGTTTTGTTTGTTTCATTTTTAGATGAACAAACCAGACCACGTTTGAGAATTTGAAGCTACACTTTATATATATTATCCAAAATCTGTTTATGATTAATATTGTTGTGAATTTGTTCTTCAACAATAATTTTTGTGCATAATACTTTCCCTAATAGCATTTCTAATTAGGCCTCTTGAATCACACTAATTAACTCGCAAAGACTCTGTTTTTCTAAATTAAATGCTCATTTCTAAATCATTGCCCATAGAGCATGTTATCTGATTTACATGCTTTTTAAAAGTAAGACCTTTTTTATGCCCTGCTTGTTTACACATAATTCTGATGTTTGTCCCTAAATTTCTTTAATGACACTTTTCTCTTGACATATGATTTATCCTTTCTCCCCCTTTCATTAATTCCTGTCCTTCCCCTAGGAGCGCAAAATAATTGAGGACACTGTAGTTCCATTTACTATTTCTTCAAGTTCTGCAGACCAGCTGTCTACATCCTCCTCTGTGACTGAAGGCAGTGGGACAATGGTAAGACCATAGATTAAAAGGAATTCATGAAATAAGAAAACTAAAATAGAAGTACTAAACCACAAGGCCAAGTTTTCCACCAGTTTAAATCCAGGACTAGCTGTTTCTCTAGAATCATGTCAGCTACTACGTGGCCACTGTACCCCATCATACTGTCATTGCCGTGGTGAAACCCTAGAGTCAATCCCTGAGAGCAGTAAACATATTACTGAGGCCAGCCCTGCCCCCACAGGCTGGGAACCAAAGTCTCTGCACTGGTTGGCAAGACCCTGGTTAGTGATGCCACATGCTGGAATGTCTTTCTAACTGCCCATCATTCATTCATTTAGCAGACCTATGTTTCTCTCTGCCAGACCATACATCTCTTTGCACTGGATGTTAGCAGTAGGATGCCAACAATACACTCTCACCGGCCTCCATGAAAGTTTCTTCTGAATCACTCTTAAAATTCCCCATGAATATATATATGTGTGTCTTCAAGGTCTGGAGAGAGTCCAGAAAGACTGGTCAACCTCCATATCCCCCAAATAAGGTCATGGAGGTAGTGGACATTGGTCATACCAACACCTGGATAGTCTATAATCTGCATTTTAGTTTTTGATGGTATAATAACAGAATAAATTCATTTTGCAATAAACATAATATCACTTGGGTATATGTCATATTAGTCATTTCTGTAGTCAATTAATATATGCTGCAATACACTAAAATTTTTAAATTATCCAATTTTAACTTAATACAAATGAAGATTGTACAAAAGTAATTCACCAAATTTGATATTGCATGGTCACTCAGGAAGCTCAGAATATTGCTTATCTTTGCTGTTATATACAAAGATTATCACAAAAGCCAAGTCTTTCATGTCTCTTTCATATATTGCAATGATAATTATGAAAGATTTTCTAGACTCTAAAATAAGTTATTTATGTATCATCATCAAAGGAATTCTACACTGTCCAACAATTTTTCAATATTTACCAGCCATTTTCAAATATCAAAATTTGAAGTGTATTGTTTTTTATTTCTATTTTATTTTTTTAACATCTTTATTGGCGTATAATTGCTTTACAGTGGTGTGTTAGTTTCTGCTTGTTTTTTACTTAAATTTTTAAAATTTAAATTAAAGATTAAAAATTTTTTATACAATTTTTAAATGTTACACTACATAATCTGCATTTTGAAATAACCCACGGGCACTCAAATGCCACTTGTCCTGAAATAAGCAATCCTATGACTTTGTTTTATTCTGAAAGATGGGTTTTCTAGCCAGTTCCCTTTTATGATAACTTTTGAGAGAGATCCAGGTTACATGTTCATTTCAAATCATTGGAAATCAGTTACTATTCAGTTAATTTTTTTTTTTTTTTTTTGCGGTACGCGGGCCTCTCACTGTTGTGGCCTCTCCCATTGTGGAGCACAGGCTCCGGACGCACAGACTCAGCGGCCATGGCTCACGGGCCCAGCCGCTCCATGGCACGTGGGATCTTCCCGAACCAGGGCACGAACCCGTGTCCCCTGCATTGGCAGGCAGACTCTCAACCACTGCGCCACCAGGGAAGCCCTATTCAGTTAATTTGAACGACTGTTCTTTAAATTGTAGTCAGTGTGATTGAGAAAGTGCTTCAGATATTCCATGGCCAAACATGAGTATTGTCCAGTGTGTTTAAAAATTATATTCAAGATTATCCTTGTTTTCCCCATTAGAATAAGATGGACTTGGAAAACTGTCGAGAGGAGGAACAAAAGACAAGACAGAAGAAACCATTCCAGGGGGATAACAGTGGCTCATTGCTTAAGACTAAGGAAGGTGATCCACTGGAGGAAAAGGGCAGGTATGAGCCGTTCCAGGCTGTCCATCCATATGCGCAAAGCTGGGCTGTGCCCCTTCACTCCCAGGAAGGGCACCCATCACTAATGCAAATCATATTCAGCTTTGAAATTATCATTCCAGTAATACATTATGCATATATTATTGCTTGAAGACATTCTAATGGCTCTCAAGTCAGTGTCCTTATACTATTGAATATAAATAGGTGAAACCTTTTTTTAAATGAGGGGAGACAGTATAGATCACCAAAGGAGCATGTTGTCAATTCAAAGTCCCAAACCTAAATACCACTCACCTGAAATGGTTAATGTATCTGGAGGGATAGAGTTTAAAATGGGGCTGTGGTGTGGTTATAGAGAACAGACTGGTGGTTGCCAAGGGGAAGGCGGTTGGGGGAGGGATGGAGTGGGTAGCTGGGGTTAGCAGATGTAAGCTATTATATAGAGAATGGATACACAACAAGGTCCCACTGTATAGCACAGAGAACCTATGATAAACCATAATGGAAAAGAATATTTTAAAAAAGAATGTATAGGTGTGTATGTGTGTATATATATATACATATACATGTGTATATATATATAAAACTGAACCACTTTGCTGTAAAACAGAAATTAACACAGCATTGTGAATCAGCTATACTTAAATTTAAAAATATATTAAAACTAAAAAAAAAGAAAGAAAAAAATATTGTATCAATACTGATTCATTAACTGTAACCAAAGTACCATACTCACAGAAAACAACAGGGGAAACTGTGTTCAGGGTAGATGGGAAGTCTCTGTACTATCTTTGCAGTTTTTTTTAAATAACTCTAAGACTGGTCCGCAGAAATAAAGTTTATTTAAAAGAAGAAAAAAAAAAAATGAGGCCGTGGTGTCCTACTCACTGTGGACCTGAACTTTGCCATTAGTATCCTCTGACCTGTGAGAAGCCATGTTTACTCTGGGTGATAATATAAAGGATAGCCAACAAACCCGTTGGTCATGGGTAATCCCCCTACCCCATGGGTTCCAGTATGTTCCATGGGAGATCAGAACAGGATACCCAGAAACTCCTGGAGCATTCAGAGCTAGCTCAGACTGGAGCAGAATCTGGTTGTAGGTACGGACTGTAGTGAGTTTATTGATGCGACCCCATGCCTGAGACCTAAAAGGGACCTGCAGAAACCCAAGAGGCTAGCAGTGCTCTGCCACCAGCAAGTTCTTTATGATACAAATGTTGGCCTTTGGGGCTCCGATATATCAGATAGATGTTGGAAAGTGTGCATGCATGTGTGTGTGTGCATACACACTTGGGTACACACACAGCCTCCTCAGAGGGACCCAAAGACACAAAAGGCTATCTAAGTATCATTTTCAAAGACTGGCCAATTTGAAAGGTTGGGTGGGAGCTGAGCTCTTCTGGTGGGATTTGCACTGAGAATTCTCCTATGCTCATCAGCTAGGAGACTCGGTGAATTGTAAGATATTAGAGCTTGGGACCCATGTCCAGAGCCTGCAGAGCCCTTGGAACAGCACATCTGTTTCCAGTTAACACTATTTAAAGAGACTTTCCAGTTTTTGAAATGAAAGCCACTAGTCAGGAATATTTGAAGGATGCTAATAAGCATTTTCCATGAATTACTGCTCGTTCTCCAGACAGTCCCTGTTGTCGCCAGAAACCTTTAAAAAATCTCCTCCGTCTCTCCTTTCTTTGCACATAGAAGCTACTAAAGGACCAGTGAATTACCATAGGCTGCCGAAGCCCCATGTGGCCCAAATATTTTCCACAATAAGTCCTCTCTTGAGAAAATCTGGGAGATTGCATTTAGTTCTGGCACCCCCTGAAATGCTTAGAATGAAGAATTTTGTGGACAAGGAGGTAGAGAGGACATCAGAAATGATGGTTTGTTAAACTGCTGGGTAATGAACATGCGTAGCATTGAACAGTATTCTAAATCCATTTTAAATCTAGTTTAACATAAAAAGAATAAATATTTATTTAGCCCCATTTCTTTTTTCGTATCGTAATCGGTCCTGAGGGCTAAGATCAATAATTTTCGTTCAGTTGCTTTTATTCCTGTTCTGAAATATATTTGTTATTTTAACAGCCTAACTCAAGGAGTCTTGACTCATTCTGAGAACCCTGCATTGAAAGGAATATATCAGGACCTCCAGCTGGATACAGAAGCTGGGGCCTCACCCTGTGGGATGAACCCACAGCTAGCTCAGGGTAAGAATGGAGAAAACCAACCCCCGTGTTTCAATTATTGTAAGACCCCTTCCCCACCCCATCGTCCAGACAGATATGACCTCTGCTGGCTGCAAGCTTCTCTTCCAGCTTATGCTAAACAGCACAGTCCGGAGGCCCCATGAAATCACTGTGAGACCTCAGCAGGCATTAGCACTTTAAAGAAATGTGATTAGTAAGCACTAAGGCGGCAGCTTTACTGAGCACTAAGTGTATGTTCTTTACTTGGCCTCAGATCCATCCCGGAATCAGCAGGTATCAAACCCACCAATGCACATTTTAGAAGATGTGAAGCCAAAAACCCTCCCATTGGACAAAAGCATTAATCATCAGATTGAGTCTCCGAGTGAAAGGCGGAAGTGAGTAACCCAATAAGATGGGTGTGGAATTTCTTTTTTATTTTAGTTGACTAAGAATGGGGAAAAGTGAAAAAGTGTGAGATGGTTAGATGTTAGCAGCATTTTTGTGCTTTCTCTCCATTGACTGTCATTGACAAGGTAACAAATATTTATGGCAGTTTGGAACAATCTTGCTGGCAAGTAAATATTTAGTCTGAATTTGGCAACTTAAAAGAGACAAAGTATGTTTTTAACCCACAAATCTAAATATTGGAAAGAATGTGCAGGTCTGTTGTATTAGCAGTTTATTTAAGTGAGTTAAATTGTCTCAGAGCCTATGGACAAATGTTCCTTCAAGGAAAAAATGTTTCCTCTCGTCATCATTCTCTCCCCTTAACTAACTACCCCAGGCTCTGTTCTAATTTTGTAACAATTGTGTTTTTTATAGTAATAATCGCATCATTTTTGAAACATGTCAATATAATAGGCACTGTGTTGAAGGGTTTACATATATCTTTCTCCTCTTTTCATATATTAACTCACTGAACTCTCCCAATAACATTATTGGGTTATTGTTCCCATTTTACAGATGAGGAAATTGAGGCTCAGAGATATTAAATAACTTATCCAAAGTACTTGTCTGGATGAGTGGTAGAGGGATTCAGAGTAAACCCACAGTTCCATGATAAGATCATATTTGAGCCAGAGGTTCCTTGTAATCAGTTTTAAAAAGATAATATTCATTATACTTTAACCAATCATTCTACCTGGAGCCAGACTACCTGGATTCAAAATATTGACTCTGACACTTGCCTGCATGGAACTTTGACCAAGATACTTAATCTTTCTCTGTTCCAGTTTCTTCGTGTATAAAATGGGAACAATAGTAGTGCCTACTTCATAGGGTTTTGTGCCTGGCAAGTAATAAGTACTATACATTGTAGACAATGGTGTTGATAATGACAGTGATGGTGATGATGATGATAACTTGTTTTATAAGTTCATCCTTTTATCTTATTTTTCTTGTTACATTTTTTCTCAGTACACTTTTGAACCATTTCCCCCTTTTCTCTTATGTCTATCCAATTTCATTTCTCTATGTCTAGATGACATGGAGAATTAATAGAAGGTTAAAATCACATAGAAGGAGTCGTTATTTTTATTGATCATTGTGGTGATTTTCAACCATTTTTCAAGGTGATGGTCCTTATACTTTAGGATATTCCATGAAAAGCTGATATTTTGGAGAAGACAAGCTCTGTCTGAGGAGGGAGGTTTGCGGGGGCAGGGGCTCAGGGAGTTATTCTGAAAGCAGTTACAAGACAGATGGCCTCACGCTCTGTTCATGTCTATGCTGGCATTTCTCTTTTCCTTGTTCTTTTCTGTCCCTTTCTTTACCAGTGAAATTACCTTTTTTTTTTTTTTGCGTTACGCGGGCCTCTCACTGTTGTGGCCTCTCTCGTTGGGGAGCACAGGCTCCGGACACACAGGCTCAGTGGCCATGGCTCACGGGCCCAGCTGCTCCGCAGCATGTGGGATCCTCCCGGACTGGAGTACGAACCCGTGTCCCCTGCATCGGCAGGCGGACTCTCAACCACTGCACCACCAGAGAAGCCCCTGAAATTAACTTTTAAAATCAAGAGCCCGGAACTGACAGCTTAATCACAGGCAGGGCTCACGTGTAACCAACAGCACCCGTAAAACCATTCTGGGGGCTTCTGGCTGGGAACCATTCTGCTTTGTAGATGCCCAATCACATAGCAGTCGTTAGATGTTTTGAACATCATCCCTAATCATGTAACGAATTTATGAATAGGGGTGGAAGGCACCTCACTGAAAAATACCTCGTTTAAGCGCTGCCCTTTATTTCTGGGCTCTCTTTAAGAACTTTTCCCTACACCCCTGTTCATCTCTCCCCTCCCACCCTGTCCGTAATTTTTATATCTAACTTGGAGTGCAACTTTAACTAGCAAAGAGCCTGACCAAAATAAAGAATAGAAAACTATTCTGTCTTTCCGTTCAACAATGCCAGCCTGGTTTTGATATCAGACATCCAATGTCTGTACAGTCTGCTAGATGGAAATTTTTTTGTCCTTTGTAAAAAAAAAAAAAGTGACCCCTAGGACACACTGTGGTCTTTTATTTGGTTGCCAAGGAAGTGGGGTGTTTTTTTTCCTTGTCTAAAAAGCCTTTCCTTGTGGGATTGGACTTCTCCTTACTTGATGTGATGTTTGGCTCCTTTCCCATGTTACAGGAAAAGCCCTCGCGAGAACTTCCAGGCTGGGCACTTGTCCCCCTGCTCCTCCACCCCTCCTGGCCAGTCACCAAACAGGTACAAGAGGTCAGCAAGCCTTTCTGAGGCTGCTTTGTTTTGGCTAGAGCCTGCTGAGCACATCACAACCAAATTAGTGCTTGCCCGAGGATTGCGAGGGATTTGTCCATCCATGTCTCTTCCTACGCACACACATAGGCGGGAGGAAAGAACACATCCCCATCTGCCTAAAGATTTTATCAGCCCACAGTCGAAAGAGCCAAGTGTGTGACGTTGGCGCGGCTGTGGCCATAGGGCTTTAATTACATTGTGCAGAACCTGCAATCTAATAAGAAAATCCACCAGACAATTGCCGGGCTCCTAAGTCGGCGCCTTTCCCTCCAAGACGGCTCGGACCTTCTAGGCAGGATCCGCTGATGGCTCTTACAGTGAACCAGGCGGGCGCTGAGAAATGAAACTTCATCCTCCCTTTTACTCTACTCGAGCTCTCTAATGATTGCTTCTGGACATTAATTAGGCCCCATGATATTCTTAAAAGCTGCCTGAGCTCCCATTCCCTGGAGAGACAAATGACTGAGTACTCCAAGGTTTTCTTTGATTTAGAAATTTCATTTAACTACTGGATAAGAGGGAAATCCTAATAAATAGAGTTTGCTAAGGGCAACTCTTCCTTTTTTCTCTTGTCTTTCTGTTTCTTCTGTCCCTCTCTTTGCTTCCAAATGATATTGCATATTTTAAAATTTCTTGTGTAATTCCAAGAGCTTTCCCGACAATCGGCATCATTGCAATCCGATCTTAGCTGAGGGAAAGCTGCCTTAGAGCACAGCCATCCTGTCTGAGCCAGGTGGATTGGAAACCCAATGTGAGTTCTTCATACAGGATCACAGAACTTGGTATCAGAGCAGGGATTTGATCCCACATCTGCCTGATACCTGTTAGGCTGTATCACAATTTCCTCTTTATTTTTAAACAACAACAACAAAAATTTTAATAAGTAAAAAGAAATGCCCTAGTGGGCCAATGAACCAATTATAGAAAAATTTAACACAACATTAAAACCTTAATAAAGCTAAACTTGACTGTCTTTTAGGACGTAAGAAAACATATGATAAATACATTAAATCATCTCAAGGCATCTGATCACTGTGGTTGAATAGACTACAACGCAAACTTTTTATAACAACTAACATACACACCTACATGCACACACACACACACACACACACAGAATTCCATGCCACAGTGGAGGCCTATTGTATTTAATCTATCAATTGTCTGCATCTTATACCTAATTCCTACTCATTATCAGTTCAGTAATTGTTTCACTTACGGTATAAACATTTTAAAAACTCATGTTTTATTTATTTATTTTTTTTGCGTGAGGCTCCATATTAGTGTGTTTGACCAATGATTCTAAACGGAACATTTTATTATGACATATATTTTGCAACTTAGGTCTATAAGTGGGAAGAAGCTGTGCTCTTCGTGTGGGCTTCCATTGGGTAAAGGAGCTGCAATGATCATCGAGACCCTCAATCTCTATTTTCACATCCAGTGCTTTAGGGTATGTATTCATCTCTCTTCTGCCTAAGTACAGTCTCATAATGTCTTTTGGCCTCGTTCTGTGCTGAGTGACTACCTCCTGGAAATCCTGACAGCCTTTGCTTGTGAGGGCCCCCTGACTCTAGGTTGTACAGAAGTGTGCGTGGAGTCCATCCTTCAGGATGAAACTCTCCTATCACGCATCCCTCTGGGATGTCGGGTTAGAGGAGGCAAAACAGATTTGTGCGACGTGTCTTTATAAAACCGTTTTTCGTTGCTAAAGAGCATATACTTTAGCAGGAAGCTGAGAAAGCCACCCTGGAGGACGATGATGCTTCTGAATCTTTTAAGGCCAGATGGATTTATTTGGAATGTCACATCTTTGATGCTTCTCAAACTCTTGAGACTCAATTCAAAGATTTTGGGTCTTTGACTTAATGGAAGATTGTCAATTAAGTGGTTACAGCTAGTTGCTAACTTGTAGGTCTCCAAACGAGTATGTCTGCAGTCACAGACTGAATATCACTTCCTCTGAGAAGCTGACCTGCTTACCACACTAAGTCAAGTTGCCTTGGTTACAGGTCCTTATAGAACCTTTCGTGGTCCTTATCACTCACTATTGAATTGTTTAATTATCATCTGCTCTCTACAAGCTCCGTAAGGGCAGGCACCACGTCTGTCTGGTTCACCACTATATCCTCTGCACCCAGTGAAGATGGTATCAATAAATATTTTTAGATGAATGAATTAATAAATAACTGAAAATGAGGAGGACTAAATTCTAGTCCCAAATCTCCTGCCAACAAGCAGGTGAACGAACCACTTATGCCTGATTTATTATAATATTTACAGGTCAGACTATATCAGCGTTTACTTTTTTCACCCATGGACATGTTTCAGATAATATATAATTTTGAAGCCAAACCTCTATCTCTGAAAAAGAATCATTTCTTTCTCTTTATAACCCTAACATGCTTTCTGTGTCCTTCTTGGATTTGTCCTGTTTCTCATTAGTAGCCCCCTCAGCTATAAAGTAAACTTGCATGGGTTTAAAATAACTTCTACTTTACCTATAAGCTAAGAGAAAGTGAGTGAGGTTGTCCCAAAGTTATTAATTTAATAATGTCAGTAATCACTGGAAAACAAAACTGATGGACAAAATGCAATATGGATACTTAATTAGACTCCATTTATCAATATTCTTATTGTAAAATTGACATAGGTAATGTATATCCTAAATTGTCTGGGAATGTTTGGAGGCTATATGCTATTTTTTTTTTTTTTGGCCACGCTGTGTGTCATGTGGGATCTTAGTTCCCCGACCAGGGATCGAACCCCTGCCCCCTGCATTGGAAGCATGGAGTCTTAACCGCTGGACTGCCAGGGAAGTCCCTGGAGGCTTCATACTTTTAAAAAATTCATACTAATACCAAGATAATATGTTCCAACACCACAGTTTATTCTCAGAAACTTTACCAGAACTCAGAATAATCAAGGTGGCAACGAGTCTTTGCAGATTCTCAGCAGATAGGGGACTTGTCTTCTTAGCTGTCAAGGCCTTTATTCTCTCTAGTCACTCACTTCCTGGAGCTGACCTGATGCTTTAAGGTACATCACCGCTTAAATTTATCCCCTACCCTTCTGTGTAGATGCAGCTTGTAACATAATTTGGATGAAACCTCCCTCTACCTGAGATGGCCTTAGAGCATCAGTCTGGGGCTGGCCCTTGTTTCCTGGGCTGGGTCAAGATCCCCCTGCAGTAGGCTGGCATGTTCTCTGATTCAGCCAGTACAGTGTACCCCACAGTCTCTTTCTGCTCTCAGGCTGACTTGGTATCACTGCCTTTAACGTGGAAACATAAAGCGGAATAGCTATTTCCCAGTCATTCTGGTCGGGTAGAACTTACCAACAATGCTAAAAAGCATTTGAAGATTATTCAGAGACAAGTTTCAATATATATTGATCATTCCTTGGCCATGTGTTTATTTAAAACCACTAGGATTTAACCTGTTTAAAACGGTTCTTCCATCTTGATTGAGAATCGGTGTGCATAGGCTTTGGGATCAACCTGTTACCACTTACCAACTTCACAACCTTGGACGAGTCAGCTAACCTCTCTGAACTGGTGTCCTTCTCTGAAAAATGCCAGGAGTTAGGATAAAATGCTAAAAGTATATTGTTGCTGGAAGTCAAGTCGTGGTGCAGCATCGAATACATAGTAGATATGCAACAAATGTGGAGGTTGGAGAAGTGATTACTGTACTATTCATGTGAACAATAACTAAACATTATAAGGAAACAGTTCCTTACGCACCTTATAACCTTCTGTTCTTTCTACCCAATAGTGTGGAATTTGTAAAGGACAGCTTGGAGACGCAGTGAGTGGGACGGATGTTAGGATTCGAAATGGTCTTCTAAACTGTAATGACTGCTACATGCGATCCAGAAGTAAGTCCTGAGGGGAAATACCTTGAGATGAATGAGTGCAACCATATATGCCTTTCATAGACTTAGCTTAGGAATTCAGCTACTCTCCATCAGTTGATACTCCTACACTGAGGGAAAGATACATTAGCATCCAGGTAAAAGAAATGATAATGAAATAATCCCGTATTTACCACTTGTTTCTTGCTGGAAGTTACTGCTATAACATGGACTAATTCTTTTTATCCAGAAGTGCATTAATACACCAGCAGGTAAAAATGTAAACCAAGTTTGAGACATTGCCTGAGCTCACCATAGAGATTTCAGTGAGATGCAGGGATGCTATAAAGTCTGAAACTATTTATTTGTTGAGGCATCTCTTTAGAAGACCAGTAGCATTTGGAGGGTGTTTCACATATGAAGAAGAGCTCTCTACTGCTCATCAAATCAAGCACCAACTCCTCAATATCTACATGCCTCCATTCAGGAGTTTCATGGCATAATATGGGCTTGTTCCCAACTAAATTGAAAATTCTTTGCGAGACAAATGGTGGGTTCTACTTCTCTGTGAATCCCTGCTCCCTCCAAAATACCTTAGTACATACTAATCAGAGAAGCCCCCTTGAGGAGCCTGCCCTCGCATCTCATGTCTGGGTCTCGTGCCAAAGAAAGTTAATGTTATTTTGGGGGGACCACCAGGGGGTGCTGTTGCCCAGCTGCTGTTTATAAAATCTGAAACTAGCCAGTGGCTAGCCTCTGAATCCTTCCTCACTCTCCATCCCAAGTATAGTCCTTCTGCTGCATGACCTAGACAGCAGGTGATTCTTCTATGCAAATTCGTCAGTCAAAAACTCTTTTTAAAAAAAAAATATGAGCGAAGATCTGGTGTTTGAAATTCAAGAATTTTTTATTATTTCTCAAAGTAAGTGAAGTGGCATTTTTGTTGTTGTCTTTTTGTTTGTTTGTTTGTTTTATTTGTTTGTTTTTGTGGTACGCGGGCCTCTCACTGTTGTGGCCTCTCCCGTTGCGGAGCACAGGCTCCGGACGCGCAGGCTCAGCGGCCATGGCTCACGGGCCCAGCCGCTCTGCGGCATGTGGGATCTTCCCGGACCGGGGCACAAACCCGTGTCCCCTGCATCGGCAGGCGGACTCTCAACCACTGCGCCACCAAGGAAGCCCTGAAGTGGCATTTTTACAGTCTTTTCATGTGGGTTTCTAAATCTGCAAGACTGAAGATTTTAAGAGTGAAAATTGAAATTAAGTTGTTTTATTGCTATAGATTTTGTAAATTCAGAGAAATATATGCCTATTTTAACAAAATGATGGGAAGTAAAAATTAAACCCAGGTGGTTTTGATCTATGATAAACATTTGACTTGAGGTCAAAACGGTTCCAACTTAGAGCTGCTGCCATCAACCTGGACTATTTTATATGTATTTTATATGTATATACAAAATATTGATATTAATTTTTATACTATGTATTATACATATAAAATATGGGATAATAGTATACCATATATATACCATAAATATATATACAGGTATATACAAGTATATATATATGTATAATATATAATAATTATATTTTACTTAAACTATAGTTGTATTTGTTTGTTTTGGTTTTTTGTTTGGGTTTTTTTCTTCTTTATCCCTCCCGCCCTCCCTATCCCACCCCTCTAGATGGTCACAAAGCACCGAGCTGATCTCCCTGTGCTATGTGGCTGCTTTGCACTAGCTATCTATTTTATTTATTTATTTATTTATTTTTAATTTATTGGAGTATAGTTGATTTACAATGTTGTGTTAGTTTCAGGTGTACAGCAAAGTGAATCAGTTATAGATATACATGTACCCAACATTTTTGGCAAATTAAAAAAAATGATAATGTTAGGAGAAATTGGGAGCTTCCTCTTTTTCTTTTTTTTTTTTTTTTTACTTTTGAAGAAGAATATTCTTTGATTTTCTCTTCTTGTGCCAATGCTCTTCTCTTTATTTAATTTTGAATTTTATTTTATTTATTTTTTTATACAGAACGTTCTTATTAGTCATTAAAAAGGAAAACTAAACCCTTTTGTCTCAGGATTCAAAGTGATTTTTTTCCTATCATCTAACATAAATTGGAGTTTTCCCTGCAACCTCAATGACCTGCTGAATGTGAGTCATGGTACCAGAAGAGGGCGCTGTTAGGTTGATGGCCTCTTGAACCAGATTTGAAAAGTGCTGTAAATCTGAATTTCTTTCATAATTTGAAGTGCTTGAAGAATGCCAGCAGAGAACAAACCTGAACTCACCTCTGGATAACAGTGACCTGCTTTCATCCAGATTTTCATTTTAATTGAGAAGCTGGGTGTTTCGTTGGCATTTCTTTGGAAATTAGCTTTTCAGATCTAGGCCAGCAATTTTTCTGTTGTGTATACAAACATAAAGGCCACTAACTGCTTTTGATTCCAAATCTAAAGACAAGAACCATAGAGTTCCTGTAATTGTCCTGTAAGATGAAAAATAAGGTGATTGGAGGTAGATTAAAGTTATGGTTTTTTTTTTAATGTTTTTGATGCGATATTTTACTAGGATGTTTTTTAGAATACTAAGGTACTAAGAAGAAAGCAAAAAGGCTCATTATGTCTCTGTTTAGATAACCAATATCAATATTCAAAAGAATAAATAAATAGAAGTTATAAGTAGTAAAAGGTTAGAAAAATTAGATTGTTTAGAAAGATACCAAATTAAAAGTGAACCTCTTCAACCTTAACCACGTAATCACTTTCTAATAAGTTGTTGGGGAGAGGGGCAGAATGTATGTTTGTATACACGCACATGCGTGCGCACACACACACACACACAGGTGCATATGTGTGTGACACATCTACCTGTATTGGTTCTTATTTCACAAAGGTAATGACGTAGCCACAGTGGTACTTAGTTTTTGTTGCTGTTGTTTTTCACCTAATGATATATCTTGGGAATTTTTCCATATAGCATTTTCTTTCTCCTCATTCTTTTTAATGGCTCTTTAATAGCTGCATACAATCCCATTGTGTGGACTTAACCATAATTTAAAACTAATGCTCTATGAATGAGTGCTCCAGTTATTTCTAGTTTTTTAATATTATTTTTTAAATGCTCCAGCGAACATCCTTGTATGTATGTCTTGATGAACATTTGAAAGCATTTTCACAGGGTAGCTTCTGAGCAGTGGTACTGCTGAATAAAAAGGCATGTGCTTTTTAAATTTTCAGGCAACTTGCCTAATTATCTTCCAGAAAAGTGTATGCTCCCTGCAAAGTATATGAGAGCCTCTTTCTCTCTCCATGCCTATGTCAGCTCTGGATATCATCAAACTTTTAAAATTTCCACTCTGCTAAGTGGGGAGGAAAAAAAAAAAGAAAAAAAAAACCTCTTTGCTTTGATCCGTAGTCTTTAACTATAAATGAGTTTAAACATCTTTTCATATGTTTGTTCACCATTTATATTTCTTTTTCTATTGACATTTATATTTCTTTATCTTTTGCCCATTGTTCTATTGGCAGTTGATTTTTACGAGTTCTTTGTAAATTAAGGAAAATTTCCCTTTATTTTATATTTGCTGCTTTGGGCAGTTATCATTGGTCTTTCTACTTTGTGATTTTTTTTTCATAGAAAAGATTTTCATTTTAAATAGTTAAACATATCTCTTTTTTTCCTTTTTGGATTCGGGGTTTTGTGTCCTCCTTAGAAAAACTCTCACTATTCCAAGGGTATAAATAAATTTAGCTGAGATTTCTCCTAGAATTATTTTCTGGGTTTTTTTGGCATGTAAACATGTGATAATCAGAAATGTATTTGGGGACAAGAAATAAGATAAATAGTAGCTTTATTTTTTTTTGCAATTAGCCAATTGTATGTCTATAACTTAATGAATAATCCCATTTTTTCTTGTTAATTTGAAATACCAGCTTTCTCTTAAACTAAGTTCCCATATATATTTGGGTCTTCTGGATATTTTATTATGTTTTATTAACCTATTTATTCTCTAGTATCAGGTTTAATTATTATAGCTTCATATTATGTTTCAATATTGAAGCAGAGAATGTCTACCTTCTCTCCAATTATTTTTTCCGAGTTTTCCTAACTCTCATGTTTATTTTTCCAGATAAATGTTAATATCATTTTAGGCTAAACTTTAATTAAGTCAACACATGACAGGGAGAATGACCAGTACATCTGAGAATACTGCTCATTTTTCTTGGTGTCATAAGGAAAAACTATATCTTCAGAGTGAATAGATGGAAAGGCTAATAATTGGCTAGAGAAATACACTTGAATCAGTTGAATATACCCCAAATGCATAAAAGAGTCAGAATGGGAAAAATGGCTAAAATTGTGTTTTTCTTTTTTTTTTTTTCTTTTGATCTAAGTTGAGAAGAGGGGAGATGGATAGATGTGAGGGGTGGTTTACATCATAAGCATTCTAAGTGAAACAAAATAATTTCATTGTGTAGAATAATAAAACCTGAATATATAAGCCTATTTTCTTTAAGTAAGTAGCCACGTTTAAATGAAATTTTTCTCTTGGAGGGGAAAAAGAGCATAGCGGCATATTAAAATGCAATTCCTAAAAGCAATGTAAACCGTTTTTAAGTTCGTATGTAAATGGGAATAGAAGTGCAAAACAAATTACCTGTCATGGATCAAGCCATCACATGTTTAACTGGTACCATTTGTGCTTGGGTGTTAGATGACCACGTCTTTGTGTCTGTTCCATCATTCACTCTTGTGAGATGCATTTAATGCAAAATCCCTGGGGTCTTTTCCAGTGTTGCGATTGCCTCATCACAACTCTAGTGCCTAAAATGAAGGAGAAACTTTGTGAAGGTTTCAGCAGGAAATATGGGGCCCAAACCATCCTTCCTAGATAGGTTTGCCAGATAAAATACAAGATGCCCCGTTAAATGTTTTTGAATTTCAGATAACAGTGAATTTTTTTTAGTATGTGTGTCCCAAACATCACCTGCTCAGGATGTAGCACAAGTATATCCCAAATATCCCATGGGATGTATACTAAAAAATGTATCTGTTGTTTATCTAAAATTCAAATTTTGTTGGGTGTTCTGTATTTTATTTGCTAAATCTAACAATCCTTATATCTAGATCGTATGTCAAATTCCTCCTCTTGCAATGTATTTATTCTTAGAGAAACCACAACCTAGAGAAACTGAAAGAAGAGAGATTATTTTCTTGCTTATTTGCCCCAGAAGACAAGGTAGAAAACTTGGTGGAGATCATTTGGTTTAGGGTGAAATCCAGAGGACTGAATTCAACCAAACTTGACAGGGCACATGAATCACCTTGTTCAGTTCTGGGACGGGGCTCGAAAGTCTGCATTTCTAACAAGCTCCAGGTGATGCCAGTATGGCTGGTCCCTGGACCACACTTTGAGTAGCATAGTGGGACAAGTTTCCCCTCCCTGGAGGGAAGAGACTTCGGCAAAGGGCATTGCTAATTTTGGAAATGTTTAAACGTCTGAAGCCAGAATGGTTGACTACTTTAACCAAATGTTGCTCTGTGTTCTTTGTCCCAGGTGCTGGCCAACCCACAACATTGTGACGTGGTTTTCGAGCTTCCGGATCACTCACCATTTCCTTACTGAGGGTGTCCCCTGGCAATCGTTTAACAAAACCCTAAGTGCAGGGGCTCTTCAGCATTCATCTAATTTCTGAAAGGCTATTCTAAAAGATGGTATCTGTTCTTTTGTAGCACAGTGTTTGTGTTTTTCCTGCTTTCCTTTTTTTTTTTTTTTTTTGGCATTTGCACAGTATATACAAAAGAATATTGAATTGTAACGATATTGAATAGTTCCAAAAAAAGGTCTTAGCATGGTCAAACAGGCTTACAGTTTAAAATGTGTTATTCTCTTCTTTGGGAGTTAATGAGATAAATGATGCAATAAACCTGGGGTTTTTTTAGCATTTCTAGGAATTAAAAACTTTGTGTTTACAGAATTGAGCTGCAGAAAATGCAGGACATGCCAATTTGAGACATGTGGTCTTCTGAGACAGGAGCATACAGTTAATGCATTTCAGAAACTAAAAATCAGACCATCTAGCTCTGAGCTATAACTTGTTTTTAATGCAAAGATGCTAGTCTGATAATATATACTGTAATCCTGAAACATTTGTGTTACTTACTTTTTGAGGTGGAAGTCATACCAATAAATTATTGCACCGTTAGTGTTAGATTCTGTGTCCTTTGGAAGTTATGCCATTGCTGTAGGCTGACCCATCACATAGAGAGAACCCTTGCTATACGGGCTAGGCTTACACTCTGGGACATTGCCCAAGGGTAGGAAGAAACCAGAGGGACATAATTCAGTCATCATTTCCAAAGTTATTACCAAAATCTGTGAGGAAGTTTAATCTTCCAAAGAGTGGTGGGTCAATGATAGCCAGGAGGGCTTTGTTGCTTGCTTCTCTTCAGGCTCTAGATTCAATAAGAGGCTCAGTGTGGGACATATGGAAGCTCTCATTGAGATCAGCCCATCATTAGGTGTGACCACCGCTCACCCTTGCCTGCAAGTTCTCCTTGGGGGTCTGAAGCCCAGGTGGCTAAAGTAAAGCATTAAGTCCATCTTAATAGAATCTGAATGACATATGATGTGAGAAGCCACTAGCACGTGATCGACAAGAACCTACTGTTCACATCGTGCCCTGTCCACCCTCCTGGATACCTACCTGCTCTCCTCACGCCCTACATCACCAACTCTCTTTACTACCAAGAATACTGGACCTTGCTCATGGAGAAGTTTAGCGAGAAACTCTTGCGGAGAGCTGGTTTATTTTTTGCCCTGTGTGATGAATTTCATCTGGCCAAGAAAGGAATCAAGTTACTAAAAAGCATCACATTTTAGATCTCCAGGCTGTTTTCTTTAAGACTGGGGAAAGGGGGACTATTTATTCTGCCTTAAAATGATGGCAAATAAGTGATGATGACAGATGACATTTTGTGAATGTAGACTCCAGATATACTCCTAATAGGTTAATGTAGTCATAAAAAGAAATCAAGTAGATGTTTTTCTGTTATGTAAGCAATAATTTTTTTTCTGTGTCTTATTGAATATGACTAGCAATTATTTATTTACATGCTAGACGGTTCTCTGCATGCGGGTTCCATGTAAGTACAGAAATTTCCTCAGCCACTGGAGGTATCTTGACCATTTTGTCATTTGGATGAGCTGTTGTTAGATTGAAATTTACACATCATCTCATTTAAAATTGTGCCTTAGAAAATGCAAAGCTGTTACACATAGTCAGTGATGAATTAAGGATGCAGTACATTGAAGAGAGATGAAGTCCCCTCCAAGTTCTCAAGACTTCTCGTGGAGGTGTTCGCTGTTTTACGGGAGGAAAAAAATTTAAAAAAAGAAAAAGAAAAATAGAAAAACTAAAAAAAAGTACGTTTTGAACATGTACAGATTAAGTCCAATATTTTGATTAACCACCTGCATGTTTTATTAAATATTTTGATAATGTGGATGTTTACACTTTGCATGATCCTAGCAGAGTACTTTACCACCAGTAATGCACAAACATGTACAATATGATTCTTCATAACCGATTTTTCTAGAATACTTTTTACATGTGGAACTCCATCTGTTCTGTAAGGATTCTATGAATATTGCACATTCTCTGCTGGTTTCACAAACTCATTTATACATATTTCTTAGTGAGACTCATTGTACATTGTATTGAAGCTAGAATCAAGAAAACTAAAGCCCCATCTCCAACTGCGAAATGTGCTTTTCCATAATGAACAATAGTCACCAGCACAGAATAATCTCCAACATTTTCTAAATTCTAATTGCCAACTGTTTCTATTTATATTTGATTTATATTTCATTTGGAGTCTGTTACATGGCAGCTCGGGCAGACTAGATCTTGTTTTTTCCAATGCAGCATAATGAGTATGACCTATTTCTTTTCAAATAATCTTTGAGATCCCAGGAAAAAAAAAAAAGTGCTCTGCTCTGTTGAGCTACAATGTAAATGTGTTTGTTTAAAAAACAGATGAGGCAAGTGAGTGATTTATTGTTCCTGAGGAAGTATATCTTTTTTTTTTTTCTTATACTTCAAAAGCTTGTCCCTTCTCTTTCTTAAGGAAAAAAATGGGTAACTCTTTGTTTTTCACTTGCAAACTTTCATGACATGTGTTCATTCTTTCCGTGTAGTGTTACTAATGCAATACATATTATAGTTATCTATACACAGTGTAAGACTTAACAGGCTGAAATGATCCACCTCATATGTGAGTCCGTCCAAAAGATGTTACTGTTCTGGGTGGGCCAATGTTCTATATCAGTTACACTAACCTTCATTTAAAATATTTATTCTAAAATGCCTCTGAGAAATAGTAAAAAATAAACATAAAAAAGTTGTCTAAAATGCAACAGCTTTTATAGTAAATGTACATTTATAAATAAAATACTCAAATCAACTTTGTATTTCATTGATTTTTTTTGAGGGGTGGGGGGGCCAGTTTTCTTACTTGGGGAAGAGAGAATCAAGCTGTCTCTCTCTTGCAGCTTTTGGTCCAGAGTTACAGGGTCAGTTGATGGCAATGATGCGTATTTGCATATGTATATTGATGCATCTTGAGGTCAGCTATTTAAGGCAAATCAAACTTACCAGCTGACTGTAGGAGTCACCAAGGAATTGCCTGCCACTGAAGGATTCAAACTCCTTGAGATGAGAATCACAATAACCAGGAGAGACCATGCAAATACCAGAGGAAATTGTCTAAAACAACCAAATGATGGTTTACTTCCAGTACTGGCTAGAGAAAACCATGTCAAACCCTTTAAAGCCGCTGTATTCTGCCGCTTTTTCCAGTGCTGACCCAATGCTCCCTCTCACTGTATACATACAGTCTGTTCACTGAGGACCTTTCTCTCCATTGTTGAATCTGGGAATATCCTTTGAAAAGGTGGCATCCTGCTGATACTGTATCAGCAAAATACACATGTATCTTGCCTGGCACTGTGTCTCAAATTTGTAGGTGGTCGCAATAGCAATCAAATTCCTTGAAAGTTTCCATCATTTTAAGATGCAATATTCTAATTGCTACTGCAAGTTGTATTCTGCTTCTTTTTTTGCAAAGTTTGGTATGCAGTTAGTAGTTGCTGCTGTTTCCATATAAAAGTGAATTCTTTGCCTTTTGTAAGAGAATTTTAGCAACTATTGGAGTAATTTAATATATCCATTGTTATTTAAGTGAAAGTTTATTCAACTACAATGCATTTCAAAACAAAGAAAAGATTGTTATTCTAACATGTTATCTATGCAGAATGTCTTTATTAAAAGAAGAACATTTTACCTGGGATAATGTTGAACTAGCTTTTCTTCCATTGACTTTCTTCAAGACCTAAGGACTCCTTTTTAAGGTCTGAATCTGGACCACAAAGGATCTCTCCCCATCCTTTGGCATTATCTAAGTCAGGGGTTACAAACTCAAATGACTGGAGGGACCAGCTAGGTATTGTAAATGAGGACCAGAAGAGGACAGTATTAAGAGAGTGGTATAGACTATGGCAAACTGAAAAAAGAACAGTTTTGTCTAACAAATGAACATATCTACGAAACAGAAACAGATTCACAGACGTAGAGAACAGACTTGTGGTTGCCAAGGGGGAGGAGGGGTGGGAGAGAGAAGGATTGGGAGTTTGGGATTAGCAGATGCAAACTAGTATATATAGGATGGATAAACAACAAGGTCCTACTGGATAGCACAGGGAACTATATTCAGTATCCTGTGATGAACCGTAATGGAAAAGAATATATATGTATAACTGAGTCAATTTGCTGTACAGCAGAAATTAACACAATACTGTAAATCAACTATACTTCAATAAAATTTTAAATAATAATAATAAACATTGGCACTGGTGCACAGCAAAAAAAAAAAAAAAAGTAATCCTGTCTAAAGAAGGAGGCAGCTACCCATCTCTAACCAATTGTTTTCATACGAAATCCCCAGCTTTTTAAATATTGACAATTCAAAGCATTTTCCAGCACAGTGCCAACCAAAACTGTGAGGCTCCACAAAATATACCCACAAGTCCAATTTTGTTCTCAGGCCACAACCTGTAACGAAATCTCTTTTCTATCAGCTGCTACTAACTTGCTGTGAGTCCTTTCATTTGACAAATACGTCAAGATTTGCCATCCAAATTTTTGCTTTTGGAGTGTCTTGGGTCATTCAGAGAAAGAAGCTGATAAAGCCATTAATCAGCAGGTGGTATCGCTACAATTCATGACACTTTTCAGCATTATTTGTGTATTGTCATCAAAAATTGCTCTTTCACAAGCACCCATGTTCAGCATTTTGCAGAACCATGCCCTTCCCCTTCCTTCTTTCTTCTGAATGACTCAAAAGGGCAGAAAAGTGTGTAAATATACAAGGCAGAATCTTTTCTGAACTTGTTTAGCGCCATTTTATCAACTGTACTTTTGCAAGCATTGTTTTATTTGTCAAAAAGCATTTCTGGCACATGAGAAGATAAATGTATGCCTCCACATTTTATAGATGATGAATAGAGGTACACGAGGAATAAGTGACTTATTCTGAATGAGTGTAAGATTTTACATAACTGTGTATTTCAACTGGCTCCAGCCAGGAGGGATTAGGTGAGGCTCACATTCAACTCTGCCTGGTCCTTATGTCTGGGACCCCACATGAGACCAACTAGAAGGACCCCTGAGCATAGCTGGACTTCGCAGGATTTAATCCGCACTCAAACGGACACCAGAACACTCTTTTTATAGTAAACTTACAAAATACTCCAATAGACTTATTATCCCATTTTTACCCCTTTGGCGTGACCTTGGACACTTTGGTGTTTGCTGGAGAGGAGGCCGAGGAGTGTCTGTCTCCACACCATCCACACCTCTGGCCAGAGCCGCAGGGACCTCTCTCCCGACACACACCACCTGCAAAGCCTCCCCCGCCCAACCCCAAGTCTGGTCTCCAGAACTGGGGGATACCGGTTCTGCCTGATAGATAACCCAACTTTTGTGTTGCTAAACTGGTCCTCCCCTTTCTCAAACTCAACAGCCAAGGCCTGAACAAAGGAAAGTTCCCTCTCTAACCACTCTGTTGGGGAGAAGACACTGAGGGTCCAGCTCATTGATTCCTATAGTACAGTAGCATTTCACCACAAACGAATTCATTCATACAGGAATCAAGGCGTTTCGCTTTTTCAGCAGGAATAATGACATTGTCCATGAAAGCCTGTTTTCCTCATGGTCCACCAAGGAGAGAGAGAATAATCATAACCAAAACCTGTTGGTTTAGAAAATACCTTGGCTGGGGAGTTCGCCTACAGTCCAGTGGTTAAAATGTGACACTTTCATTGCTGTGGGCCCGGGTTCGATCCCTGGCGAGGGAATTAAGAAAAAAAAAAAAGAAGAAGAAGAAGAAGTAAAGAAAATACCTTGGCTGAAAGTGACTGAAGTATAACTATAGGAAGCCCCTGTCAAACATCATGTCAAGCGCTACACCCTGACTCTTAATGGTACAATATTAATGACTGTCCCAAGCTCTGACCTTGGAACATTCAACAGTTCCTCCTGAATTCATGAAAAGTTGTGATGAAAGTATTTCACGTTTTCTAACACTTTGAAAATTGAGAAGCTGCGCCTTGTTTATATACTAACACTCTGGGAAACAAGTGAAATATTTGATTAGAGAAATGGAGAATGCCTATTCTGAGATGATCCAAGAAAGTTTGAAAAGAACAAAGGAATTTGCCTTACCAAATGGTAAACTTTACTAGAAAGAGAACAATAAACAAAGTAGGTATCTTGGGCAAGAATGGATAAACTAATTATAATTAACACAACAAAGTATATGGCCCAGAAACAGACCCAAGTAAACATAAAAATGTTAGTGCATAATAATGATAACACAAATCAGTAGATAAAGGAGAGACAGTTGATTAATGTCATCTCTTTATCACAAAATTAATTCCAGATGAGTTAATTTTTGTCAAGTATGAAAAACACAAACAGGAAAAGGAAGAATTAGGATTTAAATATGCTTAAAAACGTATTCAATAAAGAGAATTTTAAGCAAAATTTACAAGTAATAAGAAACTAGGGGAAATATTCCCAACAAACATGACAAAGGATTAATATCCTTAACATATGAAATCCTTTACAAATCAATAGAAAATGAGCAAAAGGACATAAAAAAGCTGACAAAAAAAATATAAATGGCCAATAAACATGAAAAAAAGTTCAGCCTTACTTGTGATCAAAGAAATGCAAATTTTAAAAGTAAGATAAGGCTATCTCTACCCCCCCAAAAATAGAAAGTCCTCAATTATATTAAGAATTTAAAAACTTCTATATCGCAAAAAGAAAGTTGTTTTGTTTTGTTGCGGTACGCGGGCCTCTCACTGTTGTGGCCTCTCCCGTTGCAGAGCACAGGCTCCGGACGCGCAGGCTCAGCAGCCATGGCTCACGGGCTCAGCCGCTCCGCGGCATGTGGGATCTTCCCGGACCAGGGCACGAACCCATGTCCCCTGCATCGGCAGGCGGACTCTCAACCACTGTGCCACCAGGGAAGCCCCAAGAAAGTTTTTAATAAAGCTACAAACCAAGAGAAGTTCTTTGTCACACATACAGCCAACAATTAGCATACAAACTATATAAAGAACTGCAAAATATCAATAAGAATAGATCAATAGAAAAATGGACAAAAGACATGAAAAGGCATAACAAAAAATATATATATATTCAATTTTATTAGGAATGAAATGCAAATTAAAAACATTATGAAATGCCACCATATACCCGTGAGATTGATAAAAATTTAAACTTTAATGATATCAAACGTCAGTGAGGATGGAGAATGGGAACTCACACACTGCTAATGAGAATGTATATTGGTAAACAACTGTGCATTATCTAGTGAAGTTGATGAAGCTCATACCCCTTGATGGAGCAATTTCACTTCTAGAACATAAACACCTTAGCCTAAACTCTAGAGAAGCTCGAGAAACTCTCACAGATGTCCATGGGACAGGTTCAAGGATGTCCCTCACAGCGCTGCTTTATATAAATTACAGTACTCCGTTTTAGCGGTGAAAAATGAGTGAGCCACGGAGGGCACAGATACACTTGGATGAATCTCGGAAAACATAACGTTTGGTTAAAATAGCAAGATACCAGAGGTTACATACAGTATGACACCCATTGATATGAAGTCCAAAGGCAGTAGAAAACTAAGCATTATAGTCTCTGTGGGTACATAGTATGTGGTAAAAGAGCAAAGCAAAGCAAAGAAATAATATAAACAAAATTGAGGATTTGTGGTTAAAGGAGGGGAATGTTGTCAGGGAGGGCACACCGGAAGTATCAACTTGATTGCCTTTTTATTTTCTATCATCCACTCATAAGTTCTGTTTTGTTGAGTACCTTCAGCCTTACCAGATATTGCCAAACTGCTTTCAAAGGTGATTGTTCCAAGTAGCCTGACAACAGTGTGTGGAAGATCCTATTTCCCCCATCACACCCAAAACTCGCCAAGTCAGGCTTGTTAACTTTTACCTCTCTGGTGGAAAGGAAATGGTATTTCATTGCCTTCATTTGCATCCTCCTGACTACTGATGAAGCTGGGCATATTTTCATAGCTTTATTGGACAGTCCAGTTTCACTTCCCTGAATTACCTGTTCATTTCCTTCACAAATTGCCTTGTTGAATTTCTTTTCTTTTGTTTTTATTGCTTCTTAAGGATTTTGTAAGTATTCTAGATCCTAAATCCTTTATCAGTCACACACATTGCAAATGTTTCTTCTCAATCTGTGGTTTGTCTTGTAAACTTTATTTGGTCTTTCAACAATTTTAAATTTTAACATAGTAAGTATATGAACATCTGTGTAAGTTTTGTGCTTCCAGAGTCTCATTTAAGAAATCCTTCCCTACTCCAATTCTATAAAGGTATTCTGCTCCATACTCTCTTAAAATTTTTTAAAGTTTTGAAATTCACATTTAGACCTTTATCAAGTGAACTGCAGATCTAATGTGTTTTTTTCCCTTTGGATAGTCTATTTTCCCAGATCCACTTATTAAATACCTCATCCTTTTCCTGCTGATTTGTAACGTCACTTCTGTGAGAGACTGTCTTGCAATATCTGAGAGTCTGTTTCTGGGCAATAATTCCATCTCTTTGATCTATTTGTCTATCCCTACACCAGTATCACATTGTTTTAATTACTATATATCAAGCCTTGATATCTGGAAGGGCACATTTCCTCCTTTCTCAAAATCGTCTTGGCCATTTTTGGACCTTTACCCTTCCATATGGATTTTAGGAATAGCTGTAAAATGCCTGCTGGGATTTTAAGCAAAATTGAACTTACAGACTATAATTTTCTAATTGGTATTGTTACAAGAATACCACTGATTTTTTTAAATGTTAATTTGGGGCACAGCAACTTTGCTGGACACTCTTATTAGTTCTAATAAATACATTGTTTATCATTTCTCTTTGATTTTCTGTGTAGTTAATCATCATCTACAAAAAAAAGTTCGTCTCCTTTCAATTATGTCCTCATTTTTTCATGTCTTATTTGTTAAGATGTCTAGTAAGTGATGATAATGGGCATTCTTATCTCACACTGCTAGTTATATAGGCAAAAAAAATGGAAAACAAACTAGATGTCTAACAATAGGGAAGTAGTTGTGAATATTATGGTACTTCCTTATAATGACATTTCTGCCCTTGAAAAATAGCATTTGCAAAAATTTTAATTTAAATTATTAAAATACCCACAATAAAATGCTACATAAAAAGCCATGTATCAAATTAAATATGATTCAAGTTTTATGAGTAAAATATATTATATAACATATGCTTTGTATTGTGTATGTCACTCAAGTGTCCCCAGTTTTCAAGGCCTACAGGATTGAGCTTCCCCATAATACCCAAATATAAATCCATGCCCCATTCCACAGGACTATAAGAAGTCTGGTCCTCTCTGCAGTTATTTATGGTGATCTTCAGCATGTCCTGGTTTTTGTTTTCCACCTTGCATGGTTGCCTACTGCCCCAGGCTGCTGCTTCTGTCACTTTTGCCCATTTCATCATTCCTTCTATACTTAAGCCCCAAACATGAGTACAAGCCATCACTCCTTTATTCTTCAGAGACCAGCTAAGAGAGGACTCCTGTGGTTTAATAAACTTAAATAAGTTTAATAAAGTTGACAATAGCACAGCCAAATTACAAGGCAAGAAAGAAAAACATCAGATTGGAATTCACCTACCCTTGCACTTAAAATCCATTGGCCATGCCTGTTCACAGGGAGCCATGTCTTCCTTCCTGCCTAGCTTCCGGCCTCTGGCCTGCTGCCGTGTTCAGAGACACATTCCTCTCAACTAGACTTTGCTTTTTCATATTCTCTCACTCTCTCCTCCCCTCACCCACCACCCCTGCCCCTTGGAATGCACCACTGTATTCCAACATGCTAGAGGAATCAGAATCAAGCCAGCTAATATCATGATGATTTCTCAGGGCTACACTCAGCCCACAGAGAAGGCAGCCTTTACCTCAGTTAACATCTCAGTCTGAAGAAGGAAGACAGACTCTGGAGGTGCAATGTTCAAACCCCAGCTCCACCACTTAATACTTGTGACCTTGGGCACGTTGTTTATCCTCTCTGTGCCTTGGTTTCCTCACCTGCACAATGGGGATAATAATAGAATGTAACACATAGTGTTATTGTAAGGACTAAATAGGATACTGCATTTAAAACAGGACATATTCTAACATATAGAAAATGTTAGCAGTTTCCATTAGTGTTGGGATTACTATGTGTTAGTAGGAATACAGTACAAGTTGTAGGAGTGGAATTACTCTACCGATATTCAGGGCTACATTAGGGGAAAAAAAAAAAACTTTTGCTGAACTTGTTTCTCTATAGCTAGACAGTCTCACCAGTGCAGCTCTTCTGAGAAAAGAGAATCTGTCCCCAAAATAAATTCCAGCATAGGGAATTAGGGCCACAAAGAGTTCAGAGACAGTCTCAAAGCATCCTGCAAAGGAACTATGTAACAACTCAAAAAGAAATAAAATATTGAAATAGATAAACCAGAATATCAATAGCAGTTATTTTTGATTTGTGGGGTTATGAATGATTTTTATCCTAACTGCACACTTCTGTGTGTTTTGCCAACACTGGCCATCTATTGCTTTTATAACATGAAAAACTAAGAACAGTAGAAAATATAGAAAGAAAGCCATCCATACCAGATAAGAGTTTATTAGAATTTATTCAGTTACCAAAATTCTACCATGAAATGTAGTCTAGGCTTGAATAAAGAGAGAATTCATCTGGGTATTGAGTCTCGGCAAAGCCTGGCCATCACCGTGTGACCCTATTGCTGCTCTGGGAGCGGGCCTGTGAGCTTTTCAACTGCAGCCCCTTAACTCAGATAGAGTTCTGTTCCCCTGGGGCATACTCAGATCTGAACATGAACTTGTAGCTGACACCAGAGCCTCATCCCCATTTGCAGTTTACATGTGGAGAATTCACCCTATCCTTAAAAGTGGGTTGCAAAAAATGCTTCCATAAAACTTACGTCAGTTGTCTAAAACTGCTGCGTTGGCACTTTCCAAGTTTAGTATGACCTTGTATTTACATAGCAGAATGTACTTTAAGATAGAAAAAAGGATCCTGTTAGAAGTTAATGGCAAATGTCCTCTGCCCTCAGAAATACAACAATTAAGATGAATCAGAGGCTCCTGATTTTGAATCAGATCTGCTCTCCTTGAGAAAATAGATTTTGGGCCTTTTCCCATCCTACTTCTCCTTGAAAAATAATGGTAAAGCTTTCCTTACTGGATTTTGTTATGGAATAGAATCCTAGGAACATCTAATAATGAAGGGAAAGCAGATAACAGACTCCCAGAAAACATGGTAACTTGACATAAATGAGCATTTTGCAAAGTGTGTTCCTCAGATGTGTTATATGAAATGTTCTTCAGGAAAAGGATTCCATGGTCAAACATGAGTAGAAAGCACCAGATATCCTTTTGCTTGGAGGTAAAGAATGCATATTAAAGGCCTGAACAATTCTGCAGTAGTCCATTTGAATTTGTGAAACCCACATTTTCCTAAATATATTTCATCAAGAAACTATTCCATACTCTTCTCAACATTCTCTGGCACTTTGGAAAGTATTGATTGAACAATTAATACATTTGGGAAATCACACAAGTATCTAGATAATATACAGACATGTTTTTGTTTTTTTTATTCTTAGACCATTT
The DNA here is from genome assembly GCF_963455315.2 of Globicephala melas. Classification (NCBI taxonomy): domain Eukaryota; kingdom Metazoa; phylum Chordata; class Mammalia; order Artiodactyla; family Delphinidae; genus Globicephala; species Globicephala melas. The sequence continues at coordinate 65,694,243 of NC_083318.1, forward strand.
TAAATTTCATGATGCCCAACTACAAGAATGGCAACATTAAAACCAAATGGGAAACATCTGGAACTATGAAAGTAGGAAGTGGAGGCTCGTGAGAGGTAAGGACCAAGGCAACTGTGGGAATGGCTGGAATTCATTAGCACTCTTTAGTCAAGGTTTTCTCCTAAGAAATTTCTGATGGAAAGTAATGCTGTCATTAGGAACCCTGTCGAGAATATGGTTGAGGTACTCATTTCTCAGGGCAGGACAAATAAAACTTTTGTAGGGTGTCAAGAGACTGAACATTAAAGGAAAGTATAATGTCCATATCTAACGTGTCTTTCTCTCTCCTACCTTCTCCCAGCACTCAGGAGGGAAAGCTCTAAAACTAGTATCCAAAGATCTCAAGCATTGCACCACAAGCAAAGATTCCAGAGGGCCGCTGAAATCTTAGAAAGTGTATAAACACCTTAAGCTGAATTCAGGAGACTAGGCAACTAACATGAGTTAGTATTGACCTTTTGTGGTTTTTTGTTTTGTTTTTTTCACTGTGCCACGCAACATGTGGGATCCTATGTCCCTGACCGGGGATCGAACCTGTGCCCCCTGCAGTGGTCATGCGGAATCCCAACCACTGGACTGCCGGGGAAGTCCCAGTATTGAAAAAGCATATCACTGCTGTATAGCACAAGAACTCTACTTCACTTCTCTGTACAGTAGAAACTAACACAACATTGTAAAAAACTATACCCCAATTTAAAAAAAGAAAAGAAAAAGCATATCAGACAATCTATTCTGATAGACTAAGAATGTACTGCCTTTCAGAAAGCCGGTACAAGGATGCCTGTAGATTCCGATATTGGTTGTCTATTTGACCAGCAACCAGATTCCCTTCTGGACCCAAGGATGATATTGTTTGGTGATTCAAGAGTATGCAACATATACCATCGTTTCTTCTGTTTGGGTAACCTTTTGAATGGGATAAACACGCCCTTGTCTAACTTCTTAGTTTATCTTTGTAAAAAAGGGGGAAAAAATAAGGTAAGGGTATATCTTTTGCTTTAATGAATCTTTTAATACAACATTTTTGTAGTTTGGGTAAAACATTTGTGGTAGTTCCCAGCTTCAGTGTCATTGATCTTCATCCTTTGGTGTAGAATTGAAGAATTCTCTGACTCTTTGACTTGAACCAGTATGTGATCAGTATATTTCTATGTGATTCATAGAAGGAAAGCATGAGTAACATAAATGACAAGACTCTGAGGGGTAACCTCACAATCTTACTTTCTCTAATAGCTCTCAGAAATGGGGCTCAGTAAAAACACCAGGATTTCTGATAGCTTTAAATTTACTATTGTATCCTTTACTGCCTACCATAAAAGACAATTCAAGGATGGGGAACCTTGAATGCACTGTTCCCCAGAGTATATATAATAGAAAATCTGTCACCTTCCCAACATCGTTTCTACAGCAGTCATGTTTTTAGGTGGGATGAACCCCTCCATCAGCTTCAGGGGTAAAGACTTACTGCTATAATCCATCAGGATAATCTCACCCCTTCACCATAGATATTGGTTAAAGTGACCTAGGTTTAAACCAATTAAAGGTCCAATCAACAGGAATCTCAGAATTTTTGTTAGATAGCTAAGGAAAGACTCTATCTTTCTCTGGATAAAAAAGAGGAAGCATGTGGACTTAATTATACTAACAGCTCTCTTGTAACATCAAAGGGCCCAGCCTCTGGGTGAAGCCCACACTGTAGATGGCAGATGTAGAGAAAAAAAAGAAGAAACAGAGTCCACAGTGACATTACTGAGCTCTAGACTAACTAGTTCTGGAACTCACACCACTGCATTTTCATAATACCTGTAAAATCCTTTATTTATTTTAAAAAATTATTTATTTATCTATTTGGCTGCGCAAGGTCTCAGTTGCCGCGTGCGGGATCTTTGTTGTGGTGTGCGGGCTTCTCTCCAGTTGTGGCGTGGGGGTCCAGATTGTGTGGGCTCTGTAGTTTGTGGCATGCAGGCTCTCTAGTTGAGGCACGCAGGCTCTCTAGTTGAGGCGCGCAGGCTCAGTAGTTGTGACGTGTGGGCTTAGTTGCCCCGCGGCATGTGGTTAGTTCCCCAACCAGGGATCGAACCCACGTACCCTGCATTGGAAGGCAGATTCTTAACCACTGGACCCCTAGGGAAGTTCCTCCTTTATTATTTAATCCAGCGTGAGTTGATTTTTTTCTGTCCCTTGGAATGGAAAACTTCCTAACACAGGCAGACATACTAGGCCATGACATAACAATAAAATCACATTGAAATGAGCATAGGTGCCTATAGTTCTATCCCTGGTAGTACTTCAGGTTTAAAAAATTATTATGATGCTTATTTTAAGGTCAAAATTTAATAGGTTCCATAGTTTTTCCTAGTAACAACTTCCCTGATTTTAACATCATTGATTTGCCTTTCTTATTTACTCTTCTTCAACACCAATCTCCTGACCTTCCCATTTGGGGGGGAAAAAAACAAGTAGAAGAAGTTTGATATCTCTTTTTAAGTCAATGCAGTTACTATCATCTCATAAAAATTCTAGAAAGTTGGCTTAATTCACAGGGTTCAGCAGCTCTCCTGTTTATCAGGGGCCTACATACACAATGAAAGTCCAGTTACTGCTCAGGTTAACCAAGTAAAAGGAAACATACGTGTCCCAGCACAATTCTGTTAAAAAGCAAACAAATAAACAAGAAGTGTCCAGGTACAGTCAAATCCAAATCCATGCTTTTCCCCCACAAATTTAACACTGTATTTCTTTGATTTTCTAAAAACCATATCACCTCATCAGTTGGCCTTTCCTAGATGGAAGACTGATTGCTATCGGAAAAGATTACAATATTTAATATTGAAATCTTGAAGCCTGGGGTTGAGGGGCCACTATAGACAGGGTCCTTTGGAAAGCACACTACAGTTTTCTTTCTTCAAGCCACAAGGCAAACTTCCAGCTGACAGTATTTGAACCAAGCACCAGAAAAATGAATTGTGTGTATAAGAGGACACGTAAGTACTTAACCCAGGGGATATTCGTACTATTTATTTCAGAGCCAAGGTGATTCCCTTCAGCAACCTGGGCTGGAGTCGGTGGGTAGGCTAAAGGGCAGAGTTAGCACGAGGTTCAAAGAGTTATTTCTACTTGGTGACTAACCCCATTTGATTGTCTTAAGTGTTTCTGTCTTCTAGGGTGTGCTTTTATTTCAGATGATTATGAACGTTCCAAGAGGACTCACTGCAGCCACCTGGCTTAAGGACTGTAAGACACTTGGGAAATCAAATTTCAGGAGAGAAGATTGGTTTGACAAACAATGAACAAGGAGAAATCTTCCCTTTGCAGAGCTGCTGTGTGTCAGAGTTTATCCTCATTATATTATGGTAGGAAGAAAAGGACAAATTAAGACATTTAACTGCTTAAAATTTGAGACCCAATTGCATTTAACACAGCAAATCTTGTTACTGGACCTGTGGGTTTACCTTTTGCCTGTGTTAAGTCTGGTATGTGTTAGCAGATAACATTTTTTTAAAACCATAGAATGGATCTGGGCTAAGTGGATAATCACAGCTACACATTCTCTGCTTTACAAGAGAAGATCCTGTAGGATCCAAAAGTTTTAGAATTAGATCGGAAGTGCTTAAAAAGAAGAAAACCTCAAAATAACCTTACCTGCCCACCGTTGCTAGCACCAGCATGCTTTAAATTCATAGCAATTATGTAACTCAAAAGTTTTCATTTTTAATATAGGGAGTCATTCAACCACTTTTATTCAAATGCTACAATAGAACCATGAATACTCCAAGTTCAAATACTGATGTCAGACATGTTTATCTTTAGTGATAAGTCAATTTGTCATGTTTGGGGTGGAGGAAAAAGATAAAACAGTATGGCCAGAAAGCCAAAGTTCTCTATTCTTGCGGATAGAGCTATCACTGACATTTAATTGAAAATACTGAACAAAACCTCACTAGTGGCTAATATTTGCATATCTCATCAGGAATCAAGTAAATCACGCCTTCTGTGAGTGGCGTCTTCCTCAAGTGTATAATGACAGGCTTAGACAAAATTATTAAGTTCTCTTCTACCTCTGTGGCCTATTAAATATTATACTGTCACTTCTTATTGTAAAATAATATTCTCAGTGCAAAAAAATATCAGAAACCTTAAAAGAATAAAGCTCAAACATATTTCCAAGACCCAGAGAAACCACTCTTTGGAATATAGCCTGCATCTTAATTCCATAAACAACTGATACATGAAATGTTTATTTGCATTCAACATACTTTCAGAAAGGACTTGAGGTGGCTTCACATAAATGCCTAATATTCAAAAGGGCTACTGAAATTAGGCTAAAAGTAGAAGGGCTTTGTAATGAACGCAAGGACCTCTTAAACCAGAGACAGTGATGCTAACAAGAATGACTGAGGGTGGTCACCAATAAGTATTCAAAGATAGCGGGATTTTGCCTGTTTGTGTGCCTCTATATCCTTTGGTGGCTACTCCAGGTTTCTTGCAGAAATTTCCCTAAAATGGGACCAAGAGCCAGAGACAGTTATTTGAAGACCTTTGAAGATGATAAGCTATTTAAGGAAACTGGTCTACCTAGCATTTTCCATTCTTCCTATGGCAGTCAACCAGGGGCAGTCATTGCTGGGGGTGACCACAATTATCAGGTCTGAGCAGCCTGGAAACCACTCATCTTTGAGGCATATTAGGCCTTCCAGAATAGATGAGGATATTCCTAGCACCATGTCTCTTTGGAGCAAATATATTCAAGCTGTTTTCAGAGTACTCAGACACTACTAGCAACTCTCTGTGAAATAAATGATGTAGTGATTTCTGGGGGTTAGCTTTCCTATTCAGCCTGATGTTTGCAACTGTTCAGAATCAAAGCTGCTGGCTTAATGCTAAATGATTTCTACTATGGCCCTCCAATTTGTGGATAACTATGATTTCAGAAAATCAAACTGGACTTGAATTTTGATCATAATTTGTCATCGCAAATTGTGCTTTGTCTCCAATAAACCATGAACTTTTTGCTCTTGCCAAATATTTACTAAAATGCTAAGTGGTATGTTTATCAGAACTGAGTCTCTAGTGAATAATGATTTCCTTCCACTGGTTATACCACCTATAAAGACTAAGTTTAGTTTCATCCATTCATTACGTATGTATTGAGTATTATGTGCTAAACACTGGAGATACAAAGTGAAATGAAATAAACATGGTCCTTTTCCTTGGAGAGCCTACAGGCTAGAGACAAAGCTAGGCAGACAAATAATTACAGAGGAGTATGATGAGGTTATTATAGTGGAAGGGTGACAGTGTCTGACTTATAATATAAGCTCACTAAAAATTTGATGAATGAAAGAATTAATGAATTGCACAGTAACACTTGGCAAGGATAACTAATCCAGGCTTGGAGGATCAGAGAAGTTTTCCAGGAGGAAATTATATTTAAACTGAAACCTGAAGGATGAGTAGAAATTTGAAAAAGGAGAAAGAGAAGGGATGACCACAGAAGAAAGTATTTTAGGTAGAAAGAAGAACAAGTAAAAATGCAGGGAGTCAAGAGACAACAGTGGCACCCTGGAGAAATTGAAACAAATCTAGGATGATTGAAATATAGAGTTGCATAAGTCTAGAAAACAGGCAAGGACCAGAGCCTGCACAGATTTGGAAGCAATGTCAAGAAGATTGAATTTTCTCCTAAAAACAGCAGGGATCCATGGAGGGTTTTAGGTGGCTGGCCAAGACCATAACTAAATTTGCATTTAAATGATCCCTTTGCTACAGGATGAATCTAATAGTAAAAGGATGATAGTAATCTGGACGGGAAAATGGCATATGGAAAAAAGAGTACTACTCAAAAAATATTAAGGAGGTATAATCAAAGAGGCTGGGAACTAGATGTGGAGGATGAGGGAGAGAAATGAAAGATCTTCTCCAGGTTTCTGGGGATCCGGTGTTTCAGTTATCTACACTGTTGTATTCCAAACCACTTAACATTTTTTTTAACATCTTTATTGGAGTATAATTGCTTTACAATGGTGTGTTAGTTTCTGCTTTATAGCAAAGTGAATCAGCTATACATATACATATATCCCCATATCTACTCCCTCTGGCGTCTTCCTCCCACCTTCCCTATCCCACCCCTCTAGGTGGTCACAAAGCACCGAGCTGATCTCCCTGTGCTATGCAGCTGCTTCCCACTAGCTATCTATTATATATTTCATAGTGTATATATGTCCATGCCACTCTCTCACTTCATCCCAGCTTACCCTTCCCCCTCCCCCTGTCCTCAAGTCCATTCTCTATGTCTGTGTCTTTATTCCTGTCCTGCCCCTAGGTTCTTCAGAACCTTTCTTTTTTTTTTTTTAGATTGCATATATATGTGTTAGCATATGGTATTTGTTTTTCTCTTTCTTACTTCACTCTGTATGACAGTCTCTAGGGACATCCACCTCACTACAAATAACTCAATTTCATTTCTTTTTGTGGCTAATACTCCATTGTATATATGTGCCACATCTTCTTTATCCATTCATCTGTCAATGGACACCTAGGTTGCTTCCATGTCCTGGCTATTGTAAATAGAGCTGCAAAAGAACAAAAAATTTCACAATTTGTATGGAAACACGAAAGACCCCAAATAGCCAAAGCAATGTTGAGAAAGAAAAATGGAGCTGGAGGAATCAGGCTTCCAGACTTCAGACTACACTACAAAGCTACTGTAATCAAGACAGTATGGTACTGCCACAAAAACAGAAATATAGATCAATGGAACAGGATAGAAAGCCCAGAGATAAATCCATGCACATATGGTCAGCTTATTTTTGATAAAGGAGGCAAGGATATACAATGGAGAAAAGGCAGTCTCTTCAGTAAGTGGTGCTGGGAAAACTGGACAACTACATGTAAAAGAATCAAATTAGAACACTCCATAACACCATACACAAAAATAAACTCAAAATGGATTAAAGACCTAAATGTTAGGCCAGACACTATAAAACTCTTAGAGGAAAACATAGGCAGAGCACTCTATGATGTAAATCACAGCAAGATCCTTTTTGACCCACCTCCTAGAGAAATGGAAATAAAAACAAAAATAAACAAATGGGACCTAATGAAACTTCAAAGCTTTTTCACAGCAAAGGAAACCATAAACAAGATAAAAAGACAACCCTCAGAATGGGAGAAAATATTTGCAAATCAAGCAACTGACAAAGGATTAATCTCCAAAATTTACAAGCAGCTCATGCAGCTCAATATCAAAAAACAAACAACCCAATCCAAAAATGGGCAGAAGACCTAAATAGACATTTCCCCAAAGAAGATATACAGATTGCCAACAAACACCTGAAAGGATGCTCAACATCACTACTCATTAGAGAAATACAAATTAAAACTACAATGAGGGACTTCCCTGGTGGCGCAGTGGTTGAGAGTCTGCCTGCCGATGCAGGGGATGCAGGTTCGTGCCCCGGTCCGGGAAGATCCCACATGCCGCGGAGCGGCTGGGCCCGTGAGCCACGGCCGCTGAGCCTGCGCATCCGGAGCCTGTGCTCCACAGCGGGAGAGGCCACAACAGTGGGAGGCCCGTGTACCGAAAAAAAAAACAACTACAATGAGGTATCACCTCACATCGGTCAGAATGGCCATCATCCAACCACTTAACATTTAATGGCTAAACAAACGACTGCTTTCTCATTTCTCATAATTCTGTCGGTTGACGGTGCTCAGCTGAGCAGTTCTTCTACTGCTGTTGCTTGTGCTCTCTCACGTGTTCTCCGTCAGAGGGCAGCTGGGGCTAGAACATCCAAGGTGGCTTCAATCACATGTCTGGGGCCTCGGTGCAGACGGCTGGGAAACTGGCTCAGCTGGAATGTTAGGAGAGTTGGGCCTCTCCCTTCTTTCCATGTAGACTCAGGGCCTCTCTGTCTTCACAGGGACCCTCCAGAAGAGTAGTTGGACATCTTAGGTGGTAGCTCAAGGCTCCCAAAAATGCAAAGGTGGAAGCTGTCATTGCCATGTCTCACTTCTACTGGTTAAAATGGGTCACAGAGCCAGGCAGATTCAATGTGCGAGAGTCTAAATACAAGTATGAATATGGGAAGGTATGGTTCATCGGGGGCCATCTTTGGTAAACAGCTACAACATATGGTGATACCATTCACCATATGTTGGATAGAACATATGCAGAAGGAACATATGTTCTATCCAACATATGGATAGAAAAACTGGAGGAGGAACAACTTTGAAGGAAGGAGAACTTTTAAGTTAAATTTTGGGTAGATTGAGCTTGAGATGCATATAAGACACCCAGTAGGTTGGTAGATATGTATAGGGATCTATAACTTAGGAGGGAAGACTGGGCTAGAGATACAACTTTGAGAGTCCTCATCGTATGGTCATTGAGACAGGAAGACTGCATACATTGAGAGGAGGAGAGCCCAGGTTAGAAAACCAAGAAACTCCAACATTTAAAGACTGAGACTGGGAAGAAGAACCTTAAAGGCAATCTGAGATGGTGAAGTCAAAGGAGTAGCAGGAAAATCAGGAGAGCTTTGAGTGGCGTAATCCAAGTAAGGCTGGGGGCGTCAGATGCCTCCGAAGAGGCTGTCAATCAGAATAAGCCAGGTGATGCTGCAGTAACAAACTAACCCTCCCAATCACAGCGGCTTTACACTACACATTTATTTCCTTCTCACACTCAATCTGCTGCAGGACTCGGAGGAAGCCCACCCCGAAGAGTGACCCAGCTGGTTCCACCCTGAGGCTCTGTCACCTGAAGATAAGTCCTCAAAATAGAGTAAGCGACACCCACACTCTTCTGTGTCTTGGCACAGCAGTGACACACATCACTCTCCTGTAGAGGTTTTGGCCAGAAGTAGGTTTCAAACTACAGGGGAGACTAGAAAAAGCAGTCTTCCTGTGCATCCAAGAAGAGGAAAATAAAATAGAACCCAGTGAATACATAATATCGTCTTTGCCACAAAGATCAAGCAGGGTGAGGACTGCAAAGTGTCTTGGATATAGCAACAAAATTATCTTTGTATCCTAAGGAGCTCACCATAATGAGTCCTCCAAAAAGATGTTTACTGACATGCTTAAGCACCTACTGCATGTTTAAATGTGCCTAAACCCATTCTGAAATAATCCCTAATAACTCTTCTAGACCTGAGGACCTTGGCTTTCAATAATTACCTCTCCCAGTCTATGTAATAACACCCATCAAAAATATAAAACATCTGTAAGATGTCGTCCATCATGGTAAAGGCCAATTTGAATGAGTGTATGGTCCATCTCTCTGACTTTGCCTTTTCAGACAGTCAAAAATATTCTGATTCAAGTGGAGACAGTGGCTGTGTGGAGGCTCTAGTCTAAGCCAGAATCTTTAATTGCATTGTATTCTCTTATGACAAGTAATTAGAAATGACTGTTTCCTACCAGTCTGAATTACAGGATGATTATTTCCCTTTAACATTCACTGGTTGCTTGGCATTGCAAGACGGTGGTATTATAAAAAATACACTAATTATTGGAGAAAGTGGCCAAAAAGGAACAATTTTCCAGATTTCAGGGTAACTTTTTGTCACAAGGAAGGGGCTAAGTGGGAGGGACTAAAGGTTCCATGAAAACCCCTCTTCTCGGTTTTTCAGAGGGTAGTCCTGGGAATGTTGGATTGCCACTGACTAAAAAGCTCCTTTTTAAACCAGCTCTCCCCCTTATGACTTAACTAACCAAGAATATAAAACTAATACAAGGTGAGCTAGTGATGAACAAGAAACGATCATCAAGAAGAAATGAACATCAAATGAACAACAAGAAGAAATGATCACTTAGTACCAGCTGAGGGTGGAACCAACCCCTTCGCCAGGGAGGAAGAATTTCGATATTCAGTAAATGATAAGGAAAGAGGCCTGGAGAAGATCTGTCCAAGGAAGTACTTTAGGGTGGTGGGTAAACATCACATTGCCTTGTAGACACCATTTCGAAACCCTAATGACCGGAAAGAATCAATTATTTTAAAAAACATTAATGTAGAGAGCAAAAGATGCCTTCAAATTATAGTTTTGTCTCCCTCTGGCGAAAATCAATCTAAGTTAGAGAAACAGTAATGTCCAAGTCATAGGAGCACACGATGCAGAGAAACTTTTCACAGGACAAATTCTTCACTGTTGCAACTAGGAATTATTGCCAGTAACAATATAATCCCTTCTGCTGCCTTTGTTACACATCTTCAAAGAAGAAACTTGAGTTAAAATTCCAACATTTTTGTTTAATGCCCTGTAAAATATATTCAAGTTTCAAAAGACAGTGTGGTTCCACAAACATGGAAACTTCTTTTCTTTTTTTTTTTTTTTTTGGCAATGTCTTTGATATAAGTATCTGAGCAGGCGAGGACTAAGAGAGGTGGGTCCGCACAGTAAAAGTGGTTGATCTCATTGGGTCACAGAAAGACAGGCACATCTGGACCCTTTGTTACCATATAACAAGGGCTTGCAGGTGGCCATGCAGTGGTAATACACCATCACAGTAAGCATATAATAATTTGTGATTACCAGAACAATGAAAAAGTGGAATTGTAAAAAGCAGCCCATGACGGAAATGGTTTTTCTCTTGGGTACGAAATGAGCCAGCATCTTAGGAGTGGCCTCGGTGGTAAAACAGAGATCTACAGAGGCGGGGTGACTGAGGAAGAAGTACATTGGAGATCTGAGTCACTTCTGATTAACAAAATCATGTTCACATTGTCGGTTTCTGTAATAAGGTAGATGACTAAGAATACGACAAAAAAGTCAGGTCACAACTCAGCTCCCTCTGTCAGTCCCAGGAAAATAAACTCAGTCACGGCTGAGCAGTTTTTCTTTAACGCTGTATTTTCTTGGCTTCCAACGAGGTCTAAAAAAAAAAGAAAAGAAAAATGCATTTGTCTTTGTCATTTATGCATAAAAAAGACTGTATAGCTAACTTCAGTTATCTATAGTCTCAATTGTTTCTAGACCCCATGAATGAGATAACATTTAATATAAAGAGGTGTCAAAATAAAATCTGGAGAGCTCTACTCGATATGAATATTGTACTGTGCAAGAAACAAACTATGATCAAGGAGACTTCAAAACCAAAAGCGGTAAGAAGCTGGCTCTCAGCAGTGGCAGCTCAGCTTATAAACATGAATGAGGAAGAGCATTTAAAAAAAAAATTGTGATTGGTTACTAGAAACTCACCATCCTTGTGGGGTAGTAGCACTACACGAGCTTACCTGTATGAGCTGATTGAATAGGAATCTGCAAGATCACACTAACAGAAGGAAAACTTAAGTTTTACTTGTAGGTCAGAATCAGCATTTGAGGGAAATCAGGAGAGTTTCCATTTTGGTTATGTGGCTATGGGTGTTTGGCTTAGGGACATACTCAGACTGTGACCTCTACTTTGGTCTTTCTCTAAGAGAAGTACAAACATGTGGGCTTGCAAAGTGTGAAAATACATTCTGAGGATGCAGAAGGATAAGCCACAGTACACATGAAAATGTGTATTTATAACTTAGTTTCTAATCATGGTTGACTATATTCTTTACACTACCAAACGTAAAATAGCTAGCTAGTGGGAAGCAGCCGCATAGCACAGGGAGATCAGCTCGGTGCTTTGTGACCGCCTGGAGGGGTGGGATAGGGAGGGTGGGAGGGAGGGAGACGCAAGAGGGAAGAGATATGGGAACATATGTATATGTATAACTGATTCACTTTGTTATAAAGCAGAAACTAACACACCATTGTAAAGCAATTATACTCCAATAAAGATGTAAAAAAAAAGGAAGTACGTTATAAAATTTTATTTTATTGACATATAGTTGATTTACAATGCTGTGTTAATTTCTACCATACAGCAAAGTGATTCAGTTTTATATATATATATATACACATTCTTTTTCATATTCTTTTCCATTATGGTTTATCACAGGATGTTGAATATAGTTCCCTGTGCTATACAGTAGAACCTTGTTTTTTTTGTTTTTGTTTTTGTTTTTCGGTATACGGGCCTCTCACTGTTGTGGCCTCTCCCGTTGCGGAGCACAGGCTCCCGACGCGCAGGCTCAGCAGCCATGGCTCATGGGCCCAGCCGCTCCGCGGCCATGTGGGATCTTCCCGGACTGAGGCACGAACCCGTGTCCCCTGCATCGGCAGGTGGACTCTCAACCACTGAGCCACCAGGGAAGCCCAGACCTTGTTTTTTATCCATTCTATATATAATAGTTCGCATCTGATAATCCCAAACTCCCAATCCGTTCCTCCCCCAGACCCCCTCCCCCTTGGCAACCACAAGTCTGTTCTCTATGTCTGTGAGTCTGTTTCTGTTAAAAGGAAGTACTTTTTAAAAGAAGATGTTACTCCTTTAAAGTTTAGTGAAAACTACCTTCCAATTTCACAGTATGCTTTGAACCATGAATGAAAATAATTTCTTCTGTTTCTTTCTTCTGCTCTAGACAAGTGAATTCTTGCCTGCAGAGGTAAACAACCTTTCCTCTCATCCACCCTCCTGCTTTCTGATCTCAGAGGGACTGGTATCATATGTATCTTCTTTTTTTTTTAGTAGAAATAATTGTTTAAGTAGTTAACACGAAGGAAAGGTTTCAATTTTTTTCATTGTGTCTATACACCAAAAGATGGCCATAATGAGTAGAAAAAAAAGTTACTAGATAGATAATTGATGGATGGAGAGATAAAAGATAGATAGATTCCCTCTCTCCGAAAAAGAAAATTATGCTTGTGGCTGCATAGAAAAAAAAATTCTAAAGGGAATACTTCAAACTCTTGACTCTTTCTGATGAGAGATGGAGAAGGGTACAAGGGATGGGACGTTCATTTTTTATTTTATTCATTTTGTTTTGCCTTTTCCTTATGAATACTTACTACTTTGATAATTGCTTAAGCACAACTTAATTTTTTAAAATACAAATACTTAACCATGGTAGTTGAGGCCAAGGGAATTGTGAAGAAGTATCTCTAAAAGACAAACTAAACTTGCAACCAGTAGATGAAAAGTCCTGGAGATCTAATGCACAGCATAGTCATTATAGTCAACAATACTGTATTATAAACTTCAAAGTTGCTAAGAGTTTAGATCTTAATTGTTCCCACCACAAAAAAGAAATGATAATTATGTGACATGATAGAGGTGTTAGCTAGAACTCTGATGGTAGTTATATTGCAATGTATCAATGTATCAAATCAACATGTTGTACACCTTAAACTTACACAATGTTATATGTCAATTGTGTCTCAATATAAATAGATAAATAAATAAATAAGAAAAACTAATTTTTTTCAATAGATGTCTTTAACTTCCAGAATGTTGTGACTAAAAAGTTAGTTCTCTGTAACCTACGGCACACATAGAAATAATGTTAACCTATTTAATGTAGCTGAGCTACCATATATTGGGGAATAAATAGAGAAGAAATTATTCATTTTAAAATTAATGAGCCAACAGGAAAAAATACTGAATGTGAAGTAACTATAACTTTAAATGGCATACTTAGAAGGAGGTAAGCCTAGGATTTATTGTAGCGATTCTGAAGGAAACAGTGCAAAGCGCCTGGTGACACTGATTGCTTATTGTGTTATCTACAGTTCCAGTGTTTGACTTTTGTGCTCCTTATTACCACCAGCACTATTCTTACATATATTAGACAGGATAAAGTTGTTTGGTTTTTTGATTTGTTTTGTTTTTTGCCACGTGGTGAGAAAAAGAGAGAGGAGGTGGAGAAAGTTATGTGGAAGGGCAGGTGGGAATCGCTCAGGAAAGAAAAAGATTCCTGAGGTAAATGACAACAAAGAGGAATGTGTGTAAGGAACATCTGTGTATAGCTCTGAGGGGGGAAATTATCTCAGTAGAAATAACTGAGCTACAGCTATAGAAAAACAAGCATCAGGAGGCAGTGTACGCCCACTACGTTTACTCTTCAAGAAACATAGTTGGGTGAGACATGGGTTCAAACAATTCCATAGTTTTGCCAGAAGGTGGAGCAATTGTCTTATTGTGGCTTGGTTGCTGTCCTTCGTGAACCTATGAGTGGGTAGGGGAATTTAAAAACGAAAACACAGAAGTGCATCCATCTGTTTGCCTTATACAATTCTGTAAGTAAGGATTTGGTACTCTGAGAAGTCCTTGTAGCTGATTCTTTAATAGTGTCAACCATTTTGGATATGACTATAGAAAATCTCTATTAATCATCTCAAATTGAAAAGATGTCAGAGAAGAAGTTGACTTATCCTAAAATCAGAAAGAAAAGCCTCTCAACACACCCAAAAGTTGTAACAAGGAAAAACATTTCGCCCAGTAATTAAAATCACTTTGGACAGTGCCTGTTGCTTCAAGAATCTTCAAATACGACCTGTGGTTGGTTATTCATCCAGTAGGTTTAGCTTCTAATATGACTTTAAAACTTTACAGACCATAGCCTTTAAAATTCATCCTAACTGATGGATACCCAACATTGATTCTACCATATTAGACTGAGTGGCTTATTTTAAACTACAGTGCAGAGAGCAGTAGTTGGCTTCAAAACAATAAAATAATAATGATAATCATTTTTCCTCTCCCCTTCCTTTAGGCTTTGACCAAGAGAGAATAACTACAAGAAACTACTAATTTACAAAACGTGCAGATGACCTAGTTTATTCATAACCATAGGAGTTTTAATTTATTAAGCAGCAATTTAATATAAGCAGTGCCTAGTAATTCTAGTGCACTATGTGTTTTGTAGGAGAATAATGTATTACTTAATGGGGAAGATAAATCTGTCATTGGAAAATTTTAAAAATGAGCAAAATTATGTTTGGGTATTTTCATGGGAAGTAATTAGTTGCAAAGTGTCCTTCCCTGAAGGGTGGCGGTATTGGTTGCAGTTGTTATTTAGTGGGGAATGACCTACCAGACAACCGACCCATGTCTTACTGCAGAGGAGTGGAGGGGGGACCAGCATGGGAGGACCAGGACCTGGAAGAGAGCTCATCAAAATAAACTCCTGACATCCATTAGCTCCAACCCCTGCCCCCAGCTACCTCAGAGAGGATCTAGAGATGGAGTAGAGGTTGCAGGTGAAGGACTCTCTGCTTCATGGCCTCAGATGACTTGAGCGTCTGCAGACAGCCCAGGTGCCCTCAGCAAATCTCTCTCCCTTTGGCTTGCTAACCTGCCTAAAACCTGTTCCCTCCTTGGGTGAAACATAATTGGGCGAGACATGGGTTCAAACATGCATCAAAGCATCAAAGCATTCGTTCTAATGCAAATGTTAAACCAGATGAGGAACATAATTCACGTGGATCTGTGAGCGCTTGGGCCTTAAGTAGTAATTTTGTTATAAATAAGCTTTGGGAACTGACCGTGTATTATTAGAACACTGCAAGTATCAAAAGCTCAATTCAAACCAGCTTCAGGAATAAGGCCACGTGGTCTGGAACCAACAACTCAGACAGCACCAGAATTTGCTCAGCTCATCTCGCAGCTCGGTTTCTCTCTGGGTGTTGACACAATATTCGATTACTGAAGATGAGTTTTCTCCACACAGCTGAGGAAGATTAATATGGACAGATCTACATTTATGTTATCCTGGCTTAGCAACACCAACAAAAGAGAGATTCCTTCTTTCTTCTAGCATCCATGTATCAATCCCAGGAAAGTCCATGAGTGGCCCAAAGAGTCACATACCACCTCTTGGACCAACCACGATTGTCGGGAGGTGGTGGCACTAGGATCGGTTCAATCTTGGATATGTGTCTGTCCCTGTGGCTAGAGAAGGACGCCATGATTGAAACTCAAGTAGAGGGCTTCCCTGGTGACGCAGTGGTTGAGAATCCGCCTGCCAATGCAGGGGACATGGGTTCGAGCCCTGGTCTGGGAAGATCCCACATGCCATGGGGCAACTGGGCCCGTGAGCCACAACTACTGAGCCTGCGCATCTGGAGCCCCTGCTCTGCAGCAAGAGAGGCCGCGACAGTGAGAGGCCCCCACACCACGATGAAGAATGGCCCCCACTCACCGCAGCTAGAGAAAGCCCTCACACAGAAATGAAGACCCAACACAGCCAAAAATAAATTAATTAATTAATTAATTAATTAAAAAAAAAACCAAGTAGAGTCCCACGAGGTGGAATAAGAATGCTTGCACTGGAAAAGGGAACCATTACTAGACATAGAAGAGACCTAAATCTCTTATTCTTTACTGTGGAGGAAAAAAGTCTAGAATCCATGGCAACCCAGAGCCCTAGGAATAAAAAGGTTAGTAATGAACACTCTCCAAGGTTCAGTATTTCAAAACATTTAGCAGGATCCCACATGCACCTGACTTCCAGCAACACAGACTCTCTAAAATGTCCCATTCCCCACTTCTTACTTGAATGACTTCAACTGTGGCGATGATATGTGAATCCAAAGCTCTGATTGGCTTTTGAGCAATTCCAAGGCATTTTTGAAGTGGGTGGGCGGTACCAGCAGCCTCATCTGGTAGCTGTGGTTTCTGATGTGAACGGTGGTGTCTGGTTTACAATTGGCCTTGGAAATGGGCCAAGGCCATTTTAAAGTGATGGACATGGGTAACGTGTGGGAAAAAAATGTTTCAAAATTTGGGGTACATACGGGATTGACTCAAAGGAGTCCTTAGTGAAAAGACTGGGAAACCACTTCTGAAAGGCATGTCTGGAAAAGGGCAGAAATAGGATCCACAGCCAGGACCATGGGGAAGAAATGAGTGAAGGAGAGAGGGTATAAGATGAATGAGAGACAGTGGGAAACACTGCGGACTAGCTTTATCCATTTCTATTGTTTGCCAGGACGCCCTCTTCAGAACACTGCAAACCACCACACAAACTGGAAACCTGGCATCATCCTAAACTCCTTCTCTCCTCTACCGACCCACCCCACTCATTTACCTCCGATCTCAAGGATTCCACTTCCTAATATCTCTCCTTTTGCCTACTTTTCTCTTGTTTAGTTTAGCCCGTCATTATTTCTCACCCAGTTTACCACCACAACCTGGACACCACCTGGTGTCCCAGTCTCTAATTTTGCCTCCCCACCGCCAACCTCACAACCCCAATCCATTCTCCATGCTCCAGGGCAGTCTTTCTAAAATAGACATTGGATCGTGTTACTTTCTTACTCAAAACTTCAGTGAGTCTGCCTGGACTCAAAATAAAGTCACCGAACACGGCCTCTAAGTCTAATCTCTGCAACCTCTTCTCTCGACAGTTTCCCCATATGATCCATCCTTTGTCCACAGAATGTCTTTCAGTTCTCTTAAGGCAATTTGCATTTTTTTTTTTTTACCTTACAGCCTTAATATCAGTATAATGTTGTGCCTTTTTTACCCACTCTCCCCTTCCTCTGTTTTCAAAGGTAGTAAGTTATGGAAACCCAACCAACTAATGATACAACCAATGAGCAGTATTTGTTAGGGTAGAGTCTGAGCTGCTAAAACAAAGGTCCCCCAATATAGTGTAGCTTAAACAAGAAGAGCTTAATATTTCTTGCCCGTGTAATGGTCCAGAGCCAAGGAGTCCTGGCTAGCAGAGCAGATCTGCCGTCCTCAAGTGCAGCTCCTCCCTGGCTACCTTCTCTTTTGCATGCATCCCAGCCATTAGAAAGAACAAAGGGAAAAGAAGAGTTCACTCATTTCTTTTATTTTTTTAACATTTATTTATTTATTTTTGGCTGTGTTGGGTCTTCGTTGCTGCGTGCGGGCTTTCTCTAGTTGTGGCAAGCAGGGGCTACTCTTCATTGCAGTACACAGGCTTCTCATTTCAGTGGCTTCTCTTGCTGCGGAGCACAGGCTCTAGGCACACGGGCTTCAGTGGTTGTGGCGTGTGGGCTCAGTAGTTGTGGCACATGGGCTCAGTAGTTGTGGCTCACGGGCTCTAGAGCTCAGGCTCAGTAGTTGTGACGCACGGGCTTAGCTGTTCCGCGGCATGTGGGACCTTCCTGGACCAGGGCTCAAACTCGTGTCCCCTGCATTGGCAGGCGGGTTCTTAACCACTGTTCCAGCAGGGAAGCCCTCACTCATTTCTTTTAAAGACATGTTTTGAAAGTAGTACAATTCTATTGGCTACAACAGACAAATGATCACACTGAGATTCAAGGAATTGTGGGAAATGTAGTGTGAAGCTGGGCAGACGTGTACCCAGCTAATACCCAAGTTGGGTTATTGTAGGAAGAGAAGAATGAATATTGGCAAATGGCAGCAGTCACTGCCGTAAACCATTATTCCCCAAGGCATGCAGATGAGCTAGGAGACCAAAAAAAGACTGAAGAACTTTTCAAGTTGTAACCCCTTTTCTCCCCACCTCTTTAGAAGCAACACCAGCCCAGTATAGGGAAGTCACCTGCTGAGGACAGTGGGGTCAGGAGCTCTGAGGTTGGGAAGAGGACCAGAAGCAGGGCCAATGGTCAGCAAGCACCAATATGGCTGCACTGGTTGTTAAAATACTAAAATATAGCCGCACCGCTTGGGAAAGAATCCCTCCTCTAAGATCTCCTAAATGCCTGCCTGCAAGCCTGGCCATGCCAACTCCTCACCTGGGATCCTCAGACTTCTTCCATGGTCCAGCAGCTAAAGGATTAATGCCTGGTACAGAGAGAGACCCAAGAGATTGAACCCTCTCTGCTGGATAACCCATTTAATTGATGCTGATTGTTGATAATTTGGATATCACCCCTGGCCAGAAGTCGAACATCCAGTGGCCTTCCTCAGCCACTGAATCCACTCCAAAATAAAGACAGAGTGCAATGGACAGAAGCTACTGAACCCCATCTTTGTTTTCCTTTTGAAATCTTGCTTGTGATGAATTGGGAGATTGGGATTGACATATATACACTAATATGTATAAAATTGATAACTAATAAGAACCTGCTGTATAAAAAAATAAATAAAATAAAATTCAAAAAAAAAAAGAAATCTTGCTTTAGGTACAGAAAACATGAGATTGAGTCAGATTTCCAAGACCTCTAACGTCAGTGAATATGACCCCTGTGGGAGAGGTTTATTTTGCTAGAGGAGAAAAAGGCTGAGCTCATGAGGAAGAGAGGCTCAAGTTATGTGTCCAAAACAATGCAAACAAGACTTTAGGAAATCAACATGTGGGAAAGCTGGAATTCATCTAATAGATAGCCACCCAAGGGCATCTTCAGACCACCGAATTCTTCTTCCAGCTGGGATACGAGTGTGATGGAGTGGGAAGAACACTGGATTTGGGACCAGAAGGCCCTGGTACTAGCTTGGAAAAGTGGAAACAACAGGTTTGTAGACTGGTTCCCTGATTACAATCTGTACAACCAGTCTCTACAGCTGTAAAACGAGAGAGAATAGTATTTACCACAAAGCCCTATGAGGGCCGAATGAACTAGGGTGTGCCGGGTGCCGGGCATGCAGTAGGCACTCAATCAAAGTAAGTCCATGTTTCTTGTCACTTCATTCTCCTCTCTTGTTCTCCATCTTCACCCTGTCCTACTCCTACCCATCTCCATGCCCCACCCTGAGCTCACACTTGCACAGGAATTTGTAGTCGGACCACAAACAGGTCACTTAATATATATGTCTGAGTTTTCCCACATGAAAAGCAGGGATTATGCAGGATTTCTTGTGTGATGAAATTATTAATGTGAAGCAGGATACAGATGTGGAGGGCTGTTGTTTGTGGTCAAGAGGAGCAAAAGGAGGTGACAGATTTACATAATTTACCATGCATATTGCCATCGTTTCTATAAGAGAACTTGCAAAACTACCTACACTAAACATTTCAGATTACCTCTGGATTAAAGCAAAGATCTGTGATACTAGATATGCCAACCATTTGTGTCAAATGATCCCGTCTTTCAGAATGTGCCTGGCCCAGAGTAGACACTCAGTGTTTGCTAAGTAGAAGAATGGATTTATAATGAATCCACTGACTCTGTAAGGCAAGGCAGCATAAAGTAGAATGTACTTAAGGTACGTGTGGGCTGATTGCATACCAAACCCAGACTGATGCTTGAAGAAAGAAAAATGGACCAGCTCGTGAATTATGCTGAAGTTTACACTTCTCCTCAAACTGGTAATTGCTTCTGCTTCAGTCATTCTCAGTTAATAGATGAAAATGTATGCTTTCCTAAATATATATTTGAATTTCTAAAGTCTTGCATTTCATACCAAGAACGAAATTTCACTCAACATTTTCACTTACTAAAAGGAAGTAACCGATGAATAAACTTTGTTTTTAAAGAATTACATTTTGGAAGGGAAGTAGAAATCTATAAATAATTCATGAATCTGCAAATGATTTTTCTGTGTTTCTTTAGCATTGCTCACATTAAAACACCTGGCCCAGAGGTGCAAACTACTCCTCTTCTCTACAGATCCATCAGCAAGTTACTTGTTGAGTGTCTTCTGGACTCTGTCAGAGAAGTTTAAGGAGGTGGCAAAAAAACATTAGAGAAAAGGGAGGGATGTAATCAAGCATTAAGTTCTAACGTCACAAATAAACCATATCCCTTTAAATTAGATGCTTCGAGGGGCAATGCTTAGAAGGTTAGGCAAAAAAGAGATGTTTGTAAGTATTGCCTCAAGAAGGGCCTTGTGGGATTTAGGAATTTAGACTTGATTCTATAGCAACAGGGAGCCACTAAATACGTTCAGTGCCGTGTGGGGTGACGGAGATCTATATCTTGGAAAGATGATGCAGGCAACTTGTGGAGGATGAATTGGAAGGGATTAGCCTGGAAGGGAGGTACCGAATGAGGAGGCCATTACAGTAGCACGGGTCAACAATGGGGGATGAGGATGAGGCGGGCTGCTGAGCTCAGACCACTTCAGTGAGGATGCTAATTGAAGGCAGGTCCAAGTAAAGCGATGGGAGGGGATTGATACATTTTGAGGACAGGCAGTGGAGAACACTTAGGAGTCGGGACTGACAATAGGATGTAAATGGGTCTTAAACAAATTTAAAAGATAGGTTACTCTCTGGGGTGAAGTTAGACATTTTTCCATTTAATCCTTGCTTCTTCTCCTAATATTTTAATTAGAAGGGTAGTTAATTCCTGTTCCGTACGCATAGGACACCGATCTGATTTTTATTTGTTTAAATAGTAAAATTCGGAATTTTTCACCTCTATTCTACAGGTTTCAGGAAACTCATCTTGATTTACCCTTTCCAACACCTCCATTCCCCTGGGCCAGTACCAGGGGTGAGGCCTCTGGAAGCGAGAGGGGAGACAAAACTTCTTTTATTTGCCCTAAAACCCTAAATCCTTTATTATTGTTGAGATAAAGTGAATCTTGTTCTATCGATTTTGGCAAAAAAAATAACACAGCTCACTTAAACAGAGTTCACGTTTTAGGACCTCAGAACTTAAAATGACTACACTCTTATTCCATAAAATTCTGCAGTATAATATTGTGGTCACAGAGTGTGGTCTGTGAAGATTAAGACACAGGCAGACATGGTTTTTTCCTTTCAAAGATCATGCAATTTTTTATGATTTCTAGTTACAGTTAATCATACTGTTCATTTATAACAGTAACAAGAAATTTCCTTTTAACATCAATTTATTTAGGTAAAGAAAACTAGGTTAATGAAAAGAAAAAGAAAAATTACACAGGAGGTTCTCTGATGTATGCAAAATTGTGAAGGTGGTAAAAAGTGAATGAAGTTTGGGGAACACTAGGCAAGGAGGCAGAACATGGGGTTCCAAGGCAGAAGATTCAAGTCTCAGCTTGGTTATGAATAATCATGGCTTTAAACCAGTTGGGCAGTTCAGTTTTACTGAATCTCATCCATGAAATGGGGACAGTAACATCCCCCTTGTAGGGTCTTAATCCAAAGAGACAAAGTATGTGACGGCACCGAAACCTGCCAAGTGCATTGAGAACGTCAGCTTTTATTGTTGTGACAGGTGTGGCAGGAACTGATGTTCGGCCGCTGATTTACAATTGCTTTTCCAGAGGCAGAACCGGAGCACAGGGACCTCACCTCCCTGGCACTGTGTATGGTGCCCTAAAATGCATCTGTTGCTTCCTGATGATGTTATCAATCTTTAGGGGAAGGAACTTATTGATTTGTTTCTCTTAGAAGTGCTTCTGCGAATTGATCTGGCCGTTTTGATGTTGCAGGCTTGCTAATGCCTCGGTCGTCCCTGGCTGTGGCTGGAAATGATCCTGCTGCAGGGAAAAGAACGGATCATTCTGACACTCTGGGGTCTGGCCTGGCTCCTCCAGGTCTGAGTGGACTCAGAGCTGATGTTTAACTCCCGCAGGGCTCTTGTTCAATAACAACCAGTGGTCTCAGAACGCGCTTCTGCACCCAGCTGTAGTTGGGGCTGGGGGACATGAGTATTTTCATGTGTATTTTCCTTGTTTAAAATAGCCAAAGGGACTGCGGCAAAGAATGTCACGTGTTCCCTGAATGTGTAACTCATTCCTATACTTTTTTCCATTCCAAACATAGGTTCAATGGAGGCAGCAGAAACATTGAATAAAGTGCATGGGGTTTTAAATGCAAGTTTCCACAGCAGCAATCTCTTGAAAGTTTTGCATCCCCCTCTAAGCCTCAGTTTATACATCTGGAAAATGGGAGTAATAATACCTATCTATAAGATTGCTGTGAGAACTAAATGAAATAGCTCATTCTCTGATTCAATTGGGCCGCACAGCAGGTTGTGGACCTGTCAGTTAGTTTCTTGGGACATTGTTGGGCTTTGGTTAAGTACAATCCATTTATCACCTGCAACAGATGTCTCCAGGCTCAGATTGGAAAGTGTTAGCAGCCCTGAATCAGCCTACTGTAATGTTTACCAAAATGAGATGGTGACGTGGGCACTGAGCTGGGGAAGAGGCATTGACCCTCTGCTCCTAGGAGAAAGTCATAAAGAGGGAAGACCTAATGATGTAATCCTTGTCATTTGGGGGCCACCTCCTAACCTCAAGCCCTTATGGCTGTTTCTGGTGATGTTCCTGTTAATTGGACTCTGAAGAAGGCTACCTGAAAGAGAAGTGATGGACAGGGAGAGGAGCGCCCAAAGTAGACCCCATGGGATCTCACCCACTTCCAGAGCACCATGGAATCCTTCCTGTTCCAACTCCTCAGGTCCAGTAGGCACCTGGCACAGGTAAACACTAAGTGAGCATTCGCTGGCAGAAGGATGTGGTTTAGAATGCACACAGCAACAAAATGCTCTTGAATATTTAATCACACACAAAACTGTGCACAAATACTGCCTTGTGCCCCATCATGACCCTTACAGGGAGAGGGTCCTTCATGAGGAAGCTTTTGTGCTCTAAAAGCATGAGTAAGCACAAGAGTGCTGTGTATAACCAGGTACAGTAGAGCAGAGTGGTCTCTGGAATCAGGCTGACTTGAGTTCAAGTCAAATTCCAGTTCTGCTGCTTACCAACTGTGGGAACTTGAATAAGCTATTTAATCTCTTTTAAATCCTGGTTTCCTTATCTCTAAAATGGAATAATCATAGTACCCATGTCATAAGGTAGCCGCCAAGATAAAATGAGATAACACATGTAAGGTGCTTACCACCGTTTCTAGCACATGATAAATCCTGCATAGAAGTTAAGTGTTATTATTATTATTGGCCATTAGTAGTGGGTTTCCTTTGTCATGAAGTAAAACATGTTTCTAGACCTGCTGCAAGGAGGTTATTTACTGGGCACTTAATCAAGTCTTTGGGAAGGCTGCTTCATGTTTCCTTGTAAGGTGTTTTGAGAAGTATAGATGATGCTTGTATATATGTTTTTGCAAGAAGACACAAGTTGCATTTTGAGGAATTGATTTTTTGGCCTTAAGACAATTGGGTCTTTTTGTTAACCAGGATTCCCCTGCTCAGAATGTTTCTACATAGAAGGAGAGAACCACATCTAGATGATAACCCTGTGGTTACTTTCTCTTTGAGGGACTGTCCTTCAGCACTGTTAGCACTAAGATTGGTTAGGACTGGTTTTCACGTCATTCTACTGGAAAAACCTGTTCTGGGATTTCCCAGTGAATCACAGACAAATTAGGCAATTCATATGGGTAATACCCAAGTCCATCAATATATTCCAGGGGAAAATAAAAACCTTAAATGGATATCATACTAATGGTGCTGTGAAATGATTATGGACTTTGATGACAACAGACCTGAATTATCTAATCCATCTGCCACTTACTGGCTCTTTTAAAAAAGGATTTAAGTCTATCCAACCTTGTACATGTAACAGCCTGGAATGTCATTCTCACACCCCCATCCATCTGGTGAGTCCTACTCTACGTTCAGCACAAATATCAAGGGCAACTCTTATTTATCAAGATAGTGGTTCAGTTGTTTAACACAGACCAAACAATTGCTGGTGTAATAGTTTATTTATTTCTCTGTAAAAATTGATAGAGGATAATAGGGTGGGTTCTACTCTAAGAACTGGTCCATGGGCTCAGGAACCTTCTACTTCACCACCACATCTAATTCTATCACATAACAAAAGGAAAAGAGGTTGACAGCAAGCAGCTTTCTTTAAAGGGCATGACTAGAAGTGGCACAGATCCCTTCAGCTCTCATCCCGTTGGCTAGAACCTAGGCATATGGCCATGTCTAGGTTCAAGGGAGGCTGGGAAATGTAACCTCTATCTGGATGCCCATGTCGCAGCCAGTCAAAAAGTCAAGGGGTTCTTTCACTAACTGGAAGAAGAGGAGAATACTTATTAGCTAGAATTAGCAGTCTCTTGTCACGTTCTTCCTTTCTATTCAAGGAGCCATTAGGAGCGTAGGAACTGCGTTGCATTCCTTTTTGGAAACCAAATACTACAAAGCCATTAAAAATAAGGCAGATCAACAGATTTTGATAGGGAGTGACCTTTGGGATATATGTTGACTCTTTTTAAAAAGTACAGAAATTAGGTAAGCCGTTCCATTATACTTAAGAAAGATACAAAAGAAACTACTAAGTCTGGTTACTTTGAGGGGGCGGAGGTAGGAAGAAGATATACTTTTCATTGACCCTTATAACTCATTTGAACTTCTACCTTGTGTGTGTATTACCTATTTTTAAAACTTTGAAATCACTGAATTATTCAGATATGGTTCTATTACTTATCACAAACTACTTTTTCAGCAAGTAGGTGTGAATGACATGGAAACTAGTCCTAACCAATCTTAGTGCTAACAGTGCTGAAGGACGTCCCACCAAAAAGCAAGTAACTACAGGGTTATCATCTAGATGTGGTTCTCTCCTTCTAAGTAGAAACTTTCTAAGCAGGAGAATCCTGGGTTAACAAAAAGGCCCAATTGTCTTAAGGCCAGAAAATCAACTCCTAAAATGCAACTTTTGTCTTCTTGCAAACTCATATCCTAACATCATCTATACGTCTCAAAAGACCTTACAACAAAACATGAAATAACCTTTCAGGTGGGATACCCTAATTTCTGCTAATAAACGTGTACTGAAATTTTAGCCTTTTGTGAATTTTCAAGAAATGACTTGTTTAAAATGTTTCAATGAACTTGAAGAAAATCTCAGCATAAGTGAATGAATGCCCACAGACATTTTCAAATATCCTTTAAATTTGACTTATTTTCCTTCAATAGAAGGCAAGAGTGCCCCTAGAAGGAAGTTTCCATGCATGACTTTTTGAATATATGGTCAGGTATAGGGATGGTTAAATATCTGATTATTTTAACAGCTCTCTGGACTTTCAATGATTAGATTGAAAAAATTACTACAGTGTAAGGTTTCAGCTTAAGAATTTTTTGCCCATTTTGTTTTAAAATCAATACTAGAGAACATACATTCACTAGACTTTAAAAAAAAAGATAATTGCTTAAGAAAATGGTCATATTTTTCACTCTCTCTCCCCTTTGTTAATTTATGTTGCTCTGACTTAAGACTAAGATGAAGGTGTATATGAATTATACCTGCAAGAAATCAAGGATATCACAGAGGAAGACAAGACATGGGTTTCCTGTATTAGTCTCTGCTTTAAAAAAAATTTTTTTTTTTTTTTTTTGGCTGCTTTGGGTCTTCGTTGCTACACGTGGGCTTTCTCTAGTTGCGGTGAGCGGGGGCTACTCTTGGTTGTGGTGTGCGGGCTTCTCATTGTGGGGGCTTCTCTTGTTGCAGAGCACGGGCTCCAGTAGTTGTGGCTCGAGGGCTCAGTAGTTGTGGCTCACGGGTTTTAGAGCGCAGGCTCTGTAGTTGTGGCGCACGGGCTTAGTTGCCCCGCGGCATGTGGGATCTGCCCTAATCAGGGCTTGAACCCTTGTCCCTTGCATTGGCAGGCGGATTCTTAACGACTGTGCCACCAGGGAAGCCCTGCAATGGAATATTATTCAGCCATGAGAAAGCAGGGCATCCTGCCATTTGTGACAACATGGTTGGACCTTGAACACATTAAGCTAAGCAAGATGTCAGACAGAGAAAGGCAAGTACCATATGATATGACTTAATGTGGAATTTAAAAAAGTAAAACCTTAAAAACAGAGTAAAATGGTGGTTACCAGGGAATCGGCGGGGAGGAGGTTAAGAGCAATGGTGTTTAAGGGTACAAACTTGTAAAGAAAATGAACCATAGAGATCTAATGCACAGTGTAATGAATATAGACAATAATATTATACTATATATAATGTGATAATATCACTATATCAGCAATCATATTACAATATATAAATGTATCAAAGTAACACAGCTATACACCTTAAATTTATACATTACATGTCAAATTTGTTCAATTAAAAATCGAGATATGATTCACATAACATAAAATTCACTCTTATAACGTGTACAATTAGGTGGGTTTTAGTATATTCACAAAGTTGTATAGCCATCATCAGTATAAATTCCAGAACATTTTCATAACGCTCTCTATCCTTTTTAACATTGGCTTAAGGTGTCAGCAGGCAGGCTAAGGGCAGTGCTGGGTTCTAGGCTATTGCTTCAGTGATTCCTCTGGACTCTGGGACCTCTCGGAGATTGATCAGGGCTTTGGAATCAAAGGGACATTGATTTGGAGCTCAGCTCTTGCGCTTACCAGCTCTGGGGTCTTAAGCAATTTGCTCGGCCTCTCTGTTACTTGGATTTTTAAAAATGAGAACAATATTATCTACCTTAGGAACTTTGAAAGGTCATAATGCATAACAAATGCTAAACAGTTAGCCAAGTACCTAACACATAGTAAATACTCCAAAAGCACAATATCTTATGCCTCAGACAAAGCAGGTTTACACTTCACTTTTGTCCGAGGTAGCCATGCCTCTAGGGCCTTAAAGAAATTAAATTTTACACTCAGACTCTTCCTGTTCTGAAAATCGCCCCTTAAATCATTGGATAGCAAATAGCAAACAGTCATCCACTTGGTTCCCTAATGAAATTATGTCCAGGTAAGAAGACTTTATTTCCCCCTTGATGTCTGACTCTCCCCAGAGGGAGGTCTTTGACATCAAATGCAAGGCTAAAGTAACATCGTTGTTCAATCACTTGGCCTCGGGGTATTTTAACAAACTAAATAGCTTCAGGTTCCGACAAAAGATAAAGTGAGTGACAGCCCAGAAGATGAAGAATTCCTTTTCTCATTTTTTTTAAGCTTTTTAGCCTATTGGCTAAGACTCAGGGCAGTGGGTTGCATTCTGGCTCTACCATTATTAGTGGTGTGACTTGGACATGTGACTCAATGGCTTTGGATTTCAGTAGTGTAATAGAAGGAAAGCACCTTCATCGTAGGGGCTGCGCCGTGGTGCACCCAGCACAGTGCCCGGCCCATGCAGATACTCAACAAATATGATGAGGATGTTCAAATCCTGTTGAAACCTTTTAATCACCTCCTGCTCTCCTGTGTTGTCTGTCACCTCCACGCAGCAGTGGTCTTTAAAATCCTGGAATTTTCTTTGTCCAGCTTTGGGAGCTTGTTTTATTTTATTTTGTCCTATAAAGGAGCATGTTATAGGACTTGGCTAATATTTCTTCCACCTGTAGAGTAAAATGATTACATGCTCTGGTCTTGATGAGAGATTCTTAAAGTCAGAGCTTTGCAGTGGGGTGGAATACCCTCCTCTCATCAATTAGCCAGGAGCTCCTAGCTTGTGTGTGTGTGTGTGTGTGTGTGTGTGTGCGTGCGCGAGCACACGTGTGCACACACCACAGAACCCTTGGCAGCCTGTGATGCCCATGAACCCCTCTCAAGATAACGTTTTTAAATGTAAAAAAATAAAATGCATAGGATTACAAAAGAAGCCAATTAAAATAAAATTATGAAAAATGTTTTAAAACAAATTGGTGCTGTAATCACGTATGTGCGTCTTTATTAATGTATTAAGTAACAAGATCTAGTAGCTGGTTTAATAATTACCATAATTTCAAATTAATGATGAATGCAAATGACCTACTGAGATAATTTCAAAACCTCTAACATGAAATGAAAGTATCTGTGATTTCACTGGTGACAGTCATAGGTACTAATACTACTACTGTGGCTTCGTTGCCTACATTCATCATTGAAAAAATGCCAAATTTCAGGTGGAGATTAGTGAAAATATATATATATGTATTTTTTTCTCTCCTCCTTGAATTCAATCCATGAACCCAAGGTTAAGAACTCCTGAGTTAAGCCAAGTCTAGCACTACCCAAGATGTCTACCGTGGTGATGGGGACATAGTCATAGACCATCTTCAGATAACCTGCCTATTGGTCTGACCTCTGTACTTGGCTTTCCAATATGGAAGTACTAGTGAGTGAAGGCATTTGGTTTTATTATCTACAGAGAGTTGTGAGCGGCCACTCTGAAATTAAGGCTGAACAATGTAGGATTCAGGTGGGCTTTGTCATTTGCGCCATTTGGTTTGTCTGTCACGGTGGTGATAAATGAGCCTAGAGGTTGACATCTATTCCTGACATCCATTCCTGTCTACCTACCAACACTCCACGGTTCATCAGCGTTAACTGTTCTTTCCCCTTTCACGTGCCATGTCTCCGGCCACTCATTGCCTTGTTCACTTACCAGAGAGAGACTATGAACCGTAGATGTGTTGCCTTGCAGAAAACATTCTCCCTCCTTGTGGGGATCCCAAAGCCCGCCCCCTTTCAGGCCCTGGACTTCATTCTGAATCTGGTTGGGATTCCCATCCCAGTCCTGCTCTTTCTGATGCCCTTTCTAGCTCTCACCTACCTTTCAGAGTCCTTTTTGCAAGGGGAGATCTCTTCCCAGGTCTGGCAGTATAGGACCTCATGGGCTAAAATGAATTCATCCCTTTGCAGAGACTGTAAAGAACAGTTGTTAAGGTGCATGGGCTTGGGAGACAAACCAGTTGGGGTTGGATCCCTGCTGCATTACTACCAGCTGTGTGACCTGGGCATGTTACCTTACCCCTCTATGCCTCAGTTTCCTCCTAAGAAAAAAAAAAAGTGGGAATAGCACTTTTCCAGCAGGGTAGTTGTGAGGATTGAATGCTTTAAAGCTTGTCAGCTTAAAAGTGCCTGGCATATAATAAGCACTCAATAAATATTAGTAGTTATTACTTGTCAGCCTTTGGCTGATTCTAGGCTGTTAACTGTCACCCTCAGCAAAGTTCTCCAATTCCACTTTGCATATTCTCTCACACTCTGTTCCTGGGCCATGGACATAAGTGACAACTGAGGGATCTTTTTAATCTTCTGAGGCTTGAGCTAGGGAGATTAAGACAGAATCCAGGAGTTACATAATCAAATAATGTTAAAAATAATATTTGACATTTGCTGAAAACTCCCTGCTCTGCCAGGTACTTACTGGACATCTTATGTAATCCCCCCCACAACCTCACAAGTCTGTACTATTATTCACATTCATGGTTAATGAATCAGGCTCAGAGGGATTAATTATTTGCTGTCCAAGGTCACAGAGTTCCTTTCCCTGGATTGAGGGCCATCTCTATCTAGTCAGAGGCCGTCTTTCTAAGGACATGAGGTGAGTAGCAGACAGCTACTGTTTGCTGGGTTATGGGCTCCCCTCTGAAACCACTCTCTGGTTCCCTGTACTCGGCCATGGCGAAGGAGACTTGGCCTAGAGAGGGCTGTCTGGCAGTAACTCATGCAGGTTTTGTGAAGTCACATGTGTTCCCGGAGTTGCCAGGAAAAGGGATGCCTTGATGAGCCAAAATGCAAATTCCTTAGGAGAGGAAAAGTGAAAGTGAGCTTGTTCACACTGTGCAGGGCTCCAAGGAAATGACACAACACAAGAGACATAGTTTCGGGCCACTAGATTCCATCATATTTCAGGAGCATTATTCTGCATTTGATCATAAGCTTGCCTCCCGACAGTTCGCTCTTTGACCAGAGGCAGAGGTGACCCAAAGTAAAAAGAAGTTGATATTTGAAATACTAGAGCTGGGTGCTTCCAGATATTTAAAATACAGTCTTCTGGGAAGCTGGTGGGGAGGGGGCGTGGAGAGAGGGAAGCATGTGTTCCTCACCATATTCCAAAGTTTCCCTTGTCCTGGAGATAAGTTGCTCAAAGCAGGTCACGGCCAGGAGAAGGGAATTTGGGGAAGCTTATCGAGTTTAGCCAAATCTGAAAGGATTTCTAGGGCCCTCCCTGGGGTTTCCAAAAACTCTTTGTTGGCTATTTGCTTTTCCTCTTCTTTCTCCATCTCTCTTCTTCCCTCTCTCTCCTTATTGTTTTCTTTCTCTCTCCTGGTCTTGCCTTCTCCAGAATGCCCATCCCACTGTCCTGATAGCAGCTCACAGAGGCTTATCTGGCGGCCCTCAATGCCTAGAGGAAGGCTAATTTTCCTCCAGCCAAGCCCAGGACTGGGTTACCTGGGCCTTGAATGCCCTTTTTGTCAATAGGTTCCTGCCCTTCTTTTTGCCTCTTCCAGACCTTCTAAGTTATATTTACAACTGAAGACTGGGGTCTCAGGGATCTGGAAATTGCTGGCATTTTAGACCAGCACAATTAATGCCATTGTTTATGGAATGCTGTCTTGGAGAATTTACTGAAGGCCATTTAGAGACAGATTTTTTAAAGACTATTTAAAAGCTTTTTAGAAAAACGATTGGAAGTTTGATAAGACCCAAAGGTTTCAAATTTTTTGGTGAACCCTGCCTAATCTGATGCACACTGTATTTGGATTCTTAAAGTGAGAAGCTCTGATAAATTCAAACCAGATCAGCTGCTAATCCTTAGACCAGAGTTGGCAGACTGTGGCCTCCACTCAAATGAGGGAAGCTGGTTCCTCCATTGATAGCGCTCAGCCAGAAAGGTACCAAGGTAAGTACCAAAAGTCCACACGGGCAACTGCTTGAAGAAGCTGACCCAGCCGAACAGTCCAAGGAAGAGGCAGAATTCCATCTTGGGTCTGTGGTGATGACTCCTTCCTTCCCAAAGGGTGTCACTGAAGCTTCCAGAACTGCTCCCATCCCCACCATGCACAAACACACCTGTTCCCAATGCAGTTCCAATGCTGGAACCTTCCCATTTGGGTTTATTATAGTGTAGTTCAGTGGTTCTCATAACCTCTATAGGGCTTGTGAAACACAGATGGCTGGGCCTCACTCCCAGAGTTTCTGATTCAGTAGGTCTCAGATGGGGTCTAAGAATTCGTGGGTCTAACAAATTCCCAGGTGATGCTGAGGCCGCTGGTCCAGGGACCACACTTTGGGAACCACCGGTATAGTTAAAGGGCAGGCTCTGGAATCAGATATCTTGGGCTCAAAGACTGGCCCCATCCCTCATACACGAGAACCTCTTGGGCAAGTTAACCTCTCTGTTGCCTCAGCTTCCTCATCTGTTTAAAAGAAAATAGGGATAGGAATTGCACCTGCTTCCTGAGGTTGTTTTGAGGGGTAGATGAGATAATGTATGGAGAACACAACCCAGTACAGGCAAGTGCTCGCTAATTCCAGTTGTTGTAGATGTTATTTCTCCAAACATACCAACATGGCAGAGCTGCTCTCCGGCTGGTGCCTTCCAGATGCACCCGTCCACGCAAAGACCCCACCCACCCATCCTGGTGTCTCTGGGTGCCAGCAGTTTTGGGGGCTTAAGGAGGCTGGACCGCCTGGCCCTCCCCGGACGCCATCGGTCCCGAAGGCGCCTGCACGCCGCACTTTCGAGTGCTTGTCAAAGCTGGGAATTAGAAGGCTGCCTAACCCTGCTTCCTCGGTTACCGAGTCCTCGGAGCTGGAGCCGCAGCCTAGGCTGTGAGCACTTTTATCAACGCCCTCGTCTTCTTTTGTGCTCTGTGACTGGGAAAGAAATAAAAATGGACCAGAAGAATCCCGCCTGCTGTCCCAAGCACTAAATTTTATATTGGCTGGATTTAGCCGCATGAACTTAGATTCCCCAACCCACCTAGGTTTCCAGAGCCGCAGCGGCTTCTAGATATTCTGTACAATTTCCTCTGTCCTCCGTTATCGTTTTTAAATTAATTTTTTTAAAAAGTCAAGCAAAAATGAGTCAAGAAAAAGTCGGAATAGTTCAGTTGCTAGACTTGCTTTTTGTTTTTATTATCAACAATCAAGTTAATGGTACACTCTTGGAAAACTATATGCACATGTAGAAATATTTCCCTTTTAAATAGAAGCATTCATTTAACACATATAAATAAATTCGAAAATCTGAAACATAACTTATGACGCTTATGTTCACAAACATAGTCCAACAAGAAGGAAAAAATAAAAAAGAAATCAGACAGACATGCACCTGATAACAAAAATATATACCATTGTCTGAACCGTGGTCTCTCTAAACACAAAGGAATTGAACCCGTGAGAACCTTATTATTCCATAAAGACACACCATAGAGACTACAAGAAGAGAAAAACATTATACGGTCACGTAGAGGAGACGGTCTGTACTGATATTAACACGATACAATTGAGTCACAGAACACAGTTGTAGAAAGACACCAAAAAAGTTAAAGCCTCAACATTCAACTAATATCTATAGTTTGTGCCTTTTAAAATAAAAAACAAATAAACAAAAAATCCCAACAGAGATGTCTAAACTGCGAGAAGAATGGAATCATCAATATACAGTCCATCCACCATACAGGATGTGCGTCCATTTCGGATCAAACAGAAATGCAGAGACACTTCTGCAAACTTGTGTGCGCCTCTTTTCCTTGCTGGGTAGATTTCTCTGCAGCCATTTGCGTGGACTGCAATTGACTCCAATCCAAAGCAGTGCCAAAAAGTTCAGTAAAAGCTGGTGGAAGAAAATGCCGGTTGGGGTGTCAGGAGAGAAAAAAAGGGAAGAGTTGCGAGTTATGTGACATCGTTTGCAGAGTTTGAGGATGAAAAGGCATTTCATGTATAGGGCATCTTTCAGGGCCGAGTGGCTGCACAGATTCAGGTTGCGAGGTGCAACTGTGCGCGGTTCGGATGCGCAGATGGCGGGATGCTGTTCGACGAGGTGGGGCTGGCAAGCGGGCGCGAGGAAGTCACCTTGGCCGCGGGGACCATCTGCACGAATCGTCGCCGCAGCGGCCCGAATCCAAGGACAAGAGGGGAAGCGGGGCGTCTGGAAGGCCTTCCTACTCTCCCTGAAGAGGAGCCCCAAGGGAGTCTGTGCTGTCCGGGGTGGAGGTGGGGTGGGGGCGCGGATGAATTTAGGGATTCGCAACATGGATCCCTCAGACAGTGCCAGCCGCAGCTTCCCTCTTCCCCCCCTTACTTTTATTTTTTTTCTTAGATTTTAAAAACTTTCGGTTTTAAAAAAAATTGTTACTTCCTTTTTTTTTTTAATTTTGGGGAGTTTTGATTACTTTTTTCTTTTTCTAAGCAAGTCACTGAGTTGGTTGTGGCCTCCCACCCCTCTCTCCCTGTCACCCTTCTCGGGCCACAGACACACATTCCCCGAGACAGACATACACCGACACGCAGACACAGCCCCCTGAGATTCCCCCCGAGTCCAGGCCGCGCCGCTCACACCTCCCCGGCGGCAAGCGGAGCCCTGGCCCGTCTGCGCGGCCCTGAGGCAGGTGCGAAGCCAGGGAGGTGTGTTGTTTAGTTTGGTTTGGTTTGGGGTTAAGGAAGGGGGTAGGAGTGGGGTTGAAATGGAGGCGACGCCGTTTTCTCTTTATTCTTATCGCGATTACTTTAGGCTCTCAAGGAAAAAGCCACGGCAGCAGCGACAACAGCCTTGGGCCTACCCGCTCGCCCACTCGCCCGCCAGGCCCCGGCTCGCCCGCTGCCGCCGCCGCCGCCGCCGCCGCAGGATCCCAGATCAGAACATACTGCTCTTCACTAAGGCGGCTTTGGCACCGTTGGGTCTTTGGAGCGAAGATAGGACGCTGGCGAACGGGCCCCCGAGCGAATCCGGAATGGAGGTGATGGGCCCGGGACCGGGAGCCCAGCCTTGTCCAGGGCCCCCGGCCGCAGCCAGGCCTCCGGCCGCCGCCGCCGCCGCCGCCGCTGCCGCCGCTGCAGCCGCCGCCGCCGCCGCCGCAGCGCCGCTCTTGCCGGGTTCGCCTCCCGGCCCCCCCGGCCCCGCCGCCCCCGGGGCTCCTGCGGGGCTGGGCCCGCCGCCGCCGCCGCCACCAGTCGCCCCGCAGCTGGGAGTGGGGTTGGGGTTGGGGCCCGGGCCCCCAGTGCTGTCCGGATCGGTGCTCTTGGCCTCTTTGCTCTCGTCGTCCCGGGAGGAGTCGGACTTCTTGCCCGAAGAGCCGTTCTTGGCCGCGGCCGCTGCAGCCGCGGCCGCGCGCTCCTGCTTGCGGAACTTGGCGCGGCGGTTCTGGAACCACACCTGGCCCGAGAGGAGAAGAGAGGCGGCGAAGCAGCAAGAGAAAGAAGCAAACGGGAAAGAAAAGCGGTTAGGGCGGCCCACGTTCCATTTCAGCTTGTTTTAAACTCCACGCGCCGCGGATACTCCCGCGCCTGTGGCTGGTGCATCTTTTGAGAAACTTTCTTAGGGCGACTTGAGCATGTCCCGGAAATGGTGGCTTGCAGGAGAGGTGAAAAGGCTGCAGCTCCCAGAAAGGCCCTAAAATGGAAGCCCTTATTTGGACGGACCTTTGCTCAGTCTACTTCCTGAGCCACTCCAAACTCGCCGTCGCCTCTAGGCCTCAGGTCTCAAGTTAAACTCTGAGTGGTAGACAGAAGGCGGGGGCGGGGGAGGGGGCTCTGGGCTTGGAACCTACTGCCCATCTTGGCCTTTGGGCCTGGAAGAGCTAGCGTTGGTGCGTACCGCGCCTCCATTGGGGGGCTCACGGGCAGAGCCGTCACGGCCAGCTCTTGAGCGCACCTGTGTCCCTAAAAGGTTAGAGTACCGCGCGCATCTTGACCTACATGGAATCCCAGACCCTTTGCAAATCTGCTGCAAGCCACAGTTCCCGGGAAAGTGCACCTGTACCTCTACGCCATTAGCTCCGAGTTAAAAGCTCTTGAGTTAGGAGGGATTTGACAAAACTACTTATACTACGGAGGCAAAGTCTGCACTCCTCCCCCAGGGCACTCCCTGTCCCCGAAATGGCTCTCCCATGGCCCCTGAATGCCTCTGCGGCGCTAGCTGGGGTGGGAGCACTTTGCAGCTGCGAATTTATAGCCAAGAACGCGCTCCCTAACCCTTCCTCGCGCGCACGGCCCCTCTGGACCTGGCCTCTCAGGAGAGGCCGGAGAGCTTGGACCTTCAGTAGAATCACCCGCACTGCACCCCTGCCCCGCGCGATGCTGCAAAGCCGGATCGCTTCCGGGCGCGCGTACCTGGACTCGCGCCTCGGTGAGGTCGATCTTCAGGGCCAGCTCCTCCCGGGTGTAGATGTCGGGGTAGTGCGTCTCCGCGAAGACCCTCTCCAGCTCTTTCAGCTGCGCACTAGTGAAAGTGGTGCGGATGCGCCGCTGCTTGCGCTTCTCGTTGAGGCCGCCGTGATCCGTGAAGAGCTTGTAAGGAACTGGAAGACAACAGAGGGGACAGAGTATGAGCAAAATGGTCTGGAGCGCGCGAGCCGCAGAGCCGGAATGTGGGGACTCCAGAGGTCAGGTGGTGCTGGAGCCGCCGCTGCCGACACCGGCGCGGGAGAGTGGCCGAGAGGAGCTGGCGAGAAAAACCCGAGCAAATTAGCTATACACGGAAACAGGGGCGCAGACTTCGGGCTGTGGAGGGGTCCCTCCGGGCACAAGCGCCTTTGGATGGGTTGAAATAGCGCGCTGGAGACGGCTGAAGGCCGGGGACACGGGAATGCTTTGATGAGGAAGAACGAGAGAGGAAAAGGTTCCGAAAACCTCAGTCGGAATATCAGGAAGCCAGGGATGAAGTTACCAAACCCTCCCACAGTTGAAACTTTTTATTTCTCAAAAGTTGACCCGGCCCAAAAGTTGGGGGATAGCGCTGCAAAAATAAAAGAAAAGAAAAGAAAAGAAAGAAAGAATCAGAAAAATGACCCGCCAAGGAGGTGTGAGCCGCTGTCGGATCTTAAAAAAAGAGACACTGCCAGTAATGAGCTTTACTCTTTGTTATTTAATTATTTTCTAAGCTTTACGTCTCATCGCAAAGTAAATAAATTATGCCTATCATTTTGGCAGCTTAAGATAATTTTGTTGGCGGTTCGGGTGTGACTAGGATAGTGTAACCCTGTAAGTGAATTACCCCTCCCTGCAATCGCTTCTAACGTGATAAATTCTTTCATTTGTGTAAGCAAATTTCGTTTGGTAAATACTAAACACATTTCCATTTTCAAATGCAATCAAGGCTTCCTATATACGAGCGGAAAGGCGGCTTCCTCAGCTGAGAAAGCTGGCGGTCCTTACCTGCGGCGTACGGACTGCTCTGGTGGTCCCTGAGGGTGCCGAGGCTGCAGGATCCTGGCGTGAGGGACGGGCAGCCGGACGTGGCCCCAAAAGTGGTCCTTATCGGGTTATACTGGAAGCCACTGGCCTGGCTGCAGGAACTGAAGTCAGCATAGGCTGAAGCCAGGCTCGAGGTGTCCATCCCGGCCATACAGGACTCGTAGGCAGAGGAATTGAGGTAAGAATATTCCATTTTATACATTGAAAAGGCTCTGGATGGCTCAGCCAAGTGGAAAAATGAAATAAAAGATGAGGATGGAGAAGGTGGCTGGAGTGGGGAGATGTGCACAGCTCAACGCCTGCCTCCAAACTGGCCTCCTTACTACCAGCAGAGCCTAGTTTTATGAAAAAGCCTCCTATGAGATGCCTTGTCTGAGGTCTCTAGAGC
Organism: Globicephala melas; assembly: GCF_963455315.2. Lineage (NCBI taxonomy): Eukaryota > Metazoa > Chordata > Mammalia > Artiodactyla > Delphinidae > Globicephala > Globicephala melas. The sequence continues at coordinate 65,731,407 of NC_083318.1, forward strand.
ATATAGTCCTCATAATAAACTTGGCTCTTTCCACTTGGACAATAGCAAAGCGGTTGGTCTTATTGCTGGCGCTTTTTACATGACAATAACTCATCCGTCTATTGGGCTGGCACTGGGGAACTGAGCTGTCCAACCTCCCTATCATTGATTCCTGCATCTCTAATTAGAATTTAATACCACACCATTACGCACTGAGCCCCTGATCCTCCCTTCTAACCAGCTCCCTGCCCTTTAATTCAATCACACTACTTGGAAATAATGAAAGTTGGGTGACGATTCTCCCTGATCCAATTTCCCTGAGCTTTTAAGCCTTTTTAACTGATCATATACCTTAGGCATAAATTGAGATAGTGTGTGTGTTTTCCCCCTTCTTCTCTCTCTCTCTCTCTCTCTCTCTTTCTCTCTCTTTTTCTCAGTTAGGGAGAACAAACCTTGATGTCATAGAAAACCTGTTTTGTAAGAGCGTTACACGCTCAATTTAACAACAAGCCTACCCCCTGAAGTGCATGAAATGTTATAAAGCACTAGGACATTGGCAAGACTCAGGCGCCCTGTAACATAGAGTAAGTGGGCCAAGTATGTGAACGATAAGTGGATTTCTTTAAAATACACCTGGTAGAGGGTTGTTTTTTTTTAAAAAAAAGCATCTTATAAATTGCATTTCTTGTCTTGCCTTAATGTGCTTTTCTAGAGACTCCGCTTACCCAGCCATTTAAAAAATAAAAGAACATCCAGGTAAAGCTCTTGAATATAAAACATCTGGACTCTCAACCAATGGCTTCTTTGCGCTCAGTTCTGGGTCTTTCTCCATTAGCGTGAGGTTTGCATTTTGTTGGTTTGTGTGGTTGTTGCTTTTAATTACTCTGTTTAACCGGCAAGCGGGCATGAAGTGTCCCCAAATGTGCCTCCTCTTCCATTCCTCTCGGGTGCTCTCCTTTCTTTTTCTTTTTTTTTTTTTCCGCCTCCAGTTTTTCAGGTACCCACAATTCTCCAAAGACCCGAACCTTCGAAAGAGGATTGCTGTCTGCTTGCCCTTTAGGTTTGCTGACTGCAGTGAACGAAATCCTTGCTCTTTAAATGCCCAGGCTCCAGGTCGGGGACTTTTCTTGTCCAACACCCCAGGCTCTTGGGTGCTGGCAGCGAGGCACAGACAAAGAAACGAGCGGTGATTTGTGGACCTCGGTGGCCCCATGATTTAAGCGGAGGGTAATTTTCATTTGGTTCGTTAGGCTGTAGCAGAATAAGGGAAACTATTTCATTAAATCCTTCCTCTCGGTGGACAAGAGGAGGAATGCTGAGTTGAATCGCCGTGTGGTGTAAACAAACCCTGGATATTTTATATGAATTAAATGTGCACATAATTAGTTTTATTGCATTCATTACCCCCTTTATGTGCTCTGTAACAAGTCAGTAATTAAAGTAACAAACTCATAAAGTCTTTATAGGGGCATTTAGGCGTTCAGTGTTTGCCAAACTAAGTGGTTTAATTCGATGCTAGTGCCGGGGAGTGGATGGGCGCCCGCTCTCCACTGCCACCGTGTTTTATTGCGCACTAAACTGCAGCGGACGCCGTAATGGATTAAAGAGGGACAGCGGCCCCCCAACCTCGTGCTTCTCCGCTGGGTGAGTTTCAGGCTGATTTCAGGTGATGGCTCGTCCTCTGGACATGAGCCATGAAGTCGGGAGTGCAGGCGGTGGGACCCGCCGAGGAGCTTGGTGATAGTTTTATGGGGAGGGCTGATAGTTTTATTGCAGTTGTATGTTGTACAATGCGTATTTGATAAAGAAGGGCCCTTGGTGACCACTGTGCACTTTTTTGTGCACGGGGTGAAATGAAAATAAATGTGTACAAGGTTGTACTGCGGCGGGAAACAAATTGCAGCGCTCTAAATGGTTCTTCTTTATGGTCACCAGACAAGAGGAGAAAAGAGATGCAAACATCTGTCTTCAGTCCCCTAAACCTAAAGGCCAGCAAAGACGGATGCGAATCCAAGTGTTATTACTGTGGGGATTTGTCTTTATTTATCCCGCTCTCATGAATATGAATCTGCCTTTGGATCGGGAGGCGGCTGTGCCCCTTCGGACGCTGCACATAGACTTTCCCCACCCTGACTTACCCCCCCGCCCTGGGAGGTGGGGGATAGGTTGTCAAGCACAAGGCTGCAATTGTCCAGGTTTCTCTTGGACTTTTCAGGGGAGCTTCCTGGCTCTCCCAACGCGACATCGCCGCCCCAGGCGCACACTCGGGGGATGTGGATGCTGGGAGCACAGGCCTGCGTGGCACCCCGCTAGCCCGCTCCTCCCGCTTATATGGGGTTTACGCGCTTCTGTGGAGAAGAGAAAGACATGAGGTGTCCTGGAGGGGATGCGTTTTGGCTCCAAGGACCACGCTTGCCAATAACCAGGCTCACACCGCTCTTCGCGCCCGCGCCTGGGCGCACCCGGGGCTGTGTCTCGACTGGGTATAGAGCGCACGCGCCCCGCGCCGCGGCACCGCGCCCGGGCCCGGCCCTACACCCGAAATGAGTGCCGGCCAATCCCCCTTCGGGTCCTAATTTGCAGACAGTTCCCAGACCCCATTGGGGCGGAGGCGAACCGCGAACCTGGAGTGTGCGGGGTGCTGGGAGGAGCGGGGTTTATTTCGGCCTCTTTTGAGGATGAGTCTTCGGTGAAGATGTAGAACTTTGGGGTTTAGTCGGTGCCTGGAGGCAGTTCCTGTGCGCAGGGGCGGTTGGCGTGGGGAGTGAGGTGTGCAGCTCAGGGGAGCTGGGTGTTGAAGAGGCGTCGGAGGGTGACTCCTGGAGAAGACGAGGACCGGGGGGAGGAGTCCGCCAAGGGGCGAGGGCGAGGGAAGTGCGAGGCCGCGGGGGAGCCCGGGGGAGCCGCCGAGGGGCAGGCCCAGGAGCTGCCAGTGCAGGGCACCGGCTCGCGCTCTCCGCTGACCCCGGGCCCGCCCGGCGCCGGGTCTCTCCCCGCCCTGAGGTCCGAGGCTCCCACCGGCCTCGAATCCCAGCCTCCTCCGACCCACCGCGCCCACCCTCTCCCAGGTGCTGGGCCCGGCCCCGGCCTGTCTGCAGGCGCCCCCTGGTGCCTGGCCTCTCCGGCTCAGGATGCTGTGCGCCTCCTTCTCTTTGTACCAGGAGACCTTTCGGCACCGGCACCGCACGGTCCGATGAACGAATGCGCTTGACTTCATTTTCGCCTTTGTAGGCCTTGTAGGTTTAGTTTGTTCCGTGTTACTGTCCCTCTCTTCGCCCCACCCCCCCATCACCCCTGGCCCATCGTCCCCTGTGCGGGTCTTTTGTGCCCCGTGATCCTGATTCTGACCCGAAGATGAAAGGCGTGAGGGGCTGGGCCAGGCCGGAGCCCCAGCCTCAGCGCCCTGTTTTGTTCCGAGTTGTGCTTTCTACACGCGAGCTCTCCCCTAAAAGTTGTACCAAATGGTTAATTTAATTATTCCAACTATAGACCAACTGCTTCAGCAGCCTCCACCACGCGTCTGGGAGGAAAAAAGAAACCATCTATAAGAAATAATCTAATAAAAGTGAAGTGTAGAAAAACCCCTCCTGATTTTCAACCGGCACAAATAGAATTAGAGCTTCAGCATCCTTTTCCCAAACAGACCTTTTGTCCAGATCACAACTTCAGCCAACCAGCAATGTGTACAGTGCCCGCTATTTATTTTAATAGAGGCGGTGGGTAGCGAGATGGATTGATAGATAAATGGCCACATGGATAGATGGATGGTTTGATCTATCTTCCTGTGACTTCTCTTTCTTAATATGTGTACACGGTTGATTTTTTTTTCCCCTGCTGATTTTCTGAATCAATAATGGAAAGGCAATGCTATGTGGTAAAAAGGGGGGGGGGGAGGCCATTTAGAGCACAAAAAAGGGAAGAGACTACCAGCATATATACCATGAGAAAAAAAATGTTTACATGCTACCAAGTACCAAATGAAAAAGGTTGAAAGTTTAAAAGAAACTTTTCTTTCCTTTTCTTTGCCATTCATAGGAGGGTTTCTTTTTCTTCTTCTTTTTTTCCTTGAAAGTCAGAAAGAATGTTAGAAGACAAGGAAACAAAACAGCAAACAAAATGCCATTGTATTGTAGTAGCAATTCATGGGAAAACGCTTGTCAGCCTCCTAATGCCTCACTCCTCGGAGGCTGTTTTACCACAGGCAAAGCACAATAACATGGGAATGAATAAAATATTAAATACCAGTGAGGGTTTCAGAGGAATTTTCTTTTTGATTGCTTTATTTAATGCTGCGTCCAAATTATCCCAGCACAGTAAAGCCACTGTCCACCAGAGGCTCAACTCAGAACCAACAGTTCTCTCAACCAGAGAATTAAAAAATAAATTTGTCCTTGGGTTTCTCCAAAAGATTGCTGCAGGCAGCAGTCTTTCCCACTCACCTGCACTAAGAAAATAACATAGACAGGATTTACTTCCCCAGAACATAAAAGGAAACCAGCCACAGCATCCCCAAGTGTGAAGATCCACTGATATAGACATCCTCCTAGCATTTTAGAATTTTAACATATTTTCCATATTTTAATACACATGCTTCATAATAGAAACTCTTTGTATTTCTGGCACTGTGAGACAATTATTAACTAATAAACAATAGCATATGCAAAGCGATTAACACAGTGCTTGGCACCTGGAAAGAATCCAGTGAATGTTAGCCACCAGTACTGTGATGATGATGATGATGATGTTGATGATGATGGTGCTGATGATGATAAGGATGTTGGTAGAGTCTCCTTGAGTTGCATACTAAGTACTTGGCTTTGCGATTTGGATGGTGTATGGACAACGTCTTTTCTATTGTATATTTATAATGCATGTGGAAGAGGGTGGACGAATCATAGAGCATGTTCCAGGACATCAGATGGGAGAAAATAAGGCAATCAGGCAGAAAACTTCCATCTTTTAGGAATTCACCAGAAAGCATGTATGTATACAAATTAATTCTATGTTTTATCTTACATCATGCACAGCATTTATGCATGATTAAGGTGGTGCTTTACTCCCATATGTAAATATTGTGTGTTCAGGGTCATGTCACTTTAAAAGGCACTTGCCCTGGGTGAGCTGTGTGAGTTTGGGTTAAAGCTTGGTGAGTAAGTCATAGATGATGTCTCTGTATTTGAATGAACTTCGGAGGCACTCCATGTGTAAGTGCTATTCTCTAAATAGGCGGTGGGGTACAGATTCTCAGTATCCATCCTTTAAAGGACATCATCATGGAAGAGGCCAGTGCTGCTCCTCTCCTCTCCTCCACACCTCCCACATGCTATGATTAGCAGAAGCGACTGCCTGTTACCTTTTTTGCTGGAGTTTAGCTAATAGTAGTAACATCTGCTGGGCTGGTGGTGGAGGAGACATGGGGTATTTGATCGGAGTCACAGATGTAAAAGTGACATCTGCTTGCAACAAAGAAAGGAGAGACAAAATTAAATTAAGCAGGGAGGCCTCTCTGAACCCCCCCCCCAAAAATCTATTTGAAAAAGGAGGGAAAAAAATAATCACGAGCCCTGACCAAGCTCGCAGAAGAGCACTTGCAGAGAGGATCATGAGTTTCTGGCCCAGCAGCTGCCAGAATAACTGGAGTAGCAACGTCCAAACGTAGCAGGTCCTGAAACCTTAAAGGCATCTTTTCATGCTCCAAAGAATAGAGTCAGGTAAGATCGTCCTTCTCAGCTGAGAATGTCTAGACCTGTGTCAGTATCGTAGGGGTTGAGAAATCATTTTCAGGGTGAAGACAGGAAGAAGGTAAAGACAAAGCCTCTTGGGTGGATAATAGCACAGAATATTTTGAGATGAGTTTGGACAGAAACAGATTTTTATTTCATAGCTATGTTAAAACTCCTACTGCCAACAACTAAGAATGAGCCACTTCTTACTGGGCTTAGAGGATTGTATTTGGCAGTTAAAACCTCCATGCCTGAAATAAGGCTCAGTTAGAAGAGGAGGACGGTATAGAAAGAGAATGTTCAACACCCTCCCAACCATTGTGCTAGTAAACCACAGTGATACAAAGGGGCATCCCTCCTCCCACCATAATGACCTCCTAAATTTCTCCAAGTGGAACAGATTATGATAGCTTTATATAAATGAATTTCACAGTGGTAACAGAAACCGCTGGACAAGATTCCCTCAACTTTCTACTTCCCAATCCGTAACCAGTTGACATCTGCAGCCACTTGCTCCTTTCTTGTCCCTGCTGCGTGCAGGAGGAAAGCCTATTCTAAAGCCAATCCTCCACGGTGCTTTGGAGTCCAATCTCTTCCACTGGCTCAGGACCTTACCCAGTTCTTCCTTTCATGGATCTTCACACTCTCATGCTCATCTGGATGTATCCTGTTGTCATCTAACCATGCTCAAACTACACTCCTACTAATAACCAAACAATGAACACCACTTTCTTCCTTGGCTACACTCCCCCACCCCACCACTTATCTCCCTTCTCCCCTTGACCGCCAAACATCTTGAAGGAGTTGTCTCTTCTCATTGTCTCTAATTCTTTACTTCTCAATCACTCCATAGCCTCCTGTAATATGGCTTCCACCACCCTCACACAAATTAAACATTTCTCATTAAGGTCACCAAATCCATTGGGGATTTGCTGGGCTTTAACTTCCTTGAATGTTTAAGTTGCTAGCGCTGATGAACAAATACTTCCAGTTCTCCCCATTTCTGGGCACACAATAAGACTTGGCTTCCCTGTCCCCTAGAAGTTAGATATGGCCATGTGTCCTTGACCAATGAAGACTGAATGGAAGTTTAAAGTGTGACTTCCAGGTGAGCCTTAAGGGCTGGTGTCCAAGTCTCTACCCTCTCCCTTTTGCCCTGTTTAATAGTAGCTGACAGAGCTCCAGATGTGGCTGCTTTGCCAGCCTGAGTTCTGATGTGAGGATGACCTGCAGAAGAGGTCCCAGAAGACCCATAATGGACATGTAGTTTCTTAGAGCATCAGAGAAGGATTCTGGAAGAGGCGGCATCCTCTATCCTCCCCTAGGAGGTGACTCATCCTCCTACTAAAGGGTGAATAGGAGGGAGCAAAGAAAATGGTGGTGGTGTGGAACAAGAGGAAGTTGCAGGTAGAGGAATCAGTGCTGGTCAGACTCCAAAGCCAGAGAGAGCATGGAGTGTTTGGGAATCTAGAAATATTTCACTTCAGTTTTCTGTTAGAACAGGAGAGATGGGGGAGGGGCGCACAAAGAAGGGCGTGATGAGAGAAGATAGGAGAGATAGACTGGAATCAGGTCCTGCAGGACTGGGGATGCAGAGAAGTATGATTTGGGGGGGAGGGAATGTGGGAGCAGGGGAGCTGGGAGACAAATTAGGAGGCTGTAGCCCTACTCTAGGCAAGAAATGATGGGTATCTAAGCCAAAAGAATAGCAACGTAGGACAAAGAGAAGTAAGGGAATTCAAGAGAGGTTACAGAAGTGGAGTCTTAGGGCAGGCAGAGGACATTATTCTGCCCTGTGCTAGGATCTCAGAGAGTCCAAGAGGACACCTCAGAACAAAAACTCTCCCCCATATCTGCTAGCAAGATCTTCACTTCTGTAACTTGGGCCTAGAGATCCTCATTAGCACACTTACTTCTCTGGGTTTGGTAGCTCGTGGTACTGTCAACCATTCATTCATTCACTCATTCAACCCGTATTTGTCAAATACCTACTATATTCTAGAAATCAGCACTTTAGAGTAGAAGTGGTTCAGATAGTGTCTGAAAAGCTAACTTTTGAGATGGAGCAAACCCGAGGTCTGCAGGTTTCTGAGTGGAGGTGGGAGTCAGTGGGCTGAAGGTGGAGACCCCCACGCATGGTGCAGTGTGACAAAAGGCGGGCTCTGAGTTTGCAGGGTCGAGACTGCACCCTGGACTGTCACTGCTCAATCCGGAGAAGGACCTTAGTTACCTCAGGAATTGGGATAAGAATTTGTGTGGTCCTTTTAAGTCCTAACATTCTGTTTTTGTTCTGGTTTGGTTTGGTTCTTTTGCCTGAGAACCTCCCCCTCGAGTATTTCTCTGTGAAAGAGAGAACACAAGGGGCAGTGTGTTTAGTGGGAAATCAAAGGAGTTTAGGGAAGAGCACGACGTGGAAACCAGGAGAGAGGAGGGTGATCGTCCTGCGTCCCTCATCCTTTTTATTAAGGTCTTAGGATTTTGTGTGTATTTCCCTTCTGGGAGGATTTTCAAATGAAGATGCCAAGAGCCAAGTATCACAGAGGAAAGAATCACGGATGGTGGAATAAAGGCATTCTAGAAGTGGAGGTAGCTCTTTTAGGTGGCGCCTCCCAGTGTGACTCCCGTCGCACCAAGTAGGTGTCCATATCCTCCACCCACAAGGAAAGCTTGCCTAGCTCCTGGCAGCTGAGGGCTCTATGCTGCCTCTGGCATACACAGAATTCGTGTCCATAACACCATCTTCTATCTGAGTCAGCCCAGGGAGCCAAGTGAGAGCCGTGTCAGGAGCTCTGGAGTCATTCACTAACTTAAACTGCTGAGCCTTGAAATACATATAAAAATGCTTGAGAATCCTGAAACTTCTAAAACATATTCTTCTCTCTGGGTTTTCAAAAGATCCTATTGTTTGTTTATATTACTTTGTTTTATTTAGGAAGTTTGTGGAGTTTGCCAGTAATATGCTGCAGCTTCATGCATTTTAATGTGAATTTCAGCTGATTCAGAATTTAGAAGCAAATGTAATCCAGTACTCAGGGACAGGCACCACGTGTCCTAGACCTCAGGAGCCAGAAGACAATAAAGTGCTTACAGTGATGCATGTTTGTAGTATTTCCCCAGTTAGATATAATGGAGAATATTAATTTTCTTTTTAAACACACAACATTTCTCTCTCTCTCTCTCTCCCCCCCTTGTTTACTGGGGTAAGTTCAACTACTGCCTAGAGAATTCTGAGTTGAGGGTTACAATCACAAGCTCACTGCTAACTCTGTTGCTTGTGTTAAACCTTCACCATTGGAGATTGGACTTGGGGGGAAATAGAGGAGGAAGAGAGATTTTTCAAGAAGAGGCAGGGAGGCTGCTAGCAGGGAAATGGGACATAATAATGGACAAAACAGCACAGTGAGTCACACAAGAGACTACAGAGCAGAGGCCAACAGCTTTAACCCAAACCCCAGGGAAACCTCTTGAATGAACAGTGCTAACCGCTGAGAGGTGAGCCACAAAGCAGCAAACAACCCCAGGGTGGAGCCAGACCGTGCCCTTCCGGAGACTGAGCTGAAGCCAGAAGGGGTTTCTCGGGCTTGCCTTGGCCAGGCCTGTGTTCCTGGCAGACGCCTTATTTAGCAGCCATTGCGCAGGAAGCCTCGCACCAGCTGCTGAAGCTCCCTTATAACAGAGGGAGTAATTGATTCTGCCCCCTCTTCTCTGCGCGCCAGGAGGGGACAGCAAAAACCCTTCAAGGGAGGTTCACGACTGTTCTTGGGGGATGGTCAGGCCAGAGCAGACTGCACCCCACAAAGGAAGCACTGCATAGTGGTCAGAGCTGGCCCTGGGTGCCCTCTTCCTATTTTTATTGTAAATTACTTTTTTCTTATTTCAAAGTACTTAGTATCCATTATAGAAAATGTTATGGAATGTATTCCTTAAAAAGTGATAATTATCAATACTTTAACTTTTTAATATAACTTTTCAGTCCTTTTGTTCCATGTGTAAACATGATTTTTTTTAAATGGGAAGCATTCTCTACATACTGCTTTGTAATCTCCTTTCCCCCCTAAATCATGTGTCATGAATATCTTCCCATTTCATGAAATATTCTTCTAACACACTTTCATGGCTATGTGGTATTACACTGCATGATAAACCATAGTTTATTTAGTCGACTCTGTTCTGTTGGACATTTAGTTTGCTTCTAATTATTAAACTATATTAAATCACGGCTCTGGACACCCTGTTAGCTAAATCTCTGTGCATATCCACATGATATTCTTGCTTAGAATTAAACCCTAAAAGTGGAATTCCTGGATCAAAGAGTATACACTGTTTAAAAAGCTTTGGACACATGTTGCAAAACTGCCTTCCAGGAAGGTGGCACTGGTTTCTATTTGCAGAGCAGAATATGATAGTATCTGCCTTCCAATACTCACAAGCATTGTATAGTATCCGTAAAAGAAATTTTGCCCACCCTCTTCTTACTCTGCTATTTTCTACGGAAAAGAAGGAAAGCAGAAATAGGTAAATTCCAAGGATAACAGAGACCTGTAAGAATAGAGTCAAAATGCCAAAGTCCAGCTTTATTTTTAAAAATAAATATCTAATGATGGACAAAGGGATCTTCTTCTTATCTTTAGAACTAGATGATTAAAAATGATAAATTCATTACTTGGGACTGGTTTTATTTTAACACTGAGACCAAATTATAAAGAAAACTCCAATTTTAATTCTGTCTTTTCTGTCAAAGAGAATAAGCTTTGGAACGGAAAGGATTAGTGTGAACACTAGTGACAGGGACCAGAGCCCCATTGGTGATTGTGAAGGGTCCTGCCCACTTTAATGCCTTCTGCAAGGTCTCTGTCCCAGGGGCCAGAGAGAACGCACCAGTGAGATCACCAAACGATGGTTGGTGGTTTCCGTGGAATCGTGAAGGATGAAAGAGAAACGAAAAGACTGCTCTTCTGGCAAATCCGTAAACTTTCAGAGAAGGAAAGAACATGGGTTCTGAAGATGACAGACTGATGAACTCAACAACAAATTCAGGTAAAATGCTAGATTGAATTTTAAAAGTATTATGAAAATTTCCCACATATGAAGGAAAGAGAACAATATAAAGAAAGCATCATGGACCTTTATCCAGACACAACAATTACCCACTCATGGCCAACCTTGTCTCTCCCTCCCCACCCCGCCTCCACCCTGCCATTCTGACTCCCACTGTCTCCCTGACTTGGTGGTTTTGAGCCACTTCTATGACATCATATGATTTCCTCCTTAAATATTTCAGTATTATCCCTAAAAGATAAGGAATGTTTTCCCCTAAAAATAAATCATCACAGTGCCATCATCACACCAAAAGTATCAACTATAATTTCTTAATATCTTCAAATATCTGGTGTTCCATTTTCCTGATGGTGTCACAAAAAAAGTATTTTTTGAGTTGTTTTGTTTGAATCGGAATCCAATCAAGTCCTGCCCATTGCATTTGTTTTCACATCTCCCAAGTCTCTTCTGATCTTCAGGTCCTCCCCCCTCCCCTTTTTTTCCTCCTCACAATTTGTTTTAAAGGAAAATGGGTCATAGGTGCTGTGGAATTACCCACATTCTGGATTTGGCTGATAGCCTCCCCGTGGCGTTGTTTAATCCTAACCCTTTTTATTTCTGTAAACTGGGAGTTGAATTTAGAGGCTTCATCAGGTTCAGGTTCGATTTTTCAACGAGGATACGTCACAGGTGGTGCTGTGTACTTCCTCTTGCACCGTATCCTTATCTCTCTCTTTACGATGTCAGGTTTGATCTGCAAGGTTGGGGTATCATCAGCTGGAACTATCCATTATAAAGTTCCCCATGAGCTTTTTACCTAATGATTTTAGGAGTTATTGATTAGCATTGCCTAGATTAAATGATTTTATTCGTTTAGGGTATGCAAATGGTAATATTCTAATTATATCATTTTTGTTATTTTATTAGCTAGAATACTTCTATAAAGAGAAAAAAAACCCTTCCCTTATCAATTACTGGATATCTAAGATATGGTAAAGTATGACAAGTTAAGGAAAATGCTGAAATGTTTCTCTTTATGTGCCAGTTTTCAGAATAGTGAGTTTGTTCCCTGGTGTCCTTCAAAGACCATCAGTGGATTTTTTGTGTTTTGTTTTGTTTTGCAGCGTTATGTACTCATGGGTCTAAATATACTTTATGTATTTTCTTTTATTGCAATATTTATTCTTATTTATGCTCAAATTATCCAAACTGTGACCAGTGGAAGCCTCTTCCATTTGGCTTCTCAGTTCTTTTGACAGGACACTAATTGTCTTTGATAGCATCCTTGTAGTTGGTACAAGATGGCCCAGGCTCCTCTTTTATACTTTTTGCCTAGACCTGGAATCAACCATTTCTCCAAGGAGCCCTGGTTCTTTTTAGTGGGAATTGGTATTTAGAGACCACATTGCAGGTCTTAGATTGGATTTTGGCATGAGTGATATTCAAGTATTTTGGAAAGGAAGTGATGGTCACTAGACACCAGGGACTAGTTAAAGTCATCATACATTTATTAAATAAGACATAGCTCATTCTAGATGAGAGAGAAGAGAATAGGCATAAACAAACAACTTGTCCTAGTTGTTTGGACAACTAGGACATGGTACTGTGTATAAAGAGCTTTGGGGAAATAATTATGCCCGGAGTTAAGGAATAAAGCTACAGCAAGGAGGTGATATCTGAGCAATAGAAATAAGCAGGCAGGTGAGGTGGAACGGAAGAAAATCTGGACAGAGAAAAGAACACGAGCAAAGCCCTGGAATCATCAAAGTGCGTGGTGTGTTTGAAGAAGAGTCCGATTTGCTTCATTTCCTCTGACAGGGATAGTGGATGTAGAGAACAGCCGATTGCAGTGGACATAATGTATGTGGACTTCAGCAGGGCATTTGTCCAGGCCTATCATGGTATTATTTTGGACAAGATGGAGAAATATGGACTAAACGATAGGACGATTAGATGAATTAACAACAGTTATAGGTGAATAAATGAACCCAAAGGATGCCGATCAGTAGATTGACATCAGCATAGAGAATGGTCTCTAGCGGAGTGACACAGGGCTCTGTCTGGTTCAACATTTTAATCAATGATTTAGATCAAAGTATAGAAAAAATACTTAACAAACCTGCAGATTATATGAAGCTAAATGAGACAATGAGTAGTCTTAGTGATAGAGTCTGGATCCAAAAAGATACTGTCAAGTTGGACGTATTGAGATAAAATTTTCTAGGGATAAATGTAAATTTCCACAGCTGAGTAAAACAAAAACAAGCACACACAGACACACACATGCACACAGCCACCTGGGAGAAGCACAGTTGGTAAAGCACACATGAAAAAATGTAGGAGTTTGGTTGTGCATCACATATTACTAATGTGCACGGATAATGGCAGGCGGCACAGTGTGTGATGGCGGTGCTTGTCGACAGTGGGCTGTTCAGCTCCCTCTTGGAGAATACTTTGAAAGAGCGATTGGCAAACTGGGGTAGGTTATAGGAGAGTGTCCTGACTGGTAGGGGAATTTTTAAATTTATAATGAAGAGTCAGAAACCTGGAATCAAAGAATTCACAGGGACTATAAGAGCTACAGTAGCTATAGAGCTGCATGTAGAAGACTTTTGCAATATGACCCTAAGCCAATATAAGCATACAACTGGAACCGCTGGGTAGAAGTTAGAGGGAAACAGATTTCTGCTCTTTGGGAAAGTGTTGTAATAATCAAAGCTTCCCAGAGGCAGAGTAGGTGGCCCTGCAAATCAAACCGACCATTAAAAACACAGAGACAACTAGCAGGGAAGTCGTTGAGGAGAGTCAGCCATCATAAGAAAGAATTAAGTTCTCTTCTGTATCAGAGAGTCCATGACCCCTGTTCTCCTTAGCAGCCTCCCTTTCAGGCTCCCAGATGCACATGCTGCTCACATAACTGCTTAGACTCCACCCTGAAACGTTCTTCATTCATACAGTGCCCTCACACTTTGGTCTTTTCTTTTCATCCTCCTCCTATGCACCACTGTCAACGTTGCCATACTGCACAAAGACTCAAGAGAGATGGATTCTAGTTTTAGTTCTTCTAATAGTATTTCTAGGACCTCAGGTGTGGTAGGTTAAAGATGGCCGAAAAGTCTTTGATGTTCCTCCCTCTGAGAGATGGAGTCTAACTTTCCTCCCCTTGAATCTGGGCTGGTCTCAGTGACTTGCTTAACCAATAGAATGTGGTAGGAGCTATGGGGCTTCCGAGGCTAGGTCACAGGAAGCCTTGCTGTTGTCACCCCAGCTTCTTGGAATGCTCACTGTGTGAGGAAGCCCCAGTAGCCACTAGCGAAGACCAGGGAGAGAGAGAGAGATGCCTAGTGAACCCCAGTCTCTGCACCCCAGCTGAAGCCCCAGACATCACGTGGGGCAGAGATGTCATCCCTCCAAGCCCAGTCCAAATTTCATATTGGAGAGAAAAAGGAATGATTATTGTATTTTCAAACACTAAGTTTTGGCGTGGTGTATAGCACAGCGATAGGTAACCAGAATATCAGGTAAGTCATCCTAACTCTTTGGGACTCAATTTTCAATGTGTAAATGGGGTGAAAGAATCTGATACTTTCTAAGGTCCTCTTCCACTTTGACACTCTCTATGGCTAACATTTGTGGTCCCAGCATTCCTTTATACACCTTTTTAATAACCACTTATTTATTTTTCTTCCAGTTTTATTGAGATATAATTGACATACCCTTTGTACTCTTTAAAATCATTGAGGATCTCAAAGAACTTTTGTGTATGTGGGTTAAATCTGTTGATATTTGCCACATGGGAAATTAAAACTAAGAAAAATACAAAATATTTGCTCATTATTTTACACAAAAATAATAAAAACCTATTAAATATTAACACAAACAAAATACTTTTGATGAAAATATTATCCAAAAGAAAAAAATTATTAGAAGAGTGGCATGGTTTAACATTTTTGCGATTTATTTTTTAAATACCTAGCTTGATAGAAGACAACCGGGTTCTCCTATCTGCTTCTGCACTGAGATGTTTCAGTATCACATGCTATGTAACCTCTAGAAAACTTCACTGCACACTTGAGGGAGAATGAGCCTGCTCGAGGTAAACAATGTATTTATATGTCTATGAGAAGAGTCTTGACCTCACAGACACTCCCCTGAATGAATGTTGGGGATTTCCAGGGGTCACCAGACCATACTTTGAGACACACTGCTCTAAAGAAATGATGTGGAAAATTAATCCTTATTCATTCACTTGTGGCTGATAACACTTAACAATTTCAAATTTTAGAGGAATTTGTGTTTTAACAAGGAATGAAGTCTTCCTCAGAAGGATCAATCTCTAATGGCTGCATTTCAAAAACACAGAGAGGTCTTTGGTTAAGGGTCTCCTGTTCCAGTCCACTTCACAGGTCTCTGCCCTCTCAGCCTCAGCCTCCACTGAGTCTGGCCCTGGCCAGAAGCTCCACTGAGTCTGGCCCTGGCCAGAAGCTGTGGCCACAAGACTAGACCCATCAGAGACAAGAAGAGAGCAAACACGCAGTCATGTTCAGGTCATCCATGGCTTCTTCACTTTTAGATACTATCTTTCTTGTTTTATAGACAGAGAGGGGTTAATGAGTGATTAGCAAAGAATTGAAGATGACTAACTCTCATTGCCCCCACTTTAAGCAATTAGACTGAGTTCTTCATCACGTTGGAAACTATGCTGAGAGACAGTGGTAACATGGAGGTAATATACTTGTTTATTTAATGAAATTATTGAAAATCAGAAATGATATCATATCTAGACTTTCCTAGCAATGTAGACGTTTCCCAGAACTTTTAGCTGCAGATTTTTAGTAATTGCATTGTGCTAATCAACTAAAATGGGCCAGTATAAATGTTAATAAGTAAACATAATCATAATCATAATCCTGGACATATTCAGTTGCCAAGGACTTCAAGGAGTCATCCAACCCATCCCTCTGCCTTCAGGCATGGGTTAGCATCCCAGGGATTCTCAGCAGAAATAATGTCAAAAAATATGTTCTGCATTGGACTACTTCTTCCCACCTTCTTTATATCTTTTCAGATATCCTAGTCCAGAAAACAAAGGTAATTAATTCAAGTTATTTTAGAAAACATTCAAAAAGATCAAGATACTGAGAAACTTGTTCAAAGGAAGATAGTTCATGGATCTCTTTTTTTCTATAAATGAGGCAATGAGTATACTTTACATGTAAGACCTGCTGAGTCTGCACGTATTGGATATGATTTAAGTTGTTTGAGGGCTGGGTTAAAGGATTTTATTTTTTTATGTTGGTAACAACCAAATTGTAATACATGATTAATTGGGCATTTTCCTCCTAGTTCCACTAGGAGTTAAATATGTTTTGATGCATTTAACAGTTTGGGGATTTGAAAAGACTGTATAAGCTAGCTAATACTTATCTGGGAAATTACTAGAATGATCAAAGATTTATGTAGAGTTGAAGAATATCTTGTTATGCTTAGGATTAAATGATTTATGAGAAAAAGTCAAATGATAACATGTCAGATGATGTCCTTGAATTTTGGTTTTATGAGATTTTTCTTAAAACGTAGTTCCTGTGTTATCAAGGACTCTCAAAATAATAAAATAATCCTTTGGTGAGCTCTCCACCTGCCCTGAAACCTACAGAATAATTCCTTCTTTGATAGTCTATAAATTAAGCTCTGGCCCAAAAGCCACAAACAAAGGCAAAGTGTTTCTGTTTTCAGAGCTCTGCCACCATCAAATATGGAAATATATACCTTCTCTCCCTTAGCATGACAAAGATCTTTGTTCAGGCCCTGGGTATTCAGGGACGATCTCCTTCCAGCCAGCATTCCCCCTCACTAGGGTCAATTTTGAATGTTGCAGCTAAACTTTCACTGTCTGGACATTAGCCCTCAAACCCAGCATCAGCTATCATGTTCAATATGAACAGTACACTTTTGAGGCCTTATTCTTCAGTCTTGATTACTGAGAGAGAATTCTATGACAGGGCTGGAATAGAAGAGCATGCTAATTTAAAGCACCAATTTTTTTTTTTCGGTACGCGGGCCTCTCACTGTTGTGGCCTCTCCCATTGCAGAGCACAGGCTCCGGACGCGCAGGCTCAGCGGCCATGGCTCACGGGCCCAGTCGCTCCGCGGCATGTGGGATCTTCCCGGACCGGGGCACGAACCCGTGTCCCCTGCATCGGCAGGCAGACTCTCAACCACTGCACTACCAGGGAAGCCCCCTCATTGGGTTTTTATGAGAATTAAATAATAATGCAAGGAGAGCACTTGGAGCAGTGCCTGGCACATTGCAAGCACTCCATAGCATTAACTATTATATTAGCTATTATATTCCTCAATACATCTTTGTGGAATGAATGTTGAATATTAGCAAAGGTCCAATAGTAGCCACTCTAAGTGGATGGCATTTCACATATTCAGTGAAAAACCTTAGAAGAGGGGTGACAGCTCACATGCCAAGTCCAGTTGTGACTGCTTGGATTGCTGTGTTGAGAAGGATTCTGAGGCTAGGTCTCAGCCCATCAGGAGTTAGTGACATGCTTATTAGGAATGCCATTAGGCCCTCGAGTTCTTTCTTCTATAATAAAACCTAGTACATAAGGCTACTTAGAAAGCTCTTTTACTTAACTTTGGGTTGGAGAGTTATTAAAATATAGAATTACATATAGGTTTTCAATCCATATTAGAGAGGTTTATAAGGACTCTATCATGTGTAGTTTGAGAAAAGAGAGGGCAGGCGTCAGCCTTCTGCACACTTGTAGTTTCAGTGCTGAGCACATAGTCGAAGCTCAGCCACTATTTTTTTGCATCGAACTGAAAATAATCATGTTATGCTGAAATTCTTCCCATGGAACCCAGAGGATATTGGTAAAATTAAACTTGAGTAGTGTTAATGTTTTGTTCATAGGTTTCGTGTAGTTTTGCATATATTTCATGGCATTTATATTAAATTCATAAATAAAATATTCCTCTGTTGGTATGAACTCAATAAAGCATTTAAAAATAACAATAAAAATGTCTTCCTGCCCTCTTCTATATTTATCGGTAATTTCCCTGATTTCTCAGCTCTTTAAGACTTAATGAAAGAACTATGCAGGGTGGTAAGTTGGTGACAGCAAATGTGGTCTGGCCAGTCAGAAGCAGAAAAGACCTTAGGTGATCCGTGGGCAAGGATCACATAGCTTCAAACAAAACTGCTCTTCTGACATGGGCCATGGAACACTTCCTATCTGACAGGATGCTCCATCACGACGTCATAAAACGCATGCTGTGTTTTCACTACACACTTTGGGAAATGTATATTAGAAATGCCTGAATATTGAATGACTCAGGTACAGCTAACAGAGGGAGTTGAGGACACTGGTTATGGGGTCACAGGAGGATAATGTCCTGAGCAGTGTCAAGAACATGGTTTTAAAGCCAGACTCAGGTTCAAACTCCAGTCCCGCCAGGAATTTTAGTAAGTTACTATCCCTCTAAGCCTCAGTTTCTTCACCTGCAAAATGGAGCTAAAAATATCTTAAAAAGAAAGAAATGGCCTCATAGATTACTGCGAGAATAAACAAGATACAAGTCATCAAGGCCTTAGCATATGGTCAGTGCTTAATAAATTGTAGCTATTTGTTATTGTCGTTGTTTTGATTTTAAGCCCCTGCTCAGAGGATGTTAGTGGGTAAAACTATAAATGGAATTTAATCTTGTAGATTAAATTAAATGTATGCACAAGCATGTTTGCACACATAATACTGTGGACTACTTAATGGCTACATTTTATTGTTGTAATATTCTCCAAAATCTCATGCCAAGAATTTCTGAAATTTTACACCCAGTAGGCATGATATAAAAATAGTCCACTTAGGAGTCCTCTTATATGCACTGGGTCAGGATTGAGCAAAAATTCAACCCCATAATAGTATTTTGTAAAAGGAGATAAAAACATCTAATCACACCACATGGACTAACTCTGTACAAACAATGTTACTAAACCCAAGAGATGTCAATATAATTAAACTACTAAAACCCTGCTTTGTTCCCACTTTCCCTCTTTTATATATTAGGTGTATGATGACATAGTGTAAGGAGAATTCATGCTCCCATTACCTGACTGCTGAGGCCATAGCATATCTCACCCATGGCCAGCAGCTGACAAAGAAAGATGATATATAAGAACAAAAAAAGAAAAGAAAGTATTAGAAGCAGCTCCCCAGAGAGTAGAATATGCCCTATCCTGGAAGTGAACAAAAGCAGGGTACCCCCAACACGCTGCATGCCCTGGACCAGTCATTTCTAATAGCTCTCCTTTGTAAGACGTGAATTGGTTCAGGAAGCCTTCTTACAATGGGAAACTTACAACATCTACACACTAATGAATCCCTGAGACTTCTTGTTGCAATATTTAGCGATGTGATTTTGAACTGGCCAATTATTTCATCATCAGGTGCATGCAGAAGTCAATTACAGAGCACAGCATTCAACTGATGTCCACTTTGCTGTAAGAATTGAGATCATACTCAGGCTCCCTAAGGGTTTGAGGCTGAAATAGTTCACATAAATAGGAAGCTGCACTTCCACTCCTGAAAGCTCAGCAGTCCTCAAGCAAATGAAAAACAGGATCTGAGATTTTAACTCTGGAAGAAACTTGGTCAAACTGAGATAAAAAGTGAGGTCAGTATAGATGCAAACTGAAATGATTTATGTAAAATCAGCTGGCATTTATGTCTTCTAATACATCCTCATAGTGACACAGGGAAAAAGTGAGAGAGATTGGGCCAGATTTTTGCTTGCACATTTATTTTTGGAATCGATAAGACCTGCCATTTAGAGAGTATTTCCTCTGTGCCAGGCTTATTTCATTTAATCCTTGTGACAACCCTATGCCTATGGTTGTCCCCAGGTAACAAAAAAAGAAACTGAGGCTCAGAAGACTATATAATATGCCCAAAGTCATATGGGGGAGCATTTAATACGCTTGTACTTCACTACTACATCTTACTCTACAAAGCAGAATAAAATATTTTCCATTTTAATTAACCTATTAATCACCTTTTGAGATAAACAAAAAAGAGAAATTCTAAATATATTTTGAACTATATTTTTAATATTGTGCCACTAATATGTATTTTTACCAGACTTCT
The DNA here is from genome assembly GCF_963455315.2 of Globicephala melas. Lineage (NCBI taxonomy): Eukaryota > Metazoa > Chordata > Mammalia > Artiodactyla > Delphinidae > Globicephala > Globicephala melas. The sequence continues at coordinate 65,751,301 of NC_083318.1, forward strand.
AATTCTGATTTTTAAAACTTCAAGAATGACTAATAATTATCACAATAATAGACAATTTATTAAATATACACTATGTACTGTGATTGGCCAAAAAAAATGGCCTTTGCTCTATGGGAAAAGAATCTAAGAAAGAGTGGATAAATGTATATGTATAATTGATTCACTTTGCTGTACTCCTGAAACGAACACAACATTGTAAATCAACTATACTCCAATAAAAACTATTAAAAAATAGGGGCTTCCCTGGTGGCGCAGTGGTTGAGAGTCCGCCGGCCAATGCAGGGGACGCGGGTTCGTGCCCCGGTCCGGGAAGATCCCACATGCTGCGGAGCGGCTGGGCCCGTGAGCCATGGCCGCTGAGCCTGTGCGTCTGGAGCCTGTGCTCCGCAACGGGAGGGGCCGCAACAGTGAGAGGCCCGCATACCACAAAAAAAAAAAAAAAAAAAAACTATTAAAAAATAAATTAAAATAAATAAAATAAAATAATGGCCTTTTGAAGATAGCAGATCTTAATCCCTGCAACCTGTAAATTTTAATTTATATGGAAAAAAGATCTTTGAAGATATGATTAAGATAAGAATCTTGAGATGGGGAAATTATATTGAATTATCCAGACAGGACCTAAATTCAATCACATGGATTCTTTTTTTTATTAAAGTATAGCTGATGTACAATATTATATAAGTTACACGAGTACAATATAGTGATTCACAATTTTTAAAGGTTATACTCCATTTATAGTTATTGTAAAATATTTGTTATATCCCCCATGTTATACAATATATCCATGTAGCTTATTTTATACCTAATAGTTTGTGCTGTTTAAATCTCTACCCCTATATAGCCCCTCCCCCCTGCCCTCTTCCCACTGGTAACCACTAGTTTGCTCTCTATGTCTGAATCACACGGATTCCTATAAGAGGGAGGCAAAGGAGATTAGGCAGAAGAGAAGGGGACATGATTGTGTAGGGAGAGATTAGGGTGATGTGGCCACAAGCCAGTGAGAATGCTGGCAGCCACAAGGAGCTGGAAAAGGCAAGGAACTGATTCTCCTCCAGAGCCTCTAGAAATAGTGCAACCCTGCTGCAACCTTGATTTTGACCCAGTGTTAATGTTTTTCAACTTCTGGCCTCCAGAACCGAGAGAGAATGAATTTCTGTTGTTTTAAGTCACCAAGTTTGTGATAGTTTGTTACAGCAGCCCTAAGAAACTAACTCACGTGTCATGCCCTGTGCATAGTGTGTACGTGTGTGTGTATTCTCTAGTCCTCACACTAATGCTATGAAATAAGTATTTTATGTTTACAGATGAAGGAAGAGAAGCTTAAAGAGGTTGCCTACGGAGATTAAAATCACACAGCAATTATATGGCAGAACTGGGGTTTGAGTCCTGCTCTATACTCCTTCCCCCTCCCTGATTAGTCATTAATACACTTAAAGTGAGTTTGGGTAAGCATCTCGGAATAAGTACAGGAGGACTGTTGGAGTTTTATTTATAAAAGGAATTTCAAAACACTAGTAAGTATATTAAGATCCCAAATTATCTGAGAAGTTAGTCTACAGTGTATCACATACACCTACACTCCTACAGCAAAGGCCATGGTAAGAAATGCTCTATAACAATTAGCCCTCCTGACCGAGTAAAATCCACCCCTGATGGTGGGAAATTTCTACAACCTCCTAAAGGAAATGAACACGAAAGCTCAGGCTATATCCATCAGCAGTGTTACTGAACGTAGAATTTTTTGAAAAATCGTCACTTGGCATAGCCTAAATTGTAAAACAGCCCCAAATGAAGAAAGAAAGAATAATATTAACATTGAACAGTGTTGGTTTCAGGTGCATATTAAAAGCTTATATGCTAAAAAAAAAAAAAAAAAAGTGGTCCTTGTTAAATGCTGTTTCAGCCTGAACCCTCCTTGCAGACAGTTTCTTTCAGTCAGTAAGAAGTCAAAGCACAGAAAAGAAGATACCAAATAAAGAATCTATGCCTCAATTATAAACATCTCATCACTGGTGTTTATAAAAAATTTATCAGTCTTTCATATATGACTAGATTCAATACATATATTTTGAGAGCCTATTATTTGCGAAGCAGTGTGCAAGTTGCTGCTTTAATGCAAAAACAAGAACTCTTAAAGGATCTTATAGGCTAGTTATGATAATCACAAGAACTAGCCCCTACATGACACTTGCTATGTACTGGTGTTGTTCTAAATGCTTTCCATGGATGCATCATTTAATCCTCACAACAACCCTATAAGGTATGTTCTCTTATTACCACTCCCATTTTACAACTCAAGGAAAAAATGTTTAGAGTTATTACAAGTTGTCCATGGTCTTCCAGCTAATAAGCAATTGAGTCAGGATTTCAGCCAGACAATCTAGTTAAGAAACCCAAGCTCTTAACTTTCTCCAATACTGGAACCAGAGGAGGGTACAGTTGACCAGAACACAAAGTGGGGAGAGATAATAGTCATAAGAAATATACATGAAATTTACCTGAATGTTCATAGAGAACTGCATCTTGCCATCTTCCTTCAGCTTGGATTAGCCTTCTTCCAGTTCTTCAAGCACCCTGAACACAAAAACCGACCTCTTGTGGCTCAGGACCTTTGCATTACTGTCTCCTCTGCCTGGAATTAATTTTAAGTATATTAGAATTAATTTAATTACTTTAATTTAATTAAAAATATAATCATATTGATTTTGTTAATCATAATACTTAACACATTTATTAATTAAAGTCATTTTATGTGCTTGTTTAGTAGTTTATTTGTTCATTTTCGCCATTAGATTCCAGATCCATGAAGGTGGGGCTCACCTCTGTCATGTACAGCACTGAGTCCTGATGACTGACACGCTGCAGGCCCTCAATTCGTGTTTGTTATTGTTGCATGGTTGCAGGAAACTTAGAAAGCATTCCTGCCAGTGGTCATTTTGAGGCTGGCTTTGAAAGTTGGCTACTTTTACTTATTTATTTTTTGCTGTACACGGGCCTCTCACTGTTGTGGCCTCTCCCGTTGCGGAGCACAGGCTCCGGACGCGCAGGCTCAGCGGCCATGGCTCACGGGCTCAGCCGCTCCGCGGCATGTGGGATCTTCCCGGACCGGGGCACGAACCCGTGTCCCCTGCATCGGCAGGCGGACCCTCCACCACTGCACCACCGACGAAGTTCCGAAAGTTGGCTACTTTTAAACTGCGGAGTTGAGGGGGAAGGAGATTCAGGTTGGAGGAAGCAGCATCAAATCTCCCTAACATGGTTATCATCACGCTTAAATCACGTATATGAAACTCTTTGTAAAGAGTTGTGCGTTTTTGTAACAGTGGACTGGTAAGACTGGAAAAATAAGATGATGCCTTCTGTAAACATTATTTAATCCTCATTTACAGATGAGGAAACTAAGAGGCAAAGGGTGAAGTCACTTACCCAAGCTGGCCACAGCTGGAGAGCAGCAGAGCCAGGTTTTGTACTTAGCACTGGCTAGCTCAAAGCCCACCAAGTTCATCACAAAACCATACTACCTCCCCAAAGTCAAAAATCCTAAAATGCCAGGCTGAGGAATTTGTACTTGATTTGATGAACCACAGAGCAAGGCTGAGACTAGGGTGAGGCTAGCAGAGCACTCACTTTGGGCTCAAAATTTAAGGGGTTGCCAAAGAACTTAGTAATCAAGATAAATAATATTATAATGCAATATTTATAAAACATAAAATCAGCAAACTTGGCGCCCAGCTCCTTTTATTGCTCTTTTTGTAAGTAAAGTTTGATTGAAACCAGGGACAGGATTAGGGGGAGGCAGGGTTATGCAAGCACAGGGTTGAATCCTGTTCTTTGTTTTAAATTTTGATATTTTGTTCCTCACGGATATATTTGGGATTAATTTTGATTTTTTAAAAAATATTGTATTGGGCTTCCCTGGTGGCGCAGTGGTTGAGAATCTACCTGCCAATGCAGGGGACACGGGTTCGAGCCCTGCTCTGGGAAGATCCCACATGCCGCGGAGCAACTAGGTCCGTGAGCCGCGATTACTGAGCCTGCGCGTCTGGAGCCTGTGCGCTGCAACAAGAGAGGCCGCGATAGTCAGAGGCCCGCGCACCACGATGAAGAGTGGCCCCCACTTGCCGCAACTAGAGAAAGCCCTCGCACAGAAACGAAGACCCAACACAGCCATAAATAAATAAATAAATAAATAAATAAAATTTAAAAAAATATATTGCATTAAAATAATATTTATCTTAATTACTGAGTGTTTTGGCATCCCCTTAAATTTTATACCCGAGGTGAGCACTTTGCTTGTCTTACCCTAGTCCCAGCCCAGCCTGATTTTGCTTTCATTAAGAGTCATCTGGCCCTAACGCATGATGATTCAGAGTGGGGTGCTGAGAAGAGCAGGCCAGAGCAAAAATATACACAAGAATGAATCGAAAGCTGTCAAATTACTGTTTTAAAGTTTTATGAAACAGTTCCCTTCTGTGTGCTTATGTCATCAAGCCAATACACACTTAGATCCATTTGGTTAATTTTGTTTTTGAATCTTAGTTTTCTTTTTAAACTTGTTTTATAATTATGTAAAATATTTATATGGTTTCAAAGTCGAATCTATACGACAATATATAGTTGGAGAAATCTAGCTTCTAATTCTGTATCTTCCACCCTGGTCTTTACCCACTGCTATAAGTAACCATGAAGAAAATTATTTGAATTATCCCCTCCCCCAACAACAACAAAAAAAATCAAGACCCAAATGAGGGAACTGGGAGTGAAGATAGAAAACATGGTGAGAATTTTCAGAGTTAGTCTATATGACTTGGCAACTGACTGCATGGTGAGAAGAAGAACAACGGCCAGGACCTCAAGACAGTGCCACAATTTAGAGGAGTTGTAGATAACTCTGAATTAGCAGAACTGTGCCTCTTTAGTCAGCACTGGGAGGTCTAGAGAAAATCCTGGTTTGGGAGGGATGATGGCAATCTCAGGTTAGGGGTATGTGACAGACAACGAGCCTTGGAGTTTTTTGTCCTATTGTTAGGCTATTGACACTGTTGTGTAACAGCGTTAGAGTATAAAACATTTGAAATAATCGGGCAGATGATTGGACCTTGAAAATAGTTTTGTTTTAGATTTTTCATGACATATTTTTGTTATTTTGGTAATAAGGCTTTGGCTTTTTGAAGATAAAATGGCCATAATTTCAGTCTCTCCTCCCTTCTGTTGAGGAAAATAAAGACAGGATTTATTTATTTGCTTAATATCTAGATTTTCCTCTTTTGATCTCACATCAGGCATATTAAATGCTAAATATCTTTTCTCTCTCTGGGGGGTTTTCTGCCTTCATAAACACTCGCCCAGCTACTATATTAGCTAATTTTTCTTTCTTGAAATCCACTCTTACCTGAATTATTTAAACGGATCTTTTCTGAACTCATTCTAAGTATTTTGCTGTTTCATAAAGCAAAGCATTTTAGAATGTGTCCATTTACTAGAAATGTCTTTGGAAGCCCTTTCAACCCATTGTGTGATACAATACCCTATTGTGTGTGTGTAACCCAAACTAGTTTCAGGCTATTTTTACCACACACGCTCACACTGGTTTGAGCATTTTAATTAAATCAGACAACCAACCAATCACTAAGTTAGTCAGTAACCATTCCCTGAAAACAGTCAGACAGATTGTGTCTGTAGATATAGCCTCAGTCTTTTTGTTAACACAGCCATTTTGGTTTTCTTCACTTAATCTCATTAAGGGCATCTGCCTCTCTCCACCTGACTTACGACTTTCTAGATTTCCTGAGCCAATGAATGTTTAGGTTTCCAGTTATGCGTCTCCAGATGCATTTGTTCTGCCTTCATTCTTTTTGTTCTTTCCTTTCCAGGTATTTAATATATTTTGATACACTGCATTTTTCATTTGTTAAAACTGGTTTTTATACTGGTTTCCAGTTTAGGGTCTTATCCTTTTAGTATTAGTGTGTCAGCGTGTGTGTGTGTGTGTTTGTATTTGTGTGTGTAGTATCTGTGTGTGTTAGGGCATTATAACATCCTTATTTTGGCTTCCTTTCATCTTTCCCTGATCCCGGGGCTGGACGAAGGCCTTGTGTCTAATAAGTCATTTGCATCAGCATGTCCCAAATGACCAAGAGAGGAGGATAGGAGAGATTAGCATGGTAATCTCATTCTGATGGATAAAATTAGCAAAGATATTCCCCACAAATGGAGAGCTGCCATTGGCGAACTGCTGTGCTTAGAATCAATTACTAAATTACTTTGAGCTCTAAGTTGACATTAACAGAAAAAAATTGCCATCGACCGAAGGGAAATAAGATAAAAAATATGCGATCATTAAATCTCTCGCTACTATTCACGAATGTGACTCACAAGAATGGTACACAAAATAGGGCAGAATTTAATTTCTAACAGTGCCCCCTGTCAACATTTCATCCTCAGCTTCTCTGTGGCCTGTGAGTCGGCAGTGGCCTTTCCCACTCAGTCTTTGCAGAGGAAAGAGAAGCAGGAAGGGAAAGAGAGAACAGGTGAGAAAAAGAGGTCTGGTTCAGCTCTTTCACTTTCCTCTAAGGCTCAGCAGCGAGATGAGGAGACCCAAGGGCGATTTCTGATTCCTCAGCCACCCGATCACACCAAGCAGGGATTGACAGGCTGCCCCTTCACGTCCAAAGGGGAGCCACACCAGACAAGGCCTGTTGACATTCGGAATGCTGTCTGATCCGCGTCAACAGTAACAATGTGAAGCTAGCTCTCTCCCCAGTCCTGCTAGCCCAGCCTGCCAGGGAAATAGTGACTAGAAACACTTTCTCACACCATCACCTATACTATCAGTTTGTCCAGAAGTTGTTTAACTCCCACAGAATTTCTTAGAAATATAAGACACCTACATTAAGAAAAGCCTTTCCCCATTCAGAAACACATCCTTGTCTTAATGGGGAGACGGTGCTGATGTTGGGTATAAACAAGGAAATCAGTTCGTATTAGGGAAGAAGCTTTAAAATCGCTTAAGTCAGAGCCTGGGGAATCCCAGTGGCAGAGTAATTGTTAATATTATTAGCACAGTATACATATCAGCTGTCGAGATATTATGAGGATTTGAATTCAATCTCTGTTGGGGGAGTCAGGGTCAACATCATTAACTATAGATCTTGTCTCGGTTTCCATATAGACGCCTCAGGGCAAGTGTCTGCCAGATACATCTCTATAGATGGGCAGAACCATAGGACATACAAGGGGCCCATCACACACATCAGTAATAGACAACAAGCTTTTGTTTATCTGAAGGTTTACTGGAATTAACTGATTAGTGTCAACTTGACACAATAACTTTTGTCTACAATGCAGTAGATCATTTTGATGGTTTTATTGATGGAGTGTGTTGTCTAATGTAAATTATAGGGGGAAGTCGAATTTAGATAAAGTCTGCCACATTTTTCTTAAGAGGAAACTGGACAAGCTGTTTGTAAAGGCACCCATGACAGGACACCTTCTGCAGTCTTATGGATATTATGATGGTAATTGTGATATTAATAATAATAATTACGAGGGAGAGTTGTAATTGAAATGTATGCAATTCAGGGGTTGGCAAATGCACCTTTAAGAGGACACATTTTGTGCTCTTACAGATATAATAACAAAATTGTGATATTAATAACCATGATTAGAAGGGAGATTTGTAAGTGAAATGTAAGCAATCCATTCTTAAATGAAACTCAGAACACAAAACCATTAAAGGGAAATGAGGAAATAAGTCTAGGTTGTTAAGGGTGACATGATTTTCATGCAAAAATTGCCTGTGAAAATGGCAGAGAAATTAAATGAGAACAAGTTGGAGTTTATATATTTACATGGAATTTTAAGTAACTGTACACAAGTTTTGTTCAAAAGCTAAATTCTAATTTGGGGTAAAAATTAAAAACGGATCCTGGGCTTTGAGGGATTATTTGTGGTAAACAGCATGAATATGTCAATCCAAGCAAATATTCATGATTAATTTTGAGATTTGGGTAAATGCAATCGTTTCTAGAATAATCAACCGTGACTATTCCTGGTGATTTAAAATCCCCTAAATCGAGTAGTTTCTAGAAACAATCCAGCACTTAATTTTTTTTCTCAGTTTTGTCCTAAGATTCAATGCTAAAATTGTTAACAATTGCAGTTTTCTGAACCCACGTTGTAGAAAGAGAAATGATGACTTGCTATAGTCACAGGAGAAATGACAGTGTCTACCCTTGAAAGCAGAAATAGGGTGACTGCCTAGGAACTGAGGAACTGCTTAGAGCAACATAAAGAAGAAGCAGACTCTTAGCAAACTGGCACCATTTAACCCTAAAATCCCTTCCTACTATTGGGACATAAGTTTCCTTCTTCTTGTTTTACTAAAATATGAGACTCTTCCTTCCTTTCTTTCTCTCTTTCTCCCTTTCTTTCTTTCCTCCTTTCTTTCTTTCTTCCTTCCTCCCTCCCTCCCTCCCTTTCTTTCTTTCTTTCTTTCTTTCTTTCTTTCTTTCTTTCTTTCTTTCTTTCTTTCTTTCTTTCTTTCTTCCTTCCTCCCTCCCTCCCTCCCTTTCTTTCTTTCTTTCTTTCTTTCTTTCTTTCTTTCTTTCTTTTTTCTTTCTTTCTTTCTTTCTTTCTTTCTTTCTTTCTTTCTTCTCATTGTTCTAAACCCCCTGCAACCTCACTGTATTACTAATGACAACCACACAGATCACAGAGTAATGTTAATTCCCATCAGCAATTATTGGTCACACTTTTCTCTCAGGCCACACTTTCCTCTCAGGGTCACACACTTTCTTCTTCTGGGTTCCCAAGACTTAAAGAAAAAACAGATAATGCCAACAGAATGTCTTGTCCTGAGAAAGGACTATTTCACTCTCTCACCTGCAAATGTTAGGATAGCTTCTGTACACGACCTACAAAGAAAAACACATGCCTTTAAATACTCCCGAACAAAAAGACCACAGATGGTTCCTGTGCCTCCTGCACACTTCTCTCCAGCTAGATTCTCTGACAAGAACAGAAGGTCACCTGAGGGTCGCCTCGGGCCCCAGTATCCTTCAAAGGAAAAGAACCTATCCTCCTTTCTCCAAGCCATGAACCTAGAAGAACAAAAACTTCGGGGGAGGGAAGGGAAGGTTAGTAAATTAATTCACCCAGGCATAAATGAACCAGTTTAACTAAGTAGAAGATTACACCAAAATAGGACTGTTTTCAAAATAAAAGAAAGTAGTTCCTCAGGCTGTTAAGGCTGACAACATGAGTATCAGTGAACATGTACGGAACAGCAAGCACAATCCTTGAATTTTATTTAATCTTTTCAGCAATTCTGTAAGTTAGGAACTACCATCACCATTTTATAGATGGAAAAACTGAGGTTCTGCCAGGTGAAGTAACACAAATCAAAGTTACATAGATAAATGGCAGAGGTGGGATTTTAACCCGGCGTTCAAAAAATCTCTGATCTTAACCGTGCCCTTCTACCTCCCTCTCTTTTGCCCTCCTGCACTGGGGTCCACTCAATCGCCCACCCTCATCCTACCAGGGGTGGTCCCAAGACAGCTGGGGGAGAAGCTGAAGGGGCTTCATTGTGTGGAAGGCAGGGCTGGGCTGGGGGTCCAGCAATCTGCCCCCGGGCAGTGTCTGAAGCAGCAGCAGCCCTCACAGCCTTGTTGACCATCACGGACAGAGCCAAGGTTTCTGAGGACAGAAAGACTCAGCCCCCAGAGGGGGGAGGATGGGGGAGAGGAAGAAGAGCCTCTTTTACCCCTTGCTAGTCATCCGCCAGATTCTTCAGATGAGAGAGAGAGAGATCGTAGCAGCAGATCTGCATTTGACGGTATTTCTCACCTATGCCCCCCAGACCTCTGCTGGTCAAACCCTCGTAATATGCCATGTAATCTGCGTAATAAGAAGAGTTCAGCCCAATGAAAAATAGGGTTGATAAGCAAAAAACAGATATAGGAAAATGTAAAAATCTAGAATCTCCCTTTCCCCCTTCTGTAGCCCCTTTGTTCAGTGTTCCTCTCATTTCCCGAGAGCCAAATGTTGCGTCTGCCAAGCTGCAGGTCTCCTAGCACCTGGTCCCTTTATGCTGGTAGGCTTTTAGTTTGTCCCCATCTCACTCCCGGGCTCCACAACAGGATGCTCTTCCTGACTCTCTGAATTTCCTGTGTTGGTCATTTCTGCTCTGACATTCTGCTCAGAATACTATTTCGACATTTCGAATGCTGCTGCTGAAGGTAATAGAATAGTTTGGGTAAATGCTCATCAAATAAAGCTAAATATAAAGAACAATACGCACAATTACACATAAACTCTGATGACAGCAATCAAGGGGGTTGAAGCATGGAATTCAGAGTCAGGCAGACCTTGACTAGACTCTCCCACTTACAAGCTGTGTGACCTTGGGAAAGTCATTTCACCTTCCTACGTCTCTAATTCTTTCAGCTATAAAATAAAAGTGGTGAGGACCAACACAAAGAGTTGTTATGAGAATCAAATGAGATAATACCTGTTTGAGGCTTAGCATAGGACCATGCCTATTGTAAGTATTTAATAAGTGGTATCTATCATAATTAGAAGGAATGCTGAATTGGGATGGGGGAGGAAATCCTCTAAAATGTTTGCAAAACTCCTCCAAATAATCAAACGTGCAATTTAAAAACTCTCAGGAGGAAAGATTTCTGGGTGAGGCCAGGCTAAAGAACCAACTGACCCTCGGAGCCTAGAGAGGAGAAGCCAAGGCAGGGTCCGTTCACTTAAGATCAGCAAACTCAGCCGTCAGGATCCATTCATACGAGCACTTCCTGGGTTGCGGATCAACAGATGGGCAAAACAGGAGCCTGTGATGCTTGACTCATTTAGGATCTACTTATACTCACTGCTGGCTTTAAATTCAATATTTCAGAGGGCCCAATTAAGTGAAAGAAACATGAAAAGAAATCTACCTGACAATTATGACCCTCAGTGGGGACAGAAATATATTTCTACACCTGATTATATGTCATTCATCCAACAACTTATTACCCAGGACTCTTCTGTACCAGGAGCTGTACCTGCGAGGGTCTTGGAAGTGGACCAGACAGACTCACCCTGCCTTATGCTGCTCACCCACCTGGTGTGCTGTGCAGAAAACTTCTGAGCAGTGGAAATAAACATGGTTTGCTTCTCTGGGTTATTCTATACTTTCCTATATTTCTACTACAAAAATGTATTCTTTTTGTTTTCAGGAAAAAAAATGTTGTTAAAAAATCTACATGCCCAATATAAAAAATAAAACAAACTAGCAAATACAACAAAAAAGAAACTGACTCAGATATAGAGAATGAACTAGCTGTTACCAGTGGGGACAAGGAAAGGGGGAGGGGCAAGATAGGGGCAGGGGATTAAGAGATACAAACTACTATGTATAAAGCAAATAAACTGCAAGGATATATTGTCAAGCATAGGGAATATAGCCAATATTTTATAATAACTATAAATGGAGTATAATCAACACAGATTTTGAATCTCTATGTTGCACACTTAAAATTAATATAATACTGTAAATCAATGATACCTCAACTATATATATATGTATCTCCTACCCCCCAAAAAACTACCTGCTACCAAATAACCAGTTCAAGCAAATTTCTAATTTTCAGTTGCTGCGTAGGTATCAGTCAGGTAAGCTGACTTCAGAGTCTCCTGCAGTTCTTTGATGGTGAGGTCAGCTCCACGAGGTTCCAATCATGAACTCCGTGAGCCCTGGGAGCCTACACTTGGCAGGAAGGTAGCAGCAGCAAGTCTTGATTTTCCTGTCTTCCTCTCTACATAAAATGCCCTAAGAAGCCCAGAGAATGTAGTTTTGGTTCCTTTCAAACACGGTCATTTTTAAGAATTGACTTCATCTTAGAAATTTATTTCTAGAACTTAAAATTATTGCTAGTATTTCTGGATCAGCTAGATGTTGCTAAGCACTCTATATGCATTGTCTCCTTTACTCTTCACAACAAACCTAAGGAATATGTAGCGTTACTGTAATTATCACTAAATAAGTTGCCCATGATTATAGCGTAAGAAATGCCGGGGCCAGATTCAAATGCCCAAAATCAGAGTCTAAAACCTAGTCTAACACCATTTCACTGCATCCTGGAAAACTGCTTCCTAAGTGAAATGGGGTTTGGGAATCAATATTTGAGATGGAGTCAACCTCTAAATGCTGGAGACCCAACAGCATTTCTTGCTACTTGAACCTCAGACCAGTAAAGAGTAAATCCCCTTTCCTTGCTGCCTCCCAAGGCAAACCCAGGTGCTTTGCTTTTGTAAGATTTCATTGACAGTTGCTATCAGGAATCATGTGGGGTTACACAACTTAATGAGAATTGGTAAAGGACAGGGAAAGTATAGCTTCTTGAGATCTGTGTTCACATATGGAACCGGTTCTCACATTCATATCAATATGCAGGATAAATCATTATAGTTACCCTTTTTGGGCACTTAATCTGTATCGTGTCCTCTTATAAGCGCTTTAGATTTGCTACCTTGTTGATGAGGAAACTGAGACACAGACGAGTTAGGTAACTTGCTCAAGTTCACAAAGAACTTGAATTCTGACCTAGACCGTCTGGCTCCAGAGCCCATGCTCTTAACCAATACAGCTGTATTGTCTCTCCTTGGCCAGCATAGCTCCAGAGGGCAGAAGGGTAGAAAAGAGAAGGATTTCAATCCTGTCCAAGAAGAAACTTCCAGAAGCTTGGAAGTGTCCAAGAGAATGGTGAATGCCCTTGAAATAATGAGAACTCTGCCAGAAGGTGTAGTCACAGTCAGGTTTACATGCTCTGGGATGCTGGGCCAGGACCCCCTGCATTGTGTGAGAGGTTAGAATAGACCCTCTCAGAGGAGAATTTGGTGAGACTGGGAGCTTTCAGATCTTGTGCTTTCTTACAATAGGATCCAGCCTCCACCTTTAGTTTACTAGTGTGGGACCACTGTGAATTTCAGATAAACCGACGTTTATTATGAGGCATCAATCTCATTCTTACCCACCTCCATCAAAATCCAAGACTCCACAACGTGAAGACCAAACCAAGTATCTCTGTTCCCACTCTTTTTCCACTAGATGTCCTGCCTCTAAGAGCCCTTCCAATGCTGAGGTTCTGCCATACCTTCTGTAGGATATTGATTGGTGAAATAGACCCGGTGTGCAAGAAAGGGCCTCTCGGCACTTTGCGCAAGAAGCCAGTGGATCTCAGGAATCACATGAAAGCCTTCTCCCAAAAACATATCCAGAATTAATATTCTCTACTACTTCCACTGTCACCACCTTGGGCCACACCATTGTCTTCTTTCACCTGGAGAATTGCAATAACCTCATTATTATCTTCTGGTACTCCTGTCCCCAGTATCAGATCTCCATATTTCCGAGTGATTCATAAAATATGTAAATCAGGTCACAGCCCTCCTTAGTTCAGAGCTCTCCAGCTACTTTCTGTTCCCATTAAAATGAAAGACAAAGGCCCTCCAGTGGTCTCCCAAGCCCTCTGTGATCCGCCCTCCTCCACCCCAGCCTCACCTCCTACCACCTGCCCGTTACTCCCTCTGCTCCAGCCGCTGGCCTTGTGACCCCGACCCACCAAGAAGCCCCTTCTTCAGGGCCTCACCTTTGCTGTTCATCTGCCTGACACCTGTGTGACTCCCTCCCTCCCTTCCTCCAGGTCTCTGCTAAAATGTCACCTTATCAATCCCCAGCATTAGTCCAAACGGACAAATCAGAAGAAAGTTCCTCTCTTTCTCAATTTGATCCCATCTGCCAGAATATTTTCATAACCACGTGGATGTATAATAGCCATGAGGAGAAAGGCACTGCCTGGAGTTGTATGAAACCCACCCCTCAGGAGTAGCCCCGGATGTGGTGTCCGCCGTCCATTCCTTGCACAAGAACACCACCCCACGTCCCCTGCTGTACTCCCACCCTCCTGACCTTATACATTCTCCTCCCTAGTACTCATTACCATCTAATGTAGCGCTTACCTATTTGGTTCTGTGTTTGTTGACTGGCTCTCCGCCCCGCCACTAGAATGAAAGGAGCCAGGGCTTTGTTTTGGTCAGTGTGGTACCCCAGTACCTACAACTGTGACTGCCTCATTGGAGGCACTCCAAAAATATCTGTTCCATGACTGAAAGACTGAACGACCTGATGCCCTCAGGAGCAGAAAGGGCAGAGTCAGATGTAACAAGGCAGTTGTAGAGAATAGAAAGAAGCAGGGGTGGGTGGGGGAATGGAGGGGGAAATGATGACTTTAAATAGAGAACTAAGATCTCGCGAGCCACCCGCAGCTCGGCCAGATACGCATACTGGGCTGGCCAAAAGTTCGTTCAGGTTTTTCCATAAGCTGTTACAGAACACATATAACTATACACACGTATATGAGAGAGAGAGGAAGACAGTTATAAGGTTAAATGCCCAAACTGTATATAAAAGGAATGAGTGTGTAAATCTGTGCAAGTGACTGAGCAAATTAAAGGAAAGGAGGCAAGGAGGGACATTTTAAACAGACCGTTGCCTGTGAGCTGTGGCTCGCCACCAGCAGCAAAGTCCAAGGTGTGGACACCTGAGGAGCCGGGATGGTGTCTAGACGTGCGTGTATGGTCCCCACTGGAGGTTGTGAACACGGGGGCTGCAGAGGCAGAAGAATACAACCAGCCCTCTTTCGCTGTCCCTCCCTCCACCAGCCCCCACATACCCATATCGAGGAGAAAGAGAGGGAAGCACACCTAAGATGTAACGGGGCAATTTTCATCCATGTGAAGACAAAGGGGCAGGACCACTGTTCTCTAAAGAACTGGAGCGGTGTGTGCTGGGCCGAGCAACCACCCGTGTTGGTGATGAGTCAATCAACAGCTCCACTCACCAGCCTGGCACAGTCTGAAAGGGCATCTGAGGACATCAGATCAAAAGGAACATTTATGAGCAGCTGGCTGTTCAAAACAAAAACATGACAGACAATTGAATAGAGGCAGACTCCTAGGTAAGGGAAAACTGTGAAATCTGTTTAATTCCAATTCCGTATTCCTCCTTTGTGGAAATGCAAAGAAATCTGGAGCATAGTTTGGGCTACTTCTCTGTTGATGACCTGTCAGGAAAAAAGTGTTTTCTTTTTTTTTTTTTTTTTTTTCGCAGTACGCGGACCTCTCACTGTTGTGGCCTCTCCCGTTGCGGAGCGCAGGCTCAGTGGCCATGGCTCACGGGCCCAGCCGCTCCGCGGCATGTGGGATCTTCCCGGACTGGGGCACGAACCCGCGTCCCCTGCATCGGCAGGCGGACTCTCAACCACTGCGCCACCAGGGAAGCCCAAAAGTGTTTTCTATTTGCGTCCAAAGCCCCTGAAAGAGCAGTAAGTAAAAGTCATACTGGGTAGAGCACACTTTTCATGGAAAATAAACATACATTGGAGGGTTTTTTTGAGGCTTAGTGAACATTTAATCATCCACATTTGATGCTTCTCTCCAGGGAAAGGGATGTGAACTCTCCCAGGGTCACAACTGATGCAATCTAGGGAACAACAACATCTTATCCATTTCTGAGGCACGTATATTTTGTTCTTAAATAATTAAAACATTTCATCCCAGAATTCCTCTTCTGCCCCTAAGTGTGTCATCTCATTAACCAGGGCTGTGTGAACAATAGCGGTTCACTGAATTGTGTTAACAACCGTTATTGTAAAACAATATCAGATGGTGGGAATGTGAACTGGTACAGCCACTATGGAGAACAGTATGGAGGTTCCTTAAAAAACTACAAATAGAACTACCATATCACCCAGCAATCCCACTCCTGGGTGAGAAAACCATAATTCAAAAAGAGTCATGTACCAAAATGTTCATTGCAGCTCTATTTACAATAGCCCGGAGAAGGAAACAACCTAAGTGTCCATCATCGGATGAATGGATAAAGAAGATGTGGCACCTATATACAATGGAATATTACTCAGCCATAAAAAGAAACGAAATTGAGCTATTTGTAATGAGGTGGATGGACCTAGAGTCTGTTATACAGAGAGAAGTAAGTCAGAAAGAGAAAGACAAATACTGTATGCTAACACATATATATGGACTCTAAGGGAAAAAAAAAGTCACGAAGAACCTAGAGGCAAGATGGGAATAAAGACACAGACCTACTAGAGAATGGACTTGAGGATATGGGGAGGGGGAAGGGTAAGCTGTGACAAAGTGAGAGAGTGGCATGGACATATATACACTAACAAACGTAAGGTAGATAGCTAGTGGGAAGCAGCCGCATAGCACAGGGAGATCAGCTCGGTGCTTTGTGACCACCTAGAGGGGTGGGATAGGGAGGGTGGGAGGGAGGGAGACGCAAGAGGGAAGAGATATGGGAACATATGTATATGTATAATTGATTCACTTTGTTATAAAGCAGAAACACACCATTGTAAAGCAATTGTACTCCAATAAAGATGTAAAAAAAAAATTAAATAAATAAACCAATAATCACAATAAAAACAAACAAACAAAACAAAAAAACAATATCAGAACTGTATGTGATTTAGCATAATCCATTTCCTGTCAGGCATTTGACTTAATGATATTTCCTCTTCTACTTATGTACTTCATTATCTGTTTTTGTGTCTTCAGAAACACCATAAACGACAACCAACAGGAAAAGACTGGTGCATTTTTCAGAGCATATTTCATTTTTCATCTTTAATGGGTCTTTTTGTAGGGTTCTTGCAACCAGTTGAAGGAGAATGAAACATTTCCCTGCCTCGCACAAAAAGTACCGCTTACACTTGGAGCAACCTTTGGAAGGGAAACGCCTGACTGCTATAAAGTTCAGTAGAGAGAGTGATGGAAGAAAAGGCAAGCGCTGGTACTTTGAAGAAGAGTGGCTCTCCTCCAGCCACAGACACTGTAATTGCCACCCCGCTCCTTATTTCCTTCACTTCCTCCCATCTGCCTTCCTTTCCTAGGTACGCTGATGTTTTGGTTCAATTCTAATCGCATTTGTGTTGCACACTAAAGCTCACAGGATTCTTTCTCAACAGACATTATTTTTGAGGGTATAAAGTGCAATTTTCTTCCTCTACTCCTTTTAAAATATTTTTTTCCTCTGTCTCTTTTTAGAAATGTCCTACAGGTAAAGAAAACTTAGGTACCGTCACCTGGGACCTTGCTACTTAAAATGTGGGCCTCCGGGCTTCCCTGGTGGCACAGTGGTTGAGAGTCTGCCTGCCGATGCAGGGGACACGGGTTCGTGCCCCGGTCCGGGAGGATCCCACATGCCGCGGAGCGGCTGGGCCCGTGAACCATGGCCGCTGAGCCTGCACGTCCGGAGCCTGTGCTCCACAACGGGAGAGGCCACAACAGTGAGAGGCCCACCATGTACCGCAAAAAAAAAAAAAAAAAAAAAAAATGTGGACCTCGGACCACCAGCAGCACCCGGAGCTTGTTAGAAATGCAGAATCTCAGGCTTCACCCCAGATCTACTGAACCAGAACCTGCATTTTTAACAAGATCCCCAAGGTGATTCGTTGACACATTCAAGTTTAAAAAGCACTGACTTAGAAAAAAGACAAATAGTGGATGATATCACTTAAATGCGGAATCTAAAAAATACAACAAACTAGTGAATATAACAAAAAAGAAGCAGACTCACAGATATAGAGAACAAACTAGTGGTTACCAGTTGGGGGGAAGCATACAGAGATGGGGGAGTGGGAGGTCAAACTATTGGGTATAAGACATGCTCAAGGATGTATTGTATAACACAGGGAATACAGCCAGTATTTTGCAGTAACCGTAAATGTAAAGTAACCTTTTAAAATTGTCACATGTCAGAAAGGGTCCCCTTACTCTTGGATAATTACAAAATAAACAGATCTCCAGGAGAGAAGCCCCTCCCCACTTTCAGATGACCCCCTTTCAATCTGTACCCCGCTAAGATTTTAAACGCAGAAACTCAGAATTTATTACATTGCTACACTTTCAAACTCAGCAGGACATCCTGACTCGTTGGAAGGCAAAGGACTTGGTATAGTGACAAACCATCCCAGTTTGTCCAGGAATGAGGGATTTTCCCAGGACGTGGGGTTTTCAGTTTTAAAACAAGGACGGTCTCAGGATAACTGGGATGGTGGGTCATCTTATTCTAACATCATTTATGAAACCCAGTTGGCCTAATGAAATTGGCACACGAAAACTAACTTGTTAGAAGCAAACAACTTTCATAGAAATAATTTACTGTAACTGCAAGCTAATTCTCTGAGCCCTCACACTCGAAAGCCACAGAATCGAATAGATCATCAGAGCAGATTTCTTTAAATTGGCTGGAAGTGCACAGCTCTCGTTTCAGCATCAATAGATGCGTTCAGTTTCAACTAAGCTGTTCACTAACGGCATTGATTTTTAAGGCTAGGCTAAAGGTATTGAGAAAATATCCAGCGGACACAGAAACTGGGGTGTTGGGAGGCTGACCGGCAGAGCAGAAATTTTCCCCTTGTAGCTCCTTCCTGGGAGCGCCACTGGCTGGGTGCAGATATCCCAGGGGCCATTAGTAGTTTTAACCTTTGGCCGCTTGATGATTGAACCGTTCTAGTCCATCCCTGCGCCTGGGGCTCCCAGAAGACTCCACGGGTACAAGTTCTTGCTCAAGGTCCAACAGCTGTCAGAGCAGATGGCTGGGGATTTGTTACCGTGGTCCTAAGTATCACGCTTTGGCTCTAAGGCACTGGGAACAATTTGACAAATTTGATTAACTGAGAACAATATGACACTGGTCTGGGAAGCTCACTCTACACTTTCACAGAGTTCCTTATGTTCTTTTCATGGTCTGAGGACACAGAGTGATATTAGCTATCTCCTCAGTCCAATGAGACTCTCGGAGAAAACAAAGAGAGTCACCCTTGGCTACCCCTTTCGTCTTACAGCTGAAGGTTTCTGTCCGTGGGGTCTGTGATTCACACATGCAGCCAGCTGTGCTATCAGAGAGAGGCTGGACACATCCCTAGTGCCGCCTCCAATAGATGGAAATGTGGCTTCTTGTCCTAAACCATTCCATCGCTTCCTCATCATTTACAAACTGTATCTGCTTTGAGAAACTAACAAGAAGCAGTCGATCTGATGGAAAATCTTATCCACCCTCTACCCTCCCAACTTGCCTCTGCTTCCTCTCAACCTCCCAGAGTTTCCTTGATGAACCCCCAATGGATGGTCTGCAAAGCATTTTGTGCTTTGAGATGGCGTGTGTCCTTGGGTCTGTGAGAGGCCCCGCTGCTGCTGGGTGGCGAGACAATAGTCAGCTCTGGGCAGTCAGTCTGTGGGAATTCCTGAGGGAGCTGCAAGCTGCTATGAATAGCCTGGCATTTGGAAGAGAAGATTCGCAGAGGAGTCTCCTGCTGTGCCCTCTAGCTCTCAACTTGATGAAGGAGGCAAGCCCAGAGCCCAAGAGGGTGGGAAGGGCTCACGGAGGAGGCCCATTAGGGGACAGGCTCTCTTGTGTCCAGATTCCACTTGGGTGACCCTGGGGAGAGAGACTCTTTTCCAGGGCCACAATGCTCCATTTATGAGCTGCAATTAGTCGCAAACAAAATTTGTGCATCCACCACTAACTGTCAGCTCAAGAGGTTGAAAGTTCAGTCCTGGGGAGGTCAGGACGTCTTCTCAGGGGCTGATGACTTTGCTCACAACCTCCCCTCCTCCACATGGTGCCTGGGGACCCTTCCCTGGGGAGGGAACCACATTCCAGATCAGGCTGCCTGCAAAGCTGAACGAGCAGCGTCAGAGGGCCTCTGGCTCTGGAAGTATTAGTGCAGCAGACTGACGGCCCCGTTAGACTGACCTTTCTGTGGCAGAATGTTGACTTGGTTTATAATAAACACAGCCGTTTGAGAATAGCAAGGTAAGGAACACTGTAGTGATTATTAGGATTTAGCTGATGTTTGAAAGTTCAGCCAGTTTTGCTTGCATGTTCCATATGGAATAAAAAAGCCAGAAGGGCCCAGAAAAAAAATGAGCCGTTCTTTGCCAAATCAAAATGTGTAAATAGTTCTTCTGAGAGCATAACAAAGGGGCTATTTTGCCTTTAAACACCAGAGCCAAAAACAGGAAAAGGCTACAATTAACTACCAGCACCACAATGTGAAGTTAATCAATAATGGAATGATTATTGCGAAGCTGTCATGCACGAACCATACCTAGTGTGTGAGTGCTCCTTTCAGAGTATGAACATCCTTTCCAATTCCAGATATATATTTTTTTCCTTTGTGATGACACATTTTCATTTTCCATTGTGTCCTTAATTCTCATCTGCAGTCCTCTGACCCTCAGTGCGAACTGTGACTAAATTCCTCCTTCCCCCACGTGTGGGGTATGACGTTGGAATCCCAGGATGGCACTGCACTTCAGAGAAATGGGAGACTCTTCCATCTGGAGCCTGGGCTGGCAAAGATTGCAGCCTTTATTTCCTTAATGAGCTCAGAGTGGCTGCTCGCTAGATGATGTCGAATTCCTCAGATGAAAGTAAAATTAACGGTTCCATGTGCATTGAGTAAACCACTTCAGGTCTTCCCAAGTTTTCATTCAGGTCACCCAAACACCAACATCAGGTCTTACCTAGAGAAATGCTGATGATTTTATAACCTTTCGGGCAGTATCAAAGCAGATCTACCCAACAAGCCTACCTAACTAGCCCATCAGCGGGAGATAGAATATGGCCCTGGGTGGGAGAGAAGCTAGCTGGCTCCTCCGTCTCTGGCACCCTCACAGGAACCACACAGCACAGAGGCAGACTTCTCTTCCAGGCTCCCGTTTGGACCAAACCCAGCTTTCCGAATGTAACGCCATCAGTGATAGTGGACATAGTGTAACTAAATCAGACACGCAGAGGGCTCCTCCCACCCCCAGCAGAAATTCTGCTTCCTTCCCTCCCCTCTCCTTTTGAAATCACCAAAGCCATGGGCAGAAATTCTGCTTCCTTCCCTCCCCTCTCCTTTTGAAATCACCAAAGCCATGGACATTGCTCCCACTTAGAGGGAGTTGCAGTGGCTCTCTTTTCCAAAGATGGTGCTCTGGGGGACTGTTTTTCCCTTCACTCTTCCTATCACCTCCCTCCCCTCCCTCACGCCCCCTACAACACACACCTGGATTCAGCCATTGAGAGCACACGAGTAACTGTTCCTCGGCGGGCAGAGATCTTGAAGCCAGACTATGACAGCCAGTGATAAATTAATGAGAAACCTCCCGTCACCTGGTGCGTAATTTTTTTCTAATTAAGTTAATTGGATTTTTTTATTATAAAAGGAATGCATGTTCATTATTAAACATTTGTAAAATGCAGAAAAGTAGAAAGTTGGAGGAGAAATAGAAAGCCTACAGGCGGGTAATTATAGTCTCAGAATTATTAGTTATTTTGACTGGGCACCAGTTAATCCATAAATTAGATTTTTAGAGTCAACCGCAGTTCCACTTTCTAGTTTAACTACCAGTGTCTCCCCTAAGTCAACGCCATGGTTATTTACCACAATTCCCTGGGAGAAGGCAAAATCCTTTCTATCTGAACTGCAGGCCCACTTAAAATTCTAAGGCAAACCTGCCCTCCTCAGGGTCACCTGAGACTCACTCCCTGGAGCCCTTCTGTTTGAGCCCCAGGGCTTCTCCCTCTAGGCCTCCTTCTCCAGGCCAGCTCCCTGGTCACCAGCTTTCATGGAGCACAGAACTCTTATTCTTTCCCCACAATAAAACCTCTTCAAATTTCTCCAAAATCTGTTTTTATTAAAAGTCCAATGGCTAACAGAGTTTCTGGCAATTAATCTCTTTATTTCCCTCTTGCAAAGTGTGAACGTTTCTACAAAAGGACAAAAGCAGAATTATCAAGCAAACATGAGGCAGAATTTTGGCTCAGGTACAAAAATCAAATATCCATCGACCGCAGCTACCTACAACTCAGCAAGGAAGCAACAAATGATCAGGCAAGTTTCTAGCAGTCAGAGCTGCATTGCAAAACCAAGGTTCCAGTGGCCTTGTGCCCTCTCACTTCGTCCTTATTAGAACCCTATTCGAGAAAACCTGAGCTCTCAGTTCTCTTAGCTACAAGGAGCAAATTGCAAGGTGAAAATGGATTCTGGTGGGAGAGTAGAAACAGCCCAACTGGGATGAAGGAAATAGAAAGACCGTCAAAGGTAGATGTCAGAATTCAAAAAGACATAGCAATCTGAGGCCGTGTTGTATAGGCAAATTGTTCTCTGCCCCTCATTGGCCCTTGACTTACTGCTACATTACCGCATAATGAAGTTATAATGATAATGAGGCAAAAGTATGTTCTGTACCTTGAGTCTAGAAAAAAATGGAAATGTGTGGCCCACTTTAGAAATAATTTTTTTAAAACTTTCAGCGGGATATCTCCATCGTATGGTAAACTCAATTATCGGAACAAGTTTATTGTCTGTGTGGGGTTCTGGACTGCAGTGATAGTTACTGTGGCTGACCAAGGGACCGCCTGAGGCCACTAACTTCCCCTAAGCTGCGTGAGGCCAGGGTTTTCTCTGTTTTGTTCAGTGCTTTTCAGCGATGCCTGTAACACTGGTGGTACATAATTGATGCCTAAAGTGGTATTTGTTTAATAAATAACCAAAGGCTGATGGGAAGTCTATGGGCAGAGATGAGGATGGGTATAAAGAGAATCTTCAGGGCATATTCTGAGGATAATTTAGGGCCTGAGACGCATAGGACATTATGGATATCATCTTAGTATTGAAGATGTCTCAACAGATAGAAAAGAATTTAGTTCTTGCAGGCTCAGCGGCCATGGCTCACGGGCCCAGCCGCTCCACGGCATGTGGGATCTTCCAGGACTGGGGCACGAACCCATGTTCCCTGCATCGGCAGGCAGACCCTCAACCACTGCGCCACCAGGGAAGCCCAAGAATTTAGTTCTTTTTTGTAGCCAGTAGAACAGCACTTTAAGTATTTTTGAAGCATCTTGAAAAACACAGTAAAACTTATGTATGATAGACTAATTACTGTAACCAGCCAGTATATAATGATATTATATATATAATGATATTATATATAATTATACATATATATAATGACTCAAACACAATAAAGTTCATTTATTATAGTAATGGGTGGGCGAACAGGTCTGCCCTTCCCCACCAGTCACCCAGGGACTCATGCTGATGGAGGCTCTGCCGCCTTCAAGAAATGGGCGGCTCTCTCTATCCAGCCTACTGGAAGGGGAAAAGGGTATACAGTACTTTTACTCTCATTGGTGAGAGCACGATCTCAAGGCAACAGCTAACTGCAATGGAGGCTGGGAAATGCAGCTCCGCTGTGTGTCTAGGAAGATAAGAAAAAGGGCTTTGGAGAACACCTGGCAGTCTCTGCTATGAATAGATTAGCTGAAGTTAACAATTCCCCTCCTTCAACTGTATAACAAATGTTCTATACCTTAATTCCAAAAGGAATAACATAATCATTCCACAACACATACAGCTATTAAATCATTATGTTGTACACTTGAAACAAATATAACGTTATATGTCAATTATACCTCAGTTTAAAAATAATGATAAACTTAAAAAAAAGAGTACATTCTATATGATTCCATTTATAGGAAGCTTAAAAACAAGCAAAACTAATTCAGACGTTAGAATGTTTGTTATTCTCGGGGAAGAGAGGGCAGTGACTTGGGATGGATACATGAGGGGGCTCCTGGACAGTTGGTAATGTTCTATTCTTTGTATGTTCTGTTCATCAGGTGAGCTCCCTTTGGATAATTCATTAAGCTATCTATATACTTATGATTTTCGTACTTTTAGGTTTGTATGCTATGCTTCAACACACAAATCCAGTCAGTTGAATCCAGAATTTTGTATTCTGGTTAGTTTCATGGCCAGATGGCACAGTGTTTGGATCAAGACTGGAATTACAGGGCCTAGATTCACATCCAAGATCTAACCACGTCCTCTCTGAGAGATCTTGGCCAAGTTACAGACTGTCTGAGCCTCAGCTTCTTCATCTGTAAAATGGGCTAATTGTGATACCTCACTCAATGTCATCGAGAGAATTAAATCATCTCCATAAACATTAGCTCTTGAGGTGGTTCTTGTTGCTCTTCTTTTATGGCCGTGGAGAAGATGAAAATGTCCTGGGGAAGAGGGAGGGGAAGGATGAAGTTTGAGTTAAGATAAACTTTTTCTGCGGTACGCGGGCCTCTCACTGTTGTGGCCTCTCCCCTTGCGGAGCACAGGCTCCGGACGCGCAGGCTCAGCGGCCATGACTCATGGGCCCAGCCGCTCCGTGGCATGTGGGAATCTTCCCGGACCGGGGCATGAACCCGTGTCCCCTACATCGGCAGGCGGACTCTCAACCACTGAGCCACCAGGGAAGCCCGAGTTAAGATAAATTTTGAAGGTGAAGAATGAGAGGTAAATTATGACGTTGAGGTGAAGGGAAAAGAGACCAAAGGCTCGGCCTTTCTCCTTCCATTCTCTGTTTCCAGTTTCCTGTCCATCTCTAAACATGGAAGATCGACTAATTAGGTGATCTTTAGCTGGTTAGTCTTTCCAGCTATAAAAGCACAGAAATGGGAGGGCAATGCAAATGTCAACCAAAAGCCAAACACAAATTACCATGTTTGATCTAATGTTAAATACAAAGGCCCAGAAACTTGGGAGTTAAGGGAGGTAAATTCTCAGTGGTGGAATTAGGGGTTATATTTTTTAAAGGAAAGAAAAGAAAAAAATAACATAATCACAAGCAAACACAAGTTCATACAAGAAATTTATGCATAACGGGTATGACGAATTTATTACAGATGTAGTCTAACCTCCTGTACTTTTTTTTTTTTCGGTACGCGGGCCTCTCACTGTTGTGGCCTCTCCCGTTGCGGAGCTCAGGCTCCAGACGCGCAGGCTCAGCGGCCGTGGCTCACGGACCCAGCCACTCCCCGGCGTGTGGGATCTTCCCGGACCGGGGCACGAACCCATGTCTCCTGAATCAGCAGGCGGACTCTCAACCACTGTGCCACCAGGGAAGTCCCACTCCTGTACTTTCTAAATGAAACTATGAAATCATAGTGTCTCAGAGCTGGAAATGAAAATAGAAATCATGTAACTCTATCCCTTCATTTTGTAGATGAGAAAACAAACACCAGGGGACTTCCCTGGGGGCACAATGGTTAAGAACCTGCCTGCCAGTGCAGGAGACAAGGGTTCGATCCCTGGTCCAGGAAGATCCCACATGCTGCGGAGCAAATAAGCCTGTGTGCCACAACTGCTGAGGCTGCGTGCCACAACTACTGAATCCATGCACTCTAGGGCCCATGCTCTGCAACAAGAGAAGCCACCGGAATGAGAAGCCCACGCACAACAACGAAGACCCAACGCAGCCAAAAAATTTTAAAATTTTTAAAAAGAGAAAAGAAAGAAAACAAACACCAAAATCCTCTGTGATATTCCCAAGATAACAAAATTAGGTAACTTGTGACAGAGCTGGGGCTAGGACCCAAACTTGACAATAATGGGAATGACCCTGAGTTTCTGAAAGACTTTGAATCATTGAGGAGACTATGTCCATTATAATCTACTTGCAGGACTAATGTATTTTTAAAAACATTTTCATCAACAAAGACAGAAATCAAAATGATTGCCTTTCTGAGTTGATTAAAGATGATGGGTTGAAGATGGTCATAAATTCCTTCCTACTCCCCCATTGGGAGGCAGAGTCGTATCTTCTCCCTTTGATTCTGGTGTGGCCCTGTGACCCAGTACAACTTCCAAAGCTGGGTGTCAAGCAATCTGCAGCTTCTGAGTTTACAGGCTCAGAACACTCCCTCTTAGAAGCCAGCCGCCAAGCCATGAGAAACCTGATCCACGTGAAGAAACCAGTGGAGGAGAACCAAGGCATTCTTGTTGACAGCCCTAACTGAGCTCCCAGCTTATAATCACACCCACTGCCAGCCCCTCAGAGGAGCCCTCCGCGCGCTCAGTCCAGACTGTAGAATCATGAGAAAATAACTTGCTGTTTTAAACCCTTACGTTTGGGGGCAGCTTGTTATGGAGCAGTAAAAGCTCACTCGAGCATTAAGTTTAAACAGGCAACTTCATCAACTTAGTGAAAAAAAAACAGTCCAATATTTTAAGAGGAGGAGAAAATGGAGATGAATTATCTCCCTGAATCCCTAGAAATAGATGACAGAGGGATCTATTTGATTAAGAGTGGTTAGGGTAGGCCTCTCTGATAAGGTGACATTTGAGCAGACATCTGAGGAAAGGAGAGAATCAAGTATGTGAAGTTAGAAAATGAAAAGTCCAAGAGGCAAGTGAGGGCTTAGTAAAGCTGAGAAGGGTTCCCCTTTACCTGTGCTCCCTTGAGTTCAGATGGTGATGGAAAAGTAGATTGGGATTTTTATTCTTTGTCAGATCATTTATTTATTCACGCATGCATACATTCAACAGTCATTTGTCAAATACCTGCAATGTGCCAGGTATTGTGATAGGGGCTGAGGATACATATGGTCATGAATAAGAGAGATGAGGGTTAGGATTAAGGTTAGGGTCTAGGTGTCCAGAAGACTGAAAATAAATACGTAAACGAATAAATGGACAAGATACTTTCAGATAGGCAAGTGCTATGAAGAAAACCGAAAAGGATGAAATGACAAGAAGGGGCCGGAAGGAGACTTAGAACCCAGGGAAGGGCTGTCCGAGAAAATGACATTTGTATGAGACCAACATGACAAGAAGGTTATAGCCACGCAGATATCTGAAAAAGAGGATTCCAGGCAGAGGGAACAACGAATGCAAATGTCTTAATCCAGGAATGAATTTAACATCATCAAGAAACAGAGAGAAGGTCAGAGTGACTGAGGAAAAATAAAGCAGACACAGTGAGAGATAGACAGGGGCCAACTTCATGTAGGAACTTGTTAGCCCTGACAAGCCTGGATTCGATTTTGACTGCGATGGAGTCTTTGAAGGGTTTTAAGAGTAAGAGCTTCTCAATCTGATTTGTGTTCTTTGAATATCACGCTGGCTACAGTGGGGAAGAAGGAGGACAAGTGAAAAATGATGAGAGCTTCAAGTAGGGTGGTATCCGCGGCCATAGCAGGAAGTATACACGTTTGGAATATGTTTTGCTCGTAGAATCAGTCAGACTTGCTGAAGGGGAGGCTTGGAGGAAAGAGAGAAATCAAGAATGACCCCTCTACTTTTGGCTTGAACAACTGGGATGATGGTGGTTCCACTCACTGAGATGGAGACCATTGCCGTGAGAGCAGGGCTGGTGTAGGAAATCAAGAGTTCTGTTTGGGTCATGATAAAATTGAGAACTCATTAGAGAGAGACATGAAAATGTCAAGAAGCAAAGGGATCTTGGAGTCTGGGATTCAATGGGAAGGACACAACCAGAGGAATAGAAATCACTGGTCATATGGATGGTATTTAAAGTCTTTACAGAGGATGAGGATTCCCAGTGAGACCCTGTACACAGAAAAGAGAATAAAGCCAAAAATCCAGCCCTGGCTTACTCCAACGTCAAGGGCGTGAGTAGAGGACGCGTCAGCAAAGAATGAAAAGGATCGGTCGGTGACATAGAAGGAAAACCAGAGTCAGAGTGTGGTGTCACGGAAGCCAGGAGAAAATATTCTTCTAGGGAGGGAAAGACTGAATGTGTTGAATAATTTTAAGAGCTCAAGTGGGAGCTGACCTTCCCATTTTTCAGGATAAAAGCCCAACTCTTCCTTCTCTCACTCACCGTATCCTGACTGCAAAGCTGTGTTTCATCACTTCCAAGTCACCTCCTCATGTGTGTAACTGAAACAGCCCCTTAACTGGACTGCTGGCTTCTGCCCTGGCTCCCTGTATTACTATTGCTGCATAGCAGGTTAGCAGCTTAAAATAAGCATTTATTACCTCACAGTTTCTGCGGCTCAGGAACCCAGGGGCGGCTTAGCAGGGTGGTTCTGGCTCAGCGTCTCTCATGAGGTGAGCATTAAGGTGTCCTCCAAGGGCTTAACTGGAGGATCCAAGATGCCTCACCGGCACGGCTGTCCACAGAGGACCTCAGCTCCTCTCTGGCCACTGGCAGCAGTTCTCAGTTCCTCACCGCATGGGCTGTCCATAGGCTGCTTGAGTGTCCTCCTGACTCGACAGCTGGCTTCCCCCAGAGCAAGTGAACCGAGACAGAATGAGAGGGCAAGGAGGAGGCCGCATTTCTCCTTATGTTTAATCTCTAAAGCCCTGCACCCCTCTTCCACCGTTTCTATTTGTGAGAAGTGAGTCACCGAATGCAGTCCACACTCAAGGAGAGGAAATCAGCCTCCCCTCTTTGAAGACAGGAGTATTGAAACATCTGTGGGTACATATTTTAAAACCCTCACACACCTCTATCATCTTTTCTCAATACAGAAACCAGAGTGATCATTTATGTCAATTCTCTGCCCAATGGCTTCTCATCTCACTCAAACAGCAGTCAAATCCTTACAGAGGCCTTCAGGGTCCTACGTGCTCTAGTGCCCCTGCAACCTCTCTGACCTCACCTCCTACCCCTCTCCACATTATTCTCTCCACTCTAGCCCCTCCAGCCTCCTTGCTGTTTCTGCTACCTGCTTGGGCCTTTGCACTTGCTGTTCCTCTACCTGGAATGCAGATCCTCCCAGATATCCAAATGGCTCTTTATCTTACTCTCCTTAGGTTTTTACTCGATGAAACCATCCCTGAACACTCTATTTCAAATTGCCACCTCACCTGCACTCCCTAACTCTTTTCCCTACTGTATTTTTCTCCACAGCGTGTATCCCATCTGTCATCCTATATATTTTACTTATTATCTTTTGTGTCTATCTCTTCCCACTAACAGGCAAGTTCCATATAGGAAGGGGAATGTTTTGTTTTGTTCACTGCTATAAGCCCAGTGTCTAGAACAGTGTCTGGCACAAAGGAGGTGCTCAATACATATGTCCTGAATATTGGTAGCCAGAGGTAGAAACACCTGAGGAGTCATGCTTCCAAAATGAGAGTCTGCTCTGGACCTCAGAAATTGATCTCAATGGAGTAATCAATAAGAACTATGAACCTATCTATGAAACAGAAACAGACTCATGGACACAGAGAACAGACTGGTGGTTGCCAAAGGGGAGGGAGTTGGAAGAGGGATGGAGTGGGAGGCTGGGGTTAGCAGATGTAAGCTATTATATACAGAATGGATACACAACAAGGTCCTACTGTATAGCACAGGGAATTAAATTCAGTATCCTGTGATAATCAGAAAGAATATAAAAAAAGAATGTATATATGTATAACTGAATCACTTTGCTGTACAGCAGACATTAACACAACATTGCAAATCAACTATACTTCAATTTAAAAAATAAAATAAACAAGAACTATGAGCTCTTCCTCCTGTTTGGGATGGGGTACCATGTTCTCATGGGTACCACGCACCTACCCGTCATCTCTGCATCTCCTGCCAGGGCAGGTTGTTAAAGTAGTGCGCTGATAATGCAGGAAGCAAAAATACATGCCAACCAAGGCCACAGTGGGGCTGCCCAGATTGAACTCAAGAAGACTGGCAAAGGGCTACATGGCAGTAAGGACATCTGCCTTGCAGAGTGAAGTAGAATAAGTCGATGTCAGAGCTTTATTTTGGCTCTTAGGCAAGTTTTATCTAGAACTAAAAACAGACTTCATGATGATTCTAGCCAGGCTCATCTCTTTCTCTAAGAGCCTTTTCTGCAAACAAAAATAAACTCCGTGCAACACCAGGATCATGCCTGCCTCCTATAAGTATTTCCCACAGAAAGGCCAACCGTAGCAGGTAGATTGTGTAAGGCTGCGGAAGTCCCTGCTTTATTTGTTTTCTCGGAGCACCTGACATCACACTCCATGCTTATTTGTTTAGAGTGGAAGATCCTCAGAGCAAGGATTTGGGTCTTCAAAACTGTATCGCCAGGGCTCAGAACTGTGTCTGACACATAGTCACTGCTTAGGAAATACTTGTCCAATAAATGAAAAAAAATGTTTCTAGCCAGGTACAATGACAACTATATTTCAAGTAATATTCAATGCAATGATCTCAAGTGTAAAAAAGTATTTAATCTCTTGGAGTTCTCCATAACAGGATCTGATCTTTGTCAGAGAATAACATGAAAAGAAAGAGACAGAGAGAACTGACCCAGGTCTTAGGCTTTCCAGCCCCAGTTCTGGTTCTGACACTTACATTCACCATATGAGTATGTGTCTGTGAATGCGTGCAAGAGAGGAGGGGAGACTTTTGAAAACTCCAGATTTTAGGCTTGTTTACGTATTAAAAATGACAACAACAATAACAGCTACCTTTCATTGAGATTACTAGCTTCCCGACAATATGTAATGAGTTTCAGCAAGCTCAATTATTGAATTCAATCCTCTTCACAGCCTTTTATGGTAGGTGCCATTGCCCCATTTTACACATGATGTCAAGGCCTTAAGAAAAACTTGCTCCAAGGCACACAGCTAGCAAGTTGTGGGACTGGTGTCAGAACCCAGGCCCGTGACTCTAAATCTTGTCTTAAATATTTTATTGTTATACAGACACCAGCTCCAGCACGTACCTGAACTGGGGGAGAATTTGCAAATTACAAAGAACGATTCCTGTGGTAGCAAAATGGGTTTTTTCCTTTTGTTTCTTTTTTTCTTTTTTTTGGTTTTGTTTTGAAGTACAGAATGTTCTCTTATAATTAATTCTTCAACCATCCCAAATTTACAGACTCATACAAAGAAGTTTGGAGTATTTTATGAAAATTAGTTTTTAAATAGTACAATGTACATTTTAAAACTAATCATTTTACAGACTGCTTCTGATGTGGGAGAAACTTTGCCAAATAAATGGGATCTGCTCCCAGTCAGGAATTGCTCCCTGGAAGGAGGGACCATCTTATTCCCTTTGGGCTCCCACGGGTAGCCCAGGCCCTGACACAAAGCAAGATCTCAGCCAGTGCCTGCTTCTCCCCTCCAGTTCCTCCCTCCCTTTCATCTACAAAATGAGAGGCGTGGTCTTGAAGGTCTCCTTCCTGGGCGCATGGTCCCTGACCCTGCAGTGAGCATTTGCTGAGCGCACCACGAAGCTTGGTCCTGGCCTCCGCTTTCTCCACCCCTCCATCCATTCAGAGACCAGGCTGCTGGTCACCGGCCTCTTAGCTCCTTGACCCTCCCAAAGGCTTGGTTCAAACTGAGCTTCCCTTCAAAACATAGGTGCCTCTGCTAGGTCACCACTCTGCCACCATTTCTTGGCAATCGTGAGTGATTTAAGCTTCCCTTGAGGCCTTGTTTGACTGCTTCTTCTGCCCTACTCCTTCCTGACGTGATTTCCCAATAGCACTGACCAAGGAAAAGTTGTTTAAAATCTAACCTCTCCTTTTACTACCAAGGCAAAGATTGGTCGATACACAAATCTCTCTGCAGAGCTCCTTTGGTTGTGTACATTTCAGGGGATCCCAACTTGAACTTCTTTTGCCAGAAATTACAATTTTTATAGACTTCATAGCTTTCCTTTTTACCCTCTGGTATAACACCAATGCCATTTCAAAGTCACTTAATTGGTCACAATTATTGGGCTGATTGCATGGTTTTCTTCCCACACCAGGACTCATATCTCTAACTCTTCTCTGGAAATCAGAGCAGGTCTTCTTTCCGCTTGGAAACTATATTCATATTATTCTTTGTATTGTTAAGATGCTTTGTACTTTTCAAAACTGTTTCTTATACTGATCTCAATAATAAGGCAGAAAAAGAGTGTAAGCTTCCCAAGACCAGGGACCATCTCTATTTTATTCATCACAGAGTAGGTACTTCAAATACGTTGGTTGAATGAATGATTCATCTTAGAATAGAAGCCAAGAGTCTTGGTTTTATTGCTGGCTTGTGTATAGTCTAAGTCAGCACTGTCCAATAGAAATAGAATGCAAGGGAATTCCCTGGTTGTCCAGTGGTTAGAACTCCATGCTTCCACTGTAGGGGGCATGGGTTCGATCCCTGGTCGGGGAACTAAGATCCTGCAAGCTGCACGGCCAAAAAAAATTTTTAATTTAAAATTAAAAATAAAATAAAAATAGAATGCAAGCCACATACTCTTTTAAACTCTCTAGTAGCCACATTTTTTAAGTAAAAAAAAAAAAGCAAATACATTTTAATAATACCTTTTACTTAATATATCCCAAATATTGTTTTCCTGTCAGGTAATCAATAAAATTATTAAAATATTTCCTCCTTTTCTTCATACAAGTCTTTGTAATTTGGGGTCTATTTTATAGTTACAGCACATCTCAATTTGGACTAACCACACTTTTTAAAAATACACTTAAGAGAATTCCCTGGTGGCACAGTGGTTAGGAATCCACCTGCCAATGCAGGGAACACAGATTCGAGCCCTGGTCCGGGATGATTCCACATGCCGCAGAGCAACTAAGCCCGTGTGCCACAACTACTGAGCCTGTACTCTAGAGCCTGCGAGCCACAACTACTGAAGCCTGCGTGCCCAGAGCCCATGCTCTGCAACAAGAGAAGCCACTGCCATAAGCCCGTGGGCAGCAACAAAGACCCAATGCAGCCATAAATAAATATTTTTTAAAATAAATAATAAAAAAAAATAGACTTTATTTTTAGAGCAGTTTTAGGTTCACAGCAAAATCAAGCAGAATGTATGGAGATGTCTCATATAACTCTTGCTCCTCCCTCCTCCAGCTTCCCCTGCTATCAATATCCCTCATCAGAGTGGTACACTTGTTAGAATTGATGAACCGACAATGACATATCATTACCATCCAAAGTCCATAGTTTACATTGGGGTTCACTCTTGGTGTTGTACATTCTATGGATTTTGAAAAATATGTAATGACATCCACCATGCTGGTATCATACAGAGTGGTTTCACTATCTTAAAAATCCTCTGTGCTCTGCCAACTCATCCCTGGTAACCCCTGGCAACCACTGATCCATTTACTGTCTCCATACTTCTGCTTTTCCCAGAATGTCATATGGTTGGAATAATACAGTATGAAGACTTTTCAGATTGGCTTTTTCACTTAGTAATATGCATTTAAGTTTTCTCCACATCTTTTCATGGCTTAATAGCTCATTTCTTTTTAGCGATGAATAATATTCCATTGCCTGGACATACCACCATTTGTATATCCACTCACCTAATGAAGGACTTCTTGGTTGCTTCCATGTTTGGGCAATTATGACTATCACTGCTATAAACATTTGTACAGGTGTTTGTGTGGACATAAGTTTTCAGCTCATCTGGGTAAATACCAAGAAGCACAATTGCTGGATAATATGGGTTTGTTTTGAAGAAACTACCAAACTATCTTCCCAAAGTGTCTTACCATTTTTCATTCCCACCAGTAATGATTCTATATCCTAAATTGCTCTTGCATCTGTCCCCTATTGCCATCCCCATTTCATCATCTCTCACCTGGACCACTGCCATATTTCCTTAACTGGCCCCTCTGTCTCTAGTCAGGCCTTGCTCCAGTATATTCTGCACACTGATGTCACAGTGATCATTTGAAAGGTAAATCTGATCATGTCACTCCTGACTTAAATACTTCAGTGACTCCCCATTACATTCATAATAAAGTCTAACTTCATCATGGCAGTCAAGGCTTTCAGGCTGACCTCTCCAGCTGCATGCACATGCGTCCTGGGCCCCAACAGTACCAAGTGCTTACCAATTCCCTGGTTGTTTCTCTCACTCTCTTGTTATTGCTCTCACATCTTTACTTTTGTACGTGTGCTCTGCACTGAATATTCATGTCCCCCTCAAATTCATATGTTGAAGCCCTAATCCCTGATGTCATGGTATTTGGAGGTGGGACCTTTGGAAGGCAGAGTTAGATGAGGTCATGAGGGTAGCCCATGATGGGATTAGTGCCGTTATAAGAAGATGAAAGACCAGAGACTTCTCCCTCTCCTCAACATAAGGGTACTGGAAGATGGCAACTGTGTTAAAACCAGGAAGACATCGAATCTGCTGGCACCTTTACCTTGGACTTCTTAGCCTCCAGAACCATGAGAAATAAATGTTTGTTGTTTAGGCCACCCAATTACTGATGTTTATTATGGCAGCCCAAATGGACTGAAACATGTTTCCCTCTGCCTTCCCTCCACATGCCCTCTCTCTATCTTCCTTTTCCACCTGGGTAACTCCAGCCATTTGCTTTAAGATTCAGCACAGTATTTCCTGTTGCAAGTGTCCGTCTCTGGTTTCCGTGGGCCTAGTTGCTCGGCAGCATGAGGGATCCTCCCTGACCAGGGCTCGAACCCGTGTCCCCTGCATTGGCAGGCAGATTCTCAACCACTGCGCCACCAGTAGGCATGCCTCCTCTATCCTCCCATCCCACTGTGTACATGCTTTTAATATTATTTGGTAAGTGTTGTATATTCATCTGTCTTGCCACCTAGATTGTGAATTTCCTGAAGTCAGTGATTGTATCATCTTCTTACACCTGGAACTTTGCCCAGGGTTTGGTAGAAAGTTCTTGATTAATTTTATGAAATAAAAGAGCATCAGAAGTGCCAACCCAGTACCCTGAGAAGGATTAGGCAAGGCTATCTCATAATCTTACCCAGAGAAGGTCTTCAGGGTTAAACTGTTGGGTGAAAGGAGGAAGTAGCCCCAGAAGTATTGGAGGAGTGAAATATTTAAGGCTAAGTGGTAATGGTTAGAATGTTTTATGGCTTTATTACGACTTAATCACCATACTAGAAAGGTCATAGTTAAGGAGTTAACACCCACCATCAAACAAACCCTGAAAAATTCCTTGCTTGTTCCTGTGTACATTTCCACTTCCTGTTGTTTGTTTATCTGTCTTTCCAGAGTGGAGAAACACATACTGCTAGTGGGTCTTCTGTCCCATTTGGCGAACCCTGTATTTTGAGGTAGGGCATGCCTTCAATGAACACTTGAGTCCACAATAAATTCCCTCCCAAGGCTTCAGAGACAGAATGTCTTACTTTAGTGGGAACCTAGAAAATTCTCCAGAATGGAGGGAGCCCTTCCTGTGGAGAATTCATCTCAGTCCACCCTGGACAACAGGGTGGGAGAATCAAAGCAAATATTTTGGACTGATTGGGTAGGGACTTGGCTTTCAGCCAGCATCAGAGGAAATAAAAGAAGGAAGTTAGTGGGTTGAAATGGGCAGACAGGACTCTATCAGGTGTGCCGTTCCGTGTGGTCCCATCTCACACAGTGTTTCCTGGTTGCCACTAGGTAATGACCTCTGTCCAGGGAAGCCTTCCTCTCCCTGCAACTTCCAGACACCCATTTCCTTCCATTGTAGACTTAACAATATCAGCACTGATTCTGCCTACTCTCCAGAGCAGGAATCTTGTTTCCTCTGGAGAAGAAGCAAAGTATTGAGAACTTGGGCACTGGCGTCAGACAGAACTGAGTTTGAATCCTGACTCTGCCACTTATTAACTAGGACCTTTGGCAAGTTATTTGAGCTTCATGAACCTCAGTTTCCTTGTATTCGTTTCCCGTGGGTGTTGTAACAGATTACCACAAACCTGGTGGCTTGAAACAATGAATGTTCATTCTCTCACAATTCTGGAGGGCAGAAGCCAGAAATCAGTGTCCAGAGGCTGAAATCAAGGTATCAGCAGGTCCCCACTCCCTCTGGAGTCTCCACGGGAGAATTTTCTCTTCGCCTCTTCCAGCTTCTGGTGGCTGCAGTCATTCTTTGACTGGTGATCACATCACTCCAATCTCTGCTGCTGTGGTCACATTGCTTCCTCCTATTCTGTGTGTATCAGCTCTCCCTGTACCTCATCACATGAATAATATCTGATGACAAATATGAGGGGCCCATCCGATAAGCCAGGATAATCTCTCATCGAAACATCCTTAACTGGGGCTTCCCTGGTGGCTCAGTGGTTGAGAATCTGCCTGCCAATGCAGGGGACACGGGTTCGAGCCCTGGTCTGGGAGGATCCCACATGCCGTGGAGCAACTAGGCCTGTGAGCCACAGCTACTGAGCCTGCGCGTCTGGAGCCTGTGCTCCGCAACAAGAGAGGCCGCGACAGTGAGAGGCCCGCACACCGCGATGAAGAGTGGCCCCCGCTCGCCGCAAACAGAGAAAGCCCTCGCACAGAAAGGAAGACCCAACACAGCCAAAAATAAATAAATAAATAAACATCCTTAACTTAATCACAACTGCAAAGACCCCTTTCCCAAATAAGGTAATGTTTACGGGTTCTAGGGATTAGGACTTAACATCTTTGGGGTCACCGATACATTCCCAAGTCTTGAAATGTGAATACTAGTTGTTTTTGTTTGATGTCCCTCCTGGAAAGCAGGACTGAGACCAAGGACTTATGCAAGTGGTCTTTTGGGGGATGTGATCTCAGGGAACAAGAGGGAACTAGGAAGAGTGAAACAGGGCAAGGGCAAAAATCAGTACATACACACATTCTTGAGCCGGTCACTCTGTCCGCTGGGGCTCCATCTTGCTGGGACCCTCTGAGGAACCGTGTAGACCTCAGAGCCGTCCTGTTGAGAGATAGAAGAGGGAGCACTTGCCCACAACCATCTACCTCCTGTTAGCCCTGTTGGTGACTCCCTCACACTCTCATTTCTGAGCTCACATCAGAATGGCTGAGCAGTTCCACAGGTAACGTTCTTGGCAGCAGCAGTGAAGCCCCAGAGCAGAAAGTGAGAGGTAAGTGGTACAGCTGAAGCAAGGTATTGCCAGGTTATACCTGTAGGAAACTGGTTGTCATGGCAGCAGCTGGAATTAAAAAGAAGAGTCAAGAAGATACGAGGTGAGGCATACAATGGTCCTGCACATTAAATGTTGTTGGAAGGATTAAATGCAGCTATGTGCATATCTATCACATGGTAATCACTCAAAAAAACACTAGCTACTTTTTTCATTGCTGCTATTACTAATACCTGTTCTTATATCCCTTGCCTAGCATAGTGCCTAGCATATGGTCAGCTCTCAATATATCTTTGCTGGCTGGCTAAAAGGATGAAAGGAAGGAAGGATGGGAGGGAGGGAGGGAGGGAGGGTGGGAGGGAGGGAGGGAGGGAGGGAGGAAGGAAAGAAGAAAGGAAGGAAGGGAGGAAGGAAGGGAGGAAGCATGGATGAATGGACAGACAAAAGCAAAAATAGATAATTCATGTCTTGAAAAAATACTTTGGTATTTTCTCAGAAAAGAAACCATAAGTTTCCTCTGATGAATAAATCAGGTAGACAGATGTGGGTGGCTTTTCGACACCAGGTGAATATAACAAAACACAGGGCTAGCACCCAAGATTAATGCCCTTCTAACCTAACTTTTTCATTTTTTTTTTTCTTTCACTACAACCAAAGTTAAAAGAGATTTCTTCAATTCATTTAGAGTTTTCATTGCCCTGGGCAATTTTGAGATTCAGATCTCAGCTATTTCACTCTGGCCTGAGTAAATTAGAGCCCTCATGATGTGTTGTGCTGCAAGGGACTTGATTTTCAATCTTAGAGTGAAATATTTTCTCAAGACCCATGTGCACTAATTCTGGCCTAATTCTGAGGTACAGGATTACAGGTTAGCAACAGCGTTTTGGGAGAGAATATACACTTCCTTATGTCATCATCACCATCACTGTCCTAAACAAATACTTCATGCTTCACTAGCTGCTTACTAGGAAGCACCCCCTATATTGGGTACTAAGAAAAAAGATTCATATTGCTGTCCTCAAAGAATTTATATTCTATGTGGGGAGATAGTATAGTTACATAAAAACAAATAATGTTGCTAAGCAATTTATCATAAAAGCCTATTGAATGCTCCTGACAAAACTCCTGAAGTCTGGGGTAGTGGGAGGAGTACTCACAAGTTAGTGTGGCTCATCAAGTCTTCCTGAAGGAGATAGAACAAGCTGGCTCTGAAGGGAGTGTAGGACTTGGATTCCTTGGAAGGAGGAAACATATTGGATAAGAGCACATGACTTTTTTTTTTAAGATATATTTTTTTATGTGGACCATTTTTTAAAGTCTTTATTGAATTTATTACAACACTGTTTCTGTTCCATGTCTTGGTTTCTTGGCCCCGAGGCATGTGGGATCTTAGCTCCCTGGCCAGGGATCGAACCCCATATCATTTCCATCTTCCCTGCCTCTTCCAGGTTCTGCAATGGAAGGGAAAGACTACCTCTTTGGCTCACTCATTTATTCATCTGTTCATTCAGTAAATATCTACTGAGCTCCTAGTACATGCTTGACGATCTGCTGGGCACTGGGGAGTCAGTGGTGAACAAAAGCAGCCACAGGCCTTGCTCTTGTGTAGCTAAGAGTCTTGTAATATAGACAATTGCTAACTATAATCACCTCCAATTACTACAAAATTACAGCTGTGATAAATGTGGAGAGTCTCAAGATGTATAATATGGGGGTTACCTAGTCAGAGAGGTCAGGGGAGACCTGAGGAAGCGCCAACCAAGTTGAGATCTGAAGACCAGCAGGACAACTTAGGGTTAACTGGGTGAAAACAGGGGGCACGATCCTTCCAGACGGAAGGAACAGCCCATACAATGGCCCTGTGGTGGAAGAGAATGAGGCTCCTTTGAGGAAACAAGAGCAGGCTGGTGAGACTGCGGCAGAGAGACCAAGGGGAGCAGAGGGCAGGATGATGTTGGAGAGGAAGACATGGCCTGGTGAGGTGAGGCCCTGTGGTCCGTGACCTGGATTCTGGCCGTCACCCTAAGAGTGATGGCAAGCCATCAGAAACACAAGTCGTGTCGCTCTTGTAAAGCCACAGAGCTGGCTACCAGACTGGAGTGGAGTTAGTACAACTTTTGCTAGAGTTATCAAATTCAAGTATCAGGCTTTGTGATAGTACAGTACAAATGGTTTTCCAAATTAGTCACAAACACTTGGGTGCTGTAACAGAGACCAAGAATAATAGTGACTTCAGTTTATGTCTTTCTCTAGGGCCAGCAAATGGCTCCACAAGTCAGGGATCGGGTCCCTTCTATTACGTTTCTCTCATCCCCATGTCCAAGATGGCCAACCACCACCATGTTGGCACTCCAGCCAGCAGGGACAGAGGAAAGAGGGCATCGAAGGCGATGACCTTTCTTTCTAAGGGCATAACCTAGAAATTGCACACAGTATTTCTGCTCACATCCCGTGGACCAGAATTACTTTCTTGGCCTCTCCTAGCTACAAGGGAAGCTGGGAAACGTGGTCTTTCTCCTAAGCAGCCCTACACCTGCAGCTAAAATGCTACCACCTCTCCCATAGAGGGGAGAATGAATACTGGTGGAAAGTTGGCAGTCTCTGCCACAGGGCTCTTGACCACCTAGAGCTGGCCAACTAATGCAGATATACATTCATTCAATGAGCACTTACCGGATGCCGTGCGTTGTGCCAGCGGCCGAGGAGTGAGATACAGTAACTCCCTCAGGTAGCTCAGTCTAGCTCAGTGGAGCTCAAACTGGGCTCCATGTTAGAGTCACAGGGGAGACATTAAATCTCTCGGCCCTCAGGTCTCCACTCTTCCCAATTAGAATCTCTGATGGTGAAACCCAACTATTGGTGTGTCTTAGAACTCCCCAGGGGCTTCCAACGTGCTGCCAAGGTTGAGAAATACTGGTTTAGTGGAAGAAAGAGACGGGTTAACAAACAGCTCCAGCACTAGGCATTAGGCGCTCTAAAAGAGAATGGTACAAACCTCTGTGGGAACACAGGGAAGCCTGTGACTCCTTGACCATCAGAACTGCACAAGAGGAGACACGTGAGCAGAGTCTTAGAAGACCAGTGGCAGTTTGCCAGGTGAGCACGGTTGGGAAGGGCATTCCAGGTAGAGTAAGGAGTGTGTACAAGAGCATGGATCTGTGAACGATTTTTGGAATTCTAAAATAAGTCAAAATCTTTTCCCTAAATTATTCTAGGCTCTAACACACGCAGCCATAGATCAGCCAGAGTCCTGCTCATAGGACCGGAACGCAACTTCCACTCTGCTAATGACTAAATATTTAGCATTTTATACTTATTCTCCTACTACTGTGTATAAACACTGGTAGGTTCCTGGGGGTACCTTGTGTCTTTTGAAGAGTACTGCACAGCAAGAGTACCAACCAAATAGAACGGAGGTCAAGTAGATGCCCTGCTGTGCTCAGCTTTAACCCTTTAGTTGCTAAAACATTGAAATGTGGGAGGGGAGTCCTAAGGTTTGGACCGAGAAGGCCAGGTTAGCAGAGATGCACTCTAGGGGCTCAGATATTTTAGTAAAGGATCCGACCTTACAGTTGCACGTAGCTTTATGTTAGTCCTGGGAAAGGTGCCCCATGGAGCATCAGAAAGCCAGCTATTACTCCAGTCACGTGCAGGATATGTGATGCTGAGAGGAGGGAGGCCGCCGACAAAACAGAGATAAGGCAAAGGACCCACATGGCAAGACGGAACACTCAAGTATTAGGGGAGTGAGGGAAGGAATCCATATGAGGGAATGTAAGGTGAGAGTAACGGAAGAAAGGAAGAATGTGAGGATGCCAGGGGGCAAGACAGAGGCTTATGAATGTCGTAGCCTGAAGCTCCTGGTGTCAGATCATTTGAAGATATTTCTCTGCAGCCCCTCCGGTCCTTTCCAGTCCTTGACCTAGGCTGAGGTTTTGCAAAATGACAAGAACCAGACTTCTGGTATGGCTGGAGTTTTCTAGCTCAATCCCTGACTACTCGGAGAGGAGAGAAGCGAAGCAAGGAATGTACCAAACACGGCTGTCACCCATGAATGCTCACAGCTGGCCCAGGAGAGGAAGGTCTAGGAAAGAGCTACTTATCAGGCTTGGCTGTGGCCCCTTATCCAAAATAAAAAGTGGACAAAAGGAGGCCATTGTGCATCCAATCAACTCTCAATTATCCAGGGGCAGCTTCTCTACTCTGTGGGTCCCCCCTACTCCCTTTGAGTTCCCTCCAGCTGTCTGCCCTTTGACCGTTTTCCTGCCCATCAGGGCCACAGTCAGAGGGTGGGCAGGTGGAGGAAGGGCGAGGAAGTAAAATTCAGATCAGTCATTTTATAGCTGCTCCTTAGACGTTTTTGCAAAAGGGGGAGAATCACTGGTTAAACCAACATTCGGTTTATTTGGGGTTTTAATTTATCAGAGCTCTGTCTCATCCTTCATTAGCATGGATAATTGGTAATTGGTTAAGTGATATTTATTCAATCTGTGGCGCCTCTGCTATTGTATCTGCCGTGTTTCATTTAAAAAATCGTCTGCATTAGTAAAAGCTCTATTGAAATGATTTTCTTAATGCACTTAGAGCTGTGCTATTTTAGCAGAAAACCTACATCTGCATTCCCTATGTAGGGGAGGGGGAGTTTGGAAGTGGTTGGAGTAACCACAGATATTGCGGGGTGGGGGGGTCATATCCATTGGAATATTTAAGTAAATGCTTTAAAGTTACACTTATCTCACTTTCCAATACAAGCAGTCCAAATCTGAAACAGATTTGTATGAGTGTTTTTAAAACTCTCCCCCAAGTTTTTTATATTGTCAAGGTGAAGGCAGACAGTAGATTTCTGATTCCTCTCCTATCACTGCTCCCTCCCTTTGGACACCTTAGTTTACTCACCTACATGGAACAAAGGTCATTCTTTGCCTTATTGCATTTTAAAAAGTTGAACTAACTTATATCTGTACAGAAAAATATATATTAAGTTTGGAGCACCATTTGGGTTTACAGTAGCATTTAAAATGAAGTCCTATAGGGACTTCCCTGGTGGTCCAGTGGCTAAGACTCCACTCTCCCAGTGCAGGGGGCCCTGGTTTGATCTCTGGTTGGGGAACTAGATCCCGTCTGCCTGTCGCAACTGAGAATTCGCAGGCCGCAAAGAAGATCCCGCATGCTGCAGCTAAGACCCAGTGCAGCCAAATAAATAAATAATTTTTTTTAAAAAAAAGCACTTAAAAAAATAAATAAAATGAAATGCAATCTTAGAACTAGGAGAACTAGGGCAGGATAGGTGACTCAGCTTCATTACTAGGCTACAGTATGAGAGGAGCAGAATTTACATGCTAAAGTTAGAAATAAAGTTTCCATCATGGTTTTTTTGGTACTTTATTATGGATATTCCACAATCGTGTCGAATTGTTTAGAGTTATCTGTATTTTTAAAGGAGTAGGACCAGCCGCCATTAGCCACAAAAGAGTTAGGCTGTGATGTGGACAGGTTATGTGCTCGAGCT
Organism: Globicephala melas; assembly: GCF_963455315.2. Lineage (NCBI taxonomy): Eukaryota > Metazoa > Chordata > Mammalia > Artiodactyla > Delphinidae > Globicephala > Globicephala melas. The sequence continues at coordinate 65,793,514 of NC_083318.1, forward strand.
TTGGATTCAGAATAGAGCAGCCTGGGTGTGAACAAGGCTGAGGAGTTACTTATGAGCACAGATCTGCCCTCTGAGGGGCGTGGTGGTTTTTGGCAGGGGCCCTGATCTGCTGTGAGAAACTCTAGGCTTGACCCTTAACTTTGTCACTTTTTTGCCAACTGTTAGTAACCGTCTCTAAGCCTCCGTTTCATCATCTAACAAATGGCAGCAATAATGCATGAGTGGTTGGCAAGTTGCCTGGCACATAATAAGCACTCAATAAACGTTCAGTGTATTCAAGACTTGCATTTATAGCAGAGTCTTGGCACCCTGAAACTCATCAGTAGTTGTGAAAAGAAAGTATGTGAGAAGTCTTGAAGAAAGTTGTGAGAAGAAAGAATTTCAATCGCATAAAACCATCTCCTCCGAGATTACGTACTTACTTATCGGTTCATTATTTAATAAATACAGTTAGATCACAAGCCTACCAGGTACATAGCTTTATTTTTACCTTCAAGCAGAGACGTCCTGGGTTAAGTTAACATGGAAAAGTATATGCACTTTACAGACAGATTTTGAGGGGGGTCCTGAAATGGTTGTTGAAACCTTAAAATATTCCCATTTCTCAGCAAGAACAGTCTGCTAGATGTAGCCAAAAATGCAAACCGCCTGGGAATGGGTCTGAAGAGACATTTGCCTGGTCTCTCACAATGTATGGAACTGCCACCTCCTGTCTGGGCATTTCAGAAAACATTTGGATGTCTTACCGTGCTAATTAAATAAAATATGACTAATTAAATGTCATAAAGCATGATGTAAACTTGTTAATGTCAGGGGAGAGCTTTAAAAACAACTATCAAGATGGGCAAATTTGTCACATGTCAACATTTTGAGTTAATTTTCGGTGGTAAATAAGCAAATTTTATTTAAGAAATGCGAAAACTGTCTGGCGATGTGATTAGGGCATCCTATATTTTGTGTGTGATTAGACTGTGGCTTATATGGGGGGCTGGAGCATCTCCTCTGAATAGTTAACTACCCATTTTTTCAATTAAACATAATGTTATGTTAACATCCTTAAAGAGGTAAATGATGGCACAGTAAATCCAATTAGAATACATACTTACAACTGGATTCTCCTGCAATTTTCCAAAAGCTGATTGCATCTTACATCTTCCCTGCTATTGTCGGAGCGGCTCGAGCACAAGTTGCTGCACCCCCCGCCTGGTGCCTGTGTCTTTTCGTGGTGACCTTTGCTGGAAGAGCTGCTGCAGACATCACAAACTCTCACATCAATTTGCCACAATTGGATGTGGCATCTTGCAGCTAATTTGATTTGGGAAGAAATGCACCTGGCTCTGTTTTTTCCCTATAGAATGTGGAGGGAGTTCTGAGTCCTCCCAGATGCCATCTACCCGAGGAGCCCATGTGTTTTTCAAGGTCTAAGCAGTTTGTCTTCATCTCCCCAAATTCAACCCGTTACAAAAGGAAAGGAGCTGAATTATTTAATGCAAAAATAAATTAGATTGGAGTCAGGGAGGGAGAATGTGAAACAAAGTGAACTGAAAAATACAACTGTTGATCTAACTTCCAGACTTCTTTCGTTCAAAAAAAAGCCAAACCTTTTTCTTTGGCTATTCAAGTCTATGTTACTTCCCTTTGTTTTTAATCACATCAATTAAACACAATTTCCCCCATATCAGAATTCTAAAGCCATGCCAACCTGTCAAGTTCGTACTGTGTGAAAGACCTACAAACATACAAATATCGTTTTACTTTTTGTTAAGTTTCAAACCAATTTGAGGTTGTAGAAAATAGATAAAATGGTAATGTGCTTAATCTATTATTGATGAATTTAAATAGATCAAAAGGCTGCTTGTTGAAGGAAAAATACAAGTCCCAGGCCTTTTATTCAGTGACCTACATTTTATCTCAATTATACTCCAGATATTGAAAAACAAAATAATCAACAACAACAAAACCTACCTTGTAAATATGATTTACATTGAGTAGGTGAGTATGTTCTGAAGGTAAATGGAAGAAAAAGGATTACTGAGTATTTGCGTGTTAGGTTTAATTTTTATGAGAGGGGGGAGTAGTCTCCTGGAGAGGTAAATAAATGTTAATTGTATAGCACTCTCCTAGGGAAGCTCAAATCTATGCCATATTGCCGTAAGAATACATATACCATGACTCATGTAAAATGGGGGAGTGGGATTCTTTGGAAAAAGAAATCTGAATGAGTCTACCCTGGGTCAAAGGTTGAATTGAGGCAGTTTTACACATGACTCCAGTTTAAAGGGACTAATTCCACACAATACATGCATGTTTGGAATAATGATGGGTGGGAACTTGAAAATTTTTTGTCAGGAAAAGGAAGAGAGCTGTCAAAAATTCTAAGAAGCAAGAGAGCAAGGACCATTCTGATTTTGCAGCTTACCCCCATCCCTGGTGCCACGTCTGCAGCTGATACTCAATAATTATTTATCGAACGAGTACCTGAAGCTTTAGAATGTCTACACTCAGTTTCCTTTTGCATAGATAGACCTAACCTAAATATGTCTACTAATAGCAGGCTGACCTGTCGAGAGATAACTAAAGGATTTATGTGCCTTGTGGACTATGTGGAAATTTTTAAAGATGGAGACTGTATGATTATTGTTATCACAATTCCCTCATATACTTTCGTATCTGCTTCCCCTGCATCTTAATAGAAGGCTTTACAGGAACATTCGTAGTCGCAGAGATAAAGGACAACTCATTTCAGGCTGGTGAGAGTGAGAGATGATGTCATTTCCAACCAAAGATGGAAGCAGGGAAGAATTCAGAGCCCAGGAAAATCAAAACAAGTTTCCAGAGCTCTCTGAATCCCACAATTACCAAGGTCTTTTTAGTGTGGCTTCATTCTTTTCTTTGAACTTGTGTGAATTTGCAGATCATTAAACAGCTCCATTTTCAAAAACAGGACGATATTCTAACACAAACACAGTCATTTTGTATAATTTTCCATTTGGTTTTATTGGAGCCATAACTCATTTCCATGAGACCCAGTAACCTGGGGAAGGAAATATTCCAAGAGGTTGTTTTAACTCTTCAGGGCCTAGCACAGAGTAGGACTCAATAAACGTGTGAATGTATAAAGAATCAGTTAATGAATGAATGAATAGAGCAACTAGCAGTTTTGAGTCAGGAGAGGTTGACTGCCAATAGCTGATATCAAATAAGCAAAATTCCGATGGCTTAACCAAGAAAAAGTTGATTTCACTATTAACGTTAAAGAAATCTGGAGTCAAACCATACAAGGCTGATATAGATAGCAATTCTATGCCGTCTACAGAGACACGGGCTCCTCTCTCTCTGCAGCTATTCATAGAGTGTGGCTTGTACCTTCACGATTTAGGATGGCTGCTGGAGTTGCCACCATCACATCCTAATTAAAATCTAGAAGATAGGGAGGCAGAAGGATGAAAAGGGAGCCCCTGTAAGGTGAGGCAGCTACATTTCAGCAGATTGGAAGCTTATCATCTAAAATGTAGTCATAAAGCCACACGTAGCTGCAAGAGAGACTTGGAAATGTGGTCTTTTGTTCACTCCTGGAATTCAAGTTCCAGCACTAAGGAAACGAGGGCGAATGGATATCGGCTTAGGCAATAGCCATATCTGCCACGTTAGCAAACACTCTGCAATAGAGTTTGGAAAGGAAAATGCATTGATCCTTCCATCTAGCCTCCATAGACCTGGCTGCAGTAGAAGAGGAAGAGGCAAATGGTTTCCTTAAGCACAAATGCCAAGGCATTGAATAAAAACAGTGTAACTGTGTGCCAGACACTGTTCTAAATACTTTACCCATATTAATTCATTGAATCTTCACAACAGCCCTACATGGGAGGTGCTTTTATTATCATCATGATACAGATAAGACTTTAAGACACAGAGGGGTTAAGTGACTTTCCCAGGGTCACACAGCAAATGTTTGGCAGAGCCCACACAAACCCAGGCAGTCTGACTCTTAAGCTACTGGTCAAAAGTTGCCAAACAAAGACAGCACAGTTTAACGTAAAGTTAGACACCAAATTCTTAGAGTTTCATTAAAAAGCAACTTCTTAAAAGCACTATCCTTTGGACCATGTGACCTGGCAGACCATATGCTAGAGATTTCTTGTGTTGAGAGACAATTCTCCATGAGTCTTTTCTGCATGTCCTATGATTGAGGGACTGTCTGTCCTTTGTTCTGAACTATGATTTCAAGGATGTTTGTATAGCAGATAGACTTGGAAGATATAGTGTCTTCCTCCAAAGCTTAGGGCAGGTTTTCTTACAGCCATGGAAGATGGAGGTAGTACCTCCTTCTGGAGTGAAGGGCAGGCATACTTACTGCCCGTTATAAAAGATTTGTATTCCCTAAACTCAGGGTCCCTCTATTGTAATGCAATCCACTGTGGGTGCAGGTGTGATATGATCCTCCTTATGGGCATTGGGGCTCAGGGAATCAGTATAAAAATGCTGATACTCTGGCTATGGCTAGAGCTGTGAGTAATAAACTGACCCAGGAGCCTCATGTCTTCTAGCAGCATCCATGAAACGGTGGCAAGCTAACTTGCTAGTTTGCATGTAGGATAAAATCTCAGACCCTTCACAGTTCTTGACACTGTGATGGCAGCTGACGCCACGTGCGCTTTATGGCAAACCCCAATAGAAGGGTCATAACATAGACCCCTAGGGTTTACCCCCTAGGCTAAGGAATTGACTCACATGATTGTGGGGGGCTGTCAAGTCTGAAATCTGCAGGAAAGGCTGGAAATTCAGGTGAGAGTTGATACTGCAGTCCTGAGGCCGAATTTCCAGCCGAATGGAAACTCAGGCAGGGTTTTTACATTGCAGTCTTAAGGAGAATTCCTTCTCTTTCAAGAAACCCCAGTCTCTGGCTCTCTGAAGAGCAAAGGTAAATTAGAAGACTTATTCCTCTAATAGTAGAGGAATTGCCCAATTGGAATACGTTGGATCTACTAAAGGCGGTCTTTTGAAAAAGAAGACCATTCTTTTCCATTTGATCTTTCACTGGTACCATTATTATTATTAATCGACATATTCTTAGTACCAACTACAGAGCTTAAAAATATAATTGTTTAATTTTCTTGTTTGTTTGTTTGTTTTGCGGTACGCGGGCCTCTCACTGTTGTGGCCTCTCCCATTGCAGAGCAGAGGCTCCGGACACGCAGGCTCAGCGGCCATGGCTCACGGGCCCAGCCGCTCCGCAGCACGTGGGATCCTCCCGGACCGGGGCATGAACCCGTGTCCCCTGCATCGGCAGGCGGACTCTCAACCACTGCGCCACCAGGGAAGCCCTGTTTACCATTTTTGTATGAGGCCCACCCACATTATGGAGGGTAATCTGTTTCACTGAAAGTGTACTGATTTAAATGTTACTCACATCTAACAACAACAACAAAAAATACAACAAAATATACCTTCACAGCGGCATCTAGCCTGGTGTTTGACCAAACAAATGGGCATCAGAGCCTGGCCAAGTTGACAAAAAAAATTAATTGCCACAGCATCCAAGCTCTAAAGTACACCCCCCGCCCCCCGCCAGAGGAATGCACGAGGCCTCTGTTGTCACTGCCTCTCAGTCCAGCTTCTCTTTCTGCCCAATCCTACTTCCCCCATTCTCTCATGCAAATTGTTCCCGAGAGCACTCTCCAGTAAACGTACTGCCCATACAGCGCCTTCTGAGAGTCTGTGTTCTCAGAATCCTGCCATAAGACATACTGTAATAAACAAAACATGCTACTCAGAATTATTACCAAGTCTAAGTTAGCAGCTAACTCTCAAAGGTTTTGTTGTTGCTTTTTAAAATATTTGAAATCACGCAGTCTGCTGTCTTTGAGAGAGATGTACAATTTGACTCTAAGAACAAAGCAACTGGTCAATTAAACAGAAAGCAAATGATGGTTAAACAGAAAAGAACTCTCAAAAAAAACCTTGCTTACTGGTTTATTCTTTGTCGCTTTTATGTCTAAGCAGCAACTGCTCAGAGTTTCAGAGCTGCAAGCTGTCGGTCTGTTACTCTTATCCAGGCACATGTTTTGGGAGTGCGTGCCCACAGACATTCAGCAGATGGTCTTGGGCTGGACATCTGGAAGTCGCATCAGATTATGGGGCACAAATTTGTGATAATAGATTTAATTCAGTTTTTGCTCAACATTTTTTGGCTGGTTTAAAGACCCTGGGGTCAGTATGTAACTTGGCAAGGGTTTTACAAAAATTGTTCTGAATTTACCATCAGTGGGCTGATCTTATACAATATTTTGTTTGTGCAACTCAGACCAGCTGGGTAAAAGCTAATGAAAGGAATGCAATTATAGGGGGGTGAGAGGTACATGTAAGCCTTATTAATACATTAGTCATTCTCTGTATACCCCTGACCATCCCACATGTGCCGCTGCATAAGGAGGGCAAGATAACCTTGGGGGAGCATGGCCATCTTCCTTCATTTTCTGACTCTAGAGTCTAGAATCGATGCTTTATTTGGACAATTAAGGGCAATACAGCAATATTTGTAACCACATCATTTTTTATTTTTGTCAGGAATAGTCTGAAATAAACCTTATGAACAAAATATAAATGAAGTAAAGATTAATCCTAATACAACACTTATATAATATATTGAAGAAGAGTGTCCTCTTCTTACCATCAAAAATAGTATAAATTGAGTATCTGCATGTAAAAGACTACTTTTTTCATAATCCTGTCATAGCATCTAACAGCCAATTTTCACTAAAAAAAAGAAAATGCTGAATGGATAGGTGAATGGATTTCTTTTTCTAATTTTTTTAAAACTGAGAATAAACCAAACAGGGAAAGGCTAAAAACCCATTAAGAAAGTGATCAACAGACATAGAGAATACTTGTGGTTGCCAAGGGGGAGGGGGGTGGAGAAGGGATGGATTTGGAGTTTGGGTTTAGCAGATGCAAACTATTACATATAGAATAGATAACAACAAGGTCCTACTGTATAGCACAGGGAACTATACTCAATATCCTGTGATGAACCATAATAGAAAAGAATATTTTTTTAAAAGTGATCAACGTATAGAAAAAGTCGCTAAGAAGAAAAAAAGACTGATGGCCAATAAATGTATGGAAGGATGGTCAGCCTCAGGATCAATTAGGGAAATCAAATGACACTGAGAAATCATTTCACAGTCTTCAGATTGGCAAAAATCTAAAGAATGGCAATTCCAAACATTGGCAAGAACCTTCATACACTTATGGTGGGACTGTAAGCTGGTAATCACCTGGAAGAGCCGTTGGCTATACCTAGTTAGGCAGAAGATATACTTAGCCTATGTTCCAGTTATCCCACTTCTAAGGTATACATGCTAGACAGGGACACAAGTTCACAAATGTTCACTGTCGCATTGTTAGAAATAGCAAAAACAAAAACAAAATTGTAAACAACCTAAGTGTCTGTCAATGGAAGAATGGATAAATATATTGTTGCATATTTCTACAGTGGATTACTATACAGCAGTCAAAATGAATAAATTAGAGTGACATCTAACAGCACAGTTAAATCTCAGCCACAACAACAAGAACCAAAAAAAGCAAATTGGAGGAGTCTAGGAAAAATACCCAAAAGAAGTTTAGCAAAAGTTTAGGAAAAAAAAGTTTCGATGTTTATTGATGAAAAATATGTAGAAAAATTACTGAAACATGCATAGGAATGAAGAGCACTGAAATAATTAGTGTGGTTAACTCTAAGGAGAAAGTTAACCACACTAATCTCATGGGGAATGGGATTAGGGAGAGGGTTCAGAGATGGCTTCATTGTATCTATAATATTTATAGTGGGGGGAGGAGAAAAATGTCAAGAAAATAGGCCAATTTTTAAAACAGTGTTCTTCCTATAATTTCCTATTTTTTCAAGTATGTTTAAAATATATAACGATTTTTAATACAGTGTTTAAAAGAATCAACTCTTTTTCCATTATAGTTTATTATAAGATATTAATATCAATATTGAATATAGTTCCATGTGCTATACAGTAGGACCTTGTTGTTTACCTGTTTTATATATAGTAGTTTGCATCTGCTAATTCTGAACTCCTAATTCATTGCTCCCTTTCACCTTTGACAACCATAAATTTGTTTTCTATGTCTGAGTCTGTTTCTGTTTTGTAAATAAGTTCATTTGTATCACTTTTTTAGATTCCACATATAAATGATATCATATGATATCTATCTTTCTCTGTCTGACTTACTTTACTTAGTATGATAATCTCTAGATCAATCCATGTTGCTGCAAATGGCATCATTTCATTCTTTTTTATGGCTGAGTAATATTCCATTGTATCTATGTGTCACATCTTCTTTATCCATTCATCTGTTGATGGACACTTAGGTTGCTTCCATGTCTTGGCTATTGTAAATAGTGCTGCTATGAACATTGGGGTGTATGTATCTTTTCAAATTAGAGTTTCCTCTGGATATATGCCCAGGAGTAAAATTCCTGGATCATATGGTAGCTTAAAAGAATCAACTTTTATTTAAAAACCTGAAATGAGAAATCAGCACTCTTGAGCTCCATAAATTCAACAACTTAAGTGAGGGGAGACATGCAGTAACTCTAACACCAGCCCTTACTCAGGCCTAGTTCTGGATAGCACTCCAGCAAGCAGTTCTCCCAGCTACCTTTTTTTCAGATTTCCAATGAAAAATCGCCAAAGACGGCTTGATTTGTCTAAGAGAGCTGCTGCATCTTCTCCTTGTAAGTGTGCTAAATTTTCATTAATTTCATTGCTTACACACACAGAAACAAAACAAACAAACAAACCAAAAAACTAAAGGTGCCTCTTCCACAGGCCTAGCTGGAAAATTCTATATCAGTAGAAATCCCACCAGCTACCTAAGCTCATGTCTTTAATTCTGCCACATAAGGTAAATAAAAGTTTTTCCTTGGAATCATTTTTCCCCTGGAGCTGACATGACCCAATCCAGACTTTTTTGATTCTTAAAAAACGCAACAAACAAAAATCCCCAATCCTCCCCAACCTGCTCTGATTATGCTAGTAATATGTGTTCTTTGTAGAAAATTCAAAAAGTGCTGAAAAACACTCCTCAAATTAAAAATCACTTGGAGGGTTTCCCTGACGGCGCAGTGGTTAAGAATCTGCCTGGCAATGCAGGGGACACTGGTTCGAGCCCTGGTCCGGGAAGATCCCACATGCCGTGGAGCAACTAAGCCCGTGCGCCACAACTACTGAGTCTGCGCTCTGGAACCCACGAGCCACAACTACTGAAGCCCGTGTGCCTAGAGCCCGTGCTTCACAACAAAATAGGCCACCGTGATGAGAAGTCCATGCACCGCAACGAAAAGTGGAGCCCCTGCTCACCACAACTAGAGAAAGCCCGGGCAGAGCAACGAAGACCCAATACAGTCAAAAACTAATTAATTAATTAATTCAGCCATAAATAAATAAATAAATTTTTTAAAAAATCACTTGGAATCTCGAGACTCAGAAATAACCACCTTTAACATATCAGCATTATCTTTTTCCAAGTTTTGCTTATGCATGTACACACACACACACACACACACACACACACATAACTGGAATCATACTGTGTCTACTGTTTTGTATTTTTCTTGTTCAAAAACATATTCCATTTCATTATTCATCTGAGCATCATTTTTATGGTTCACATAGCATTCCCTTGTGCGATGTTCCGTAATTTATTTAAAGCATCTCCCTCCCATTGTAGGGCATTTACATATGGCCAGATTGCCATTCCTGAAAGCATGAACCAATTTAGACCCCTCTCAGGCCTATCAACAGTACATGAGAATGGCCATTTCCCTGTTCCCTTAGCAACATTGCTGGCTAAGTCTTTTTTCTTCCTCAACAGAAGGATAATAGGAAATTCTCATTATGACACACAAGTTTGGAGAGAGAGATGGACTTCATTAACAATACTTTTCATATGTGTATCTAAAGTACTGTTTAATTACCAGAGAACGTTCATGCAGTTTTTTTTTTCTCTTCTGTATAAGATATTAGAGGAGTCGTAGTTAACACTGTGATGAAATTTCAAAATAATGTTTCTTTCCGTTAATGCTCTATTCTCACTATGAAAGTTCCTTGAGGCCAGAAACTATGCCTTATTCATTATTGTATCTCCAGAATCTCACACATAAAAGGCTTTCAATAAATGTCTGTTGAAGTGATGAATAAAGGGTTAAATCAGTGTCAAAGAAACCAATGATCATGCCATGGAAATCACTTTGGATAAAGCTGAGTTTTCAAAATAACATGAAAATTGGATCCAACTTTATTTTTAAAACTTCAGTTCTCAATGTTAATCTTCTCAACTGTTATATTTGTCTTAGGACACTAGACCCTGACTGCACCTGTGCTGGGTAGTGGGGAAACATAAGACTAAAATAATAGGAAAATATCTCTCTGCACAAAAGCCACATGCTTTGCCTAGCAGTATCACTAGCTAAAGATTAGCAACATTTTCCAGTAACTTAGGCTGTTGCCCTCAGTTTTTGTCTACGCTGAGAATACTCATGTTTATGGTAGTAAGAGGAGACTATCTCATATCTCAGCAGCAAGGAGCAGCTCCAATCTAGAGAGACCCAGAACACTGGCTTCCCACTCTCAGATGGTGAGAAGCTCCAACTCAGACCCACTGCAAGTCAGCCTTGACCACATGCCAGACCAAGAATGGCGCTGTGTCTTCCCAGCAATTCACAGACAGCACAATTCCAGGAATTTCTTTTGGGGTAGATTTGTAATAAGCTCCGGAATGACTATAGAAACAGCCACAATTGGTGTTCTATAGTAAGACATATTTTTAGATTCAACTTTCAACTCTGGTCACACAGAGCATGGGCTCTGGTCATTGTCTTCCGCATCCTCTTTCCCAGGATTTCTCAAATTGCTGGGGGCTGGGGGTGGGGTGAGGTCATGACCCCCACAGGGTCACAGAGAGGAAAACAGCAAAGCATCAAGTAGAGTTTTCTCGAAACTGCTGTGGGTGGCGGGCATGATTCTCTTATGTCAGTGGTTCCTACTGATGCCTCATTGCCATCAAACTGCTGCCTCAGTCTCTGCTCCATCCATCAGTCACGACAGCTGCTTCTGGTTTAAAACTTACCAAGTGCCACGCACTATCTAGGTGCTTTCCTTTCCAGCGCCTTCTAATATTTTTCATATCATGGCACACAGAAAATGATACTGTTTGTGCAGCCAACATACAGGCATGGCTGTTGATGGCAGGAGGCCACTGGCTGAGAATCTGGAAGCCCCAAGTCTCACCCAGCTGGTCTGTGGACTGAAAAATACGCTATCATGCCACACACTTAATCCATTTGTGGCATGCCACTGGGAAACTCTGCTTTAAAGGGATTATATCATTTAATAAGTACACTCTTGTGGGCTATCTGTATTATCCTTATTTATACATGAGGCTCAGGAAGGTTAAGAGCCTTGCTCCTGATCACACAGCTAGTTGGGAATTCAGACTCAGGGGGTTTAGACTATATTATTTGTTCACAACTATTTATTCCTTTCCTGCCCTTGCCATGCTTACTTGTAAGATGGAAAATACTTCTCCACGCTATTGACTTTGGTCTTAGCCATATGACCTGCTTTAGTCAATGGAATGTGAGTGGATATGCCAGATCCAGAGGCTTCAATCTCAGAGAGATATCTGCACTCCCATGTTCATTGCAGCATTACTCACAATAGTCAAGATACGGAAATAACATGTGCCCATCAATGGGTGCATGGATAAAGAAGATGCAGTATGTATATATACAATGTAATATTATTCAGCCATGAGAAAGAAGGAACCCCTGCCAGTTGTGACAACTTGGATGAAACTTGAGGACATTATGCTAAGTGAAGTAAATCAGACAGAGAAAGACAAATACTATATGATATCATTTACATATGGAGTCTAAAAAAGTCAAGCTCGGAGAAACATAGGAGAGTGGTGGTTACCAGGGGCTGGAAAAATGACTAGATGGGAAATGACAAGATATTGTCAAAGGGTACAAACTTCCAGTTATAAGATTAACAAATGTGGGGATCTAATGTACAGCATGGTTATTATAGCTAATAATACTGTGTCATATGCTTGAATGTTGCTAAGAGATTACATCTTAAATGTTCTCACCACAAAAAGAAACGGTAACTACGTGACAGGATGGAGATAGTAGGTAATGTTATGGTGGTGATCATTGTGCAGTATGTAAGTGTAGCAAACCATCACATTTGTACACCTTAAACTTACACAATTTTAAGTGTCAATTATATCTCAGTAAATCTGGGGAGAAAAAATAGAGGCACCAAGTGCACTTGCATGATATAGCTTGACTTCCTAAGCTCCTGCCATCTGCCACAAAAACATGCCGAGGTACCAGAATGAAAGGATATAGGGAACAAACCCAAGAAGAGCCTGGCAGAAGCAAGCAAAGCTATTTTCAACCCGTGGATCTGGGAGTAAGATATATTGTTGTAAAACACTGACTTGAGGAGTTCTTACAGCCTAAGTTGTCTAATACACGAGATCGTCTCGATCCACACTTCAGGCCTTTTCCACTTTGCTCTGTTGCTTCTCATCCCCAGTCTTTCAAGGAGATTCCCTCATCAGCTTATTTTTCCTAGTATTTTTATTTTTTATATTCTCTGCAAAAATTGTAGAAATTTTCTTTTTACCATTTTTCTAGCTGTGATACAAGGCCCTCAGAAGATCCTAACATGAGAGTAAGAAGAATGATCCCTTGAAAGTGAAAGATAAATAGATAGGTAGGTAGATAGATAGGTAGATAGATAGATAGATAGAAAGATGATGTAGTTTTCAAAGCCCATCCACTTCTGTTACTATTGGTTTGATAGTCACTACCTAGTGGGATAGGCAGGACACTCTTGCCATATTGAGATCAGTACTCAATGCCTGTTTACTGAATGAAACAGTCAATCAATATTCACTTTGCTTAAGAGAAAGCAAAAGACTTAGAGATTGAATAATGATAATAGTGATCTTTGGGTTTGTAGTATAGCCACAGGCCCCGGTTCTATGCTAAATGGTGTCATTTAATCCCTATCCGATTCCTGTCTTCCTTTAGTAATAGAAACCTGGAGCTAGGCACCTGGTCACCAGGAAATACTACACTTTGCATGCTCCTTTGCAGTTAGCTGTGTCCATGTGCCTAAGGCCTGGCCAATGGGATTTAAAACACTTCCAGGTCAGAATCTTAAAAGAAAAGTAGTATGTGCCTTCCCTTTCTTTTCCTCCTTCCTTCTTGCTGGAATCAGACATGATGGCAGTAACCGAAAGACCCATTTAATCATGAGAAGGGAGCCCAGTGTACATGAACTTTTACACGTAAAAGAAATAAAATTGCATCTTTGTAAGCCACTGTATTTTGAGCTATCCCTCCTGTGGGTTTTTTTCACAGCAACCTAACATACACCTACCTAATGCAGTAGATATTATCACTTTTTTCAGATGGGGAAATTGAGTTTCAGATTGATTAATTTACATCAACTTCACACAATTAGTAAGCAGTAGAGCCAGGACTTGGATCAAGGGCTGAATGATGCCCAAGGCCAGGTTGTGTGTCCCTACACTCACCAGCCTCCCAAGGGCAGGCTTTACACCTTCTGCTCGGTTTTCCTTGCTCTATTGCTAAGGTTTCAATTACAAGTACTATATTTCAGAAGGTAAAATTCCCTTTCCCATTAAGAAAGAAACCTTCAGATCTGCCTGAGATGAAAAGGTAATATTCTTTGGCATGGAAGAAAAATATTCAACTACAAGAGAATGAATCAGGGCAGCCTACATCATGTGCAGACAAAAGTGAGGTGAGGGCCCCATGTGATCCTTTTGATGCGCAGGAAGAAAACATTACAACTTCTGCTTGTATTTATAGTTTTAGCTTTAAAAGTCAGACATGTAACTTAAGTAATATATAAAATATGTGCAGTATGGACATTGCTGCCTTCATTCAGTAACTCCAACAGAGATTCATGTGTCCAATAGTCTCTCCCAGAGAATGGCAGGAGCACCCTTAGGGTTCTTAACAGAACTGTTTGCTGGTGGCATATTGAAACGCATTATAATTTAGAGTGTGCCCAGTTTAGTGGATTAAGAGTTATATTTTCTAGATTTTTTGTTTTGTTTTGTTTTTTTGCGGTACGCGGGCCTCTCACTGTTGTGGCCTCTCCCCTTGCGGAGCACAGGCTCCGGACGCGCAGGCTCAGCGGCCATGGCTCACGGGCCCAGCCACTCCGCAGCACGTGGGATCTTCCCGGACCGGGGCACGAACCCGTGTCCCCTGCATCGGCAGGCGGACTCTCAACCACTGCGCCACCAGGGAAGCCCTATATTTTCTAGTTTTAACCAAACTAGGGAAGTGGAAATGTAGCTTAAAAGGAGAAACTGTGAACTGAGGATCATCCTAATAAAGCAAGTACAAACAATTTGAAAATGGCAGAATTTATACTTCTAGAAAGATTCTTCATCAGCTATAATGAGTTTAAAAAAAAAAAAAAGATGATCTAATTGAATCTGGCATAAGTCAGATAAACAATTTTGAAATTATTAAGAAATTATCTTATTTAAAATAGGTTAACATACACTGTCATTAACAATGGAACACACCCCAAGTATATATTGAGCCTTGAGGTATTGGTTAATGATTGCATTAAGTCATCACAATTAGGAATATGTTTTAAACTATAGGTAATGTCCTTTATTCCATCGTGCTAAAACTTTTGCTTTTGTGTATTATAGTGATGTATAGCATATAAATATGTATACTCATATATATGAATACTAAGTGTATGTCATTTATAAGTGAATATATAATACTAATTTTGAGAGTGCATGCTTTAAAACCTTTTACTGATAAAGGACACTACCAGAAAGGAAAGTTTATCCTAGCTGAAAGATGATTCCATAAATTTTCTCAGCTAAGGGGACAAGCACGTCTAGCCTTAATCTTAAGAGTCTGGTGCACAGGGCTTGATGTCCAGCTAAATATGAATAGGGAAACGTGATACAGAAGCCCGCAACTCTTGGTCTTAGAGAAGACAGATTTCTTTCTATATGCTCTATTTTTTCTCAGTGCAATAACCTGTTAAATCATGGAATTAAATTATTTCTCATCGGATACCAGCACGTATTGGATAAACTGAAATGGGTTAAAATGAAATTTCTGGACGATAGGGTATTGAGCATATAGAAGGTATCAAACCAAGATTCTGTCATTTTTATGTACAAACAAGTATTGCCAGACATCTTTGAATAGTGCACTGTTGCCATCTAATGAGTGTCTACAATGTGGGTGAATTTTTGTCCAGATTCTAGTGAATCCTTGCAATAATAACAGTAAAATAAACATTTACATACATCTTGGTGGTAGGCACTATTCTAAGCACTCTGTGTGAATTAACTCACTTCATTCTCATATTAATTCTCCAACATCTATACCATGATCCCCATCTTCCAGATGAAGACACAGAGCACAGGGAACTTAAGCATCTCACCCAAGCCAGTGATGGCAGAGCCAGGATTCAATTCTGGGTAGCCTAACCCCAATTTCATGCCTTTTAGCCACTCTGTTTTACTGCTAACAGCCTAACTAGGTGTATATTATTAGCTTCATTGTATAGATGAGAAAAGTGAAGCCCTGGGTAGTAAAATCAGGACTTCAACTCAGCCTGACTGAATCCTCAGTCTCTACCATCTCCACCATACCCTGCTGCCTTCCTAATGCTAATATTGTAATGCTTGGTCCAGTCCCTGGAGAATATTGAGAGGGTAATACTTTATCTTATTAGGAAAACTCTTCTTTATAAAAAAAAAAATTATTAGTAGGAGAAATGTCAACTCTGCTATTTTCTTATTATTTGCTTTGCTTGCAGAAAGTTAAAGCATTTTTTCTTTTTAGGAAAACTTTAATATACATTCAGAAAAATGCAGGTATCTTAAGTATACAGCTCAATGAATTTTCACAAACTGAGAATTAGCATTCTCTTCAATCTGCAGTTTCTCTTTTTAAAAAATATTTTGTGAGGGTTTGTTTAGTTAAACATGCACTAACAGTTGTAAACTCAAACCATGTAATCGAACAAATACTAGATATTTATTTCCTGTTCATGGAAAGACCAAAACAGGTGTTCCTGACTATCAGCAGCTCTCCTCCGAGTGATAATTCAGGGCCAGAACCCTTCACCTTGTGGCCCTGCCATCTTCTATGTGTGGCTTCTAATGCTGTGGCCTAAGGGAAGGCTGGGACGATCCTGGGTCAGAGGTGTTATGGGGCCAGGCCTGGAAGAGACGTGTATCACTTCTGCTAATGCTGCATTGGCCAGAACACACGACCACAGCTCACTGTGAAGGAGAGAACTAGAGCCTAGCTATGTGCCCAGGAAGAAGAGGAAACAGGCTCAGCCTCTGGGGCCAGTCCCTGCCACAGTGGTACTTAGCAAAATGCCCCAAAAATTCTAAACAATGAATACTCTAACTACTCTTTAGAGCCTCTTTAATACTTAATCAAGCCCCATTAAAAGACCTCCACTAGGGCTTCCCTGGTGGCGCAGTGGTTGAGAGTCCGCCTGACAATGCGGGGGACACGGGTTCGTGCCCCGGTCCGGGAGGATCCCACATGCCGCGGAGCGGCTGGGCCCGTGAGCCATGGCCGCTGAGCCTGCGCGTCCGGAGCCTGTGCTCCGCAACGGGAGAGGCCACAGCTGTGGGAGGCCCGCGTAAAAAAAAAAAAAAAAAAAAGACCTCCACTAAAGAACATGAACTTTATTGTAAATCATACTGTATTTTGTTACTTTAAACAAAACCACCTTTCCTTTTTAATGATTTATAATTCATTTGTTTAAAGTAATTGAAGTCAGTGTTTCCTAGCATTAGATGAAATTGCACAATTACAGAATTTTAGTTTTGAAAGAAACCTAGTGCTCATTTCTTTCTCATTTTGCAAATGAGAAAACTGGAAACAGAGAAGGCCGGGAGGCTTGGTCAAGGTCACCCAGCTACTTACTGTGGTTTCCCTGCAGAGCCATAACATTTTTGTTATAAGTTTTTTTTTAACTTCCTCAAGTAAAATGTCCTTCACGTCTAAATATAATTTCAACTTTTCTAAAAGACTTTTTTTTCCCCATGTCTACCCATTAGGGAAATTACTTTTACTCTTTGTTCAAGGAATTGATATCTCAAAGGGCAAAACATCCAAAATAAAAAGAACTCACTTAAGAATTCCTTTGATCCATACATGAATCCTAAGATCATTCTGTTCTCTTTTAAACTGAGAAACATTTTGAGCCTCCCTCACTTATAGCTTTCTGGGAGTGAATGAACTAGTATAATCTGTTCAGCCCACATTTTTTAGAGTAAGGTGACTGTATTACTAAGGTATATATCAATTACTTCCTGTTTGGTTGGTTTGGTTGGTTGATTTTTTTTTGTTTTGTTTTTGTTTTGCGGTACGCGGGCCTCTCACTGTTGTTGCCTCTCCCGTTGCGGAGCACAGGCTCCGGACGCGCAGGCTCAGTGGCCATGGCTCACGGGCCCAGCCACTCCGTGGCATGTGGGATCTTCCCAGACCGGGGCACGAACCTGTGTCCCCTGCATCGGCAGGCGGACTCTCAACCACTGCGCCACCAGGGAAGCCCTGATTGGTTGATTTTTTAATGAAGAAAACGTGTCAGTTGGTAATTATGTGTTTTTAAAAATTGGATTCCAAAAGTATGGCACCTACAAATATTTACTGAGCCCTTACTCTGGGCCAAATACTGTGCTAGATGCTAGAGGTATAATGGCAAGCCAAACAAGCACTGCCTTCTTTCCTTTCCTACGGCATGGCAGACCACGTACTCTGACCACTCCTCGCGGGAAAGAATTCAAAAGAATGCAGAAAGTATTTTCCCTTTTTTAGAAAAACATATATTCAGAAAAATGCAGATATCTCAGGTATACAGCTCAACGAATTTTCACACACTGGACAGACCTGTGGAACCAGTAGCCAGAATAAGAAATAACAAATGATCAGCTCCGTGGAGGCCTCTCTGTGCTTCATCCCAATTACTAACCCTCCAAGAGTAATCATCACCCTACTTCTTTACTCTTTTTTTTTAAACTTTGTTGAAGTATAGTTGATTTACAATGTTATGTTAATTTCTGCTGTACAACGAAGTGATTCAGTTGTACATATATATATTCTTTTTCATATTCTTTTCCATTATGGTTTACCATAGGATATTGAATATAGTTCCCTATGCTATACAGTAGGACCTTGTTGTTTATGTACTCTATATATAATAGTTGGCATCTGCTAACTCTAAACTCCCATTCCATCCCTCCCCCGTCCCCATCCCCCTTGGCAACCACAAGCCTGTTCTCTATATCTGTGAATCTCTGTTCCATAGATATGGTCCTTTGTGTTGTATTTTAGATTTCACATATAAGTGATATCATATGATATTTGTCTTTCTCTGTCTGACTGACTTTACTTAGTATGATAATCTGTAGGTCTGTCCATGTTGCTGCAAATGGCATTATTTCATTCTTTTTTATGGCTGAGTGGTATTCCATTGCATATATGTACCACATCTTCTTTATACATTTGTCTGTCCTTTCCATGTCTTGGCTATTGTAAATAGTGCCACTATGAACATAAGGGTGCATGTATCTTTTCAAATTATAGTTTTGTCCAAATATATGCCCAGGGGTGGAATTGCTGGATCATATGGTGGTTCTATTTTTTGTTTTATGAGGAACCTCCATACTGTTTTCCATAGTGGCTATACCAATTTACATTCCCACCAACAGCATCACCCCAAATTCTTTTTTTTTTAATTTTTAAAAATTTTTTAGAAACATTTTAATTAAAAAATTTTTTTTTTATTAATTGATATTGGAGTATAGTTGCTTTACAATGTTGTGTTAGTTTCTGCTGTACAGCAAAGTGGATCAGTCATACATATACATATATCCCCTCCTTTTTAGATTCCCTTCCCATCTAGGTCACCACAGAGCACTGAGTAGAGTTCTCTGTGCTAAACAGTAGGTTCTCATTAGTTATCCATTTTATATATAGTAGTGTATATATGTCTATCCCAAGTCACCCTGACTTCTAACAGCACAGATTAGTTTACTGATTTTGAATTAATTTATATAAATGAAATCACATAATATGTTCTCTTTTGTATCTGGAGTCTTTAGTTATGCTTGTGAAACACAGTCATATTGTTGCATATAATTGCCATTTGTCCATTCCCAGCCTCTCTATGGTAGCGTATATACTATGCATGGTATAAATATGCCACAATTTATATAGTCATTCTACTGATGTGAGTTTGTGTATTTCTAGTTTTAAGGCCACTGTGAACAGGCTGCTATGAACATTCCTATAGTGTCTTTTGGAGAATTTGTGTATGTATTTCTGTTTGCTATATAGTTAAGAAAACCATTATTACAGCATACATAAGTTGCACATACGTTTAGCCTTAGTATATGCTACCAAACAGTTTTCCAAAGTGGTTATGCCAATTTCCATTCCTCCAACCATCTGTGAGAGTTCTTGTATCAAGTAATTTTTTAACACATCAATAAGTAATTAAAATGAATAAGGAATATTCAGAGGCCAAAAATTAACAAATAAAGCAGAAATCCAGAAAAGTGCTTAGGGCCTTGAAGTCAACCTCCCCCAGGAAACATCTGCTTGAAATATTTGGGGCTTGAACATTTTATGGCCTTAAAGGACATAGGCGATAAGAGAGAAAGTGCCTGAGTAAGGGTGAGCCAGAAATAAACTTATTCCTGAAGCAGATAACTAGAAAATTGCCTTTCTTGAACCTTGGCATGGAGTGGCAGAGGGAAAAGAGAAATCCGCCCTGATAATTCATAACAAAAAGCTGGCCCTCACAAAGGTTTGTAGCCCAAATTCATATTACCTTAGAGGTCTAAAGAACCTCAAGCCTAGGGACTTCCCTGGTGGTGCAGTGGATAAGACTCTGCGCTCCCAATGCAGGGGGCCCAGGTTCGATCCCTGGTCAGGGAACTAGATCCCACATGCATGCCACAACTGAGAGTTCACATACCGCAACTAAGGAGCCGGCCTGCCGCAACTAAGACCCAGTACGACCAAATAAATAAATAAATATTAAAAAAAAAAAAAACCAGCACCTCAAGCCTAGAATTTAAAGTAGTTCTGAATGGGTAGTTCACCCAAGAAACATTGAGAAAGAAAAAAAATCATCCTTCAAACAATACCTCAAAGAAATTCCCAAAGAGTAAGAGCACACAGTTAAATAAAAAAAACACAGAACGCACAAGAAATCAAGACACCATGAGCAAAAGAGAGCATAAACAATGGACAGCAACAGTGGAATTATCACACAAAGACAAATAGAATATCCTTAATATCATTGGAATTTCCGTAGCAAATTATTTCCATTTCTATCACTTAAGGTCACTGTGATTTTGTGATTTTCAGTCACTTGAAATGCGAGGAAAGCTCACTAAATGATTTTGTATTTCTTTAGCAAAAATTAATCTATCCGAAGGTTCCAAATTTCAGTGATGGACCACCTTCCATGATTTCTTCCATATTGTGGTACCATTATACGATTATAGACTCAATATTTTATTTAAACTGACTTATTTTGAGAAAATGCATATTTCTACCTTAGCCTAAGCAATAATATCCCAGAATCACAATTGTGATACCCTGAGAAAACCATAATTCAAAAGGAGTCATGTACCACAATGTTCATTGCAACATTATTTATAGGACGTGGAAGCAACCTTAGAGTCCATTGACAGATGAATGGATAAAGAAGATGTGGCACCTATATACAATGGAATATTACTCAGCCATAAAAAGAAATGAAATTGAGCTATTTGTAGTGAGGTTGATGGACCTAGAGACATACAGAGTGAAGTAAGTCAGAAAGAGAAAAACAAATACCATATGCTAACACATATATATGGAATCTACAAAAAAAGAAAATGGTTCTGAATGGACCAGAATGGACTGGAGGGCACGGGGAGGGGAAGGGGAAGCTGGGATGAGATAAGAGAGTGACATGTACACATATACACTACCAAATGTAAAATAGATAGCTAGTGGGAAGCAGCTGCATAGCACAGGGAGATCAGCTCGGTGCTTTGTGACCACCTAGAGGGGTGGGATAGGGAGGATGGAGGGAGATGCAAGAGGGAGGAGATATGGGGATATATGTATATGGATAGCTGATTCACTTTGTTATACAGCAGAAACTAACACAGCAGTGTAAAGCAATGATACTCCAGTAAAGATGTTTTAAAAATAATAATAATAATGAACATAGCTTTGCAAAAATAAATACTTAACTATTACACTGCAAACATTTGTGTAGATACTGTCCAAAATAATCTTGAGCACTACCAAGGTTACATGAACAACACCTTACAAAACTGGGCTGGAGTAGACCACTTGGAATTGGTTGATTTCATTTTGAGGAAAGAAAAAGGCAAGGGCAAAGTGAGGGCTGAGGGTAGAGACAGAAGAGAGAGCATAGATATAATGTGGAAAGGGCAGATAAAATGCCAAAAAAGCAAAAAGCAGAGAAATGCCAAAGATGAATTTACCTAATTTACAGGTGCATCTAGGAATGGAACCATGCTCACTGTCACAGGTGGAAGCTCTTGATAGGTCTCCTGGTTCAGCAGTTAACCCTGTCTTAGCAGATGATACTCTCACGGCTGACGCACTTCCGTTCCCAAGATATTGACTGTAAAGAGCATTATGTCTCCCTCACTCAAAAAAATCATAGTTGAGAGTACATGAATGCAAAATTGTTCTAATTTATCTTTAAGATAAGATTAAAATTCACAAACTTCTGTACTTTATTATTCATTTCCAATTACTTTCAACATATTTCACAACTGAAGACATAATCTAATCCAGTCACTCCATTTTACAGGTGAGGAAAGTGAAGGCCAAGAAGGTTGATTCTTTTTATCTGCCTCCTATGCTCCTTGCCCTATGGCCTCTTTCCTCAACCAAAGATTTAAACATAATGGATTTGGGTTTTAAGCCAGTTGTCACATTTCCTTAAGTAGCGATCTTTTCAAATAATGAACTAACTCTATCAGCAATCCAAATCTCCATGATAAGAACTAGATTTTCCTGGCCTGAATATGTCTCTCTAAGAGTAAGAAAGCCTACATTTGACTCCCAAAGCGCCATCTTGAGAGGGTACATTTGGGTCAACTTGGCTTCTGGATCTCATTTCTAATGCAGTGCTGCCACTCAGACGCATGGAGAGATGCCTGTCGGATTTAGCAACCTAAGGTTCTCTGACTCTGTGAAAGAGGTCAAAATGAGAGAGAACTTCAGAATGCAGGCTAAGCTTCCATTCTCCCACTCCTTCATTTAGGCAGATCTGAACCTGTAATAAGTTCCTCTTCGTAGTTGTTTGGAAAAGTCTACATGGAGTGGAAAGAAAATTAGGGGTTGTGCTTGTGGTGAGGGTGGGAAGAAATGGAACGCAATGGTCCTTTCCTCTCTTCCCATTTCTGTCTTCTCTCCTTTGCAGAAAGAAACCTAACAGAGGCCATTCAATAATGGCTTTCACAGGAGCCTCTGAGTTCCACAACACTAGGGGGCACAATTCCCACTGTATTTTATGACAATGACCCCCAAGAGCACAACTCCATAGTAAATAATATAAATGGCGTCCCTGGAGTTACACAATCCAGGCAACATAGCAGCCTCTAAATTATGGGAGCAGGAGATTAAAGTTTTTAACTGAAAGCTAGAATGCTCCTACTTTGGGAAAATGGCCCACCATACTAAGACTTTAATTTTTCTTCTTGATAGCAACAAAATCCTTGCTCTATTAAAAAAGATGAGTGTAGGGGGCTTCCCTGTGGCGCAGTGGTTGAGAGTCCGCCTGCCAATGCAGGGGACACGGGTTCGTGCCTCAGTCCGGGAAGATCCCACATGCCGCGGAACGGCTGGGCCCGTGAGCCACGGCCGCTGAGCCTGCACGTCTGGAGCCTGTGCTTTGCAAAGGGAGAGGCCACAACTGTGAGAGGCCCGTGTACCGCAAAAAAAAAAAAAAAAAAAAGATGAGTGTAGACACTTCTACAGTGTAGACACAAAATGAATTGCATTTCTTCCAGAGCTCAGCTTACAAAGTTTGAAGCGGTTAGGCTACTCCCCAGCATCAGAAGCCAAAACTCTGCTGCCAAAGGCGCCAGGCTATATGAACACTCCCACAAGCCTGCGTCCTTGTTTGAAACTACCTTGATGATAGCCCACAGGAGCCTCTTGCTTTGATCATAAATTATACATTTCTAGGAATGCTGCTTTTCTCTTCATTGACTGCCATTTCCAGGAAAGGGTTTTTCTTTTTTCTTTTACTGCACTCAGTGGAAGTTTTTCTGCTGACATGGTCCATAATTAAAAATCAAAGTAATAAAGTGACATTCTCAAATTTGAATACTGGGTACAAAAAGCTTAATTGCCATTTCCCCATGCCAAACGGCACAGTGGCTCCAACATTAAGTCACAGAGATTTTCAAGAGAGTAATTAGATAGGAGTTTAAAAGTGCATGCCTTTAATTTTATTAGAACAAGTTTTAGAATCTTAAGACAAGCTGCAAATACCGAACTACAATTTTTTTCCTTTTCATATTTTATTTATTGGAAAGTTATTTAACAACTGCCACTATATCCAAGTGGACATATAACTGTTCAAAGGGCTCAACTAATAGGAAATGTCATTAAAGTTTTCTGCGTTTAAGGTGCTGGTTTCCATGATGACATATAAAAGTGAAAACACCACGGAAGTTTTTAGCACCCCTAGTGACCAATGCCTTGTGTCTGACTTCATATGACAGGGCAAGGGGTCACTAAGCAAATTATGACTCTTCACAGAATGAAGTTGCCTCAAGTCAGTTTAGTTTACAATGTCATTCCTTTCCCAGAGGATTAAGTCAGTTAAACAAGTAGGGGGAAAAAATAACAATCAACACGTTCAATTCTTTTTCTCTTGACCCCCAACATCTCCAAAACTAGAGGAAATAAACACGATCTACTGCTTCAGGACATGTATCCATAATATATTAGATTTTGTTAAGTCCTTGTCCCCTTTTTCCTAGGATATTACTGATAGAATATAATGAGGTTCTAAATATGGATGATTTAGCCACATATGCCATTGAAATTGATTTTAAGAATTGAGACTGTTATATAACCTCTATTAGAACATGGACAGCAAAAAAGTTTCAGAATTTTCATAATCTGGGAAGTCAATTATTTATCAAGTGTGATGTCTTTTTAGTAAGTTATTTTGATGTAGAAAAAAGATTTAGGTGTGTTTCTAATGTATTTTTTTTAACTTCAGCACTGGAAGAATTATTTTATTGAACCATGTAAAATAGTAGTTAGAATTGTTTTCATTTCAAGCATGGAATCTGCATTAAAAACAACACAGTTTCAGGAGCTTCCCTGGTGGCGCAGTGGTTGAGAGTCTGCCTGCCGATGCAGGGGACATGGGTTCGGGCCCCGGTCCGGGAAGATCCCACATGCCACGGAGCGGCTGGGCCCGTGAGCCATGGCCGCTGAGCCTGTGCGTCCGGAGCCTGTGCTCTGCAACGGAAGAGGCCACAACTGTGAGAGACCCGCGTACCGCAAAAAAAAAAAAAAAAAAACACAGTTTCGTGTCCTTCTTTCTGTATTTTCTCCTAGCACAAGAAAAAAAACACATTCCCTAATATATTTTCTGGGAGCACTCTCTTTGTAATATTTCCTTTGCAAAAGGTCCTGTTCATATTTGTATCTTATTACTTTTCTTATACTGGATTTATTGATAGTTTCTAACAAAAATATGATTTCAGTATATTTACTGAACAAAATTCAATATAACAGACCCCAATTCAATTTTTTTCATCGAAATGGAGAACAATAAAGAACCGAAAGTCCTCAGTTCAGACACATAGCATCAAAAAAACTTATATTGTTTAAAGAAATAACTCAATAAGGAGGAAGTTATAGATATTACTTAAAGAACAACATTAGCTTTGTTTATTTATCTATGTTTCTAATAATCTTGCCTCTAACTTAGTAAGTGACAAACATTTTTGGTGTTCCTGGGTTATTGAATCTCATATAAGCACAGCCATTTTCTTAAAATAAGGAAAAAATTGTGATTATGCATTTTGAGGTAACCATAGTCCATATTTACTGTTAATCAGCATTTCATGTATTCAAATTCAATTTAAGAGAATATTTTAAAACCTTTCTGAGTCTGTTTCCCATATTATTTTGCTATTGTGCCAATATTTTTCGTAAGTTAATCATGTTTATGGTTTTGCATGTTTACAAGATTTTGTATTCTGAATCTCTAATGTCCTGCTTTTGAAGACCGATTACAGAGGGTTTTCTTCATTGACCATTAGGTAAAGGGTTGAAAAATAACTTTGGTTTACAATAGATTTTTACTTTAATGGATGGGTGTATTCATTATTTACCTGTTTTCAGTCTCTTGTGTATCACCTAGTGATGATTATAGTTGTTTTAAAGATGATCCTCATTTCTGGTCTATTGCATCATCCTGAGATTTAGTAATGATTTTAGATTTTCCACCTAAATTACAGGGCACTTTCCACTGAAAATGGTAAACAATATTACAAACCAAAAAAAAAAAAAAGAAGTAATCTGATTTCTGGGAAGAGGGAGCCCAGTGAAAGATGTGTGCTTTTATAAGGATGGACAATGGAAAGCAAAATAATAACTCCTAACTTTGATTGTTCAAATATATTCTGCAATACAGAGAGCTGCATGCAGGCTGGAGCAGGCATGGGGCAGGAAGGTTAAGTAGAAGAGAAGGCACAATACTTCAGATTGGCAGTAGACTGCAGCAAGAATAATCTAATCAAAATGAAATTAAATTATCTAGTCCCAGGGCAGGCTCCTGGGACTGCTGCATTGAATGCTAGCAGAACTCCTCCTAGACATTTTTCCCCAGTCAAACTCACATGATGAATGCAGATGAAATTTGAAATATGAAAATCTGAAATAATTTATGGAAGTTGTCAGAAATTTGGCCTGCTTGTGGTGTAATTTCCTCTGAGACGAGGCAGGCCAGCTCACTGCTGCAAGACCCGGAGCGGCTGCTGGCCTTCCAGTGGATGGATCAACCCCTTTAAAATGCTCTTCCAGACAAATTACAGCTCATTACACACAGCCTTGCACCATGCCATTATGTCAGAGGAAATCTTTTTTCATTTGCACAAATTTGCTTGGAATTCTCATATTTATTTGAGCATCCATTATCGAATCTGAACATTGAATTATCCGCAATTATTTTCTGGGTGCGCGGATGTTTGTGTATACGGAATAGATGGTGACTGCGGGGCTATAAAAATATTACCGTGTGGCGGAAAACCCCACGTACTTTGCAGCTATGTAAGCAAGAGCATTGTTTGACTGTTGAAAGAGAATTGACTTTTGCGAAGATATTTACAAGATTCCTTTTCTTTTTGAACATCCTCGGAAGGAGGCTGGCTCTGCTTTCAGTGACTCTTCCTCTGCTCTGTGATGGATAAGAACTACAAATTATTTGTTACACCTGGGTTAGGATCCTGTTCTCCCTCCCCATGCAATTTGGTTTTTGATGGTCATTTTCCTATTAATCTTATCCTGACGTATATTCTTGAACAAGGCATTTCTTCTGATTGCTAAAAAAAACACCGCTCTCTTGAAACTCATTCCTTTCTTTGTCATTTTTCTCATCATGTTGCATAGCGAAAGTGAGCTCTATTGCTCAGAAACATTGCAATATAATCACACAATTAAATAATTGTCTAAAAACAATTAACTAGTTTCATACAAATCCTAATTACAAGAGTATTTGTATCACAGCTTTTAAATTATTACTATTGTTTAGCCTAATAAATCTCTGCTTGAGGTAATATTTCTAAATTGAGTGCAGTACTTCTCAATATTATTTTACCCTGTCATTCAGGCTTCTGTCTAAATGCCTTGCCAACCTTTCCAATGACTAAATAATTAAATGTTCTCCATTGACTTGTTGACATTTCACTCCTTATAGCAGGTATAGATTCAAAAGAAAAATGCAATCATTCTCCAAAGCCAACTTTTATTTTCTTGAAGTCTTTGATACGTGGATAAAACAACTTGAAAAAACTCTAAGGCGAGTATACCTTTAATCTCTCACTATGATTTTGTATGTACGATTCAGTTCAAGAAAATAAGATGTACTTTTCCGTATAGGATTCGTTTTGGTCGAAGAATCAGTAGTACTTAAACATCAAGGTGAGTAAATAACCAATTATTTTGCTAGCCATCCATAAATATTAGCATAATATACTTTTTTAAGTAAAAACAGAAAACAGATTCTACCTAAGTCGTGACTACCAGAACTTAGGAAAACAAAGCGGGTTATCAAAGCAATGGAAAAGCTGGATTCTTGCATAACGCCAAAGCAACTGCATTCTGTACTTCAGCCCTCCAGAGCCTCCACTCCTCTAAGATCCACTGCGGGGCTGGAACATGTCACGGCCTCCCCAGCTTCTCCTTACTGCAGGAAACTTTGTAATAGCACTCAAATAAATAAAGAAGCTGGGTTGGAGATTATTGCTTTCATTGTGCTATTGTATATGTGTATTATATAGTACCTCCATAGTTTGACACAATCAGTTGAATGTGGGACAAGACAAATGTTGTATATGACAGTGGGGTAGTATTGAAAGATGACCCCATATCTAGAGGGCTAAGAGTTATGGATGCATTGATAGTTGCTACTAACATTTTGAAGCGTGGCTGTTAAATTTTGCCTGCTGGCTTCTGGCTGGAGGCCGGCCTGCCTGGGCAACGGGGCAATTGAAAGGAACTGCAGGCAGCTTTTTTTTCAGTTATACATCAAGGAACTTTGTTCTTCCTTTATTATAACTGACCACTGACAGGAGTGGCTTCTGAAAAAAGCAAGGCAAACAAGGCACATTGAACACTTCCCAGCTAATCTTTGTTGTGCATTTTATTCACTTCCAGTGGGCTTTTTTTTTTCCTTAAAAACTGTTTAAAAATTTTAAAGACCCATTCCTAAACCCGAATATATAATGAAAATCACAGGAAAGACTGAGAATATACAAACATTTTTCGTTGATAGAGTAGGACCTACTGAGAAAACATATTTTATGGAAAAAATGAGGTAAATAGCATTTCTTATAATGACCTGTGGAGAAATTATATAATAAAAAGAGTCTCACAAAAGGGTATCTAGAATGTGTGGAAGCTGGATTGTGAGTGACATTTATTTTCAAAACAATAAATAGATGGATGGTCTTTGAAAATATGGGGTATGTTCTCTATGTGCAAAGGAAGATGAATCTCATGAACATTAAGCTTCCAAGTTTGAATGAATGATATATTTAGACAATTGCATAGCTAAGGTCTTTGTGAAACATTACTAATCACCAACGTCTTTTATAAATTAATTTGAAAATACATCATAAAAGCTGGGACGATATCTTGTTATTCACAATATGGATAAAGATATTTGACTTTTAAGAGCCAAAATTTTATATCTTCCTGGTGTGTTTAACTTAGTGACCTTAAAGCTTTATCAAGACGTCCAAGGAATTTGGACTTGAGTTAAGGCCATGAAGTTCCTTTGTTTTGCTTTGCTTTTACCATAGAAGATAGAAGAAATAAAAATCAAAAGACTATGCATTCAGCCTCCTTTAAATACACAAACAAAATCCACCCACATCGCTATCAAACAAATGTACTAAAACTATAGCCATGTAAGTATCAAACATCAATACTTCCTGCTTATGAAACTCTATAGTCATATAAATAGTTATGTAAATTCCAATGTTTATGAAATTCCATCCTACACTTGAACAAATGCAATTTTTCAGTCACTATAGCTAGTTATTTTGTCATTTCTCTCCAGATTTCCCTAGAGATCCAGTGAGGCCTAAGCACATAAAAAGTTTCATCATTTTTATTCCACAATCAGCCAGTTTTCAGAGGAAGAGCAAAATTTTTCACCCTGCACTTTTAAGCAAATAAAATGTTTCTGGAAAACTATAAGCGTAAAGAAATAGCTATGCAAGTATGTGCATAGCCTTAGTAATGACACTCAGACAAGCTAATAAAATAATATTTATCATGAAAAGAAAATTAAGTAAAAATTCAGCCCCTGCAAAATTTAAATGCAATTTTAATCTCATTTCCTTGACCTTCCTTAAAAGAAAGTAAATGAGGAGGTAATAATCAACTATTTTCTTTTTTAATGAAAAAACAAAACTTGAATTAAAGTGGGAGAGGAAAGGGAATAGAAAGAGACATTTTACAATGTCTAGTAGAGGTTTTTTTTTAAAAACTCACTTTCAGGAAATTTTTCTCATAATTAACATCTTTATTACGACTACAAAAATATTCCCCAAATACAAATAATCATATCTACTTATGTTAATGCTGGGATCTTTTCCTGTATCTTTTAGTATAAAACCATTTCACTCTTTAACGTTTAAGGTACAAAAGTGCTGATTCACTTATCTGCACAAACCTCCTTTACAATTTTTCTTAAAATCCAGTTAAACAATAGGAACTTAAAACTATTAAGAAGACAACAAGAGCTTTTCCTATATAGCAGCTAATTAAAGTCTACCTTGCAGGTGCATTTATCTCCAATACATATTAGAAAATAATTGCATAAAAAGTTAACTGTGTTTCGTCTTGAGTAGTTTCTGTAAGCACACTGCCTGCAGGGTTCCCGTTACAGCTGTAGAAGTTCCTGGGACCCTCAATCAGAAATTCAGGCCAACTTTGGGGGAAAAGGATTTGCTCTATGTTTAAAGTAACAATACTAGATACTTCTACTTAATATTAGGGACCCAGAGACACAAAGCAGCCTTCTTTTCCAAAAACCTTGCAGTTTATTTTGTTCATAGACAAGAAGTTGAGAGCTAAGCAGTTATTTAATCAACAAAATCAATTTACTTGAATAAATGAGAGAGTTTGGGATCAAAATCTCTTTTTTTTCTCAATAATGTGCATGCAGATACATACTTTACAATATCTAGTCATTATAAATATACTTTTAGGGAAAAGTTTTTACATTCACCAAATGTCCATTCAGCCAAATTATATAGAGAATTATCTCAGTTCTACAACCCAGTTTGGCAAACGATGTGGCCAGAAAGATTTTATGTAGATGATACGGACTGTAGTTAAATGTTGTTATTAAAAGATTATGATTTCCCTCTAGTCTCAAACAAGCCCCTAGTTGTGTTCAAGATTAAATTTTCGGTCCTGGTCTCATCTTCTTCCTTGAAAGATTTCTGTAAACATATAATATTTAGGAGCTCCAGAAAGAAAGAACAGGATTCACTTTAATGCTATAAATTGAGAAATGTTTTCAAGGGGATGTTGTTAAGAAACGTTGTGATCATAAAATTTTCTTTTCTAAAGAATAATATATATTGCTTTGCAATCAGAGATAAAAATTATTTTTGACATACCTTTCCGCATCTGAAGGTGCTAGAAGATAATTTTCCATCTTTTCTCTTTTAACTGATAAGCTCATATGATTTATTTATTAAGTTCTACTTGCTTGTAATACAATACACAATCATTCAATAGACAGGATACCTATACTCCAGGAGCTTGCCTTCTAAGTTAAAAACTCAGGGACCAAAGAAGAAGAATGACCTGCACTTGACAGGCATGAATAGTAAAAATGGACAGAATAAATCATTATATTATACAAATGCTGTTTGAAAACATAGAAGGCTAATGTCCAGGCAAGTTCCTTTTAAAAAATCAGAAGTTGCAGAGGGGGAGGGTTCTTACCACCTCATTCATCTACAGAGCTCTCAAATCTTCATGGGTACCAGCAACATTACCATACCTGCCCTTTGAAACATAGAACATAAGATATAGCTTCTACATCCATGAAAGAGAAACTGAAGACGAGTTCTAGTCAATGACTAAAACTTACAGGTGGAAGTTATATATAATGGACTGTGTAAAAAATATACCCCTACTAAAACCCAAAACTTCCCTTCCATGGATGGAAATGTTCTTTAATCCTTCCATACCTATAAGTAAGTACTTATGAATTGACTTTGGATTGTGGGGAAAAAAGGGACTGTGTTTATCCACCAGGCCCTGAGGCCCAGGAGGAAAAAAAGGTAACATTTCGCCTTATTCTCACTCGATTTCTTAGGGAGCAGAAGCAGCTTAACTGTAGGGTGTCACCTGCTATATTTATGTTCATTTGGCATGACTGCTTTCCCAGTCACTGAGCACTCTAATTCCAAAATTATTTCTGGGCAAATGACTCTTATCTTCATTTATTTGTTTTAAGAACTATAGTACACCAACTTTTCAAAAACAATATGTATAGAAAAAATTAGGGTTTTTTTTTACATTAAGCTAATGAATCTTGTTTTATTTCTTTGCTTTTAACAGAGAAATAGAAAAAAAATTTTCATTAAAATCCCTGAGTGGGTTTGGGACCTCCCCCCCCCTTCACAGACTAGAATCTTTTGTTGTAATCATTACTTTCTAATACCTAGGAAGGGAAACAGGAGGTGCCCTAACACTGAGTAAGGCCTGCCAAGCTACTTCTGCTCCTCTGGGACCTTTGCTCCCTCTCTCTGTGACCGGGGGAAGGTCCCACGCTGAGTACCTGGACATCTGTGGAGGCTGAGGCTGATCTGGTCTTGGCTAAGCCAGAAGGGAGAAAGAGTGAGAGGCAGCTGTGTGTGTGTGTGTGTGTGTGTGTGTGCGTGTGACAGAGAGACAGAGAGAGAGAGGCAGACAGAGCACCAGCACAGAGATCAGCTCCTTTCACCCTCCCCACTTCCTCTGCAGCCCTCCTCTGCTCTCTGTGGCTGGTGGCTTAGTGCCTGAACTGATTAGGTAACAACAGAGCACCTTCCCTCCCTGTTTCCTCTCAATGCATTTGGGCCACCGCTTTTGAAGGAGTCCAGCCCTGCCACTATCCTGCCTTTATCACGGGCTGTATGGGGCTTTATCTGGAAACGCCTGGGCTTTGCCCCTGGCTTCATCAATCATTTGGACCAGTTCACATCCCCTTCACGCTGTTCTGCCTCATTAAACCCATCAAGGGCGCTGCAGAGAGGTGGTGCAGCCAGGGAATGCCTGAGCACTCTTCCCAATGCTCCACATCTCAGGGATGAAGATCGCGGGGTGGGGGGGAGAGGGTGCACAGGATGACTTATGTGACCCCCAGATGCTCAGGCCTCATCTTCTTGCTGTTCCAGGAGATTTCTTGGAGTTGGACTTGGGAAATTCGATGATCAGTTTTTAAAGAACTCATTTAATATTTGCTGGTGCAACTGGAGACCACGGCTGGTCTCCAACACAGTGAAGTGTTTTAAGACCGACAGATGCAAATGCTGGTTATAAAAAAAAATATTCTGGGGGATCCAAGTTCCAGAGAGAAGCCTGGCACTAAATTTAGGGCCTTCTGAGGCAAAGTGAATCATGAAGCACCATCTGCTGTAACCTCTACAAAACCCAGTTCTAAATTTGGGGAAAGGAGGCTTCTACAATGTTCTGAAGTTCTATTCTACTAATGACTCAGATTTCTATTTTTAGGTTTTTATGATAATTATTTTATTTTTATAAACATGTTACAAGGGGTTTTCTCACACATTACTTCAAAACAACCTCTGGAAATGTTTTATTTTCGATGTCATTTTAAAAGTGAAAAAGCCAAGGCTAAGATACTGAATTAAACCAAGATCATATGGCTGGTAACGGGTGGGTTTAAACCCCATCGTTTCTCTTACACAACTTTGTTGACATGGTAAAGAGCAATTCAGGAAGGCGCTATTGTTTGTGGGTATTTTTTGTAACAATGTCTTCGATATGACTTCGGATTTCTAGATACAAATGGATTTCCCTAAGGGGCTTCCCCAGCCTACTGGGAGAAAGAAGAGAAGGAAGAAGTAAACAAAAAAGATAGACATGTTATTGCTCGGCAGTCTCTTGGAACCGACTAGGAGTTGAGCAGGATATACATTTGACTTTTAGGAGACAGAAGTAGGGGTGGGTTGGGGACTGGGGACAGAGGCAGGGAAGAAGTGAGGAAGGAAGCGATAACCTTAGAATGGCCTCTTCACATCCAATTTGTATCACAAACAAGAGCTAAGTTTCATCTCCGTACAGCACCCAGAGTCATAGCCTCTGGACCACCTCATGCACGCAAACAACTATGTTATGGACCAGGCACCTTTACGCCCTGTGCTATTACTTTTAAACCTTGTTGGGAAGCTAAGGTGGGAGAGTGAAAACACCCGGGCCCCTCCCACCTGCGCGCCACCACCTGGCACCAGGCAGCTCCTGCTGCAAGACTCGCTGTCCCTGCGCGGCCTCTGCGGGAATCCTGGCCTAGGGATGCGATTACGGAAACTCTAAACCATCCGGGCGGCGCGAATCCCAACGGGCCTGTAGCTCCAGGCCGCAGCCCACGCACCCACTGGCTTCTGCGCCTCCGCGCCAATTTGCATCCCCAATAACCGCGCACTGCGCGGATCCCGGAGCACTGCGGGTATTAATAATCATAAAAGACCGGGCGATTACAAAAAGAGAAAGTGCTAAATGTCAGGAGCTGGGGCAAGAGTTTTAAAAGGCAACGCACCGAATCCAAGTCTGTACTTTAACTTTTTTAATAACGATTTTTTTTTCCTGGGCTGGAAGCTCGCACCGAATCCTGGAGGAATTGCTAAATCAAATTAAGGTTATATTTTGCAACAGACTGGATGGAGCAATAAAGGAGCGCGCGCGGAAATGGGACTTCACCCATCAATTAGATCTCTATTAGCAGCCAATGCAGGCTTCACCACAGGAAATGTCACATCCCTACCCAAGCGGACCCTTTCGTTATCCACCCCCAGCTCTCACCTCCCCTCTCCCCTAGAGTTAAACTCTTCGGGCGCACACTTTGAAGCCAAACAAATCCCTTTTTTTTTTTTTTGGACGTGGGGTTTTGTTTTGTTTTGTTTTTCTTCCCCGTATTATTTTGGAACCCGGCGCCACCTGCCTCCCCCAGCTCGGCGCGCTAACCCCGGACCACTCCCGCCCTGGCTGGCTGAACAGGTTGCAGCGCGACACCTGCGCTGTCTGCCGGGTCGCTCAGCACCGCGGTGCGGGGGCTGGTGCGCTGGGCCTTATTAATATTAAAAGCTTTATGATGGTCCTGAGCAGTCCATAATGAAAGGTGATTAACAAGATAATGGACAGGGCGCTGAATGGTGAGGCAACTCAGCTGCTATAATAGATCACACCCGCCTCGGGGCCCCAGCGTGCGAATTCCGCCCCAGGAACCGAAGGAGTCCGAGGGGATCGAGGGGAAGGCTGGCGTGATAAGGCCTGACTGGGAGTCAGACAGCCGAAATGGCGCACCCTGCAGGCTGGGAGGAGACCGTCGTGCGGGGTCCACTCTGACCTCAGCTCCGTCTCTGACGAGCCTGCAGGTGTCCGCTCCCCCACTGGAGTCCAAGATATGTGCGGTCCTCACACAGAGACCAGAGGGCTGCACCTGGGTCCCCGAGCCTAGAGGTGTTCACCCTTGCCCACCCCGTAATTCCAGATACCGGAATCCGAGCTCTGATGGGGAGAATGCCCTAAAAATGGCTGCTCCGGCTTGGCACAAAGACAAGGAAATAGGGCATGACCCCCGAATCCACTCCCTTCCAGCCTCCGGTAAATGCACCCAGCCCTTGACCCCCGCTCCTCCAATCTCCAGCAGAACAATTTCCTTGGGCCCCAGAAAGCCTCATTTATCATTCTCCTGGGGACCCGAGTGACAACGCTCCTTGTCCTAGCGCGGCTGTGAATTGGGGCCCCCCACTTCTGCTCCCTTGTCCTCCCAGTGCCCCTGCCGCTCCACACCCTTGCCCATAAGGAGACAAGGTGCAACAGCCCGGGAATGAGCAAGCAGGAGAGGTGGCCGGATGGATAAAGGAGGCACTGTTGCCGTTGCCGCCGCCGCTGCCCCCATTCAGGGGCCGAATTCAAATGGATATTTCCCCCCTCGGCCCAGCTGAACGAGCCTCAATGCCTCAAAGGTGCAGAGCTGCCTCCGTGGACATGCTCTGTGGCTGATATTATAATTTTCATAATGCGCTTTTATGTCGCTCCAGACTCCTCTGGTGAGGAGCCTGCAGAGCTGCTGAAAGGGGCTTTGAGAGGCCCGGGCGCGCGGCTGCTGCGAGCTGCGCGCCCCCCGCCGGCCTGAGTGGCACCGCGTGCCCCGGCCGGGGCGCGGCTCCTGGGCTGCGAGCGCGCCGGCGGCGGCGGGCGCTGCCCGCGCTGCTCATTAGCATGCACCTCGAGTGCGCCCCGCCCGCTCCCGCCCGCTTCCAGGCCTTTCTGCGCCCCTCGGAGTCTCTGCCATCCGCCTGGGTGCGAGGTCCCTGGCCTCATCCCGGCTCACTCTCCAGCTCCGGCCCAGCGGACCTGCGGCCAGCCAGGCCTAGGGCAGATCAAGGTGTTAAGATGTGAGGGGATCCCGGGAGCAGTCAGGGGCGGGCGGAACAGTCTTCACACCCAGTGGAGGCTGCTTTTGCAGGGATCTGGAAGCGAGGAGACTCTGGGTGTGAGGGGTTTCTTAGTGAAGACAGGGAGATGGAGCGGAAGCCTCCTCGCTGTGACGAGTGTGGTTAGAACTATTTTGTTCTAAGCATTTAGCAAGTATTGATCATTCAGTCCTCCTAACAACCCAGTGAGGAAAACGAGCGTCTGAGAGGTTAAGTTGTTTGCCCAAGGCCACACAGCTGGGAAGTAGGAGGGCCCAGATTCCAGTCTCGGAGTCCTTGCTTTTTTAGTGAGCTAACAGCTACTTTCCTGATGTTGGCTGTGTGTTTGGCCACTGCAGTCAGTTCACGGGCAAACCCAGTTGCCAGATCTGTAACAGGCAATACAGGTCAATTACAAATTAATCCAAATTTCTGGTCCTCACCTACGCCCAGTCATTAGAGCTCATTGTTGTCAGATAATAGCTCAAGTTACCTCCCTTTTGTCTTCTTCTTTTCAGACTCACTGTAGGAATTTGCATGAAATACTTAGGGCCTCTGAAAGTCTAAATTAGACAAATACTTCACCTTAGTCACCAATAAACATATTAAAAATTAATGAATATGTATTGTGGTGAAACTGGTGGGGAAAAGGGGCGGGAGAGAAAAGATGAAGGAAAAAAACCCTGCCTTGCCAGAGAACTTCCCAAATAAATTTATCACTTGTAACGACCCTGGATGGATAATTTAAAAATACAATTCCAACTTAACCCATTACAGTAGGCCCCGTTATAGCAGACTCAAGCTACCCTTCTTAAAAGAAGGGTACCCTTCTGCCAAACTTGGGAACTGTTCACAAAAAATATTAGGTAAAAGTTGTAAGGCTGTAGTTAACCCTATCCCCAAGGCTGAAGTTATGAAAATGTTCCCATAATTGCTCTCTAAAGTAAGGAGTTTACTGTTAGGTCTGCCAAATACTATCTTTATTCATTTTTAAGAGGTCCAGCATAAGCATATGCATTGGTACTGAGAGCAATCAGTATCTGTCCCCACAGCTCATATTTGTTCAAAAGGCAGACATGTACCAAAGAAATAAATGTATTTACCAGCCCCAAATCTCTTGCTTTAAATAGCGGTAAAATGAACAACTCATTCACAGCTCGATATATACCCGCTGTAAGACTGTCTGTCCCGGGAGCTGTTGCCCCATAAACCCTCCGGACCACATCATAGTCTCAGCTGTCCACTGTTTTTCCTTGGCATAGTTAGAGGGATACTATGCTATTGTCAATGCCCACCATGCACTGGACAACAAAAATTAGCCCCATATGTCCATCTGCAATAATACCGCAAGGTCAGTCAAGAATCAGTGTCAGATTGGATTTTTATTTATCGACACAAGGCCTTTTAGGGCTTAATCTAAACTTGAATATTTCTTACGACCTAGAAACTAAGCAATAGATCTGAAAACACGACCCATAGATCCCATCCCCAGAGTTGTTATATTTGATTTTTTTTCCTCCTTGCTCTTGTTTATGAATCTACTGTTGTAGGCCTGCATATCTAATAGAATGATCCCAAATTATAGCTAAAATCTGTTCTTCTTCCTGATTTGTTGCAGCACAATGAAAGATAACTACATCTAAAACTGGGAGGCAGCAGCTGCTCATACATTTCTTCATTAAATAAACATCAGGATACCTGCTGATTGAAACCATTTTGGGGATTTAATGTGAATGACTCTGTAAAAACCTTCCCATATGTTAGCCTCCTCTATTAAATCCAGATGTTATTAAATCCTTATTAAAACTTGAAAATGTTCTAAAGTAAAATTGTCTCACATACTTGTAAAGAAACAATAAAGTGCTATTTTTAACAATTTTTTAAGTCATGTACACGGTAGACTAAGATCAGAAGGTCAAATCATTCAGAGAATTCATGACACCTACTGTTCAAATTACCCAACTAAATGAGAGAGGAAGTAGATTTGGTTTAAATTATTTACTTGGCATTGCCTTTTAAACCCCTAAAAATGTTTTGGTAAACCACATCATTTTCAGAAATTGTAAGATTTGACAATACCCACTAAAATAATCATGCTCATAGAAGAGGGGATGATAGCAAGTTAATGAATGTCATTATTGAAAATAAGAAGAATGCTATCCCTGCTTATTGCGCATGTTAACATAAGCATTAAAAGATTTTTGAAAAGCATAATTGATAATTGTCAAATTATGGATTTGTGTCAAATGATGGATTTAAAATATTATAGTATTAGGAAAATAAGTAAATTCTATATAATTGCTTAGGATATGGTGGTAGTTATCCAGAGAAGTGAAGGGTGAAATGAATCACACAATAAATTCAGGATTTGTCAACAGGCAAACTGGACAACTGTGGGTCCAAATACCTTCTTTTCCACTCACCTGGGGGCATTTTTCCTCTTTGTATGTACAAAAAAAGGCACAGCCCTTTTTCTCTTTCTTTCTTTTTTCCTATTTGAAGCAATTTCATTTCTTTCATTTTATTGCAAGTAGGGAAACAGAAATAGGAATATTGAGGGAACTACCCAGATAATTCTAAAGAACAAAAATCTTCCATGAAAGGAGAACTCCTGAAGCCCAGCTCCCCAGGTGGGCTGTTGGCATTGATTCAGCTGTCCTTGTGCTTCCTTTGGCCTGTGCAGACATTAGCTTATTAAAGGTAAACTGCAAGTGAGAGGAGGATCTTGAACTGGTTGTAGATGCCTTTGGGGTTTCTTTTTTCTTTCTTTTTTATGGACATGGAAAAGAATGCTGGAGAGCAAAGAAGATATACAGACTGCCAACAAACACATGAAAGGATGCTCAACATCACTAATCATTCGAGAAATGCAAACCAAAACTACAATGAGGTATCACCTCACACCAGTCAGAATGACCATCATCAAAAAATCTACAAACAATAAAGGCTGGAGAGGGTGTGGAGAAAAGAGAACCCTCTTGCACTGTTGGTGGGAACGTAAATTGATACAGCCACTATGCAGAACAGTATGGAGGTTCCTTAAAAAACTAAAAATAGAACTACCATATGACCCAGCAATCCCACTACTGGGCATATACCCTGAGAAAACCATAATTCCAAAAGAGTCATGTACCACCATGTTCATTGCAGCACTATTTACAATAGTCAGGACATGGAAGCAACCTAAGTGTCCATCGACAGATGAATGGATAAAGAAGATGTGGCACATAGATACAATGGAATATTACTCAGCCATAAAAAGAAATGAAATTGAGTTATTTGTAGTAAGGTGGATGGACCTACAGAGTGTCTGTCATACAGAGTGAGGTAAGTCAGAAAGAGAAAAACAAATACGGTATGCTAACACATATATATGGAATCTAAAAAAAAAGAAAATGGTTCTGAAGAACCTAGGGGCAGGACAAGCATAAAGACCCAGACATAGAGAATGGACTGGAGGGCACGGGGAGGGGAAGGGTAAGCTGGGATGAAACGAGGGAGTGGCAAGGACATATATCCACTACCAAATGTAAAATAGCTAGCTAGTGGGAAGCAGCTGCATAGCACAGGGAGATCAGCTCGGTGCTTTGTGACCACCTAGAGGGGTGGGAGAGGGAGGGTGGGAGGGAGACGCAAGAGGGAGGGGATATGGAGATATATGTATACGTATAGCTGATTCACTTTGTTATACAGCAGAAACTAACACAACAGTGTAAAGCAATTATACTCCAATAAAGATGTTTAAAAAAAAAAAAAAAGAATGCTGGAGAAATGTGTCCCTGATTTAGTAAGGGACCAGAGACAGGAGGTGGGGAGAAAGCTCAGTTGCTCTTGTCCTACCATGAGTGAACATTGTGACCACCATCTTATCTACACAGCCTCAGTTTTCTCATCTAAAAAATGGGAAGTTAAATTGCTCCAGACATTCCCTCTCTGGTTTACAGTTCTGGTCTTTGGAAAACCAGTACCTGAGAAAGCCCAAATTACTTTCTGCCTGGTCATAAACTCAAACACATGTTTCCAGAATGAACCTTCAAATCTGAAGCTTTAAGTTTTTGCTTCACCATTTGTCCTTTGCACTATACTTTATAGAACATAGTGCACCGCATAGAACTGCTTGACATTTTTCTGTTCATCAATAAGGCCTCTGTTCTCATCAAGAATGACAATGATCAAATGCTTTCACTGTATGTATATGTACAGAATAAAACTGACAAAATTCCAAAGTAAAAATTGTACCAGTGACTGTTTGGCATGGTAAGTGGATTCCTGAAAGAAGATGTGTAAAACAGACTTCAATAGTAAAATTCTACCATTCCATTTATTTAGATAATAATTTCAGATATGCTTTTGTGATATCCTGATTGGAAGTAACTAACAAGATTTCAACTTTTAGTTTTTCTACTATACTTCTCCCCTTGTCCCTTCTTACTAAATAGATTTCATAGATACCATGGATATATCTAAAATAAATATTAAGAGCAAAAGAGAATGACAGGGCATTAGGGAAAATA
The DNA here is from genome assembly GCF_963455315.2 of Globicephala melas. NCBI lineage: Eukaryota > Metazoa > Chordata > Mammalia > Artiodactyla > Delphinidae > Globicephala > Globicephala melas. Next base: position 65,833,611 of record NC_083318.1, read on the forward strand.
TTAAACAAGATAAATAATTATTTTCCCTTCATGAATTTACTATGTGCAGTGGTCTTTCTGAATTCCAGAATATACTTTTAAATTTAAAATATCACTTGATATTAGATTTAGTAGATATGTTTTCTACCTTACAAAATGTAAAAATGGTAATAAAATGACATTGAAAAAGTGATATAAAGGGTCATCAGATAGCTATACATTAAGTTAAAATGTTTACTACTTGACAGCAGGAGTTATTAAAGACAAATGAGAGGTGGAAATTTTTTTCTGAATCTCCAATTGCCATTTTAAATTTTACAGTGAGAGTATGTCCAAAAATTGCAAATTATTTTAGCTAATAAAGAGCGCTTAAATAACTGTAGCCACAACTGTGTGCTTCATTCAAAACTAATAAAGCCAGTAAGTTAATAACAGTAATTAACTCCCACTGTACCACAGTCTCTTCTATAGATGCTTTGTAACATACATTTGATATTTAGTTAGGGAGTATGGAAAAGCAAAGCACAAAAAGGAGATGATGTTCGTATGAGTATAGGGGGGAACATCTTACAACAAGAGCTATAAATATATTTGCTGCATAATTGTGTCCACCCGCACAAGATCAATGAGTTCATGCCAGATAATTAATTCATAAATAAATAAGAATGTCAAGCATGGTTTCTCAATGAAGAACCAGTACTATTCTTCAAGAATCTTTTAAGATAGCTGGTTAACTAAAAACCCTGAGTGAAGGGATTCTCAAAATGAAAACATTTTGAGGAGAAGGGTCAAGAAGATTTAAAAGGAAGGGGATTTAAACCACAATGATCAGTGATTAGGCCGTGGTGTGTAATGCATGCTGAATAAACAGATAATTTTCTTCATAATGAAGAGGAAAAATGTAAAATCTTCTTCTTCACTTAGAAGTTATTTCAGCTAACACGTTGAAAGATCTCCGGAGGTAGTGGATTAAATACCCTTTTGGGGTTTCTTTTAGTGTTTCCTTTTATTCACCTTATATAAAAGGCCATTCGTCAAGTTCAAGAATAGGAAGGACACAGTGCCAGTGGGTGTCGTTGTTGTTAGGAAAATGGGTTTACACCCAGCATGGTGTCGAAAATGGTATCTCAAGTGCCTCGTGAGCAACCACTGAGCAAATGGAATTTCCACACCAGCTCATGCGCTCCTGCAGTCTGTCTATTGGCAGAGAATTATCTAGATCAAACCCATATTCTATTGATTTGAGCAATGGAAGGAAAAAAAAACCTTCTTGTGTGTTTTGGTGAAAACACACACACACACACACCAAGAAAAACAAAAACAAAAACCCAAACCAACACACTTAGCAACTCAGTAGGGAAAAAGGTCAGGCTCCTAGAGACAAGTATGTGAAGACACCTCCTAAACCATGGGAAAACATGTATAAATCCTTTCGACTCACTGCATTCAGAACCCTTGGAAGGAAATCACAAAACTGCACTTTGGCATTGTTGGCCTGAAAGGATATCTATTTATCATCTCATAAGACAGCTCGAACGATCTTTATCTACTTTGCCCACTTTCTGACCCAAATTCAGGGTTTTTATGGAAAATTGCAGTCAGTTTGATTGATGAAATCCAAGATGTCTAAAATGGCACCAAAGATCTCCAACTGTGCAGACTCCCACCGAGGCCTTCAATGTTGGCATTGTTCCTGAAGGAATAAAAAAAGAAAAAGAAAAAGTTGAGAAAAACAGGCAAAAGTTAGGGAATTTCTGCTTTAAAACTTCAAATTTCAATGAAGATCCCCAAACCCATTATGCCTGTTCACACGTGCGAACTGGGCGCACATCAAAGTATTTCCCACACATCGCAACAAAACCGGGTTCCTCATGAACCAATAAACCTTCTTTGTGACCCTCTGAATGGCTGTATCTACCGAGTGAGCGGGATTCAGAAAGGCTCTCAGAAGGGCAGCGTGGAACAGGGAGCTGGGAAGCCGGGAAGCCCGGCGCGCCGGCCCCGGCGCAGGAAGGAGAAACTAGCGTACGCAATCGCCCTTGCCAAGGGCCGTTTGGGGCTTTAAGACACCCTTACGAGGAGCCCCAGCGGCCGCAGAAGCCCTCCGTGTTCCCGGGCACTGCAGCCGGAGTGTCCTCCCCGCTCTCTCCCCAGCCCGCCGGCGGCGCCACTATTAACCCAGAGCCGGAGCCAGGCGGAGGCACCGGCGCCGAGGCCCGCGGAGGCGGGAGACAGCCGCGGCAGTCGGTCCGGTTCGGGGGGCGACGCATTGTAGTGGAATATTGTCACCTGCCTAATTGTTCGAAGTGGCCCTCCTCCCCTCCCCCATTAGTAATAATAGCTGGAGCGCGCCTCCTACCCGGCTACCAGGTCGGGGAGCTGATGAATGAACGCCCTCGTAGGGGAAAATCTTGGGAGCTGTCTTCTGTCGTATTACCCAAGGGGGCCGGCTATAAATCTTCCTTCATTTTAACCACATTTACCCTCATCCTCCTCCGGGCTAGGGATGCTGCGTTAAGATTGCACTGATGTGCCAATGCTGTGGACCAGCTGCTCCTAAATACAGACAGGTCCTTGTCAATTAAGGCTTTGAGAAGCAGGTCCTCGGAGCCCTGGGGCATTGGAGCAGCCAGCAGTGTGCAGCCCTCACAATTAGTATCCATTTGGAAGGGACCTTCAGGGCACAAATGCACAGGCAAAGGAAGAATCAAAACACCAGGCAACTTCAATTCTGGAAATTGGTCGTGTAAGTGTTGTGAAACTGAACAGACGGCCCCAAGAAGGGAGCTAAGATTTCTGGGGCGAGAGGGCCTCGCCCGCCACACCCGCCCCCTTTCCAATATTTTCTCTTTGTCTTGTTTCAAGCTGGGCAGTAGATTGAGTTTGTGGGTAGGTTTTGGGGGAAAGAAAGATAAATGAATACATTCATTTGCCTGCTCCTAGCTGAAGTTGGCTTTTGGTCTCTTTTGTGGCCACCTCAAGCAGCTGGTCAACCCTGCCCGGACCGTGGCCTTTGGCCCAGGGGGCGCTGGACAAGGCAGGCGCTCCAAGGAGAAGAGCTGCGATGTATCAGGTCAGGGAGGCCAAGCCGCCGGTGGGCCAGGCTGAGCGTTAGCAGCTCAGCTAAACAAAACCCAAAAGGCTCAGGGGGCCTGGGGTACCAGGAGGGAAGGTGTTTATTTAAGTGATTAGGAGCAGTTGGTAGTTAGGGGCGGAGAAAAAGGCAGAGCTTGTGACACAGGGCTACTTAGCTGGACAGCAAGGGTGGACATTCAGAGGACATCACTGTTGAAGACTGTGTGACCCCACCAAGTTCAAGAACAGAGCAAACAGCACAGGCCATTAGGGACAGCCGTCAAACGGATGGCAACAAAGCCAAGAGGGGCATTGAGAAAAATGTTTCAATATTAAATATGGAAAAGTATCGGGGACCAGGGCAGGGGGTCAATAAAAGTCAACAAGAGCTTAGGCTTAATGAGATAAAGAATTTAATATCAAAAATGCATAAATCTGCAAGTGAGGCAGCCCCATAATAGAGATAAAAGAACCAGTTCAGTCAACATTCTGGGATAATGGCACCATAATAGATAGCATCAGGTTGTTAACATTTAACACAAAAGTGAAGAGAATGAAAGGAAAGGCAGCTCCCTTAATTGAGAACCTGCTGGAAGATCTCCACATGCCACCAGGGATGAATACGTTGCTAACTAGCTGCCTTATCAACTGACCATCAGGAGACCTGCTCCTTCTTAAAGTTTCATGCCCACCCCACTTCTCCTCCTTCCCTAGGTTTCTGTCTCAGAAGCACACACTGTCTCTAAAGTCAAAGTTCTTTCTCTCGGAACCCATTGTGACTGTCCTCCTCTCATTTCAGCAAGGAGATGAAGTTTCTTTAAAAATTCACCTACCTCCCTTAGTGAGCTAGCAAAGTTCTTAGCAAGGAGCATATTATGAAAGGAATGGTTTGGGTTTTGTCTCATTTTTCCTGCTAAGAATGAAAGCACGTATTTCTTCAGAAGGGAGGGGCAGTCGCAAAGCTTCAAAAGAATGTTTCACTTTGCACACTTTTTTCCAATCAATAATAAATCTTATTTTTAAGGAAACTTCCAGCAGCAGAGCCTTGAAAATTCAGTGAAGCTTCCTGAAGCAAGTACCTCAGCTGTACGCACTAGATCTCTAGGACTTTGCCTATGTGTGAAAAGCCCTTCTCTTTAGTATCCACAGGTAGACAATGAAAATCAAGGATGGACAGTCCTATCCTGACAGCAACACAGCAAGAGGTAAGCCATTCCAGTCGTGGACAGCTGCTGCCTAAGACTCAGCATCCTCCCATTCCTGTAGAGCCAGAAGATGGAGCCCACCTTCCAGCAGTTATCATGGGGGGGTGCCTTCTACAGAGGGATCCACGGCTCCCTGGTCCGATTCTTTCATTCCCGTGATGCTTGTTAGTTTTCAAAACACATTTGCATACCTAACCAGAGTTGATCCTTACAACTACTTTGTGGAGTGAGTAGGGTAGAAATTATTATTCCCACTGTTTGGTGAGGACACAGAAAGATTAAGTAAGCCAACTCCTTTTTCACAGTCAAGATTCCTAATCTAGTGTGTATCCCACACCTTCCTTGTACTTTGGCCTCCACTACTGAATGCAAAATTCAGAGGCACAGTGAGAACCTGAGGTCTTCCTCAAGCCTGTGCAGTCACTTTGATGCTCATTCCTGTCTGGACTGTGGCTATTACTTACGTGTTTTAGAGCATCCAGAGAATTTAGGGGGACTCCCAGAGCATGTGTCCAAGCAGGTTCATTCCAAACATGAGAAAATTGAAGCTCAGAGGCTTTCAGTACCCGACCCAAGTCCCAGAGTCAAGAAGTGGCAAATTTAGGCTAACCTGAGTCCTGAGATTCCATAACCAGGTTACATCAGAAACCCTTCAGTATCCACTACACTTGATATTTCTTCCAAGGAAACTGCAAGTTCCTTGAATGCAGTGTTTTCTGTTTCTCTTGTGTCTCGTGTGGAACTATCCCCTCACAAAGCTTTTGTAGGATTTATTAAAGAATGACTAATGACTAGTAAGTGAATGGATGGGACTAGGAACAGTAATCAAAGAGACACCAGCTTGGACTTACCTCCAATGACATCGACAGTGATGGTATGAAAACCATACTCCAGAAATTAGGACATTTAAGTGATCCTCTTTTTTTTTTTTTTTTTTTTTTGCAGTACGCGGGCCTCTCACTGTTGTGGCCTCTCCCGTTATGGAGCACAGGCTCCGGATGCGCAGGCTCAGCGGCCATGGCTCACGGGCCCAGCCGCTCCACGGCATGTGGGATCTTCCCGGACTGGGGCGCGAACCCGCGTGCCCTGCACCGGCAGGCGGACTCTCAACCACTGCGCCACCAGGGAAGCCCTAAGTGATCCTTTTTTAATGGAAAGCAAACATATTATGAGGAAAACTGCCCTTCAGAATCTGGAGATTACTGTTTGTGTGTTCTGCTTTGTTTTGTTTTCATAACAGCTGTCAAGTCAAGGCCTTGTTCATGTAATTGCAACTTCCCACCGCTCTAGAGCTAGGAGAGCCCAGTCTTGGCTCATCACATATTCCTGGGCCGGTGGGGAAATAAGAGAAGCTCAGGAGGCCACACCTAGATGGGGGGTAGATGAGACCTTGCTACACCTTCACACTGGGAGGTCACTCTGACCACCAGACCTCTAAGAGCTCTTCCGTCTTGAAAGTTCTGAGATGCTGTCCTGATCCTCTGACTCCTGGCCAGCTGGGCCTAAGTAGGCCCGAGATGACTGACAGGAAGTCAGTAGCACCCGTCCCCCGCCTCACCCAACCCACCCACAGGAAGCCTCTGGGAACAAGGCTGGCTCTGGCATCCTCAGGCCAGCTCCAGCTGGGGATCCTCGCTGGACACAAGCCTGGCCAGGCGATTCCCTGGAATCTTCAGACTCATTCCCCTCCCCTCCCCACTATCCGCCCTCTCCAGGCTTGGCGCCTGGTGACCGCGGCGCGTGGCGCCAGCACGGGCACTTCCGGGGCTGCCCCCCACACCCCTGCTAGATCAGGTCAACGGGAGCACACGCTGGGCGCCAGGCTGCTCTGGCCGGCTGGCCTGGCCCCAATGCGACCCCAGACAGCCCAGGACCAAGCCGGTGGTCGGCACCCACGCCTCCCTCTCCCTCACTCAAGGGAGGGGATTTGGGAGGCGGGACCACTGAAGGTGTAACTCAAGGTGCCTTCAGGTCGCCTTGGAAAGCTCGGCATGCCTGGAACAGAGCAACCGATGTCCGAGGCATAATCAGGGAGGAACCTGTCTTCTCAAAAGCGAATTGGTTTGTCTGACAACAGTGTGAATACCAAGACACGCCAGAACCCGAACTAGCGGTGGACAAGACAAGAGGCTAGAATTTACAGTTTTAAAGGTTTTTTTTTTATTCTAAAGAAAAATGTAATTTGGCTAAATGCAGCAAAGATTTTCCTCAGGTTCAGGAGGTCAAGCAGATGTAGACAAGCGCACGGCAGTTATTTATGTCAAGTCGGGTTATGGTAAAGGCGAGAGAGCGAATCGCCCAGGCGGTGCAGGCAGCCAGTAGGCCCGCGCGCCGGGGTCAGGGTGGCGGGCAGTGTGTCCGTCCTGGCGGGACAGTAATTGCCCCGGGTCTGACACGATGCCGGGGGCTCTGGGCGCCTCCATCCATCTCCATCCAGTTAGCGACATGCCCCCCGACCGGGTGGGAGGCTGGGCTTGGGTCTCCCTCCGCTTCGAATAATGGGAAGAATTGTCTCCCCGCCTGGCACTACCCTGAACTGCTCGGGGCTCGCTGCCCCTCTCCTTTCTCTGGCCTCACTTGTCCCGCAGCCTTGGCGATGGGGTTGGGGTGAGGGGACAGCTCGAGATCGGGTGTCCCCTGAGCACAGAGCGCAGCCGTAGCCAGAGTGCCTGGGATGAGACCCAAGCTTCGGCCCCCTACAACCCCGCACTCCGCTGCTTCCGCCAGCCACGAACCTGCTTCGTCCTCCGACCTGACCGGCTAAGCCAGCCGCCCGGCCCTCCCTTCCTACCCTAGGCCCTCCGGATCCTGCCCCAAATCTTCCCTCATTGCTGGGGGCTGGTAAAGATTCTTCCCCCTCTGACAGTTTAATAGTCCCAAGTCATCATCTGCATGACATTGGCCATCCATCTTCTCCCAGGGGAGGACAAAGCCGGGCCTCGCGGACTCCAGGCCTCTCCCTCCCCAGCTCTTTCTATTTTGGGAAGGCCTCCCCACAATGGCGTCCTTATGAACCATAATGGTGATGTTTATGAAGGCCGCCATCCCAGTGTATGAAGACAATTTTATGCCTAATTAGAAAATGATGTAACCAGAGAGAAGACAAAGAGAAGCTGTCCCCCCTCCCGTTTCTCTCTCTCCACTCACACCCCAAATTTCCTCGGGCCGATCCCCTTGCGAGTGGTCGGGGCTCCGGGCCTCTGTTTTGACAGCGGCTCGGCTGGCCTTGGCCGCGCGGCAGGCGGCGGCCTGCGAGTCCCGCGGCCGAGGGCAAAGGCTGAGGGGCGGGACGGCGCGGGGAGGGGGCAGAGACGGGGGCAGAGGCTTAAAGAGATTTGGGACGCGCGCTCCTGCACTTTTCTCTTCCCCACGAGCCCCCATCCGAGGGGACTTCACCCCTGGGAAGACTCCAATAAATGGAACCCGGCGCCACTCGATTCCGGGATAATTTTTAATATATATGCAATAAATGTTCACTTTGTTAGATTGAATGACAGACAATAATATCGGCAAATCTTCATATCCATCCATTACCAGCAAATGAGCTGCACAAAGGACAGATTTGCTTTTGATTAATTTATTTGCAGACGCGGGTTGATAAAGCAATAACTATTTGGTTAAACTTGACATTTGGTCTTCGGGGGGTTATCAGACAAATCCCTGTCGTTCGGGAGAGATAATAAAGCTGTTTAAAGGGGATTAATTATTAATTGGCTGCAATTAATTTCCCCCCTTTGCTCGGCTGCTGCCACAATGCACATCACTCACCTACAAAAAAAAAAAAAAAAAGGCAGGGGTTTCCCCCCACTCGACCGACCTGGGGCGAGGAGGGGTTTGCCCAAGGCCCCAAGCAGAGATGTGGCCTCTTGCACCCCGGTTATTCTTGCGCAGACTATTTTAATGAAACACTATCCGTTTGGTGGCCATGAACTCTGTCTCCAACAGCTTTGGAATCAGGGGTCCGACCGAGCACGCACTTGAGTATTACGGCCTCCGTACAGATTCCCTCGTCTAGATATTTTCGAGGACAGCAACATCAGTTCACACCCGTCGTTTGATCTAAGTGCAAAGCCCCATAGTCTGTCTCCCAGGGGCGGCAGCTTGAGGACTGAGCGGGAACGGGGCGTGGGAGAATAGACAGACTGCCCCCCTCACGGCGCGGAGAGGATACCCTCTCCCCCGGCGCCCCGGGTGCTGAAACCCTTCCCGTCGCCTCCCTGGCCTATAACTCGTCTCTGGCGGCTACAGGGTGCAGGGAGAACAAGGCCAAACCCCACTTCCACGTAGATGCCTGACGACTGCGGGCTGCGCTCAGGCCAGCGCTCTGCGCCCGGACGAGGGATCATCCAGCCGCAGCGTTCTTGGCGCCGAGCGTTCGGCACCTTCGTGACCCTGCATGCCCCTTCCCTTGCTAATAACCTGTCACAGTTTTACAGGACACATACTGAGTCAAAAGCCGGCCAAGCCAGGCCGGCTAAAGCCCAGGCTGCCACGGCCTCCCAGACGTCCACCCGCTTCCAGGG